>NC_133124.1:110344909-111619909 GCF_048418815.1 Hemitrygon akajei
CAATTGATGGAGCCCTCACTCGTATTTCTTCTATTTCGCAAAGGTCTGTCCTTACCAAATTTACTGCCTCAACCATAAAAGGGATAGATTTCCCCATGTTCTCATCTACCACCCCACGAGCCTCGGAATCCAACATATTCTCCGTAACTCCTATCATCTCCAAAGGAATCCTGACACCAGGCATATTTTCCCCATCCCCTCTCTGCCCCCTGAAGGGATTGTTTTCCCTGAAACTCCCTTGGCTGCTGGTTCCTCCTCCAGGCTCTTAACTCTACAAATGCATAGTGCTGCACCTGTCCCTACACTTCCCTCCCTCACCACCATTCAGAGCTCCAAACAGTCCTTCAGATGAGCGAGTCCTTCACGTGTGAATCCACTGGGGTCACTTATTGTATCCAGTGTTCCTGGTGTGGCTTCTTCTATATTGGTGAGACCCAACGCAAAATTTGGGGATCACTTCTTCGAGCGCCTTCACTCCATCCACTGTACCAGCCAGATTTGCCAGGTAGCTACTATTTTAATTCAACTTCCCATTTGTACACTCACATGTCAGTTCATGACCTCCTCTACTGCCAAACTGAAGCTAACACAAACTAGAGGAACAACTCATGTGCCATCTTGATAGTCTCCAACCTGACAGTATGAAGTTTGACTTCTCCAGCTTCCAATAACAACTGCCCTCTGTCCCCCCCCACCACGCCCTTTGTTTTTCCTTATCCCACAGGCTCCATCACCATTTACCTTCCTCTCCATCTACCCATCAGCTACATGTTCCTCCCTCCAATTTCCATCCTTGCCTTCTTCCCTTTATTCCACAGCCTGTTGTTTCTCCTATTTATTTCCATCTTCTTCAGCCCTTTGCACTTCCACCTATCACCTCCCAGCTTCTAATATAATTCCCACTCTCCCCTCCAACTCCTACCTATCATGCCCCTCTCATCTGGATCCACTTATCACCTACCAGCTCTATCCCAACCCCTTCCCATCACCATTTTGTACTGACTACCTTGTTCTTTCTTTTTATGCCAGGTGAAGGGTCTAGATGACCCAAAATACTGACTGTCCATTTCCCTCCATAATGCTGCCTGTGCTGTTGAGTTCTTCTAGCATTTTGAAAGTTGCTTACACATTTAAGTGGAAAAGCTGCAGAAAAGATTCATAATTCACATTCAAAGGTTGTTACATAATATGAGAGATTGGTTTATAAGGAGAGTTTGGATAGCTTTGGACTTGTTTCCACTGGAGTGAAGGAAGCTAAGGGGTGACCTTCAAAATGTTGGAGGAACTCAGCTGGTCTAGGAGCATCTACAGGACTGAACAAATAGTCAATGTTTCTGTCTGAGACCCTTCAACAGAACTAACATTTGGTAATTCAAGACACCTTGGCCTGAAACATTGACTGTTTATTCATTTCCATAGATGTTGCCTGACCTGACGAGATCTTCCAGAATTTTGTATGTGTTGATCTGGATTTCCAGCATCTGCAGAATCACTTGTGTTTATGAGAGGTGACATTGAAGAGATTTATAAAATTATAAGGGTCACAGTCTTTTTCCTAGGGTAGGGGAATATAAAACTAGAGGAAACAAGTTTAAAGTCAGAGGGGAAATATTTAAAGTGCACTTCAGGGACTATCATACTGCTACTGTCTTCCACAGTGAAGAATGACACAAAATACTTATTAGGTTCATCTGCCATTTCTTTGTCTCCCATCGCTACTTCTCCAGTGTCATTTCTAAGCAGTCCAACATCCACTTTCACCCCTCTTTTACTCTGTATATGTCTGAAAAAATATTGGTATTCCCTTTTATGTTATTGGCTAGTTTACCATAATATATCATCTTTTCTCTCCCTGTAATTTTTTTATCTGCCTTGTGTTGGTTTTTAAAAACTTCCCAATCCTCTAACTTCCCACTAATTTTTGCAATGTTATATGCCCTTTATGCTGATTTCATCCTATTTATCCTATTTTCATGCTGATTTCACTTCCCTTGTCATCCATGACTGCACCATCCTCCCTTTAGAATACTACTTTATCTTTGGGATGTATCTCTCATATTCCTTCTAAATTGCCCTCAGAAACTCCAGCCATTGCTGTTCTGCCATCATCCCTGCTAGTGTCCCCTTCCAAACAACATTGGCCAGCTCCTTTCTCAAGCCTCTGTAATTCCCTTTACTCCACTGTAATACAAGTACATCTGACTTTATCTTATCTACTCTCATTTAAATTGTAGGGTGAATTCTATCAAGTTATGATCACTGACTCTTTGGGGTTCCTTTACCTTAAACTCTCAAATCAAATCTGGTATTACACAACACTTGATCTAGAGTTGCCCTTCCCCTATTGGGTTCAACCCTAAGCTGCTCTAAAAAGCCATGTCATAGGCATTTTTCAAATTCACTCTCTTGGAATTCAGCACCAACCTGATTTTTCCCCATTTACTTCCATATTGAAATCCCCCATGACTATTGTAACATTCCCCTTATTATATACCTCTTCTCCCTCCTGTTGTAATTTGCATCCCTCCTGCTGGCTACCATTCAGAGGCCTGTATATCACTTCCATCAGGGTCAGTTTACCCTTGCAGTTTCTCAGTTCTGCATCTTCCAATCAATGTCACCTCTTTCTATGGATTTGGTATCAGTTTTTACTGATTGAGCCTCCCCACCCCCAGAGCCTACCTGCCTGTTCCTTCAGTACAATGTGTATCATTGAATGTTAATCTCACAGCTAAGATCCTTTTTCAGCCATGACTCAGTGATGATCACGTCACACCTGCCAATCTCTAAATGCGCTACAAGATCATCTACCTTATTCCACATACTGTCTGCATTCAATTATAACACCTTCAGTCTTGTTTTCATCACCCTTTTCAATTTTCCTCCATGTTACACTTCAGCCCCTCCCACTGACTATAATTGTACACTGTCCTTCCTCACAATCTCACTAAGCACTGCATCAACTTGTATACCAACTGCCCCATCCTCAGCCCTATTCCTCACTCTGGTTCCCATTCCCTTGCCATATTAGTTTAAACCTTCCACAAAAGCCCAGCAAAACTGCCTGCAAGGATATTGGTAACCCTCAAACTCAGGTGTATTCTATCCTTTCTTTACAGCTCATACCTTCCCCAGGAGAGATCCCAATGATCCAGAAATTTGAATCTCTGCCTCCTGCACCAATTCCTCAGCCATGCATTAACTTGCCAAATCATCCTATTCTTATCCTCACTGTCATGTGGCACAGACACTAATTCAGAGATTACTGCCTTGGAGATCCTGCTTTTCAGCTTTCTCCCTAACTCCCTATATTCTCTCTTCAAGACCTCCTCCCTTTTCTTACCTATGTCATTAGTACTAATATATTTCTGATCGCATCCAAGATATCTTGAAGTAGGAAGGAGAACAGCCAGAGGTCGTGGTACATATTGGTACCAATGACATAGGTAGGAAAAGGGAGGAGGTCCTGGAAAGGTAGTAATCTCGGGATTACTGCCTGTGCCATGTGACAGTGAATATAGGAATAGAGTGAGGTGGAAGATAAATACATGGCTGAGGGAATGGAACAGGGGGCAGGGATTCAGATTTCTGGATCATTGAGACCTCCTTTGGGATCATTGGACTGTACAAAAAGGATGAGTTGCACTTGAATCCCAGAGGGACCAATATCCTGGTGGGGAGGCTTGCTAAGGCTATTGGGGAGAGTTTAAACTAGAAATGCTGGGGGGGGTGGGGGGGGGACAGAACTGAAGAGACAGAGGATTAAATGGTTGGCTCACAAATAGAGAAAGCTTGGAGACAGTGCAAGAGGGAGGATAGGCAGATGATAGAGAAAGGATGCGCTCAGACTGATGGTTTGAGATGTGTCTATTTTAATACAAGGAGTATTATGAACAAAGTGGATGAGCTTACAGCATGGATCAGTAATTGGAGATATGATGTTGTGGCCATTACAGAGACTTGGATGGCTCAGGGGCAGGAATGGTTACTTGGAATGCCAGGCTTTAGATGTTTCAGAAAGGACAGGGAGGGAGGCAAAAGAGGTGGGGGCATGGCACTGTTGATCAGAAACAGTGTCACAGCTGCAGAAAAGGAGGAAGTCATGGAGAGATTGTCTACAGATTCTCTGTGGGTGGGAGTTAAGAACAGGAATAGGTCAATAACTCTACTGGGTGTTTATTATAGATCACCCAATAGTAACAGGGACATCGAGGAGCAGATAGGGAGACAGTTTCTGGAAAGGTGTAATAATAATAGGGTTGTCATGGTGGGAGACTTTAATTTCCCAAATATCGATTGGCATCTCCCTGGAGCAAGGGGTTCAGATGGGCTGGAGTTTGTTAGGTGTGTTCATGAAGGTTTCTTGACAGAATATGTAGATAGATAGATAGATAGATAGATAGATAGATACTTTATTCATCCCCATGGGGAAATTCAACTTTTTTTTTCCAATGTCCCATACACTTGTTGTAGCAAAACTAATTACATACAATACTTAACTCAGTAAAAAATATGATATGCATCTAAATCACTATCTCAAAAAGCATTAATAATAGCTTTTAAAAAGTTCTTAAGTCCTGGCGGTTGAATTGTAAAGCCTAATGGCATTGGGGAGTATTGACCTCTTCATCCTGTCTGAGGAGCATTGCATCGATAGTAACCTGTCGCTGAAACTGCTTCTCTGTCTCTGGATGGTGCTATGTAGAGGATGTTCAGAGTTATCCATAATTGACCGTAGCCTACTCAGCGCCCTTCGCTCAGCTACCGATGTTAAACTCTCCAGTACTTTGCCCACGACAGAGCCCGCCTTCCTTACCAGCTTATTAAGACGTGAGGCGTCCCTCTTCTTAATGCTTCCTCCCCAACACGCCACCACAAAGAAGAGGGCGCTCTCCACAACTGACCTATAGAACATCTTCAGCATCTCACTACAGACATTGAATGACGCCAACCTTCTAAGGAAGTACAGTCGACTCTGTGCCTTCCTGCACAAGGCATCTGTGTTGGCAGTCCAGTCTAGCTTCTCGTCTAACTGTACTCCCAGATACTTGTAGGTCTTAACCTGCTCCACACATTCTCCATTAATGATCACTGGCTCCATATGAGGCCTAGATCTCCTAAAGTCCACCACCATCTCCTTGATCTTGGTGATATTGAGACGCAGGTAGTTTGAGTTGCACCATATCACAAAGTCCTGTATCAGTTTCCTATACTCCTCCTCCTGTCCATTCCTGACACACCCCACTATGGCCGTGTGTAAGCCTACAAGAGGAGAGGCTGTACTTGATTTGGTATTGGGAAGTGATCCTGGTCATGTGTCAGTTCTCTCAGTGGGAGAACATCTTAGAGATAGTGATCATAATTCTATCTCCCTTACCATGGCATTGGAGAGGGATATGAACAGACAAGTGAGGAGAGTGTTTAATTGGAGTAAGGGGAAATATGAGGCTACCAGGCAGGAACTTGGAAGCATAAACTGGGAACAGATGTTCTCAGGGAAATGTAGAGAAGAAATGTGCCAAATGTTCAGGGGATATTTGCATGGAGTTCTGCAGAGGTACATTCCAATAAGACATGGAAAGGATGATAGGGTACAGGAACTGTGGTGTACAAAGGCTGCTGTAAATCTAGTCAAGAAGAAACAAAAAGCTTACAAAAGCTTTTTTTCAAAAAACTAGGTAATGATAGAGATCTAGAAAATTATGAGGCTACCAGGAAGGAGCTTAAGAATGAAATTAGGAGAGCCAGAAGGGGCCATGAGAAGGCCTTGGCAGTCAGTATCAAGGAAAACCCCAAGGCTTTCTACAAGCATGTGAAGAGCAAGAGGAAAAGACATGAGAGAATAGGATCAATCAAGTGTGACAGTGGAAAAGTGTGTATGGAACTGGAGAAGATAGCAGAGGTACTTAATGAATATTTTGCTTCAGTATTCACTACGGAAGAGGATCTTGGCAATTGTAGGGATGACTTATAGTAGACTGAAAAGCTTGAACATGTAGATGTTAAGAAAGAGGATGTGCTGGAACTTTTGGAAAGCATCAAGTTGGATAAGTCATCGGGACCAGATGAGATGTACCTCAGGCCACTGTGGGAGGCAAGGGAGGAGATTGCTGAGCCTCTGGCGATAATCTTTGCATCATCAATGGGGATGGGAGAGATTCCAGAGGATTGGAGGGTTGTGGATGTTGTTCCTTTATTCAAGAAAGGGAGTAGAGATAGCCCAGGAAATTATAGACCAGTGAATCTTACTTCAGTGGTTGGTAAGTTGATGGAGAAGATCCTGAGAAGCAGGATTTATGAACAGCTGGAGAGGTATAATATGATTAGGAATAGTTAGCATGGCTTTGTGAAAGGCAGGTCATGCCTAATGAGCCTGATTGAATTTTTTGAGGACGTGACTAAACACATCAATTAAGGAAGAGCAGTAGATGTAGTGTATATGGATTTCAGCAAGGCATTTGATAAGGTACCCCAGGCAAGGCTTATTGAGAAAGTAAGGAGGCATGGGATCCAAGGGGACATTGCTTTATGGATCCAGAACTGGCTTGCCTACAGAAGGCAAAGAGTGGTTGTAGATGGGCCATATTCTGCATGGAGGTCAGTGACCAGTGTTGTGCCTCAGGGATCTGCTCTGGGACCCTTACTCTCCGTGGTTTTTATAAATGACCTGGATGAGGAAAAGGAGGGATGGATTTGTAAATTTGCTGATGACACAAAGGTTGGAGGTGTTGTGGATAGTGTGGAGGGCTGTCAGAGGTTACAGCTGGACATTGATAGGATGCAAAACTGGGCTGAGAAGTCACAGATAGAGTTCAACCCAGAACGTGTGAAGTGGTTCATTTTGGTAGGTCAAATATGATGGCAGGATATAGTATTAATGGTAAGACTCTTGGCAGTGTGGAGGATCAGAGGGATCTTGGGGTCCGAGTCCATAGGACACTCAAAGCTGCTATGCAGGTTGACTCTGTGGATAGGAAAGCATACGATGCATTGACCTTCATCAATTGTGGGATTGAGTTTAGGAGCCAAGAGGTAATGTTACAGCTATATATGACCCTGGTCAGACCCCACTTGGAGTACTGTGCTCAGTTCTGGTCGCCTCACTACAGGAAGGATGTGGAAACTATAGAAAGGGTGCAGAGGAGATTTACAAGGATGTTGTCTGGTTTGGGGAGCATGCCTTATGAGAATAGGTTGAGTGAACTCGGCCTTTTTTCCTTGGAGCGAAGGAGGATGAGAGGTGACCTGATAGAAGTGTATAAGATAATGAGAGGCACTGATCATGTGGATAGTTAGAGGCTTTTTCCCAGGGCTGAAATGGCTACTGCAAGAGGACACAGTTTTAAGATGCTTGGAAGTAGGTACAGAGGAGATGTCAGGGATAAGTTGTTTTGTTTTTACACAGAGAGTAGTGAGTGTGTGGAATGGGCTGCCAGTGACGGTGGTGGAGGCAGATACAATAGGGTCTTTTAAGAGACTCCTGGATCGGTACATGGAGCTCAGAAAAATAGAGGGCTATGGATAACCCTAGGTAATTTCTAAGGTAAGGACATGTTCAGCACAGCATTGTGGGCCAAAGGGCCTATATTGTGCTGTTGGTTTTCTATGTTTCTATATTCCATGACTTCTGGCTGCTCACCCATCCTCCTTTAGAATGTTGTGGACCTTATCCAAGACATCCTTGACCCTGGCACCTGAGAGGCAAAATACCATCCAAGTGTTTCTTTCATAAGACCATAAGACATAGGAGCAGAATTAGGCCATTCAGCCCATCAAGTCTGGTCCACAATTCCATCATGGCTGACCCCGGATCTCACTTAACCCCATACACCTGCTTTCTCACCATATACTTTGATGCCCTGACCAATCAGAAAACTATCAACTTCCACCTTAGATATGCCCATGGACTTGGCCTCCACCACAGTCTGTGGCAAAGCATTCCACAGATTTACTATTCCCTGGCTTGAAAAAATCCTCCTTACCTCTGTTCTAAAGGGTTTCCTCTCAATTTTGAGGCTGCACCCTCTATTTCTGGATACATCCACCACAGGAAACATCTTAACCTCCTCTGGACTCTGTCAATGACAACACATCCTTTCTGAGACATGGAGCCCAAAGCTGTTGACAATACCCTAAGTGCAGCCTGACTAGTGTCTTATAAAGGCTCAGCATTATCTCCTTGTTTTTATATTCTATTCCCCTTGAAATAAATGCCAACATTGCATTTGCCTTCTTTACCATAGACTCAACCTGTAAATTAACCATCTGGGAGTCTTGCACCTCTGATGTTTGAACATTCTCCCCTTTGAATAATAGTCCACACTATTGTTCCTTTTACCAAAATGCATTATCATACACTTCTCTACATTGTATTCCATCTGCCACTTCTTTGCCCATTCTTCCAACTTGTCTCAGTCATGCTGCAATCACATCGCTTCCTCAGCATACCTACCCCTCCACCTATCTTCATATCATCCGCAAACTTTGCCACAATGCCATCAATTCCATTATCTATATCATTGACAAACAATGTGAAAAGTAGTAGTCCCAGTACTGACTCCTGAGGAGCACCACTAGTCACCAGCAGCCAACCAGAAAAGGCCCCTTTTATTCCCAATCACTGCCTTCTGCCTGTCAGCCATTCCTCTATCCATGCTCATATCTTTCCTGTAATGCCATAGAATTTTATCTTGTTAAGCAGCCTCACATGTGGCACCTTATCAAACGCCTTCTGAAAATCCAAATAAATGACATCCACTGCCTCTCCTTTGTCCACCCTGCCCCTCAAAGAACTCTAACAGATTTGTCAGGCAAGATTTCCCTTTACAGAAACCATGCTAATTTTGACTTATTTTATCATTCGTCTCCAAGTACCTCGAAACTTCGTCCTTAATAATAAATTATAACACTTTCCCAACCACTGAGGTTAGGCTAACTTGCCTAATATTTCCTTTCTTTTGCCTTCCTCCCTTGTTAAAGAATGGAGTGACATTTGCAATCTTCCAGGACCATACCAGAATCAAGTGATCCTTGAAAGATCACGACCAATGGATCTGTTATCTCTTCAGCAACCTCTCTTAGGACTCTGGTCCAAGTGACTTATCCACCTTAAGACCTTTGAGTTTGCCCAGCACTTTTTCCTTTGTAATAGCAATGGCACTCACTCCTGCTCTCTGATATTGCATTGGCACACTGCTAGTGTCTTCCACAGTGAAGACAGATGCAAAGTACCCAATTCCCTTGCACTATTGCACTCTTTTTCTTTCCCTTTCCTTTCTGAGACAGAGAGGCAATTTCAGTGCCTGACAGCCGGTTGCTGACACCAAATATCCAGTTAGAACACTCTCCACTGTGCATCTATAGAAGTTTTCCATTGTTTTTGGTGACATGCTGAATCTACACAAACTTCTAAGAAAGTAGGTGTGCTGGTATGTCTTCTTTATGAAGACAATTATATTCTGGTTCCAGGACAGATTCTCTGATACGATAATACTAAGGAATTCAAACTCACAGACACGCTCCACCTTCGATCCCCTGATGACGACTGGTTCCTGGACCTCCAGCTTTTTCTTCCTGTACTCAATAACCATTTCTTTGGTTTTGTTTACCACATCCCTCTAAACCAGTAACTCCAAACATAAACTCCCAGTTTGGAGGGGTGTTACTGGGAGTTTCTGTATGAAGAACATTTTCAGCCAGTGACTGGAATCAAGTTATAGAGGCAATCCCAGAGGATTTGCATCAGGAATATTCTTACCTCTTATAAGATGATCAATAATTTATCTTCTAACTGTTGCCCATTCCCAATCGCTCTTAGGAAGGTGGGGATGAGCTGTCTTTTAGAAACAATGCTGTCCTGAGGAAGGTGCCCTCATAGTGCTATTGGAAGGAAGGTCCAGTGACAATGGAGGAGGCCCAACGTTTCCCAGTCAGGATGATGTGTGATTTGAGGGGAACCTGCAGGTGGTGGTGCTTCCCTGGATGGGCTGCACTTGTCTGTCTAGGTGACAAAGGTTGGGGTTGGGAGACACAGTTATTCTGACCTGGGTGAGTAATTTAGTTCATCCTTGGCCTCTGAACAGTGCACTGGCAGTGGGACACACAGCTGATCTTTCACAATGTGAAACAGGTCTCAGTCGGGAAGTATTCTTCCACGACACGGCACAGAAACAGGCCATTCAGACAACAGCTCTGTGCTCTTTCCAGAACTGTGAGGTTGTGATGGATTACTCAGGCTCATTTTGCATCTCTGCCACAGTGCAGGAATGAAGTCTGAACATCCCGAGGCTGAACCACAAGAACAGCCAGTTATTCCTGATTACACACAGAGCAAAGATCCAAGGACAAATATGATTCCTCCAAGCTCAAATAGCTGGTGACACACACCACAGGCAGATAACAAGGGCCACCGAGACAACTTGTCCTTGCTGATATTGATCAGTGTTGTGAACTGTGTATGGCCTAGGATTAATTTATAACATATGTTGTCTTTTCTGCACCCTTGCTCACCAATGAGAAGTTTTATTTCAGTAGAACTAATAATGAATCTATTTAAAACCTAGGAGAGGAAGTGAAAACAACTGACTTGTCTGGACAGATTATTATTCTAGGCCCATGACCCACTACCCACCAAGCAAGCAATAGCAAAGCCCCCAAAGAGAGACCATGGTCTGCAGTCCAACAAAAACTAATTGTTCACCCAACAGTTCGATAGGCCACAGGCGCTCTCTCTCACTAACAGGGGAGACCAACAGCCTGCTGTTTTGATGTTGCAGTCTGAAGCAACGCTTATTCAAGATCACCTGACTTGAGAAGCAGCAGACTCTCACTCCTTCTGCCAAGATATATATAAGAGAGAACACAAAACACAAGTATGGAATGAACTGCCAGTGGACGTGATAGATGGAAGTTCAATTCAAGATCATTTTACTGTATGCCACTTCCAGTAAAGTGTGAAGGAGAAAGAAATAATTGTTACCCCGGATCTGATGAAGCACAAAACAACACAATAAGATAAAGAACACAACAATAATAAAAATGACACATTAAAAATAATTATATAGATTGTATGTCTTAAAGAGACACTAGGCACAAGAATTTCCGTGCATAAGGTGACTGGCAGAAAATGATAAAGTAGTGGTGGTTGGGGGTGTGGAGGGGTGGGTTAGAGGGTGGAGGTGTGGATCAGCCTTACTGCTTGGGGAAAGTAACTGTATTCGAGTCCAGTGGTCCTGCTGTGAATGCTATGTCTCAGTCCCATCAGGGAGGTGGCTACTGAGAGTCCATGAGCATGGTGGATGGAATCCTTCATGATGTTACTGGCCCTTTCCCAGCACCTTTCAGTACATATGTCCTTGATGAAGGGTAGGCTGGTGTGGTGATGGGTCTGGTAGTTTTGACTACCCACTGTAGAGTCCGTTGCAGGGCAGCTTCCGCACCAGAAAGAAATGCAGCTTTTTAGGATGTACTATAGACTAATGGAGATGTGCATTGTCACCTCCTCAGAGGCACTGCTGAGCTTTTTTGATGGTGTACAATGTGTTCTGGGACCTTGAGATGTTGTCATGGTCCAAGAATTTGAAATTGCTCACAGTTTCCACTGCTGTGCTGCCCGATGTAATGAGGGGTGAGAGTCGTACGAATTTTCCTTAAGTCAATAACCATATCCTTTGTCTTGTTGACTGAAAAACAGGTTATTTATCTGGCTTCAAACCTCAAGCTCTGCCACCTCCTCTCTGCTGTCTCATCATTATTGGTGATGAGCCCCACCGCTGTTGTGACATCAGCAAACTTGACAAGATGATTACGTTCAAGAGAAGTTTTGAAAGGTATATAGATGAGAGCGGTATGAAGGGCTGTGGTGCAGGTGCAGCGACTAAGCAGAAAACCAGGATGGCATGGACTAGACGGACTGAGGGGCCTGTTTCTGTGCTGTAGTCTGTATGACTCTATGTTTTTAAAAGAATGAGAGGCATATATAGGATAGATTGTCAGAATTCTTTCCCCAGTGTAGAAATGTCAAACATCAGAGGACATGCTCTTAAGGTTGTGGTGAGGGGAAGTTTAAGAGATGTGAGGGGCAAGTATTTTCATGCAGAGAGTAGAAGGTGCTTAGGATGGGTTCCCAGGGAAAATCCAGGCATTCTGGTGGAGATTAAGAGACTTCCAGTGGACACATGAAAATGAAGAGAATGGGCATGAAGATTGGCACAACATCCTGCACCAAATGGTCTGTCCAATGTTCTACTGTTTTAATTCAAAGCCAAATGCATTGGCAATGGACTGTTACCAATGTTTAGTTTTTGAAATAACTGAGACACGGAATGGCTTCTATCACATACACACTCACTACAGTGGCTGCTTGATCTCAGGACAACAGTTTGGGAATCTCCTCCCTGGAAACCAGCAGCCAATGAATCCCAACCTTTCAAAAGGATGGTGAAAGATTACAGATCATCAATTCAGGGAAACCACTGAAATGAGAGACACAGTGAGGGGGGGAGGGGGAGAGAGGGAGGGGAGGGGGGGAGGGGGAGAGGGGGAGAGGGGGAGAGAGAGGGGGGAGAGAGAGAGAGTGGGGAGAGAGAGAGAGGGGGAGAGAGAGAGAGAGGGGGGAGAGAGAGAGAGAGGGGGAGAGAGAGAGAGAGGAGGAGAGAGAGAGGGGGGGAGAGAGAGAGAGAGGGGGAGAGAGAGAGGGGGGGGGGAGAGAGAGAGAGAGAGAGGGGGGGAGAGAGAGAGAGAGGGGGAGAGAGAGAGAGGGGGGGGAGAGAGAGAGAGAGAGAGGGGGGGAGAGAGAGAGAGAGGGGGAGAGAGGGACACACAACACAGACAGAGAAAGGAAGATTGTCCCCAATATGGCCATCCAGTGGAGAGTGGGTAGAGATTATTTTTAATTCCTTATCTCTGGAATTCTGCAGGCATGGTATTTGTTTACTGAGATGGATGTCTGTCTGTGTATAAAGAGTGGGCCAACACACATTCAGTCTTCCCTGTGATCCTATTAGCTCAAGAACAGTTCCCCCTCCTCCCCTCTCCAAACACCTTCTGACCTCCTGCCCACTTTTCTCGGTTTACAAACACCAAGTGGCCATTTGAAGCTAAACTCCCTGGAAGACCAGCAGTAACAGTCCATTACAGTCCTAAATGCAATCATTTAATTTCTTACTCCAGCAGACTCTCAGGATGTGGGAAGGTGTGGGGGAATGAGAGGTGACTAGAACATGCTGGCAGGAAGAAACAGAACTGATCAGGACATGAGGGAAGATGCAGGATGCTGGCAAGAGAACAGAGGACATGAGAACCAGGAATTGGAGGCCATTCAGCCCATCCATGTAGCAGTACCCTTTGTTAAGATCACAGCTGATAGTTTGCACATTCTCCTTCCTGTCCCCTACCCCTCAGTTTCCATCATATGTAGAAATCTAGCTGCCCGTGTTTTGAATGACATTGGTGACTGATTCTCCACAACCTGTAGAGGACCAAATTCCAAAGATTCACCAACCTCTGAGTGAAGAGCTTATTCCTCAGCTCAGTTCTGAAGGGTCTACCCCTTACTCTGAGGCTGCAACCCTGGCTCTACTTTCCTCAGCCAGAGGAAACAATCTCCCAGCATCCCGCCTTAGTTTCAGTGAGATTTCCTTGTGTTCTTCACACTCCTATCTTCTAGATTTCTCAGTCTTGCACAAGTGATGTGGAGGAACTGACCTGCTGAATCTTTACTGCACTGCCTCTATAGTAAGTGCAACTTTTTTTTGGTGAAGACCAACATTGTGCTCTGTACAACACATACGAAATGCTGAAGGAACTCAGCAGGCCAGTCAGCATCTAGGAAAAGAGTACAGTCGATGTTTCGGGATGAAACCCTTTGGCAGGACTCTGTACTCCAGCTGTGGTCTTAACAAAACCCCACAGCACTTTAACAAAAGCCAGCTTACACCATTCTCCTTGCTGCAGCCGATAGTCAGCTTTAGTGAGATGTAAACAACAATGGGCACATCCTCTCATCACTTACAAGAATGAAGGAGTCGGACTGATGGGATACCTCAATCTAGGTCCCAATGAGAAGGACAGCCTCCTCCTCTGCCAGAACTTTTCTATGAATTACTCAGTGCAGGGTCATAGGACGGTCCCATCTACTGCAGCCTTGTACCCAACGTGGAGCCACGTACACAGTAGCCCCTCAGCCCCAGCCTAGATCCATCCTTTGTGACGCATCACCTGACTGGGCTCCGGTGTAACTCAACAAGTAGCAGCAATTCTTCAACAGATGAATTAACCTGCGTCTGACCACAAGCCATTTGACCAGTTCCGGGTAACTTCAACCAGACCTCTCCAGATTGAGAGGCATTGATCGTGTGTATAGTCAGAGGCTTCTTCCCAGGGCTGAAATGGCTGCCACAAGAGGACACAGGTTTAAGGTGCTGGGGAGTAGGTACAGAGGAGATGTCAGAAGTAAGTTTTTTTACTCAGAGAGTGGTGAGCGCATGGAATGGGCTGCCGGCAACGGTGGTGGAGGCGGATATGATAAGGTCTTTTAATAGACTTTTAGATAGGTACATGGAGCTTAGAAAAATAGAGGGCTATGGGTAAGCCTAGTAATTTCTAAGGTAGGGACATGTTTGGCACAACTTTGTGGGCCAAAGGGCCTGTATTGTGTTGTAGGTTTCTTAGTTCAAAGCACATAGTACCTTGACATTAATTTTCCCACAGACGCTTACAGGAAAATAAATACGAAAGAATTTGAGAAACTGTACATAACAAAGACTGACAAATAACCAATGTGCAAAAGACAAATTGTGCAAATAATTAAAAAAGTAAAGAAATAATACTGAGAACATCAATTGCAGAGTCCTTGAAAGTGAACCTATAGGTTGTGGAGTCAGTTATGTGTTGAACATAGAACATTACATCACAGTAGAGGCCCTCTGACCTACAATGTTGAGCATATCTTTTAACCCACTCTAAGACCAGGTGAGATGTGAAATCATTTACTTCGAGAGTCTGATGGTTGTAGGGTAATAACTGTTTCTGAACCTGGTGGCATGGGATCTAAGGCTCCTGTATCTCCTGCTCGATGGGAGTAGCAAGAAGAAAGCATGGCCTGGACGATGGGGTAGGGAGCTAATGGTTTAGTTAGGGATGATCATATCTGGAGTACTACATACAGTGTTTGGTCTCATTGAAGGAAGGTTCTTAGAAAAAGCCGTTCAGAGATGCTTTACCATGGTAACATCAAATGGGAGAGTTTTCTCATATAGAAAGATTGGACAGACTAATCTTGTATTCACTGGAGTTTAAACAAATGAGAGGGGACTTCACTGAAAACTACGAGATACTAATGGGGTGTTGACAGGTTGGGTGTGGAAAGGATGTTTCCTCTTGTGGGAGAATCTAGAACCAGGGGTCACCGGTTAAAAAGGAGCCATCCATTTAAGGCAGATATGAAGTGAGATTATTTTTTACTCTCAGACTGTTGTGTGTGGAACTCTCATCCTGAGAAAACAGTACAAGCAGAGGGTTTACATGTTTTTAAGGCCAGGGAGATGGTTTGTTGATAAGCAAGAGGGTGAAAGGTCACCAGAGGTAGACAGGAATGTGGAGATGAGGTTAGAATCTGATCAGCTGTGGTTTTCTTAAATGGTGGAATAGGTTCAAGGGGCTGGGGAGCCATTCCTGATCCTAATTTGTACATAAAATACATCACAATTTGTGACCAATTCTTATCAGTATTCCCCAGGGTCTGAATAAATTGCTCCTACAAGGAAACCAACTAAACCCGATAGGAATTCACTATCAAGGAGCAGATATGTTGTCAGAATTTGAGTGCACCCTGCACGGACTGCATCTCTGAGCAAACAGATTAAACTCAAATACCTTGGTGTTCTGGTAGCACTCACACCAAGAGCGAAGCACTAAAATTAGCAAGATTTCAGAGAGCACCACACGAACACAGCCACCCCCACACTGTGTAGAACCCACCAGCAACTTCCGTTATGGAGTTGCTAGTGATGTCAGTCTGTTCATCCGCCCCTAGCAGATAGATGAAGACCCCCAACCTGCAGAAGCCCACGTCCACCCCATAGTCCAAAGCAATAAAGCTGAGAGCTTCTCCTCTATAACAAGCGTCTCAACAATTCCTGATAATTCCATGGTCGTGCATTTTACTACACTGGAAGGAAAAGAGGAATGGGATAACAGATGAAGGAGAGTAAGAGGGAGGGAAGGAGGAAGGAAAGGGATGTGGAGGGTAGAGTAATGGATGGAGAGGAGGAGGAAAGAGAAGAGGGAGGGAAGTATAGGATGGGAAGAAGGAAGGAGAGGGATGAGGGTGAAGTAGGTGGAGGGAAGGAGAGGAAGAGGGCACGGATGGAGGGGAGGAAGGAGGGTGAGAGTGGTACAGGAATGGAGAGGGAGAGGACGAAGAATGTTTCCTTAGTCTATGTTGATGAACTGTTTAGGTCTGAAGTTATTGGCGATAAAAAGAGGGGAGTGTGAAGGTGACTGACCACTAACCACCAGGAGTTCACACAGGCACACGCACTCTTACCCACTCTCCATCTTAGTGTCTCCTGTAGGGGGCAGTGTTTCTGGGGTCTGGGCTGGGCAGATCTTTGTTCTTTAGCACTAGAGAGGATAGCTAAAAGTCAGGACCAATGCCGAAGTTAAGGGGGCAAAGGTCCTCCCTGTCCACATTGGCAGGTGTTTTGTTGGCCCCCAGAGAGGCAAAGACCGACCAGGTCAGGTCTATTCAGAGTCCTCGAAGGACATGCTGCACACTATCCATTACCTGTCTTACACTACCCACCTACCTATCCTCGTGCTCACTCATCTATCTGACTGACACTTTGGAATGGCCACCTCCCTGAAACTCCTGTCTATAACCTTCCCTGCCTCCTGTATGCTCCTCAGTGAGTCCAAATGCTGCCCCAACCAATCCATGCAGTTGGCATGGGGGTACAAGACATACTTCCTGCGGACAAGATCATCAGAGACAGTTGACCATTCCCTGATCTCCATCATCTCTCAGGAGGAGTATACTGCTCTACTGACAGACACTTCTACCGTTGAAGTTAGTACGTACTGGGTTAAAAGAAGGAAAAATTAAAAACCTTACCTTGACTTACAGAATATTGCAGCTGCTCAACCTCCTCACTAGAGCCTCTGCACTAAGAACCCAAAACACAGCACTTCCACCTCAGTCACTCTGAAAATGGCTGCTCCTGGGAGGCCATTTTGTGAGAACATTCCCTCTTTTTTATGTTTTAGCTTGCTTGCAATGCCTATTGGTTGGATAACACAATTATTCTTAATTTCATCAGCTCTTCTGAAGTTTCCTCCTCAATCCAATGCAGAAGCTGTGATGAGGGGACCAGTGATGTTCATAGTACTCCAGCTGTTTCACAATGTTCCCACTCCACCAATCACAGGGCCCTAGACATCTCACCCCGACCTTCTCCACTCCACCAATCAGAGGGCAACAGACATCTCACCCTGACCTTCTCCACTCCACCAATCACTGGGCAACAGACATCTTACCCCAACCTTCTCCACTCCACCAACCACAGGGCAACAGACATCTCACCTCGACCTTCTCCCACTCCACCAATCAGTAGGCAACAGACATCTCACCTCGACCTTCTCCACTCCACCAATCACAGGGCAACAGACATCTTACCCCAACCTTCTCCACTCCACCAACCACAGGGCAACAGACATCTCACCTCGACCTTCTCCCACTCCACCAATCAGTAGGCAACAGACATCTCACCTCGACCTTCTCCACTCCACCAATCACAGGGCATCAGACATCTCACCCTCAACCTTCCCCCACTCCACCAATCACATGGCAACAGACATCTCACCCCCAACCTTCTCCACTCCACCAATCACAGGGCAACAGACATCTCACCCTCAACCTTCCCCCACTTCACCAATCACATGGCAACAGACATCTCACCCCCGACCTTCTCCCACTCCACCAATCACAGGGCAACAGACCGCACACCCAGCATCTCCCGCCACCAATCACATAAGCATTTAACCTGTAAATATTTCACTCCTGGATCCTACAGTTCGAATTCCATGCCATGGGAAGTAAAGGTGCAGCTCTGGTTCTGTGGATTCCTGTTGCTCAGCCTTCCAGTCACTGAAATCCAGCCAACCAGAAATAAAGACAGAAAATTCTGGAAAATCTCAGCAGGTCAGGCAGCATCTGTGGGTTAACGTCACGACCGGGAGAATTAACTGATCAGGTGAAGGGGAACATAGAGAACAAAGCCAATAGATCTGATATGGTGAGGTCTGTGCTAACATGGAGATGAGCTGCTGAGGTTCTCTGATAGGTTGTTCCCTGCTGTCCACCAAAGCCTTTGCTTCTCACCACCAAGCCAGTTTTGGATCCAATCTATTACTTTCACATAGACCACATGGACTTGTAGGCTTCTGCCCAATCTGTCACCTACAGTAGTGTCAAATCTCTTGAAAGCCCCGAACTTTCATTCAGAAAAGTCAATCATTTCTACATTGGATCTTAAATTCTCAACTCAAACCAGTTGACAACTCCCTCACCGGAAGGTAGGAGCCAGCCTGCCTTCCTGTTCAGTGTGAAGGTTTAATCCTCTAGATGCATCTTACAGAGATGAGCTGATGGAAGCTGGTCTGAGATCAATCAGCAGTCATGTCTCCTTGTGGCCCAAGGACCTTCTCTCTCCACACTGGAGGTTATAATCTTCTTGCTTGCAGCTCTATCCTAGTAGGATCCCTGCTTGGTCTGTGTAACCTCTCACTCTGCCCCAGGCTCTTGTCAGGCACAGCTCCTAATGAGCATGTGTAGGGCTTATTAGTTAACTGCAGCCAGCAACACCACACCATCACTGGGACCTATTTACAGCTCCGACCAGCACATATATATCAATTTTAAAAGAGCTGCAGGCTCTGATTTCAAAAGATTTGCAAGGCCATAAATTAGTTTTCCATTTTTGTTAACACAAGGTCACTTGTTCCAGAATTCAATGATGTTGACAGTGAGAACTCAAAGACTTGTTCCCAAATTTGCAGATCAGCGAGGGAGTCAGAACACAGTGTGAGAAGACATGAAGGCAGAGTTGTGCATAACGGAGGCAGGTACGTGTGTAGAAGAGGTTGCAAGCATATGAGCTGGGGAGTGTTGTGTCAACACTGAGTCGGGCTTGAGTAGGGTATGTGAAGGCGGGAATGGGGGGATGAAAGTGTAGGTGGGGTAAAGGTGAGCAGATGAGTGGGTTAAAGTGTGAGGGGTGAGTTGATTGGAAATGGGGCTGAAGGATGAAGATGAGTGAGTGGATGGGATTGGTGGGGTGAAGATGGAGAGGTATGGGCAGGCAGATGGGTGTGAAGATGGTGGGTATATGAGTGAAGATGAGGGGGTTGATGGGGTGAAGCCGGGGGTTAGATGGTGGGTGTAGGCTGAAGATGAGGGGGTGGATGAGGTGAAAGGTGTATTTGGAGGGGGTGAAGACAGGGATGGATGGGGGTGAAGATGGTGTGTCCGGGATGGTGAGGATGTGCGTGGGATGAAGGGTGGAAGTGAAGGTGAGTGGCAGGTGGAGGGGAAGGCTAGGGTTGAAATGTTGGGATGGGAAGGAGCTGCAGATGTACAGAGATGACATTCTGTCCTTTTTTCCCCAGAACTGGTATGCAAGAGCTTGAATGCAAGCAGGCTTTTTCCAGTGAGGCTAGGGGAGAGAAAAACCAGAGGACATGGGTTAAGGGTGAAGGGGAAAAAGTTTACAGGGAACATTAGGGGGGGCTTCCTCACACCGAGAGTGGTGGGAGTGTGGAATGAGCTGCCAGATGAAGTTGTAAATGTGGGCTCACTTTTAACATTTAAGAAAACCTTGGACAGGTACATGGATGAGAGGTGTATGGAGGGAAATGGTCCAGGTGCAGGTCAGTGGAACTAGGCAGAAAAATGGTTTGGCACAGCCAAGAAGGGCCAAAAGGCCTGTTTCTGTGCTGTAATGTTCTATGGTACAAGACTTGGATAATAGTTCCAGGAGAGATGGCTGATGTGGGCTCTGTCTTTACTCCTGTGGTTCTCTGAGGAGTACACCCTCATCAGATGGGATGTACGAGCCTTCTCCAGCAGTTTGGCTTATCTGGGGCTTTTGCAGAGTGCTGTCATTCCCACGGTGACGCCATCCCAAGGACTAGAGGCCTCAGCAGAGGGACACGGAGCAACACTGGTCACCATCTTCCCTTTGCTTCTTGGGGTTTCATCCTCCCCAGATACCCACAGGGATGGCAATAGGGTGGGAAAAGTAACTGGGAAGATGGAGGAGAGCTGGAATAACAGAAAGGGGATAGAGTAAAGGAGATGGGAAAGTGGGAAAGGGCAGTGTGAGGCCCTTTCCCACTTTCACATCTCCTTTGCTCTATCCCCTTTCCCCTCTCTTCTATCCTAACATTAGGGATCACTTCAGGAACAAGGATCTGAAGAGATCAGAGATGTGTTTCTGTACCTTCCAAAGACCCAGGAGCACCCTGCCACAGGATCCAACATACACAGGATCCCCACCTTACAGGATCCAACACTCAGAGTCCAATACACAGGATCCCCACCACACAGGATCCAACACTCAGAGTCCAATACACAGGATCCCCAAACACACACAGGATCCCCAGCACACAGGATCCAACACTCAGAGTCCAATACACAGGATCCCCACCACACAGGATCCAACACTCAGAGTCCAATACACAGGATCCCCAAACACACACAGGATCCCCAGCACACAGGATCCAACACTCAGAGTCCAATACACAGGATCCCCAAACACACACAGGATTCCCACAAACAGGATCCCACACACAGGATCCCACATACAATTCTACCACACACAGGATCCCCCACACAGGATCCCACCACACAGGATCCCACATACAATTCTACCACACACAGGATCCCACACACAGCATCTCAACACATAGAACCCTCCTCCCACACACAAGATCAACCACACATGGAACCCCCCTCACCCTAGCTTCTCACTGGCAATCAGGTGCCTTAGGGTGGGGGGAGTCATGGTTGTTGTGCAGGTGACGTACTCCACAGAATGGGCGGAGGAAAGCTGAAATGTGGGACGGGACTGTGCTGAATGTATGGCGAGGAATCTCCAGATCCAGGAGTGTTTGGATTCGGGTTCAGATTTA
The DNA here is from genome assembly GCF_048418815.1 of Hemitrygon akajei. NCBI lineage: Eukaryota > Metazoa > Chordata > Chondrichthyes > Myliobatiformes > Dasyatidae > Hemitrygon > Hemitrygon akajei. Next base: position 110,366,099 of record NC_133124.1, read on the forward strand.
GTTACCACATACATCGATTGTGTTAACAACCAGCACACCTAAAGATGTGCTGGGAGCATCCTGTAAGTGTAGCTGCACATTCCAGGGCCGACAGAGCTTGCCCACAATTTTCAGCAGAACAACACAAGCCATCCATCCTCTCACACTCACAGACAGGCCTCCAACCCCAGGACAGGCCACCCAGTGAGCTTACAGTCCTTACCCTTAGACTCTCAGACCCACAGACGTTAGGCCCCTGACCTCCGGACAAGCCAATCCTGGGGCTTCAATCTTTGGGCCTCTACCTCCAGACACACAGATCTCTAGACCGACCTTCCGCTTTGCCCTCTGGACTCTGGATATTGACCCCAGGCCTCGCCAATCACGAGTTTGACCTTCGGGCTTCTACTTCTGGACTCACATGCACCTCTGACCCTGGTGACCTGGGGTGGTTGGGGGGGAGGGGGTCATGGAATTCAAGAGCTATAAGGGTCATGACCCGAAACATCAACTGTCCATTTCCCTCCATAGATGTTCCCTGGCCTGCAGAGTTTTTAGCGTTTTATCTGTGTCGTTGCCTGTGACGGCACTGCAGGCAAGATTCTCACTCTTCCTGAGCCTCACCGTACTTGCACGCACTGCAACAAGCTGGGCTTGCTTTGAGTCAGGACTGGGGCGACGGGCAGCGTGGCTTTCGCCATCACCGCAGCCATTCAATGTTTGACAAACAACATCTTGAAGAGCCATGTGTCTCGCAAACCCACCCCCTTGGTAAGCCGCCACCAACTCGGCAAAGCGTAGAATAAACCTCATGGGTTTGAACCACTCTGAGCCGCCCGTCACAGAAGCGGCTGCAAAGTCCTCTGCTGCCTCTTCTACAGATACATCAACACAATTAGATTTCCGCACAGATACAATTTACTTTGTGACAGCCCTAATGTATGTAAGTAGCAAAGTTGTGTAGATGTGATTTTATTAGTTTTAAAATACAGCCAGCTCTGAATAACCCAAAGGGGATAACAGAGCTTTTATATAGGAGCCGATCTAATTGTTGTGTACAGTTTGGTGTGGCTCTCTAATCACATTGGCCAGTCATTACTCCCTGCACAGGCTCATTCAGGCTAACGGCAATTTAATCCAGGTGGCTCGCTGAGTTTGACAGGATTCAGGAGGCACTGGGTTTTGTAAGAAGACAGTGATGAGGGACCATGAAATGAAGGCCCATGACTTGTCCAGAATTTCTAGCCACCTGCCCTTTACCGAGGACAGAAGAGTGCTCAGGCCTATTACACAGGACACAAGCAAAGGACTTTCAGCCTGTAACAATAGCTCCTGAACCGCGAGGTGGCATGGTAGTGTAGTGGTTAGTACAACGCTTTACAGTACAGACAACCAGAGTTGAATTCCCACCACTGCCTGTAAGGAGTTTGTACATTCTCCCCGTGACTGTATGGGTTTCCTCCAGGTATCCTGGTCTCCTCCCACAGTCTAAAGATGTACCGGTTAGTAGTCTAACTGGGCAGGTCATTTATCCCTTGGATTAGGCTAGGGTTAAAGGGGGGATTGCTGGCCGGCATGGCGTGAACACCCAGAAGGACCTATGCATTATATCTCAATAAATATAAATAAATAAACAAACAAATAAATAAATATCTTCTCCTCACTGACAAACAACACTGGCGCACCACAAGAATAATTTCATCACTACTCTACTCTCTCTACACCAACCACTGTGAGGCTAGACACAGCTCAAAAGCCATCTATAAATGTGCCAGTTTGGTGTTGCCAATGACACAGCTATTGCTGGCACAATTTCAGACGGTGATGAGGAGGCGTACAGGAGTGAGATAGATCAGCTGGTTCACTGGTGTCGCAACAACAACCTTGCACTCAAAGAATACCAAGGAACTGATTGTGGACCTCAGGAAGGGGAAATCGAGGGGAGGCACATCAATCCTCATTGAAGGATCAGTAGTGGGCAGTTTCAAGTTCCTGGTAAGTATCTCTGAATATCTATCCTGGGCCCAACAGATTGATGCAATTACAAAGAAGGCACAACAGTGGCTTCATTTCATTTGGAGTTTGAGGTATGTCTCCAAAGACTCTTACTAATTTCTACAGATGTACCAAGGAGAGCATTCCAACTGGTTGATCCACCATCTGGTATGGAGTATCCATTACACAGGATTGGAAAAATCTCCAAAAGATAACAAACTTAACCAGATCCATCATGGACACTAGATTTCTCATCATCAAGGGTGTCTTCAAAAGATGATGCCTCAAAAAGGCGGCATCCATCATTAAGGACTCCCAGCACCCAGGACGTGCCCTGTTCTCATTGCTACCATTAAGGAGGAGGTACAGGAGCCTGGAGACACACACTTAACATTTTAGGAAGAGCTTCATCACCATCGCCATCAGATTTCTGAATGGACAATGAACCCATGTATTTTTGTTTTCTTTTTTATGCTCTCTTTTTACACTACTTATTTAATACTGTCCACTAATTATTCAGTACTGTCCCTCCCACGGTGTGACACTCCCTTGGTACCGTCCCTCCCACAGTGTGACATTCCCTCAGTACCGTCCATCCCACAGTGTGACACTCCCTCGGTACCGTCCCTCCCAAAGTGTGACACTCCTTCAGTACCGTCCATCCCACAGTGTGACGCTCCCTCAGTACCGTCCATCCACAGTGTGACACTCCCTCAGTACCGCCCCATCCACAGTGTGACACTCCCTCAGTACCGTCCTTCCCACAATATCTCACATCATCTCATTCATTAGTGTCACTGTGAAAGAAGCAGCGACATCAAATCAAACAGTGAGAAATCAGTAACAGTGTTGGCTGCTGCAGTTCATTTCTTGAGTGTCCCTGCACATTCATCCAGGAATAATCTACCCACTTATCTACAGGATTCACACTCCTGGGTTGCAGGGCTCCAAACTGTAGTGCTTCCAACTAGTTTTGAACAAGGTGACTTGAGGGAAGACTCGCCCTCTCGATTGCTATATCTTGTCTCTGTCAGTGTGTGTGTGTTTGTGTGTGTATGTGTGTGTGTGTGTGTCTCTCTCTCTCTCTCTAATATATATATATATATATATATATATATATATATCTGTCAAATACATGTTTTTCTTTCTCACTCACCCTCTCCCTTTTCCCATCTCACTCTCTTTCTCCTCTCTTCCTCTCTCCCTTTCTCTCTCTATCTCCATTTCGCCAACCAATGAAATTCATTTAATATTTTAAGCTTTTACTGAATTCCCTCTCAACCATTCAGCCCAACAGTCTGTGCTGAAACATTAATCTGCTTTGTCCCATCGACTCCTACCCAGACCATAGCCATCCATATCCCTTCCATCCATGTACTTATCCAAATTTCTCTTAAATGTTGAAATTGAACCTGCATCCACCACTTACACTGGCAGCTCAGTCCACACTCACCAGCCTGAGTGAAGAAGACCCCCCCATGCTCCCTTAAACATTTCTCCTTTCATCCTTAACCCATGACCTAACTGTAGTCTCTTGCATTTACCCTATCGATACCCCTCATAGTTTTCTATACCTCTATCAAATCTCCCCTCAATCTTCTATGTTCTAGGGAATAAAGTCCTAACCGATTCAACCTTTCCCTATAACTCAGGTCCTCAAGTCTTGGCAACATCCTTGTAAATTTTCTCTGCACTCATTCACGATACTCCAAATTAGGCCTCACCAATGTCTTTTACAATTTCTACATAACATCCCAACTCCTGTACTCTGAACACTGATTTATGAAGGCTAATGTGACAAAAGCTTTCTTTACAACCCTGTCTATGTACCTGTGATGCCACTTTCAGAGATTTATGGATCTGTGTTCCCGGATCCTTCTGTTCTGATACATTCCTCAGTGCCCTACTGCTCACCATCTAAAACCTACCCTGGCTGGTTCTCCCAAAGTGCAACACCTCATACTTGTCTGCATTAAATTCCATCTGCCATTTTTCAGCCCATTTTTCCAGCTGATGCAGATCCTGCTGCAAACTCTGATAGTCTTCCTCGCTGTCCACTACAGCCCCAGTCTAGGTGCCATCAGCAAATTTGCAGATCCATTTTACCATATTATCATCCAAGTCATTGATATAGATACCATACAGCAATGGACCCAGCACCGATCCCTGCAGCACACCATTAGTTACAGGCCTCCAGTCAGAGAGGCAACCATCTGCAAACACTCTCTGGCTTCTTCTACGAAACTGATGACTAATCCAATTTATTACCTATCTTAAAGCCACACAGCTTTAGACCACCTGGACAACACAAACACCTAAGTCAGGATGCTGTTCATCAACTATAGCTTAGCATTCAATACCATCATTTCCACAATTCTGATTGAGAAGTTACAAAACCTGGGCCTCTGTACCTCCCTCTGCAATTAGATCCTCAACTTTTTAACTGGAAGACCACAGTCTGTGCGGATTAGTGACAACACATCCTCCTCACTGACGATCAACACTGGCGCACCTCGGGTGTGTGCTTAGCCCACTGCTTTACTCTCTATATACACACAACCGTGTGGCTAGGCATAGCTCAAATACCATCTACAAATTTGCTGCCGATACAACCATTGTTGGTAGAATCTCAGGTGGTGATGAGAGGGTGTACAGGAGTGAGATATGCCAACTAGTGGAATGGTGCCACAGCAACAACCTGGCACTCAACGTCAGTAAGACGAAAGAGCTGATTGTGGACTTCAGGAAGGGTAAGATGAAGGAACACATACCAATCCTCATAGAGGGATTAGAAGTGGAGAGAGTGAGCAGCTTCAAGTTCATGGTTGTCAAGATCTCGGAGGATCTAACCTGGTCTCGACATATCTATGTAGTTACAAAGAAGGCAAGACAGTGGCTAAATTTTATTAGGAGTTTGAAGAGATTTGGCATGTCAACAAATAACTCAAAAACTTCTATAGATGTACCATGGTGAGCACTCTGACAAGCTGCATTACTGTATGGTATGTGGGGGGGTGGAGGGGGGCTACTGCACAGGACTGAAAGAAGCTGCAGAAGCTTGTAAATCTAGTCAGCTCCATCTTGGATACTAGCCTACAAAGTACCCAGGACATCTTTAGACATCTCAGAAAGGCAGTGTCCATTATTAAGGACCTCCAGCACCCAGGGCATGCCCTTTTCTCACTGTTACCATCAGGTAGGAGGTACAGAAGCCTGAAGTCACACACTCAGCGATTCAGGAACAGCTTCTTCCCCTCTGCCATCTGATTCCTAAATGGACATTGAATCTTTGGACGCTACCTCACTTAAAAAAAAAATATACAGTATTTCCGTTTTTACACTTTTTAAAATCCATTCAATATATGTAATTGATTTACTTGTTTATTTTTTATGCTTTTTTTTCTTTTTCTCTCTGCTGGATTATGTATTGCATTGAACTGCTGCTGCTAAGTTAACAAATTTCACATCACATGCTGGTGATAATAAACCTGATTCTGATTCTGAATACTAAGTGAATAAACTTTCTTGCCAACCTTCCACATGGGACCTTGTCAAAGGCCTTGCTAAAGTCTATGTAGACAACGACCATTGCCTTGCTTTCATCAACTTTCATGGTAATTTCCTCAGAGAACTCTATAAGATTGGTTAGACACAACTTCCATGCACAAAGCCATGTTGATTATCCCTAAAATGAAATAATCTGCAGATGCTGGAAATCCAAAGCAACACACACAAAATACTGGAGGAACTCAGCAGGCCAGGCAGCACCTATGGAAAAGAGTAAAACAGTCGGCATTTCGGGCCGAAACCCTGCATCAGGACAGACCAGACCCTTCATCATTTACTAATTAGTCCCTGTCTATTCAAATACTTATACATCTGGTCTCTCAGAATACCTTCCAATAACTTTTCCACTGCTGATGTTAGGCTCACCAGCCTAAAATATCTTGGCTTATTCTTAGAGATTTTCTTAAATAATGGAAAAAAACATTAGCTATTCTCAATTACATTTTGTACTTCAAAACATTAAACTTATTCAAAAGAAGACATGGGAGTCCAAAATACAGGTCTAACTTCGAGCTTATTTTAAGAGAGGCACACATATGCGATGTGGTAGTGTGATGACATATGCAATTAACGTATTTTTACATATAACCCAAAATGAATTATTAAAACAAACAAGAATGCTTAATCAAAAATGTATATACTAGATCACTCAGATATTATTGAAATATTAAATACACAACACTCCTCCCTGCTTAACTATAAATTCCAACTGAATAGAGAATGCATCCCAATTATACATAGTACAACTACATAATACAACTACTATATATAGTAGCATAGTAAACTACCCACAGCATAGTAAATTTTAAATTGTCCCATTCAGGCTAAAAGATTTAATTGCTGTGGAGGATTTCTTACTCTTGTGGGATCGGACTGCTTGACAGATGGGATTTGTGGCTGTGAAGGGATAATCTCAGGTTCTGGGGCCTCCTCCACAGCTTTAGTAGTTGATTCTGAGATTGCAGTAAGTGGTTCTGCCAGCTCTGGACACCTTTCTTCACCTTTTCTTTCTCTGGATCTAACTCAATCCCTTTTTCTTTCTCATGTTTCTTTTTTCCTTCGCACTATTCTCTTTCTCATTCACATTCTCTCTCTCCATCTCTTCCCTCCTTGTTCTTCATCCAGTGTGTGCATCTTGATCTTGGGAAGGTCTATTTAGTTCACTGAAGTATTCTCTTATTAATCCTTCCATTGCTCCCTTTTAGATTTGATCTCTCCTCTTGGTTTCCTCATCCACAATACCATCTGACAAATCTTCTGTTTTCCTTGCTCCATTGACTTGCTTCTTTTTGGCCATCCATTCATCCAGCTGTGCATCTTTACATCTACTTTCATGCAATAACCTTAATTTTCGCAAAGTAGATTCTGGTTCTTAATACTCACAAAAGCTGAATGCTTACAGCTTTCCTGAAGCACTTTGAACTCTCTTCCAGTTTAAAGCCAAGCCACATTTCGCAAGGAACTGCCTGATTAACATATCGAAAGCTTTCTCAAATATGTTGCCTACAAAAACTGTTGTCTTTGGACCACAGCCTTCATCACTTCCACAATTCTTGTGAACATTATGGCCCTTCGTTGGTCCAAGATGCTTTCCAACCAGAGGCAATGAAGTTGGCACAAACACCTGTTTGTTCTCTGTTGGGCAATGGTCCATGGTGTACAGCATGGAGATGGTTGTGGCACCATCCAGTGCCTTTCTTAATTCAGTTTCAGTTGACTTCATTGCAGGGAATATGGCATGCAATTGGTAGATGGATCGCCAATCAAGTTGTACTTGTCTCAACTAATCACATGCCACAATGCTGGTCCTTTAGTTTTTACTACATACAAGCCCAATGTGGCTTGTTGATTGTTGTATTTCACTGTTACAAATGTCATTTGCACAGGAGTTATCTTTCCTTCGGTATATATTATTCATTGGATATCTGCAGACTTCAGTTCCGTATCTTTGAAATGCCTCTCAAACTTATTTTGAGGGATGACTTAAACAGCTGAGCCAGTGTCCAATTCCATTTTACTTAATTTGCCGTTCACTTCTGGTGTAAACCACTATCCTTGTCTATTGTTACTTTTCACACTGTAAACTTCAAGGCTACAGAGTCTTGCATTATTCTCACCGTTATCAGATTTTTTTCATCAACTGCGTGCAGATTAGTGTTCTTTTTGAATCTGCAACTTGGCATTTAAGCTTTTTCTCTTCCCTGAGCAGTCCATGTGTTTCTGTTTACCCAACATGCTCTTTGTATGTGTCCTATTTTGTTGCATTTTTTGCAAATTTCATGTTTAAATCTGCATTTGATTGGCGTTTGAGGGCACCTGCCACAACAGTAACACAATTTGTTCAGTGAGGCTGGTTTCTGTTTAGACCCTGTAATTTTGTTCGCTCTCTTTCATCCCTGACTGCAACTCTGTGGTTTCCATTGAAATAGCAATTTTCACTGCTCATTTGAATGTAAGCTATGCTTCAGTTAGGAGCCATTTTTAAATGCTTTCTTTTAAGATCCTAAAAACTAAATGATCTCTCAGTGTGTCATTCAGCCCATTACCGAAATGCCGATGCTCAGACAATATCTTCAATTCAGCCATGTACGCTGAAATGGCCTCTCCTTTTTGATTCTGCTTATGAAACCTAGAGTGTTCTGCAATCAAGAATGGCTTTGGTTCTAAGTGTTCCTACATTACTTTGACAATAGCAGCAAAGCTCATTTCAGATGGTATGGTTGGAGCAGTCAAACTTCAAACTGTATGCCTTTAAACCCAATGCACTTAGCAAAATTGGTACTCGCCTTTCATTGGCTATCTCGTTTGCTTCAAAATACTGTTCCAATAGCTCAATATACATGAGCCAATTACCCGTTGTGTAATCAAACTCATCAATTTTTCTGATGCAGCCAGTCATTTCTGCTCTTTTTTATTATTATTATTATCACCGGTACTCATTCTTTATAAACCCTGAATTCTTCTGTTTACAGTGTTTTCTTAACTCAATGCCTTTGTACATGCTGGGCTGCATTTACCACTCACTCTGTTTTCCTTTAGTTTGAACATATTGCTACACTTGAAAGGATCAGTAGCCATCTCGGGTTCAATTTTAAAAAGATACCTCATCGCCAATGTTGTGTTTTGTTTTTCAAAACATTAAACTAATTCAAAGGAAGACACAGGAATCTGAAAAGCGGGTCTAACTTTGAGTTTACTTTATGTGAGGAGTGAATGTATCACGTGCCAGCATGATAACGTAGGTAATTAAAGAATTTTTACATATAACTAATAATGAATTATTTAAACAAACAAGAATCCTTAATTAAACAATATATATACAAGGTCGTTCAAATATTATTGAAATTTTGAATACATAACATCCTCAAATCCTCCCGCACCTCACCTGTGGCTAAGGATATTTTAAATATCTCTTCTAGGGCCTCTGCAATTTCTGCACTATCTCCCCCAGGCCCTGGGGATTGATTTATCCACCCTAAATTGCCCCAAGATGGCAAACACCTCCTCCTCTGTATTGGGTCTATGACCTTGCTGCTGCTTTGCCTCACTTCTATAGACTCTGTGTCCGCCTCCTGACTAAATGCAGATGCAAACAATCCACTTAAGATCTTCCCCATCTCTTTCAGCTCCATGCATAGATTACCACTCTGATCTTCCAGAAGACAAATTTTGTCCCTTGCTATCCTTTTGCTCTAAACATAGGTATCTGCAGAAGCTCTTAAGATTCTGCTTCACCATGTCTGCTGGAGCAACCTCATGTCTTCTTTTAGCCCTCCTGATGTCCTTCTTAGGTATTCTCCTTCATTTCTTATAGTCCTCAGGTATCTCATTTTTTCCTGCCTGTCTATACCTGCTATGCACCTCTTTTTCTTAACCAAGGTTCCCTAAACCCATTTTCCTTGCCTTTTATTCTGATAGGAACATACAAACTCTGTACTCTCAAAATTCCACTTTTGAAGGCCTCTCACTTACCAAGTACACCTTTGCCAGAGAACAACCTGTCCAATCCACACTTGCCAGATACCATCAAAATCGGCCTTTCTCCAATTTAGAATCTCAACCCTAGGACCAGACCTACTCTTTTCCATAACTGCCTTGAAACTACTGGCATTATGATCACTAGACACAAAGTGTTCTCCTGCACCAATGCCATTAAGCAAGGGATCCATGGACTCCAGGTTGAGAACTCCTGCCCTACACAAATATCTGTCACCTGTCCTGTCTCATTCCCTGTAGAAGATCTAGTATCACACTCTCTCTAGTTGTGACTTCTATGTACTGATTAGGAAACTTTCCTGAACACTTGACAAACTCTTTCCTATCCAGCTGTTTCACAGTATGAGAGTCAATATGTGGAAAGTTAAAATCACCTACTATCACAACCTTATGTTTTCTGCAACAGTTTGCGATCACTCTACAAATTTGCTCCTCTAAATCTTGCGGACTGTTTGGTGGTCTATAATATAATCCCATTAACGTGGTCGAGCCTTTCTTATTCCTCATTTCTACCTGTAAAGCTTCACTAGACGAGCTCTCCAGCCTGTCCTGACTGAGCACTGCAGTGACATTTTCCCTCACTAGTAATGCCACCCCTCCCCCTTTAATCCCTTCCACTCTATCACTTCTATAACAATGGAACCCCGGAACAATGTCCTGCCAGTCCTGCCCCTCCTGCAACCAATGGCTACAATGTCATAATTCCATGTGCTGATCCGTGCCTAAACTCATCCGGCCTTCCTACAATTCCCCTTCCATTGAAATATACGCAACTCAGAACATCAGTCACACCATGCTCGACCTTTTGATTCCTGACTTTGTATGTAGGCTTAACTAAACTCTTCTCCACAACCACTCCACTATCTGTTCTGATACTCCGGTTCCCATGCCCCTGCAACTCTAGTTTCTTGTTGTTCATCCCTCTAAGCTGAGTTGTCCTTCTGCGGCATCACTGCAGCTGCCAAGAGGAAACTTGACCTACCTGAGAAAGGAAGGATGTTCCACAGCAGGCAGAGTGAAACTGTAGGGAATCTGATCAATGCTGGGTAACAACCCACCCCTTCAATCCCCCTTTGTAGAGGCAGCTTTAGGGAATCCTCTTTCAGAGGCTTTCCTGGACAGACTGAATGTTTCAGGATGGGACCCGTGCAAGATGAAGGGAGGGGAGTGACTGTTCCTGTAGGAGACACCGCACGCTCCTGCCCCACACCTGGACAATCCACATCTAACGGTCCTATTGGCAGATCGATGCAGTGGGTGACACTTGTAAAAGGTTAATGAAGGTCAGCAGCGTCATCCATCACTGGAACTCAGCCCACCACTTACAGTGATGCCAAATAAAGAGAAGTCAATTAGCTTCATTTGCAGCACATTTTTACCACATTTTGCACAGTGCTAATGTGCCAGAAAGTCCATTATACCTTCACAAAGGCCAGAGACGGGACCTTGCCCAAAAGCACTTCTCAAACTGATAATCACACAGTGTGCTTCTCTTTGCCTGGCTTCGGTCAACTCCCCCGCAGTCAGCACTCTCACAACCTCTGAAATAAAGCTGCAAGCACTCACTCATCCCAGGAGCAGACCTGTAACATTTTAATGACTTTTATCAACAGCACAATTAGTTTAACCACCCTCCCAGCTCCATCTAGGATGCTTTAACATAGAAAACCTGCCTAATCATTCCTATGACCCACATTCCCCTGCCCTCCACACACCTGCCCCACTATAACACCAATAGCCACACCCTTGTCACACCATAACCCAGAGCTCTGTCCAGACATAACCCTGACCCACCACAGCCCATACCGAGTCTCACCATACACAACCATACCCCACTCCCAGCATAATCAGCACACTTGTGCCACCATAACCCACGCCTCTGTCCCATCATAACTCCATAACCATATGCTTGCCCACAATAACACCATAACCCACACACCTCTCCCACCAAAATCCACACCCCTGACCCGCCATAACCCACACCCCTCTCCCACTATAACCCACACACCAAACCCAACACAACCCACACTCCTGACCCATCATTACCCACATCCCAGTTCCAAACTAAACCCACACCATATTCACTATAACCCATACCTATCCCTTCATAACCTATAACTCTTTCCTACTATAACTCATACCTCTGTTCCACCATAACCCATCCCTCTGTCCCACACCCCTCTCCCACAATAACTCCATAACCACAACGTTGCCCACCTTAATACTATAGCAACACCCTGTTACCACCATAACCATATGTCTATCCCATTGTAACCCATAACCCTGTCCCACTGTAACCAAAACCCCACACACTGCTCCCAACATAATCAGCACCCTTGTCCCACCATCTTCACAAAACATTGTTGCAGGAAAGTAGCTTCCATCATCAGGAATCACCACCACCCAAGACATGCTGTCTTCTCATTGCTGCCATCATGAAAAGGGCACAGGAGCCTTAGGACTCACACCACCAGGTTCAGGAACAGTTATTACCCCTCAACCATCAAGCTCTTGAACCAAAGGGGATAACTTCAGTCAACTTCACTTGCCTCATCACTGAACTCTTCCCATAACCTATGGGCTCACTTTCAGACTCTTCATCTCATGTTCTTGATATTCACGTTCTTAAGAAGGTAAACGGTGCATTGGCCTTCATCAATCATGGGACTGAATTTAGGAGCTGAGAGGTAATGTTACAGCTTTATAGGACCCTGGTCAAACCCCACTTGGAGTACTGTGCTCAGTTCTGGTCGCCTCACTACTGGAAGGATGTGGAAACCATAGAAAGGGTGCAGAGGAGATTTACAGGGATGTTGCCTGGATTGGGGAGCATGCCTTATGAGAATAGGTTGAGTGAACTCGGCCTTTTCTCCTTGGAGCGACAGAGGATGAGAGGTGACCTGATAGGGGTGTATAAGATGATGAGAGACATTGATCGCGTGGATTGTCAGAGGCTTTTTCCCAGGGCTGAAATGGCTAGCACGAGGGCACAGTTTTAAGGTGCTTGGAAGTAGATACAGAGGAGATGTCAGGGGTAAGTTTTTTTTACGCAGAGAGTGGTGAGTGTGTGGAATGTGCTGCCACCGAAGGTGACTCCTGGATAAGTACATGTAGCTTAGAAAAATAGAGAGCTATGGGTAACCCTAGGTAATTTCTAACATAAGGACAAGTTCAGCACAGCTTTTTGGGCCGAAGGGCCTGTATTGTGCTGTAGGTTTTCTATGTTCATTGCTAATTTACTTATGATTATTATGTCCTTTTTGTATTTGCAAATTTTGTGCCTTTTGCACACTGGTTGAATGCCCAAATTGGTGTGGTCTTCCATTGATTCAATTATGGATTGATTGAGTATGCCCTTGAGAAAATACCTGACCCATGTTAAGCTCACAGCCCACTCCCAATATTACCCGCATACCAGTCCCACTATAACCCACATCCCTGTCCCATCAAAACCCATAACTCTGTTCCACTGTAGCCCACCATAACCCACACCCCTGCTCCACTATAAGGCCAAAACTACATAAAACCATAGCCCACACCCCCTGTCCCATTATTAACTGTGCCGCTATCCCACCATAACCCATACCTTTGTCTCACCACAACCCACACTCATTTCCCACCATAACCCACACCATCATAACCTATAACCAGTTTGATAATTTAACAGCTCTGCATTTCATCACCACAAACTATCTGCTCTTCTCTGTTCTGCAAATCACCTGCCTCTACCCTCCCCTGCTCTACATCTTACCTTTAACAATTCTTGTGACTTAATGACAATACCCTCAGCTGTCCCTGCCTCTGTCCTCCTCTATTTTCCAACCCACCAGTCATGGCTGCAGCCACACCCTAAACTATATCTGTCTCCCGTTCGTCTCCCTTCTCCTGTCAGAGCCTCATAGATCAGACTTTACTTCAGACCCACCCAAACCTCTCAGTCCCCTTTGCCTACTGAACCCCTGACCACACTCTATGCCTCCCCATCCCACATCAGCTGATATTGTTCCTGCTTCTCCCCTTCCTGTACTATCTGTCACTCTCCAAATCCACCCACAATCTTTCAACAAAAAACAGTCCAAATCACTTCGAACTCAACTTCTCTCAAACAGGCAATCACTCTGATCTCACGTGGTACACCTGATTCCTGTAACTTAAAGCAACTTTACGTCTCCTAACCGGCCACACTAAAACAACTATTTCCTCATTTACCTTTAGTGACTGGGGCACTCCTATAAATGGACTCCTGTCACAGGACAGCTATTGACCAGCAGAAGCCACGTACAACAGCAATGCTTGTTTCCACAGAACATCACCAAGTATGTCTCCACAGCCGGGGGTGACAGAGAGGTGAGTTCTCCCCTTCCAAACCTCTCCTTGAATACACTTTCTAAAACCAGACTCCTCACTGCAGGTTCTGATGTTCCTCCTGATATATCCACTTGGGGGTTGCTGTTGGATTTTCATTGTTTACTGTTGCATGAAGCATCTGCAGGATTAAGGGAGCTGCAGAAAATGGAAGTGGCTGCTGAGATTTTAAACTGCAGTTTTTGTTAATTTATCAAGTTTTGAGGTTTCATTCAGGAGGATTTTTTTTTTGCAAAACTGGGGTGGAACAAAAGTGCATGTTGCGTGTGCTCCCTCCGATGTGACAGAGATTGGGGCAACGTTCAGAATGGGTACACCACAGAAACTAAAGGTGAGTGGTGAGCGGGGCTGACCTGGGCTGTCAGGAGCTCCCGAGCAGGTCACAGTGATCACTTAAAGCAGACTCTGAACAGTGCAGAAGACAAATTGTGTTGGCAGCAATGGAGCAGTTTGAATGACATTTTCAAGCTCCCCACTGCTGGTTCAGAGACGACTGCCACTGTTCTCCCAGTGCCTGCACGGTCTTTCACTCTGCTCTGTGCAGCTAATGTTATGAGTGAGTTTGTCGAATGCACCCTGCCTCTTGTTAATGATTCAAGGGTCACTGGTGAGACTTGACCCTGAGACAAATTAAAACATCACAGCCACTAGAGTCAGTCAGAGGCTGTATTTCTCTTCCATCAACAAAACACTCCCCTCTGGCCTCTCTTATCTTCTGGCTCCCTCTCTGTATGCCAGTGCGCTCCAGCTCAGAGAGGGCTCTTCACGTAGGCTATCTGTGAGGCTGCTGCAGAGGCCCTGTCCCAGCAACCCCACCCCACCCCCAACATTCTCCTAATCAGTTGCCAATTTCTGGCTCTAAGTGGGAGCCTGTCAGACTGTCCAGACACTGGAGTAATTAACAAAACCACAGTCACACAAAGACTGAGCAATAGGAAAGGCGGGGGGGGGGGGGTGGAGAGACACAGAAAGAGAGAGAGAGAGAGAGAGACGGGGGGGGGTACAATGAGAGAGAGAGAGAGAGAGGAAGGGAGAAGGAGCAGGAGGAGAAGAGGGAGAGAGGGGGAGGGGTAGAGAGGGAGAGGAGAGAGAGAGGGGAGAGGGAGGAGGAGAAGGAGAGGGGGAGAAGGGGGAGAGGGAGGAAGAGAGAGAAAGAGGCAGAATGAGAGAAAGAGAGAGTGAGAGGGAGAGAGAGAGGAAGAGAGAGAAAGAGGCAGAATGAGAGGGAGAGAGGGAGAAAGAGAGAGAAAGTGAGAGAGAGAGAGTGTTGGCACCATGGAACCCTGCTCAGTGTCTGGGATCTCAGTATGCTGCCAATGGAGATTACAAAACTCACTGCGTTAACACATCACCACACTGCCCTCATTTTCCATTGGGAGGCTTTGTGTTAAAATGGTTTAACAATGTAATCTCACTGCTTCCTCAGCTGTGTTACAAATCCTCCACTCTGCCAGCATGGTGAGACAAAGTTTTATAGTACTTAAAACTTCACGAAGCAGACTATGAGGTCACTAATTAACCCTGCCATGTACAAAGAGCAAGAAGCAGCACAACAAGATAGGTAGAACGGCCTCTGATTATGGGTTCCAGAAAGCGGTGTTCTCAGACCAGAGTCATTGTCCAGAGTGAACAAAGATTTTGTCAATATCTGGTGGGTGCTGTGACAGTGATTAATGATCAGCATTTCTGGCTGTATCCCATGGACCAGGAATCCCACAATCCTACCTTTACCCCAAGCCTCAGACACCACAGATTTTGGTCTACTCTCAGTTTTGCCTTCTTTTGAAGAATTGCATGGAATGTGATTTCAGTAGCCCGAGTACTTTGGGAATAGGATTCAGACATTTCACTCTTCAGGCTGAGTGGTGTTATCTCTGTGGATTCAGGAGTGGGAGTTAGTATTCTGGAGAGTAGAAATGGAGGGAGACTGAATATGGATAAGGCACAGGGAAAATAAATTAGCCATAATTGAATGGCAGAACAGACTTGATGGGGTGAATTGCCTAATTCTGCTCCTATACTTTATGGTCTTATGGACAATTAGTCTGATACGTGCTGGTGAGAAAAATTGTAAAAGTGCACTATTAAGGATGTAACAAAAGAACACTTAGAAAATCACAAGACGTTTAATAAGAGTCAACTTGAAATGATAAAAACGATGTAATTAGAAAGTCAATTGAAGTGTCGGTTTTTGTAGCAAAGGAGATGGGGTGTGAATGCAGGGAGGCTTGTTTGAAACTGTACAAGGCACCAGCAAGATTGCACCTGGAATACGCTGTATAGTCCTGGCTACCTTCTACCCAGACAAATGTACTTGCATTGGAAGCAGTGTAGAGATGTTTCATAGAAATGATTTCTGAAATGAGGTGATTGAATTTTCAAGAAAGCTTGAGCAGACTGGGACAACACTCAATGTATTTAGTGGAATGGGGGGTGATTTTTTTTTGTGAAATGTACAGGATTTGGAGGGTAATTGACTGGGTGGATTCCAAGATGATATTTTCCTTAGTTGGGGCATCTAGAACTAGGAGGCAGGGTTTCACATTTAGAGGAATTCTTCTCTCAGAGAACCATGAATCTTTGTAATTCTCTGCCCTGCAGTGCCCTAGAGACCAAGACATTGAATACATTCAAGGCAAAGATTAATGGTATTCTGGAATACACTTTTGATGGTTTTCATGTTCTGTGCGTCACTGCAAAGTCCAGTGTTCAATACGCATCCGTATGTGCCCTTGAGAGTGTGGAGGTGAGCTCTCGTCAAGTCTCTCTGGTGAATGTGCTCCCACGGTGCTGTAGAGGATGGAGTTCCAGGGGTGAAGGGATGCTGATATTATTCCAAGATAGCGTGCAGCTTGGAGGGGAACCTTTGTATGGTGGTGTGTGCTTCTGTGCCCACTGCCCTTGTCCTTCTTGGTCACCGTGGCTACAGGTTTGAAAGGTGCTGCTGGAGGAGTGTGGGCAAGTGCATTTTGTTAGTGGCACACACTGCCATCATTGTGTGGTGATGGAAGGGAATGAATGTTCAGGGGCAATGGTGAGGTGCTGAGCAAAGAGCCTCCTCCTCAGTGGCAGTAAACCTTCTGAAAGTCATTGCTGCACTTGCTCAGTATTATGTAGTGAGGGAGAGGGATAATGGCTATCTTCCCTCTATCTCTTAGACCAGATAGAACATAGAACATAGAATAGTACAGCACATTACAGGCCCTTCAGCCCACAATGTTGTGCCAACCCTCAAACCCTACCTCCCATATAACCCCCCCACCTTAAATTCCTCCATATACCTGTCTAGTAGTCTCTTAAATTTCACTAGTGTATCTGCCTCCACCACTGACTCAGGCAGTGCATTCCACGCACCAACCACTCTCTGAGTGAAAAACCTTCCTCTAATATCCCCCTTGAACTTCCCTCCCCTTAACTTAAACCCATGTCCTCTTGTACTGAGCAGTGGTGCCCTGGGGAAGAGGCGCTGGCTATCCACTCTGTCTATTCCTCTTAATATCTTGTACACCTCTATCATGTCTCCTCTCATCCTCCTTCTCTCCAAAGAGTAAAGCCCTAGCTCCCTTAATCTCTGATCATAATCCACACTCTCTAAACCAGGCAGCATCCTGGTAAATCTCCTCTGTACCCTTTCCAATGCTTCCACATGCTTCCTATACTGAGGCGACCAGAACTGGACACAGTACTCCAAGTGTGGCCTAACTAGAGTTTTATAGAGCTGCATCATTACATCGCATCTCTTAAACTCTATCCCTCGACTTATGAAAGCTAACACCCCATAAGCTTTCTTAACTACCTTATCTACCTGTGAGGCAACTTTCAGTGATCTGTGGACATGTACCCCCAGATCCCTCTGCTCCTCCACACTACCAAGTATCCTGCCATTTACTTTGTACTCTGATGAAGGAACTTAACCTGAAACATTGACTCTCAGTTTTACACACACACACACACACACACACACACACACACACACACACACACACACACACACACACACACACACACACACACACACACACTCACACTCTGACCCGTGGATTTCCTCCAGATATCTGGTCTCTCTCCTCTTTGTACCTATCCTGTCCAGACCAGCAGAAACCCCGTTTCAGTGAGGTTACCTCAACTCCAATCCACTCAAACTCACCTGACAGACTCTCCATCCCTGGGATCAGTATGGCTGCATTGCCTCCCCCGCCCCCCAAGTATGTGAAAACGAAATGCTTAGAGGGATACGGGCCAAATGCACAGGCAAATGGGATCGGTTCAGATGGGCATTTTGGTCGGCCAGGACCAGTTAGGCCGAAGCGCCTATTTCCGAGCGGTATGACGCTATGACCTTATGACTCCACATGCCTAATTGTTGGGCTTCTCTGCTTGTGTACAAGGTCGCGTTAAACTCAAAACGTCTGTCTCTCTGCAGTGAAGAAGATGGTTTATGCTCCCGCGTCCACACGGTCCGCCGGCTGCAAGTTGTTACCCACCCGCTGACCAGGAGCCAAGGCTGAGAGATGTGGGAACTGATGCCTGCTCCCCGGCGCTAGACGGGAACAGGAGTCACTGAGGCTCAATGTTCACATGAAGCAGGGTCCGAGTCAGTCAGGGGAAGCCTCCTGTACACCCCGGGACGGTTCCGGGGGAGTGTGGGGAAAGCTGAAGGGATTCACAAGGGGCGTTCCCTCCCCACCACTCACCCCTCCTCCTCCCCTCTACCCTTATCGTCCTTTGCCGCCGTATCTGTCAGGACAACTGTGGAAACTGTCCGTTGGCCGCAGATACGCAGGCTCCAGGCTCCTAAACAATCTTCCCCGCGGCTTATCAGCTCCTTCAGTGGCTCCAGAGAGCACAGGAAGCGGCCTGTCTCTGGGCCTGGCCATTGATAAGGCAGAGTGTTTGTGGAATCCCAGTCGCCGGCTCCGGTCCCGGCCCTGCTGCACTGTAAATGAGCTGTGAATCCCCACCCGCGCCCTCGCCCCCTAACCCTGCTGGGCCACGCGTGAGCGCACAGGACTGCCTGAGGACCCGCACGCCCTTTAACAACAAACCGGTTACTCTGTCGCCACCAGCCCCGCGCCCAGCATCACCTCAGAGTTTCGGGTGATGGAACACGCAGGGTCATCGCAAAGGATAAGACCACCCTGTGGCGTCATTGACCACGTTGCCCCACTCCCAATGAACAGTTCGTCCTGCCACATTCCTGAGAAAATAGGAGACACCATCCCATTCCCAAGGAAGTAAATTTCGCCGAGCCCTCCCCAAGAGATGAGGCCACTCTTCCCTTCCAAGGTCCGGTTACCAAGACATAGGTCACACCCTCCAGTTCTCGGCGAGACAACGAAAACCACCCCGTTCCATGAGAAATCGGTGCTTTAACATTTCGTGGGAAAATAATGCATCGCATTCCCAATACCTATTCCACTCCCACGTGTATTGAACATGGTCCCATTTCTGGTGGAATAATAAAAATTGCTCTGTTCCCCGAGGAATTATCGTACCCATCCCTTGATTAATAGGTTACACTGACACATATCATTCCCACTGAAATTATCTCAAATCCCACTGTACGATTCCCAGGGAAATCGTTAGTATGTTCCCATCACCAGGAAAATCAACAATATCCTACTGTTAGTGACAACATCAACATGTTCCACTTGCAGGGGTAATAAAGGCCCCTGCTCATCTCCTGGGACTGGGACCTCCCAGTCCCAGGAGGAGGGCACTCATTCCCGGGGTTGAGGTTGGAGAGGTGATGGCATGGATCAGTGCAGGAACCCCGTTCCCGGGATGGGAATGGTGCTTGTGGTAAATTGTGAGACCCTACTATCAATGAACATTCCTTCACACACAAGCATCCCATACAAAAGGAATGGTAAGGTGAGCGAGGGAGCAAAGGAGAGGAACAGAATCTGTGATCTGAGCTGACTGAAATGTTGGTAAGCTATGTGATTTGTAGGCAATTTAAAGACTGCAATCATTGCCTCAAGAAGCCTGGAGTAGAGTCTTAGAACTCAACCAATTCCATCTATGCTGAACATCATGCCTTTCTAATTCCACTTGCATGCATCAATTCCACATCCTTCCTGGCCCTCAACATCTCAGAGAATCTATCTTGTGGCAACTCATTAATGCAATTATGAAGAAAGCATGCCATCAGGTCGACTTCATTAGGAGTTTGAGGAGATGGCACCAAATACTCTTGCAAGTTTCTATAGGTATGTCATGGAGATCGTTCTGATTGGCTGCATTGCAACCTGGTATGGAGGCACCAGTACACAGGATTACTAATGCAGCAGAGGGTTATCGACTCAGCCAGCTCCATCCTGGCCACAATCATCCCATCACTGAGGATACTGTCAAGAGGTGGCATCCATCACCATCCAGGACTTGCTCTCTTCTCATAACTTGTATAAGGGAGGATGACCCACACCCAACAATTCAGTAACAAATTCTTGCCCACTTCCATTAGATTTCTGATTGGTCCTCAAACTGATGAATACTACCTCATAATTCATTTTCTGCATTATTTATTTATTCCTGTAATTTGTGGTGATTTTTTTTTATCTTTGCCCTGTACTACTGCCCCAAAACAAAAATTTCACCTCAATGAAGTTAGTGATAATAAACCTGATTCTAATGCTATGCTTATCCAGACCTTTTACTGCCCTGCTTCCACTACCTCCTTGGGCAGCTCAATCCAGATAACAATTACCTTTTGTGAGAAAAGAAATTCACTCTTCAGAATCCCTTTAAACCTCTTTCTTCTCACCTCAAGCTTCTGCCTTCTCATGATAGACACCCCTTCTATGGGAAACAGACCACGTTATCTATGCCTCATAATTTATCAACCTCCTTCACTCCAGGGAGAAAAGGACCTAGCCTATTCATTCTCTCTTTATAACTCGCCTTCTAGTTGAGACAACATCCTTGTGAAACATTTCTGCACTCTCTTTGGCCAAATCACCTTCCTATAGTATGGTGACCAGAAATGTACACAAGCCTCTCAGAGTTTTGTACAGTTGTAACATGATGTCCTTATTTATGTCAAATGCCTTCCTAAAGTCCATGTAGACTACTTCTACCACTCTATCCTCATCAATTCTATTGATCACCTCTTCAAAAATCTCAAACAGCATATGCTATGGTCTTGCACTATGTCAACAGGGTGATGAATGGTACTGCAATGGTGTGTAATTTGCAAGGTTTTGAGGTCTACCACAGCATCCAACTCAATGCATTTGTAAGTTAGAGAGGGTGTCCATGAGGCAGTGCACTTTCAGAATCTAGGCCAGAGGGACATTTCTGATCAGTTGCATGGATCTTAGAGATATGGCATCAGAAACCACTTGAAGGACACAGAAATGGGAGGAAGTCATTCAATCCATTGGGCGTGTTTAATGCAGCTAATTATCTCTCAATATTCTCAGAGGAATAGACCCCCATTGTCCCATTGAAAGAGCTGTGAATGTTGTTCCATCCGTGGGCTTGGGTAACCATTGTCCTCACTCCTCTGTGCCTCTCCCTCATGACACTTTCTGCCTCCCTTGGGTTGGAATTGACCCCCATTCATCCATTAGGAAGACAGGTGAGGGGTCAAGGGACACATTTCTGAGATGAGCATTAGTTGGTTGAGTGGTGGTGCATCAACAACCTTGCACACAATGTCAGTAAGACCAAAGTTTTGATTGTGGATTTGGGAAGGGGAAGTGAGGGAACACACACCAGTCCTCATGAGGAGGCAGCAGTGGAAAGGATGAGCAGTTTCATTTTCCTGTGTGTCAACATCTCTGAAAATCTATCCTGGGCCCAACGTATTGGACCATAAGATCATGAGACATAGGAGCAGAATCAGGCCATTCAGCCCATCAAGTCTGCTCTGCCATTCCATCATGGCTGATCCCAGCTCCCACTCAACCCCATTGACCTGCCTTCTCACCATATCCTTTATTGCCCTGATTGATCAGGAAACTATCAAATTCCTCCTTAAATATACCCACAGGCTTGGCCTCTACTGCAGTCTGTGGCAGCGCATTCCACAGATTCTCTGGCTTAAAAACTTCCTCCTTACCTCTGTTCTGTAAGATCACCTCACTGTTTTGAGGCTGTGTCCTCTAGTTCTAGATACCCCCACCATAGGAAACATCCTCTCCACATCCTTTCCACATTCGGTAAGTTTCAATGAGATCCCTCTGAATTCTTCTAAATTCCAGTGAATGCAGGCCCAAAGCTGCCAAACATTCTTCATGTGTTAACCCCTTCATTCCCAGAATCATCCTCGTGAACCTCCACTGGACTCTCTCCGATGAGAACACATTCTTTCTGAGATATAGAGCCCAAGACTGCTGACAAGACTCCAAGTGTGGCCTGACTAGTGTTTTATAAAGCCTCAACATTATCTCCTTGCTTTTATGTTCTATTCCCCTTGAGATAAATGCCAACATTGCATTTGCTTTCCTTACCACAGACTCAACCTGTAACTATATAGCACGTTTCCATATTGATGTAAATTATGATGAAGGCATGCCAATGGCTATATTTCATTAGGAGTTTGAGGAGATTTGGAATGACAGCAAAGACTATAGCAAATCTGTACAGATGTACCACGGAAAGCACTCTAACTGCTTACATCACCATCTGTTACGGAGGGCCACTGAACAGGATTGGAAATTGCTGCAGAGGGTTGCAAACAGCCAGCTTCTGCTTGGACACTAGCCTCCCCAGCATAGAAGATGTCTTCAAAAGGTGATACCTCAAAAACGCAGCATCTATTATTAAAGACCACCCCCCCCCCCCCAATCACCCAGGACTCGTTCTCTTTTTATTAGTACCATCAGACAGGAGGTACAGGAGCCTGAAGACACGCACTCAACCTTTTTGGAGCAGTTTCTTCCCCTCTGCCATCAGATTTCTGAACAATGAATCACAAACATTGCTTCTGATTCAGATCAGTTTCCCAAACAGCGGGAATTAGAAAGGACCAGGTACGGAGAATTTTATTACGGACCAAGTGCTTCTGAAGTCAGCAACAGTGATTCGGCACATCACCAGTCCCGGACAGGACCCAAGTGCCAGAGGAGAAGACAGAGAGGCGAGGGCAGGTCCAGGAGCAAGGTAGAGCTAATTGACGGTGGCACCTGAGGCAGAAAGCCCGAGGCTACCGGAGAGGCCCAATTCCCACTGGGACAATCATGCAACTTCTTACAAGTGCGGCAACAGTGGAGCTGCCAGAGGCGGAGATACTCGCCACTCTGCACAGCAAGATCCCAGCAGCCACAATGTCGGATTTGCTGGTGTTAATTGATCCCCGGCTCGCGCTCGCCAGCACATCCCAAGACACCACGAGTTTTCAGTGATCGGGAATTTCAACCGCAGGACCGGGCTGGCTTTGAAACCAGCCGCACATTCGGCAGACACTCGTGCACTGTTGGCTGTTTATGTTTTATATTTTTACACTACACAGTCCCCATCAACCAACACATTCCCCAAAGTACCCTCACACCCGGAGGAATGTGATTGGTTTCAGTAACAAAGTTATCAAATGATAAAAGTGAACAATAGTGACACTTACACAAGTTTATACAAGCAAATCGCCCAGGTTAAATTTTGTAATATAAAGAATCAAAGGCCGGCGTCACTTATGGAGGAATAACAGTGACGTGGCCCCTTCAGATCCTGTCTGCTCGGTGCTCAACACAAACAGCTGATAAAGGCATTAGTCGGATTCTGGCTTGTTATCTGAGCGCGCTGCTAATTCCATCGTCAGTGAACAGGACCCTCGGAACCAAACAATTACTGTCTTTGGAGTTCAGAGCGATTAAGGTCGGAGAAATGTTAAACTCGGGAACAGCGATAGTGCTGCCGAGCAGTGAATGTGTTTGGAGAGATGCACTCACTGTTTGTCCGAACAGCTCTTTACACCTCGCCAGTCGTGACTGAGCTGTACAGATAACATCGCCAACACTTCACCTGTCACCTTGATTCCTACCATTGGGGATTAACGCCAGGCCCTTCCACGGCGCGAAGCGCCTGCAGGGCGGCTGACAATAAACAGCCCTCGCCTCACTTGCCCTGGCTCCAGGAACCAACTCCGTACAAGAGGCACTCATGTCCAGTGAACGTCCTTCAAATTCTACTCTCTCACGAGAATGTGAATCTGTTAAAGCCACAATAAAACATAACCTGCAGTGAAAATCTCACTAGATTATATGTGCATTGCGAAACCGGCCGCTCGGCCTCCCGCCTCCTGCATCATCCCTCCTCCAACCCTATTCCTTGTCTGTTCACTCGCCGTGAAGCCAGGTTCCTCGTTTGTGGGGGAAGGCTCTTCATCAAGGCCTCTGGATCACCCCAGACCACTGCTGTCCTTTGCCGTTCTCACCACCTCGGTGACTCCAGAGCCACACGGACGCCTTTTGAAGGAAATGGATGAAATGTTCATGGCCTCTGAATTCCAGGATTGCGGTTTCACTCTCATGGAACACGTAACGGTATAGCACAGCATCAGACTCTTCGGTAAACGCTGCTGTGCTCAACTAATTACACGCAAACCTTCTGCCTACACAAGGTCCATGTATCTCTCTACACAGCGATGGCCGTAAGAGCGTTTTACACATATCTGTTGTACCTGCCTCCAGTACCACTCCTGACAGCGTATTCCAGCACGCAGCGCTCAGTAACTCGTCCGCACCTTTCCGTTCAGTTTACCGCCTCTCACCTTAAATGCATGCCCTCTGCAATTTCGAGCATAGCACGATACCAGCTGTCTACTCTAGCTATGCTTATCATAACCTATCGAATATTGAAAGACCTAGATAGAGTGGATGTGGAGAGGTTGTCCCTATAGTGCGGGACCACTATAGGTGATAGATGTAGCGCAGCGATTAGCGCGACGCTCTTACAACTCCAGGCATCAGAGTTCGGAATTCAATTTCGACGCCATCTGTACGTCCTCCTCGTGGGAAGCGCGGCTTTTCTCCGTGTGCCCTGGGTTCCTCCCACAGTCCAGAGATGTACCGATTAGTAGGTTAACTGATCATTGCAAATTATCCCGTGATTAGGCTAGGATTTTAAAATCTTTTAAAAAAGATTTAAAAAGAAAAGAAAAGGCTAAGCTTAAATCGGGGGTTGCTGGGCGGTGGGGCTTAACCGCGCTGTATTTCAGTCTATAAACGGGGAGGAATTTCTTTATCCAGAGGATGGAACTGTGGAATTCATTGCCAGAGAGAGGCGTGGAGGCCAAGTCATTTGGGTATATTTAAAGCGGAGGTTCTTGATTAGTCAAGGCATCAGAGGTTATGGGGAGGGGGCAGGAGAATGTGGTTGACAGGGATAATAAATCAGCCACGATGGAATGGTAGTGCGGACTCGCTGGGCTGAATGGCCCACTCCTGCTCCTATGTCTTATGAACTTTAACCTGCTATCAGGTTTCCCCTCAGCCTCCATAGCTTCAGAGCAAACAGCCCAATTTTCTCCATATGAACATTTTGAGTCTTCCCAAATCAGGAACCCTGCAAGTAACAGGAGATTTGTAATTTGCCGAGAGCGAGATCTGTGGTGTTTAGGACTGGCAATTCACAGCCATATTAGAAGTCCAAGTACGATTTCTGGAAGGTCATTGCAAGTGCAAAGAGACAATTGTGGACTAAACTAGATTCACAAGTGGGTGCTCGACAGCTGTGGTTCAGTTTGCACAATATAACTCCCTACAAGGTGAGATAAGATAGCATAAGTGGCAATAGTCTGCTACTCCCAGATGATTGCTCACTTTGATCAGGAAGGGTAAGGCCCACCCACATGAGGCCACACATCTCCAGATGTCTCTAAGGCCACAGTCTGGGTATCCTTCAAGAGGGTGAATCCACAAAAGGTGAATGATCCAATTCGAAGTAGATCAGACACCTCTTTTTTGGTCGGTGGCTAGTCGAGATGGTGTACCTAGCCAGGTATAAAAGGTTTGTGCAAGCCAACCACCTTGAGTATTTATAGGCATAACCTCTCAATTCTGCAATCTGAAGTTCCTGTCTGCTTCAAAAAGGTGTCCAAAAAGTATGTAGCAACCTGCCTCAATGACTACCATCCAGCAGCACTTACATCAACATAATGAAGAGCTTTGAGAGGCTGGTAATGGTGCAAATCAACTCTTGTCAAAGACATGATCTGGATTTGGGATTTGGAATCAGAATTGGTTTACTATTGTCACGTATGCTGAGATATAGTGAAAATACATCAATCACAGTGCATTGAGACAAACAAGGTAAAACAATAATAGAAGGCAGAATAAAATGCAACAGCTACGGAGAAAGTGCAGTATTGGTAAACAATAAGGTGTAAGATCATAACAAGGTGGATTGTGATGTCAAGAGTCTGGAATCTGCTTCAGTCTGCCTACTGCCACAACAGGTCAACACAGATGTGATTTCTCTGGATCTTAACTCTGGTCTGGATCACCTGGACAACAGGAGCTGATATATCAGCTGCTGTACATTGACTGTGGCTCAGCATTCAGCACAATCATCCCACCAACAGTCATCATCAAGCTTCAAGACATGGGCCTCTGTACCTACCTCTGCAACTGGATACCTGACCTCCTTATCAGTAGACGTCATTTAGTGAGGATTGGTAGCAATATCTCTTCCTCACTGATCATCAACACAGTTGCACCTCAAGATCGTGTGCCTAGGCCTTTGCTCATGTGCACACATGACTGTGCAGCTAACCACAGCTCCAATGCTATCTTCAAATTGACCGATGTTAGATGAATCACAAGTGGCAATAAGTCAACTTACTGGAACAAGATAGTGGTTGAGTGATGCTGGAACAATAACCTTTCACTCAGCATCAACAGAGCTTTGGAGATAGTTGTTAACTTCAGGCATGGGAGGAAGGGAAAACATGTGCCTGTCTACATTGGGGGATCAACGATGGAGAGAGTCAGCACCTTTAAGTTCCTGGTTATTAACATATTGGATGACCTGTCCTGGCCCCAACACATAGATGTAATCACAAGGAAAGCACCCAGTGTCTATTTTCTTAGAAGGTTAAGGGGGTTTGACATGTCACTGAGCACTCTAACAAACTTCTACAGTACATATGTTCTGTTAAAAGCTGCATCATGTTATTGCATGGTAATTCAAACACACATCATGGACACAACCCTCACTCCCTTTGGTAGTATTTGCAGGAGGCACTGCTGCAAGAAGGCAACATCTGTCATCATAGATCTCTACCATCTGTGTCAAGCCATCTTCTTGCAGCCACCATCAAGCAAGAGGTACAGAAACCTGAAGATTCTCAACACCAGTTCAAGGACAACTACTTTCCTTCAACCATTTGGTAGCTGAAACAACTGTCACAACCCAAATCACATCTACAGTTTAGTAACACTATGATCACTCTGATCATTTTGCACTAAAATTGACATGTTTTTTCTCTAATGTTGTTGTTTTATTGTAAAAATATAATGTATATTTTTCTTATGAATGATGCTATGTTCTTGTAATGTTGCTGCAAGTAACTTTTTCACTGCTCTTGTGCATAGATATACTTGTTCATATGAGAATAAACTCAACTTTTACTGACCTATATGTACATAGTACACATCTTCTATTCTAGGACCAGAACCAAATACAATACTCCAAATATGACCTCACCAGAGCTACAGCATACCTTCTGTCTCTTGAATTCAGTGCCTTGACTATTGAAGGCAAGTATGCCATGCATCTGCTTTATCACCATATCAACCTGTGCAACCACTTTCAGAAACATATGGCCTTGGATTTCAAGATCCTTCAGTACATCAATACTGTTAAGGGTCCGGCCATTAACATGCACAGTATCCCCAGTCTCTGAGCTGCTCATGTAGCCACTGGTCTGACTGAGTCTCTGAACATTTGTGAAGGTGGGGGCCTGAGTGTTGGAACTACTATTGAATGTTGGGGTGTATGGCTAGACTCTCCCTTGTTTGAGATGGTGATTGTCTGGCACTTCTGTAACACAAAGATTACTTAACATTTAACAGTCTATCCAGGTCTTTGTGCATGCAGGAATGGACTGCTTCATTTGTAAAGAGTTGCAAATGGAACTGAACATTGTGCAGTCATCTGGGAACATCTCCACTTCCAACTTAATCGAAGGAGGGCATTGATGAAGTAGTTAAAGGGGGGAGGGGGAGAGAGAGAGAGAAGGGGGGAGGGGAGAGGGAGATCTTTTTTCTTTAATTGGGTTCTTTCAAGTTTATTTTGTGGCTACCTGTGAACAAGCAAATCTCAAGGTTATATAATTTATACATTCTTTGATAATAAATGAATCTTGAATCTTAAAAGATTTTCAAAGTTCAAAGTAAATTTTATTATCAACGTGCATATATGTCACTATATACAATTTTGAGACTCATTTTCCTGTGGCCATAGTCTGCAAAGCTATATAATAGTGGCTATAACAGGATCAATGAAAGATCAACCAGAGTGCAGAAGACAACAAATTGTGCAAATGAAAATATAAATAAGTAGCAATAAATATTGAGAATGTGAGATAATGAGTCCTTAAAATGAGATAATTGTTTGTAGGAACATTTCAGTGATGCAACAAGTGAGTGTAGTTATCCCCTTTTATTCAAGAGACTGATGGTTGAGGGGTAGTAACTGTTTTTGAACCTGGTGGTGCAAGTCCTGAGGCTCTTGTACTATCTACCTGATAGTAGCAGTGAGAAGAGAGCATGGCCTAGGTGGTGGGCGTCTCTGATGATGGATGCTGCTTTCCTACAACAACGTTTTATATAGATGTGCACAGTGCTTGGGAAGACTGTATCCATGATGTACCATGCCAAATCCACCATCTATTGTAGGATTTTCCATTCAAAGCCATTGGTGTTTCTGTACCAGGCCATGATGCAGCCAGACAATATACACGTCACAACACATCTACAGAAATTTTAAAAGTTTTAGATGTCATGCTGAATCTCTGTAGACTCCCATGGAAGTAGAGGTGCTGCTGTGATTTCTTTGCAATTGCACTTACAGGTCCTCTGAAACAGTAACACCCAGGAATTTAAAGTTGCTGACCCTCTCTACCTCTGATCCTCCAATGAGGACCGGCTCAGGGATCTCTGGTTTCCCTCTCATGAAGTCTACAATCAATTACTTTGTCTTGCTGACGTTGAGAGAGAGGTTGTTGTGTGACACCACTCAGCCAAATTTTTAATCTCCCTCCAGTATGGTGACTCATCATCACCTTTGATTTGGCCCACAACAGTGGTGTTATCAGCAAACTTGAATATGGCATTGGAGCTGTGCTTAGCCACACAGTCATAGGTGTAAAGCAAGTAGACATCCCTGTGGTCCACCAGTGCTGATAGAGATCGTGAACAAGGTGAGAGGAAGACTGGAGGCCTCACAATAACATCACCAGCAGAATTGAAAATATAAAACCCTTGGTCAGACCACTCCTCAGCCAAAGACACACAGTTAAATGACAGAGGACAGCTTGATATCTTGCTCAATATATTCAATACCTTAGTGTTCACTTAAAGGGGATGACTTTAAAAACTGAAGCTCTACCAAGAATTAGAACTTCAAAAACTCTGCAATTTAATATTTATTGAGATGTTAATTGTTATAAATGTATTCATGAACTTTCACAGTTCCAAACAAAGAGACAGAAACACTCAACCACAGGAGAGAGGTTTAATCTAAGAAGAGAAAGAGATAAAAGCACAACAGACAGGCTGTGCAGTTTACTCAGTCCATGCTTCCCTTGTAAATTATCTGGGAGTCTTCAGGAAGCCTCACAACTCAAAGTCACAAATGGTCTTGTAATCATGTTATTAGAAACAGGGACCAACTACTGGCTTTGAAGGGCTTTGGTAGCTGACACTGAGAGATGTGTGAGACAAGTCCAAGCCCTTCTTCAGCCACTTCAGCTCTTGGTGGAGACTTCATTCCTTTCACATAATCCCTTCCTTCCCCACGCAGGAGCCCCACTTCAGCTGTGCCAGTCTGTCTGCTCACAAATTCCTGCTTTCAACTCTCCATGATATGCGATCATTATACAATCATGCAGCATGGAAACAAGCTACTTAACCCAACTTGCCACAGCAATTGCCCTTCCAAATTAACCCCATCGCCCAGAAGTTGGTCCATAGCCCACTGGGCCTAATTGATACCTGCATTCATCTAGACACTTCTTAAATGCTATCAGTGAACCAGCTTCAACAACTCTCAAGTACTCAACACTGTCTGTCTCAACACTTCCCCTCAGTTATCCTGAATCTCTTCTCCCTTTCATTGGGGATGTGGCACGGGCTGCCCCTAGCACGTCTTGGCACAAGCAATGCATTTCACTGTATGTTTTGATGTTTCAATGTACATGTGACAATAAAGCTAATATCAAAACTTTAATTTTTACCCTCAACTTATTTTTTTATCCACCATCTGAGATGGGGAGATGTTTCCTGCAGCCTACCTTTTCTAGAATCCTTGTTATTCTATTTATCTCAGTCAATGCCTCTCTTAACTTCTCCACTCCAGGGGAGGACAAATCCAGTCTCTCGTCGTGACTGAACTGCTGTGTCCCAGTCAATATCCTGAAGAATCTCCACTGCACCCTCTCTGTGCTATTACATCCTTCCAATTCCTTGGTGAACAGAATTGCATACATATGAGGTCTGATCAAAGTCTTATAATGTTGCAGCATAATCTCCCTACATCTGTATTCAGTGCCTGATCAATGAAACTGGTATCCCATATGCCTTCCAGACTGAGTAATCTGCCTGAATTGCACTTCAACAATCTAGAAATTTGTACTCCAAGGTCCAACTCTTCCCCAATACCACCCAAGACCATACCATTCATTATGGATGTCCTAGCCACATTAGTCTTCCAAAATGTGTCATGTCACACTTTCTGGATTAAACTCTATCTGCCATTTCCCAGCTCATTGCACAGACATGCTGATATGATTTTGGAGGTAGAGCACAGTAACAGGCCCTTCTGGCTCAACAAGCCTGTGCTGCCCAATTACACCCATGTGACCAATTAACTGACTAACCTGTATGTCTTTCGAATGGGAGAGGAAAACGGAGCACCCAGAGGAAATGGGGCAAACTCACAAACTCCTTACGGATGGAGGCAAGAATTGAATCCCAATTTGGAATCGCTGGTGCTTAAAAGCATTCCACTAACTGCTATGCTATCATGTTGTCCAAATCTCAGTGGTTTCGCAGCCCAAGGCAACTTCCATACTATTAACAACTCCACCAGTCCAAGTCTCCCTTGAACTTACTGATCAGGCCTTTCACACACACATCAGATCTTTCACATATGTTATAAACAACAAGGATTCCAGTACATCCTTGTAGGACAACACTAATCACAGGTATCCAATTGCAAAAACAACACTCTGCTTTGTCTCCTATTACCAAGCTAATTTTAAATCCAGTTTATCTGTATGGGACCTTGTCAAAGTCCATGTAAATCACATCTACTGCCCTGCCCTCATTAATATAATTTGTTACCTCTTCAAGATCTGGCCAATTAAATTAGCCAGACAGGACAAAGCCATGTTAGTTATCTCTAATTAGTTCTTGCCTTTCCAAACGATCATTAATCCTCTCCTACAGATTTTTTTCAAGCATCTTCCCATGGAGCCACTGATGTTAGGCTCATAGGTCTACAGTTTTTCTTCTTCCCTTTCCCGCATGATCCATTTTCCTTTCCTATCAGATTCAGTTTTCCAGCCCTTTACCTTTCCCACCCATCTGGCTTCATCTATCACCTTCGAGCTAATCTTCCTTCCCCTCCTCCTAGCATTTTATTTTGGTGTCCTCCCCTTCCTTTCCAGACCTGAGGAAGGGTCTTGGCCCAAAATGTCAAATGATTATTCTTTTCCATATGTGCTTCCTGACCTGAGTTGCTGTGGATTTCCAGAATCTGCACAATTGCTTGTGTCTCTAGTTACCAGCCTTTTCCCTACATGCTTTCTTGAAAATAGGGACTACAGTTGTTGTCCTCCAGACATCTGCTACCTCACCTGCATCCAGCAAAGACTTATCTGAAGCAAAGAAACAAGTTGTTGATGGAGCTCAGCAGGTCAGGCAGCAGCTGTAGAGTCAAAGAAAGAACAGGATCTTGACCCAAAACAATGACTATCCCTTTGACTCAACAGATGCAGTCTCACTCATGGAATTCCTTTAGAAACTTGCTTTTTGCGTTTAGAAAATCTCATCCAAAGCTCCAGCAAATCTTTTTCCTTGCCTCCTGCAGCAGCCTGGGATAAACCCATCCAGTCCTGAGGATTTATCTATCTTTAAATGTGCTCTTCTTTATCTATGGAGAGCAGCACCAAACTTTCAGCTTCTCCTTCACCGAGTTCTCTAGCTACTAAATCTACTTCCTTTGTGGATGTTGTTAAAAGTATTCATTTGGGACCTCAACAATACCTCCTGGCTCCAATCACAGTTGCTCCTGTTGTCTCTAATAGAGGCATAACAACGTGGACCAGGCCCTTCATCCCACTGACTCTATGCTGAACATTTACACCAATTCTATATGAAAGCTACCTCCCCACATTTTTGTCATCTCCTGCCAGATTCTACCACTCAATTACACACCGGGGGCAATTTGCTGTGGCCAATTAAACTACAAACCCTCGGCACTAATGGACATCATGTGGAATGGGGTAAAATTGGAAGCTTTCCTGCCTCTTTATCAGCATTTTCCACTGCCACCCAGCAAGTGCTACAATACCTCAACATTGGGAGGCTTGTTTTTTCTCTTTAAGTTAACTTTGCAGTCGCCTTGGGTGTGATGTTTTAGTCTGTGAAAATCTAAAAAAAGTGACAGACAAACTCTTCAAAATAGCCTGACGCATGGGACAGGAATCACACCTTGCAGCAGGGATCATACCACACATTTGACAATACTGTGAAACTGAAACACTTCACAACTACTGTACATAAAGGTTACTCCATTAATCAGAGCACCAGCTACTGTGGGAGTTCTGGCCTTCTCACACAGCACTTGAAATGCTCAGTGAAGCAGTTCCTCTTTAGTTGCTGTACACGTTCTGACCTCAGACTGATATTGCAGCTGATGCCTAACTGGAGGTTTTGTGATGTACCCACAAACTGAGAAGCAAACTTTGTTTCTCTTTCACCAAACTTCCTCAGAACTATGAGCTATGAGGCTCATATATCATATATCATAATTGGCTATGAGGCACTCTCAATCCTGAGTCTCTGCCTCAATCCTTTGCTGCCTGATCCCAGTCTCTCTTCACTTCCTCATTGTCCAAAAGTCTATCAGTCTTATCCTACAATCGGCTTAACCACTGAGCATCTATGTTCATCTGGGGCAGGGGGACTCCAAATATTCCCTTTTAACCACTTTCAGGATCTGATGTCTGCCTGATATCTTAGTCCTCATGAAGGTTAATCTAACCAGGTGGGACATATCTCCAGGAGAGAGATAAGGTTGAAGGATGACCCGATTCTGATAACTAAGATTTTGGAATATATTGATCGAATAAACAGAAGAAAATGTGTTTCCACCTGTGGAGGAGACCATAACTGGGGACAATAAATGTGGGACAATCTTTAATAAATCTAATTAGTAATTCAGAGGCATTCCTTACTCAGACTGCAGATAGCGTATGGAACTCAATCCCACTGGGTAGAGTCAAGGGGTTTAAGGGGAAGCTGATAGATAAGGTGGGGAGAGGGTAGAAATAACAAGTTGAAGAGAATAAAGTGAATTAGTGTCAAATGTGTAAAATGGGTGGTTGATGGTCAGCACTGACTTGGTGCACTTTTTTGTTCTATGACTCGAAGAAGTGTACCACTACTTAGTTTCCAATTAATTGAATGTACCACCTTTCCACCTCTCAGCCACTTCAACATTTCATCCAATCATATGATGTCTTCCTATTCCCTACACAACCACTCATCATCTAGTATGTCTCCATCTGAAATTAATTTGATAGATATGTGTTCATTCTCTGAATTGATTGATGTCTTTTTGCACAAGCACCCAAACTTGGACAGCCCAGGAATGATCTTTTGCCTGAGGTCAGTGTAAAGAGTTAAAGATCAGAAAATAATGACCTCCTTCTCTCGGTCTAATGATGAGAGTGTGGTGCTTTCTTATAGGTTTGAAAGTCTGTGCTCCAATTAATAAACTGAAGACTGCCCTTCTCACTATTAACAATGTGACCAATCCTCATCTGCAAACTTACTGATCATATCTCCTACATTTACATCCAGGCCAACAGAGTATTCTGAGCAGTTTTGTGCCCCTTATCAAAGAAAGGATGTGCTGGTTTTGGAGAGGGTCCAGAGGAGGTTCACAAGACTGATCCTAGCAATGAAAGGCTTAATGCATGAGGAGCATTTAATTGCTCTGGCCCTGTATCTACTTCAGTGGGGGGAGGGGATGGCAGTAGGATCCCATTGAAATGTATTGAATATTGAAAGGCCAAGATAGAGTGAATGTTGAGAGAAGTGGGGGGAGTCTAGAACCAGAGGACACAGCCTCAGAATGGAGGAGCATCCATTTAGAACAGATTTGAGGAGGAATTTCTTTAGCCAGAAGGTGGCAAATATGCAGAATTTATTACAACAGCTGGCTATGGAGCCCAAATCATTGGGCATATTTAAAGTGGAGGTTGCTGGTTTCTTGATTAGTCAACGCATCAAAGGTTATTCGTAGAAGGCAGGAGAATGGGATTGAGAGGGTTAATAAATCAGCCATGATGAAATGGTGGAGCAGTTCTGGTCTCTTTACTTGAGGAAGGATGTCCTGGCTTTGGAGGCAGTGCAGAGGAGGTTCACCAGGTAGATTCCAGAGATGAGGGGTTAGACTATGAGGAGAGATTGAGTTGCCTGGGACTGTACTCACTGGAATTCAGAAGAATGAGAGATCTTATTTACAATTATAAAAGGGAAAGATTAGAGGCAGGAAAGTTGTTTTCACTGGTAGGTGAGACTAGACCTAGGAGACAGAGCCTCAAGATTCAGGGGAGATGAGGAGGAACTACTTCTCCCAGATAGTGGTGAATGAAGCAGTGGGGACTACCTCAATAAATATATTTAAGACAAGGTTGGATAGATTTTTGCATAGTAGGGGAATTAAGGGTTATTGGGGAGGGGGGGGGGAAGGCAGGTAGGTGGAAATGAGTCCATGGCCAGAACAGCCATGATCTTATTGAATGGCCTACTCCTATCTCTTATGTTCTTATGGTCAGACTCAGTGGGCTGAATGGCCTAATTCTGTGCCTATGTCACAGGGTCTTATTGGTGTACATAACGATCAGTGAGTCCCAGTATTGACCTGTGATACATCACTGGTTATAGGCTTCCAATCTCAAAGACATCCTTCTACCACAAGAAAATTTAAGAATCTGAGTTGCAAAACTGTCTTGGATCGGATAGGTTCTGACCTTAGGACCAGTGTCCCATATAGGATTCTGTCAGTGACCTCATCGAAGCTCATTTAAACTACATCAACTACACTACACTTATCAACACACTTAGACGTCTCCCTAAAAGCCTCAAATTAGTCCACATGGAGCGCCGGAAAGTTTCCCTGGTCTTCTCTCTGGAGCAGACACATCCTGAGCCTCGGAATAATCCCATTACACTCCATGATTGTTTATCTCGGTGTTATTTTTGGATTGTCTTTTGCACAAACTGCGTTGTTTCCAACCTGCGGTGTCCTGGCGGACACTGGAGATGCTCAACAGGCCGGGCAGCACTAAAGTCAATATCGACTTTGTTGTCATATGCACATGTCCATGCATGTACCAGAACAACGAAAGGCGTATTTACAGCAGCATTACAGTAACGTTGCATCACTCCCGTATAAGCAGCATTCACAAGAAAACATAAATTACACATAATTTCAGAAGAATACAATTAGAAAAATGCCCATTTTAGTGGTAAATGATCGAAGTACCTGTATTCATGGCGTTGTGAAACTGTAATGACTTGGATTTAACCAATTCGTTCAAGAATTGAATGGTTGAAGGGAAGTAGCTATTCTTGAACCTGGTGCTGTGGCCTGTGCAGGCTCCTGCCAGAAGATGGCCTGGCCTGGGAGGTGTGGATATGGATGTTGACACTGTGATCAAGCCCCAATCTAACCCTAGCCTAATCACGGGACAATTTACAATGACCAATTACCGGAGTACCCGTAGGAAACCCACGTGGTCACGGGGAGAACGTACAGGACAGCGGCGGGAATTGAACCCAGGTCGCTGGTACTGTAAAGCGTTGTGCTAAGCACTACACTACCGTGCCGTTCCTTGGCATTGGAAATACCCAACCAAACCATGATGTAATCAACCAAGATATCCATCATGATGCAGTACAGTCGGTGGAAAGGACCAATGGCTCCAACGATCAGCGGAGCAGATGCTAGGGGCCGAATGACTTTCTATTTCTATCTCCTCTCTCCCTATTCCGCACGTTTCATTTCGCTTCTTCCCCTCCTCCCTCGCTACTGCAGTCCACACTGTGTAAATCCTCCTAGCGACGTTGCCTCGTGCGCTTCACAGTGTTTGAGCGGATTAACAAGCACCCAAAACTCGGGCTAAATATTCCATTCTTAATCAGTTAAATTAACACACCGCCCGTCCGCTGCCTGCCATCTCACATCAGCATCAAGCAGCGAGCCCCGTTACATTTCACCTGAAACTCGTGCGCGTCGCCGACCGACAGACAATTAGCGAGCGGGACACATCAAAAGCAGGGCCCAGCTTGTGGCCGCCTAATTAGTCCTATCAGCTGACCATTCCCCGGAAATTTCGGCATGGGCTGTCGGTGCATCAGCATTAAATCATTCTCAGCACGGATTCCCGGCCACGCGATCCCGCAGATTACTGCCCTTTACAGCCAGTCCATTTCTTTAACGCTGAGTTTGCCTTCCGAGAAAAGGGTCAGCATTCAATTTAGTCCCGAGTTTCAGTCTTACAGAAACTATCCCTTCGGCCCAACTCGTCCTTGTCGTCCAAGATTTGCCACCGAAGTTAGTCCGTTATGTTCGGCTCGACACCTATCCATGTACTTATCAAGTATCTTTTAAACGGTGTCAATCACTTACTCTGGCAGCTCATTCCATATATTCACCACCCTCTGGGTGAAAAAAAGAACTCGCACCACTCATCTCAAATTTATACCCTCTAGTTCTTGATTCCCCAACACTGGGGAAAAGACTATGTGTTCACGCTATCCACGCCCATCGTGTTTCAATACAAACTCAGCCCTCATTCTCCGGTGCCCCAAGAATAAAGTCCTAGCTTGTTCATCCCCTCTCTATAACTCGGTCCTTGCTTCATGCTTGTAAATATTTTCTGCAAATCTTTCCAGCTCAGTAACATCATTCCTAAGTATGGTGACTAAAGCGGAACACAATTCTCCAAGTTTTTGAGAATGTCTTCATATACAATGATATGTCTTCATGTACAATCAACGTCTTCATAGACAATTGCAAAATCACGTCCCGATTTCCACGCCCATTGCCCTGAATGGTGAAGAGCAGCGTGGCAAGCGTCTTCTTCACCACCGTGTGACACCACTTTCAGTTGCCCTGACCCGTTACATAGGGGGCTGAAAGCGGACCACTGCTGCTTTACTGACACCTTCTTCCGCCCCCACCTTAAATTTAGTGTTCTGCCTACAAGTTCTCCGGGTTAGTTGCCAAGTTCACGGCCTATTGAAGCAACGGGGGTGGGGGGGGGGGGGGTGTCCAGCATTCCGAGGCGCCAGTGGCGGGCGATTTGAGCCTTTTATCCCCCCCCGCCCGTTTTCCTCAAATCTGTGGATTCGAGCAATAATACTGAACGAGGCCTCAGGAGTAGCTGAAGCTCCCGGTTTGCTCTTCCGGGGATCCTGTTAGTGAAGGTATTTGGGTCCTGGACAGAACAAACTTCCATTAAGGGCCACTTCCTTACAGTTCGCAAATCATTTCAGAAATTTTTAAAGCTCTAAACATAGAACTCTTTTCTACTTTTTTTGCCCCTTGATCACAGGTAATTGAAGCAGAATCGATCCTGCTTACTTAAGCCCCCCCCCCCCCCCCCCCCCCGACTAAACTGCTCGCCTGTCCTGGTCAGTCTTCCAAATTCTCCACAGGCGTAGCCCATGTACGATCCTTTCTTCCCCAGAGATGAGTTTTTTGGAGCTTCTGCTGGTGTTTCTGTACCTCAGAGTTTTTACGGGTAGGACTGCGGGCCCCGTATCCAACACTCCTCCTCCGCAGCCTGGTTTGGGACCGGCGGTGGCAGTGTTTGACCCTGCTCTGCCGCTCAATAAGTCTGTGGCGGTTTTTACTTCGGAATTTCAGCATCACTTTCCGCTCTCACCACAATGACCTCGATTCACTAGGCACTCCACACTCCATGAATTTCTATGTCGAATATACTCAGCTAGAGAGCATCCATGCCCCTTTGGCTCCAGAATTATTCAGGCTGAAGAAACCTGGTCCCTCTCTGAAGTGGCGACCTCATCTACGGACCCCTTCTGGATTTTACATTTCAAGTAGATATTTTCGGAATCCAGATGTTCCCAACCTGGGGTCCATAGACCCC
This sequence comes from Hemitrygon akajei, assembly GCF_048418815.1. Taxonomy (NCBI): domain Eukaryota; kingdom Metazoa; phylum Chordata; class Chondrichthyes; order Myliobatiformes; family Dasyatidae; genus Hemitrygon; species Hemitrygon akajei. Next base: position 110,404,575 of record NC_133124.1, read on the forward strand.
TTGCTTAAAGGTATTGGTCCATGGCATACAAAAAGTTTGGGAATCCCAAAACAGAAGAGAATTTCCTGGATTGCTCTACACAATTTCCATCTTCCTTTCTCACTTCCTGCTCTGATTTGACCATAAGACATAGGAGCAGAATTAGGTCATTCATTCCATCGAGTCTGCTCCACCATTCCATCATGGCTGATTGATTATCCCTCTCAACCCCCATTCTCCTCCCTTCTCCCCGTAACCTTTGACGCCCTGATTAATCAGGATCTTATCAACTTCCGATTTAACTATACCCAATTACTTGATCTGTACAGTTGGCCGTGGCAATGAGTTCCACAGATTCATCACCTGCTGGCTAAAGAATTTTTTCCTCATCTCTGTTCTAAATGGACGTCCCTCAATTCTGAGGCTGTGCCCTCTGGTCATAGACTCCCCCAATACATGAAAAGTAATCTTCCACACCCACTCTATCTAGGCCTTTGAATATTCGACTTCCCATGAAATCCCCCTCATTCTTCTAAACTCCAGCGAGTACAGGCCCAGAGCCATCAAATGCTCCTCATATGTAAACACTTTCATTCCCAGAATCATCCTTGTAATTCTCCACTGGATCCTCTCCAAAAGCTGCACAACTTTTTCTAGATAAGGGGTCCAAAATTGCTCACAATATTCCAAGTGCGGCCTGATCAATGCTGTATAAAGCCTCAGGATTACATACTTGCTTTTGCATTCGAGTCCTTACCATTTGCCTTCCTTACCACCGATTCAACCTGCAAGTTAAGCTCCTCTGATTTTTGAATTTTCTCTCCATTTATAAAATAGTCCACATCTTCATTTTTTTCTGCCAAAGTGCATGACCATGCACTTCCTGACACTGTATTTCATCTGCCACTTCTTTTCCCATTCTCCCAATCTGTCTAAGTCCTTGCTTCCTCAACACTATCTGCCCGTCCAACCATCTTCGTATCGTCTGCAAACCTGGCACAAAGCCATCAATTCCTTCATCCAAATCATTGACATATTTCTTGAAAAGAGCTGATCTCAACACCGACCTCTGAGGAACACCACTAGTCACCGGCTGTAAACCAGAAAAGGCCCCCTTTATACCCACTCTTTTCCTCCTGCCAGTCAGCCAACCTTCTATTGATGCTAGTACCTTCCCGTAATATCATGGGCTCTTATCTTGCTAAGCACTCTCATGTGCAGCACCTTGTCTGACCATGCTGACTTTGCCCTGTTTTATCATAAACCTCCAGGTACCTGCCTCCTGGGGAGGACTCCCTGTAACTCTATCACCTCCTCATTTTCCCGTACGAGCCGAAGGTCACCTAGCTGATGCTCCAGTCCCTTAACACGGTCTCTAAGGAGCTACAGCTCGGTGCACTTCATACTGATGTAGTTATCGGGGTGACTCGATGTCTCCCAGCGTTCCCAACTCTCACACAAAGAACATACCATTACCTCCAGACCCATTCTCAGCGCACTAGCTATGTACTAAGAGGAAATAAACTTAGTACAAACATTGTGTAGTGTAGGCCTCCGCTAGTCTCGATAGACCATGTATTTGCACCTTGGAAAGTTTCCAGGGCGCAAGGTTTTTTTTAATGGAAGACCGGCAGTTGCCCAAGCTGCAAGTCTCCCCTCTCCACGCCACCAATGTTATCCAAGGGAAGGGCATTCGGACCCATACAGCTTGGCACCAGAAACATTATTACTTACTTAAAACCCCATCCTGTGCCTGTTCTTACATAAGCCTGCTGAGCCAAAGCCTGACCATTCACACAATGGCAGCTCCGTTTATGCCTCGCTTCTTCTTACTAGCCCCACGCTGATTTCAGCCCGCCGAAAAGAGCTGGAAGAACCGGGGCTCTTTTTAAACCTCGCACTGCATTACCAATGAACGACCTTTCGCGCTGATTTCAGCCCGCCGAGATTTGGATCAAAGTCTGCATGGCTCACTCCCGTTCTTATTATTAAGCGGACAGCCCCACTGATTTCTGTGTTCTAGGAGGAAACTTAAGGCCTGCCTGATTAGGAGACGGTAGTGTTCCGCTACAGGACATCAATGAGTCTCTGGGGACAAGGAACTGGAAGCTTTTAAACTGGTGGAGTGTGTGAGATGTGCCCTAATTGTAAGAGGGAGGGGACTAGACCAGTGGGGTAGTGTGGAGGCGAAGTATGAGGAGTTAAATACAGATGCTGCCTGACCCACTATAGTCCTATAGGCGATTTGTTTATTTTTGTTTGCTCCAGATCCCAACATCTGCAGTCTCTTGTGTCTTGCTGTCTTCCACTCTCCCGGAGCAGGGAGATCAGTGTAACGTCTACAAAATGAAGGACTAGGGAAGTGTCTAGTGAACACGGAGTTCCGCCTGAATTACTGCGTCTGACCGTTCAGGACCTTTATAACTCTCATTTCACCTTGGGACAGGTCCATAACGAGCCGTAGAATTCTTCCTGGGCCCACCGAGCACTAAACTCCTGTGGGCAGGTTCACCGGCGGGACTCAGAATCTGTCCACGGAAGTCCCGGAACATCGAGCCCTCGGCAGTGAATGATAATGAGCTCAACATCTAGGATCGGGCTATTGGCAGCCGTGAAAAGAGATGGAGATGGGGGTCAGTCAAGTCGGGCGGACACCACTTTACTGGACTCTGGGATCAGGAAGATGAAGCATTGAGTTCGAAACCTCACTGCATCGTGTCCAGTCTCACGTCAAAAAATGCGTTCACAACCTCAGGACATCTCAAAATGCCACAAAGTCCATGGAGTGTCTCTGAGGTGCTGTCATTGTGATATCGAAAACAGTCACTTGTGTACAGCAAGATCTGACAGACAGGTTTAATATCACTGGCACATGTCGTGAAATATGTTGTTTTGCAGCAGCAGTACATTGCAGTGCACATTTAACTATATGTAATTTAATTGGTGCAAAAAGAGAGAAAAGGAAAATATAGTGAGGTAGTTTTCATGGGTTCATTGTCCATTCAGAAATCTGATGACGCCGGGAAGACGCTGTTCCTGAAACGTTGAATGTGTTTCTTCAGGGTCCTGTACCTCGTCCTTGATGGTAGCAATGAGAAGAGGGCATAAGGTGGTGGTGTCCTTAATGACGGAAACCCTCTTTTTGAGGCATTGAATTTTGAAGATGTCCGCGGTGCTGGAGAAGCTATTGCTAATGATGGAGTGGACAACTTTCTGCATCTTTTTCCGATCCTGGCGGTGGCCTCTCCATGCCCTACGGTGATGCAACCAATTAAAAGTTCTCCACAGTACTTCTGTAGAAATTTCCGAGAGCTTTTGTCAAACTCCTAATGAAATTTAGCCGCTGTTCTGCCTTCTCTGTAATTGCATCAGTATCTGGGGCCCAGGATAGATCTTCAGAGATACTGATACCCAGGAGCCCCTTCCACTGCCAATCCCTCAATGAGGACAGGCATGTGCTCCCTTGACTTCTGCTTCCTGAAGTCCACAATTCATTCATTAGTCTTACTGATGTTGAAAGCAAGGTTGTTGTTTCGACACCACTCAACCAGCTGCTCTATTTCACTTTTGTGCCCCTACTGTAGGCAGAAAATCACCTGAAACCAGATAACTAAAGCGTGGAATCAAAGGAAGGAGGTGCAGCTGGCGGAAGTGGCCGAAGCAAGTACAGTAGCAACTTTTAAGAGACAATTAGACAGACAGGGCATGAAGGGGCGTAGGTCATGTCCAGGTGGGTGGAATTAGTTCATATTGACATCATGGTTACTTTCCTTTGCACCGACTGGGTGAACTAATCGAGGCAAGAAGAATATATATATATATATAAATTATTGAACGCTAATCGGATTATTTTCTGGAAACTGTTCCAACGATCTTTAAAAACATCATTCACTCAAAAAACTCATGGGCCTCGCTAAGATAATTGGGCGAGAAGAAGAAGGGGCACCTTTCCTGTTAAAACTAAACCCCACTGACACTCTGTGCTGCATTGCAGCGCCTTTCACAACTCCATCTCGTTCCCAAGGGTTTCACAACCAAAGAAAGTCTGCTAAACTGGAAGTAATGTTGCAATGTAGGGAATACCCTAGCACAGCAAGACCCCGCACCCCACCCCCACAAACAATAGTTTGGATCATCAACTTTAGTGATGTCAATTGAAGGAGAAGAGTTTGAGAGCACACATCGGTTTAACATCTCATTCAAAGGTTATCCCTCGAGCAGTGCACATCTCCCTGGTTGCAACTCTCTGCCACTGCAGAATTATAATCATGTGTTCACCTGGCTCGCTAAACACAGAGTTTAGAAACTCCAGTATCTTTTACCTTCAAGGACATAGGTCTATCCCAAACCCGCCCCCCTTCTAGATTTCAATATCTTGCCCCTCCACCCCCAACCCCCACCACCTCTTGACCCTGGTATTTTGGAGAGGGAGTTCCCTAATGTCTTTGCTGACGTAAGTCCTGGTCTTGTGCTTCCTTGTTTGGATTTTCTACAAGGCTCTCATACCTGTTTGCCCAGCATAGATGAAAGGGCGGTTCACAGCCAGCCTTGTAGATGGTCTGAAGTTACGTAAAACACGAGTTTATACATTTCTGGTTAGTCCTTATCAGGGGTAATGCATTCAGTTCTAGTTGCCCCGTTGTGGGAAGGGTGTGGAGGCTTTGGAGAGATTGCAGAAATTCACCAGGATGTTATCTGGATCAGAAGGGACATGAACGCATACAGGGAAGATTGGACAAACTTGTTCTGTTTTCTCTGGCGTGGGTGTGGACCTAATAAAAGTTTATAAAATTATGAGAGGCATAGAAAGAGCAGTCAGTTAAGGTCAAAATGTATAATACTGTAGGATATGCAATTAACGTAATCGGGAGAAATTTCAAAGGAGATTGCGGGGCAAGTTCTCTTTTCACACAGAGAGTGAACGCCTTGAATACACTTCAGATGGAGGTGGTAGATACTGACACGACAGAGGCGTTTAGGACGCTGTTAGATGGGCACATGAATGGGCAGGAATAGAGAGCCATTGGCCGGCAGGCAGAAGGAGTTAATTTAATTGTGTCATTATCTTAATTAGCTCGACACGATGTTGTGGGCGGAAGGTTCTATTCCTGCGCTGTAACCTTTTGTGTTCTATGGTCTATAACTCAGAGAGTAAAGGAATGATATCCTCCTGTGAAGGGCATCCGTGAACAAAGTGTTTTTATAGTAACCCGGTCACGGTTACCAGCCGGCTACGTGATGTTATTATTATAACAAAAACACCAACCTAATTAACCTTTACCTTGGAGAGGTGAAAATACATAAACCTTCGGGAAAGGTGGTGAAATGAGAGGTGATGGGAAAGTAAGGGAATCCTGCTGTGATCGCCTGGTGACCGGTCACGCCCTGTCAAGGAGATCACGAGAGTCTTAATTTATATTGGAAAATGCCTAAAACAGATTCTCCGAGGAGCCCAAACAGACGGCAGTGCTTCAAGTGATGCCTGGCCAACGCTTTATATCTGTTGCATTACTTTCCCCTCATATTCGGGATAGACTCCATTCTGTTACAGTACGTCAGTACACTGTGGCTCACTCTCAGTCAGTGTGTCAGAACAATGCAGACATTAACCACCATCTGCCGACACATCTTTCGTGTAGAGTAATCTATCCACCACGTACAGACCCAGGAGTCTTGTAAAAGGAAATATTTGTCCATTGGACAAACTGGCAGTTTGTGTGGTAAAGTCACCGTCTCATGTCCCTTCCACAACCGCTGACCATCCATCCCTCTGGCCAGTGGGGTGACACAGGAGCCTGTCCGACTCTCTTCTATTTGCTCTCTCGCTTGGCACCTTGAATTCATCCAAATTCGGAGATAGCGAGTTTGCAAATAAACGGCAGGTTTATGGAAGGGGGCGGTGGGTGGGATGAAATGTCAGACAGTAGAGCACGGGAATAGTCCAGCTGAGAGTCACAGATGTCCGGGTGAGGTTTCCATCCTCAGATGGGTTGAGGTTGGGGGAGTGGTGGGGGGGGGGTGTATGGGGGGGTTAAGACAGTGAGGGGGAGTGAAAAAGTGGGTCGACGAAAGGAAGGTTGATTCTGAGCGATTGGAATGCGTGGTTAGAATATCACAAGGATTAGATTGTCGGGTTTGCAAAACATCCCATTCCGCATCCTACAGCGGCCGGGAAAACTGATTCTGCACTGATGATGGACAGGCAGCCTGCCCAATGAGAAGGGGCTGGCGTTAGGGGGTGGAAGGAGGGGCACCGCTGCGACTCACCCCGTAGCGCTAAACCCACCATCTCCACCTCCAAGGAGGAAAGGGGTTTGCTGGGAGAAGCAAGTAGATAGGAACACCAGCCCCGGCACTTTCCCCAGAAAGTCGCAAAAACCGGACTAACTCGGAAAATTATCCCGGTCCTTAAGGGCCGTTTCCCATTTGACTATTTTCCGCCACCAACCCAAGACTCGTCTGAGGCATCCCAATGTCAACACCAAAGTTGTAACATGTATTTGTAGGGAAACTGGGCAGTCAGATTCGAAGCACCTCCTCCTCATATCGAGCAGGGCTAACGGAACTCGAAGCAGACAACTGCCGGGGCTTTTTTTTAAGAGAGAGATAAAATGAAAGCAGCTAATCCAATAAGACGATCTGAGTTCTCGATTCCCCATAATTCGATAAAGTCTGGCTTTGAAAGGTGAGCGGGCGTCGCGATGATATTGCAGCCATTTCATTAGCAGGACCCGAATTAAATCAAGGTCTTGTACACTGATTTATTGAGACACAGGGAGAGGCATTAGCGCACATACTGCACTCAGGGTATCACTCATCCACTCTTAAATATGTTTTCACTGACTACCGCTCAGTAGTTTGGAGAGATTGCAGCGACCGGGCCTGCCTGTTTCCAATTACAGTCATTAGGAGCCGACACTGCGCTCACATGCAAAGCAGAGAGACGCGTTGAAAGTTCTACATTATTAATTTACATCTAAATTAACCTCCCAGGCTGCCAAATAATCTAAAGACAAGTTAATACAAGGGGGTGAAATACACGGCTTGGAATGATCAGCACAGAACGCTGAAGGGCGGCTGAATCGTGGATTAGGATGACGGAATTGGTTTAAAATAGACATTAAAACCCGAAGAGCGCCCCGGCACAGCTCTCTTCCCACCACACAACATCTCAGCTCGCTACTTGATTCGAGTGTCGAATGGCCTCTCGCCCCCCCCACCGGTACTCCCGCGATTTAACACTCGGTGAGAGTTCCGGGAAAGCCGGTATTCGAGCGCGCCGCATTCCGTTTGATATTTCAATTTGCTTCTTCACCCTGTTTCTCGGTCGCCAGCCGCGGCCCTTGGTGACGCAGAGAAGATGGGTAACTAACTTTTCAGGATGCATCAGAATGGAGTTGACCTTTCCTGAGCTGCCTCCTGCACCACATTTCTCCAAGACTTGCCCGCACAGTACCTACCCGGATGGGAATCTGCAACGTATTTCTCCTCCCACCCCACCCCAGTCCATGCCTGTGGGGGATGGAAATGGGTAGGTGCTCGGATAGATCCAGGGCAAATTATTCCCCTTACACCTGAAGTATCAACTCGTTTCTCTCTCCACAGACGCTGCCCGACCCGTTGAGTGTCTATAAACACACAGAACATCAACACCCTAACCCCAGCTCCACACTGCGTCCCAACCCAACAATACTACACTCAACCCAAGAACACCATACCTCAACCAAAAACTACAGCTCGACTCAAAACTTCACCCAGCCCAACACCACCACCCCAGCTCAATACTACACCCCAACCATCACACACTCAGCGCAATTTCTCCATGTCAACACAACCGCCTCTACCATAACAACAACAGCACCCAGCAACAACCTCCTTCCCACCGGTCGGACAACACACTGCAGCTCCACTCAAAGCATCAGACTCAGAAATAGCCGCCATGCGTGGGCTGCATGAAGGTGGGGAAATGGCAAAACATCTTGCAACTCGTGCAAATTTCTAAAAATTCGATTCACTTATATGGCGCCCTTACTCACCAGCACTCTCACTCCAATGATTTACACGAGCAAACAGCATTTCATGTTGGGTCTTACTCGTGTCCCCACAGTTCTTAAACCGGAGACGAAGAATGGCCGGCGACTTGAACTAAACTGGGAATTTTGCCCTTGTGCCTGCGCCTCGTTTCCACATCCCCACTCTCCAATTTGAACAAGTGAGGGAGAGAAAATATACCAGGGCTTCTGGGGCGTTGAAATCTCCCGAGCAGAATTTGAGGAGCGTTTCCAGCATTTTATATTCTGTTTTTATTTTTTACTGTTATTTATTCAAGTTAAACCATTTCGACGGTGTTGGTTAAGTTCTCTTTTTTTTTGTAACGCGTGGAATGTAGTGAGTTAAGGTTCAGTGGCTGGCGGATGATGTGAACCGAACGTGGAACAGTTATTAGCATTTCTTTACTTTATCAAATAAGTTTATGAGAAAACGGATCGATTGCGGTGTCTGTGTCAGGCGGATCGCCGCACTATCAGGGGACGCGAGAGGCCTCAATGTGCGAATAACTCTCGGCCCGGAGTTACACTCGCTGCCAAAGCTTTTAGCACATTATCCGATGGCAATTTGAAGATAATCTAATTGTCAAGTGGGCTGATTAAACCTCCCGCACTGCATTTACATTTGCAGGGTGCGCGGTGTCTAATGGAATTAAAAAAAAACGCTGATTCCAGCTCCATTCACAGTACTAACTGCGCGGGTTTTCACTTCAAATGACATTGGGCGTTTTTTTTTTCGCCCCTTCCGCCGAATCCTCGGCATTTGAAAGTGCACTGGCGAATAAAAATAAGTGAAGACCTGCCCGCCCCCCCCCAACCACGCCAAAGATGAAATCCAATTTCACACAAAGGCCGGGAGTATGTTTGCCGGGAGTATACACAAAGTAGGGGTCGGGATCCGCGCCCCTACTCCTCCCGGACTCGGGCAGCAATAATTCGTTCGCTGAGTCCGATGCTGACAAAATACCGAAAGATATGCGAGTGGATCGACAATGTTATTGGAAATAACCCGATTATATAATATCTGGAACATTATATTCGCTGCTTTACAGCGGGTGTACATCCCACCGCCTCCTTCTGTCTCCGAGACCACCCTTATGTTTCACACCCGTTCCCACATTTACCTTCTCACCAACTTTGTTAGATTCTCCCTCACGGCAGGGTGATACGTTTATATTGAAAACCGTATATCCTTGCACTTCGACTTGTGCTGCTTTTAAATCCGCTCTGCGTCCTTTATTTACTCGTTTCCATCGTTATTTTCAACAAGTGTAATGATTTTTATTAAAAGCTATTATTTGTCGTCAAAATAAGAATCGGTTTTTTTTAATTAAAAAGATAAAGCCACTTCAAAGAGATTATCGGCTTTATAAATGAACCGGACCCCATGTTCGCCGCCCCTGTTTAGAAAGCATAAAAATGGAATCATTATGCGAACGAATCGATTTTTCGACAATTCTATACGAATGAGCATTAAAATTCTTCACAATCAGAATATGGACAATCATTGATTGCATTAAACGGAACATGAAAATATTTCCAGTCACGACATGTTTCAAACTATCACGGCAGGTGTGGCGAGGGAAATGTTGCTGAGCATCAAACACTTTATGGGGCCTAGTCAAAGGACGCAAATAAAATGCACTGTTTAGTCGGGGAATCATTCAGGGATTGTTTATATTCCGTATGATCCCATGAATATAAGGGCTGTTTTTTTAAAAAAAAATTACCGTTGTCTACGAAAATAAATTCAAGCAGAAATGAGAATGGAGTCAAACGGATTTTGAAGGGTGACTCTTCAAAAGCCAGCCCGGTATATGTCGTGCTCTGTTCAAAGGCATAAAACTTTTGTGAAATGCAGCGATCCCAGAAGAAAGTGCCACATTCTCCGAGTTACACGTAGAGGAATGGTTTGGTCGCTTCCATTAATTTACTCATGTCAATGTTCCGCGTCAGGAACGGGTGAAGGCCCGAATTGTAAAACTGACAACATTGTTCCCAGAAGCTCCTGCTGTCTGTGGTGTGCGCGGCCCACGGTTGAAGGTTGTCCTTGAAACAAAATTAAGTCGAAAATGTTGGGGGATCAGGCAGCGCGCGGAAAGGAGCCTGGGTGTTACACTCGACAGCTTACCCACCGAACGGACCCGATTAAATGGCCTAAAACTCGCGCTGAACGCACAACTGGAAGGGAATCCGTTCCAGAATAATGTTGGTTAACTATTTGATCTGTTTAGGGTATCAGGGAGGGATGTCGTCTAGTCTGTGAAATAAATGAGTGCATGAGAAAATGGGAGACATTCTTCAGTTCTCGCTAATTAATTACTCAGACCTGTCTGCAGATTCACGTCGGTCTAGAGCAGACAAAGCTCATTCCCTTATCTGAAAAACAGCGGTTGTGCTGGAAAAGGGAACAAAAAACGGTTCAACAGAGATTTTGGCCAACAAGCCAGTTCGACAAAACCCAAACGAAACACTCCAAACAACACTCATGATTTTGGAAGGCTCGACTAGAATTAGTCGGAGATCACTCCCTTCTCTCTTACAGTCTAAACGAATTCTAATTCGAACAGAACTCTGAGATATCTGCGTGAGGGGAAATGTCAGTAAACAAGACATTAGGAATGTGAAACACGCAGGGTACTGCAGACATTCTGGGCACAGCGAAACCGATTCTCACTCCTGACAAACATCACACACGGTCACTTGATGCAACGCTCTCAACTCGTAGGTGTAAACTCCGGCCTGTGTTTGTACAGCAGCAATTTGCGAACTGGGCCGTGACTTGCCCTGCCTTCCGTTCCGCTGTCACGGTAAGCGGGCGCGCTGCTCCGTGACCCACAAAGGGTTAATCACCGCAGCTCCGCCTCCTTCGTATCCAACAACTCCGCCAAGGGGACCTGCCCCCAACCGTGATGGTGCACGGTAGCACCCCTCATCTACAGACCATGGTGCACACGCTCACCCCTCGCTCCCCCACCCACGTAGGTCGGCCGGCATTGCACAGGCGCACTAGGTGTGATCCACCTTATCTGGTGGGAAGCGAGGGGAGTGACGTCAGAAGCCGCTGATTGGCTCTCTACCCGGGGTCTGGGGTACGGGGTGCGGGAGGCAAAAAAATAATTGTCATTGCAGGAGGCGGTTTGCAGGCAGACGGGAGGTGCTCGGAAAAGGCAGCGGGGAGCAACTGGTGCCGGAGTGAGCGGAACCTGTCCCCTGGTTATCCCAGAGAGAGCCCCAGTCCCCAGGACACTCAGTCGTCCTGCTCCTGGATTCCAGAACCCCGCACTCCCGGCATGGAATACAACAATACCAAACCACAGCTCTCATCCCGGGCTAACGCCTTCTCCATCGCGGCGCTCATGTCAACTGGAAACTCCAAGGACAAGGGACTTCAGGAGAACACCATTAAACCCCTGGGTAAGTCGGGCCCTGCGCTGCCTGGGCCTCGCCATTCACCTGCAATGGTTAACGGTTGAAGTTGTTGCCGGGGAGTCGCGGGGTCGGAGAATCGCCAGGGTAAATGCAGTATACTTTGATGGGGAGCATTTGGGTTGAAGGAGATGTTACTTCTGTAGATAAAGTTTTGCTCTACGCCAAGTCGGGATGCAGTGTAACGGCTGCGCGCCCTGAAGTGTAGCTGGTTTGTAACACTGTCGGTAAATGACGGTAATTAGCTTCACTGCAAGAAAACGAAATCCGCGGTCATCGGCGGCCTGACATTGCTTTCGATTGACAACCGCCTTCGCGCACCTTTTCTTCCACTGAGCAGAACAGTTCGTGGAGAAGTCTTCCTGTTCTCAGCCCCTGGGTGATCTGGGCGGCCTGGAGCTTGGAGATTACAGCAGCGGTGCCTCTCCGGCGTGTACGGAACCCCTGATACCCACCACCCCCAGCGTGCCCAGCGCCGAAATGGCCAAGATCACCTGTAACCTGGAAACCAAAGATCTGTGGGACAAGTTCCATGAGCTGGGCACCGAGATGATCATCACAAAATCCGGCAGGTAAGGAAGGCGCCCCTCAGCTGTCGCAGTCGCTTTAGAAGCGGCTCGGCGGCGTTATAGAGACGCTCGGTTTTAATTTCGACCCCGACGCGGTTATTGGATTCACATAAACGTGCGGGAATATTTTGATCAAACACGGCAGCGGGCAACTAATTAATTTTGAACGGGAGGATAACGTCTTGAGGGAAATTATTAGAAGTGGGCGCGGGACAACGAACCTCCATGTTTCGTTTAATTCCGCTGCCTGGTTTGATGTTTTCCATTTCGAGACATTCCTAAACGAAACAGCTTGGAACAGAAGCGAGGCCGGGAGGGTTAGTTTTGGAAGGATCGCGGATCCCCGCGTTGTGGACGGGTTCCCTTGCTCTGGCATTTGGGTAGTGACAGTTATCGCTTTAACAGAGACTCAAAACGAAAGCGGTTTGATTCGTGCATTAATCGGGAAAAGGAACAGACAGTTTATATCAGGAATTGTGTGGAATCAAATAGTAATTCTTTTCGATGCGGCGGTCGATGGTGATCTCTCAAGTATATCCGAATTAAATTAATTAGTGGTGTAATTATTTTATAGTCATGACAATTATAACCCCTCGTATCGAGGGCAATCCTGTACCATTTAACGGGTAATTGTTAAATCACAAGGCTTTCCTTGGTATATACTCTCATTGAACTCGGTAAGAATACTCCTGGGACTCGGATCGGCTGCGACCCCGTTAGATCGCTGGATCTCAGCGGCGCCGCAGCGACGAAACGCGGGGTAACGGATCGGAGCCGACTCGAGAGCGGAGAGAGAGTTGTTCAGATCTGATTGTGGTGAAAGCGAAGCTGGGGGGAGGGGGTGTTAAACTCATTCATTGCCCCCTCTCGCCAAAACTGAAAGCCAGCATAAATCTGCAAACATTGCGGATTCAAGACAGCCACTGTCAGCGTTGACGGAAAGTTCTTGCGGGGGAAGGGGGAGGTTGGTGCGCCGGCCGGCGGGAGAAGGACGAGGAAGCTGCCTTATGGGTTCGCTCGAAATTAGATCAGTTATGCCGGACGGATTTGTATTCCTCTCTTGAGAATCACACTCGTTCTGACGCTGATTCACTCGCCGTTTCTCCAGCCGCGAATGCTTGCATACTATGAATGTGTTGGGTAGTGGGATGGTTAAGATTAAAGAGATGCTTCCTCCTTCTGGCCTGTTTCAGGAGGATGTTCCCAACTATTCGGGTCTCGCTGTCTGGAGTGGATTCCGAGGCCAAGTATATCGTGTTGATGGACATCGTGGCGGTGGACAACAAGCGTTATCGCTACGCCTATCATCGATCCTCTTGGCTGGTGGCGGGCAAAGCCGACCCGCCGCTCCCAGCAAGGTGCGGCCTTAACTGGGGGCTGTCTGTGGAACTGCTCCCTGATATTCCCAGATACACACACTCCCACAAACCCTGCACTGAATGGACTTGTCGAACTGGAAACCTACAAAAAATACAGAAAATGCCGGAAATAAAGAAACAAAGGGTCTTACATCTGGAACATTGGCGGTTTCTCTCCGCAGACGCTGCCTGACCCGCTGAGTGTTTCCAGCATTTTCTGTTTTTATTTCTCGTCCGGCAGAAATCGAGAAACATCCGAAATTGGTTCCGTAAGGCCTGAGCGGTGCACTAGGGACATGTTTCCTTGCGGAGGAAAGTCAGAGCGAATTTCTTCCCGCCTTGGTTTGCTGAGAAGCTACCTCTCGGCAACCAAAAGTCAAGGTCCAAAACTTGCACGTTGGAGGGAACACCCCTGCCAGCTATGTAATGCTCTAAACGGGGCTGGGGGATCAACACTGCGATAAGGACATCGAGGTCACAATTCAGTCACCCCAACCCTTTCCCGATGCCGACCCTAATGTTTTAACTCCTAGCCACCCTCACCACCATTAACAGAACCCCAAATATCTCTAAGCCAATTGCTTTAATACCATCCAGTCTGGCCTAGTCAGACTACACTGATACACTCCGTTAATCCGTATCCCAATCACTCTACCTATAAATGGAATCAGTCTACCCTGACTGCAATCACTCTGAACCAATCCACAGATTATCCAAACGCCCCACCCACCCTAACTTTAAATCCAGTCACGTCACCCTGAGCGGCCTCAATCACTGTAACTCTGACCCTAACCCCAACGTCCTTATCCCAAGCCCCGCTCACCCCGATTCGAACCCTGGATCACAACTGGCCAGCGTTGCTCGTGGGGAACCTTGTCACCGCGGAACTCCCGGAGCCGACCGAGCACTTGGGCTGTGGTAACACAAGAGATCGCCCACGAAAAAGATCCGTCATCCATATGTAAGCAGTGTAATATCTTTAATCGAATAAAGCTGAGAGGGAGAGAACGCAAAACCGCGAGGCTTTGTGGAAACAGTGCAAATCCATTGGTCTGGAGATCCACAGATCTAGAACCTACTCACTCCAAATTGTTTTATCCCGAATCCACTGATCTCAGTTATTTGATCTCAAATCAACTAACCCCGAATCTACTAACCCAGAATTAACTAATATGGCATCCGCTGATTCTCAAAGTTACTGATCCGGAATTCATTGATCTGGAATTCATTGCTCCAGAACCCACTGATCCGGAATCCATTGATCCAGAACGCACTGATCTCAGGATGGGCTGATCCAGAATCTGCTGCTGGCCCTGACCGGACTGCCCTTGTTCGGATCTTTTCCCACCACTCAACAATTTTTGGACCCATACGTACCACTCCAGACACCACGTTCACCTGTCCGGTCACTTACCTAACACTCCAGACACCACGTTCACCTGTTGGATGTTTGACCTCGGTCTCCTGTTTCAGGCTCTATGTACACCCTGACTGTCCGTTCACGGGGGAGCAGCTATCGAAACAGATGGTCTCCTTCGAGAAGGTGAAACTCACCAACAACGAGTTGGATCAACACGGCCACGTGAGTTGCATTTAATTTGATTCGGGAAATTCCTGGCGCCGGAACCGAACAATATTTTTGTTCATTTAATTCATGACGCGTTTCCGTCCTGGAAACGATGGCCTGGGGTTCACCGTGCTCCTTGACAGCCCAGTCTGTGCAGAAGTAGGAATCCGCAAATTGGCCGCAGGGATCCGAGCCATGGACACTAATCCAGTCGCCGTACAGCCCTCCCATTCCTGTACCAGGAGCCGCTGCCAGGGATTCGCTCCAGTTTGTTCCTGCGGCTTCACTGGCTAATTGTCAGCTTCCTCTCGCATTCTCACTCAATTCTGAACCCGCTCTAACGTCACGGACAGGTAGACAGCCCCTTGCGACATCCACTTGGCTGAAATACCTCCTCTCACTTACTGGCATGGGTTTGTGCAGTAGTGAATGAGATGTGTGTACAGATACTTATCTCAAGTGTGTATATGTACCGATGTGTGTCTACAGCTGTGTATACACAGGTGTGCATATCTGTACAGATGTGTATATACAGATATATGAGTACGTGTGTACACCCGTGTGTGTCTACAGGTCAGCCAGTTGTGTGTAATTCGGAAGCATGTGAATTTACTCTATCGCTTCTAATTAAATGACCATTAAAACGGAATATGCCAAAGGTTATCAACAGCACGGATATCAGCCGGTTTGGAGTAGTCTGCTGTCTGAAGAGATGTTTTATCACCGAGGTCTTGCCACTTTCCTGGGTTTGTTCTCAGAATCCTGTGCCCCCCACCCCCTCCACGATAGCGTTGCGTGAGATTGGAGTTAGGGGTAATTTTGTGAGGCAGCCGGGGATGATGCCACCTTGACCGGGCCCACGTCCTCACGCTCTCCGTCCAGTCCCTTGCCGTACCAACCCGGGCTGGGATCAGACTGCTGGGGTGGGCTGGGGATCGGAATGGGGAAGGAGCCGTAGATAACGGAGGTAAATTCGTTCCACAGATAATTCTGAACTCCATGCACAAGTACCAGCCCCGGGTTCACATTATCAGGAAGAAAGACCACACTGCTTCTCTGGTCAACCTCAAATCTGAGGAGTTCCGCACCTTCATCTTCCCGGAGACTGTTTTCACTGCAGTGACCGCCTACCAGAATCAACTGGTGAGTCCCGCTGCCCCGCCGCAGACCATCGGCTCAGATCCGCAGCCGCCGCCGTTGCTGAGGTCTATCCGCCTGGGCGCCACGTTGCAATTAGCCCGAGGTCGTTATGTCTATAATAATTTCAGACTATCAGAATAGATGTCAAAAGGACAGAGGTCAATGACACAAAGGTGACCGGGCAGAGGTCACTGGTGCAGGAGACTGGGATAGAGGTCACTGGTATGGCTGGCTGGACAGTGGCCACTGGAACATTCTTGCGGGCATTCGTAGTAATTAGAAAGAAACATAATAGAATCAATGCAAAACCGCACAAGACAGAGACGGACGAAGAACCAATGCGCAAAAGACAATAAATTGTGCAATTATATTAAATAAATACGACAAGAAATTGTGCAATTATATAAAAGTAAATAATAATAAATAAATAGGCGATAAGTATCGAGGACACGAAGACCAGAGCTCTTTAAAGTAAGTTCCTGGGTTGTGGAATCTGTTCAGCGTTGGGGTGAGTGAAGTCATCCACTCTACTTCAGAGTTGAGGGGTAATAACTGTTCCACAACCTGGTGATGTTCATCCTAAGGCTCCGGTGCCTACTTCCTGATGGCAGCAGTGAGAAGAGAGGTACGGCCTGGATGTTGGGGTCCTTGATGATGGATGCTGCTTTCCTGCGACAGCGCTCCTTGTAAATGTGCTCAGTGGTGGGACAGCGGGCACTAGAACAAATGTTATTGGGACAGTGGTCACCGAGACAGGTGACCGGGACAGAGGTTAGTTGTACTGAGGTCGCTGGGCATATTCTAAACGGCACTTGGCTGATCGGGGTGATGATTCTGTTGTCTCACTACCAGGGGAGAGAAGCGTGAGGGAAAGGTCCTGGTGAAAATCGACAAAGCTGCCAACGTTAACAACCTAAAGTAGAATCAGAAAACCCCTGTTAACGCTCAGGTCAGGCCGCAGGTGTGCAGAGGATGTTGTTGTATGAATGGCCTTCGCCAAAACTGGTCCGCGCCGCTACCAGTTTGCGGCCTGACTCGCTGAGTGTTTCCAGCATTTCCCGTTTTTGTTTCAGATTCCCAGCACATTGTTTTGTTTCATCCCGAGTGTGTTCACCCCTCCATGCACAGGGAGATTCCTCATGATGTTTCTGTCCTGCAGATCACCAAACTAAAAATCGATAGTAATCCTTTCGCCAAAGGATTCCGAGACTCGTCCCGACTCACCGATATGGAGAGGTACTGTCTCCCGCAGTAAGACCCTTTCTTCTCAATTCAATGTGATGTAAATGTCGCGGTTTAGAAAATGTTAAACACAAAACATTTAATAGAAACGAATGTAGGTTGATGTTTGGTGATTCATACCGGGGTATGAAATTTCTCTGCGCATGTTATTGGTTTTAATTTTGTAACGGCGGCACAGTACTCTGTCCCGGGAGTTATTTCATCCATCGCTATGGAATCACGGCAAGAGGGTGGCGGGACACTGCTAACGGTGTACAGCCTTTCCTGGGCCCACAATTCCTCCTGTAACTATACTGGCGGCAAATCTGCTGCCGCTCGAATCTCGCATATTTCCCCAAACCAGTCACTTCTTTCCGGACTTAGGCTCCTCGCCCCCACCTCCTGTCCTGTTAGTGAACCCTCATACCGTTCACCGATCCTACCCGAGCCCGTTAGTACCCACTCTACAACATAAAGGTGCCGCCCTCCGAGATCGCCGACCTCTCTAGTAGTCAACGTGAATTGGTGGGGTTTTTCCTTCTTTCCAATTTCACTGGTTCCAGACCCCGCGAGTTTTTCCTTTTCCCGAAGATTCACGTTCCATGAGGGTAAACGTACCTTGGATTTGTTTGGAGGAGTGGTTGACCTACTGAGCTCAAGGTCTGATTTCCGATGCACTTTGTCCACCCCGCACAAGGTTTACTTGTGAATAGATCAGGTTATCTCCCGCCGACATCCCCCCCCCACCCACCCCCCCCCCCCGTACGGCAGAACCCACACCGTGGTGGCACATCCTTTCCCTGGGCCCTGAATGGGGCGGAGGCGCCGGGCCATTGCCGGAATTGTCTGTTTCAGCTCCCGTGCAGGAGATTCACGTCCGACTGCGACTGGAAGATCAAGCATGTTTGGCGGAATGACAGCAACTCATATGACGTGGCGCATTTTATTTTTCAGGGTCTGGCGGATCGCTTTCCAGCCATGTCCTTTTAACAATCTGTCACTGGGATCCGGAGTCACTGGGACCTGGGGTCACTGGGATCCGGAGTCACTGGGATCCGGAGTCACTGGGACCTGGGTTCACTGGGATCCGGGGTCACTGGGACCTGGGGTCACTGGGATCCGGGGTCACTGGGATCCGGAGTCACTGGGATCCGGAGTCACTGGGACCTGGGTTCACTGGGATCCGGGGTCACTGGGACCTGGGGTCACTGGGATCCGGAGTCACTGGGACCTGGAGTCACTGGGGTCCGGAGTCACTGGGACCTGGGGTCACTGGGATCCGGAGTCACTGGGACCTGGGGTCACTGGGATCCGGAGTCACTGGGATCCGGAGTCACTGGGACCTGGAGTCACTGGGGTCCGGAGTCACTGGGACCTGGGGTCACTGGGATCGGATACGCAGTGACTTTCGAAAAGCAATGGGAAATATTGCAAAGAGGGAACCAGCCCAGTGGGCAGTGCCGATCAATCTATTTCTTTTTATTTCGTCATCATATCATAGGAATTAACTATGTCGTGATATTTTAACCTGCTTGTTCTGACTTTGGAGATTAAGTGATTATTAGCCTTAGGACAATAAGACTTTCATATCTCATTCTTGCTATAATCCACTCGCTGAATGTAAGTGGACAGATGTGAAATGTAATTGGGCAGCTGCAGTAATAATCGGAACACTGAATAGAAACGGGCCAAATCGACACCTAGCTTAAACCAATTGCTCTGATCACTGGTTGGTTTTGATTCGCTAAACAAAGCGAGATTTTTTTGTTTCAGCAGCACGGCTTCAGCTGTGATGAAGTGAAAAGCAGTTAAGGTCATGTACCACAGCTCAGATAGAAGCGATATCTGGCCGTGGCCCATGACCGTAACTGCTTTTCACTTCATCACGGCTGAAACCGTTTTGCTCAGAATTACACCTCGCTGACGCCAGGCACCTGTTGAGATTCTCATTCAGAGGATCGAGGGTTAGTGGCGCCGGGATTAAAGATTCCTTGTATTCTCTTGAATGGTGCAGCAGGCACGAGGGGACGAACGGTCACAGAAAGCTTATTTTTCTTCTTATCTTAACCCTGCCTCTCTTGTGCTGCAGGGAAAGTGTGGAGAATCTCATCCAGAAGCACACTTACGCACGGTCACCGATCCGGACCTACGGGGGAGATGACGAAGCCCTCAGCGAAGAAAGCCAAACAACACAGAACAGAGGTAGGAGGAAGAATGCTTGCCACCGCATTCCTCGTCAGCCCAGGACATCCTGATAAGTGCAGCATTGTTGACGTGTAGCCATTGCTGTAATGTGGGAAATGAAGAGCCATTCTTTCCACGGCAGTAGCTCGGTGACAATGGCCCTGCAATTCCTGCCGCAGTGTCTGCCGTTTCTGGTGTGCACACGTACATTCATGCAGTAGCTGCCGATGATTCACCGGTACACCGCTCATTATTGCCCATGGCAATCTTCCCCAAACACAATCGATATCAGACCCATGCCTCCTGTAACGCCACTAAACACTTAATGCCTCATTGAATTGTACAACTGGCGCTGTAACCGCAGCTGAAAAATTTCTCCCACCCGCCCGAAAGGTGGAGTTAAACTCTTCGGAATAAATATGTTTAAGGTCCATGGATTCCAAAGTAAAGCTTGTGAAGCCCCATGTAAATTCTATTCGTTGTATCATTCTCTGTAAAGTGGTACAAATGTAATTTCAAACACAAATCAAACGGCTGTAGGAGCTCAGAGGGCCGTGGTCAAGGTGTCGGGTTGACATGTACAGAGACAGCGGGATTTTCAATGCTCCGGGCCAAGACCCTCCATCACTTTAGATTTTTTGGGTTGTGTCTGTCGACTTCCCGAGTTGATTACCCGTTCAGGTACTTGTTGATATCGCTTGTACTGTGACCACGGTTCCCTTCCGAGAAAAATCCAAGGAGTAGGTCATTCCGTCCTTCGATACTGGTGTAAGGTCCCAGAAATTACCTGAAAAATACTGGGGGAGGGATCCTGTCCGCCGCTAGAAGTAGTTAATTGGAATATGTCGGGGTGCGAAACAAGTAGAAAGGTAAACAATTATATATCCAAAGGTTAATGAAAACTGTGATGTCAACAACGTTGTATCGAGAATGAGATGAGATTTTAGTGATTTTCCATATTCTTGAAACGTAGGGTTGATTAATATAATTGATTATATATAAATAGAACCGTTATACATAAAATGTCGTCTGGCCTAATCAGTCCACGCCAATTGTAGTGTAGGCTGATTGCACTTGGAACCGTTGACGAAAAAGATTAATCCAGGAACCCACAGTTTTACAGGACCCAGCACGCTGACAGATAACGGACCGCAGTGGGGGGATGAGTCAGTACCACGGATATAGTGTCAACTGCGGCACTTCCAGGAGGTCCAGACATTGACTGGTTAATCGTACTCCCTGGAAAGTTGGCTGTGCTGGTCGCTGCGGATAAATTCACCTTCACTCTAGCTGGGGGTGTCGGGACTCGGATTGAATTCAGATCACACATTCAGGTCACCGAGTTATCCAGCACAGAGCAGGGCCTTCGGGCCATCACGTCCATGCTAACTCCTTCGTACTGATCAATATCCTATTGCTAGCACGCGGTCCTTATGTTATGGTGGTTCCAGTGTTCCCCTAAGTCCAGTGACTTTAATGCAGACTGGTTGCCCTGAACACCCCAGAACGTTAACCGCCCCACCCAAACCCCTCTCCTGCTCCGATGCTGCGTAACCCGAGGAGTTTCCGGCAGATTACTTCAATGCAAATTGTCTGCCGCGAACGTCGAAAGGCAAATGCCTACACTTAGATGGCAAAGCTGTACTGGACATTATTCTTCCAACCCATTGACTGCGTATTCCCGGTAACATAACGGCGGTACGGAGTCAGAGGCCTGTGGCGGCGCTGGTGGGCTTCCTCAAGATGCCGGTTTGACGTACAGCTGACCGGGCCAAGCAGCACCCTCCACCCCGTACCGTCAGTCCAGAACCACTCCTGCGCAGAGTGACTGGGAACTTCTCAGATTTACATCCTCAACCCGCAATACAGAAACACTCGTTGACAGCAAAGTCTCAACACTCCCCTACTTCCTTTAAAGAAATATTTCCACAGAGCCGAGATAAAACCCTCCGAATGTAGCACCCAAATTCATATTCCCGTTCTGAGGCATTACCTTTGCTTCAGAATAGCAACATAAATTCGGCCATAAGTTCAAACTGAAACATTTGTTACTATCCAGTTTTCTACAAGGATCCGCGTGTATTGCAGAAGCATCAGTCCCGCCGCGAACTATTTAAAGAATTTTAGAAGAAAATCTGCTCTCAACTAGTTAACAAAATATTCTGCAGTAATATTTCTGCAATGTATTCTGCTTGACATTCATTTGAGATTTGTTGTAATCCAAATGAAGTATTTATTTTAAATTCAATACATTAGTAATTTTCTTGTTGATAGATTTGGAAAAAAAACATTGCCACACACTCCTTGTAACTAACCGCTTCCCTCCGCCATGGAAGTAAATGAAGGAAGGAGGGAATCAGCCGTGGTTTGGACAGGACTGTTATCCCTCTGATCCTCACTGACCGAAGCCTGAGTTTGTCCACTCTCCTGTGATGCATATACCACTGAGTGCCTTTCATTTAATTGCCGGCTGGGTTAGTCACTGTCTGTGTCACCTCTTTACTGTACTTTGGAACATGACGCAGAAAACTTTGCCCACAGAACGCAGACCATAGAACGGAACAGCTGGAGAACAGGCCCTTCGGCATACAATGTTGAATCAAACTAATTAACCTATAGGTAATTAAACGTAATGCTTTCTGCATGCACTCGGTTCATATCCCTCATTGTCTGTAGGCTCATGAGCCTATCCAAGAGCCTTCTGACGTACAGGCCACCACCACCATCCCTGGCAGAGCATTCCAGGAATCCGCCATTCTCTGAGTAAAAAAAAAACCCTCACACCCCTCTTAGACTTACCCCTCTCACCTTAAATGCCCGCCCTCTAGTGTTAGACTTCCGACCCTCTGTCTCCTCTATGCTTCTTGTAATATTGTTAACTTATATCAGGTTTCCTGAAATCGCTGCCGCTCCAGAGAAAATAACCCAAGTTTGTCCAAACTTTCCTATACAACATGCGCTCTAATCGGGGCAGTATCCTGGAAAGCCTCTTCTGTTTCTTCCATAAAGTCTCGAAATCCTTCCAATAATGGATGATCAGAATTGAATGCAATAGTCCAGACGCGGCCTGATCAGAGTTTTTTAAAGCGGTAGCACAGCTTCCTGACCCTTGAGCTCAGTTGCCCCTAACTAATAAAGGTAAGCATGCTATGCGCCCTCTTTACCACCCTACGGATACCCACTTCTTCCCAACGCATGGCATACCCCCTGTGCACTACTCCCAGATTAGCCTCAGCTTTCCTCAAAGTCTGAAGAGAAACGTGTTCAAGGAGGGCGGGATGTAAGAATAAAGTTTGGACATGGACCCACATGCAGAACGGTGGTGGGTTGGCCCTGATCTCACTGAAAATTAGAGAGGTCGAGGTCTCCCCCATGTTCCAAAATTTACCCTACGGAGTTTATAAAAGAAGTTTAAAGTTCAAAGTAAAGTTATTATCGAAGCACGTATATGTCACCATCTTCTACCCTGAGATTGGGCGAGTGAAGTTATCCCCTGCCCGATGGTTGAGAGGTAATAACTGTTCCTGAACCCGTTGGCGTGGGACTTGAGGATCCTATCCCACCTTCCTGATGGCATGGTCCGGATGGTGGGAGAGCGTGGTGGCACCAAAGATTCTGTCCCCTCCTATCACCAACGACGCTGGATTAGACATCGTGCCCCCCCCCCCCCTCACTCGTCCCGCCATGCCGTCCCATTCCAATCTATTTAGTTGATTGGGAGGTGCCGCTTCTACTGACAATTCCCTCAGGCAACAGCATTCTCCTGAATCTGTGGGAAAGTCCATCCACACTCACAAATAAACGAAAGTCTTAACTTCAGGGCGAAAATAAGATATCCGGAGCAACAACGGGCACTTGATTTACTCTGCCCTGCCGACCCAAACATTAACACAGGGCTGTCCATCTCTCCGGTTTTTGTTGTGGTTTTAGACATCATCTTCCCTCTCGGTTGCTGTTCGCCAGGAGCTGTAATGAAAGTACTCCTTAGAAGCGATACCGTTTCTAGTTTTGAAAACTGCGCCGGCTGCAGTTGAGCGAGGGGCGGACTGAGCACCAAGGGGCCAAGGACGGCAGTTTATTACTGAACCCTTGTTGTGAGAATTGTGTCAAACTAACATTCTAATATACCCCGAATGTCTGAAGTAATGACAGGGAAGAATATTGTTTAATCAGAGGATCTGATGAGGAAAGTCTCATTTAACCCTGCTCCCTCTGGGCCAGTTTTACTCATTCACTGGACTGGATCAACTTCCAGCTCAGGAGAGAGATGGTTTCGGCACAGGGGGAAGGCAATCACGGATGGATCTGAAGCTAACCGCACTAAAGTGCCAAGGAGCTAGCACTTCGTTGCTTTGCCGAGGTAAAGAGTGACGACCCGCTTAGCAGCGCCGGGCCATCACCCATCCGCAGATCTGGTCGGCGCTCCGTACAAAGATCAGTCCCTGAAAGTGAAAGGCAGATTTTTCATTAACTACCCACTATAACAGGTAATGCCGTGGCAGATTGTTCTTATTATCGGAATAAACAGTCTGATTTATAGCGGTTCTGGGGAAGGACCCCCGGCCCGAAACACTATTCGTTTCCCTTCCCATGGGTACTGCTCATTTGGCTGAGTTCATCCGGCATTTTCTGATGTCAAGTCCCGATTAGATCCAAGAGACACAAGAGACTGAAGATGCTGGAAGTTTGTAGCAACAAACAAAGCGCTGGAGGAACTCACTGAAAATTCAAAACAAGATTTTAAAAAAGCTGGGATGGGGTGGGGAGAAGGCGTAGCTGGCGGATGGTGGGTGGATCCAGGTGAGAGGAAGGTCATAGGCAGGTGAGGGAGGTAGGAAGAGAGTGAATGATGTAATATTTCCTCTTTCAGGCCGGTTTGATGAGCGGAAATGTCGACTGTCTATTTTGCTCCATAGATTACGCCTAACCGCTGAGTCCCCCCCCCCCCCCCCGCGTTGCATTGCAGCAATCTCACCGTTTCTCCGCACCGACCGATCAGTGTTTTCTGGCACGGCCTCATACCTCCGCGCTGTTTTCTTTTGCAGGTTCCGCCTTCACAGCCTCAGATAACTTGTCCCTCAGCACCTGGGTTGCCTCTTCCTGCAGTTTCCCGGGGTTTCAGCATCCACAGTCGCTGGCAATCGCCACCACCACTGCTTCGCTCGCTGCCCCCGTCCCTCACCCAATCCAGGGTTCTCTGCCACAGTACAGCCGCCTTGGGATGCCCCTGACACCGTCGGCCATCGCCAGCTCCATGCAAGGCAGCGGACCCACCTTCCCCACCTTCCACATGCCCCGCTACCACCACTACTTTCAGCAAGGTCCCTACGCCGCTATCCAAGGCCTGCGGCACTCGTCGGCTGTGATGACACACTTTGTGTGATTGACATCGGGGCTGCATTTCACCCAGGGACCGTGACGCTTGTGAAAGCCGCTCAGAGAATCGGGGGCATGCTCCACACCAACAGCTGAGCGGCGCAGCAAGCAGCAGCTCCTGCATGGACAAGAGCAGAAACTACAACCCCCAGAATGCACCACAGGATTTGCCACAGCTGGACCACAACTCCCAGAATGCACCGTTGACAGTCAGGTTGCCGCGAAGGCAGCTGAAGCGCCCTCATGTGCCGGGAGTGCTGGCACTGCAGTGAGCTGCCAGTCGGACTGAGTTACTGGCCTGTCTGGGAACTAGGCAAAGGCTGAGCCAGGCACCCGAAGGACTTTTTTTTTGCACCAGCGACACTGGCCGACCGGTACTGTCAGAGGGTGCACTGCAGCAGACATACTGAGGACTCTCAGCGGGTCTGGACCTGCAGTCACATCTCGGATACAAATCGCTTGTGAATTTAACAGTCTGTACAAATGTGTGTGGGTGAAAAGAGTGTGCGTATGTGTACCAGTGTGTGTGTGTGTGTGTGTGTGTGAGAGAGAGAGAGTGTGCATGTGCCTGTGTGCTCATGTTTTTATGTCTGTGTTAGTCGCTGTGTGCACGCTTGTGACCATGTGTAAGTGTGCGCACATGACAGGGACAGACACGACACCACAGGATCTGTGTCCAGTGCTATCTGTCATGGGGTGAATGGAATTGTCTGGAGACAGGTTTCTGAACCAGTAGGATCTCAGGAGGGACAGAGACCGATCACCCTGAACATGGTTATATATAGGTCACTCACAGGCTGCTCCACCCTCACGGAGGGTAGGGGTTGACCCTGGAGCCCCCTGCTCCCGTTCCTGTTTATTTGTTCACCCCCATCCACAACCAGATGAGGCAGACTGCAGAGCTCGGATCCGATCCCCTGTGACGTCACCGCGCTCTGTCACTCGCTGTTGGCCATGTTGAGCAGCGTGCGGTCCTGCTGCAGCTTCACTGGGCTGGGACCTCATCAGCTTCAGGTAGACAGAGCCGAGGCTGCTCCCAATCTGCCCTTCTGCACAGCCCATTGACCCGAGTCTGACAGTGATGGTGAGTGAGGGCGGTGTGACGGCCACGAGGTTACCGATTGGGACGGCGAACATTTCTCACGATGGCCTCAGCGTCTCATAGTCACTGTGTGTGTGTGTGTGTGTGTGTGTGTGTGTGTGTGTGTGTGTGTGTGTGTGTGTGTGTGTGTGTGTGTGTGTGTGTGTGTGTGTGTGTGTGTGTGTGTGTGTATATAAGCGGGCTATTTGGTTGTGTGTCTCCCAGTAGCAGGTAAAATAACTCACCATATCTTTACAAGTATCCATTTAATGTCGTACCATTTTGTGAGCATGTTCACTCATTTTAAAACAGTTAGTAATGAATTCCCGTTCAGTGTTTTTTCCTGTACTAGATTATATTCAAAAGAAATTGTGGAGTTACAGCTATGAAGAATTGTTTTCTAAAAGTGCAATATATTTATTTCTGCAGGAACTGATTTCAATGTAATATTTGGAACTTAAGATTAAAATTGAGAGTTTGTAAAAGGCAAAATCTGTAGAGTCATTCATCGAACTCGTACAGAAATTAACCGAGAGATCCACCCGGTTGTGCGAGACGGATCCGCGATCCATCGCGATCCATTTCTACTGTTTCAGCGTGCCCCCGCAAGACCGTTAACGCGCCTCCGCCTCTTTCCAATGGGGACTCGACATTTACCGTGCTGACTTAAGAACCTGAACGTTTGACTGTCCGGGCCAGGGTGGGGCTCTGACAGCAATATAAACCTGGCCGTTCGACCCCGCTGACCTGGCCGTTTAAGCTCCGCGGAATTTAGCAGGGAAACATCATCCCGGAAATAGCCGTAAATTGGGAATTGGCGGGAGGGGGGAACTCCAATCACCGAGGGCAGTGGGACTGAGCAAAGTGTATGAGCTGTGGATCCTGATGGACTTTATCCCTGGGTTTGAACCGAAGTAACTGGTGAGATCCTTGATGCGTTGGGTTTAACAGCCCTGAAGTCCCCGAAATTCAATTCCATTAAACTGGAAAATAACAAATGTAACAGAGAGGGAGACGGAGTGCATGAAATTACAGTTAGCACAGCGTATATGAACGGAGAGTGAGAGGCTGCCATTGAAGACATTACTCAGGAATAATTCAAAGTACCCGGGCTATGTCATTCTGGTTATGTGAAAGGGAAATGTTTGAAGAAGTCAGTCACCTGTGCCGTGGATGAAAGACACTGGGGGGTTTCTGGACTTTGATTCCCAGAGGACTGTGATAAAACTGCATCAAAGGGTCGTGATTGAGAAAGTAAAAGCTCACGGTGCGCGAGGTGACGCGTTTACGTGTTGGTGTGGAGAGAAGGTTGGCGGACTAACTGGAAGCAGACGGGGGCATACACGGCTCTCTATCTAGATGGCAATGTGTAACGAGCAGTGAATCATAGGGACTGGTGCTGGGCCACTACCTTTTACAAGTTATGTGCCTGAGTTAGATCGAAGGCACTGAGGATATTTTTGCTAATTGCTGGTTGACCATAAAAATCATTTTTATTAAATTTACTCACAATTAATTAAGACGTGACAATCTACCTGGCTTTGTATTAAACAAAACATTTTATCCACATTTTGTTAAACTCTTACCCAGAAACCCTCGTACAAAAAGTACACTGCTTTAAGGAGCCAAGTGTGAATCCCAACTCCATCCCCCACACCCCCTCTCCTCTTCACACGGATTTATGGCACCGGTTTCAGGAAAACATCCACACACAAGATCATGGACATAGCCCTGTTGGTTAAAGCTGAAATGGCGAGGAAGAGGCGTCGAGGACTGAGATACTGTAGATCAGCTGGCTGAGCGGTGTTGCAACAATAACCTCGGACTGAACGTCAACAAGACCAAGGAATTGACTGTGGACTTCAGGAAGGGAAAGTCGGGAGAACACACACCAGCCTCACTGAGGAGTCAACACCGGAAAAGGTGAGCAGCTTTCAGGTCCTTGATGCTGATGTCTCAGAGGATGTATCCCGGTCCCAACCCATTGCTTTAGCCACGAAGAAGGCATACAGTGACTCTAGTTCATTAAGAGATTGAATAGATTTGGTAGGACGCCAAAGCCTCTTGTAAATTTCTATGTATGTACGGTGAGAGTGTTCTGACTGGTGGCATCACGGCCCCGTATGCAGGCTCCACTTCACAGAGGGACTGTTGACTCATCACGGCTCCATCACGGTTACAACCCTCCACGCCACTGAGGGCATCTTCAAGAAGTGGTGCATCGAGGAGGTGTCACCTCACCGTCTGGTCACGTCCTCTCCTCATTCCTACCATCATGGAGAAGGTACAGGAGCCCAAAGACCTACACTCACCGATTCAGCAAGCGCTTCTTCCGCTCTGCCAGCAGATTTCCTGATGGTCCATGAATCAATGAAAACAACCCCCTTATTCCTTTTGTTTTCCTGATTTACTTGTAACCCATAGTCCTTTCGTAACTTTGCACTGTTTCTCTGCCGCAAAGCAACAAGGTATATATCATATATGACAGAGATAATAACCCCGATTCGGATAAATAGGGCTAGGGTTCGAGATAGCCGGTGGACGGAAAGACAGTGTTAAACATTTGCACGTTTGCTGATGCTACAACTCGGGGAGGTGGGGAGGGGGGAGCAAACGGCGAACAATGAGCGTGATACAGGGAGACTTCGGAGGGATTTATACAGGTTCATTGTGGCGACAAAAAGAGTAAAGCACAATGCTCGTTAAACGGTCGGAAACCAGTTGCTGTCGGTGTACAGAGGGGAGAACGCGATGCGCCGGTACGACAGGCGGTTGGTTGGCCTCCGCTGCACAAAGTGAGGAAACCTTGAGTTGGCAGATTTAGTAAACTGGTCTGTGGGACGAGGAGCTGCTCTTCAGGGACGAAGCTCAATGGCGTTTGAAGAGTGACAGGAGCTCGAGACTGTGAGATGGCGCTGAGAGTGTCTCCGTCGCTCTGCTTCCACCCGGGTCTCTTTCTTTTCGTTGCTGGGTCTGGTTCTCACGATTCGACCTTTCAAAACCCCGCAGAAGAAGCCTAATGCAAATGCAGCATAGTCACTATGCTATCATACTGTAACGAGCTGCGGGAGCGCCAGTGCTGAGCTGGGTTGGCAGAGTCAAATGGTTCAGTTTTATAATTAAGAACCCATTCTGGCTCCAGCAAGCGAGGAGTGACTGAACACCCTGGGAACGGCAGGGCCATGGGCGTGGCTGGGTGGGAACAACACTCGGTCCGTCAGTAGCAGGGATGCCCTGGTATCCCCGCTTCAGTATAATGTGGCTGTTGTGGTCATCTTTGACAGTTTAATTCAGTCTCACATACTTCGAAGCAACTGCGATCCAGAATGAGAATTCAGCGTAAACATCAGAAAGAAAGCACGTGTACCGGAGTGAAATTATTTAGAGACCGGATGCTTTCATTCCAAATCGATAAATTAAAGACAAAGGGAAGTTCTGAACAGATGTTTGCTTTTCCTGGTTGGGAACTTCTGTTACCAGTTGTGATCGGTGCCGATTAGAGACATTCCTTGGCCAGTTCTCCAGCAACATGACAGCTATAAAAGTACTGGACAACCCGACTCTATTGCTTCTCTCCGTGTCCTATCCTCGTTCCTTCACGAGTGGCCTAAAGTCCACATGATTGGACTAGTCCTCAAGACAGCTCTTAGGCAATCTGCTGTGCGCTGTAGAAAACCAATTATTAAAAGGATTACTTTTTTTTAAGTTACAGAGGGTTCCTTTTTAACTACATTTGACGTTGAAAACTACATTTGCATTAGGCTTCTTCTGCGGGGTTTTGAAAGGTCGAATCGTGAGAACCAGACCCAGCAAGGAAAAGGAAGAGACCCGGGTGGAAGCAGAGCGACGGAGACACTCTCAGCGCCATCTCACAGTCTCGAGCTCCTGTCGCTCTTCAAACGCCATTGAGCTTCGTCCCTGAAGAGCAGCTCCTCGTCCCACAGACCAGTTTACTAAAACTGCCAACTCAAGCCTTCCTCAATTTGTGCAGCGGAGGCCAACCAACCGCCTGTCGTACCGGCGCATCGCGTTCTCCCCTCTGTACACCGACAGCAACTGGTTTCCGACCGTTTAACGAGCATTGTGCTTTACTCTTTTTGTCGCCACAATGAACCTGTATAAATCCCTCCGAAGTCTCCCTGTATCACGCTCATTGTCCGCCGTTTGCTCCCCCCTCCCCACCTCCCCGAGTTGTAGCATCAGCAAACGTGCAAATGTTTAACACTGTCTTTCCGTCCACCGGCTATCTAGAACCCTAGCCCTATTTATTTATTCTTGTAATTATAATATTTTTGTCTTTGCACTGTCTGCTATCGCAAACCAACACCTTTCGTGTCATGTAAATCATATTCTGAATTGAGTCTGGACTGTGTAAAGATGTTCAGAGTATGAGCAAGGGGTGTGTGAACAAATATATACACGCAGTGGCCACTTTATTAGATGTTCCTATAATACAAATATCCAATCCGGCAGTCATATGGCAGCAACTCAATGCATAAGAGCATGCAGACATGGTCAAAAGGTCCAGCTGTTGTTTAGAACAAACATCAGAATGGGGAAGAAATGTGAACTGAGTGACTTTGACTGTGGAATGATTGTTGGTGTCAGATGGGGTGGTTTGAGTATCTCAGAAACTGTTAATCTCCTGGGATTTTCACGCACAACAGCCTCTAGAGTTCACACAGAATGATACGAAAAACAAATTAAAAAATCAGCATGTAGCAGTTCTGCGGGTGAAAACGCCTTGTTAATGAGTCAGAGGAGAATGGTTCAAGCTGAGCAGTTCTGTGGGTGAAAACGCCTTGTTAATGAGAGGTCAGAGGAGAATGGTTCAAGCTGACTGGAAGGCGACCGTAACTCAAATAACCACGTGCTACATCAGTGGTGTCCAGAACAGCAACTCTGAACACACAGCATGTCGAAACTTGAGGTGGATTGGCTACAGCAGCAGAAGACCACACAGATACATTCTGTGGGCACCTTATTGGGTACAGGAGGTGCCCAATACATACTAGGTGAAGTAGACTATACTGGATGTACAGTCCAGGGTGGGGAGAGTATCAGAGTTCCTTCCCAAGGTTGTTTGGCCAAATGTTATGGGGGGGGGGGAAGGTGGGGAGAGTGTGGTGCACAAAAAAGATGTGCCTCAGTTCTTCACTCCCTACCTCAATGAGCAAAGACTGTCACATTTGTAACCGAGGAGTGGGGCACAGAGCAGAAGAGGAGATGGGCAAAAATGGAGCTCCTTGTATCAAACACATATGGGGAAACTTTGTTTAATCAAGAAATAAATAGACACCATTGGTGTATGGGTGGAGGGAAGGGAGTGGGTTCAGAGTGTACAGGGAGTTTCCACACAGATTCAACAAATAACTGGGAAGGGGAGGAGATGTTGGTCTGTGATCAGAGTGAGAAGCCTTATTGGAACCGGATGGGGCTTTGGCCAGTCCACAGTGCAGCACCACTGTCTTTCTGATCTCCCTGCAGCCTGGATTTGCTGACTGAGTTGGTCGAAAGAGGGCAGGTAGTAAACCTATTCAACATCCGATGCATTCTCAAAGGGACAACAGAGATTGTTGGAGGGCTGAGCAGATGGATGCTGTGAACTGGGCCTTGGGATAAGGGGTTGGCAGGTTAGAATTCTCCCCCACCCCAACTCCTTCCACAAAGCTGCTGTTGTTCAGTCACTAGGATTTAGGATGGCAAGGATAATGTTACACATTGGGCAGTCCAGTGGTATCTGTCTTATTGAATGGTGGGCAGGCTTGAGGTCACCTGGACCATTCCTCCTCACGTAGAGAAAATATTCTACCTCATTGCATCTACCCTGTCAGTGTTGGTGAATATTTTATGGCCCCTTTTTGATTTCCAACAAATCTTTTTTCAGTTTCGTTTTCCCAACAATTTCAATGTCAGCAGAGTATATTTCTTCAGTGTTTCTGAGGCTTTATTTAAATTGTAGGCAGGCAAGCACTTTGTAACCTGGACAGCTTATTAGTCAAAGTTCTCAACCATAAGTTCAGTTTCGAATAGTTTACCTCCAGAAGTTATGCTGGGATCACGTTGGCATAACATTGCTGCCACAAATAGGTTCATGATATCCCCCAGTCCCTTTGGTCCTGCCTGCCATTGTTTCTTTTAGATTATTTTCCTATTAAAGTCTTTCACTCAATTATCAATATCAAAGGTGATTTTTAATTTAATTATCCATTTTTACTTGCCCACCCTTTTACATGTTTTCTAATTTCTTCCTGTGTGAGCTATGCACCTCTGCCCTCCGAATGGTATCATTTGCAAATGTTGATGGACATGTCTCCTGCGCTGGAAGCCAGAGTAGACACTGGAGCCAGGCCTTACATATTGTGAAACTTTGTTTTCTTTTTTATCTTGAATAACTTCTGTCTAAGTGTGCTGTCTGGATTTTACCCAGTGCCAGTCAGGGGTTCCTCTACTCCCAATCTGATACCAGGGCTGGTGAAGCACTTGGCCTCTGCTGACACATTGAAAGGGCAGAGTTCCTTCCCAGGGCTGTTTGGCAGGATATTCCGGGTGGTGAAAGATGCTACTAGAATCTCATTCTGTTCTCTAAGGACAACATTCTTCTTTGGTTTTGAATAGGAAGGTGGACTAAAGCTATCCTTTGTCTGAATTGTACTATTTTTGGGCCATTTTACGAGATGTCTCAACAAATTAGATACTACTTACAACACTTAAGCATTAATCAATTTTTCTTAGTTACTTACTGACCTTAAAACAAAATGAAAACCGATTGATGTTGCTGCCATGAATGATTACTTGTGTATGCAAGGCGAAGGATCTATCCTCATTAGATTAGAGCATCTCTGTATTCTGAGTTCATTATGGGCCTTTTAACATTCTCCCTGTCTCTCGTGTTTCCTGATTCACCCTGGTGAGTATAAAATTCTTCTAATCCCCTGTGAGGGCTGTGCCAGAGAGGCCACAGAGAACTGGTCAAAGTGACATGATGCATCATCTGTAAGGCCTTTTAATCATCTTCTATCCTGTTCTGGCAGTAGCAAAGTCAAGCAGAAAATACTGTGAAAGATCAGACAATTTGCATGATTAGGAACAGCACTGTATTCAGGTATGGAGGTTTCAGATCAGAAAGAAGAGGCAAAGTGGTCAGCTGCTGACCTCCACCATTTTTTGGTCCCACTTAAGCTGCATCCAAGCAGAAGTGTATCAAAGATAATGTATCAGAGCATCCCACCCCCTCCGGTCTTCTTCCATCATTTCGCATTTCCCCCTCCCCCCACTACTTTCAAATCTCTTACTATCTTTCCTTTCAGTTAGTCCTGACGAAGGGTTTCGGTCCGAAATGTCGACAGTGTTTCTCCTATAAATGCTGCCTGGCCTGCTGTGTTCCACCAGCATTTTGTGTGCGTTGTTGTTCGAATTTCCAGCATCTGCAGATTTCCTCGTGTTTGATCTGTATCAGTGATCATCAGTGTAACACGATCAGTGTAACAGGGACAGTGTATCAGGGCCAGTGTAACATGATCAGTGTAACAGGGACGGTTAAACAGGGTCAGTGTATCAGAGACAGAATATCGGGGTGGTGTATCAGAGACAGTGCATCAGTGATAGTGTATCAGGGTCAGTGTAACAGGGACAGTATATCAGGGGTGGTGTATCAGAGGTGGTGTATCAGGGACTGTGTACTTGGGTCAGTGTATCAGAGGTGGTGCATCAGGGTCAGTGTATCAGGAATGGTGTATCAGGGACAGTGTACCTGGGTCAGTGTATCAGAGGTGGTATATCAGGGTCAGTGTATCAGGGACTGTGTACCCGGGTCAGTGTATCAGAGGTGGTACATCAGGGTCAGAGTATCAGGAACTGTGTACCCAGGTCAGTGTATCAGAGGTGGTACATCAGGGTCAGTGTATCAGGGACTGTGTACCCAGGTCAGCGTATCAGAGGTGGTACATCAGGGTCAGTGTATCAGGGACTGTGTACTTGGGTCAGTGTATCAGAGGTGGTACATCAGGGTCAGTGTATCAGGGACTGTGTACCCAGGTCAGTGTATCAGAGGTGGTACATCAGGGTCAGTGTATCAGGGACTGTGTACCCAGGTCAGTGTATCAGAGGTGGTACATCAGGGTCAGTGTATCAGGGACTGTGTACCCAGGTCAGTGTATCAGAGGTGGTACATCAGGGTCAGTGTATCAGGGACTGTGTACCCAGGTCAGTGTATCAGAGGTGGTACATCAGGGTCAGTGTATCAGGGACTGTGTACTTGGGTCAGTGTATCAGAGGTGGTACATCAGGGTCAGTGTATCAGGGACTGTGTACCCAGGTCAGTGTATCAGAGGTAGTACATCAGTTTAGTGTATCAGGGACAGCGTATCAGACGCAAGATATCAGGAAAGGGGTTTCAGGAGCCATGTGTTGTGTGCATTGTGTCAGGGGTAGTGTTTCGGTGTATTTACTGGGCTGTATTAGTCCTGAGCCACATGATGGAAGTCCAGGTTCTGGCAAACTGTTACCTTCTGCTCAATCTTTCAGACAAAACCACAGACATCTCCAAATCTTCCTTTATTGACTGCAGTCATCCTAACTATAGAGTCAGGCCAGGAGCCCAGTAAATCAGTCAGCACGTCCTCACATACACTGAAACAAATGGCCTTTGTTCCACCCTTTAACCACGAGCTGTTGCTGTCTGTCTGAAAATAACTGGGAGGCCACACAGATCGGTGCAGTGGGTTCCGGCTGTAGCCAGCGTGTCCTGCCCACTCCACCAGCGTGTCCTGCCCACTCCACCAGCGTGTCGCGAGAAATCTGTCACTGCGACTGAGTGTGGCTCAGAAAAAGCCCATCACCAGCTGTATGGTTTCAGGTATTGGCCAAGGGACTAATGTTGACTTAACTTATGACTGGGTGGCTAAACACAGCTCCAGTGCCATATTCATGTTTGCTGATGACAGCACTGTCTCAGGCCATATCAAAGGTGGTGATGAATCAGCACACAAAAGGGGGATTGAAAACCTGGCTGAGTGGTGTCACAACTAGAGCTGCAGGAGGATGGGAACCAAAGAGGCAGAACAGTTATCAGAGAGGTAGTGGAGGCAGATGTTGGTAGGACCTCAGACAAAGCTAGGAATCAGCATGGTGTGAGTAGTGTCCTGAGCTGCCCATGTTTTACCACGAGGAGTATCATAGGAAGGGTGGATGATAGTGCTGAAGAGGAGGTAGCTGGTTTACAAACAGAGACAATGTGTAGTGAGGAGAGGCTATTGATAGGGCAAATTTGCAGTCAACAAGAGGAGCTGCAGTGTAAAAGTCGGACAAAATTGAAGAGGGTGAATACAGGACTGAAGGTGTTATATTTGAATGCGCGCAGTATATGGAATAAGGTAGATGAGTTTGTAGCACAGTTACAGATCGGCAGGCATGATGTTATAGGCATCACTGAGTCATGGCTGAAATTAAGCTGGGAGCTTAATATCCAAGTAAACACATTGTATTGAAAGGACAGGCAGGAAGGCAGGGGGGCGGCATTTCACTGTTGGGAAAAAATGAAATTGAATCATTAGAAAGAGGTAACATAGTGTTGGACGTTTTTGAATCATTGTGCTTAGAGTTAAGGAACTGCAAGGGTAAAAACACCCTGATGGGAGTTGATGTGAGATCTCCAAATAGTAGTAAGGATGTGGCCTACAAATTACAATGGGAGATAGAAAATGCAGGCCAAAGAGCAATGTTACAATATGCGGGATTTCAATATGCAGGTAGATTGGGAAAATCACATTGGTGCTGGATTCCAGGACGGGGAGTTTCTGGAGTGCCTACAAGATGGTTTTTTAGAGCAGCTCATGTTTGAGCCCACTAGAGGATCAGCTATTCTGGATTGGGTGTTATGCAATGAACCGGAATTGATTAGGGAGCTTAAGGTAAAAGAACCCTTAGAGGAAATGCTCATAACATGATCAAATTCACCCTGAACTTTGCGAAGGAGAAGCTAAAGTCAGATTTATTAGTAAAGGGAACTACAGAGACATGAGAGAGAAGTTTGCCAGAATTGATTGGAAAAGAACACTGGCAGGGATGACGGCAGAGCAGTAAAGGCTGCAATTTCTAGAAGCTATTCAGAAGGCACAGGGTATACACATCCCAACGAGGAAAAAGTATTCTAAAGGAAAGATAACAAAACCATGGCTAATGAGATAAGTCAAAGCCAACTTAAAAGCTAAGGAGAGGGCATATAATAGAGCAAAAATTAGTGGTTAGTTAGAGGACTGGAAAGCTTTTAAAAACCAACACAAGGCAACTAAAAAGTAATTATGAAGGTAAAGATAGAATATGAAAGTAAGCTAGCCAATAATATTAAAGAAGATATCAAAAGTTTCTTCCTATATATAAAGTGTGAAAGAGAGACAAGAGTGGATATCAGACTGCTGGAAAGTAATGCTGGAGAGGTAGTAATGGGGGACAACAAAATGGTGGATGGAGTGAATAAGTATTTTACACCAGCCTTCACTGTGGAAGATGTTAGCAGCATGGTTTTTGTTCCAGGTGTCAGGGGTCATGAAGTTTGCAAAGTTACCATAACTAGAGAGAAGGATCTTGGGAAACTGAAAGGTCTAAAGGTAAATAAGTCACCTGGATCAGATGGTGTACATCCCAGGGTTTTGAAAGACATGGCTGAAGAGATCTTGGAAGAATTAGTAATGATCTTTCAAGAATCACTAGATTCTGGAATGGTTCTGGAAGACTGGAAAATTTCAAATGCCACTCCATTCTTCAAGAAGGGAGAGAGGCAGAAGAGAGGAAACTATAGGCTACTTAGTCTGACCTCAGTGGTTGGGAAGATATTGGAGTCAATTGGGAAGGATGTAGTTTTGGGATACTTGGAGGCACATGATAAAACAGGCCATAGTCAGCATGGGAAAATCTTGCCTGACAAATGTGTTGGAATACTTTGAAGAAATAACAAGCAGTATAGACAAAGGAGAATCAGTTGATGTTGGGTCTTGGACTTTCAAAAGGTCTTTTACAAGGTGTCACATATGAGGCTGCTTAACAAGCTATGAGCCCATGGTATTTTGGAATGATTCCAGCACAGATAAAGCAGTGGCTGATTGGCAGGAGATAAAGAGAGGGGAAAAAAAGGGGAGCTTTTTCTGGTTGGCTGCCGGTGACTAGAGGTGTTCCACAGGAGTCTGTGTTGGGATTGATGCTTTTTACGTTAGATGTCAATGATTTGGATGATAGAATTGATCGCTTTGTTGCAAAGTTTGCAGATGATATGAAGATAGGTGGAGGGGCAGATAGTTTTGAGGAAGAAGAGAGGCTACAAAAGGACTTAGATGAATTATGAGAATAGGCTAAGAAATGGCAGATGGAATACAGTGTTGAGAAGTGTATAGTCATACACATTGGTAGTAGAAATGAAAAGGTTGACTATTTTCTAAATGGAGAGAAAATTCATAAAGCTGAGGCAAAAAATGACTTTGGAGTTCTTGTGCAAGATTCCCTAAAGTCTAATTTGCAGGTTGAGTCTGTGGTGAGGAAGGCAAATGCAATGCTAACATTCATTTCAAGAGGACTAGAATACAAAAGCAAGGATCTAATGTTGAGACTTAGTAAAGCACTCCTCACTTGGAGTATTGTGAGTAGTTTTGGGCCCCTTATCTTAGAAGGGATATTCTGACACTGGAGAGGGTTGAAAGGAGGTTCAGGAAAAGGATTCCAGGATTGAATGGCTTGTCAAATGAAGAGTGTTTGATGGCTCTGGACCTGTATTCCCTAGAATTTAGAAGAATAAGGGGTGACCTAATTGAAACCTATCAAATGGCGGAAGGCCTTGATAGAGTGGATGTGGAAAAGATGTTTCCTATGATGGGAGAGTCTAAGACCAGAGAACGTGGCCTCAGAAGAGAGGGGCGTCCTTTTAGAATGAAGATAAAGAGGAATTTCTTCAGCCAGAGAGTGGTGCGTCTGAGGAATTCATTGCCACAGGCGGCTTTGGAAGCCAAGACTTCATGTATATTTAAGGCAGATGTTGATAGATTCTTGATTGGTCAAGGCATGAAGGGATATACGGGGGGGGGGGGGTGAGATGGGGAGAGGCAGGAGATTGGGCTGAGAGGAAAATTGGATGAGCCATGATGAAATGGTGTTGCAGAGTCGATGGGCCAAATGGCCCAATTCTGCTCCTGTATCTTATGGTCTTATGGCTTTACAACAACAACAATCTCTTACTCAATGTCAGCAAGACAAAGGAGCAGATTATAGACTTGAGAACGAAACCAGAGGTCTATGGGCCAGTCCTCATCGGAGGTTCAGAGGTGGAGAGGGTTAGAAACTTTAATTTCCTAGGTGTTATTTTTTCAGAGGAGTTGTCCTGGCCTGTAAATGCAATCACGAAGAAAGCAAGGCAGCACCTCTGCTTCTTTAGGAGTTTGTGAAGATTCAGCATGACATCTAAAACTTTGACAAACTTCCATAAATGTATAGTGGAAAGTACATTGACTGGCTGCATCACAGCCTGCTATAGAAGCACTAATACCCTTGAATGGAAAATCCTACAATTGGCTGGCCCAGTTCATCCCAACCATTGAGCATATCTTTATGAAATGCTGTCACAGGAAAGTAGAGTTAATCATCAGGGATTCCCACCATTTACCGCATGCTCTCTTCTCACTGCTGCCATCGTTGAGAAGTTGACACATTGTGACACAATAGGCTCTTTAATAGTTCACAGATTATTTAACATTGGTGTTGTGAGCACTCATTGTCCATCTCAAATCACTCCAAAATGAAATGTCAACTGTTTTGGGAAATCCAGGTTCACATAAACTGTCCCCTGCTAGAGAACACAAGAAAGTAGGAGCAGGAGTAGACCATAGAAACATAGAAAACCTACAACACAATACAGGCCATTCAGCCCACAATGCTGTGCCGAACATGTACTTACTTTAGAAATTACCTAAGGTTACCCATAGCCCTCTATTTTTCTAAGCTCCATGTACCTGTCCAAGATTCTCTTAAAAGACCCTATTGTATCCACCTCCACCACTGTTGCCAGCAGCCCATTCCACACACTCACCACTCTCTGTGTAAAAAACTCACCTGACATCTCCTCTGTACCTACTTCATCCCTCAAACCTGCCCCGCCATTCAATATGAGCATGGCTGATCTACACTGGCCTCAACTCCTCTTCAGTGCCAGTTCACCATCTCTGTATTCCTCAATCTATCAAATAATTATCCTCCTCCACTTCTGATGATCTAGCTTCTACCATCTGTGAGGATAGAGATTCACCACCTTCTGCCTGAAGAAATGTAGAACAACCTCATTTTAAGTGATCAGTCCCTTTATCTTGTTGTTCTCTTGTTTGAGACTCTTGCTCTGGTGAAAACATCCCAACATCTTCCCTTGTCAATTCCCCTCAGGATTGTTATGTTTAAATAAGATCATCCTTCACTTTTCTAAACTCCAGTGAAAGCAGACCCAAACTATTTTGCCTTACTTGTTAGAACAACCCTTTCATCCCAGGAATTAGCCTGGCAAACCTCCTACGGACTGCCTCCAACATTACCAAGTGATTTGTTTTGGGTAAAGGGACCAAACCAAACCCAGTATTCAAGATGAGGCCTCACCAGCACCCTGTACAATTACAACAAAGCCTCTCTATTCTTAAAATCATACCCCTTTGCCAAGAGCCAAAATGCCATTTGCCTTCATTACTACTTGTTGGATCTGCGTGCTATCTTTTTATGATTCATTCAATAGAACATCTAGATCCCTCTGAACTTCACTCACTTTCAGTCTCTCCATTTAGATAATAATCTGCCTTTACATTCCTCACAATACCTCACATTCAATTCCCTTTGCCTGTCTTTTACCCACTCACTCAATCTGTATCAAATCACAGAATTGCAGTACAATCCTTTTCACTACATGCCCTTTCACATATTTTCATGCACTGATATATTTGTTCCTTTTCCTTCAAGTTATTAATGTAATCAGTGAACATCTGCAGGCCAAGAACTGATACTTGGGCCACTCCACTAGTCACCTCCTTCCAGAATGAAAAGGACCCATTTATTCCAACTCTGTGAGACAGACACACCTCTGATATCATGGGCATTTCATGACTGTACCAGTCTGTTTTGTGGCACTTTGTCAAATGCCTTTTGGAAATCTAAATGTATGACATCTACAGGTACCCCTCTGTAAACTCTCCCTGCTATATTTAGAGGTATATATCCACAGAAATTTTTACAGTTTGCTTTAGATAACATGCAGGTTCTCTCATTTTTTCCCTGGAACTTTTTTAGTTCACTGCTGCTGAATTCCAAAAACTTCCCAGTCCTCTGGTCCACCACCAGCACATGCTTCAGAGGGGTTCTTACAACGGTCTGGTGTTTCTATGATCACCTTTCACATTATTAATTATTCAGTTACTTGTGCCTTTGTAGGATTTAATTTCCTGACACAAGTACAAAGTCTTCTGAAAGTTTGCCGAGTAATTTAACTATGTTACCAGACCTCGCTAAGTGAAGAAAATAGCTTTGAATAATCTGGGCTTCTTTTCAGAGAAAGTAAAATGGAACGTATCCTTCTACCCATCTAGATCGATGGATACAGATGTGACTGCATTATGTAGACCATGGGAGGGTTATGGTTTTAACAGAATTCACTCATCCTGTGCTCCAGCTGCCCTGTTGTTTATGCTGGGCAGAATGCCAGAGTTTTACTTCTTACTAAAGACAGGGATCGTATCAACACAAACTCCTGGGGCCTGTGGACCAAGGGTGGGACTGGAGGTGCCTTCTTGGTCTTTTAGAGAAGGCAAGAAAGTCATGGTATCCAATGGGCTCTCCCCTACCCTTTACCCACTTCCCTTCTGCTCAGTATTAATCACTGCCCTCTGCTCCAAAGGCAGAACCATCAAAACAAGGTCATTAGTTTAAAAACGAACTCCTGCAGCCATGTTGGTTAATTTCCAGCCATGTGCTTTGGAACTTTCCAACTTAATGCTACAACTTCTGCATCATGACTGCACAAATTATTACAGTGTAGGCAACTTCCAGCTTAGAATAAGCCTCTTCAGGTAACAGTTCCATCTGTGCCTTGTTCAATGTTTGTGTGTGGCTGTCTTGGTATTAGTAATAGTCAGTGTCTTCTTTTGACCGAATGATCCAACTGCTGCAACATCAGAGCCTGATTTTAATATCTAATCTAATCATAGTTACCTCAGCATAAATCAAATTAGTGTTGCAGACATTAGTGCTATAAGTTCCTCCCTATCAGAAAACCCAGCCACAGCATGATGCATTCCAGAACCACAATCCAAGATATTTCACCAAACTTATTTTGGATAAATGGAAGTACCTGTTTTCTCTGGCCCGTTACTGAGTGTAGACTTCTAGTGGTGTAACCACTCTCCCAGATACTAGAGGAAAGAGCACTTGCACAGGCTCTATCCAATCTATATATCTATACTGTATATCTATACACTGTGTACATGGAGCAAGAATTCATGCCCAGTCATCTAAATTTAAGCAGATTAAGACTCATATACTAAACTCAAAACAGGTTCAAATAGTCTGTGCAATCATACATAACCAGTTAGCTCCATGGATAGTTTATTTACATTGTGTCTAACAGGAAAACTCTGAAAGTGAAGGTTTTATAGTTCAGTGAGATTGTAAGCAGTAGCTTTGACCTTTCATCCCGCCAGCTGACTGAACTCTGTTGAAGGTTAATACAAGTGGCACCAGACTAACTCACTGTAATGACCTAGCTAGCACCCCTCCAGATTATGGCTGTAGCCTCTCACATTGGCTCTCTTCCCATTTCAGAAGAACTCTCTGCCTGTAACTTCTTTTACAAAACCTTACCCGTGTTAACACACCTCCATTGCTCTCCTTACTTTATCTCTCTGCTCTTTCATCTCATTTTAATCCCTCCTTCACTGCTCCAACATTCATTTTTGGCTCTCTCCTTATCCTCTTTTCTCCCTGACTTTTGTTTCTCTATTTATGGATTCTTCTCTTTACAAACACCCACCTTAACTCTGCCATCCAAAAGCCACAGTTCATGTCATACATAGCCTTTGAAACTTTGCAGAAACAAATATAGTTCTTGTTGCTTTCCACGTGTCACATAGGATCCAAGTTCTGAAGTTTCATCCAGAAATCATTGCACCAGGAAACATAACTTCTTGACCCTACTCCTCCACAGAAGTTATCGTTTCCAGATGACAAAGTGAAATCAGTGGGTGGCTGCAAACTCAAAGCTTAGGCTTCTCAATCATCATTTCTAGACATATTGGAAACAGGGATATGTCACCATCTGACCCACTCTATTCAACAACTTTACCATTTTATTACATTTTAAAATGAATTTCAGTCCTGCTTCTCCAGTCATGAAGATTTATAACCATCTGAACTGTAACTATTAGTTACAATTTCAGATATCCACTTTCCTTATTAGTAATTTTTTATTGAAGTCCATCAACAATAGTTTCATTAGTAGCTCTCTTTCCTCTGCCAGCTGTGATGAGGTTGGGATGCACGCGTTCAACATCTGGGCAATGAATTATAAGTGCGACTTTGAAATCTGCAAACCATACTTGAAAGAGATCAACACGTACAAATAAGCAAGATGAATCTTGGCTGATGATGGATACTGAGGTTTTGGTCAAGATAAAGCAAACAAGTGTATATTAGGTTTAGGAGGTCAGGAATGACTGAATCCCCTGATGACTACAAAAAGATTAAGAATACTCTTAGGAGGGAATTTAAGATGGATATGGCAGGTAGGGTTAAGGAAAATTCCAAGAGGGTTTATAGCTATATTAAGATAAAAAAAAGTGGCCAGAGAGTGAGTAGGTCCCCTTAGAGATAAGCAGGGCTGCCAAGAAATGGGTAGGATATTTATTGAGTATCTCTCCTTGGTATTTACTGAGGAAAACATCATGGTTGCTCAAGACATAAGGGAAACAAGTGGATATTTAGAGGATATTCCTATTACCAGAAAGGAGGAATTTGCAGCTTTATGTCATATTAAGTGGCCTGATCAAGTGTATCCTTGGAATTTGTGACAGGTTGGAGAAGAAATTATGAAGGCCCTTGCAGAAATAGTTGCTTCATCATTAAATACTGGTGAAGCTTCTAAAGACTGGAATGTAGCTAATGTTATTTAAGAAGGATAGCAAGGACAAACCAGGTAACTACAAGCCAGTCAGCATGACACCATTAGTGGAGAAGTTACTGCAGGAAATTATGAGAGACAGGATCTACCAGCATTTGGACAGACAGACCTAGATTAAGAGGAGTCAGCATAGTTGTGTGCAAAAAACCATGCTTGATGAACCTTTTAGATTTTTTTTTGGAAGAGTAACAAAAAAAAATGTAGATGAGGAGAGGGCAGTGGATCTTGTCTATTTGGACTTTAGCAATGCCTAATTCAAAGCCCTAAATGGTAGGCTAGTCTGGAAGAATGTTCCATAGAGTCCAGGGAGAATGAGTTAGCTGCGTTCAAAATTGGCTTAGTGGTAGGAAGCAGAGGGTAGCAGCTAAAGGCCATTTCTGAGAAAAGAGGCCGGTGGCTAGTGGTGTACCACAGGAGTTGGTGTTGGGACCTTTGTTAATCATTATCCATAAATGATTTGGATGCAAATACACAAGGTTTGATCAGTATGTTTGTGGATGGCACAAAATTAGGTGTTATTGATAGTGAAGGTTATTGTAGATTACAAAGGGATCTTGATCAGTTGAGCTGGTCCATGGAGTGGCAAATGGATTTCAATACAGATAAGTGTGAGGTGATGCATTTTGGAAAATCAAACATCCAAGGATTTATACCATGAATGGTAGGGCACTTGCCAGTGTAATGAAACCGAGAGAAAAAGGAGTACAAGTGTATAGTTTGTTGAAAGTGCCA
The DNA here is from genome assembly GCF_048418815.1 of Hemitrygon akajei. Classification (NCBI taxonomy): domain Eukaryota; kingdom Metazoa; phylum Chordata; class Chondrichthyes; order Myliobatiformes; family Dasyatidae; genus Hemitrygon; species Hemitrygon akajei. Next base: position 110,448,444 of record NC_133124.1, read on the forward strand.
GAGGTAAACATGGTGGTGAAAAAGACATCTACAATCCTGACTTTCATCAGTTCGGGCATTGAGATAGGAGTTAGGGCATTATGTTGCAGTTTTACAAGTTTCTGTTGAAACCACACTTGGAACTCTACCTACAATTTTGGTCACCTTCCTATAGGAAAGATGTAGTTAAAATGGAAAGAATGCAGAAAAGATTTGTGAAGATGTTGGCAGGATGAAAGGGCTAAAGTTATGAGAAATTGGCAAAGTTGGATCTTTATTCCTTGGAACATAACAGATGAGGAAAACTGTTTAAAATTGATACATTTAAATTGACTTATTGTCATGTGCATCAAGGTAGTGAAACATTTGCCTTGTATACTGTTCATACATTTTTTCCTCTGTACCTCCGTACACATGACAACAATAAACAAATTCAGCAGTTTAAATTTACCAATTTAACACATTTCTGTATTTTTTCCCTCAGAAGAATACATAAGCTGGACAGTCACAGTGTTTTTCCCCACGGCAAGGGAGTCCAAATGAAGGGGACATAGATTTAGAGTGAAAGATTTAAAAGGGACCAGAGAAGCAACTTTTTCCATGCAGAGGATGGTGAGTATATGAAATAAGCTGCTACGGGAAATGATTGAGGCAGGCACAATAGGATTATTTAAGAAGTGCTGGATAGGTACATGAAAGGGTAGGGCTTAGAGGGTTATTGGCCTAACACAGGAAACCCGGACCAACCGGATGGACAGGATGGTCAGCATGTACTCATTGGGCTGAAGGGCCTAGATCCATGCTATATACTGCTCTATACCTTATTTTCATCCCTCAGTGGCTGGGCTGCTTTCATTAATGGTGCTCAACACAACACAAACCAGGAGCCTGTTTCTTATGACCACACTGCCCTCCACTGGGAGCAGTAGTTGCTACAGAAAGATTATTCTCTCTGAAGAACCAAACAATGTGGATGTGGAATGTGGAAAACCAAACTGCTGGAGTAACCAGAGGATCAAGCAGCATCTGTACCATCAGGGTTGGTTCTTTCTGCCAGAAAGACATTATTTCAGCTCCATTACAGACTGCCTCCTTACCAATATGTCTGCTGCAGAAACAGGTATCTCCAGATTAAAGTTTGGTCTTTCATGAAACCTCTGGTACTCCTATCTAACTCTCACAAGGTTAGTTCAACAAATTGAAGCTCATTGTCCTGCACAGGTTTCCAACATTAAATCCCTATTACTTCCTAGTTCCACCATGTTGTCATTCATGCCATTATGCCCAGCCCTAACCCCCTCACCCATAGCCGCACACCTCATCTTCTATGGCAGAGTTGCAACTTGCATTACAGGGAACTCAAGTAACCAGTGTATGGTGCAGCGCAAATTGGTTAAGATAATGGAATACTGGCTTTTACTTCAGAAAGCCAATATTTAACCAGAACAATAATAGTTTTTTTAAAGTATTTATTGTATTTTTCTGCCATACTGAATTTAGAACAATAATTATTTTGTTCTCCTTTACACTCGTACTGAAGAATGACAATCTTAAATTATGAAAAGATTTGGAGTGTGAGTAGAGAATCACACTTAAGTTATTAGGGAGACACTTCTACAGCTTTATCCCTGTATTTAAAGATATCTTTATTATCAATAGATTCAATTCAGGGAAGGTTAACAAGACTGATCCTAGGCAGATAGTCAACTTGCCCTGTAAAAGCAATTTCTAAGTTGGGGTAAGGGTGTGAGAAGGGTACAGATCCTTTGCCCCATGATGTTGTGCCAAACTTTTAAACTAAAGATCAACTTAACCCTTTCCTCTCACATAGATGCAGAGAAATGGAGTGCTAAGAGTTTTTAAACTGTCCCTAACATATCTGCCTCTACCACCAATACTGGCAGGACGTTCCATGCAGCAGCCACTGTGTAAAACATTATCCCTGGCATTCCACCTTACCTTCCTTAAAGTTACATAATCATAATGGCCATTTCCGTCCTGGGGGAAAAGGGCTTCACTGTCCACTATCTATGCTTCTTTTCATCTTAGACACCTCTATCCTCATCGTAACCCCTATGTAGCACCAGTCTTGTCCTGAGTGACTAGTCGTCGCACTCTTTAGAGAGGATCAAATTACACTAAGTGCTAATAGGCCATCAGAAGAATCCAGGTATCGGAAGGACGCAGTGAATAGCAACCACACACTTCTGGAAATAAGGTTTTGTTTATAAGAAAAACAATATGCACAAAATATTTACATGAGGAAGAACAATTCAAAAATTCTGTTTAAGTTCCAAATCTTAGATATCAAACCACAACAAATTCCTTTTTAATTAGAATCAGTGATATTCATTGGAATAACCTTTGTCACTTCAATTTCTCTAATTAGATCTAGTGTTATTCCCTATTTAAGAGCTTACAGACTAAACTTTCTTTTTTACTTATCACTAGTTAGTTAGAAAAACAAATACAATTCCTATTCTCAAGTAATATAGTTAACTTCAGTTCCAGGCAGTATATCCGCAAGCTTAAATTCAAATTCAAAAATTATACATACACAGTTTAACTTCTTTCACGACAATTCTCCAACATCACAACTCTTAAAACAAAATAAATCTCATTCAGCAACTTATCAAAGTCGGTGCAAAAATAATCAGTTCTCGCAGAAAATCAAATTCGGAATCTTCGTATGAAAATAAACTTAAACATCCAACCATATTATATCCCCTGCATCATTACACATTCCGTTCCCACACTGGTTCGTCATCTGTGTGGCTTGCCCTCTTGGTTCGTTAGATGAAATAGTTGATCCACAGTAAGTCAATTCACAAACTTGTACAAAATTTGACCAAATGCCTTGGTATGATTTTGCAGAACTAATTCCCGACTACACGGTAAGGATTTTGGGCACTGCTGATATTGTTGCATAAAGCTGTAGCTTCAATAAACGTCTTATCGCTGTTGTCTCTCCTCCAGGGGTTTCAAGTTAGTAGGATTAAAATACGCGCTACCAATTCTACTCTTAACGGTTCATGTCTTCAGTTTCTATTCGATGCTGCGTTTCTCTCCTTGTCCGTCCTGTGTCCAGCCCGCCCCTCCTTCGCATAGCGTTAAACCTCGCTTTCATCCCCCCGCAGGTAGAACTTTATATTACAATTTCGGGTTTAATTAACCTGGGTTACATCATTTATCACCCTCATTCGCTCCAAAGAGAAATACTCTTGCTCACTAAACCTTTCCTCTCAAGCTATGCTTTCGAACCCAAGCAACATCCTGGCAAATCTCCTTTGCACCCTCTCCAAAACTTCCAAATCCTTCTTATAATGATGCAACCAGAACTGAACAATACTCCAAGTGTGGTGTAATAACAGTTTTATAGAGCTACAACATTACCACTTGGCTTTTAAACTCAATCCCCCAACTGATGAAGGACAACTTGATCACTACATCAACTTGCATAGCAACTTTGAGGGATCGATGGACATGGAGCCCAAAATCTTTCTGCTCTTCCACTCAGACTGGTAGTAATCCTGTCATTAAACCCTGTAATCTGCCTCTAAGATTGACCTTCCAAATTTTTACAGATTAAACTCCATCTTCCACTTCTCAGCCCATCTCTGCATCCTATGAATGCCCCGTTATAACCTATGACACCTTTCACAACACTACCAACCTTTGTGGCATCTGAAACCTTCCAGAAGAAGTGACTGTATTGAAACATGGGTCTCAGGGGGCTTTACAGTAAATGTTTTGCAGACATTTTCATGGGTGTCCAAGAGCAGAGGGCATTATTTCAGAACAAGTGGGCTCCATTTAAGAAGGGGGATGAGGAAGAATTTATTCTTTGGAGTGTTGAGGGCCTTTGGAACTCATTGCACAGAAGGTTCTGTAGACACATAAATCTGCAAGTGTAATGCAGAGAGGAGGACAAGAAAGTAGATGAGGTGCAACCTCAGAGGCTCAAGGGGCTGGTTGGAACAAGCGTTGGATCTATGACAAGACCATAGGAGCAGAATTAAGACTTTCAACCCATCAAATCTGCTCCATCATGCCGGATTTATTATTTATCTCAACCCCATTCACTTCAACTATGTCCAGTACCTGGCCTCCACAGTCGTTTGTCTGAATGAATTAAAGATTCACCACCCTCCAGCTAAAGAAATTCCTCATCTCTTATCTAAAGGGACGTCCTCCAGGATTTCTGGTCTGAGACTTCTCCACTATAGGAAACATCCTCTCCACATCCATTCTGTCTAGGCCCTTCAATATTCAAAAGGTTTCAGTGAGACCTCCCCACATTCTTTAAAACTCTAGTCAAGTACAGGCCCAGAGCTATCACACATTCCCCATACATTAACTCTTTCATTCCTTGGATCAGTCTCAAACAATCCCTGGCCTCTCCTATGGCAGCATGATAACAGGCCCAAAACTGCTGTCAATACTCCAAGTGTGGTATGACCTTAAAGCCTCAGCATTATATTCTACTCTCAAACTGAATGCTGACATTGCATTTGCCTTCCTTACTATCAAGGCAAACTGCAAATTAACCTTTACAGAATCCTGCATGATGACTCAAGTCCCCTTGCACCTCTGATTTCTGAATGTGTTGCTTATTTAGAATTTCTTTATTCCTTTTTATGGCAGTGCATGATTATACACTTCCCTGCACTCTATTGCATCTGCTACCTAATTGTCAATTCTTCAAATCTGTCCAAGTCCTTCTGCAAACTCTCTGCCTCCTCCACACTACCTGCTTCTCCATCTAACTTTGTATTATCTGCAAACTTGGCCACAAAGCAATCAATTCAGTCTATTATCCACCCATTGGCAATCATGCCTCAACTGTACCAGCAGTTATGGTTGAAATGACAATAAAACAGTGACCCTGGCCATACCTCATTAATTATCACCAAATCTTTAACTAAATTTAACAGAAAAATATACAACACAGAAAAAAGCCCTTTGGCCCTTCAAGTCCATGCTGACCAGAAGCCATTTATTTATACCAATTTCATTTAATTCTCCCCACATTCTACCCCTCACACACTTGGGAGCAATTTACAACAGCCAAACCACGTACCTTTGGGATGTGTGTGGAAACTGAGCACCCAGGAGAAACACATGCAGTCACAGGGAGAACGTGCGAACTCTAGACAGCACCTGAAGTTAGGAATGAACCTAGGTCTGACAATGACAGTGGGTGGCATGACTAGTAGAGCTACTGCCTGTGATACCAGGCTTATTTTTTTCCTTTCCCTGACCTTACCAAGGGAGGATGACTTAAAGAGAAGTTTCTTCTCCCACAGAGATTGGAGATGTTTGTTTTTCACGTCCTGGTGCCTCCTTTGGTTTATTGTCAAATTTAGTCTGAGGATCTTTATGACAGACTGAGACTACAATCAGCAACTTGGATTTGTGTGGAGTTCTCAAAGTGTGCTGCTGTAGCAGGGGATGAGGAATTGAATCCCTGTCTACACTGATGTAAGAGGTAACAGAATGCTAGTCGTTATTTTCTTTTGCCTATGGGAACTGGCTGTATCCATTACATAGGGAAAATACACCTGTAGCTTCCAGACAGAAGTTTCTAGCTAAATAATGGAAATAAAGAAATACAAACCTTTAGCTTTCCTAAAATATCACACAGCTACTTTTGTAGCTACAAAAGGAATATAGTTAAAAAAACATGTGCTTATTTTACTTCTGCATAAAGATACTACCCTAAAAAAGTTGATGCATTCTCATCAATCTCATTTCAGGAACAGAGCAGTTAATGGCTATGATTGGCAAATGTAAAAGAGGCCTTTTGCCACCTTCAGTTCTTCAAACTGGTCGGATGTATAGAAATGAAATTTGGCACAAGAACAGTCCAACAAATCTTGATGCAGTGATATATATATAAAAAAACTCAGACATGGAATTCCATTACACTGTCATACACTATACTGGACTAAAATAAAGTGGTATTTATTTACAGATTATGATAAATTGCAGCAGCAACAGAATTTCACTGATCCACTGAATGTAAAACTGTAGAGCAGACACAACTGGTTCCTGTAACTAGAAGCTAAGATTTTACCTCCACGTGACTTGATGATCAAATACATGGGGTGAAATGAAAGCTTTCTGCTTGCTAGCTGTCAAAGGAGGAGACTGAAGTGGATGAGGAACCTTGACACTGAGCAACAGCAGAAATAAGCCACAGGAACCAGAAACACTTGCCCAAGACACGCCAGGTGCACCCAGCCTTCAGAGAAAATCTGAGGGACCAAAGATATTAATTTAGGACACTTTTATTTTTATTCGTCAGGATGTGGACTACACTGGCGTCGTTGCCCACCTACACCTAAGTCCTTGGACTTGATGACATTAAGATCAGTTGAGAGAGATCCACATTGAAGCGTTTAAACCACGCAGGCAAACTCACCAAAGTAGGCAAGGGTGGCAGATTTTCTTTTCTCAGATTATTAATGAGACAGATGTGTTTTTACAATAATTCAACAGTTTCATGACCATAATCACACGTTGCCAACTTTACTCTAGTTTTACTTTTACTTAAACTCCTGCTGCTGCAGTGTGATCCAAACGCGTGTTCTTTAATGAATAACACAGGCGTGCTTGTGAATCCAGTAATAATGCTGGGCACCCCTACATACCCTTTGTACCATTCTTAGTACACTTAACTGGACAAATAGAGAAAGTTCCTTTGAGTTCAGGGAGGTTGCGAATTTCAGTTGTAACAAAACACTGAGGGTATATGGCCCTTTCATGCGACACTATATGCATGTGTCAATGTTTATTCAAATAATCATTATTTGCTCTTTCCCTCTAGCAAACAGTATTTTGCTGTGACAGTACTGTTAAAAGTATGTTAGCATGCTGCAGACACCGAGTTTATTTGGCCTTCTGAAGTACCAAACAGTGCTGCTAATTCTATATGTAGCATTTATTGCTGTTCAGGCTAGGAACACTCAAACAGATCACGTATTTACACTGCTATGCTCTCACACTTCCACTACATCAGTAACATATGCACGAGTCACATTACCATCTCTAACCATCTCCAAATGAAAACAGCCGATTGAACAGTTATGTCTTCAATGCCCAAAAGGCAAGGCAGTAAAATATACAATTCTAAAATGACTTTTTAAAATGTAAAAGCAATTTTAAAAAGTATGTATATAACAAGTACAAATTACATTGGATTTGTCTCTGAAATCCCAAACTACAGCTTTTTTCATGTAAGCCCCAGAGTGTGAAGTGATCGAAGTTGAGATTAAATTGTTTACTGCTACCAATAAGCACAAACCCAGATATCGGGTAAAATATTCGGGGGGGGAGGGGAAATTACCTCAAACTCAGATCAAAATACAAATCAAATGAAGCCAACCGCAAACTACCAGCTGAGCTTCAAAATCCAAACTAACCAGTCAACTGCCAGCAACCTTGTGCCAGGAAACTGCTCCAGAGTCTTAGGCTGGCAACCAATGAAAAATGCTGAAGCCAAGAAAGTAATGCCATGTGTGACTGATATGTTAGCAAATTTAGATTGCACATGTAGCCTTACAAGTTAGCCAGAAAATGTAATGTTAACCAAACAGATTCCTCCTTATCCAAGTGTCAACCAGCAAGAACTGTTCCATTTATGTATCTCCACCACCAGCACCATGACCAAAATAACAGCTGGTGGCAGTTATAACAAAAAGAAACAGAAAAATATGCAATTGCCTTTCAATTTCATTTTTTCTTCATGTAGGAATTTTCATTAGTGCGTGCTGAATGTTGGGCGCAATCAAAGGATGATTTGATCTGGAGAACAACTCAACAAACTGAACCCCATGGGGACTGCAGCAGCAATAACAATGCAAAAAAAAGGGTTGGGCACACTTCCACAACTGAGGTGTTTGGAGTTTCTTTTCAGTGTCACTTAAATATACAACTGTAGGGAGCAGCAAAGTTGAAAAGTCCACTGCACGTCCTAGTTGCCAACTTGAGGGGGACCTTCAGGAATGAGAGAGGTGAAGAAGGTGGTGACGAACGACCACGCTGAAGCCATGAAACCAGGGGGCTCTGCCCCCCCTGCACTTTCCGTGGTGTCATCTCCACTGTCACCGCTCTCACCACTCTCCCAGCTATCGTCATCCAGACCTTCGTCCATGAGACGCTCCTGGAAAGCAAAGCACAGCTGGTTATGATGAGTGCAGTATTGCCTGCACCGAGGGAGCTGACTCACAATGTTCAAAGTGTTGTACACACTGGGCTATTCTACCCCTCACAGTGAAATCCCAAAATGGGCCAATAATACTAACCTCCAAAGATTTATAACGACATGGTTCAACCTGTAGATTCACAAACTCTAAGGGTGGTTTAGCAGAAACATTCAAATGTGAGAAATGCCCACAGAAGTGTCATTAGGAGACTCCATTTCCTGCTTTAAACACTCTGGGCTGATTTCACCATTCATGCTGCGATTATAAAATGCCTCTCTGCATTACATCGTGAACGAAAGCTTCATACAGACCACAAATTCACCCCTACTCCTTTTTCCTCTTAATTCTCTCTGCTACGCTTTTGTAGTTTTCAATTACAGCACTAAGCCCAGACTTTGGAAGATTTTTAATCCATCAGTATATGGCACAAATACAAATTTGTCCTGACGAAGGGGCTCGGCCCAAAACGTCGACTGTACTTCTTCCTATAGATGCTGCCTGGCCTGCTGGGTTGCACCCACCAGCATTTTCTGTGCGTTGGTTGATGTTTCCAACATCTGCAGATTTCTTCGTGTTTTTGTCTGGATACTGTTTTCAGCATGCTGATCCAGATGGGGAAGTGAGACATCAATTTCAGCTAATTTGTTATGCTTTAAGCACATTCTTCATAATATACCCATCATACATCACCTTGGGTATCCAGTGCACTTAAATTTATAAACTAGCACCCCATTTCCACATTAAACAAATAGTAAAGTGGAGACCTGCATGTGGTATGGATTCACACTGGCGTATCTGGGATTTACAATGGCTACCCTGAAATATTTGTTTCAAACTCACCATTTCATGTACTTCAAGGGCATTATCCTCCTGTGCTTCCTGGTTGAAATCTGCTGGTTGATTTGCTGGATGTCCATTTGGTGCATCCTGCCTGAATGGGAACCATCCAGCTTGATACCTAGTTTTACAAAGATCACAGTTACTAGAGCTGAAGTCCACAAATGACATTTCAAACTACTCAATATTTAAAAACATTGGATTCCAGAGAGCTCCAGTTAATCCAGTCAAGTTTTCTTTTATATTAGCAGTAGTAACTGATTGCAAGATAATTATGATGCAAAAAATACTAATTTGTGAGAACATTCTGACTGCATCTTCAACAGCTGAAGGAAGAGAAGGTTTTCATCAAGTACAAATCCCTAAAGAAAGCTTGCAATGATAATTTCTAAAATAATCATAAATCAAGTGTCTGAATGACAGAATTCCAGTCTCCATGAAACCTACCTATTTAAAACTATTTTAATCCAGCAGGCCTGTGACATTACTGGTGCCAGAATGGCACATTTTTTGGATTATTGATGTTAATAGCCTTACACTCTTAGTTGTCTGCCCAACCCCAAGAAGTTACAAAGTAGTATATTACTTTTTTTTTTAAAAACAAACTTAGTGAGATTAAGGAGAGTAGAGAAATTGGGGCTTTGGTGAGGTTAAGGGGAGTGCAGGAACTGGGACTCGGATGTCCCAACAATAGGAATAGCAGATTCTCAGAACATTACTGCATTACACAAGTTCCTCCTTCAAGGAAAGAGGTTAGAGAGAAGGATCTCCAAGGTTATAATTTCTAGATTACTCCCCACATGGGCTGTGTAGGTGGGAATGGGGTGACAGCACAGATGAATGAGTGGCTGAGGAGATGGTGCAGGAGACAGGGGTGAGTTCTTGGATCGTTGGAACCTTTTCTGGGGAAGAGGTGACCTGTACAAGAGAGACTGGCTGCTCCCGAACTGGAGTGAAACCAATAACCTGGCCGCGAGGTTTGCTGATGCTACTCGGGAGAGTTTAAACTAGTTCTACTGGGGGGGTGGGGGGGGGGGGGGTGGCTGGGACCTGAAGGTAGACATCGGCGAATGTATTGAAAGGCAAAATTGAAATAACAGGTGTGATGAGTAGGATGGTATGCAGTGTGTATATTTCAGTGCTAGGGTATTACAGGCAAAGGTGACGAATTTAGAGCATGGATTATTTCTGAAACTTGCTTGAAAGGGGGGCAGGAATGGGTGATTAATGTACCAGGTTTTTGAAGGTTTTAGAAAAGATAGAGGTGGTAAAAGAGGGTTGGAGTTGCACTACTAACCATGGACAATATCACAGCTGCACTCAGAGGAAACATATCGGAGCGGTCAGGCACGGAGTCGACTTGGGTGGAACTCAGGAATAGGAAGGGTGCAATCACACTGACGGGATTGTACTACAGACCCCCTAAGAGTCACTGGGACACTGAGAAACAGATGTGTAATCAGATTAAGGAAATGTGTAAAAATAATTCCTTTGTTGTCACGGGGAGATTTCAACTTCCCCAATATAAACTGGGACATACTTAGTGTAAGGGGTTTAGCTAGGGCAGAATTTGTTAATTGTATCCAGGAAGGTTTCTTAAATTAATGTGTATGGTCCAAACAAAGGAGGGGCTGTATTAGACCTGGTGTTGGGTAATGTGCCTGGCCACGTGACTGACGTTTCAGTGAGTAAACAATTAGGGAACAGTGACCACAATTCCTTATCTTTAAGGATAGGTATTGTTCTTGTGGAAGTGTTTTAAATTGGGAGTAGGGGATAAGGCAGGAACTAAGAGTTAATAGTGAACACTTTCTCTGCCAAGTCCACATCAGACATACAGATGGTGTTTAAAGATCAATTGCAGAGTATGGAAAGGTATGTTCCTGTTAGAAGGACAGACAAGGATGGAAAGATAAGAGAACCGTGGATGCCCAGAGGGAGGATAAATTTAGTCAAGGAAAAGTATGTAAAGCTTCAGAAGTTAGGATCAAATGGAGCACATGCAGGAATATAAATGAGCCAGAAAACTAAAGAAAGGAATTAGGAAAGCCAGGAGGGGCCACTAAAAGTCCTGGGCAAGTCGGATTAAGGTGAATCCCAAAGCATCCTAAACAGACATCAGGAGTAGAGGATAGCTCAAGAGAGGGTGGGACCACTTAAGGATAAAGGTGGAATGGGTGCAGAGAATGTGAGTGAGGTACTTAATGAGTACTTTGCTTCAGTATTTAGAAAGGAAAAGAATATAGAGGATCAGGAGATCAGTGCTAAATGTACAAGTTAGGGCATTTAGAGGTCAAAGAGGAGGAACTGTTGGACCTCCTAATGAGTATTAAGGTGGATAAGTCCCCAGTGCCTGATGGGATTTACCCCAGGTTATTGAAGGGGGCAACTGACAAGACTGTTGGGCTCTTGACCCATATCTGTATTCTTCATAGCCACAGGCAAGGTCCTGGAGAACTGGCAAGTGGCTAAGGTCATACCTCTATTTAAGAAGAGAACAAGGGAGTATCCTGGGAACTACAGACTAGTGAGTTGCATGTTAGTTGTAGGGAAATTGCTGGAGAAAATTCTTTGCGATAGGATATGAACATTTGGAAACCCATGACCTAATTAGGGAGAGCCAGCATGTGTGTGGCAAGTCATACCTTACCAACTAAATTGTAGAGACAAGAGATTGATGAGAGTAAGGCAGTGGATGTTCTCTACATGGATTTTAGTAAGGCGTTTGACGAAGTCTCTCATGGGAGGCTAACCTACAAGATCAAGATGCAAGGGATCTGTGGTGAATTGGCTGTTTGGCTTCAGAACTGGCTTGTGCAGTTGGAGGTCTGTAGTTAGTGGAGTTCTACAGGGATCTGTGCTGGTTCCTCTGCTGTTTATAATGTATATAAATGACCTGGATGGAAACGTAGATGGGTGGGTTAGTAGATTTGTGCATGATACCAAGAGTGGTGGAGTTGTGGATAGTGTAGAAGACTGAAAGAATACAGCACAATATAGATCAGTTGCAGGTATGGGCTGAGAAATAGCAGATGGAAACATAGAAAACCTACAGCACAATACAGGTCCTTCAGTCCACAATGCTGTGCCGAACATGTACTTACTTTAGAAGTTTCCTAGGGTTACCCATAACCCACTTACTTTTCTAAGCTCCATGTACCTATCCAGGAGTATCTTAAAAGACCCTATTGTATCTGCCTCCACCACAGTAACCGGCAGCCCATTCCACGCACTCACCACTCTGTGTAAAAAAAAAAGAAAAAAAGAAAAAAAAACTTACCCCTGACATCCCCTCTGTACCTACTTCCAAGCACCTTAAAACTGTGCCCTTTTGTGCTAACCATTTCAGTCCTGGGGAAAAAGCCTCTGACTATCTACATGATCAATGCCTCTCATCATCTTATACACCTCTACCAGGACACCTCTCATCCTCTGTCGCTCCAAGGAGAAAAGTCCAAATTCACTCAAGCTATTCTCATAAGGCATGCTCCCCAATCCAGGCATCATCCTTGTAAATCTCCTCTGTACCTTTTCTATAGTTTCTACATCCTTATTGTAGTGAGGTGACCAAAACTGAACACAGTACTCCAAGTGGGGTCTGACCAGGGTCCTTTACAGCTGTAACATTACCTCTCGGCTCTTGAACTCAATCCCACAGTTGTTGAAGGCCAATGCATCATATGCTTTCTCAACTACAGTCAACCTGCACAGCAGTTTTGGGTGTCCTATGGACACGGACCCCAAGATCCCTCTGATCCACACTGCCTAGAATCTTACCATTAATACTATATTCTACCATCATTGACCTACCAAAATGAACTACCTCACACTTATCTGGGTTGAACTGCATCTGCCACTTCTCAGCCCAGTTTTGCATCCTATTAATGACCCGCTGTATCCTCTTGACAGCTCTACACACTATTCATGACATCCCCAACCTTTGTGTCATCAACAAATTTGCTAACCCATCCCTCCACTTCCTCATCCAGGTCATTTATAAAAACCACTAAGAGAAGGGGTCCCAGAACAGACCCGAGGCACATCACTGGTCACTCACCTCTATGCAGAATATGACCCATCTACAACCACTCTTTGCCTTCTGTGAGCAAGTCAATTCTGGATCCACAAAACAAGGTCCCCTTGGATCCCATGCCTCCTTACTTTCTCAATTAGCCTTGCATGGGGTACCTTATCAAATGCCTTGCTGAAATCCATATACACTACATCTACTGCTCTACCTTCATCACTGTGTTTAGTCACATCCTCAAAAAATTCAATCAGGCTCGTAAGGCACGACCTGCCTTTGACAAAGCCATGCTGATGATTCCTAATCATATTATGCCTTTCCAAATGTTCATAAATCCTGCTTCTCAGGATCTTTTCCATCAACTTACCAACCACTGAAATAAGATTCACTGGTCTATAATTTCTTGGGTGATCTCTACTCCCTTTCTCGAATAAGGGAACAGCATTTGCAACCCTCCAATACTCTGGAACCTCTCCTATCCCCATTGAAGATGCAAAGATCATTGCCAGAGGCCCAGCAATCTCCTCCCTCGCCTCCCACATAGCCTGGGGTACATCTCATCCAGTCTCGGTGACCTATCCAACTTGATGCTTTCCAAAACCTTTAGCACACCCTCTTTCTTAATGTCTATATGCTCAAGCTTTTCAGTCCGCTGTAAGCCATCCCTACAATCGCCAAGATCCTTTTCTGCAGTGAATACTGAAGCAAAGTATTCATTAAGTACCTCTGCTATCTTCTTCAGTTCCATACACATTTTTCCACTGTCACACTTGACTGGTCCCATTTTCACACATCTTGTCCTCTTGCTCTTCACGTACTTGTAGAATGCCTTGGTTTTCCTTAATCCTGCTCGCCAAGGCCTTCTCATGGCCTCTCTGGCTCTCTTATTACTGCTGCCATCCTCTTCCTCTCCCTAACTTTCTAAGCCACAGGGCCAGAGGCATGGTCACTGTTTCACACCCCAGGTAGGTCATCCCCCAACAGTATTCAAACAGGAGTACTTATTGTTAAGGGGGGAGAACCACAGGGGTACTCTTTAGTATCCGACTCTTGCCCTTCCCTCTCCTGACTGTTACCCACTTATCTGTCTCTCAAGGCCCCAGTGTGATTACTTGCCTATAGCTCCTTTCTATTACCTCCTGACTTTCTCTGGAGTTTAACCCAGCTGAATACAAGATGTTGCTCCTTAGTCAAATGCAATGGGACAGTACACTGTTAAAGGCAAGATCCTTAACAGTGTTGCTGAGCAGAGATATCTTGGGATCCAAGTTCATACTCCCTCAAAGTGGTTACACTGGTTGATAAGGTGGTTAAGGAAGCTTATGGAATGCTTGGTTTTATTAGTCGAGGCATTGAATTCAAGTCAGGAGGTCATGTTGCACTTTATAAAACTTTGGCTAGACCATCTGGAGTACAGAGTACAGTTCTGGTCACCCCACTACAGGATGGATGTTGAAGTTTTGTAGAGGGTGCAGAAGAAATTTAGGAGGATGCTGTCTGGTTTAGAACGCATGTGCTATCATAAAGACTTGATAAACTTGGGCAGTTTTCTCTGGAGTATCATAGGCTGAGGGGAGGTTTACAAGATTCTGAGAGGCATAGATAGAATAGACAGTATCTGTTTCCCAGGGTTGAAATCTCTAATACCCAGAGGGCATGCATTGAATGTGCGAGGGAGATTCCGGGGGGTGGGATGTGAGTGGTAAGTTTTTTTTTAAAAAAACTCGGAAATGTGGATGCTTAGAATGTGCTGCTGGTATGGTGGTAGAGGCAAATACATTAGAGTTTTTTTAAGGAGACATTTGGATAGGCACATGGACGTAAGGAAGATGGAGGAATATGGACATGGTGTAGGTAGGAGGGATTGGTGTTTAGGTGTTTTTGATTTACTTTTTGGCTAGTTTGGCACAACACTGTGGGCTGAATGGCCTGTTTTTATGCTGTACTTTTCTATGTTCTATGGGAGACAGCAGCACCAGTGTCTTCATCTGGATACTACAAAAGAACACTCAATATAGCATAAAAGCCAGACCTTCCGAAAGATTCAACCTGCTGTTGTATTAACTCACTGCCCAGCAGACTACAGGTTACTTGGCATGCCTGGAGTTCAGTGTGAAAGCAAATGTCAGAACCATACCAAGAATCGAAATATTTACAGCAAAACAAGTTTGTGTTTCTCTCACAAATTAGATTGAAGATTAACACCAGCACTTTGTTAGTAAGAAAAACAAATCCCTTGGCCTTTTAACACTATATAAAAAAAATAATTTCATTTTCAGCTCTATGTCTTCCACACACCAAAAAGACCAAACAGAAGTTGGGAATAGTCTGTTATCCTTTTGAAATTGTGGGGCATTCAGTCCAATTAAAAGACCATAAGAGATTGGAGCAGAATTAGGTCATTTGTCCCATCAAGTCTGCTCCTCCATTTCATTTCCCCCTCAACCCTATCTTCCTGCCTTCTCCCCACACCATCTTTTCAAGAATCGAACTAACTCCACTTCAAACACACTCAATAACCTGGGCTCCACAGCAGCCTGTGGCAACAAATTCCACAAATTCATCACCCTTTGGCTAAAGAAGTTCCTCCTCATCTCTAATCTCAATGGATGTCCCTATATTCAGTTGTGCCTGCTGGTCCTAGACTCCCTCACTACAGCAAACATCCTCTCCACGTCCACTCTATCTTGGTCTTTAAATATTCAGCAGGTTTCAATGCCCTTCTCCCCCCGCCTCCATTCTTATAAATTCAAGTACAGGCCCAAAGCCATCAAATACTCCTCATATGATAAATGATTCAATTCCAGAATCATTTTCATGAACCTTCTTTGAACTCTCTCCAACATCAGCACACCTTTTCTTAAAGGAGAGGCCCAATCTGCTCACAATGCTCCAAGTGAGGCCTTACCAATGCCTTAAAGCTTCAGCATTACATTCCTGCTTTTATATTCTAGTCCTCTCAAAACGAATGCTAATATTGCATATGCCTTCCTCACCACAGACTCAACCTGCAAATTAACCTTTAGGAAATCCTGCACAAGGACTCCCAAGTCCCTTAGTACCTCAGTTTCTGAATTTTCTCTGTTTAGAAAATAGTCTTTCCTTTTATTCCTTTTCCAGTGCGTACAACCATACACTTCCTGACACTACTTCATCTGCCATCTCTTGCCTATTCTCCTAATCTGTCCAAGTCCTTCTGTAGTCTCTCTACTTCCTCAAAACAACCTGCTCCTCCACCCATCTTCGTACTGTCCGCCAACTTTGCCACAAAGCCATCAATTCTGTCATCCAAATCATTGACATAAAACTGACTCCTGTGGACCACCACTAGTCACCAGCAGCCAATCAGCCAATGCTCTTTCAATGCAAGCATCCTTCCTGTAATACTACGGGCTCTTTTGTTATAATACTTACAAATAAACAAGCAGGATCGCTCCCATCACCATGACAAAACGACTGAAAGAAGAGTAGAAGTAGACAATACTCAGCAAGATGCCCGCACGAGACATAGTGTACATCCAGTCCAACCAGTCACGATTCAGGTCCTCGTCATTGAGCACTGGGCCCCCTTGGGCATTCATCTGAATGTTCTGGTTGAAGGGCCTGTTCTCTGGGGCAGCTGCAACAGGAGCAGCTGGGGCATCATCTGGCTGATGAGGCTCCGGATTCACTGGCTCTGAGGCTGCTGGACCCGAGGTCTGAGCACCAGCTGGACCTGACAGCCTAGCGGCTGCATGGCTATTAAGCAAAGGGGACAGAAACCAGAAGTGAAAGCTCCGCACTCAGAGAAAACATTAAATCACATAGTTACACCCAAACACCTCATCTTTTGGCCACAAAAATAAGAGTCCAAGTTCATGGAGCATTAGTGGAATAGAGTAAGAGATGATACATTTCCTTGTTAATTAGCTTAATAGGGAGGAGGCTGGCAAGTTTTTTTTTATTGCTCCAAATATGAACAGTGGTTTATATTACAAGACAAGGACTTAAATTATTTAAATACATTGGATTCTGGTTAATTTGGGCATATCAGAACCGGTACATTTTGGCCTAATTAGCCAAAGTTTCAAATTTTAAAAAGGTATAAAAAAGATAAACTACTATTTAACTGCATAACAAATTAGGTACTTAAATAAAATATAGAACAAATTAGTACACTTAATACTACTACAGTACTATAACACTGTATTAGTTAATAATTGGAGGAATTCATCCAGCGTACCTACACACTGCCACGTTCTTTTGATTGACTAAGTGAACAAAATCAGTGCAGACACTTAGTGAAAACTGCCTATATACAATGCTTTCGTGACTGCATCCTTCAAATCTTCACTTCATTCAAGATAATTATCGATACCTTCAAATTCTTCGTAGATACCAACATGAAGTAGCGAAACCATTTCATTTTCACTCCCGGCCATATCTGGTATCTCCAAGCCTGAATGCTTGAAACCCCAGTAAGCAAAACAGTTCTGAATTGTCTTACAGCTTATTTCTCACCAACTATCAGTGATAAAAAAAAACTACTTTTTGAACACAAGCACATGCAACTACCTCTATTTAAAAACTGTTTTCTCTAATCACAGTGTTGTGTAACAGTTACACAAGGGCACGTATCTGACGCTAATCAGAAACTGTTCAACAGTTTCCTATCCCAACTAAATGACATTGTGTCCCAAATAAATGAAAGAAACCCAGCTATTTTCTCAATTAGTTTGTGTGTTTTTTTAAAAAAAGTTGTCCCAAATAAACAGCTGTCGAATGTAAATGATGGCTCAATTACCTGGAATTCATTGTATAACTACAAATATTCATTGAGTAAAGACTTCACTAAATTAAAAAAAGTTAGCTTAAGATGCTGAGTAACAGGTGTATAGATCTGGACTGCAGTACTTGAAGTACGTCAGCAGATTCGCCTCCAACCTGAATTATTCAGGCTCAGAGACACTGAACTGAAGTGCTGATTGTAGACACAGAAGTGCTTCCTGAGCATGGGATAGATACTCAAATTATTTTCTCGGTCACTCTAAACTTCTTCCTCCATTTAGGAAATAAGGTAGGAACTAGCTGCATTGTCCCAGGTACCATGAATAAAATAGCTCAAGTAAAATAGTTGTAGTTGAGTTACTGTACTGTTGTGCTCTTGGTTTGTGCCACAGTGTGGCTTTCAAGATAAACAATGGGGCATTAATCTTTTTACCCAGTTATCTTTCCCTGTCTTGTTAGTAAATGTACAGTTGCCAAAGAAGGAATAACTTCTGGTTTAGTTTAAGAGAAATAAAATCTCATTATTTCAGTTAAGCATTGCTCGAGGAAGAAATTTAATGCTATTTCCAAATAGCATAGACGATCACCTTTTAAATGTAGTAAAATGTTCTAGGTCCTACAACACCAATGTTCTCAGGTTGACGATTAATGTTGATCAAAAGTTATTTATTTGGAATATTATTGGTGGGAAAGAGGTGAAGAGCAGAGGGTTTTAGGAAGCGAGCTCAAATTTAGGTATGGACTATTGAAGGCATCACAGGGTGGAATAGTGAAATTTGGTTTGAAATTACAGATTTTAAACTGGGCCATTGCTGGAGCAGAAGTCGGTGAGGTCTGCAAACACTGGAGTGATGAAACACGGGCAGCAATTTATGTAGGGTGATAGTTGGGAATTTCACTTAGAACTGTTGTACATCTCTTGTTAAATGAGCATTGAATTAAAGCCCATAGAATGGGTGCCACGGTAGTGTAGCGGTTAGTGTGACACTATTCCAGCTCAGGGTGTCATAAGTCAGAGTTCAATCCCAGCGTCCTCTGTAAGGAGTCTCTGTATATTTTCTCTGGGTCCTCCATTTTCATCCCACAATCCAAAGATGTACCAGGCAGGTTTATTGGTCAGTGCAAATTGGCCCATGATTAGATTTGGGTTAAACCAGGGTTGTCAAAGGGCCAGAAGGGCCAAATCTGCACTGTATTAATAAATAAGTACTTTAGGGACACCTTTCGGTTGCTGTTTTGCACAGTGGTTGACGTCTGAAACGTGTTGCCAGTAAAGTGGTGAAATCAGGCACAGTCACCATGTTTAAGAGGCACTTGTATAGACAGTTAAATCAGCAAGGCATAAAACAATACTGTCCCAATGTAGGCACTGGGCCTGTTTCTGTGTTGTACAGCTCTAGGCCTCTGACTCAACGTAGTATAAAATGAAAACTCCTCAAAGCTTAAACATAGTCTGTAATAGGATAAGGCATGTCAGCAATCATTTTGGGGACTTCCACTCAGCGGTGTCAGGTAAAATTCAGTGCTTAAAATGAGGGGCAGCACGGTGGCATAGTGGTTAGCACAACGCTATTACTGCCCCAGGAATTGAACTGTCCATGTTCTGCCCATGAATGCGTGGGTTTCTTCCCATGTTCCAAAGACCTACAGTTAGAGTTAGTGAGCTGTTGGTGCCGGATCATGGTGACACTTGCAGTCTACCCAGCACAATACTCGCTGATTTGATTTAACACAAGTTTCACCATGTACGTGTGACAAATAAATCTAATCCTTGGGGTCCCTGGTGGTCTAGTGATTAAGGATTTGGCACGTTAACCGCACCAGCCCGGGTTCGATTTCTGTCAGGAATATTGTCTGAGCGCCATTGTAGTGTAGCAGTTAGCACGGCTTTGTTACAGCTCAAGGGGCTCCGGAGTTCAGAGTTCAATTCCAACACCGATCTGTAAGGAGTCTCTGTATGTACTCCCCATGGAATGCATGGGTTTCTTCCCCCCCCCAGATCCTCTGATTTCCTTCCACAGTCCAAAAGACGTGCAGGGTAGGTTAATTGGTAAATTGTAAATTGTTCTATTATTAGTTTAGGGTTAATCAGGTTTGTTGGGGGGGGGGTGGGGGGTGGCTAGGTTTGAAGGGCCAGAAGGGTCTACCCCATGCTGTTTCACTAAACAAATAAACAAGATTCAGGACTTAAAGACAAGATTGCTACATCAGAGAGAAAATAGGAACTGCTATGTTCTGTTTCACAGAGATATGGCTCACCCATGATATTGGTAAAACTAGAGGGCTTCTCAATGCACAGGATTTGGAAGGCGGTGAAAGTTGGGGGGGGGGGGGGGTCTGTGTTTCATGATAAACTCTTTATGGTGCTCGGATGTAGCAGTTTTGTTACCCATCTGGAATTTCAGTGATTAAGTGCTGACCATTCTACCTACCAAGAGTACTCCTCCATGATCCTGATTGCAGTTTACATATTGATGTTAAGTCAGTACCCAAGGTATGAATGACACCATCAGCAAACAAGAAACAGCCTAACCTGATGCTCTCAAATCATTGCTAAAGATTTCAGTCAGGCTTACTTGAATAAATCTCTCCCCAATTATCACCGGCATATTACCTGCAGCACCAAGAGTCCCAACACACTCGACTGCTGTTATACTACAATTAGTCCACATTTTGGGAAATTTGATCACATGGCTTTCCTCCTCCTACCTGCATACAGAGAGAGGCTAAAGAACAAGGCTCCAAAATAAGGACAATGAAAAGGTGGTCATGGGAGGCAGAGGAGTGGCTATGGGATTGCTTTGAGTTGCTGGACTAGGCTGTGTTCAAGAACTCAGAGGATCTGAATGAATACACCACAGCTGTCACAGACTTTTTAAAAACAATTGAAGACGAGTGTGTCTCCACAAAATCATTGAATCTTCCCCATCCAGAATCCCTGGATAAACCCTGAGATCTGCATCTGCTAAGAGCCAGATCAGCAGCATTCAGGTCTTCCGACCAAGCAAAATGCAAAAGATCCAGGTACAATCTCTGAAAAGCCTTCTCATGTGTGAAGTGGCAATTCTAGACCAATTTTGAACCACTGAAAGATGCTCAATAGCTGTGGCAAGGTTTAAATACCACCACCTCCTACAAAGTGAAACCAAGTGACAATAAGGTTTTGCTCCTAGATGAGGTCAATGCCAATTATGCTTGCTTTGACCAACAAAACATGAACTCCCATAGCCCATGAAAACCCTGATTTCAGTCTCTGAGGCCAATGCGAGAGCATCCTTCAGAAGGGTGAACTCACAGAAAGCATCCAGCCCAGATAGGGTACCTGGCTGAGACCTAAAGACTTGTGCACATCAACTGGCAGGAGTTTTCATTGATATCTTTAACATCTCGCTTCAGCAGTCTGAGCTACTGTTTCAAGTAGGCTTCAATGATATCAGTGCCCAAGAAAAATGTGGTAACCTGTCTCAATGTCTTTCATCCAGTAAGACTTACATCCACTGTGATAAAGTGCTTTAAGAGGTTGGTGATGAAAGATACTGTTACGAATGTGCCGCAACTCTGAGGGGCCGAAGGGTACAAAGTTGCCCCCTCCTTTTTGAGAATCGCAAGATCGCTATTAATTCGGGTCTGGAACCCAGGAAATGAGAGAGAGACACGCAGAATCCACAAGGTTTGGAATGTGTCCTGGCCTCAGCGAAACAACACCACTGATAACGGCTATTGTCTCTTAGAGACGGAATTGTGTATTGAGTACTGTACTATTCATTGAAGCCCCTCAGGGGACGACCAGAGTGGGCTGGTTGAGGGATTGCATCATCTCAACCTGATTGACATCTGAGACCCTGTGAGTAAGGATAAAAGAGGGTCTGGGGAACAACCCCTTTAGACGCACCAGGAGAAACGCTAGAAATCTTGTGACAGCGTTTAATAGCGACAGCCGGTGGGGGCTCGTGTGCGTCCTTCCCTTGCCTGGGATTGGCGGGCTCACCACGGAAGAACGGCTTAGCTAAAGGAGAGGCCACAAGTGAACGGCCACACCAACGAGACTCCGACGGATCGAAATCATAAAAGGAATCAGCAAGTTTTTCTCCCAAATCTCTCTCTCTCTCTCCAACCATTGCAAACCCAGCGGTCCCCAAAGGCTGCAGCCTGCATGAACTGAGCGAACTTTATATTTCCATCGGACAATACATTATCTCCTAGACAACGATAGAGCTTATTTCTTATTGATTATTATTATACCCACACTTTTAGATTTAGTATTGACGATGTATATTATCTGTATGTTTGCATTGATATTATTTTTGTGTATTTTTAACGAATAAGTACTGTTAAAACTAGTATCATCAGACTTCAACGGACCTCTCTATCTTTGCTGGTAAGTGACCCAGTTACGGGGTTCGTAACAATACCAACTCCTGCCACAGTTGTGACCATGACTCACTCCAATTTAGCTACCGTCGCAATAGGTCAACTCTTAATCAACCCTGGAACATCAGGACAGCAAAGGTGTATACTTCAGGATGCTCTTCGTTGACTGCAACTCAACATTCAAAGCTATCGTATCCTCAGAACCAATCAACATGTTTTAAGACCTAGACTGTAATACCTCCTTGTGCAACAACATCCTCCATTTCTTCATTTGCAGACCTTGGTCAGTTTTGATTGGCAACAATATTACCTTCACAATCTCAACCAGACTGTGTGCTTACCCACTGCTCTATACTTCTGACTGTGAGCCTAAGCATAGCACCAAAGCCATATTCAAGTTTATTAATGACTCCACTGTTATTGGCTGAATCAAAGGTGGTGACAAATCAGCATAAGAGGTGGGAAGATTGAAAATCTAGCTGAAGTGGTGCCACAACAACTGCAAGACCAAGGAGCAGGAAACCAGAGGTCATGAGCCAGTCTTCATCAGGGGATTAAAGGTGGAGAGGGTCAGCAACTTCAAAATCCTCGGTGTATTCATTTCAGAGGATCACACAAGTGCCATTATGAAGAAAGCACGGCTACACCTATACTCTTAGAAGTCTGTAAAAATTCAGCAGGTCTGCTAAAACTTTGACAAATATCTATAGGTGTGCTGTGGGGAGTATATTGATTTGTTGCATCTTGGCCTGGTATAGAAACACCAATGTCCTTGAATGGAAAATCCTACAAAAAGTAGTGGATACAGCCCAGTCCATCACAGGTAAAAACCCTCCCCTCACTGAGCACATCCACAGAGTGCTGTTGCAAGAAAACAGCATCCATTATCAAAGATGTCCACCATTCATGTCATGCTTTCTTCTTGCTGCTGCCATCAAACGTGGTACAGAAGCCTCAGGACCCACACCACCATTATTACCCCACAAACATCAGGCTGTTGAACCAGAGGGAATAACTTCACTCCCTTCCCTTCCCCCTACCCTCCACTGAACTGCTCCTACAACCTATAAAGCTCGCTTTCAAGGACTCTACAAATAATTTTTAAAAAATATTTATTGTTTACTTACTTATTAGTGTTATTCTTCCTTTCTCATTTTGTATTTGCACAGTAGTAGTTGTTCATCTTATTGGGGCCATCTTTCATTAATGTTATTATGTTTCTTGTATTTACTGTGAATGCTCCTAAGAATATTAATCTCAAGGTTGTATATGGTGACATGCATGTTCTTTGAAAATAAATTTACTTTGAACTTTAAAGGGTCATCACCTGGACTCTGTTTAAATGTACTTTATTGTTGCTGGTGACATGGTAAAATCCTGATCACCACGTCACCAGAGGGATGGAATTTACGCTCAATACAGGGAGCAGCCAAGCAGTCATTGGTTACAAGACTTTTGTGATGACTTTCCTGTCTGCAGCCTGCAGGGACCCGATTTTCATTGCAACTGAATTTCCCGAAGATGGTGACCTTTACACCATCCTCTTTCCAGGCACAGATGAGGATAAGTTCATAGCTGATAACTGTCTGCTGGGGCTTGGAACTTCAGCAGGGATACCAACTGCTACTGCTGACTTGTTTCTTAGCAGTGTGTGACCTTTGAACTCTTCAGGGTGGAGGAAAGCAGGACCAAAAAGTTTGCTGGTGAACAGGGCCAAGGTGCTCAATTAAGGACAGGGCAGTTAGTTTAAATATACCAGCAGAGTAATTACTGGAATCCATCCCAATTTACAGATTCATCAGAAACAGTCAGTATAAATTCACAATTGAATGCTTTCTAGGTGATAGAGAAGGCACTTGAGTTTGGCAAGGTTTCTGAAGTGTTCTAAATGGAAAGGCGGTTAAAAAGCCCATGGGACTAAGAGTCTCCAGTGTCTGGAAACAGAGGGGAACAGTGGACAGTTATTTTTGTGAAGAGAGGGCTGTTATCAGTGAAGTTCACTGAGCTCAGTATTGCATTTTGTGATAGGTGCAATTGATTTAGATCCAAACTCAAGGGACATGATAAAGCAGTCAATAACTGACACAGATTGCCTGTGGAGGAAGGCTATCAATTACATAAATATAATTCATGTAATTCTTCGGTTCTTTGCAGGAATGGGACCTGTATTTGCTCACAGGGCATCATGACCAGCCGTTTGTCCATATGCCAAGGACGCGCCTTCAGGGTGCTGTATTTTTGTGGCTTTGGAGGAGGGCGGGTTTGAGGTTGGTGCTACCGCAGAAAACTGGTTTGACGTGGGAGACAGAAGATCGTAAGCAGTGAGCTGGCTGTGTGCCCAGAGACCCGAGATCTTCGGGCACGTAACTCAAAAAAAGTAATTTAAGAAACTTAACACCATAAATCGGCGAGTTGTTTTGTTAGGTCTCTCCTCTCGCTGTGAAACAGGGACTCCTCTTTCCCTTATTAGGGAGAGAGAGCCTGTGGAATGTTGAATTACTGGGTGAACGACTAGTTTTCAGGGTACTGCAAGTCTGTATCTTTATTGATGCTTTGCTGCACACTTGAATCCTCGGTGGTGGTGCTGATGCTTTTTTACTGGTGGGGGAGGGTGGAATCATCACTTTGCTGCTGCTTATGCATAGGAGGGAGTATTTGAGGAGGGTTTTGGGGTTATAACATTTAACTGTCATTCATTCTTTGGGGCGCTCCTCTGTTTTCGTCGATGTTTGCGAAGAAAAAGAATTTCAAGATGTATATTATATACATTTTTGACATTAAATTGAACCTATTGAATCTATAGATGAACTGGTTGGTTGGGAAAGAAGGTGGCAAATGAACTCGGGGAGGTGCAAAAAGGCTAGCGATACCTTGTTGAGAAATGTGAAGTAAGAGGCACACTGGAGAGCAAGTCCACAGATCCAAGTGTACAGCAGACAGGTTGATAACTAGGGATTGCTTTCTTTTATTAGATAACATATATTATAGAACAGAATTTATACTAGATGTGTGTACAAAACAAATTAAGTCACAATTCGAGAAAAGTGTACTCTTTTGGTCATCACATTACAAGAAATATCTGACTACATTGGAGATACAAGGAATGTTTCCAGCCATGACATAAAAAGATTAGATAAGCTGGGGTCATTCTGTGTTGCGTTGAGGCCAAGGAGTGGTTCTACTGAGATGCCGACCAATATGAAGGGGCTAGGGGCAAGTAGAGGGACTCATCTCCCTTAGCAAAGTTGTTTAAAGAAAAGTACTTGGTAGATAAATTAGAAGTTGAGGGGAAGAAAAAAGTTTCACCTAGAATAGGATCTGGAGCTCACTTGCCTGAAGTGTAGGAAGCAGATAGCCTTTTATTTTAACAACATTCAGATGGTACTTGGAAGAGCCATGATCTGTGGATTCAGTACGGAAATTAAGTCGAGACTAGATTCTGCAACCGGCAGATACTTAATCCAGGTTTTCACAATTGCATGAACTGTCGGTGTATTTACAAGCTCCATCCAGCAAGCGGCTCCATGGAGCCACACTCAGCATTACAATGAGTAAACACAGGAAGATGTGGAAATGTCTCAAAATGTGTTTAAACACAGGTTTGCCATATTACATTTCCAAAACATTTGGAAAAGTTTAGTTATACAAATAGTAAAATCTAAATTGTATTTGCTTTCCAAATGCAAATTGGAACTTGTTCAATCCTTCCCCCATCAACTCCTCTGATGAAAATTATATGGTAATTATACTTTAAGCAAAGTAACCATAGATGTTTATGGTTAAAAAGCTTCAGATTAATGCTATTTTTGCTGGAGGAGTTATCAGTAGCTGCTGGATAATACTCTAGAACTTCAACTGGGTTACATTACTCTTTTACATTCTTCCAACAATATCAGAATTAGAAATAAGAAATGACATAGCTGATATTAATTACATTTTCCTGATAATATGAAAAAGATACATCTTTGCATAACCTGCTTTATATCTTGTGGACTTCAGGAAGGGGAAGTTGGGAGAACACACACAAGTCCTCTATGAGGTGGGTTCAGTGATGAAAAGGGCGAGTAGCTTCAAGTTCCTGGGAGTCAACAGCTTAGAGAATCTCTCCTGGGCCCAACACATCGATGCAACCTTGAAGGTGGCACACTAGCAACAATATTTCATCAGGAGTTTGAGGAGATTTGGTGTGTCACCAAAGACACCAGCAACTTTCTACAGATGTATGGTGGAGAGCATGCTGACTGGCTGCATTAATACCTGGTATTGAGGCTCCAATGTACTGGATTGAAAGAGGCTGAAGAGTGTTGTACACAGCCACCTCCATCACAGGCAAAATCCTTTGCACCATCAAGGACATCTTCAAAAGGCAGTGCTTCAATTAGGTGGCAATCATCATTAAAGACCCTCACTATCCAGTCCATGCCCTTTACAAGAGCCTGAATACCAATATTGAAAATTTTAGGAATAGGTTCTTCCCCTCTACTGTCATATTTCTGACTAGACCATGAACACTACCCCACTATAACTCTTTTACTATTTTTCATAATTAATAACTTAGGTCTTTCACTGTGTTGTTGCCACAAAGCAAATTTCATGACATTCTGTATGTCAGTGATAATATATCTGATTCTATTTGAGGTCAGAGTACTTACTACTGCCAGTAGTACTGTCGAGCATACATTTGCTGCCACCAGAGCACATGGTGTGGACTGTACATGGAATAAACTGGAAAGCCAACTGGAATCACTGGTTGCATAGGAACCTGGCCTCCTCCATGTCTGAAAGGAATCAGGTATCACAGTTTAGCCGAGAAAGGAGACTAAAGAATGATTATTATGAATCTTTGATCTACACAGGATTGGCAAGATGGCTTTCTGATACTCTAACAGTTTGTTGTATTTTATATTTTCCAATTGATTTTCCCTTTAGCTTCCATCCTTAATTTTGAAATCTAATCAAATATAACACTAACATTTCTGCACACATTTTACAGATTCATTTACTTATCACGTATATTGAAACATAGTAAAAATGCATCATTTGCGCAATCATTAGGACAAAGGCACCATCAGAAGAGCACCTTGTGACTTTTGTTCAATTTTCACCTTTGCTCTTATCCAGCCAGAGTCAAATCTCCATTCCCAATCTCTGCAATGCCAGCATCCAGAAACAATTGCAAGCGTACCTATTACTTTACCAAGATCAATACCAGAGGCATGTCAACAATTTGTAATGAAAGTAACACAAAACATCCCAAGAACCAGAGGTAGGCTTGGCACATGTTAAGCCAGAGATACTGGGGAAATAACCCATCAAAAAACAAAGGGCAGAGATATAATTTATGAGTCAAGTGCACATTGCAACATTGAAACTTTACACTAAAGCATTAGGGTACACAAGGCACATTTAAAGAAGGTACTCCAATGACAAATCTAACGAAGCAGAGGATCTTGATTTAGGAGTAAATAAAGGTATGTATATCAGCATTCTTACATAGCTAATGGAAGGTGTGGGAGTGGCTACAACTAGATTGAACTGTTCCCGGACAGTAGTAACAAGAAAGTACAAGTGTTTTTGTGATTGATCAGCTGGGTACAATGTATTCAGTATTTTTCAGATAGAAAGGATATAGGTTTGAAGCATTGAATAGGACCAAAAGTGGAACAGAAGGTGAACAATTTGCTATAACCAGAGGAATACTTCCAAACTCCCACACAATCATTATGCACATTCCACCATCAATTTAACATTCCTTCCCCCAGATCACTGTGGGAACGTCAACACTAAAACCTTTGAAGAAAACAAAGCAACACCTCCCACACACTTCAAAATCAGTCACACCCTGCAAATAATCTGGATGATATGACATCATCATTTGACAATCTACCTACCCTTGGATCACACGTTGGAGTCTTTGGCTCTGTGCAAGGTTTAAAGTAACCTGAGAGGGGCTACGATGCCTCAGATCAGTGGGATTGGAAGCTGGGTGTCCACTTACAGATTCTTGACTTGAAGATGCAGTGGGTGCTGGGGTACTTGAATTTTCAGAACTCTGAAGAGAGAAGAAAGACTTGTAAATACATTTGTTTAGCAGAAACTAAGTGAACAGGAATAATTCCATCCAGGGCCTGGACTCCTCAGTTAATGGTAGGGGTCCCATTGCATAAATAAAAATTGGGAACTAGGCTCAAGCACGCTGTCCATTAAACTTTTCTCTCCCTATGTACCAGATTGAATCCAAAAATCCTCATTTTATTCCACATCCATATTTCAGTTTTCAGCCAAAAAACTGTAAATCTTAAACTGCATGTTTTCTTTATAAACTACAAATATTCCCAATTCCCGAACAGCAATATTTCCTGGAAAACAAGAGTAAGGGCAAAATGTTGGAGACCAGTCAGCCTTTGACAGGTGAAACAATGAGTCAGCCACTCATTAAGCTCAACATTAATCTCACCTGCTATTTCTTCAATCTACATGGTAGAAGCCTGACCACTGTCTCCACACTCCTCACTTATCACAACGGACATTTCATGTAAAGCTCAGCTTCACCACTATGCTGGTTCTTAAAACACAACAATGCTGCAAGGATGAGGCTCTTCCAGAAGCACAGCACGTAAATGTGCCTTTTATCTCCACAAACACACAAATCAAACTACAAACTAAAACACATTAACTGACATTTTGTATTTCTTACGATGAAGTTTCAGATGACAATGTGGTAGCCAACTAACCTACCAAACCAGATTGGGTTCTGAGAGGAAATAGCAACAGCTGGGGCAAATCTAAATGGTCATAGGCCCAACTACACAGAGCACCAGAGATCAGTTTTGAATTCTGGGTTACCAGAGCTGAGGCAGAAATCCTACACACAGCACCGTTCAGCCTACTGTGTATTTCACACAATGAAAACTTGGCAACACTTCCCATGTAAATTCCAAGAAATTTCAAAGAACATAGCCTAAAATCAGTGAAGTACTTTGAGACAACCAACACCATCACTTCTGCTGCCGCCTTCTTCTCTAGCCCTCTTTTTTGCCAGTTGTCACCACCCAAGATTGTAGACCCTCTCCCACTTTCAGAATTCTTTTTAGCCTGGTACCACGTGTGGGCCTTTCTTCACTAACTACCAAATACGACACTGACCATCTCAAAATTTCCACATTTCCAAACTTCCATTCAATAAGAACCAACACAGGATCATCAAGCCTAAAACAAGCACAGGGTTATCGTTTGGCAAACTGATTTCAACTTCAGTGACCAAAAGCCAGCTCTCAGACAGTCACAGATACCTTTCACTGACCCATACTGTTCAAGCTAGATGCTCCCCCTACTCTTCACGAGGTCGGAGTAATCAAACAGCTAAAACCCAACAAAGCACCGGGACCTGATGGTATCACAGCCGAGATCTATCAGTATGGTGGATACTGACATCATGCCTGCACCAGCTGTTCACAAAGTTCTGGGGGGCTGCAGAACTACCAGAAGACTTCAAAGATGCATCAGTTGTGACCATCTACAAGAACAAAGGAGACAAGAGAGACTGCAACAACTACCGTGGCATCTCTCTTCTGTCAGTTGTGGGAAAATGCCTTGCGAAGATCAACCTTAGATGCTTGGTGTCCAGCATCAGTGACAACATCCTTCCGAAAAGCCAGTGTGGTTTTCAAACAGGCCGTAGTACAATGGACATGATCTTGGACTGAGGCAGCTCCAAATGAAATGTGTTGAGCAGCAGAGAAGCCTCTGTCACATTTGTTGATCTAACCAAAGCGTTTGACACTGTTGGTAAAGGAGGCCTGTGGAAGCTCCTACCAAAATTCGGTTGCCACCACGCCTAACCAACATCATCCATCAGTTCCACGAAGGCATGGAAGGCCGCATCAACATGTGTGGTGAGTTGTCAGACTCATTTCCCATCAGCAACAGTGTAAAACAGGGTTGTGTTTTGGCTCCTACTGTGTTTGGACTATTCTTTGCAGCTATTCTTCAGGATGCCACATCAGACCTGAAGTCAGGAGTATTCCTACAAATGAGGGTTGATGGCGGGCTCCTCAACCTCACAAGACTGGGAGCAAAAACAAAAGTCAGGGACATTGTGGTGCATAAGCTACAGTTTGCTGCTGACTGTGCACTGGTTACCCACTCTCTCGAAGACTTACAGATCACCTATCGCTTTGCCAGTGCAGCCAAAAGCTTCGGACTGACAATCAGCCTGAAAGAGACGCAAGTTTTGTACCAACCAGTTCCTGGCTCAAGCTACGAAGAACCAACTGTCCTCAATGATGACACTTGTCTCAAAGCCGTCAACAAGTTCTGCTACCTGGACAGCATAATAACATCCTTAGCTTCTCTGAATGTGGAAATTGAGTCAAGAACCAGAAAAGCCTGCTTTGCCTTTGGTCAGCTGAAAGATCGAGTTTGGTCACAGAACATCAGGTTGGCCACCAAGTGCAAGGTATACAGAGCTGTTGTCATATCAACCTTGTTATACGGATGCGAGACGTGATGCCCATATCAGAGTCATTTATGCCAGCTTGACCAACTGCAGCAGTGTCACCTACGTTCTCTGATGAAGATCACCTGGCGAGACAAAGTCTCCAATGCCGAGGTCCTCTCTCGAGCCAGAATGCCAGCAGTTTCAACCTTCGTGATGTCAGCCCAACTGCGCTGGGCAGGACATGTCAGAATGCCTGACGGAAGACTACCCAGGGACATCCTGTACAGCCAACTGTCCAGTGGTACCCAAAAACGAGGAGGCCAGTGACTACAGTACAAGGATGTTCCGCACAGGAGCCTCAAGAAAGCTGACACCGTCTCATCAACATGAGAGGATCTGGCTCAAGATCGCTCACAGTGGAGGGACACCATCAGAAAAGGTGTGGACGCTGCTGAGAACAAGCTCACAGGCATCAGAGGAAAGGCACAGGAGGTGCCACAACAGAGCTTCTGCCCCTGTTGCCCCTCCAGGCCTCTCCTGCCAAGTATGTGGCAAGCAGTGGCTGTCAAGGATCGGCCTGTACAGCCACTCCAGGATGCACAAATCAAACCCCACTAACTGACTGAAAGGGACCATCATCATCCTATGGGATGGATAGCCAGAGAAGAGACCTTTCACTAAACATCAGATTACTGTCCCCTAGAAGGTCACTGACTTCATTTCCTCAAATTTTCCTTCACAGCTTCCTGCCTTAGAATCCACTTTCACCTGCTCCCCAACATCCACAGGCAGGTTGTTCTGGCAATACTACCATTTCAATCTGTTTTTAACCCTACAGAACTTATTTCTTCCTACCTTAACTCTATCCTTTCACACCTTACCCGATTTATTCTTACCAACATCTTTGCATCTCTGATACCCTCTACTACGGCATAGGTATCCAATCACTCTGCACCTCCATCTCACACCAGATAAAGGTGCCATTTTTTCTTCCAAATGGTCCCCTCATCTGGTTGAACTCCTGACAATGAAGAACTTCTTTAAACCTCAGACACTTCATGCTGAAATGTACAGCAATAGATTCTACTTGTTGAGAAATGCCCAGTTGTGGGCGATATACAAATACTTGTTTCAGATCAAATTCCGGCCCCTGCATCCAACTCTTATTTTAATATATTGTTTTGATTACACATCCCTGCTCTCAACCAGAACTGGAAAACTTCACCATTTTTGCAAACAATTTCTACCTTGTTCTCACTTTCACATATTCCATCTGATACTTCCTTTCCTATTTCTCATTGCTATTTCCACCTCATAGTCCAAGTTAGCAGCCAGTATCCAAAATAACTGCACAACTATCTTGATAACATCTCTTCTCACCCATTCTATCTTCCCAGTTTTTAAACAACTCTTCTGTATCTATTCTACTGACAACAATTCCCAAAGTGGTGCTTCTGAGATTTTTTCCCCTCAGCCATGGCTTCCTTTGTTCTGCCACTGACAGGGACCTAGATATGCCTGTTCTAGCTGCCACACTTCTGCTTTTACCCACTCCTCTTCTTTGAGCAGGGATACGATTTCCCTTGTTCTTGCTATTCACATCACCACCCTGCACATTTAGTGCATCCTTTACCATTTCTGCCAGTTTCAATGGTCTGTTTCTCCACAACTCCCTGATTCACTCTTATACCTACACCAAAATCCACTTCTCATAGCACCTTCACTTGCCATCACAGGATATGCAGCCTCTTCTTTTTACTCCTCCTCCTCCCACAATCCATGGGTACAAACACACCTTCCAAGCAAATCAACTATACACTCATCTTTCTTCCATTTTAGTGTACTAAACTTGGTGCTGACAATGTGACTTTTTCTGCATTGAAGAAATCAAACAAACTATGCAACCATTTTGCAAATAATCTTTCTCAGCACCCAAGGATACTTTGACTTTCAGTTATCTTTCACTTTAGTTCTCTATCCATCTTATTCAGCTTACCTTCTGTCTGGGCAATTACAGCCCAGACTCAATGAATTTATCAATTTCATATAACCAGCCTTCCCAATTTGTGTCAGAATCAGCCAGTTCAGATTCAAGATCATTTACACGTTAACTTTTTTCTCCCTTTACTCCAGATGCTGCCTGACCTATTTCTTGAGTTATCTTGGATTTCCAACAGTGTATATACCTCAGATCCAGCACATTGTGTTCTCTCCTCAATTCTCGACTTCTAATTTTCTCCAAACTAAGACATAACATCACTTGAGAGAACCATTGTGACAGAGTGGGAGCCGACGTATCCTTCCACTTCAACAGAATGGCCCTCCTAGCTATCAATGTAACAAACGCAATAACATGTTGGTCAGACAAAGAAATACCATGGATATTTTGAGGCATTATTCCAAAGAGCACAGTTCATTTGTTAGGTTGTAAATTAATCTTAAGTGCTTTAGAAATTGTAGAAAAAACTGACATCCAAAACTGTTCCAGCACAGAACAAGACCAAAACATGTGTGTCAGTGTAGCTGTCTCAGTTTTACATCTATCACAATAACTAACATTAGGAAAGATTTTAGACAATCTCTCCTTCAACAAATAACAACGATGTACAATTTTAAACTGAATCAATGATTCAAATATTTAAGTAATTTTCCTTGCATATTAGAGGCCGACCTGTTAGATACTATTATGAGTATAAACCCTTTGATGAAGGGTTCCATTGGAAGAATTTATAATTTATTATAACAATGGGATAAGAGTCCTTTATTTAAGATTAAAAAAGATTGGGAAAAGGAACTTAATTTGACTTTTATAACGGAGGACTGGATGCGGATCTTGAAGTTGGTTAACTCTTCCTCGATTTGTGCTCTCCTCAATTTTCATTCCTTACCCTCTACTCACACCTCTTACTGAAGGTTTAGGTCTGTTGAACAGGTCTTCACCACCTTCTGCCAGATGCTACCAACACCACTGGTACCTTTATTCTTTCTGCTCATTCTGCTTCTTATTCAAGATTTCCTAGTTTTGGTGACAGTTCATCAACCTGAAATATCAACTTCCCAGAGTTTGCCTGATCTGTCGAGTATGAACAGCTTTTGTTTTATTTTTAAATCAGTACAAACACAGTCAGTCATACGGCACAGAAGCAGACTCATTTAACTATTGAGTATTCATCAAATTTACCAAACCTATGCATTCTAGAAAAAACATCTTAAATGTTGCTAGAGTCCCTGCCTCCGCCACATCTCAGGACAATGCATTCCAGATTCCAACCATCCACTGTGCGAAGTATTCTTCCTCAGATCCCCTATCCCTTTCCCTAAATCTATACCCTCTGCTTTTCTGCACTTCTTCCTATCTATGCCACTTTCAGATGCATCGACCAACTAGGTTACGTCTCAGGCTTTTGTACTGCTAGGAAAACAAATCCAAATTTGTCGACCTCTCATAACTGAGGTTCTCCATCCAAGTGATTCCAGTGTGCACAGTCTCCACTACAAGCAAATCTTTTTATAGTGCAACAACTAGAACTGTCTACACTACTCCAGTTGTTTTATGGTTCTGAAAACAGCTTCCTGCTCTTATCTTCTCTGCCAGAGATAATGAACACAAATATCTAAATGCCTTCCACACTACCTCACCCAACTGTTCTGCAACCTTCGGGAATACCTTTGATCCTCAATATGCCTCAGCTATGCAAGATTTTGTAGTTTCCTCCAAAATGCACACCTCAAATCAGGATTAAACTCTAATCATGAAGACACAGTTTTTAAAGTGAGCCTTAGCAACTGTGCCTC
Source organism: Hemitrygon akajei (assembly GCF_048418815.1). Classification (NCBI taxonomy): domain Eukaryota; kingdom Metazoa; phylum Chordata; class Chondrichthyes; order Myliobatiformes; family Dasyatidae; genus Hemitrygon; species Hemitrygon akajei. The sequence goes on from NC_133124.1 coordinate 110,482,867, forward strand.
ACTATGTTAAATATTGCACCCTGTGATTTCTCGTAAGTGATATTTACTTACTTCATGGAAACCAAAAAGTGAACTACCAAAACAACACTCACCCCAATTTCTGAGCCATGTACCATGAGCCAAAAGTGAAGCAATAATGGCTGTTGCAGCTACCTTACCATGGTACCACTGCTGGTTATTGTCATTCCATTGTTCCTGTCACTGGGTTTTGGTGATCCTGAAGGAGACCTTGAAGAACAGACTAGATGAACCATGTGATACTCATCTTGCTGCAATACACACATAGGTGAGAGGGGAGAATGGTAGAAAGAAAGGAAAAACAATAAGATACATGTTTGTTGTCAAACATTGAGAACTGCAGCCACTAAGGCTACGTCCACACTAGACCAGATAAATCCGTATCCAAAGCTTTTTATCTTTGTTCTGACCTTCTGTCCACACTGAAATGGCATTTTCCTCCCTCAAAAATGAAGCTTTTCAAAAATGCCCTCCAGAGTGTGTAAATTTGAAAACACTGATTGGCCGGAGCAGTGTGGACGGGGTAATCGGAGATTTCTAGAAATGCTGTCATGACGTGCCGGAACAGATGGCGGCATTTCATTGTTTTCTTGAAAGCAACTCCCACACAATCTAACAATTTCAGAACAGACAGCAACAAGACTGAAGCCAGAAGAGTTTAGAAATGTACTCCCCAAATACTTTGACCCAAAACTTACTGAATAAGTATACTCACTTTGCCCTGTTTTCTGTCCTTGCTTGTATTAAGGTGGTTTACCTATTTATGCAAGTACTTCTCTGACAATAGATGTGTAACAGCCTAATGTAACATTGTATGGAAATACAAGATAACACTGATGCAGACACGTTTTATACATTTAACAAGGTGCTTTATTAATGCAACAGAGTTGGTCAGTTTTTCCAATGTTCGTCATCAGCCGGGTCATACACTCCCTGTTGGTTGCCTCCATACGCTCCAGTATCTTTTTTTTTTAGTTTTAAGTCCTCCTGTGCGAGAGCCACAGCTGTCTGTCGTTTGGCAATTTTGTTTTAAGATTTTCTAGTCTGTAACTGCACAAATGCACCAAACATGTCGCTTGTTTTCTGTAGATGTGTCCTGCGCTTGCCCAGGAGGAGGAGATTCACCCAAATACCCATTTTAATGTGGACAGAGGTATTTTCAAAAACACTTGGTGTGGACACCTATTGTTTTTATGCAAAACCAGCGTTTTCATAATTATCTGGTCGAGTGTGGATGTAGCCTAAATAGAGATGAAACCATATGAACCCATTCCTCTAACTGTCCAATCCCTTGCATTGAAATGCTGTACAGCATATTAGCTATCACAATGTGTAAGCATAATTTAAAAACACAGGCTGCAACAGCTTTAACTGCTGAAAACCAAATTGGTGACCATCTATTAATTACAATCACAGAATATTAACCAATGCCAAGGTCATCAACAAGGAGAGGTTTAAAATTACCTTTCTGAAAATGTCCTTCAACTGTAAGTGATCATGGAGAAGCTTTCCAGAATATACAAGTCTCTGATCCTTGGTGGACTGTGGAGAGAACAAGCAGGAGACATTCATTACTTGTGGCAGCCACACACTGCAAATTCTAAAGGAATTTTACAGAATAGCAACTTCACCATAAAACAATGAATTATCTGAAGTAACCGCTACAGTAACCCATGCAAAATTAGCACTCAATTTGAGCACTGATAAAACAGATAGAGATAATGTTGTTCAGAACATCAGGAGAGCACCCCTTCTCTTTCAGAACAGTGACAAAGCTTACCATCTCATTCAGAAGCCTACAACTCCAACAAAATAACATTGCCTCAATTAACTGCTCAAGTTTCTATGCTGGCTCCGACTGAAAAAAAAATTCTTCTGTTAGGAATAAAATGAATGCAGATTAATTTTCTTAAAGGAACAATAATTTCTAGTCTCCAAGTTTAATACTGGAAGGACCAACCATTCTAACTGGGGTTGAGAAATACAATGGAATGCAACCAAGTTTCCTTTCATTCTACAGATTAAGATAGACAATGGATTTCAGTTAACTGGTCCATTGGTTAAAAGGGGCAGCTGCTTATTTGCGATTACTCTTAAAGAACAAAAACTGATCAAGAAAACAGCTTTATTTGGTGAAGGGTCACAGCCCAAAATATTGACTGTTCATTTCCCTCCATAGTTGAAATCAGTTTACTATGAACTGATGGTGAATTATTTTATATTTTTCTCATTGTTTCTGTAAGAGCTTAATGATTGACATTAATAACACCTGGAAAATAAAGGCTTATTGGCCTAGGAAGCATGGCTTATTTGTTGGGTTCCACGGAAAATTAGCTTTTCAAGTACAGAAATCTAAAACATGCACAAGCAACCAACATCATTAAGACCACTCACACTGATGAGTTAAGGATACACTGCAGCCAATGGGACATTCTCAGCAGGAATAACATGCTGACTATCCCGGATTAATTTCCATCTTTCTAAGTGATACAGGTCAGGCCAAGTTTTGGAAAAAAGGCGTGGGTATTGTGACAGATATAGAAATAAACAACTGCTGACAATGTGAGGCTTTAGACTCTGGGGAAAACAGAAACTAAGATTCCAAGCAATCCCATTTTGCCTGCCAGCAGGGTTAGGGAAAGGACAGACTCAGTGGCAAGGGAACAATGTCAGGGGTATCTCCAGAAGATGTGACCGTCTCTGTTTGACAGCATAGAAATGGTGAGAACATGTGGAGTATTGTGCTGTTTGACATTCTTATGGTACATGTAATGTTGTGGTTAAGACTTTTGCTGCTATGCTGTAGGCATTTCATTTTAGCAGTTCTGTCAGAGCAGTCTATTCTGCTTTCAGCCTGTTTGGGTTTGAGCTGAGATAAAAGACTTTGTTGTTCAACTTCGGAATGTGGTCTCAGCCAGTCAGGATGGTGGAATTGGAAGAAGGTTCTAGAGAATGCTGGGCAGAGAGTTTTTGTGAGGGACACTGGTGTGGGTGGAGGTCTTTGCTGGCAGGAGCTGGGAGAAGACAGGAGGATAGATGGCTGAGGATGCCATTCCGGTTGCAAAAGGTAGTTTGTGCAGATGAATGGCCTTAAGGAGGAAGGGCCAATACTCCCATGGGAGAGCCTGCTCATTTGAGGTGGATTTCGAGCAACATTCAGAAGGTGCAGTGTGTACATCAAAAACAACAGCTTCTGGAAGATTTTAGCTCCACTATGCCCATGTGACTGTTTAAGTAGAATGGGTCTTTTTTTGGTGTTCTTTTTATTTAGTTCTTGGTAATTGTATGCAGTGTATGATCTGTTATTCCTTGCTGACGAGTGATTGCTGGGGGCAGTAAATCACACGGACTGAGATTTGGGTGGGCAAGACATCTCAACTTCCAGATATGGTGGGACCGAAGTCGTATACGTACAAAGCCCGAGAAAGATAGGCTTTTTGCCACGGATCCCAGTGGCTGTTACCAAGGGGCTAATGAGCCGCATTTCCAGAGATACCCAGTAAAAAGGGGTTTCACATAGAACTGGTTTAACAGTCAACTCCTGGGTGTTGTCCAGACACTTTCCTCCTTAATAACTCATTACAATAGAAATTTAGAAATGCTAGAAAAGTGCACATCCTTAGAGGAAGAAGCCATTTCAGCTTGATGATGTTTCATCAGAACTAGGAAAATCTAGAAAAAAAAAGACAAATTATATTTTAACTTGCACACAAGGGGTAGGAGTAGGAAGAATAAAAATAACTGTCAGGATGGAAAATAAGAGACTGTATGATACAAGTGAATGGAGGTGCTCCAACTGACCAACATTCAGTCGTGAACAGCAAACTGGAAGGTACAAGTGAATCATTATGTCAGTATTTGTGAAGTGATTTTCCTCTACATTGGAGAAACCAAAGATGGTTAGTAACCACTTGGTAAACATCTCCTTCTAGTCTGCAGCTATAACTGAGCTTCCAGTTAACTGCCACTTTAGTCCATCAGCCTATTTCAATTGTGAACTCTCAGCCTTTGGTCTCTGACACTTTACCAAACCCACAAGATCATGCTTTCACCTTCTAACCAGGTAACTAACTTAGAATCCAATGCTGAATTATAAAAAAATCAGAACAAAGAAAATCAAAACAATTCCAGCCTGTGTCTTGATCAAAGAGGATCAGCCTTTATCACTGGCTCTGTTTGCTGCTCTCTGAACATTTTCAGCATTCCCTTTAAGTTTGCAGTAGATACAGCAATGTAAACAATACAAATGACATGAATGTCAAAGAAAACAAAGCACCCTAACCATTTTGAATTCTTCCATAACTTAATGATGGCTGCTCAGATGTCTGTATATCAGTGCTGCATTCACCTCTCCTCCCTCCACCCCCTAAATTCATGCATGAGTTTTGGGAGTAGATGTACTTCGTTGTTGCATTCTACAATCTACAGGAAAACAACTGAATTTAAAAAACTGCTCAAGCAATATTTATATTGATGCCAGTATTACACAGTGTTCACCACTCAAACACAAGGCAAACAGAACTCAGCTGTCACTAGAGTCTGTATAAAGAGTGAATGTTTGCTGTATGTGGTCAAAGTTTCCGTAAGAAATTTAGCAATTTGCCAGGAAATGCAGGATAGTTAAAATTAAACAAATGAGGTACTCATAGCTTCAAGTACAAATTATTACAAGAAAGGAATTATTTTTAAAAATCTGAAGTTTAAAATATTTGTGTCATTACATAACAGCCAAAAGATATTATATAACAGGTTTTTGATTACACGTAACCAAAAAGAAATCGAGCAACTGAAAAACAATTAGATACCAATTCCTTTGTTGCATTCATTTAAAAAAATCTCCAAAGAGAAAGAAAATAAGTCCCTATTGTAAAGCCAAATTCACTCTCAAGTGATTTGACAATGCTCTGATCTGATTTACAATTAGGATAACAGATGCTTGATTGCTGCAATGATGTATTTAATAGCATGAATAACTTTAAAGATTATGGGAAAAAATCAGCATACCCACTTCACTTCTATATTAACTTCATATATTACACTCATTAGCTGAACCTGGGGAATCGAGTCTCGATTCTTTTAATACAAACAGTAATAAATAATATTGGTTGATGTCGGTTTAGTCAAATTATTAAATGACTAATTCTGAAGTAGATCAGATTGCTTCAGAGTTGGAAAATAAATATAATCCAAGGCTGATAAATTTATTGTGAAATATGAAAAATAGCATTTAATCGCATTGGTCTATTTATACTAATCCTCCATAAGAGCTTCCTCATGCAAATCTGTCAGATTAGGAATAACAATAGATTAGGAAAGACAATAGAATTAAAGTGTAATATTCTATGGGTGCTAGTCAGTACAACATTCAAAACAAAAAATGAAGAGAGAAAAGGAATTGCATTAGATTAAGTGTGGAGTAAACTGAATTCAAAAATGAGTTGTTCTTTCCCCTCTGAGCAGCCAGAATCATAGCTCCTTAATGAGGCCCTTATAAATCAATGCACACAACTTTCATAATTCTATACTGAAACAATAAAGGTATACTTTTTGTTCTGACTAAAAGGAATCATTCAAGTTTTTGGTGAGAACACTACCATTAGCTGCACTCAATTACAGCAGTGCAAGCAGCTCCTTTAAAAAGAATACTTATAAAGTCTATAAGAAAAGGAACACAAGATCAGGCAGCTTTGAGCTGGAGAAAACCACAGTCTATTTTTAGAACACCATCATTAACTCTCAAAATGAATGGATGTGATATTATTTTGAGACAAATTCAACAAATTTCATTCAGAAATTGGGTTATTGTATTTCTACATGTGCACTTGTAGGGGCAGAATTAAGGAAAATATCTCTTGCTTTTCTCGAATCTACTTATCATCCACTTCCTCACTCTCTAGATAGGCTCCCAACCTATATTTATGCCATGGAGCCTTACCATTAACCAAGGGATCCGGGGGCCCCAAGATTGAGGCACTCCCGCTCATTCTTGCCCCTGGCAAAAAAGTAGGCAGATACTCCCATTAAAGAACAGTGCTTCATCCACACTAATCTCTGGTTAGTTAGTGACACTTTAAAAATATTTACCCGAATGTTATCACTCAATCAAGACAGACATTTGCTATTGCTTCCAATGCACCAACAATGCTGTCTCTTTGAAAGAGTGTGCAAGACTCCTGTAACCTACAGCATGAATCTCAATGCTGGATAGGTACCACCAATGCAATGCCACAAAACCTCCCAGATGTTTGGAAAGGAAAAAGAAATAAATATCAGGGTCCTCTCCTGGAGGCCAACATCTCCTGCATTGAGTCCCAACTCATATCAGAACAGCCCTAAAGTCTACTTTTAGACACACGAAGTAGAGTCTCTACTCAGAGTGTGTCAGGGCAAGAGCTTCAATAGACAAAATACTTCAAGGACATTCTCAAAGCTGTCTTGGAAAAAAGTCATGTTCTCCTTGCCTTAAAATGGAGAAGATGCATTCAAGAAGGCATTAAGTAACTTATACCCTTTACACAGGAAAAGACAAACACATGCAAAAATAGTCAAGAAAATGCTCAACATGCTAAATATCTCACCCATCCTAATGAGGCACAGCCTGTAGAATGTGAGGCCCTTGTAAGACACCTGGAAACCCAGATAACTGGAGGAGTAGACCGGAACACATATTCTAAGGCAATATTTCTGTATCACAGATGCACAGTAATATGGGATTGGTTTATTATTGTCATATGTACCAAGATACAGTGAAAAGCTTGTCTTGCATACTGTTCATTCAGACAGAATGATGACACCCTACAATGAGGCAAAATAAAGTGATACAACAGAATTCAGTGTAAGTGCAGCAGCTACAGAGAAACTGCAGCGCAAGTAAACAATAAAGGTACAAGGTCATACTTTTCCAAATCCACTATTCATTACAGATAAAAAATCCCATTAAGATAAACAAGATCTATAGCCTAGCCAAAATTTAATCTTCTTCCATAAACATTAAAATCAGCCATCAGTCATTTATCCAACAGTACTGTGCACAATGTGCAAAGACTATTACACTTGTCAATTCATTGGTTGACGAGTATTTTCAGGTGTTCTGAAATGATGAAAGAAATGAAAATCCAAATGATTCCTACAAATATAAATACATCACTAGGATACCATTTTCAGATCCATACAAATCCATTTTTACAAGCAACATTTGTTGTAAACCATCCTCACAGAAATAAATGAAAACCCAATTTGAACCACAGTAATTCACCGTGACACCACTGTTGGCGGCAAAATCTAAGATGCCAAGAAGGTGGTGTGCAGGAGTGAGACAGATCAATTGGTTGATCTCAAACTTGTACTCAATGTCAGTAAGACCAAGGAACTGATTTTGGACTTCAAGAAGAAGTCAAGGGAATATACAACAGTCCTGAAAGAGGGTGCAACAGTGGAAAGGATGAGCAGCTTACAATTCTTAGATATCAACATTTCAGGATTTATCAGGGACCCAACATATTGATACAATCAAAGAATGCCAGCAGATATAGTTCATTAAGAGTTTGAGATCTGACATGTCACCAAAGACTCTACCAAGTTTCTGCAGGTGTATCATGGACAGCATTCTGATGGTTTGGTTCACAGTCTGCTTACGAGGCTCTAAAGCAAAGAACCGATAGAGGCGGCAGAGGATTGTAGACTCAGCCAAGTCCATAACGGGCAGAAGCCTCCCTATCATCAATGGCATCTTCAAAAGACGGTGCCATAAGAAGACAGCATTCATCATTAAGGACTCTCTCACCATCTGGGACATGCCCTTTCCTCATTACTAAAATCAGGAAGGAAGTAGAGGAGCCTGAAAATTCAGTCAAAATTTTATGAAACTCTTTCCTCTCTGTCATCAGTTTCTTAACAGTATATGAACACTATTTCATTATTCCCCTTTTGTACTTTATTTTAAATTTCAATGTGTAGTAAATTTTATTAAGTCTTGTACTGCTGCCACAAAAACAAACTTCATGTCAATAATACACCCAATTCTGATTCATTGTTGATCACAGTCCCGACAGACCAAGCATCTTGCTCAATTGCAAGAATCAATAATCTGCAGATGCTGGAAATCCAAGCAACTTACACAAAATGTTGGAGTGACTCAGCAAGCCAGGCAGCATCTATAGAAAAGATTACAGTTGACATTTCAGTCCAAGACCATCCTGACGAAAGGCTCCAGCCCGAAACTTCAACTGTACCCTTTTCCATAGATGCTGCTTGGGCTGCTGAGTTCTCCAGCATTTGGTGCATCAATTACAAGAATATTCCTTTTTAATAAATTATTTTGTCTATTTGAAATAATGTGCACGGGACTAAAACTGAAACACTCCATTTAGACAAAGCTCATGGCAAAGGATAATTCAATGGCATGTTGAGCTTTACCCAGACATCTGAAAGTCTTTCATTTCTGAATTAAGTTAATTAATTGCACTGCAATCAAACACATACCATGCAAGTTACAATTAAAAGGGTGCATAGACTTTCTTCAGTATATTAGATGCAGATTTTACACTATTTTAATAAAGCACATAATTAAATAAAAATCTGATGCCGTGGCAAGAGATTGCAGAAGATACGAACAGAATAACACGTCTTTGGTTTCTTAATTCAAGTCACACAATGCTTACTGATACAAGCCTAGAAATGCTTTGAAATATTTTCAAATAGCAAGTTCCTGATTGCTTGTTATTTTAATTATCCTCTTCGCTACCCTGTTTAACCTTTCCTTCCTTGTGCTGTTTCAACCCACAATGAAAGCTTAAGCATCAGCACGCCATGTGACACAGATTTCCAACTTCAATGCTTGTCACCATTTATTAAGTTAGGGAGCAGCTGTTCACCATGTTTCTACTATTCCTAGTAACATATCCTTTAGCTTTTTTACTTGCCCCATTACTACGCTTTTTATTTGACAGCACCTTCTCTATTGCCACTTAATCTTTTCAATTGTCAGACAGTCATTGCAAATGATAAGAATCTAAAATATGAACAGAAGATGCCACAAATTTCCAACAGATCAGGCAGAACCTGTGAAGAGAACAGAGTTAATGTTTCAGGCTGATGGCTTTTCAGCAGCATGGCTCTGTTAGAAGCTCTTCGATTGGAATGTTATCTGACCACATATGCAGCTGGACGTGGATTATTTCCAGAATTTTTCTTGCATTCTTTTGCCCCTTAGATTTTCCACTTTCCCCAACATCTTGCTGCCCAAAATTCACAAAAAAAAAATCACATTAACCATGAAAAAGCCAACCTACAATGCCATTTCTCCACAAACACTGCCAAATGTTAACAGTTCCTGTTTTAATTTTCTTATATACAAAATATTTTAATTAATATTACAGGAGAATAGGAAGAAACCCTTTTATGAAACAGTCATAAAATGTACTTACTCATTGTCTCATTTCTCCAAGCTCTGGCACTCTATCAACACCTCCCACACCATTAACCAAGTTAGGAAATGGAGAATCCATCATTTTGTCAGGCAACTCATTTCTCTTTATGCTTTTTTTGCTTTTTGATATCCAAGTGACACATTTCACAAACACAAATCTTGGCTGGGAGAGTAACAAAAACATGAGTAGATGCTGGACAAGAATGTTCCCTCACACAGAGCAGAGTGACCAACTTTGCCTTCTCACATAACACAGCCAAAAATCAGGAACTAAAGTACCGTAGATTCCGGACTACAGAGCGCACCTGATTAAAAGCCGCTGGCTCTAATTTTAGAAATAAAATCAATTTTTTACTTGTACAGGCCGCACCGGATTTTCGGCCACACTGGATTTTCGGCCGCAGGTGTCCCACGTTGTAATATGAGATATTTACACAGAAAGATATTACACGTGAGGATTTTTTAACTTTTAATTAAATCCATATGGTAACATAAACAAATACATATTGCAAATGCTTTTTTTCGAACCGTGCCTGTAACGCGGCTACTTTTAAATATACGTTGCGTATACTTCTTTACTGAACAACATTCCAAAATCTCCTAACGACTGGTAAAAAATATATATACTGCAGCCTACCAGGAAAAGTTATTGATCGCCTTTAACTTAAAAGCAGCGTTTTCGCTCCGCCGCTCGCCCCCCTCCTTCCCGTTTATCGCAAACTGGTATCCCACAAGACGCGGCGAAACCGGGTGTGACGTCATAGCATCCCGCGATGTAGTACAGAAAACAAATATAGTTAAAACTCTTCTAACTTTAACTAGAAAATGAATTACTAAGCGAAAATATTATAAACTAAATAACTGCCATAAAGGCAGCACAATGCTTTTCTTCGAGTGTTTTCCATGTTGATGAGGGTGAGTACAAATGACTGATTTACAATAATTTAATTGTGAAAGTGCGCTTGATTTATCGTACAATTTCATTGGACCTCTGTGAACTACTCATCAATTTTATTGGCCTACTGTTATGAGGCAAAATGTTTTTGGCGGCATGAAAAAAAAACATGTATTAGCCGCTCTGTATTAAAGGCCGCAGAGTTCAAAGCTGTTCAAAATGTGGGAAAAAAGTAGCGGCTTAAAATCCGGAATCTACGGTAATATCAAGTTATATGAGAATTTCAGCCTAGGGTTAAATTAAAATTAGTTAGAACATTACAACACAGTAGGGGGCCTTTGGCCGTGATGCTGTGCTGATCTTTTATCCTACTCGAAGATCAGTTAGACCCTTCCATCCCATGCCTATTCAAGAGTCTCCTAAATGTATCCAATTCATCTTTACCACCAAACTTGCAGCGCACTTCCATGCACTTACCACTCTGATTGTGAAAAGAACTGACCTCTGACAGCCCTTCCATCATTTTCTCCAATCACTTTGAAATTATGCCCTCTCATATTAGCTACTGACACTCGGCGGGTGGGGGGGAAGGTGCTGACTGTCCAGTCTATTTATGCTCTTATCCTATTCACCTCTCATCCTCCTTCACTCCTAACAGAAAGTCCAGCTTGCTCAACCTTCCCTCACAAAACATGCCCTCTAATGCAAACAGCATCCTGATAAATCCACCCTGCACCCTCCCCACAGCTTCCCCATCCTTCCTATAATGAGGCAACCAGAACTGAATGCAATACTGTACTGCAAATGTGTTCTAACTACAGTTTTTATGAAGAGTTAGCATTATGTTGTGACTTTTGAACTTAATTTCCCCCAGCTAACAAAAGCCAACACACCATATACTTCAACTAGCAAACACGAGGAAATCTACAGATGCTGGAAATTCAAACACACACAATAAGAGCCCGAAACGTCAACAGTGCTTCTCCTTATAGATGCTGCCTGGCCTGCTGTGTTCTACCAGCATTTTGTGTGTGTTGTACATACTTCAACTACACCATTTACCACTCAGAAATTCAAAAGTAGTTATTTTAAATTTTAAACTTCTGTTAATGAACAGCCAACTGTCTCAACACAAACCTTATCTAGTCACCCATATTATCTGCCTCATGGTGATGCACCACATTTACCCAAATCAGACGATGAATCTAAGTAGTTTAAGTGCAAATGTTTACTAGTACAGAGCACTGGCAATCTTCCCAATCTCATTCTGCTCAGATCACTGTATCCATTAGTTTGTAGGGTTATTGCAGAGCAAAAAAAAAGGTGGATTCCCTTGTGAAAGCCTTTACCCTCAGGTTCAATTAGTAAGCAGCTAACTAGTTAACTTTTACTCCACTGAGTAAATGAGATACTATTCTGATTGGCAAAACAAGAGCCTTGAAGCTGACAGATGCCAAAGGATTTTCTCAGACTGTTTACGTACCTGCAGTTTTAGAAATAAAGCACAGCAATCCAAGTGTTCAGGGTGCCTAAAATCAGGATTACACTTCTTGTGTGGCACTTATACAAAACCCATTAAATCAAGGAAGCAGGATGACCTACTTCACTCCGATTTTATGGATTTCAAGGTTTGGACAAGCAGGTTGGTAGGCTGAGGTGATGTGCTCCTTCTGCTACTTACGTAGAGCTTCATTGGCTTCAGACTTGACGTGGTCTTCAGGTGTTCAATCTTATCTCAGAAAATCCTCTTCCAGTCTGAGCAGTCACAAGATCACAAGACAAAGGAGAAGTAGGCCATTCGGCCCATAGAGTCTGCTCCACCACTCCACTATGAACTAAACTATTCTCCCATCTAGTTCCAATTTCTGGCTTTTCCCCCACATCCCTTGATACCCTGACTAATTAGAAACCTATCAATCTCCTCCTTAAACAACCTCAATGATTGGGCCTCCACAGCTGCATGTGGCAACGAATTCCATAAATCCACGACCCTCTGGCTAAAAAAAATTCTCCTCATCTGTTTTAAATGGGTACCCTCTAATTCTAAGACTGTGACCTCTTGTCCTGGACTCACCCACCAAGGGAAACAGCCTTTCCACATCTACTCTGTCCAACCCTTTCAACATTCGAAATGTTTCCATGAGATCCCCTCTCATTTTTCTACACTCTAATGAATACAATGCAAGAGCCGACAAACGCTCCTCATATGTTAGTCCCTGCATTCCAGGAATCATCCTAGTGAATCTTCTCTAAACTGTCTCCAACATCAGCACATCTTTTCTAAGATAGGGGATTTCCAGGAATCAGTGGGAATGTTGCATTCCCCCCCCCCCCCCCCCCCAAAAAGGCCTCTGTGAACACATTCTTGAATTTGGCAACTTCTCTTTCAGGAGTCTGTTTTTCAGCACGTGGATCAAGTAACCAACTATAAGATTCTCAGTGAGATGGATAAGTAAAAGGAATTTAATTTTCAGTCTTACAGCACTCAGTTATAACTGGATTCTGCAACTTACACATCTCATGTACATTATAAATCTACTTATAACATACCTTGATACTGAGACAGTTTGTCAAACTAGCCAGCCAAAAACAAGTGAACTGCTTTGCATCTACGCACAACCTCAACTTGGTGCTAATCTCTGGGAGGAAAAATGGCTATTTATTCACACTGTTTCAATGCCGTTTCGCTGTTACACCTACCACTCTATGGGATACAATAACCAGTTATCAACCTACATTCATGTAATTACCGGAAGTTTTAGGATGCATATACTGTAGCACCAGCACCTATTGGCCCATCTTTCATTTCTCTCATCAAATGTTAATGAAATCAAATTGTTAATGGTTCAGGTCTTGTTCCTGGAACTGAATGGCCAAGCCTTTCAACTCTTTTGCCACCTACCTTTACATTTTAACCCAAAACTTTGCTCCTGAACCCTTAACTACTAGAAGTCTGCTTCTATCTAACTGGCTCCATCCTTACACATCTTGATGCATAATTGTCAATTCACCCTTTAATTTGCATTTTAAAGAGGGGAGTTTTAAAAGACCACATTTCCTTTACCTTCCAGCAATTAAGCATGGAATCTTCTCTAGAGATCTTTAATATCCTGCTGTTGAATAATCCATATCTGTAATGAGAGTTGTAAGAGACATGGAAGCATTGCAGACTGCTGTCATCAGAGAAGACAAATGAGATTGTTAGTTGCAGATTGTCTAAAGTAGAGGCAGATATGGAAAAGGAATTATAGTGTGTCTGAGAGATTGGGATCTCAAATCTTAATAGTTTGGTTTGAACTGAGATATTGACAAGAAATATGGAGTAATCTAGTCATACAGTTAACATTTCAAAAGCTGTTTGCAAAACAAAACTTTTCCCAGGTTTTAACACGGTGAACAAACTTACTTATACAGTAGCTGATGAACAAAAGATAGTTGATAATGATGGAATATGACAGTTATTTGCATAGGATTCATTGCCCATCAGCTACGATGAAAAATTTTGTTAACAAAATGGTTTGAAGGTACATTTAGAATTATAGAACAAATTAAAGTTTTAAAAGGTGACAATGCAGCATCCTTCTAACTGTCAAGTTCAAATGACAGACAACTTCACCACTAGTTTTCCATCTTCTATTCAGGCTCCCCCCACTATTCGAAGGTAGAGCGTTCCTATGAAATGGTTTGTAAGCCAGAATGTTGTAAAGTGAAGAAGCAATTACCATTTATTTATATTGGAAAAATTTGTGAGCGTTCACAGACCCAAAAAATAACCTACCAAATCATGCCAAATAACACATAAAACCTAAAATAACAGTAACATATTCCAAGATGGCGGTGCGACGCAGCTTGCAACGGCCACTCCGGAGCTAATTACCTGTTATTTGTGAAGTGGGGTGCCGTGCGCAATCATAATCAATTGAAAACGGACATGGGAGCACGGAGGAACATCAGGAAATCTCCAGGAAGACCTTCTTCATTGCTGCTGTGAGGTCCAGGACTCTGCTGGGAAGAACAGGCCACCAGTCCTCAGGGTCGCATTGCCGATGGCCGTTGGCAGGGCCGCCTTAATACGCTCGGCAGAGGATGGTGCTCAGAGAAGCTGTGCCGGAGAGGACGGTCGTCAGCTCGGAGGTACGACGGACTCGGAGTCCGCTGCGGTCAGGTCACTTTCAGTGTGTGGTGCGTCTGCGAGGCTGAGTCGGGCGGCACCGTGGAAGTCCATAGCGGGGGTATTCCCTTCTGCCGCCGGCATGGGATGGCAAGTCTGTCGGGACCCTAGGGACTTGTGGAAACTGTGTGGTGATTTCTTTTGAACTTATAGTCTTTTAATATCTTTGGACTATTTTTACTGTGCCCATGGTCTGTTTTTTTTTTAAAATCAATTATGCTATTGTTTGCACTGTTGTAACTATGTGGTTTGTGCAGGTCTTGTAGCTTTAGTTTTTGGTCTTGTTTTGTCTGGTGGATTTGGAGCTCCTTTCCGGGGAACGCGCTAAGACTGTAGCGTGATATTAATACGCAGCAGCCTCTCCGGACTCTGGATTGGGGATTGCCAAACATTATGTGGATTTTCTGTTGTAGTCTGTTTTGTCATATGCTTTTGTGATATCATTCTGGAGGAATGCTGTCTCATTTTTTTAAAAACTGCATTACATTTGTGGTTTCTAAATGACAAATAAACTGAATCTGAACATATAGTAAAAGCAGGAATGATTTGATAAATACACAGCCTATATAATGTAGGAATAGTTTTCTGCAATTATTGCAGCACTGTCCACCGCAGCGAAAATCTCACGCAAGCGCTCTCAGCAGCACTCCCGGCAGAAGCACTCTTTCCAGTAACCTTTAAGCTACGAAGCTACCAAAGAACACATAAAAATAATACACAGCCTATATAAAGTAGAAATAATGTATGTACAGTGTAGTTTCACTTACCGGAATCAGAAAGACAGTGAGCATACTGATGGTGTGTTAGGCTGAGTCGGAGGTTGGGGTGGTGGGAGGTAGAGGAGACTGGGGTGTCAACTCATCGTCGTCTGTTTCCATCAGGGCAGGCAGGTCACCTTCTTCTATGTCTACCTGCCTCGATGTTGAAGGTCGAGGTTCGTCGTCTGCTGTGACCGATGTGGAAGGCTTGAAAAACTACAGTATGCTTGACTGCTTGGCCTCGCGCATTTTTCTATCATAGTTCTTTGTAAGCACTCAAAGCATCTTGCAAATATGCCCTAAACCTATGCACCCTTTCAAAATTAAAGTCATACTTTTCTGCAATCGTTGCAGCGTTTTCAATCGCAGCGAAAATCTCACGCAATTGCTTCCCGTTCAGTTCCTGGATGACTTCACTTTCAGGCTGTTCGCTACTGCGTTCGGCTTCAATTGTTATCCTTTCCACTTCATCAGCTCTTGGTCATGGGATGCGAAAACCTCTTCAACATCATCTTCGTCAACTTCCACAAACCCTTAGCCAAACTCACTATGTCCTTACTTCGTTCACCACAATTGAAACGCTTTATTATGTCTCGTTTCACGCTAAGTATAACGCCCTTACGCGCTCTTTTAGGCTTTTCCGATATCTTAGAGCTCATCTTGCTAACGGATGCACAAAATAACTCGACATGAAGCACAGATGTTCACGGGCACATGTTTAAGCAACGCCGGCTAGAATGCAGTTCCAGGCGAGGAGCTTGGCTGCTTGGCGCACGCACTGCCTTTTTTCGTAACAGTGAAAACACCTTCTGTTAGTGAAAACAGCTAACTAATGTAGGTCTTTCGTAACAGCGAGCTGTCGTAAAGCAAACGTTCGAAAAGAGGGGGACACCTGTACTTAAGTATAAGAGATAGAGGAACACACACAAAACACTGGAGGAATTCAGCAGATCAGGCAGCATCTATGCAAAATAAACAGTTGATGTGTGTGTTCCACAAGCATAAACTCGTATAATTTTGCACAATGTACCCCTTTAGTACCCCTTCACTTGTTTGGTGACAATATTTAACCTTCGGAGTCTGAATATCCTCATGGTCACAACAAAAGATACCACAATAAAAAGTTAGGTTTAAGCAGAATGCCCATAGTGTGAGTGGACCAAGTCAGAGTGGGGAACTAGGGTCTTGGCACTGAAGGCTTCAATGAGAGAAGCAGAGGCTAGGTTGAGTTTTGGCAAGATTTTGTTTATCAGTGCCTAGCTAGAGTAGCAAGAATGGATCCCAGAAAAGTGTTGTGTCTTGTTGAAATATGTGAAAAATCTGACAGATCTTTAGTCTCCCTGATTAGTAAATCTGCAAGAAATGCATCTGAGAGCAGCTTCTTACAGAAGCTGTTAGGGAACTGAAGGTGGACTAGTGGATCATTCGGGAGAATGAGGAGTTCATAGATAGGAGCTAGAGGATGGCAATCACACCAAAGTTGCAGGAAGCAGGTAGCTGTCATGAGAGGAAAAGGGACCAGCCAGACAGTGAGAAGTACTGTCTACCAGGAGAACAACCTACCAGGGGAAAACTACAGTGACCAGATCTCTGACAGAGTCAGGCTCTGTGCTTAGAAGGGAAGAGAAGAGAAGGAGAGAGGAGAGCAGAGCTGTGGTGTTAAGGGATTCAATAGTTTAGGGAACATAGAGGATATTCTGTAGACATGATAGATGGATGATATGTTGGTTCTCAGATTCCAGGGTCAGGGATGTCTCAGTCCAGATGATTCTTAAGAGTGAGGGTCATCAGCCTTAAGGCATGGTACATACTGGTATCAATTACATAAGTAGGAAAAGGGATGTGGTCCTGAAGAGTGAATACAGTGGAAGGGTGGATTAGTAAGTTTGCAAATGACATGAAGGTGGTGGTGTTGTGCATAGTGTAGAAGGTTGTCTTAGGTTACAACAAAACACTGATAAGATGTAAAACTGGGCTGAGGAGTGGCAGATGGAGTTCAATCTGGAAAAGTGTGAAATGATTCACCTTGGAAGGTTGAACACAAAGGCAAAGTACATGGTTAATAACACAATTCTTAGCAGATTCTTATCTTGGGGCCCACATCCATAGTTTCCTCAAAGTTGCCATGCAAGTTGATAGGGTGGCGAGAAGGCGTATGGCGTGTTTGGCTTCATTAGTCAGAGGATTGAGTTCAAAAACCATGAGGTAATACTACAGCTGCGGCCAGGGCTGGTAGTGGAGGAAGAGGCTTAAATAGGAACATGGATGAAAGAAAAAATGGAGGGCTCTGCAGGAGGGAAGTATTAGATTCATTTTGGAGTAAGTTAAAAGGTCAGCACAACATTGTGGACCAAAGGGCCTGTATTGTGCTGTACTGTTCTATGATTTAGCAAACAGCACAGAATAATAATTCAGTCACACTGTGTTCAGATGACTGCTATGTTCGCTCTCCCATGATAAACAAGATTTTTTTAAACTGATGCCAGAAAAATCCACTGGGTTTTCAACTGTGGTAATGGAACATGGCCAAACAATGTCCAGGATTAAGTTACCTAGCCACAAAAGTTACTTCTAACACTAATTATTCAACTCAACTAGAACAAATAATAAGAGTTGCCTGACAGAATTCACTATAGTTTCAAAAAGCCCAACAAGTACACTATGTGAGATTATCAGCTTCATCACATTGGTGTAAATACAAAAAAACCTATTCAACTACGGTAAGTATATATTTAAGCATGCAATTCTAAGAACAGTTCTAAACAAAAAGTTAGATTGAGGAAGTCTGCTGAGGATAAAGTAACAAAGAATGATGTCAGATATAGTTGTGGGCTTTCAGAATTATTCTATGTAGAAGAAACATTTAACAAGGGAAATACTGGGCCTATCCAGGATTTGTAAAATGATAGGTAAACATTGTTGGACAAGAAACACAGGCAAGAGATCTAAGGGACACAACTATGTTTTTTATGAAACACCCTGGTTTCCTTGGCTGCACGTCTACAGAAGATAACCTCCAGCTCTGCCAAACTCCTGAGATTAAGGTGTGCTTGATCCCACCCCAAACCTCTGTTTGAGTGTCTGCTGTGTCATTTGCTACCCTGTTACAAATTAATGCCACAAAGTAACAGACAGTACACTGCATACAATTAAAGGAATTATATTTAGGAATCTTAACTGAAGGGTTAGTAAAGAATAAAAAGAAAAGGGCCTATTCTAATTAAACAGTCCAGGCTCTTGATACCCAGAGCCTGGACTGACACCAACATACTGCCCTCTACTGTGTGTGATTGTCTTGTTTATTATTTATTGTAAAGCTTGCACTGTTTTGTGAACTTTATACAGTCCTGGGTAGGTCTGTCGTGTAGTTTTTTTCCTGTGTTGTTTTTACGTAGTTCAGTGTAGTTTTTGTACTGTTTCATGTAGCACCATAGTCCTGAAAAACGCTGTCTCGTTTTTACTGTGTACTGTACCAGCAGTTATGGTCGAAATGACAAATAAAAGTGACTTGACTGTCAGATGTGCACAAGTTGGAGTTCATCTTGAACTTCTGTCATTCACGCGCTGGGCCCTCAGTCCACATAAACGCACAGACCACCTTCCGAACGTCGCTCGCAATCCATCTCAAACAAATGGGTCTCCCACCGATTGTATGCTACGACCAGTTCCCCCCAGTGTCTTCTCATCTCCTCTTGAACCAAAAAAACCTCAAGCCCAGCCTTATTGCCCCTCACCAAGAAATCCTCCCACTAATTGGATGGCACATATTCCACATCATCCCTCATCTTCAAAACAATAACCCAAACAGGCTGAAAGCAGAATAGCAGCTTAGAGCTGCTAAATGAAATACCTACAGCATAACAATAAAGTAGTGAACCGGGGCATTACATTTATATATAAACACACTTATAGAATGAAGATAACTTGTACATCATTAATAGCACGGTGCAAAAAGCTGAACAGACATTTTGTCAAGTCTGCCATGAATAACAAATGCAAGGACTCAGGCAACTTAAATACCTAAACAAGTTCACACAAACTGCACTGCACATGCTGTGGTCAAATCAAGACGTACAAACAAGCTGGATGAACTCAGCAGGTTGGGCAGCATCCATTGAAAGAAGCAGTCAACGTTTTGGGTCAAGACCCTTCGTCAGGACTAAAGGGGGGGCAGGGGCCCTGTAAAGAAGGTGGGGGGAGGGTGGAAAACCAATCAGAGGAAAGATCAAGGGGTGGGGGAGGGGATAGGCAGGAGAGGTGAAGAAGGAATGGAAGGGGAAAGCACTATGGGTAGTAGAAGAAGGCAGAGTCATGAGAGGTGATAGGCAGCTAGAAGAGGAGACAGAGTGAAGGTGGGATGGGGGAATGGAATTACCGGAAGTTGGAGAATTCGATGTTCATACCAAGGGGCTGGAGACTACATTCTCCAGCCCCTTGGTATGAACATCGAATTCTCCAACTTCCGGTAATTCCCTCCCTCTCCCTTCCCCCATCCCACCTTCACTCATTGATTCCCACATTTTGTTCAACCAGACTGAATATTTGCATGTACCAGCATGGACATGGCCCTTTAAGTCAGATACCTGTGGCTCGCGGAACCACTGTGGATAACACTTTCAAGAAGGATACTTCAAGAATTAAATATCAAATAGGAACCCTTCTATTGGTCTGGTATTTCTATAAAACTTCATTCTTCACAGAACAAGGCTTGAAGTGAACATATCTTGTCAGTTTTGAACAAAACAGCAACAAGGTTCTCTTCAAACAATCCTTCCATTGTCAGACATACTCAACCATGTTGAAGTTGCACAAATTTTATTCCAAGTAAAATTTGGGCAGTTGGAAAACTCGGTTCAGAAGTCGCAAGATGGCCACAATTTTGTTTTATTAAAATAGCATTGCCTTGATTGCAAAACTTTTGTGAATCACTACAACCAGTCAGCATTATAGAATAAAACATTGTTTTTTTCCCTTGACATGTACATGTTATCCAGAATAGTGTGTAGCAACCAGGCACAGTTTTACTTACATAATTGGAAATGAGATAATCCTAAAATATGCTCTTTAACACATTTAATCCACCTCCAAGAAATTATAATAATTCACTGCAAATTCCATAAAATACAGTACTAATGAAAATTAATCATGACCATACAACTTGCAAATGAAGCATGTTGGATCTTGGTATACTTTCACTGAAAACTACCTTTAGTATATTCAAAGAATATGCTTCCACCTCCCCAGCAGACAGAGTGCCAGTGGGCCGCCTAATAGATGTACCTTTTATTCAATGCAATAGTCACTGGGGCATCAATCACTTTCATATCCATGGTACATATGGTCCACACCTCATCTCCAGCTTAAATACGAGACATTTTCTTTTAGACTATCACCTCTCAAGCTAAATTCATCCTACTGAGAAAATATCCTCTCTGTACTTCGCCTGAGCCCCTTGCATCTTACAATTTAACCTTTCTTCTGAACTCCAGTGGATACTTTTCCAGAAACTGAACCAAAACAGCAGCTAAGCCCGTCATAACAACAGAACAATACACCACATTTCCTTACAATGTACCACGGCACCACAGTAACAACGCTATTACAGCTCGGGGAATTAGAGTTCAATCCCGGCATCCTCTGTCTTCCCCGTGAAAGCTGTGGGTTTCCTGTGGGTGCTCCGGTTTCCTCAACAATTAGCAGGTTAAAGAAAACTGTCCAGTGATTAGGGTGGGGTTAAATTGGTGGGTTGCTGGCAGTGTGCCTCCAAGGGCCTATTCCATGTTGCATCTTTAAATAAATACATGGAACCTATTTTAGCTCATCAGCTCTGTACTAGTTTACAGATCTCATTACTTGTAATCTACCCCCACATTGCCACTCAATCACTTTTTTCAAGTATGTAACCTGGTTTTGGAAAAAGTCTGCCTTCCAGCAACCAATTAGTTTTAACTCCCAATTTTAATTTCTCAGCATTGACATCCCAGACACCAAGAAAACTGAAGGAATTCAGGTTCTCACATTCAAATCACCTCCTGCTTGCTCAAACATCAATAAACAAATAAGCTAACAAGGATGAATTCAGAGCAAGAAACAACGCATCTGTATTCAAGCTCACATCAAGCCTCATTGGGGAGAGATGCAAACTACAGAAGATCACAAGTATCAGTTAAATCACCTGTAATCCACTCATCTGCCCTCTGGGTCCAGTTTACGAGAACACAATCAGTACCAGCACAAAGAGCACAGCACAGCTAAAAAAGAACGATGCAAGAAAACTACAGAAAGAAAGCATGATATAATCGATCTTAAGACTGCCTGCTGGCAAAGCATCAATAATGCCTTAGTGGGACCACCATGGCAAAACTGTGGAACGAAACCACCCAAACTTATGGGAGGCATAAACGCCAAAGTTGGGGGGGGGGTGTGGGGAGAGACAGAAAAAAAACCGAAGGAGCAAGGGGACGGTACCCAAATATAGAGTAGGTGTCCTGCGGTAGTGTAAGCTACGACTTCAACTTGGGATCATCACACGGGAACACTTCAGTAGTATCGGCACAGCACAAGGCCCGTGGTACTCACCGGGCGGCTAGGGTACACACACGCCAGGTGGCTCTTGAGGCGTCCCACGGTCCAATCGAGGAAACAACGCACCGTCTGGTCATCGTACTTCTGGTTCGGCGTTCTAATCACTAGAGTCACCGGGCTGTCGGCCACACTCGGATCCATGGGCATACTCCCCAACAGCGCGCGGCGCTGGCGGCGGCCTGAGCCTCACTAAGGCCGATCAGCGGCCCTTCCGCCCCATGGCTCCGCTCCTAGCTACCCCTTTTACATGGCAGCGGGCGCAAGCCCAAGACCTCGCTCTCTGCCACTAGTCAAGCTCACCCCACCCGGCTCTGTCTCTCTGCCGCTCCCGTCTCCACGGTGACGAGCGTCGGCGCTCGCGCGCACTCTTCTTCCCCACCTAGGGCACGCGCAGTTGCGTGCACGCCTCTACGCAAGTTACTTTCCCCCTGGTGACGTCACAACAACAGTCAGCTGACTCGCAGAGTAATCGTGACGCTAGCGAGTAGCTCACGTGACGGCAATCTCTGTGACTTTTTATCGCAAGACAGACGGTTAACTGGGTGCCCTCTTCTCGCTGACCACTAATTTTTTCGGGATTGGCCAACAACTTTCTTCTGCATCAGCTGCGAACTCTTGCTCTTCTTGTCCAAGCTTCTCAGTCTAGTATCCTATAAAGCGGAACAGAAGCGGGGATGTTTCCTCCGTCTGCGGTGTGTGGACTAGATGTCACAGGTTAAAATTGCTGATTGGTCAGTCATTCACTCTGAAGGGGGAAAGGAGGGTAGAAATGCTTACAATAAGAAAAGCAGGAGAATTAACTCCAGTATCAAGGACCGCAACTCATCTCACACGCAAGAGATTTGTGAAACTTGTAGAAACTGCTAACGGATGACAAAACAATAAAAAAGAAAGAAGATAAAACAATAAAAAAGAAAGAGGATAGAGTATGACAGGAAACGAGCAAATGATATAAAACCAGTAATAGCATCTACAAGTATAGAAAGGAAGAGAAGTAGAGGCACGGTTTCAGATTAAGAAATCAGATAAGAATCAGGTTCATTACTGTCTCATGACATAAAATTTGTTTTGCAGCAGCAGTACAGTGTAAAGACAAAATTACTATAAAATTTGTAATTAAATAAATAGTGCAAATAAGAAAGGAATAAGGTGTTCATGGGCTTTTGGGCCGTTCAGAAATCTAATGATGGAGAGGAAGAAGCTGTTTCTGAATGATTGGTTGTTGTTTTTCAGGCTCCTATACCTCCTCCCTGATGGTTGTAATGAGAAGAAAGCGTGGTCTGAGTGGTGAGGATCTTAAATAATGATGTTGCCTCTCATAAGGCATTGCCTCCTGAAGATATCCTCGATGGTGGGCAGGTTTGTGCCCATGGCTAGGTCTACAACAGCCTGCAGCCAATACCAGTCAGTAAGGCAACCAGTTAAAATGCTCTTCACTATGCATTTGTGACATACCAAATCTCCTCAAAATCTCTTTTTTTGTAATTTATTTTTTATTGAAGTTCATCATCAAACATTTCCATAAGATGTATTTCAGATATTGTATATATATATCATATAGTCATATTTGCCACAAATCTCCACATAATATTTATCTGAGGTATACACTTATAGAAAAGAAAGGAAAGAAAAAACAAGCAAAATGAGAAAACTATGTACAAGCAGGGAGTGCAAATCTCCTCAGACTCTTAACAAAGTAGAGTATTTGATGTGCCTTCTTTGTGATTACAATCAATGTGTTGAGCTCAAGACAGATCCTCCGAGATGATGACACCAAGAAACCTGAAGCTGTTTACCGTTTCCACTGCTGATCCTTCAATGAGGACTGTTGCATTTTCTCACAACTTCCTCTTTCTAAAGTCCACTATCTGTTCCTTGGTCTTGCCACACTGAGTGTGTGGTTGTTGTTGAGACACTACTCAACCAGCTGATCTGTATCATCTTGTATGCTGCCTCGTTGCCCTGTGAGATTTTATCAAAAGCAGTGAATTTGTAGATGGTGGTTAAGCTGTGTTTGGTCACACAGTCATGAGTGTAGAGCAGTAGACTAAGCATGCATCCTTGAGGAGTGCCTGTGTTGATTGTCAAAATGGAGGAGATGTTATCATTGATCCATTCTGTAATTGTTTCCCCATAATTAATTCAAGGATCCAGTTGCAGGAGGAGGTACTGAGGCCCAGGCTTAGAAGCTTGGTATTTAGTAGTGAGAGAATAATGGTATTGAACTCAATCTATAATTGATAAACAGCAGCCTTTTTAAGTTTTGATGTTGTGGAGGTACTCCAAAGCAGAGAGAAGAGCCATTTTCAGTATTCACTATGGAAAATGGAAAAGGATCTTAGTGATTGTAGTGATGACTTGCAGCAGACTGAAAAGCTTCAGCATGTAGATATTAAGAAAGAGGATGTGCTGGAGCTTTTGAAAAGCATCAAGTTGGATAAGTCACCAGAACCAGACGAAATGTACCCCAGGCTACTGTGGGAGGTGAGGGAGGGGATTGCTGAGCCTCTGGTGATGATCTTTGCATCATCAATGGGGATGGGAGAGGTTCCGGAGGATTGGAGGGTTGCGGATGTTGTTCCTTTATTCAAGAAAGGGAGTAGAGATAGCCCAGGAAATTATAGACCAGTGAGTCTTATCTCAGTGGTTGGTAAGTTGATGGAGAAGATCCTGAGCGGCAGGATTTATGAACATTTGGAGAGGTATAATATGATTAGGAGCAGTCAGCATGGCTTTGACAAGGGCAGGTCGTGCCTTACGAGCCTGATTGAATTTTTTGAGGATGTGAATAAACACATTGATGAAGGAAGAGCAGTAGATGTAGTGTATATGGATTTCAGCAAGGCATTTGATAAGGTACCCCATGCAAGGCTAATTGAGAAAGTAAGGAGGCATGGGATCCAAGGGGACCTTGTTTTGTGGATCCAGAATTGACTTGCTCACAGAAGGCAAAGAGTGGTTGTAGATGGGTCATATTCTGCATAGAGGTGAGTGACCAGTGATGTGCCTCGGGTCTGTTCTGGGACCCCTTCTCTTAGTGGTTTTTATAAATGACCTGGATGAGGAAGTGGAGGGATGGGTTAGCAAATTTGTTGATGACACAAAGGTTGGGGATGTCATGAATAGTGTGTAGAGCTGTCAAGAGGATACAGCGGGTCATTAATAGGATGCAAAACTGGGCTGAGAAGTGGCAGATGCAGTTCAACCCAGATAAGTGTGAGGTAGTTCATTTTGGTAGGTCAATGATGGTAGAATATAGTATTAATGGTAAGATTCTAGGCAGTGTGGATCAGAGGGATCTTGGGGTCCGTGTCCATAGGACACCCAAAACTGCTGTGCAGGTTGACTGTAGTTGAGAAAGCATATGATGCATTGGCCTTCAACAACTGTGGGATTGAGTTCAAGAGCCGAGAGGTAATGTTACAGCTGTAAAGGACCCTGGTCAGACCCCACTTGGAGTACTGTGTTCAGTTTTGGTCACCTCACTACAATAAGGATGTAGAAACTATAGAAAAGGTACAGAGGAGATTTACAAGGATGATGCCTGGATTGGGGAGCATGCCTTATGAGAATAGCTTGAGTGAATTTGGACTTTTCTCCTTGGAGCGACAGAGGATGAGAGGTGTCCTGGTAGAGGTGTATAAGATGATGAGAGGCATTGATCATGTAGATAGTCAGAGGCTTTTTCCCCAGGACTGAAATGGTTAGCACAAAAGGGCACAGTTTTAAGGTGCTTGGAAGTAGGTACAGAGGGGATGTCAGGGGTAAGTTTTTTTTTCTTTTTTTCTTTTTTTTTTACACAGAGTGGTGAGTGCGTGGAATGGGCTGCCGGTTACTGTGGTGGAGGCAGATACAATAGGGTCTTTTAAGATACTCCTGGATAGGTACATGGAGCTTAGAAAAGTAAGTGGGTTATGGGTAACCCTAGGAAACTTCTAAAGTAAGTACATGTTCGGCACAGCATTGTGGACTGAAGGACCTGTATTGTGCTGTAGGTTTTCTATGTTTCCATCTGCTATTTCTCAGCCCATACCTGCAACTGATCTATATTGTGCTGTATTCTTTCAGTCTTCTACACTATCCACAACTCCACCACTCTTGTGAATAAACACATTGATGAAGGAAGAGCAGTAGATGTAGTGTATATGGATTTCAGCAAAGAATTTGATAAGGTACCCCATGCAAGGCTAATTGAGAAAGTAAGGAGGCATGGGATCCAAGGGGACATTGCTTTGTGGATCCAGAACTGGTTTGCCCACAGAAGGCAAAGTGTGGTTGTAGATGGGTCATATTCTGCATGGAGGTAGGTCACCAGTGGAGTGCCTCAGGGATCTGTTCTGGAACCCTTACTCTTCGTGATTTTTATAAGTGACCTGGATAAGGAAATGGAGGGATGGGTTAGTAAGTTTGCTGATGACACAAAGGTTGGAGGTGTTGTGGATAGTGTGGAGGGCTGTCAGAGGTTACAGCGGGACATTGATAGGATGTAAAACTGGGCTGAGAAGTGGCAGATGGAATTCAACCCAGATAAGTGTGAAGTGGTTCATTTTGGTAGGTCAAGTATGATGGCAGAATATAGTATTAATGGCAAGACTCTTGGCAGTGTGGAGGATCAGAGGGATCTTGGGGTCCGAGTCCATAAGACACTCAAAGCAGCTGTGCAGGTTGACTCTGTGGTTAAGAAGGCATATGGTGTATTGGCCTTCATCAATCATGGAATTGAATTTAGGAGCCAAGAGGTAATGTTGCAGCGAAATAGGACCCTGGTCAGACTGGAGTACTGTGCTCATTTCTGGTTGCCTCACTACAGGAAGGATACAGCCATAGAAAGGGTGCAGAGGAGATTTAGAAGGATGTTGCCTTCACTGGGGAGCATGCCTTATGAGAAAAGGTTGCGTGAACTTGGTCTTTTCTCCTTGGAGCGAAGGAGGATGAGAGGTGACCTGATAGAATGGCTGACAGGCAGGAAGCAGTAAGTGGGAATAAAAGGGGCCTTTACTGGTTGGCTGCCAGTGACTAGCAGTGTTCCTCAGGGGTCAGTACTGGGACCATTACTTTTCACATTGTTTGTCAATAATTTAGATAATGAAATTGATGGCTTTGAGGCAAAATTTGCAGATGATACGAAGATAGGTGGAGGGGTAGGTTGTGCTGAGAAAGCAATGCGATTGCAGCAGGACTTAGAAAAATGGGCAAAAAAGTGGCAGATGGAATACAGTGTTGGGAAATGTATGATAATCCATTTTGGTAAAAGCAACAATAGTGCAGGCTATCACATAAATGGGGAGAAGGTTCAAACATCAGAGGACCAGAGAGACTTAGGAATTCTCATGCAAGACTCCCAGAGGTTAATTTACAGATTGAGTCTGTGGCAAAGAAGGCAAATGCAATGTTGGCATTTATTTCCAGGGGAATAGAATATAAAAGCAAGGAGAAAATGCTAGGCCTTTATAAGTCACTACTCAGGCTGCACTTGAAGTATTGTCAATAGTTTTGGGCCCCATATCTCAGAAAGGATCTGTTGTTATTGGAGAGTGTCCAGAGGAGGTTCACGAAGATGATTACGGGAATGAAGGAGCATTTGGCAGCTTTCAGCCTGTACTCACTGGAATTTAGAAGAATGTGGGGGTATCTCATCAAAACCTATGGAATGTTGAAAGGACTAGATAAGGTGGATGTGGAGCGGATGTTTCCTGTGGTGGGGGTATCTAGAACTAGAGGGCACAGCCTCAAAATTGAGGAGCGACCCTTTAGAACAGAGGTAAGGAGAAATATTTTTAGCCAGAGAGTATAAATCTGTGGAATGCTCTGCCACAGACTGCGGTGAAGGCCCTGGATATACAAAGCCCAAGTTGATTGTTTCCTGATTGGTCAGGGCATCAAAGGATATGGCGAGAAGGCAGGTGTATGAGCTTGAGTGGGATCTGGGACCAGCCATGGTGGAATGGTGGAGCAGTCTTGATGGGCTAAATGGCCTAATTCTGCTTCGATGTCTAACGTTTACATGGTCTAATCTTCACAGAGAAAAAGTTGAGTGGAATATTTAACTGGTTGATGTAGATGGATCTCTGCTGTGAAGTGACAGTCAGATCTCTACAGCAGGGACTGAAATACTAAAGATCTCCCCTAATCATGACAAAATGTACTGTATTTTTCATGCTACCTAGCAACAAAATGTTTCAATTCACTGGAGAGGCACTCTGTCTGTGTCACCTGGTAACTTGAAAATGCAGGAATGAAATATGGTCTTATTAAGACATCACTTCCTAGGATGTCTTCAGAAACTGCCTGGTGTGGAGTTCCAGAAAAAATCATGTTTGACAGTTTTGGTGCCATGAGACTTTTCATCATGATTACTGCATCCCTTAGACATTAGAGTTGGAAATACAAAGCAGACAGATACTGATTCAGAATTAAGGTTTAAGGATGGTGCAGCTTGATCATTCTCCAACTGTCACCTAGAATATTACCAGAGCAACAAGGTTAAACTACTTCAGAAAAAAAAACATAAACAAATCTCTTCATGCCATCAGGTTGAGTAGCCTTCAACCTGATGGCATGAATATCGATTTTTCCTTACAGTAAAAAATCGCTCCCTCTCCCCCTTCTTCTATTCCCCACTCTATCCTCTTACCTCTTCTCAGCTGCCAATCACCTCCTACTGGTGTCCCTCCTCTCTCCCTTTCTCTGATGGTCCACTTTCCTCTCCTATCAACTTCCTTCCTCTCCAGCACTTGATCTTTCCTACCCACCTGGCTTCACCGATCAACTTCCTGCAATCCTCCTGCCTCATCCCCTGCCTTTTAATTCTGACATCTTCCACTTCCTTTCCATTCCTGAAGGTTATGCAATCAGCTCAGTTGATGTGAGTGAAGTTATCCAAACTGAATCAGGAGTCTGATGTATGAAGAGTGATAACTGTTTCTAAACCAGTTTGTAGGACATAAGGCTCATATACCTCTCTCCCAATGGCAGCAGCGAGAAGAGAGCATGGTCTGGATGACAGATGTCCTGGACGAGAAATTCTGCTTTCTTGTGGCAACGCTCCTTATTGACATGCTCAATATTGGGGAGGGCTGTGCCCACCACTTTTTGTAGATTTTTCTATTCATGGGCATTGGTGTTTCCATGATGTAACCAGTCAGAATACTCTCCACTGTGCATCTATGGAAATTTGTCAAATTTTTAGATGACAGGCCAAACTTCTAAAAGAGTTGTTGTTGTGTTGGTCCTCTTACGTGGTAACACCAAGGAATTTAAAATTACTGACCTACCCCACCTCCAATCCCCTGATGAGCACTGCCTCATGGACCTCTGGGTTCTTCCTCCTGTAGTCAATCTTTGGTTTTGTTGATGCTGAGTGAGAGATTGTTGTTAAGGCACCATTCAAACATATTTTCAATCTCTGTCCTAGATGCTGATTCATCACCATCTTTGATTTGGCCAACAACACTTGCTGATATTTGCACTTTAATATCATCAATTCAACGCAGGTCAGAGATTCAGTTTGATCCTTGAGCCATTTACAGCTCGATGCAGCCACACCGATTCTTCACTTATGTGCAAAGTTATCTAGAGAGGAGGCATACACAACAGTCAAAACTGATGGGCAAGAAAGGAGATCTGGGTTTTAGATATGAAATATCAACTCTCTGTCCTTCCACAGATTCTGCTGAGTATTACCAGCATCTTTGTTTTTAATTAAGATTTCCAGCATCTGCAGTTTAGTTACTCTTAGCTCTTTAGACTTAACAGTGGGCATGTACCAGGACCACACCTCACTTTGAAGTTTCAAGCTCCAGATGGCATAGAACATGATGTCCCATGTTGAGGTTCCCCACAATACTCAATGATGAGTTCTCCAGCTCCAGTCAGATACCTGCTCAAGTCATGCAAAGAGATATGGTGAATAAACAGAGTATTAGCTAATCGAATACTGCCCAACAGAATCATGGGAATGGTTGCTGCATAGAAAAAAGTCACTTACTCAGTATCATATAAGCTAATCCCATTCCCCCTCCCTCTCCCAATAATGCTTCCAATTATTTATGAATTAGGAGGAGTAAATGATTCAACAAGTCACATTTGCTTGTATAACCTCAACTCTGGATACCTGTGGTAATGGAGGTCTTTGAATGTAGTTTGTAGATACATGTCCTGCCCTGAATGAATACTTCCTGTCGGTATTCACCTGAAAGAAGGTTGGGGAGGAGTACACTGATCATCTGGAACATGTATCTATCCGAAAAGCGGAAATGTCAGAGATATTGACACATATTAAGGTGGACAAATCCTGAGGGCCTAATGTAGCCTAACCTAGCCTGCTATGAGAAGCAAAGGAGGAAATTGTAGGGCATCTTACAGCAATATTTGCACTATCTTTAGTCATGGGTTAGCTACAGGAAGGCTGGAGGGTAGATAATGCTGTTTCGTCATTCAAGAAGGGCAGTGGGAAGAAGCAGAAAATTACAGGCTGATGAGACTGATATCAATAGAAGGGCAACTATTGGAAAAAAATCTTGGGGGAGGGGTAGGATTTATGGTCACTTGGGAAGGTAGTGTTAGATTAGAATCCAGATTGTTTTTCTTGTGTTTGTCCTTGTAGTTTTAGCTTTCATTATGCTTATTTATATGTTTGTAAATTATATGTCTGCCAGTAACATATACTTCCATACTTCTGAGGTTTCTTTGGGCAACCCTTTATTTTTAATAATGACACCTTCCACAGGAGAAAATATCTTCTCCACTTCCAATCCATTCAGACCCCTCAAGCTTTGATTATTTCAATTGTTTCATATTTATTTTCAAGTATCTGGCCAGTTCTCTTTGACCACTACAAATGCATTCATCCTTCTGAATTCCAGGGAGTATAGACCTGGAGCGATCAAACATTCTTCATATGATAACCCTTTTATTCCTGGAATCATCTTTGTGAACCTCCTCTGGAATCTCTCCAATGCCAGCACATCTTTTCCAAGATGAGGGGGCCAAAACTGTTCACAATACTCAAGGTGAGACCTCACCAGTGCCTTATAAAGCCTCAGCATTACATCCTTGCTGTTGTATTCTAGACTTCTTGAAATGAATGCTAACATGGCATTTGCCTTCCTCTTCCTCACCACTGACTCTACATGCAAGTTAACCTTTTGGGTGTTCTACCCAAGTCCCTTTGCATCTCAGATTTTAGGATTTTCTCCCCATTTAGAAAATAGTCCGCACATTTATTTCTGCTACCAAAGTGTGTGACCATGCATTTTGCAACATTGTATTTCAGTTGCCACTTTCTTGTCCATTCTCCTAATCTGTCCAAGTCCTTCTGCATCCTACCTGTTTCATCAACACTACCTGCCCCACCAATCTTCGTATCATCTGCAAACTTGGCAACAAAGCCATCGATTCCATCATCTAAATCATTTATATGCAGCATAAAAAAGAAGTGGTCCCACCACTGACCCCTGCGGAACACCACTAGTCTCTGGCAGCCAACCAGAAAAGGATCCTTTTATTCCCACTTGCTGCCTCCTACCAATCAGCCAATGCTTTAACCATATTAGTAACTTTCCTGTAATACCATGGGTTAACTTGGTAAGTAGCCTCATGTTTGGCACCTTGTCAAAGGCCTTCTGAAAGTCCAAATATACAACATTCACTGCATCCCCTTTATCTATCCTACTTGTAATCTCCTCAAAGAATTCCAACAGGTTCGTCAGGCAGGATTTTCCCTGAAGGAAACTATGCTGACTTTGTACTATCTTGTCCCGTGTCACCAAGTACTCCAGCAACTCATCCTTAACAATTGACTCTAACATCTTCCCAACCACTGAGGTCAGGCTAACTGGTCTATAATTTCCTTTCTGCTACCTTCCTCCTTTCTTAAAGAGTGGAAGAGTGCAACTTTCCAGTCCTCTGTCACCATGCCAGAGTCAAATGATTTTTGAAAGATTTGAAGGATCGTTTCTCACACTACCTCTTTCAGTGCAGTTCCTCTGGTCCGGGTGACTTATGTACCTTTAGGTCTTTCAGCTTTTAAAGCACCTTCTCTCTTGTAACAGTAACTGCATCCACTTCTCTTCCTTCACACACTACAACATCAGGCATACTGCTAGTGTCTTCCACAGTGAAGACTGATGCAAAATGCTCGATTAGTTCATCAGACATTTCCTTGACCTCCTTTATTATCTGTCCTGCCTCATTTACTAGTGGTCCTATATCCACACTCATTTTTATTTTTAATATACTTGAGAAAAGCTTTACTATCCACTTTCATATTATTTGCTAGTTTGCTTTCATATTTCATCTTTTCCCTTCTAATGATTTTTTTTAGTTGCTTTCAGTAGGTTTTTAAAAACTTCCCAATCCTTTATCTTCCCACCAATTTTTGCTTTGTCGTCTGCCCTCTCTTTTGTTTTGTCTTCCCTTGTCGGCCATGGTTGTACTATTTTACCATTTGAGTATTTCTTCATTTTTGAAATCCACATGCCCTGCACCTTCCTCATTTTTCCAAAAATGCTTGCTATTGCTGCTCTGCGGATATCCCTGCAAGTAGCTGCTTCCAATTTACTTTGACCAACTCCTCTCTCATGCCACTGTGATTTTCCTTACTCCACTGAAATACTGCTACATCTGACTTTACTTTCTCCCTATCAAATTTCAAGTTGAACAAAATCATATTGTGATCATTGATTCCTAAGGGTTCCTTGACCTTAAGCTCCCTAATTGGCTCCGGTTCTTTACATAATACCCAATCCAGTATAGCTGATCCTCTAGTAGGCTCAATGGCAAACTGCTCTAAAAAACCATCTCTTAGGCATTCAACAAATTCAATCCCTTGAGATCCATTACCAAACTGATTTTCCCAATCAACCAGTATGTTGAAATCTCCCATGACTACCATAGCATTGTCCTTTTGACTCGCCTTTTCTATTTCTTGTTGTAACCTGTGATCCACCTCCCAGGCACTGTTGGGAGGCCTGTATATAATTGCCATCAACATCCTTTATAAGGCAATGGTCAGACATCACTTGGAGTATTGTGAGCAGTTTTATCTGAAAAAGGATGTGCTGGCGTTGAAGAGGTTCCAGAGGAGATTCATGAGAATTATCCTGGGAATGAAAGGGTTAATATATGAGGAGCAATGATTGGCTATGGGCCTGTGTGGAAGACTGAGAGGTCATCTCATTCATTGAAATCTATTGAATATTGAAAGACCTAGATAGAGTGGATGTGAAGAGGATGTTACCAATAGCAGGGAAGTCTAGAATCAGGGGGCACAGCCTCAAAATACAAACGATATCCCTTTAGAGCAGAGATGAAGAGAAATTCCTTTAGCCATCAAGTGGTGAATCTGTGGAATTCATTACCAGAGACAGTTGTGTAAGACAAGTTGTAGGGTATATTCAAAGTGGAGGTTGATAGGTTTTTGATTAGTAAGAGCGTCAAAGGTTATGAGCAGAAGGCAGAAGAATGGGATTGACAGGAAAAATCAGCCATGATTGAATGGCAGAGCAGAAGTGATGGGCTGAATGGCCTGATTTTATTCCTATGTTTCTGGACTTATGGACTTATAGTACTAAACAGAGAAAAGTAAATTGAATGATGAAGAGCATTATTGTGCTGGGAAGATTGGGACAAAAGGCTGAGTTTTTTTAAATGTTTGGGAAAATCATGTGCAAACACTAAGTTGGAGAGCTTTTCTGAAGATCAAAATAATATTGGGGTTTACCAGCGATTGATCCTCGTTGCTGCTATCCCCTATACTTGTGTCAACTGTGGCTTGTCTCTCAGCCAGAGGACTGTAGATCCAAGGCCCATTTCTGACTCCAGATTTCAAAGATAGCTGTTTCTCTCTATTACATACTGATTGAATGTTTCTTCAAAAAAATGCCATTGGTAGATTAATAGAATCACAGTGGAAGCATCAGAATTAGTGCATAAGCCTAAACAGTCCATCATTCCTGCATCAATGCTTGCCCTTTCTGCCCCATTCTGTAATGTTGTTGTCATAGTTTTGAAGTTTCCATGATCAATGCACGCTGCTCCTTCACTTCACAAATATGCTACATCATATCAAGTTGCTTTCAAGTCAAGTCGCTTTTATTGTCATTTCAACCATAACTGCTGGTACAGTACACAGTAAAAACGAAGCAACGTTTCTCCAGGACCATGGTGCTACATGAAACAACACAAAACTACACTAGACTATGTAAAACAACACAAAACTATGTTAGACTTCAGACCTACCCAGGACTACATAAAGTGCACAAAGCAGTGCAAGACAGTACAGTAATTAATAAACAAGACAATAGGCACAGTAAAGGGCAAATTACAATATAATAATTAATTATGTAAATGTAAACAATGTTTTTGCAGAAATTGAGAAAGAAATGAACAAAAATTGCAAAGGGAGTAGAGTGGTGTTCAGTTGAGTGTGTGTGTGTGAGACTGGACTCTGGGAATTGAGGAGTTGTGGAAGAAAAATAGTAAAACATTGTGACGAAAGTTAAGGGTTTAATGACCTCCTGGTATGTGAATTCAAAGTCTGTAATCACTTATCTGTGACTAATGTACACTGTGTTACTGAAATGTGCTTTGTAGATGGGATGGGAAAATAACTATGTCTGTGCTTCCTTGTTCTAAGAATCATCACATGTCTGCGCTTGGGAAAGCCTGATATACTGTCCTGAGAACTAACACTTAAGAAAATGTATAACCGCTCAAGGACATATAGTGCAACTTCGCTATTCTAATAAGTTGTAGTTAAAGTTCTCTCCTTTTTCAGATTTAAGTGCTTCTTGTCTCATACGCCTGGGGTATAAATAAGAGTGTAATCCATTGTTGAGCAGAGTCTCAGAACTCCGCTTTAGGTGTCTGGGCTCTCCATGATATCATGCATCAATAAAGATTTTCTGAAGTAACTTCCCTCTGGGTCAGAGTACTCTTTTCCGTGACAGGAGTCTAATGGCTTGGGGGAAGAAACTGTTACACAGTCTGGTCTTGAGAGCCCGAATGCTTTGGTACCTTTTGCCAGATGGCAGGAGGGAGAAGAGTTTGTATGAGGGGTGCATGGGGTCCTTCACAATGCTGTTAGCTTTGCAGATGCAGTGTGTGGTGTAAAATGTCTGTAATGGCGGGAAGAAAGATCCTGATGATCCCTTCAGCTGACATCACTATACACTGCAGGGTCTTACAATCTGAGACGGTGCAATTTCTGTACCAGGCAGTAATGCAGCTGCTCAGGATACTCTTGATACATCCTCTGTAGAATATGGTGAGGAAGGGGGCTGGGAAATGGACTTTTCTCAGCCTTCACAGAAAGTAGAGATGCTTCTGGGCTTTCTTGGCTATAGAGCTGGTATTGAGGAACCAGGTGAGATTCTCCACCAAGTGAACACCAAGAAATTTGGTGCTCTTAACGATCTCTACGGAGGAGCTGTTGATGTTCAGCAGAGAGCAGTTGCTCCGTGCTCTCCTGAAGTCAACAACCATCTCTTTTGTTTTGTTCAAATTCAGATACAGGTTGTTGGCTCTGCACCAGTCTGTTAGCCACTGCTGTATGCTGACTCGTTGTTCTTGCAGATGAGACCCACCACGGTCGTATCATCGGCGAACTTGATGATGTAATTCAAGCTGTGTATTGCTGCACAGTTGTGGGTCAGCAGAGTGAACAGCAGTGGACTGAGCACACAGCCCTGGGGGGTCCCCGTGCTCAGTGTGATGGTGTTGGAGATGCTGTTCCCAATCCGGACTGACTGAGGTCTCCCAGTCAGGAAGTCTAGAATCCATTTGCAGAGGGAGGTGTTCAGGCCCAGCAAGGCTCAGCTTTCCAAACAGGTGCTGAGGAATGATTATGTTGAATGCTGAACTAAAATCTATGAACAGCATTCGAACGTACATGTCTTTTTTGTCCAGGTGGAGGGTGGTGGTGATGGTGTCGTCTGTTAAGCATTTTGGAGGATACGCGAACTGCAGGGGGTCCAGTGAGGGGGGCAGCAGGGTCTTGGTGTGCCTCATGACGAGCCTCTCGAAACACATCATGACAATGGATGTGAGTGCATCGGGATGGTAGTTGTTAAGGCAGGATACTGAGGACTTCTTTGGCATGGGTACGATGATAGTGGCCTTGAAGCACGTTGGAACGACGGCGCTGCTCAGGGAGATGTTGAAGACGTCAGTGAGAACATCTGCCGGCAGGTCTGCATGCTGATGAGATAAAAATGTTTCCATGCACTGCTGACTTTCAAAGTTTTATAGAAAGGAGTTTGGCAAGACACATAGTTGTGTATTTAATAATTTAATATTTGAGTAATCTTGTAGATATATAGTTTGGTTAAGCATTCTTTGTTGTTTATATAATTCATTATGGCTATATGTAAAAACATGTGAATTGCATACATCATCACACTACCATGTGATACATGGGTGCCTCGCTTAAAGTAAAACATTGTTGGAGTCATATTTTGGACTCCTGTGTCTTCCTTTGAATTAGTTTAATGTTTTGAAGTTACAAAACATAATATTGTGTGAGAATGGGATAGGATTATCCTGTTTACCCTTGGGAAAGAAAGTACCAAACATTTACTAAAAAAGACACTCCTCTTGATGTATTCTCCCGAACACAAATCAAAAGTCTCCCTATTGTGGCAGAAATTATCCAAATGGAAACCAGAAAAGACCCCATACTATCTCAGGTCTACATGGCCACCAAAAATAGCTGGAATGTGCAACAGAAACTCCAGTTCCCCCATTTCTACCAGCACTGGGATGAACTTGCTCTTGATGGGTGTTGCCTTATGTGGGGATTGAGAGTTGTTGTATCATCCAAGCTGGGAGCTAAAGTGTTGGAGGTGCTATTTGCTGGTCATCTAGGTGTGGTGAAAACAAAAGCATTACTCGAAGCTTTGTCTGGTGGCCTGAGATAGATCAGCAGATCGAGCAGCTTGCCATGCACTGTATGAGATGCCAACATGTCCAGAAGATGCCAAGAAAAATGACTCTCCCTCCTTGGGAATGGCCTGCATTGCCCTGGCAAAGGATTCATGTGAATTTTGCCAGACCACTTATGGGCACAAATCTCTTGGTAGTAGTGGATGCAGCATCAAAGTGGCCAGAAGTGGTCCCAATAGCCTTCACTGAGCCTCGCACACTGTTAGTGTGTTGAAAAACCTCTTCTCAAGGATTGGTGTTCCAGACAACGGGCCACGGTTTCATTCATTCCTAAAAATGAATAGAATAAGACATTACATCTGCACTGTACCACCCAATGGCAGAAGGTTTGTCCAGAGTCTAAAGAACCCATTGCTATCAATGTCAGCAGAACAGACTACACTAACACTGAACCAGAAGCTTGCTAATGTTCTCCTTGCATATTATAATGCAACACGTTCCACAACCAACATCTCACCAGTTATGGTGTTCCTGGGTTGTCCCTTGCACTCATGCTTGCATCTCCTCAAACTTAATCTCCGAAGGAATATGTAAGACCCATTGAAGGTTCCTCAGACAAGGAGATTCGATGTTTCACTCCTGGGCAAGCAATTCTGGCAAGAGACTACAAAGATGATCAAAAGTGGGTACTCAAAAGATAAAGGACCACTCTCCTACATAGTGGAGATAGTGTCTGATATCATCTGGAGACAACACTGATCAGTTGAGGAGAGAAAAGTCAATTGTTAGAGAAGAAAGTTGGCTACTACTATCAGAATCAGTTCCTGCAGGCCCAGAGTCAACTCCTACAACCACCAAGGAGGAAACTCCAGAACCTTAGATGGTTTCACAGCCACCGTTCTCACCTGGCAAGCAGAGTGATCCCCCTTGTAAGGAAAGACTTTGTCCCACAAGAGTAAGAAAGCATCCACAGCAATTAAATCTTTAGGCAGAATGGGACAATTTAAAATTCATTATGCTGTAGAGCCACCTGGTGGTGTAGTGACATCAGCAGTGGACTTAAAGGCAGATGGTCCTGTGTTCAAACCCAGCTGGGTCCCAACCTGGGCAGCAGCGATACCTGCGTAGAAGAAAGGCCTGGCAATCTAGTTCTGTATCTTGCCATGAAAACCCGATGGACCCTGTGGTCCATGAGGTTATGGAGAGTCGGACTTGACTAAATGACTGAACAACGACAAATGCAGTAGTAGTTGTAATACGTATGTAGTACACTGTGTATATAGTTGAGACACATTCTCTGTTGAGTTGGAGTTCATAGCTAAGCATGGAGGAATGCGGTGTGTTTAATATTTCAGTACTGTTTGAGTAAACTTGTAAATATATTGTTTCATTAATCATTCTTTGTTTATGTAATTCATTATGGGTATATGTATAAATACGTGAATATGTATAAATACCACTTGATACATGCTTGTCTCGTATCAAGTAAAACACAAAATTGGACTCATTTTGGCCTCCTTTGTCTTCCTTTGAATTACAAACATAACACACACCCTATTGGTAAAAATGATAAAGTCAGAAACTGCTGGGTAAACTCAGTAGATCAGAGACTGTGAACTGAGAAGTTGAGTAAAGTTTCAGGTCAATGTCTTTCTTCAGAACTGGAATGCATTAGAGATAAATCAGATTTTATACAAGTGGGATCATACCAAGTATAGTAGTGCAATTTGAAAGTGCAAAAAGAAGTGCTAAAGGATAAAGTGACAGTAACGGAAGAGGCAGAGTTGAGGGCTCGAGAGTGTGCTAGCACCACCAGGAAGGGTTTGTGAAAGAGGTGATTGGTTTAGAAGTCTGATAACTGTGAAGAAGTATTGTAGTTGTTTTTGAGTCTGATTGTCTGAGCTTTCAAGCTACTGTATCTTCTTCCAGAGGATAGAAAAGAGAATGCCCAGGGTGGCAGGGAATCTTGATGATGCTGTTAGTCTTCCAAGAGCAGCTCACTAGGATGATGGACAAGATAGAAAGGAATGATGAGCTTGTGATGGACTGGGCTGTGTCTAGGTTCCAATGATGAGAGCAAAGCAGTTGCTGAGGTGTAACCTGTTAGGTCATTTTTTATAGTGCATCTGGGAATCTTTGTGGATCTTCTCAGGCACCCAAGAATGTATGTACACTGATGTGCTTTCCTGATCACTGTATCATTCTGGAGGGACAAGGAGTGGTTGCTGGTGATATGGATGCCAAGGAACTTCAAGCTCTCAACCATTTCCACACCAGCTGAACTGATGGTGACATTGTTGAATTCACCAAAACCTAAATTAATAACTCTAGCCGAAGTGAGTCATTAAAGACTTTATCAGTAAGTGTGCTGTGGACTGTGTACCAAAGAGGCGAATCTGGCTGTTCCCATATTGGAAACCATGGATGAACCAGGAGATCAACTCCTTACTGCAGCATTCAAATCAGGTGACAATAACCTTCACAAAAAAACTAAGATATGACCTCTGTAAAGTTATCAAAGATATCAAGACACAATACCAGTCCAAAATTGAAACCCAGACCAGCCCTCATGTGTGGCAGAGCTTACATGCTGTATTGGGCTACTAAACAGAATCAGGTTGAAACACCAACAACACATCTCTTCCCAATGAGCCTACCGCATTCTGTGCAACAGCAGCTGTACCTCTGGCACTGAATCTGGCCCTGTGGCTCATAAG
Organism: Hemitrygon akajei; assembly: GCF_048418815.1. Taxonomy (NCBI): domain Eukaryota; kingdom Metazoa; phylum Chordata; class Chondrichthyes; order Myliobatiformes; family Dasyatidae; genus Hemitrygon; species Hemitrygon akajei. The sequence goes on from NC_133124.1 coordinate 110,522,321, forward strand.
GATAGGGAACTGAAGAGGATGGCAGTAATAATAGGGGACTCTGTAGTTAGGGGGACAGATAGATAGTTCTGTGGATGCGAAAAAGAAATACGGATGTAGTTTGTCTTTCAGGTGCCAGGGTCCATGATGTTTCTAAATGTGTGTACCAACGACATAGGTAGAAAAAGGGAACAGGTCCTGAAAACAGAATACAGGGAGTTAGGAAGGAAGCTGAGAAACAGGATCTCCAGGGTAGTAATCTTGGGATTGCTGTCTGTATCACATGACAGTGAGGATAGGAATAGAATGAGCTGGCAGATAGATGTGTAGCTGAAGAATTGGCTGGGGGTCAGGGATTCAGATTTCTGTATCATTGAGACCTCTTCTGGGGCAGGTGTGACCTGTACAAAAGGGACCAATATCCTTGCAGGTAGGTTTGCTAGAGCTGTTGGGAGTGATTTAAGCTAATATGGCGGGGGATGGGAACCAGTATGGTAGAGCTCAAAATGAGCCAGCAGACTTACAAATAGATGATGGGTGTAATATGAATGTAAGGAAGGACAAGCCAATGATTGGGTACAAATGCAGACAATGCAAGGAGATAAACTGTACCACAGAGGCAACATTCAAAAGGGCGAAGAATGCAGGATTGAAGGTGCTGTATTTAAATGCATGTAGTATTTGGAAGAAGGTGGATGAATTCTTTCTGCGATTAGGCATTGGTCGGTATGACATTGTGGGCATCACTGAGTCGTGGTTGCAGGAGGGTCATAGTTGGGATCTTAACATCAAAGGATATACTTGTATCAAAAGGACAGGCAGGAAGGCATACGCAGTGGTGTGGCTCTGTTGGTAGGAGATGGAATTACATCTCCAGAAAGAGGTGACATAGGATCAGAGAATATTGAATCTTTGTGGGTGGAGTTAAACTGCAAGGATAAATAAACCATTATAGGAATCATATCAACAACAGACACAAAATGCTGGTGGAACACAGCAGGCCAGGCAGCATCTATAGGGAGAAGTGCTGTCGACGTTTCGGGCCGAGACCCTTCGTCAGGACTAACCAAAAGGAAAGATAGTAAGAGATTTGAAAGTTGTGGGGGAGGGGGAAATGCGAAATGATAGAAGACCGGAGGGGGTGGGATGAAGCTAAGAGCTGGAATGGTGATTGGCGAAAGTGATACAGAGCTGGAGAAGGGAAAGGATCATGGGACGGGAGGCCTCGGGAGAAAGAAAGGGGGAGGGGGAAGCACCAGAGGGAGATGGAGAACAGGCAAACAACTAAATATGTCAGGGATGGGGTAAGAAGGGGAGGAGGGGCATTAATGGAAGTTAGAGAAGTCAATGTTCATGCCATCAGGTTGGAGGCTACCCAGCCGGTATATAAGGTGTTGTTCTTCCAACCTGAGTTTGGATTCATTTTGACAATAGAGGAGGCCATGGACAGACATTTCAGAATGGGAATGGGACGTGGAATTAAAATGCGTGGCCACTGGGAGATCCTACTTTTTCTGGTGAACCGAGCATAGGTGTTCAGCGAAACGGTCTCCCAGTCTGCGTCGGGTCTCATCAATATATAAAAGGTCACACCAGGAGCACCTGATGCAGTATACCACACCAGCCGACTCACAGGTGAAGTGTCGCCTCGCCTGGAAGGACTGTCTGGGGCCCTGAATGGTGGTGAGGGAGGAAGTGTAAGGGCAGGTGTAGCACTTGTTCCGTTTACAAGGATAAATGCCAGGAGGGAGATCAGTGGGAAGGGATGGGGGGGGGGGGACGAGTGGTCAAGGGAGTCGCGTAGGGAGCGATCCCTGTGAAAAGCAGAAAGGGGGGGGAGGGAAAATGTGCTTGGCAGTGGGATCCCGTTGGAGGTGGCGGAAGTTACGGAGAATTATATGTTGGACCTGTAGGCTGGTGGGGTGGTAGGTAAGGACAAGGGGAACCCTATCCCGAGTGGGGTGGCGGGTGGATGGGGTGAGGGCAGATGTGCGGGAAATGGGAGAGTTGCGTTTGAGAGCAGAGTTGATGGTGGACGAAGGGAAGCCCCTCTGTTTAAAAAAGGAAGACATCTCCTTCGTCCTGGAATGAAAAGCCTCATCCTGAGAGCAGATGCGGCAGAGACGGAGGAATTGTGAGAAGGGGGATAGCATTTTTGCAAGAGACAGGGTGGGGAGAGGAATAGTCCTGGTAGCTGTGAGAGTCTGTAGGCTTATAGTAGATATCAGTAGATAGGCCGTCTCCAGAGATGGAGACAGAAAGATCAAGAAAGGGGCGGGAGGTGTTGGAAATGGACCAGGTAAATTTGAGGGCAGGGTGAAAGTTGGAGGCAAAGTTAATGAAGTCAACGAGCTCAGCATGCGTGCAGGAGGCAGCACCAATGCAGTCGTCGATGTAGCGAAGGAAAAGAGGGAGATGGATACCCGTATAGACTTGGAAAATGGACTGTTCCACAAAGCCAACAAAAAGACAGGCATAACTGGGACCCATACGGGTGCCCATGGCTACACCCTTGGTTTGGAGAAAGTGGGAGGAGCCAAAGGAGAAATTATTGAGAGTAAGAACTAATTCCACTAGACGGAGGAGAGTGGTGGTAGAGGGGAATTGGTTAGGTCTGGAATCCAAAAAAAAGTGAAGAGCTTCGAGACCATCTCGGTGGGGGATGGAGGTATATAGGGACTGGACGTCCATGGTGAAAATAAGACGGTGGGGGCCAGGGAACTTAAAATCATTGAAAAAATTCAAAGCATAAGAAGTGTCACGAACATAGGTGGGAAGAGATTGATGCTCATCAACGCGGGTTCCAACGACCATGGACAGCTTCAAAGCGAATGCGCAACCACCGACTCCGACTCCAGGCCGGGTCTTCACATGCTGCGATTGTGACTCCCGTCTCCCCTTCCCCTACCACCACTATGCAATCCCCTCTCCCTCAGATCCCATCGTCAGCTCCTGGGCCCTCAGAGGCTCCATCTTCCTCACACCCCAACTCTTCCCTCTCCACTGACACTACCAGCCTCCCTCCCCCCTCTGATCCCATCTCTCATCCGTGCCATGTCTTTAGAATCCCCTCCGACCTTCAACTCTCTGAGGCATAGTGCTCTGTCCTCAGTAAGGGCCTTAGCTTTGTCCCCCTTTGCCCACACCTCAGTGAGTTCTGCGTACGCCATGACGCTGAACTCTTCTTCTGCCGGCTCCATCTCCGAGTTTACTTCTTTGACAAGGACTCTCCTACCCCCACCAATAACCCCTTCTCCCGTCTTCAACCCTCCTCCTCTTCATGGACACCCCGCTCTGGATCTCTTTATTGCTAATTGCTGACGGGACATCAACCGTCTCGACTTCACCACACCCTGTTCCAATTCCAACCTCACTCCTTCCGAACGCTCTGCTCTCCGCTCCCTCCACACCAATCCCAACCACTCCAACAGCCTCCAATGCACCTAAATCCGGTCACTGTTGGGCCGTCAGATTAGTCTTTTGCAGACTGAACCTGCAATTCTGCTATGGACGGTCTGAAGCCCTGCTGCAAAAGGAGGGGGGTTGGGCATGGGGCGAGTCACTCCATCCTGTTAATTCCCAGAGCTACAGTAAAGTCGATAGAAGCTCCAAAGACATCATCCCTTGGAGTGGGTGAATCTTCTGTTTAAGATGACACTGGTGAGGCCCAGCGACTACTTACTGGCAGCAAATGAAACAAAGAATACAATGAAATACATATTTAATAGCACTTTTTCTTGTAAAATTTATGGTGAATGATGAATGCAAACAATGGAGAAGTGAGGCTGAGTCAAGGGTTGAAGCGTGTGGGTGCAAGGCGAGGTTAAAGCACGTTCAAGGCAAAGACAGGATGAACAGAATGGAGCAAAGTTGGAGGGGAGGAACAGCAGATTCGAGGCCATCCTTCTAAACCGTGAGTGCGAGGTTTGATCTATCTAAGTGCCAGCCCGATTTGGAAATGTCAGGTTCAGGCCAGAGCATATCAACGTAATAGAACCCAAGTTCTAGTGAGAGAAACAACCTGATGTTCGGATGATTTAAATGCTGGGCCAGATGGATTGAAAAGGCAGGGTGTTGAGACAAAAGGCAAGGGGAAGGCCGGTTCTGCTCGCTGCTCCATGATGTTTACTTGGCTCTGCACTGAAATGCGGCTGAGGCTATGGCCTGTTTCATGTCTACGGACTCACAGTTGTTCTGAATATTATTTGCTTACCTTCATTGTTTGCAAGATTTGTTTTTTTCCTCTCACTGCAACTTCTGTTTATTTTTAATGGGTTCTTTGTTTTGTGGCTGCCTGTAAGCAGACAGATCTTAAGGTTGTATAATGTATACATTATTTGATAATAAATGTACTTTGAACTTTGAAGGTGTATGATGGGCTACACCTGGGGACAACATGAAAGACTGGGCCAGGACAGAGGACTCTGGTGAGCTGCTGTTGGCGGTCTATGCCAGAGTAGGGGTGATAAGAGTGAACCTCCAGAAAACATCAGGCCTACATGGTGTCCCTGGCTGTGATCTTATGGCAGTGCAAATTAGCTGGCAGAGGTATGTTCAGACATTTTAGCCTCTCCCTGCTTCTGTCTGAAGTTTCCACTTACTTTAAGAAAACCGCTATCATTCTGGTAACTAAGAAAAACAAGGTAATGTGCTTAATGACTACTACCCAGTGACTCCCACCATGAAGTGCTTTGAGAAGTTGGTCATGGTACGCATTAACTCCAGCTTTCCAGACAACCTCTACCCATTGCAATTTGCCAAACACCAAAACAGTTGATAGTGGAAATCATCTCCCTGGCCTTCACTCATCTCTGGAACATCCCTGACCTCTTGACCAATACATTGCAATCAGTAAGGATAGGCAGCAACACCTCCACCATAAGTATTCTCAACACGTGGTGCCCCAGAAGGCTGCATCCTTAGCCACCTACTGTACTTCCTATACATTCATGAATATGTGGCCAGACTCTGCTCAAAACCATCTACAAGTTTGCAGATGACATCAGGTGGACAATATCTCAAATAACTGTTAGTTGACAATATTTCCCTCAATGTCAGCAAAATCAATTGACTTCAAGAAGGGGGTTGGACCACATGCTCCTGTCTTCATCAATGGTGTGAGGTTGAGAGATTTAAGTTGCTAGGAGTGAACAGCACCAATAGCCTATCCTGATCCAACCATGATCATGAAAGCTCACCAATATCTCTAATTTCTCAGATGGGTAAAGAAATTTAGCATGTCTCTGTAGATCGGGGTGGCCAACCTTTTACATTTCGTGTGTCAGTATTTTCATGCACAAGTTCAGATGCGTCATACAGCTCTTGTACCCCCATTCAATTCTTATAAAAACATGTTAATATAGATATATTTAGCATTTTTACATGATATATTTAATATAAAAACATAATAAACATTACTTCTCTTAATGAGACTTCTAACAAATATATTTTGTCTTCTTTTGATTTCTTCCTTTTTCTTAATCACGTGTTCTTTCCGTAACTCAGACCCAAGCACTAGCTTCAGTTTTCCTTCTATTTCAGTCTGATGTTGTGATTTATAGTGTCTATTAAGATCACGTCTTCCATTATGTGAGAAAGTGTTTTCACAAACAATGCACAATGGTTTTCCTGATGGACCCGCTATAAATAAGAACTCATTTTCCCATTTTTCATTGCGCCACTTCTAATCATCCAATGCGCCACTTTTGGCACGTGCGCCATAGGTTGGCCATCCCTGCTGTAGATCCTTACCAATTTTATCAAAGCACCATTGAAAACATCCTATCTGAATGTATAATAATTTGGTATGGTAACTGCTCTGCCCTTGTCCACAAGGAACTAGAGTTGTGGACTCAGCTCAGCACACAACAGAAATCAGCCTCCATGGATTCCCTCTATAATTCTTGCTACCTCAGAAAGAAGCCAGCATAATCAATGACCCCACACACCCCAAACATTCAAAAGAAGGAAACCAGAAGTCCATGAGCCAGTTCTCATTCGAGGATCAGAGGTGAAGAGGGTTAGCAACTTCAAATTCAGTTGTTATTTCAGAGGAACTGTCCTGGGCTCAGTGAGTAATTGCAATTATGAAGAAAGCACAGCGGTGCCTCTACTTCCTGAGGAGTTTGTGGAGATTTGGCATTACATCTAAAACTTTGACAAACTTCTACAGATGTGTATATTGACTGGCTGCAATATAGAAACACCAATGTCCTTTTATAGAAATGCCTTCAAAAAATAGTGGGCATGGCCCAGTCCATCACAAGCAAAGACCTCCCAACCATTGAGTATATCTACATGAAATGCTGTGACAGGAAAGCAGCATCCATCATCAGGATTCTCCACCACCCAGGACATGCTCTCTTCTCACTGTTGTCATCAGGAAAGAGAAGAACCTCAGGACTCACACCATCAGGTTCAGGAAACCTTGCTACTCCTCAACCATCAGGCTCTTGAACCAAAGAATCAACTTCTCTTCAACCATCATTGAAATGTTTCCACAAGCAATGGACTCACTATCTCATGTTCTTGATATTTATTGCTTTTTTATTTATTACTATTTTTCTTCTTTTTGTATTTGCGCTGTTTGTTGTCTTCTGCACTCTTGTTAAGTGCCCTAGATAGGTGGTCTTTCATTGATTTTATTGTGGTTACTATCCTATAGACTAATTGAGTATGCTCACAAGAAAATGAATCTCAGGGCTGTATATGGGGACATATATGTACTTAGATAATAAACTTAATTTGAACTCTAAACATTTTTTTCTCTCTTTTCTCCCATTGGGAAAAACATACAAAAGCCTAAAAGCACCTATCACCAAGATCAGGGACAGCTTCTATCCCTCTGTTATAAGACTATTGAATGGTTCCCTAGGATCATAATCTACCTCATTATGATCTTGCACTAAATTGTCTACCTGCACTGCACTTTCTCTGTAGCTCTTGCCATTTATTCTGCACTTTTATTGATTTACCTTGTATGACCTCAATGCACTGTGTAATGAATTGATCTGCATGCAAGACATTCTTGCACTATAACCCAGTACATGTGACAATAATAAACCAATTCCATTTTCACCTCGTCTGTTTCCTTAGGTCAACGATCAGCCCTTTTGCTTTGCTAACATGAAGGGCTAGGTGGTTGTTCTGATGTCATAACACAAGTCCTGAACTCTGTCTCATTTTTGTTGTTGATCCAACCTCTAACAGTGGTGTCACCGGGCAACTTGAATATTGAGTTGACACTGAAATGGCCAGAGTCATGAATAAACAAGAAATAAAGCGGGGGACAGAGCCGTCAACTCTGGGGAGCACCAGTGTCGGGATGATGATACAAGACAAGATTTGGTAGTAAAGGTACAAGTAGCAGTCTGGTAAATCAGGGATATTAATGTGTACTTGAAACCAAAGGAGCTGTAAATAGCTATAGCAGCAGAATGATGAGCAGCATCTGGTAACTAAGAAACTAAGAAATTGCTGAATCCATAGTTGAGGTGGAAACCTGTCAAGGCCTGTAACAAGATGAAGTGTTATTCCTTAAATTTATATTGAGCTTTGGTGTAAGATGTGAGTTGCTGAGGTCAGAGTTGAGAATTCAAGTGACCAGCAACCAGTTACTGGCCACTATGTAAATAACCCATCTAATCTACATTGGCCTCCTATACTCACTTGCACAGTGAATAATTTTATTAAAATTATTTTATTATTTTATTAAAGTTTTATCATTTTATTAAAGTTTTCATAGCAATGCAGTGAACATTTTCCTAAATTGGAAAACTGTCAGCGATAATCAACTTAGATACAAATAAACCACTCAGCACTGAACCCTTCCAGCTTCAATATCACCTGCGACCACAAGGGGACAATAAAGCTCAACCATTTTGCCTGTGAAACCAAACCAGCTAGACCTGCTGGATCAGAAGCTCATGCAAGCTTTTTACTACAACGAACTGTGCAATAAACCTCCCATATTAAACAAGTTTTGTTGCGATAAAGAAACAACTAAAGCCACATACTAAACTACTTCAGAACTTGGCACTATTTAGAGAATTGGGTTTCCCTTTGGGCTAACTAACAAGGATCATTTTATTTTACTGGTATATGTATTTCTGAATGCTCACTTTCCTGAAGTTGGTTTAAAATATGTCATTGTGAAATGACTGTAAAACAAGTTTTCAGAGCAGCTCTCCACAGATGATGTCTGAGCTGCTCTACCAGCATTTCCTGTTTCTATTTCAGTTTTCTGCTTTTTTAAAAAAACTTCAGAGTAGTTTAATTATCATTGACTTATTCATTGAACATTGGAAATGCTAGCAGTTATTGACCATTCCTAATTGCTCCTGACCTGAGAAGCCAATTAGGATTCAACCACCTTGTGTGACACAGTCACAGAGGTCTGTGAGGGTCAGAGTAGTAGGCATCCACCGCTAGAAAACATTAGTGAATGAAGTGTCTGTTTTATAATACAGACACAAAATGCTGAAGGAACTCATCATCTATTGAGACAAATAAACAGCAAACTTTTTGAGCAGAGACCCTTCATCAGTCTTGAGTTATTCCAGCATTTTGTGTTTGCTGCTCTGGATTTTGAGCATCTGCAGAATCTCATGTGTTTAGGATCTTTACAGTAGTGCAGTGGATTTAGGACCTTTGTTACTAATTGCAGTATTTTTAAAAATTTAATTATTTAAGTTTAAGTTTCCCAGCTTTAATGGTAAGATTGTAATTCACATCCTAAGACTGTCTGACTGCAGGTCCAGTAGCCTAACCGGTAAATATGTTATCATATTCTGTGATCCTGGGACGTTGAATTTGCTAAATAAAGGGTGTATTGACGTGGCTGTTGTGTAGCGGTTGTGCCATTCCTGCACAAACAGCTGCAGCCACAGAAAGCTCAACAGTACAGCTCTGTCTCTGTCCACAATATCACCTGTGAGTCTTAAGAACTGTAACAAGTCATCAGGACACAAACATAGAAAGGCAAAGCACAAATAGGAAGTGGATGACAGCAAAACCCCATTTAATAAAATTATTCACTGTGCAAGTGAGTATAGGAGGCCAATGTAGATTAGATGGGTTATTTACATAGTTTATTGACTACAGCTCAGCATTCAACACAATCATACTGTCAGTTCTAAACAAGCAGCTCCAAAACCTGGGTCTCTGTACCTCCCTCTGCAACTGGATCCTTGACTTCTTCACCAGTAGACCACAGTCTGTGTGGATCAGAAATAGCATCTCCTCACTGACAATCAACTCTGAATCACCTCAAGGATGTGTGCTGAGCCATGGTGATGAAGTTCTTTGAGAGGCTGGTGATGAAACATATCAATTCTTGCCTGAGAAGTAACTTGGATACACTCCAATTCGCCTATCATCACAACAGGGTAACAGCAGACACCATTTTATTTGCTCTTCACTCAATCCTGGAACATCAGGACAGAAAAGAAGCATACATCAGGATGGTTTTCATTGACTACAACTCAGCATTCAATACTATCATCCCCTCAAAATTAATCAATGAGCCTTAAGTCTTAGGCTTCAATACCTCCTTGTGCAAATAGATCCCCGACTACCCCATTGCAGACCCCAATCAGTTCAGATTGGCATCAACATCTCCTCCACAATCTTCCTCAGTACAGGTGCACCACAGGGCTATGTGTTTAGCTCCCTACTTTACTTGCTTTATAGTTATGACTGAGGTTAAGCACAGCTCCAATGCCATATTTAAGTTTGCTGATGACACCACTGTCACTGGCCGAAACAAGAGTGGTGACAAATCAACATATGGGAAGGTCATTGAGTGATGCCACAACAACCTCTCACTCAACATCAACAAGACTAAGATGATTATTGACTTCTGGAGTTGGATGCTGGAGGTCCATGAGCCAGTCTTCATTGGGGGATCAGAGGTGGAGAGGGCCAACAACTTCAAATTCCTTGATGTTATTATTTCAGAGGATCTGTGCTGGGACCAGAACCTAAATGCCATTACAAAGAAAGCACAGTAGTATCTCTACCTTTTTAGAAGATTGCGAAGATTTAGCATTTCATCTAAAACTGATGACCCCACAACTTCTTGAGATGTGTGGTGGAGAATATATTGACTGGTTGCATCACGGGCTGGTGTGGAAACACCAATGCCCTTGCATGGAAAAGCCTATAAAAAGTAGTGGGTATCGCCCAGTCCATTGTGGTAAAGCTCTCCCCACCATTGAGGACACCTGTATGGAACTCTGCCAAAAGAAAGTAGCAACCATCATCAAGGACCCCCCACCCTCCATGCTTTTCTCTTCTCACAGCTGCCACTTGGAAGAAAGTACAGGAGCCTCAAGATCTGCACTACCAGGTTCAGAAATAGCTAATACTCCTTAACCATCAGGTTCTTGAATCAGATGGGCTAATTTTACTCAACTTCACTCACCCCATTATTGACTTGTTCCCGCGAATTACTCACTTTCAAGGATTCTTCATCTCACATTCTCAACACTTATTGCTTATTTATTATTTTCTTTTTGTATTTGCGGTTTGTTTTTTTCCCGCACATTGGTTGTTGTAGTCAGTAGGATGTGGTCTTTCACTGATTTAATTGTGTTTCTTGTATTTACCGTGATTACCTGCAGGGAAATGAATCTCAGAGTTGTATATATCTGTCACCATATGCTTTGATAATAAACTTACTTTGAAAGTTGCTCTACTCTCTCTACAATTGTGTGGGCATGGACAGCTCAAATGCTAACTTCCAATTTATCACTGACACAATTGTTCGTTGAATTTCAGGTGGTGTCGTGGGGGCATACAGGAGTGAGATAGATCAGCTGTTTGCGTGGTGTTGCAACAACAACCTTGCATTAAGGTTGCATCAACATCATTAAGGCCAAGAAATTGATTGTGGACTTCAAGAAGGGGAAGACACAGAAATGTACACCAGTCATCATTGAGGGATCTTTAGTGAAAAATATGAGAAGATTCAAGTTTCTGGGTGTCAACATCTTTGAGAATCTATGCTGAGCCCAACATATTGATGCAATTACAAAAAAGCACAACAGTGGCTACATTTCCTTTGGAGTTTGAGAGTTGGTATATTACTGAAGGCTGTAGCAAGTTCCTACAGATGTACTGTGGCAAGCATTCTAATTGGTTGCAACATGATCTGGTATGGAGGGGCCACTGCAGAGGATTGGACAAAGCTGCAGAAAGTTGTAAACTCTGCCAGCTTTATCATGGGCTCCAGCCTCCCCACATTTAGAACACTTTAAAAAGGCGATGCCTCAAAATGGCGGCATCCATCATTAAGGATCCCATCACCCAGGACATGGCTTCTCATTGCAAACATTAAGGAAGAGGTGCAGGAACCCAAAGATACACTTCATGTTCAGAAACAACTTCCCCTCTACCATCAGATTTCTGATTGGACAATGAATCCACTAACACTACCTCAGTAATTTTTCCTCTCTTTTAGCACTAGGTATTTAATTTTCTTTGTTATATATCCTTATTGTGTAGTTTTTATTATTATATATTACAATCTACTGCTGCTATAAAACAACAGATTTCATGATAATTACCAGTGTTATCAAACCTAATTCTAATATTTCATGGATTGGTTTGATAACTAACAGGCTTCAACGATATTTATTTAACAGAACAAGAGTTCACAACCATTGATTAGCCAATCAATAATACTGGTGCTGCTGGAGGTCTAAAAATCTAAAGGCAATGAAAAATGCATTTCTGTACCATGCCATACAACTATTTGCAGTGACAGTCAACACTGAGAGAGTCATGAGTGGAGCAAAAATTCAATAGGAAAGCTTGTTATCAGCATGCTAAAAAAGAGTTTGCAAATATCAGCAAATACTGGTACTAAGATGGAAATATTTATTGATTGGGATGTGTTTTCCCAATGAAAGATATCAAAGGATCGCTGGGGCCAGGGGAAGGTGCACTGCAAAATCCCAACAATAAAGATGAGATGCTGCTTCAGTGCTTATTGACCAAGGGCCATGTCTACAGGAGCAACTTTCTGCTTTTCTCCCAAACACTGCTCAGCTTCTATATCCACTTTAGAGAGCCTGAGGTTTTTGATATCCCATCTGAAATAGGTCAAGCACTGTGGGAGGGTCAATACCGAGTGAGCGCTGCACTTTGGGAAGGATTGGTAGCAAGGGAGCACTACTGAGAATCATGATAGGGAATCAGAGGTCCTGATTTGTCCTCACAACTGCTCACGGGATCTTGATGTGTGCTGTCCTGAGGCGATGGCTTCCGGAAACCTTGTCAGGAGACCCTCTCCTGCTGTCAACACACTCCTCATAAGTTCTCCCCACTTACTTCCTGCCCAACCCTACCTACCCCCTCTTTACTTCATCCAACCTTCTTCCACCAAACCATCCCACCCTATCCCTCCCTCTGCTGAAACCATCTCTTCTTCGCCCCCTGCCCAAACCAGCCTTTCTCTATCACACTTACTCCTCCCATTACCCTCCTCCAAATCCACCTATCCGCTACACCAACCCACCCCTCCAACCCCCAACCATTCCATAACCCCACACCACTTCCACAAACTCTGCCTCCTCACCACCCATCTCCCTCTCGTATCCTCCTCCTCCACTCAAACCCAGCCTCCTCAACCTCCCCTATTTCCACTCTTCAACCCTCACATAACACTTTCCCCTCCCCTCTACCCTAAACCACCTCCCCTCCTCCTCCACATTCCCTCCACCTCCAGAAAGGTCTTGCCTCCCGCCCCAAACCTCAACCTTCCACCACCCCTCAACCGGCGGTGAAAATTTAGACACTGCGCAAACGCAGACCTGGTTTGGCGGGCTGGCGCAAAGCAGGCTGGAATTTTGGTCACAAAAACGAGAAAACCTGCAGATACTGCACATCCTAAGCAACGCAGATAAACTGCTGGAGGAATTCAGCAGGCCAGGCAGTATCGATGGAAAAGAGTAAATAGTCGACGTTTCGGGCCAAGACCCTTCATCAAAACTGTTGGCCACCGAATAACTACAGTACCCAGAGTGCCCTCTGCGCACTAACACCGCGAGAGTGCGTTTCATCGCTGAACTCTCGTTTCGCGTAGGACCTGTCGCGAGTTCTGTTGGCGGGCGGTGATGTAGAGCACAATGTCGGGCTGTGACAGATCTGCGGCTGCCAGCATGGGTGAGTGCTGCCGGTGGACGACTGTCGCGTCTAAGGGGTGCTCCGAGCTCAGCCGGGCGCTAAGTGTGGTTTCAGACTCCGAGGAGAAACGGGGCTGGATAGCGGGCGGCTACTACTGTTGTCGGCGAGCCGGAGAGTAGCGGCTCTGGGAGGGGCCGGGCCCTGCGTAGTCCGGTGCGCCCTCGGGCCTGGGTATCTCCCCACACTCTTCACGGTTCCAACCGCTGAGGTCAGAGCAGGCGGCGGGGTGAAATGGCTCACCGCTAGTGCCGTGGCTGGGTCGGAATGCATATCCCCCGGGTGAAGGCGGCAATGCGGGGCCCACCCAGCCGTTTGTTCGTTACGGGCTGCATGATCTGTGGCTGCGGCTTCAGGAAGGGGCCGCTCGGTCCGTTGTGCTTGAGTTGACTCTGAGTGAGACCAGCCTAGTAAGTTCCGCATCGAGAAGACACATACCTCCCTTCCTGTTTAACGTGGAAGCGGTCTCGTAAAAACAAGAACAGTTTCATCCTGATTCCCAACTTGTTACAGGTTTTCGAAGTGTAGACTTAGGATAGGAAAAGGTCCTTCTTTTAAATCAGCTCAAAGTCCGTTCCGCGAAGTTTTGTCTGTCTCTTAACTCTTTATATTTTATGAATGAATTAGTTGCTAGTGAGTGACATGCCTATTTTTATCTGATTACGAAGTCTGTGTTGAATTCTTATGATTTCTTTGTTAGTGGAACTATGCAATGAATTTGCTATTCTTATGAGTTCCTCCAATATTTTGGGCGTGTTGCTTTGAATTTCCAGCATCTGTAGAATTTCTCGTGTTTATGATTTGCTGTTCTTATGTTTGTAATATTTACTGGGGGTGGTGTGGATAAATTTGATAGCTGAACATTTTAGATTGTGGCATCTTCCAATATAGGAGGCCATTGGAATCTTTGCAGAGTTCTCCGATTACCCTGCACTTTCCTATAATCTGGTAACTTCTTGTCCAATAGTAATCCATTTTTTTTCTGTAAAGATCTTATTAAAAGTACATTTTATGCCCTTTCTCAGACTAAGTACAATAATAAATCTCTGTTCTTGGTGGTCCTCATTTTCTCAACCACCTTGTCAATAGAAATGGTTTCCGCTTTCCTTAACATTTCACAAATTCTTTTAGTTTTGAATGCCCTGTTTACCCCGTCCTTCTCTAGCAATACTGCTGCAAACATTCAGATGAGAAGGAAGTAGTTTTGTCGGACAGTAATCTCCACTCTGCGTCCCCCTCTCCCTTCTGTTAGCATTTCAACCCCTTTCCAACAGTGTTTCTACTATTGACTTTTATAAGTCTTATAGTCTCCGGTTTTACCACCCTTTCAGCAAGAATCTTATGAATCTCATCACTGGAGAAGTTTTGATTTGTCTCTGACTTAAATAGGTGGCTAGATTTTAAATAGTGACCTCAGTTTTAGATTCTTTTCACAAGAATCAACTCCAGACCCAGCCTGCCAAGAGCATTCCAGATTTTGTATTTTTTTTCAAGGTAACTCATGATCTTCTAAACTCCTGAAGATAGAAGCCAAGCCTATGCAATCTATCATCACAAGACTACCTGCTCATTCTAGATATTAGTCCAGTAAATGCAGGGCTGTGATGTGAATTTTTGTCAGATCCTGCTCCACTACCACCTCCACCCGATTTATTGAGATAAATTGTGGAGTAGGCCCTTCCGGCCCTTTGAGCCATGTCACACAGCAACCCACTGATTTAACCCTAGCCTAACTATAGGACAATTTGCAATGACCAATTAACCTTCCAACCAGTATGTCTTCGGACTGTGGGAGGAAGTCAGAGCACCCAGAGGAAACCCAGTTCATGGGAAGAATGTACAAACTCTTTATTGAACCCTGATTGCCTGTACAGTAAAGCGTTGTGCTAACCACTATGCTGCTGTGCCAGCCTGTTGCTGCTTGACTTGTTAAGTTCCTCTAGCAGTTTTTCTCTTTTACTATTGCAGTAAACCTCTGAACCACTTCCAGCGCATTAACATCCTCCATTTAAAATAATGCATATGATACTCTTGAATGTTTTCTCCCCAGTACCGTTTACAACTTAAGTGCAACTTCCCTGCACTTCTTTTCAATTCACTTCAAAAATTAACAAGAAGTTGTGTTAGCTTTCCTGATACTTGTTTTACTTTTTCACTGTGAATCATGAATTGGATTACCCAAATCCTTCCATATCTCTCAACTCTGCAGTGAATAACCTTTGTTTTTCCTGTTACAGTGGACAGCATTATATTGTATTCCATTTGTCAGATTGGCTCACTCATCTAACCTATCTATGTATCTTACTGTATGTTTTTGCCAATATCTCTATTTTTCCATATAAATGAATTTTAATATATATTGCATACATTTAGCAAATCTTCTGCAAATTCAAGACCCGACATCCTTCCTGAAACGTCCACCATGAACTGCAAAAAGCATTGGCAAGGAGACCTAATGTTTGATTTGTAAAGATTTTATACAAGCTCCTTTTTTGTGTGTGTGTATGCCAGCCCATATGCTTACTCAATTCTAGTCAGCTTGTCATCATGAAAGGCTTCCTGTGGCAGTTGTGCAGCCTATGAAGGATTCGGTTTATTGATCATTAGCTATCATGATTTTTAAGTATTGCTTGATCAGATTTTCAAATAATTGTATTATTTTAGTCCACATTGATTCTTTGAAAATGTTTAAACTCTGTATGCCATGAAAGAATGTGAAATGTGAATGCAGTGGAGAGCTGCAGTTATGAGACCTGCTAAGCATTTGAGACATGGCAAACCACATGACTTCCTTCAGTTTACCTATCTGTAAAACGAATCTTGAGCCATTCTGCTACAGTTACTGATTTCTTTAAAATACTTCTGTGGAGGTTAATTTACTTTTTCATACGTCATCTCATGTTGAAGTCAATGCAGATGACTCTCATTTCATATTTTAAACTGTTTTGTTCAATAGGGCCATCCTAATGCTAAACAATGATCATTCAAGTGTAAAATGCATATTCATTAACTGATTTTTTTCAGCATCTACAGTTCCAAATTCAGAGATTCTGATTTTAGTATTAACTGTACTAAAAATATTTTAATTAAATTTTTAAAGTGGGGTTATGATGCATCCTGTTGTAGGGTTCAGCCCAAAACGTCTATGATTTCTCTTTGCCCACAGATGTTGCTCAACCTCATGGTTTCAATCATTACTGCGTTCCTTGAGCAGATTGTTTGTTTCTCTGGATTCTAGCATCTGCAGTCTCCGTTGGCTCGGCAAAACCAAATTCCTAGTTTGCCTTATGTTTTTTTCTTGAACCTAGTAGGTTATAATTTTGATTATTATGTCAGTTTCTTACAATGTAATATGCTTTAGTTTCATAGTTATAACAAGCTTTAGTAACTCATCAATACAGATGTTATGGTTGGATGGAGCTATTTGCAAGGAGAGTAGTTAGATTCAGTTTTAAAAGGAATTCACTGGGTTGCAGAATTTAATTTCCTATATGTTCCAGTACCTGAGAGGGTATATGGTTGTGCCAGATACTGGATGTAGTTTTTACAAAATAAACAGTCTTGTGCCCCATTGAAATGGTTTATTCAACATATTTCTTTGTCTTTAAGCTAGGCAATGGATCAGTTTATATAGCAAAATGCACCCTGCAGTAGAGGTGTGTTCAATTTGTGTAGTTGTGCAGTTGTATGAAGCTTTTACAGCTGTAGAAAGTAAACTGTGATGTCTGGCAGACCAGCTGCAACACCTTTCCTTTTGGTATTCTTGCACTAGCAATAGATATGGGAATTTGTAAACCAGCATTTTTGTTTATTTGTGCCCTTAAAATCTGGTTTCTCTTCTCACTTGGAGACTCTCGCTCTCTCCCTCTTTCTCTTGGTGGCATGTTTCAGATTGGAACTAAATTCTTCAAGATCCACTACTTAAAACAGCAGCCTTGGCAATCTTAGGTGGAGTGCAATATTTGAATTCTTGGCAAAGTTGAGGTCTTGTTATTTAGCCAATTTGAGTTTGAATTTTACATTTGGTCTATCAATGATGATTAAAGTTAAGAGTATATTGTATAATTGAAGATAGTAAAAATAGAATGAAGATTTATCAAACCTTAGAGGTGTATTGACCATAGTACCACTGTAACTAGATATATGGCACTAGGAGGAAATACTCATAAACTGATCTTATTATTGAGATACTACATTAGATTTGGGGCATTGAAGGTTTTCTCAATGCAATTTGTTAATATAGCTAAAAGGTCAATTGTGAGATGGTCTACATTTGAACCCCTGTCCAAACTGATCTATGTAAGAGCTTCCTTATAAAAGTAGGGAAATGTGATTGTTAACTTTATTGAACTGCTGCAGTTAGGCTTGAATAACTGGACATTTTTTGTTGGACTTGTTGCCTTTGGATTTTAGAGACACAATGATTCAATGAGCCATAATTTTGGTTTTTTTTGCACTTACTAAAAAATAATCAATTTCCCTTCAGATGTTAATGTTGAGCTTTCGGATTTTTTTTTCTGAAACTTCCTGCCTTAGTAGCTTTTACTCCTTTTGTTCTTAAGCAAAATGCCTCCATGCTTTGCCAGTTTTAATTTTATAACCTACTTGTACATTATTGCTATGTTAAATGGAACTTGTGCCAGTTTGTTGAATGCTTCTGTTCTCCATGATTGTCTTTCTTGAGTTACCGTGCATGCACATGTAGATTCTGTTGGGTTGGTAGCATGAGCCATTTTTGATACTGGATTGAAAAGAGGATACAAAGTTCTACCATTCCATCTGGTTAAATTCTAGTATATTGTTTAATAGTGTGAAGCTTTAGTTTGTTTGCTCACTACGAGAATTCCATCAGGATGTAATGCAATTTAAGGCAAAACTTAAGGAAGCATACTGTCTCTTTAAGATGAAAAATAATTGGTTAAAGAGCATTTTTGCATCTTCAGTGGGCAAAAATTTCAACAGCTGAAATCCTGGGTATAATTTTAGTTGGTTTGGGGCAAGAGAGTTAGTGGCTGGTAAATGTCAGTTAAGATGATCAGAGTTGTATTCATTTAGATATAAAGCCCTGCTTAAGTTGTTTGGTTATAATAAGGCTCAAATTTAAGACTGACCTCTAAAATATTAGAATTGTAGTAATATCATCTGAATAATCAGGCTGAGTGTTGCAAGAATAGCAAAATAGACACAAAATAAAAGGGAAGACAATTCATAGTGACACGAAGAAATATTTCTGCAGAAAATTATTGAAAACTAGAATGTGCTACCTGCAGAAAGGCTCTAATATAGTCTAAAAGAAGAAATTGAATAAATAGTGAGAAAGATCTGTCCGGTTATGGAGAAAATGCTGAAGGGTAGAATTAAAGACCTGGCATGGGCGAAATTATCTCCTATATTCTAAATATTCTATGAACTAAAAAATAACATTTGCACCTTAAAAAGAGGCCAGTCCATGCCAACATTAATGTTCCATATAAAGTCTTTACCCTTCGTTTAACTTTGGCAGCAATTCATCTGTTCCCTTTACTGCTTCTCTGGATTTACTCAAATGCACCAATGGTTTTATTAATTTCCCCTGGGTAACAGGTCTTGCTTAATTCGGCCCAGAATCCCTCCCCGTACTCTCAAAGCTTTCTTCTCTACCCTACAATTTTCCTTTCTCTAACTCCCTTTGCTTCTTTTTGGCCCCCTCACAATCTCCCTCAACCTCCCTTTTGCTGGTTTCATTTCTCCTTTCCTTTCTTGATCTTAGTCCCTGACTATTTGCCATCTCTTCAGGCTGGTTATTTCCTTGAAGTTCTCACAGTAAAAATCTTGTGGGGGTTGAATATGTAGATTATACTGGGCCTGTTGTCTTGTGTTCTATTTTGTGGCACTTGGTAACAATACTAATGAATGTTCACTCTGGTAGCTGACAAAATTGAAGTGCAGAGTGTTCCTGGTATTCTGGATGTTCTGAATTGCACAGGGTGGGAAAACTTCTGCAGTTAGTCCTTGCAGAATGTTGGAATGGTATCCTTTATTATATCTGCCTTGAATAAACAGTTCTTGTGATGCTTCACTTGTGGTCTTGCAGAAAAACTTTCAGGTCATGTCTATCATTGCCAGCTTAAGTGATGACTTAAGCTTTCCCTTATCCTCAGTGTGCCGTTGTTCGGTAGATTACATTCTGTTTTTTTTAAATCTTTATTCTGGAAATTGGGTTATGTTCAGCTGGCTAGTGAAAGAGAATGTCACTTTTAGTTTTAAAACAGATTATAAATGTTTAAGTTGGGAGTTGGGTTGATTGAGTAGTAAATTAATTCAAGCAGTTTAGGATTTCAGGTGGATTTTCTTTTGGTTACTCTTAAACTTTATGTACTGGAGAATCTTTAAACATTGTAAATGTCCTTCTATGTATGGTTTGGCATTGTTTTCTCTGACTACAAAAACAAAATTTCTCTGGCCATACATTTAGCAGATCACTTTGTGCAAGGACGATTGCAGAGGACTTGGCTTTCAGTTAAATAATTTCTTAATGGAGTTATGATTTTAATTAATGGTTTCGTATATCCCAACAGAGTAGTTGCACTTGCACTGTGTATTAATTTAGTTTGTCTAATGGCAAAGCTAAAAGAAGCCTAATTATAATTGAGAAATTATTTTCTACAGGAAAATACAGTTTAGATTTAAATAGTTAGATAAAATTCAGCAAAAGCAATCATATCACATTACCTATGGTTCTTGTTGTTCCTTGCGTAAGTGGCAATTTGGCCCATTAAATCTACACCAGCATTCATAATTGTTTCCCTATGTCTGTTCCCCTTCATGCCCATCAACTTAACCCTGATCGTACTTCCATATTATGTTGTACTTCCAACCAACATTTATTATCTACCAACCAGTGAACCTTAGGATATGGGAAGTAATTGAAGGACTCAATGAATGTCTAAGTCGTCACAGACAGAAAAGCAGGTTGGGTTTGAACCTAGGTTACCCGAGCTATGAGGCTGCAGTGGCCCCACCGTTCTATAACTAACATAGTGGCTCACTAGAACATCTGACTTCACACAAATTCTCTTGTATTTTCAAAGCAGTTTTCAAGTTCAAGCTTTTGTAATTTGCTACGTGTTTGTAATAATGAAGTAGAAATAAAAGGAAGTCTGGCACATTTTGGGCACAGT
Source organism: Hemitrygon akajei (assembly GCF_048418815.1). Lineage (NCBI taxonomy): Eukaryota > Metazoa > Chordata > Chondrichthyes > Myliobatiformes > Dasyatidae > Hemitrygon > Hemitrygon akajei. Next base: position 110,542,645 of record NC_133124.1, read on the forward strand.
ATTGCCCTTGGTTATGCACTTGAGTATTTGTTTATTATTGTTGTATTTATTGAGACGCAATGCAAGGCTTTTGTTTGCATACCATCCAGTCCAATGAGGGAGCAAAAAGAAAAACATCACAGGAAGGACGTCAAGGCATCAGAAAAGCTTCACCAGGTGGCTTCCTGGATTGAAGGGTATGACCTATAACAAGAAGTTGGACAAACCTGGGTTGTTTACTCAGGAATGTTAGAGGCAGAGTGGGGGACCTGATCACTTTTTATAGAAGTAGTCTCTTGGAAATAATTAAGGCCTGAATTGTGTCGAGCTGTTATGTACCAGTACTTTGATCAGTTATGCTAGAGTTTTTGAGGGAACTCATGCTCTAATCTTAACTCAGGATTACCAGTTGCAAGATTAGTTCTCAGTGGGCAGGTGTCAAGAATTGGGCTACTTGCCCATTGTCTCGATTCATGATGTGTTGCTTCAATGATTATCTACTGGTAGCACTCTCAGCTGCTGTTGAGAAGTTGGTTATGCCTATGAATTACCTCCTTCCTCAGTAAGGCCTTGGACCCAGACCCTCTATAATTCATCAACCACCACAACAGATCTATAGTGGACACAAACTCACTGGCTCTCCACTCTGCTTTGGAGCACCTACGCAACAAGCTATGCTTGTTAGGCTGCTGTTTATTGATTATAGCTTGGTGTCCAATACCATAATCCCCTTAGTATTAACCACTAAGCTTCTAAACTTGGGTCCCTACCTTCGTCTGCACCTAGACCTCAACTTCTTCACGGGAGAATTCAGTACTGATTGGTGATTAAAATCTCCCTGACTTTCAAAACAGACGTGGCTCAATGATGTGCGCTTAATCTGCCCTCTGTACACTCATTGTGTGGCTAAGCACAGCTCAAACACCATTGATAAATTTGCAGATAATTCTACTGTTGGTATTCTCAGATGGCAATGAGGTGTACATACAGCAGTGAGATAGATTGGCTGGTTGAGTGGTGTTGCAAAAATCCAACTTCAACCAGTCAATAACAGCAATACTGAGGAATTGACTGTGGACTTAAGGAAGAGAAAGTCGGAAGAACATGCACCTATCCTCATTGAGGGATCAGTGGTGGAAAGGATGAACAGCCTTAAGTTTCTGGGTGTCAGCATCTTGGAGGATTTGTTCTGGGCCCAGCACATTGATGCAATCATGAAGAAGGCACATCAGCAGCTTGAGTTTTAAAAGCTTTGGTGTGTCGACAAAGACTCTTGCAAATTTGTATATATGTATGCTTAAGAGCATTCTGAATGGCTGCATCACATGGAGCCTCCAATGCAGAAGATTGTAAGAAGCTGCAGAAATTGTAGACTGAGCTCCATCATGGGTACAGTCCTTACCCCTGCCCCACCGCCTTTCAAAGATATTTTCAAAAGTTTGTGATTCAAGAAGGTGACATCCACTCAGCACTCTCACCATCCAGGAAATCCCCTCTTCACGGAACTACCATCTGGTAGAAGCTACAAGAGCCTGAAAACCCACACTCAGATTCAAAAACAGCTTCATCTCTGTCATTAGATATTTGAGCTGTTCATGAACATGTGAGCACTATCATATTAATCCTTTTGCACTATGCTGCTGCAAAACAGCAAATTTCACGTCAATAAACCTGATTCTGATTAATAACTGTTAATCCTTAAAACTTGGCTTGGCTTTTGGATAAGTGTCTGCTCCTAATCAAATGGAAAGTGCACTGAATGATAGGCAAAACAGAAATGTTATGTCTGGGTTGCTAGGAGGATGAACTTGGCATCAGAAGCTTGGTAATTTTTGGGAGACATGTTGCCCATTCAAAGTAACAATTAACACATGGACAGTACCAGTTTCTTTTCCTGTGGTTAATTCATGTAGCCCCTCAAAATCATGAACCAGCAAGAGTTAAAGAAGCATATTGAATTTGTGAATTGTGGAAGTTTGTCATCGTATACATTAGATTCAAGCCTGTTCTCGTGCTAACAATGATTTATTGTTGCCTTTCCCTGCTGTAAGCTTTCAGCTTCTGTAGTTCAAACAAGATTTTGGTTGAATGATCTGATTTTTGCTAAATCTTGTCAATAAATGCAATGTTGGTGCCGGAATGTGTGGCCACTCTTCTGAACTGGCCCTGCAAATTCTTGGGTGTTCTAGTTAATGCAGATGATGCATTTCTCCATGTTTCAATGTATATATTTATTTTTATTTTTTAATATTATATATGTATATAAAATACATTTGAGCAAATGAAAAGCTTACATTGATGGAAAATTTAGCTTCTAATTGGAATCTGTAGCCTCAAAGACATCTTCAAGTATTCATCTGCCTTTCTTCTACCTGAAGTAACCTTGAATTGAAATTTATGAAATTTTGTATTTTAAGAAAATTGAATAGACCAAGGGAAATAATTGATCAGATGAGTTTGGTTCATTGTTTATATTTATTTCATTGGTCTTCAACTTTCTGACTAAATTAATTTGTCAATATTTCCAGCAGCTTGTATAGCATCTTAATTATTCAGATTTTTTTTAGGTAATCTGCGTTTATATTTGTAATAGTATAAGATGAATGTTGCAGTTAGATATTAGTGATTTTAGTCTATTGGAGAAAAACAACTGGCAGATGAGGTGATTTCTTCAATTCTAAGGTCCTTTTGTCCATTAAAATGTGAGCCATAGTTAGCAGTATGGTAACAAATTATAAAAAACTTCTGAGTGGAAGAAATTTGCTTCACAATGTGGGATTTGATTTGTAAACAAGAAGCTAACGAGCTAATTGGCAGTGATTCAGAATGGGGAGCTTTTCCTTTCTTTTTAAGGAACTTCTGTTTGAGTTTTAAAAATTCCTCAGGCGTTTTTATCCTTTCTATGATCTGGCTGTGTGGAATACTAATTTTAGTCAATATTGCAACTGGTAGGAGTTTATGGCACTCGAAGGAAGGTGACCATGTGGTCCAGTGGGGGACAAAGTAGAAAGTATGCTGTGACATGTGGAGATGAAACTAGCAGTCAAAAGCTAAATGATATGTTGGCCTTCATGGTGAGAGAAGGGACTACAGGATTAGGCCTGCCTTACTGCAACTATACAATACTTCGGTGAGGTCATACTGTGAAAATTTGTTGTGGTCTCCAAGAGGAAGGATGCTCTCACTGTAGGGAAGTGCAGCAAAATTTAACAAGACTGATTCTTGGGATGGTAGCACGGTTGTATGAAGGAAAAGAGTCATTTAGGCTTAGGTTTACTAGAGTTTAGAACACTGCGAAGGGATCTCATAGAAACCTACAAAATTCTAATAAGACTGGGCAGATTAGATGCTGGAAGTTACGATGCAACTTCTGAAAATGGTCCATTAAGGGCCATCATAGCCCAAGGACAAGGGATAAGCTAAGTACGGTTTACCAAGTAAGATGAGAAATTCACTGGAGAGTGAAAATCTCAAACTCAACCACAGAGGGCAGTTGAAGTTGCATTTTGTGGCAAAAGTAGGATCAATATTGGGATGATGAACCAGAATTGTATTGCATAGGACAGTAGGCTTGAATGTTGAATGGCCTTCTGCTTGCATTTTGCTTGTGACTTCCAGTTTTCTGTTTATAGGAGAGTACAGGAAATTGATTCAACTTTGATTGTAGTGTATGGTGATCTTGAGTTGGAGAATGACTGACTCCTGTTCTTATTTCTTAACACTTTGGAGCTCTTCATCCTGGATCTAATGGAGCAAATATGCACTTAACAAATGATTTTAAAAAGTAGTGTGACATTGGTCCTTAAAGGTCCATAGTGTTGGCAAAAACCTTTTCTTGCTGTTGTGGTTACAGGCTAATTCCAGAATAGAATGACTAACATAGTTCAGGAAATTCAAGATGGGATATTAGGGAAGTGTAAGATAAGCAGTTATGAGCTGGTAGTCTGCATAATGCCAGTCATGTACAGCTGTTCCAATGAATGATTTCATCCAACTCCAGAGCTAAAAGGTCCCTTCTGGACTGAAAATTAAGGTGACTCGTTTTGTTAAATCTTGCAGTATTGCAGATGAGGGGTAGGGCTGACTGTCATTAATTTGAACTTGATTGTGTTGTGAATTATGAGGAGTAAGAGAATACATTTTAAAATTTATATAAATTGCTGTCATTGTGAAACATAGAACAGTACAGCACAGGAATTGATTAATCAGTAATTTAATCAATTACTGATTAAATAAGTGATCAACTAATCTCTTCATATCTCTTCATTTTCATGTGCCTATGTAAATGTCTCTTAAAAGTCCCTAATGTATCTGCCTCTACCACCAGCCCAGGCTGTGCATTCAAGGCACCCACCACACTGTGAGGGTGGGGGGGGGGGGGGGGGGGAACTTGCTTCTCCCATCTCCTTTGAAATTACTTCTTCTCACCTTAAATGAATGTCCTCTGGTATTAGGTATTTCAACCTTGGAAAAAATAGACTGTCTACTGTATCTATGCATTTCATAATCTTATAAAGCTCTATCAGATCTCCCCCCTCAGCTTCTGATGCTCCAGAGTAAACCCCCTCTAATCCAGGCACCATCCTGGTAAACCTTCTGCACCATCTCCAAAGCCTCAACGCCTTTTCTATAATGGGGTGACTAGAACTGTATGCAATATTCCAGGTGGGGCTTAACTAGAGTTTTACAAAGTTCCAACAAAACTTCCAGACATTTGAAATGTATGAGTGGTTTTAATATGTTTAAATATAGAGTAAGTGATGTACAGTAGTTATATTTGAAGCCTAACATTTTCTTTTTGTTTCATGCTGTTGGTGACGATGCTGGCTATTATACTGCATCTTATTTCCAATTCTCACTGTGCCACTTGGATGTTTTGTGACCATCTCTGGACTCTGGAACTATGGGTTTACAACAGCGGTAAGTATTTGAAACCTGACCTGTCTTTTTTCCAACTTTACTTGATGTGGAATTGTCTGGCTTTCTTGACGCAGCGTGTTGTATATGAATTGTCATTTTAAGTTTTGGCTCTCTACTGCTGAGTTTGTTTTGGTGTGAGTGTTGTATTCATTGTTTCTGTTGTTGAAACTAATTGTTTTTTATTATGTTATAGCAACAAAAGAATCTTGAAGGATATGTGGGGTTTGCAAACCTTCCTAATCAAGTGTACAGAAAGTCTGTGAAGAGAGGATTTGAATTCACATTGATGGTTGTGGGTAAGTAATTTAGAATATATTGAAAATGGAAATCATTTAATTGTCATTTAGTTATTAGAGACCTTGTTGAAGAGAAACTGGTGGAAAGGTTGAGGAGTATATGCAGTATGTAATCCTGAATCATGTACTTGAATATCTCAGACTTATTTCTTCAACAAATGAATTTTAGCTAAGAGTGTTCTGTTCACATCCCTGTGAGTTAAGGAAGTAAGTCAGTTATCCATGTTTTGTTGTTGACTGAGGGTAGATTCCTTTTTGAAACCTCTATGAAGAAATAAATTTATCCTGTCACTTGAATAGTGCCTACAAGAGATGTACCTTGTGGCTAAAGGTGAGAATTTATTGACAACTGAGGGAGGAGTCATTGGAACCCCATTCTATTTGAAGCAAAATAGTAATCAAAGAAATGTACTTTTCAGATCAGCAAAATTGTTGAACTCCAGGAGTATAAACGGTTGAAGTTGGATCATTCCTAGTGATAGATGGTGTTAGATATTTGTGATGACTCTGCTAAAACAAAGGAAATAATTCCATTAAACTGGACAATGTGATCCTGAAAAGAGACATGATTAAAAAGAACTTCATTTATTTATTCAGCAATTTATGAGGAGTAGGCCCTTCTGGCCCCATGCCACCCTAGCAATGCCCAACTAACCCTAACCTAATCATGGGACAACTTGCAGTGAGCAACTAACCTATCTGGTACATCTTTGGACTTTGGAAGAGAACTAGAGGACATGGAGAAATGCCATGGAGAGAACATACAGAGACTCCATCCAGAATGGTGCCGGAATGGAACTGCAAATTTGGAACACCCTGAGCTGTAATAGTGTCAAGTTAACTACTATGCTGTATCCAATGGACATAGACCTCACTCTCTCACGCCATATAATTTTGATGAAGCTCACAATATATTTTCCATTTTGCCTCTTAAATTCAAAGCATATGAATAATTTTTAATCTGCCTTTGTCTTATTTTTCTTTTTTGCTTTACATTATTTAAATCAATCTAATGTTTCTAATTTCAAGTTGACATGAGAAAGGACACAACAATATTTTGTAAGGGGTTTAAAAAGTGAGGGGAGAAAGGAATAGGATGTTAGAAGACTCTTCTGATGAAGGATCTTGAACCTGAGACATTTCTGTTTACACAAAGTCTGCCTGACTTTGCTGAGTGTTTACAGCACTTTTTTTCAGTTTCTAGCATTTAGTTTTTTTCTGTAGCACAAACACTGGCAAAGATCAGCTGGATGCAAGGAGGCCTGGTTTTGAGCTGTATTACACCACTGCAAACTTGGGGCACTATTGGAACATTCAGAACATCTCAGACTGAAATTAATTTTGTGGATTTGATTTGATTTTGAAAGTTAACTGCAGCTGATAATTGTAATGGTGTAATATCTGAGAAAAGGGGTTTGGGTCAGACAGGGTGGCCACATTCGTTTAACTATAAATGATGTCTGTTCTGTTTGGCAAGTTAATCTTTGAGATGAGGCAATGACTTTATTGCGTGGGAACTTAACATTAGAATAGTTTTCTGTGCCCTGTGGAACATTCATGTAAATGTAATCTATATGGTAGTTGCTAAGTTATTGATAATTGCTTGGCTCGAACTAGCATTGTGAGTGAAATCATAATACTGCTTACAGTTTGAAATTGGATGATTTCCAATTTACGGGATGATTGACCATGATACTACAAACGTGTCTGTATACTACAGTATGCCTGTGAAATCTCTTACCCAGAGAGGCCATATGGTTAAACTTAGAAACCAGGGTATGTTCACCTTGATGGGACTGTATTGTAACAGTTTCCCCCACCCACCCCAATAGTCAGTGGGAATTAGAGGAGCAGGTGTATAGAGAGAGATTACAGATAGAATGTTAGGGTAGTATTAATGGGAAATTTTAACTTCCCTGATATTTGCTGGACCATTCATAGCTGCAAAAGGCTTGGCCAGTATGAAATTTGTTAAATATGCCCAAGAAAGTATTGTTAGTCACTAAGAAAGGCAGTAATCAGTGAAGATAGGCAGCAGTGCCTCTGCCACAATTATTCTCAACACTGCACCTCAATAAGGCTGTGTCCTCAGTGCCCAACTTTACTCCCTGTATAGTTGTGACTATGTAGACAGATTCTGTTCGAATTCCATTTACAAGTTTGTTGATATTACCATTATAGAAGACAATATCTCTAATATGTTGATGGAGAGCTTGGTGATATGGTGTCATGATAATATACTTTCTGTCAATATCAGCAAAACAGAAGAGCTTATCATTAACTTCAGGAAGGGGTTGGTGTTGAGTTTGAGGGTTGAGAGTCTATTCTGCTCCAGTCATATTGATGCCACAACTGAGAAAGCTGGCTACCACCTCTACTTCCTCAGTAGAGTAAATAAATTTAGCATGTCCCCTTTCACCCTCAATTTTTATAAATATACTGTAGAAAGTACTTGATCATGAGGCATCACAGCTTGGTACTGCTCTGTCCATGACTACAAGAAACTGCAGAGTTCTCGACACAGCTCAGCATATGACAGCTTCAGGCTCCCCTCCATGGACCCTGTCCACACTTTTCACTGCCTCAGTAAAGCAACCAGCATTATCAAAGACCTCACCCTTTACTCTGCTGAGCCTTCAGTAAGTTCTCCTGACTTCCTCTTCCTGCAGTCCACAATAAATTTTGTGGTCTTGCTGATGTTGAGTGCAAACTTGTTGCGGCACCACTCAACCAGCTGATCTATCTATCTATCTAACTTTACAAAAGCTGTGAATGTAATTGTTTTAAGAAGGGATGAGACTATCTAGATAGACTGTCTGTAGCTATTGTGGGGAGAGTAGGTAGTATAAGATACCTGGAAGAGATTCTGATTTGGAGTTAAATTATGAAATCAGAGACTTGAGATTGGATTAAATTGATGAATGAAGGAAATTGTTGAAGATTTGAGAGCAGGCTAAATAAATGTGTCTGCATCATATTTGATGCACTTGTAGCTGGGGTCACAAGGGGGGAAAAATATTAAAATAAACTAGAAACTGCATCATTTTTGTTCCTGTGGCTACATTCACTTTTATCACCTGAAATTCCAATGAAATCTTGAAGTGTTTTGGTCCAAAACATTGACTGTTCATTCCCTCCATAGATTCTGCTTAACCTTCTGAGTTCCTCCAGCATCTTGTGGGTGTTAGATCTGATTTTTCAGATGCTCTTAGATACCTGATACCTGAGAATGGTCACTTAATGTTATTTTAAAGCAGCCACCCACATTCCAAATGTAAACTTTTGAAGGGTAAACTTTAAAGCAAAGTAATATTACATCTTATTTCCTTTGCAAAGATGAAATCAAAATTACATGTTTTATAAATATTTCAGTAAAGTCCAATGTAATTTTTGATTTTTAAAAAATTCAGATTCATTAAGAATCTGAAGTTAACTTTTCCCTAATGCACAATGGTTCTGATATATTTCCTTTGGCACTGATTTCAGTATTCTGGGTGGAGAAACTTCCTGCATTTTTTAGATTGTCAAATGTCACATCTCAGATATTAAGTAACTTTAGCTGAACAAAACAACATGGATATTTCCTGTCTGAACAATAGATGTTAAATGGTTCTTGAGTGGATTATGGATCCATTCACAAGTTCAGTTTGAGAGGGATGGTTATATTTTGCCTCATTCTGTTTCAGTTGCGCATTAATAATTGAGTTGCTCTGTTTTTTTTACACAGCAGACTCGATCGGCCAAATGGTCTAATTCTGCTACTTTTTTTAATGGTCTTATAAGAACAAAAATGCTTGAACTGTGCAAGTCAGGTAGCATTTGTGCGGTGAGAAACAGTTACGTTTTTATTCAATAGAAATGGAGGTGGTGGAGAATGAGACAGCACAACGCCAGCTCACAGATGGGAAGAAAGGAAAACAAGAAAGTCAAATTAATTTGGGATTAGGAGCAAAATGGCACTTTGAAAATGCCACTCAGAATTAAGCTAGGATTATTATCAGCTAGAAATTTCTGAAGCCAACATTGACCCAGGAAGTCTGGAATGTGAATATTTGTAAGCTGAGTGCTGTTCCTCAAACTAATCTTGTACTTAACTAGCATAGCCAAGCTCGGAGTAGGATTAAAGAGTGACTAGAGTGTAGGTTAGCCCTCTGTTTTGTGGTTTAAAAGAGAGTTTATATGCACTTGCAGAAAGGGCTACTGGTAGCAAAAGTGCTAATTTATTAGTACAATTAGTTCAAAATCATCTTAACCAATCCTGATCATTATTGTTTCCAAGTACTTTGTTCTCGGTTCTGCATTATGTTCAATTGAACGTCTTGAAATTTAATTTATCGCATGACACATTACATTTAATTGAAGTTGGCAATTCCAAGGATATCCCTATCTGCCAAAGATGAGGCTAACGCATTTTCATCCATCTTTATCTAGAAGTTACAAGTGGATTATCTATTGCTTTTTCTCCCATTGACCTTGTCACATCTGCCAGTCTAATCCAATCAACTAACTGCATCTGATATCAAGCAATTGTTCAGAGCACAAGATACAGAAAAGATCATGGGACCAGTTGGCATTTTTTGCCGAAGATTTAGCTGTTTCTAGCTCAGCTATTGCTGTACACTTATAATAGCTAATGATGTTTACATCATGTACATAAGAAGCAGGAGAGGTCCAGTATGGTTAACTCCCATCCAAATGATCTACTCATAGTTATGAGGAACATAGAAGGTGTCTTTTGACACTACAATAAAAACATTTGCCAGTAATCCAGAAACAAAGCACTGCAAGTGCAGAGACTGCTCAGGTAGTATCCATGGAGTGAGAAATTATTTATTTTTCAAGCAGTTATCTTTTTATTAGACCTGGGTAAGTTAAAATTTAATTCAAAACTGGCAAACAGTGGAGTGAAACTAGGAAGAGAGAGCAACTTGGTGAGGTGAGTGATGGACAGTTAAAGGCTTTTGAAGGGTAAAAGCTGTGTTTGAGGAAGACGAATAAAATCTGAGGTTGGGGGGTGTGGGTGAGGGGAGAAAGCTAGATGCTTGGAATGTTAAATGTAAGATGAATGGCTGATATCTGTAATTGGTGCACTTAATATTAAGTCTGTCATATACTGAATTGGTAAATTTGTTCTTCAGTTTCACTTGTGCTGTTATACTGTTGGAGCAGTGCAGGAGGCTGGGAATAGAGATAAGCAATTAGAACCTGGAATTAGATTTCACAGTATGAGGACTGAATACCACGTAATAAACAGAAAGTTATTACTGTGTTGCCTAGAAGTTGTTAGTGTCTGAAAAGTGGCATGGGAGGTAGAATTGCATGTGTTAGATGGGTGAAAAGGATTGTAAACATTGGTAGAACAGAAGAGTGAACTAGGGAGAACTATCCATAAATACTGAATGGCAGTGGGAAGATCTATGATGGCACAATGTTTAATTTCATTTGTAATTCTGCTGAAAATAAACCCATTTAATAGAAGCTTAAATGGACTACCCACATGAATATTGCACTATAGACTGGAATAAGAAACAAGCTGCTGGAGAAACTCAGGAGGACAGGTAGCACCTGTGCAGAGAAACAGACAACTTACATTTTGGAACATGTCCTTTCATCTGCCCTGAAAGATTAGAGGAAAGATGGCCAGGAGGAAGAGGCGGGGGAGGGGTGAGGCAAGAGTTGCCAAGTTGAAGTGTGGATCTTAGTTGAGGAGTTAATTCCCCTTTCTGCCATTTAAAAAAAAATCTAACAAAGTCTGAACTAACATTGAAATCTTAACTATCATTCATACATTGAGAAATTGGTATTATTGGAACAATATTCCACTCATTCTGGTCTTAAAATATTAAAATTGTGTTCAGTGGCCTTCTGAAAAAAAAAATTGAAAGCTGAGTTGTACTGAAATAACAAGTATGAAATTTAAGATCTTGAACAAAACATCACTATGGATATTCAGGATAAGTTTTGAAGCTGAATAGCAAAAGACTGCAGATGCTGGAAATCTGAAATAAAACTAGAAAATGCTGAAAACGAAGTTCCTTTGCATTGTGGATACATGAGAGACTGCAGATGATGGAAGTCTAGAGCAATACAAGAAGAAAGTGCTGGCGGTACTCAGGGAAGGTAAAAGCCAGAATAAAGTGAGGGAAGGTGTAGAAGCCCAAGCTGGGGGATGAATGGTGAATCCAGGTTAGAGGGAATGGCTAGGTGGGAGTAAGTTGCAGTGGTGTGAGAAGCTGGGAGATGATAGGTAGAATAGGCTGAACAAGATGTAATCTGAAAGGAGAGGGCAGTCGACTGTGGGATAAAGGAAATGAGGTGGGGAACAAGAGGGGGTGAAAGTGTGGGTAGTGGTTATATCTTGAGTAAAGGGGTCAGAGGAATGAGGGAAAACAGAAGGAGAGGGGTTAAAGGAGACAGAGGGGGAGTGGTTGCCAGAAGTAAGATATATCGATGTTGATGCCTTCAGGGTGCAGACTAAAATAATAAAAAAAGAGGTATTCTTCTCATCTGCACTGAGTGCCAACTTGGCAGTAGAGGAGTTTGTGGGCCGACATGCCAGTGTGGGAATGGGAAAAGGGATGAAAGTGTCTGGACAGCAGGAAGTGATGAGGGAGTTGCTGAGAGAGCAATCCCTGTGAAAAGTGGGGAAGTGAAAGTGAGTGCCTGGTGGGATCAGTCTGAAGATGGTGGAAGTTGTAGGCAATGATATATTGGATGCAGAGGCTTATGGGGTGGCAGGTGAGGACAAGGGGAACTCTATCCCCCTTATGTTGGGGCTGGTAGTCATGGAGTGAGGGCAGATGTGCAGGAAATTGAGCAGATGCAGGTGAGAGCTGCATTAATAGCAGTTGAGGGAAAACACGAGGAAATCTGCAGATGCTGGAAATTCAAACAACAACAACACACAAAATGCTGGTAGAACACAGCAGGCTGGGCAGCATCTATAGGGAGAAACCATGTCGATGTTTTGGGCCGAGACCCTTCGTCAGGACTAACCGAAAGGAAAGATAGCAAGAGATTTGAAAGTAGAGGGGGGAGGGGGAAATGCGAAATGATTGGAGTAGACTGGAGGGGGTGGGATAATCCTGTTTTGTGTCTGTTTTTGCATTTCCTCTGTGCTTCTGGCCCCTCCCCCTCCACATTATGAAGCAAAAATGGGTTTAGTAGTCGCCAGAATTTGTGGTTTCCTTTGCTGTGTGAAATTTCCTTTAAAGGAAATATGCTTAGTTATTCGTCATCCAATTAAGACTGTCTACCTGTTGATAGTAGAAAGATTAGGTTTCTGAATAAGCCATTTTGATTATGTGCTGTTTCAGGAAGTGATTTTACTAACAAGATGTTCCATTTTTATTTGGAGGAAGATTAAAGATTGTTTTGTTTCTAGCTATAATGTGGTCTTTTGAGTTGAATGAAAGTCAGCAATGAAATGCCATGTCTACTGTGGAATATTCAGAACTTGGGAAAGGTTTTGTACTTAATAGTAGCAAGGATATCCAGAGGCCAGAGGGGAGCTGGAACTTTATTAATTCTCTTTAGAAGCTGTTAGACACTGTCAGCTCTTTAATTAGGCCTGAGCTCCGATCTGCTGAAGTAAAATAATGTGCTTGGAGACCACTTGCTTGAAACTTCAGCAATTTGATTTTCTCCTGGTGTGATTTAAGTATGTGGTTTTGTTAAATATATTTTGGTTTGTAATAATTTAACTTAACAAAATTATAGCTTGGTTGTCAGGAAATGAAAATGGAAGTGTTGGAGTCAAGTTGAACTAGCATTCCAATTCACAAGATAAATTAAAGAAATTAATCTTGGACCATCTCATTTTAAGTTGGATACAGAGTGCTCCAAGACAGATAGTGTCATATATCTATGATAAATTAAACTGACAGAAATATATGCCCACATCAGGAATGAAAGCCTGGGATAGGGACATATCTGAATTGGGACAAGACTTAGACTGTGATGTGATTTGGGATAATACTACCGGTGGTTTGAAAAACCCAAATCATCGGTATATACACTTGAAATTTTGTCATGGAGCATATCTAACACTGAGAATTAGACATCAAATGGGACTGGTTCCTGACCCATATTGCTCATTTTGCCCCCACGGAACCGTTGGTTCTTTTATTCATGTTGTATGGGAAAGTCTAGAGGTTTTTTGTTTGTGTGGGAAGGTTATCAGTACTCTTACAGAACTAACGGGGGTACAATTACCAATGGACCTCACTGTACATCTTCTAAATGATGACTCTCACCTTTCCCTTACGGAAAAAACATGCAAAATCTGGCTGGCAGGCTTGACTGCAGCTAAGAAGATTGTCGTCGTTGGAAACCTCCTCATGATATTTCAAGTACTCACTGGCTTCGGAACTTTTTGGACATTTCTTACCTGGAATTATCATCAGCAAGAGTAAATGATGCACAACCAAACACAATCTTAATGTGGACAAATTTGATATCTAACTTAAAATATCTTCTGTTAAAATAGGAATGCTCTGTCTGTGTATGCACCACTATTCAGTTGGTTGGTGGAGGGGAGATGGGTGGGGGGGAGGAGTGGAGAGGGGGATGGGGATGAGGGTTGGGGTGGCTGGGTTAAACAGTCAAAATGTAATCGGCAACTGGTTGTATTGAATGTAATTTGTTGGTGTTGCAATAAAAATAGTGATATAAAAAACAAAAAATTTAAGAAAAGAAATTAATCTTGCGTTTCTTTAAAATCCTATTAAGCATTCACCTTCTATTACATCCTTTTAAGGACACTTGTATCTGAGCAACCTTCTGTGTTAAAATAATGTTGTATCTTGAAATTCTACGGGTATCTGGTCCTGGTATGGGTTTTTAGCAGAGAAGGAATCGAGAATATAAAATTTTTTAAAATAATGACCAGCAAAATTTGATAACGAGTCACATTAATTGTAGTATATGCAGGTAGTTCATAAAAATATTTTTGTTCAACCGTGACATATTCAGATTGTTCTTTTAGTAAATGTCCGCTTGAGTATCAGATCAAAACATGGTTCAACTGTAGGCAAATGTAACTTGAAGCCAAGAGCTTTTGCTATTTTTTTTGGTTGTTGCTTAACTTTGTGTATAGGTCAGCCATACCTTTTATTTTAGTATGGATGATAGCACTTGATTCCCTTCCCATGTGACATAATAAAGAGCTTTGTCCAGATGTATGAAGAAGGGTTCATTTTCATTTGATCATTTACTTGGTCAGCTCTTTGGCAAAGCCATTCCACTGCAAAGCAATTATCATGCAGACTCTGATTTGTGCTGGGATCACGTGGCAAAGCCAGTTCTTAATTGCATCACCATATCCACAATTGTTAACATGAAAGTCTTTTTAAGCCATTTGTATATGAAACTTGACATTGAGTTTCTACCTTTCGTCTATGAAACAGGGGTGATGAACGTCTGACACATTCTCAAGATTACCTGTGCAAAAAATTAGTTGCCATTTGGCATGCAGTGCTTTCCCTCAATTCTTTAAACCCCATCCATAATAAAAAGGTACATCGTGATCATCTTTACTACCAATTGAAACAGCGAATGACTTGCAACCAAAGGGCAGTGAGATGTTTTCATAGGAAATGTCTCACACAGGCTTTGTGCCAGCTGGACAATGATGGGAACACATGACATTGGATGAGTATATTTTGAAATACTTGCAGACCTGATGTACGCATTATGCCATAAAAACAACCTCTCTCATTATCAGCAAAACAAAAGAGCCGATTATTGACTACAGGAGGATGATTCTGGACATCCATGAGCTAGTCGTCATTAGGGGATCTATCCTGAAACTAGCACGTAAATGCCATCACAAAGAAGGGACAGCAGTGCCTCCTCTTTCTTGGAAGTTTGTGCTGATTTGGCATGTCATCTTAACTTTGACAAACTTATATAGATGCACAGTGGAGAGTATCCTGACTGGTTGTATCATGGGCTGGTATGGAAACAGCAATACCCTTGAACAGAGAAGCCTACAAAAAGAAGGCTTCTCACCATTGAGCACAAGGAATACTGCCACAGAAAAGCAGTGTCCATTATCAAGGGCCCCCACCCTGCAGGCTATGCTCTCTTCTTGCTGCTGCCAACTGGAAGGAGGTACAGGGTTCTTGGGTCCTATACCACCAGGTTCTTACCTTTATTACCTTTCAACCACCAGACTCCTGAACCAGTGTAATAACTTACACTGAACTGATTCCACAACCTATGGATTCACTTTCAACTACTATGCAACTCATGCTCAATATTAATTATTTACTTATTATTTGGTTTGCTTTGCAAGTTGCAGAGTTTTTCTTTTGCACAGTGGTTGATTTAGGCTTTGCATAGTTTTTATTGATTCTATTGCATTCCTTTGTTTTACTGTGAAGGCCTGCAAGAAAATAAATCTCAGGGTAATATATGATGACGTATGTACTTTGAACAAGAATCACTTTAAAACTGCCCATAATTATTGTTACTCATTCATTATTCCATGAAAACCTCTGCTCAACATTAGCTGAAAATTTCTTAGAAGATTATTGGCAATTTGGGCACACGCTGTGAAAATGATATTCTGCCCCAGGCTAGAACATAGCAAGAGTTACATTGTCTAGTCACCTCTTTGTCTGTTCCACCATTCAGTAAAGTAGCCTCAACTTTCCTACTCTCCTTATATTCTTTTAATTTGTGGTGGAGAATTCAAGTGTCATTGTCCTTTAAGAGGAGAAATTCCTGCTCAGTAACTTCTGAAATGATTACTTGTATTTGAAACTATGCGTCTTAGCTCTAGATACACCAACCAGTAGAAGCATTGACATGGCACACTTCCTGCCAGTCTCCCTCAGTGTAATGATTCTTAAACAAATAATTATAAGCTCAGCTTCTCATCATATGCCAACCCTTCATCCTACGAATGAACGCAGGGAGCCTTCTGCCTGTGCAAGCGCATCCTTAAAGATGGAGACCAAAATAACACAGGACTCCAGATTCAAACTTGGCATGGCTTGTAAAATTAAAATCCTTTCTGTTATATTCCATGTCCCTTTTAATAATAGCCTGTGTACCATGAACCTTCCTAACTTGGAGCTAACCTTGAGTTTCATATGCCGGGAGCCTCAGCTCCAACTGTTGCACAACACTTAACATTTATTCTACTGCGATAGTTTACCTCTTTGCTCCTTAAAAGTGAATTACTCAGTTACAGTATTTCTCCATTAGATTCTGTCTGCCAGCTTCATGCGTATGCAGACTATCTAATTGAGAATTCTGTCTTTGCAACTTACAAAACTGATTTTTGCATCATTAGCACATTTTGCTTAAGTATTCTCAGTGCCTTTTACCAAATTGAGATGAAGGTATTTGAGGCCTCAGCACTGATGGCTGTGGTCCCAACTAGTTACCAATTGCCAATCAAGAAATTATCCAATGTTCCAACTTTATTCTTTGTTACCTTCCTATTCACCTTGTTATGTTATCTTAACCCCCCACCTCCACAATGTGCTTATTTTGGGAAATGAATTTTTGTGGTTCCTTGTGCCTTTTATAAAAAAAATCCCTAAAGTACTGCAGGTTGTTTGATAGTGTAGATTAGCACAGACAGTATATCCATTTAGCAATACCTCTTACACTGGTGGCATTTGTTACTTGACTCTTGACTTTTTGACATTGATTACTACAGCAGAGGCAAAGAAACTCAGACAGGAAATCTGAAGCATCATGGTGTGACCTTAAATTGCCAACTGTGCCATTGGTTTTTAATCATTTTGTTTATAGGTTCTGAGATTGGATACTGATCAGTTATGCAAATATTTAATATTGTGTCTTGTTTGGAACCATATTCTATTTAGTGTTGTGTACACCAAGAACTTTGCTTATGATTATTTTACTGAAACTTTATTGATGACTTTAATTTTTTCTGGCAACATACACAAAATTTTGGAAGAAATTTTGGCAGGTCAGGCAGCATCCATGCAAATAAATAGTCAGTGTCTTGGGCCAGGACCCTTCTTCAGGACTGAGAAGGAAGATGCAGAATAAAAGCGGTGGTGGGTGGGGAGGGGGAATGAAAAAGGCTATCTAGGTGATAGGTGAAACTGGATGGATGGGAAAGGCCAAGGGCTGGAGAAGGATTCTGATAAAGGAGAGTGGACTGTAGGAGAAAGGAAAAGAGGTGGGGGTCCAGGAAGGAGTGATAGGCAAGTGAGAAGAGGTAAAAGGTCAGAGTGAGGAATAGGAGGGAGTGGAATTTTTTTCCCTGGAAGGAGAAATCCACATTCAAGCCATCAGGGTGGAGGCTACCCAGATGGAGCATAAGGTGTTGCTCTTCCACCCTGAGGGTGACCTCTTCTTGGCACAAGAGGTGGCTGTAGAAAGATGATCAGTTGATGTTAAGCACTGTCATAACAGCAAACATTTCTATAAATGATTTTCTGAATGGTTTGCCCTTCCCGGAGAAGGGAGGTTGTTATTTTATCCCAGATGAAATTTGTGTGGGTGGGTAGTGAAACCACATACAGCTTAAAAATGCCAGAGCCCACGATTACAAATGTTTGGCAAACTGACCAGGCTGTTCGTCCTTGGATCTTCCATTTTCAATCTTTGTTACAAATGCTGAATTTGTTTACCAAAAGCTACTAGAACAACAAAGACTTGTATCAAAGGCAACATGCTGGAAATAAATAAAAAACACAAAATGCTGGCAGAACTCAGCAGGCCAGACAGCATCTATGGGAGGAGGTAATAACGACGTTTCGGGCTGAAACCCTTCATCAGGAGTGAAGTAACATGGGATGGTCGAGGAGGGATAAGACTTGTATCATGTCATTCCACTTGGTAGGAGGGGGACATTACAAAGCAATTTGTGTATAATTGGACAAATTTGATGCCAGGCTTGAGCTGATGTTTAGTAAGGGGGTGGGAGAGACAAACAACTTGTTCAGAGGTGTTTCTCTGGTTCATTGTCTGATCAAATTGGCAGTGTGGGCTGTGTAGAGATCCAGAGTTGGGGAAAGTGGAATTGTGATTTGCTGGGTACAGGTCCTCCCTAGCAAATGAATGCCCCATACATATGAACAGAAGCTTGAGAGACTGGATGGATTTTCCTGCTGCTGCGCAGCTGTTGGCATCTTCAAGCTGGGAATGGAGCATTTCCACATGAACACTGCTCCCTTGCCCCGATTCTATCCTAGTCCTTACTGAGCTGCGACCATCAGACGCTGGATTGGGTTGGATGTGCTGAGCATGCTTCCTCACTCAGCTGGTGGCCACTCTTCCCAAGCCACTCACACTCTAGTTACAGCTGTTTCTATGACCCACTCTCAGATGCTGTTCATTTCCCACAAGCAGTCCTCAAGAACATAACCCTGTCATGACCTGGGGACTGCCCATGTAAGGAAACTGAACTTCTCAAGTGTCTTTGAAGTTGGTGTGGGGGAGGGGGTGGTAATTGCATGCAGAAAATGGAAGGCTTGGGCTAGACTCTGGCACAGTCCAGACTTAGTGGTGGGTAGAAGTGGTCTCAGTCCCTTTGCCCTTTTAATTTACACTTTACTTTATTGTCACCAAACAATTGATACTAGAGCGTACAATCATCACAGTGATATTTGCTTCTGTACTTCGCGCTCCCTGGAATACAAATTGAAGTAAATATTATAAAAATTTAAATTATAAATCTTAATTAGAAAATAGAAAAGGGAAAGTAAGGTAGTGCAAGTCAGGTCCAGATATTTGGAAGGTTTTTGTGGAAGATATTTGGAAGATCCAGGTCAGGATCCGTTCAGCAGTCTTATCACAGTTGAAAAGAAGCTGTTCCCAAATCTGGCCGTACAAATCTTCAAGCTCCTGAACCTTCTTCCGGAGGGAAGAGGGACAAAAAGTGTGTTGGCTGGGTGGGTCGTGTCCTTGTTTATCCAGGCAGCACTGCTCCAACAGCGTGCGGTATAAAGCGAGTCCAAGGATGGAAGATTGGTTTATGCGATGTGCTGGGCTATGTTCACGATCTTCTGCAGCTTCTTCCGGTCTTGGACAGGACAACTTCCATACCAGGTTGTGATGCACCCTAGAAGAATGCTTTCTACGGTGCATCTATAAAAATTAGTGAGGGTTTTAGGGGAGAGGCCAAATTTCTTCAGCTTTCTCAGGAAGTAAAGGTGCTGGTGGGCTTTCTTGGCAGTGGACTCTGCTTGGTTAGACCAAGTCAGGTCATTTGTGATATTCACACTGAGGAACTTAAAGCTTTTGACTTGTTCCACCTGCGCACCACCGATGTAGATGGGGTCGTGCGGTCCGTTACTCCTTCTGAAGTCAACAATCAATTCCTTCGTCTTGCTGACACTTCTCAAAATCTCTCCAGGATAGGTTTAATGGCTAGAAAATCATTTGTAAAACTTTATGTACACCAGTCCACCATGATCTATACTTTCAGAAATCATGTTTTGTTGCTGAGTATATGCACATTTGTTTTGTTCATTTTATCCTTGTACTGATACTTCTCATTGTGCTAACTTGTCTGGTTAAAATACCCTCAGTTTCAGACTCAAAGTAACATTGAACATGTTGGGGAGTTGGCCACTTCTGTAACTGTTTTCAAGAAGTAGTTAATTCTATCATTACAATTTAATTCTTTTATTACAATGTTAAGCACTGAAATTCCGGGAATGTAGATTGTCATTTCAGTATTTTTGTGAGGTTAGAAGTTTACTCCTTCTGTTTGATAAACAGTGATTTGACCAGATCTTTACTCTCTTCCCCAAATTAATTTCACCTTGCATTCTAATAACTCATTTACAGTGGTTCCCATGTTGTGCTACAAATGTCTCTTGGATTTGTATCTAGTGGCTACAACATATGGCTGATTTATACTTGTGTGTACGGGCTATGCCGCAGCCTATGCCATAGCCCTGATTTTCACTTCTGTGTCACTCTACGCTGTAGCGAGCATGAGTTGTGCGCCAAAACGCTAGTTGGTGGTGGGGCTTCTATGCCACTGTGAGTTTCTTCGTGAGCGACGTGGACGAGGAAATGCATTTCAAACATTTTCGCATGTCAGCAGGTAGATTTGATGATTTGGTTCATCTATTTTGCATCGGTGTGCAGACATGGCGGAGAAGAAGCAACCAGAAATGCGATGCTACCAAGTGGACCAGTCACAGTTGTTGCAGTCTGCGTCACTGCAATGCGTGAGTTACTTTTTTGTGGAGGTGCATGTCACCCTACAGCGTTGATGCGACGCACAAGTATAAATCAGCCTTTGATGTAAACATTATTTGCTCTTGTGTAATACCTTCCCCAATCCTGTGTGCTGCAAAGTACATTGCAGCCAAATTTTTACAATAGTGACTATATTTTAAAATTGTAACATGGGAAAGATAGCAGCTACACACACCAAATGCTGGAGTAACTCAGCAGGCTTGGCAGCATCTATGGAAAAGCGTATAGTTGATTTAGGCCAAGACCCTTCAGCAGGACTGGAGAAACAAAGATGAGTTAGAGAGTTATACTGTTTTCCACAGGTGCTGCCTGACCTGCTGAGTTCCAGCATTTTGTGTGTGTTGCTTGGATTTTCAACATCTGCAGATTTTCTTTTGTTAAAGATAGCACCTAATTTGTGCCTTAACAAGTTTCCATATGAAAAACTGTCTCTTGGCTGTTGGCTTGGGTACATATATTACGCTCTCGAAAGAGCTCCCTTAGTCTTAACAATTCCACAGCATCTTTAATATCCATATGTAGCTTTCCTCTGCCCAGTTTAATGTCTAGTCACTGCATAACAACTCAGCACAAAGACTAATTTTGCTAGTACTGTATAGCATTCCACTAACTGTTTACACTTGAATCCTTCCCCCACCCCATCAATGACAGAGATCTAAAAATAACCAATATTATGTCATACTGTAAATAGAACAAAGAACTCTTTGAAATTTACCAATGTTATTTGTAACATAATTTAGATAAGGGTGACACAGTAGACCAGCCAGTAGAGTTGTTACCTCACATTCGAGTGACCTGGGTTTATTCTTGAGCTCTGGTGCTGCTTGTGGGGTTTACACATTCTCTCTGTGCTTACATGGGTCACCCCCACCCCATATACCAAGGACAAGCGAATTGTTGGCTCAGTTGGCTACTTTTAATTTCCCTTCAACTGACAAACGCAAGGAGTTCATGTGAATGTAAAGAAAATTAAGAAAATGTTCAAGTGGAGGAATGGGTTTGTGGTGTGAACTGCCATTGAACCATATGAACAGAATGTTCTCACATATTTTAAGGAAATATGAGGAATATGAATGTCAATTTACAACACATGAGCAGAGCATTTATTTAAAAATAGATTTTGAGGTCAAAACCTGCAACTACTGTAGGCTAGAGCATGGTTTTAATTATATGCAGAATTGATGGCAGTGACATTTATTTACCCACTGATTCATTGAGCATGCCATGTGGTATGAGATCTATATATTTGTTTTGTTGCCAACACTTGGCGGATATTGGAAGGGGCAGGGAGGGTTGTTTCTATGAATATTTTTTCTTAAACTGCTAGATCACATGGAATCTTGACAGAAAAGAGTGAGAGTCCGCACTGCCTAGAAACACCGACAGAGAGTAGCTCCAAAGAAGCGTCGCCTCTTCACCTTCATTTGCATCATGTATTTTCACCAGTTGGATTTGTAGATACAGTGCCTGTAAAAAGTATTTGCCTCCCTTGAAAGTTTTTATTGTTTTACAATGTGGAATTACAGTTAATTTAGTTTGGTTTTCTTGACACTGATCAACAGAAAAGACTCCTTTTCAAATTGAAAACAAATTTCTACAAATTGGCTTAAATTTCTTACAATTATTCAACACAAAATAATTGATTGCATAATTTCTCAGCCCCTTCAAGTCAGAATTTAGCAGATGCACCTTTGGCAGCAATTACAGCCTTGAGTCTGTGTGGATAAGTCTCTATCAGCTTTGCACATCTGGAAACTGCAATTTTTCCCCATTCATTACAAAACTGCTCAAGCTCTGTCAGATTGCATGGGGATCATGAGTGAAAAGCCCCTTTCAAGCTCAGCCACAAATTCTCAATTGGATTGAGGTCTGGTCTCTGACGTCGCCACTCCTGGACATTAATTTTGTTCTTTTAAAGCCTTTCCTGTGTAGCTTTGGCTTTATGCTTGGGTTGTTGCCTTGCTGGAAAACAAGTCTTCTTCCAAGTCGCTTTTCTCTTGCAGTCTGCATCAGGTTTTCCTCAAGGATTTCTCTGTATTTTGCTGCATTCATTTTACCTCTACCTTCACAAGCTTTCCAGGCCCTGCTGCAGTGAAGCATCCCCACAGAATGATGTAGCTACCACAATGCTTCATGGTAGGGATGATGTTTGGTTTACGTCAAACATAGTGTTTAGTCTGATGGTCAAAAAGCTCAGTTTTGGTTTCATCAGACCATAGAACCTTCCTTCTTCCAGCTGACTTCGTAGTCTCTCACATGCCTTTTGGCAAACTCTAACCGAGATTTCATGTAAGATTTTTTCAACAGTGGCTTTCTCTTTGCCACTCTCCCATAAAGCTGTGATAGGTGAAGCATCTGTGCAACAGTTGTTGTATGCACAGTCTCTCCCATCTCAGCCACTGAAGCTTCTCCTCCTCCAGAACTGTCATAAGTCTTTTGGTGGCCTACCTCACTAGTCCCCTTGCACGGTCACTCACTGTTGGCCCTTCCAGATACAGGTATATTTTTACTACGATCAATTAAAACATTTAACTAATAAAATGCAAAAACAAAGGAACTGTTTGTGGATTACAGGAAGAATGGAGACAGGCTAACTAACCACTATTTACATCAATGGATCTGGCTTGAAGATTTACATGTTTACATAAAGTGGGAGGTGCGTGTTTGTGTAAGAAATTATAATGTTACTGGTACTATAATAATAAAATAAATAGTACACATGAAGCTGAAGCATTAAAAGATGAAAAGTTGCCATTGCTGAATGAAAGTGTGTCAATGAGCTGGGAAATGGGGGGAGGAGCGGTCTGTAAGGCATTCAGACAGGGAGTACATGGCAGCATGGTGTTAAGAAATCTAACAGCTTGGGGGGAAGAACCTGTTACCCACCCTGACAGTTCTGTTTCTTGTACTGTGATACCTTGATGATAGGAGGTCGAAGAGATTGTGGGAAGAATGGGAGAGTCTTTGCTAATCCTGGAGGCAGTGCACGTGCAGTGTTTCTGACACACACACACACACACCACCCGCCCCGCCCCCCCCCCCCCCCCCCCCCAAATCCATACATCCAGGATGGAGGTTGGGGGGGGGGGGGCGTGGAGGAACCCCAATGATATTTTCAGCAATCCTGAGTATCCATTGCAGGATCCTGTGATCTGATGACTGCAGTTCCCATCAAATGGTGATGCAGCTGGTCAGATGCACTCTGGTGCTTCAGTAAAATGTGGGGGGAGGTGGGGGTTAACATCTTCCCTTGCCTCAGTCTCCTGAGGAAATGGAAACGCTGCTGTGCTCTCTTGGCCAAAGAAGTGGTGTTGAAGGACACATCACATGTAAGGGAAAGTTGTTTGAATATCAACAATCTGCTGGAGGAGCTCAGTGGGTTGAGCAGCAGCAGGGAGATTTGGAGAAAGAATTGTTGACTCTGTTTTTTTTAAGAGTTTGGGGAGAATTGGGAGAATTAGCATGTCACCAAAGACTTTGGCAAATTTCTACAGATGTACTGTTGAGAACATTCTTACTGCTCCAGTAAGGCTCCAGTGTGCAGCATCAAAAGAGGCTGCAGAGTGTTGGAGACTCAGCCAACTCTATCACGGGCACAGCCCTCCCCACATTCAGGAAATCTTTAAGAGCTGGTGCCTCAAGAAGGTGGAATCCATCATTTATATCCTCAGTATCCAGGAAATGCCCTCTTTTCATTCCTACCATATGTGAGCTAGTTGAGAGGGCAGATTTCAGGACTCATCCTCACCTATCACCTGCCAGCTTGTTTCTCTCCCCCCCCTCCCCCCCCAGCTAATTATTCAGGCTATAATCACAGCCCTTTTCAGTCCTGACGAAGGGGTCTCAACTTGAATTGTCAACTGTGTATTTCTGTCCATAACATTCTATATGACTTGAGTTCCTCCAGCATTATGTTTGTAGTCATGAATGGTAGACTGATTTTCCTGTCCATTGTGAGAATTTGAGTTGACCCAGGTCCATTGATTTGCAATTTTCAAAATTTCATACATATACCAATTGCTGGCAATTGTTCATCCCCCGTTACATAAAAACAAAAGAAAAACACAGAGCCGGGAGATTACTCGTGCACATTTACTTTCGCTTTTTACTTTAAACAAGGCACATACATGTGATGTGGGGATCTAATGCCATATACATACTTTTATATATAACCCATATATCATTATGTAAACACCAAAGAATGCTTAATCAAGCAATATATTTACAATATTACTCAAATATTATATTAAATATTAAATGTATAACAAAATCTGAGGCCATTGGTTAAGTTGTAAGTTCTTTAAGGTTAGCTCTTGCTTCCCTGCCTATGCTCACTGTGTTTTCCTTTGAGGGAAATATAACCTTTTAATATCCTGAGTTTATGGGGGAAAAGTTCAGAGTAATTTTGGAGCGTCATTTCCATTCTGCGTTCTGATGTAAGATGGAAAGCAATGCTAAGATGGAAATCACAATTGTGACCGGCTTGGCAAAAAAACTGGTTTACAGTACTGTCATTAACAAATTTTAATTTCTATTGGAATAAATATAAACTGGATATTAAAATTAGTTTATTTTAGTAACCTCATGACTACTCTGCAACTGTTGGAAGTTTGGCTCATCCATCCCTGGCCAGTGTGGTTCTGTTTTGAAAGCAGTCCCATGGTTTTTGAACTCAACCTCAGGCAGGCAGACTCTAAAGCAACGAATGCACATTTTTATATGGGTTTTTGAAATCTGCGTAAAATGTCACAGACTATGAATGACAGTTTTGGTCTACAGCAAAGAGTTGTCCATGGAATAGTCTTCAAGATTTATTCAAAATCTTTATTATGGCTACGAAAGGCTTTCTAAAATAATAGACAGTGGTAAGTTGAAAAGGCAGAATTGATAGACATTTAGTCTTGCTAATACTGTAAATCAGAAGGCTGTGAGAAACATGAGTAGAATTGATACAAGTTTCCAGGCTCTTAATGCTGTGAGAGCTCATATTGCGAATTTATCGGTGTAGGCAATCTTGTATGGACTATCAAGTTTCAAGTCTGCTTGTTTTGCTGTGTTGGTATTTGAATTGCTTAGATAGCAGGCAGCTGTCCAGATGGATTGATGTTTTTGAGTCCAGCGATTCCTATGTTGCCATGAAGGAGCCAAGACTTCATTTTGGAACTCTGACATAATATTTTGACATCTGATAGATTGCTGCTGATATCTGGAATGGGAATAACCTAAAATTTTGTATCTTGTTAAACATAAGCAAACTGTCTGTTTTTCTCTGTGTAGGTTTCACCTTTTAAGGCTAAAATGCAACTAACTGGTTTTACGTGCATTTTTATGGTTACAAGGATCACTAAAAGCTTTCCAACCGACAAATATAATAACATGACTCTTCAAGAGCACCGGGATGTCAGCAACCTCTCCTCCTTTGGTACATCACATGGAGGCTTCTTCATAACTTTGTGCTGTTGGCAACAACATCTCCTGCACCATCTTCATCAGTAGAGGTACATCACAAGACTGTGTACTTAGCCCCTGCTCTAATTGCTTTACACTTTTAAGTGTTTGGCTAAGCACAGTTCCAATGCCCTATTCAAGTTTGCTGATGACACTGCCAAAAGCCAAATCAAAGGTGGTGATGAATCAGCATATAGGAGGGAGATTGAGAATCCAGCTGAGTGGTGTCTTAACAACAACTCCTTACTCAATGTCAGCAAGACCAAGGAGCTGATTATTGACTTTAGGAGGAACAAACCAGAAGTCCATGAGCCATTCGTTATTGGGGATCAGAGGAGGTGGGGTCAACAACTTTAACTTCCTTTCTGTTATAACTTTAGACGACTTGTCCCGGCATGTAAGTGCGATTATAAAGAAAGCCCAGCAGCATCTCTACATAGAAGTTTGCGAAGATTTGGCGTGGCATCTAAAACTTTGACAAACTTATATAGATGTGGGGTAGAGAGTAAACTGACTGGTTACATCACAGCGTGGTATGAAAATACTAATGCTCTTGAATGGAAAATTCTACAAAAAATACTAGATAATGGCCAAGTCCATCACAGATAAACCCTCCCACCATTGAGCCTTCGACACAAAGTGGTATCGTTGGAGAGCAGTGTCAAGAACCCCCACCACCCAGGTCATGCTCTCTTCTTGCTGCTGCCATCCAGAAGGTGGTACAGGAGCC
The DNA here is from genome assembly GCF_048418815.1 of Hemitrygon akajei. Lineage (NCBI taxonomy): Eukaryota > Metazoa > Chordata > Chondrichthyes > Myliobatiformes > Dasyatidae > Hemitrygon > Hemitrygon akajei. The sequence continues at coordinate 110,569,222 of NC_133124.1, forward strand.
TCAGGGTTCTCACCTCCAGGTTCAGGAGCATTTATTACCTCAACCATCAGGCTCTTGAACTAGAGGGGATATCTTCACTTGCCCCATCACTGAAATGTTCCCACAACTTGTGGCTCACTTTCAAGGACTCTTTATCTCATCTTCTCAATATTCATAGGTTATTTAGTTTTTATTATTTTTCTTTTCGTGTTTGCACAGTTGTCTTTTGCACACTGGTTGAATCCCTAAGTTGGTGCAGTCTTTCATTGATTCGACTATGGTTATTATTCTGTTATGGATTTATTGAGTATACCTGCAAGAAAATGATTCTCAGGGTTGGTGACATATATGTACTGTGATAATAAATTTACTTTGAACTGTAGCTTGCTGCTCAACATGTGCCTGGCAGTTACCAACTTCATTGTCTCAAGCCCTGTCCATTCCATCCACAAAGATATGAATCTAAATTAAATCCCATCTTGTGCCTCCAGAGCATCCGAACATTTAGGGTGGAGTGCATGCATTGATGATAGCATATTATTTCTATTTTGTTGAGCTAAGTGCTCAAAGGTGTTTGCTGATACCACAGGGAGAATTACTGGGGTTTGTTCTTAATGACAAATTTAGTTTGTGAAGGTTGCTGGTCTTCTGGTTTGTACTTTCAGATTCATTTATGTGTCATATATACATCAAAACGTACAGTAAATTGAGTCATTTGCATTACCAGCACAATGTGCTGAGGGCAACCCCAAGTGTCACAAAACATTCTGGCACGCATAACCTTACCTCCAGATCCAGGCGAGACAGCCACTCTGTGTCCAATGGATTCGCAGACATGTGGCCTCCAAATTCCCCAGTGGTCTCGTAGACCAGGGCTCCGGTCATCTGGCCTCGACTTCTGGACATCTGGTTGCTCTTTGGTATCGGCCCCAGGATTCTCCAATGACAGAGACCCCAAAGCTAAGCCTTGGAACTATGATAGGGACCCTGAACAACAGGCCTTGAATGACTGACTCTTGTACCTAGGGAGTCACCAGCCCATGTGCCACCTTCCCACACAGAACCTTGATCTGATATCAGGATGTACTACTGCCTTGGCTGTCTCTGACTCGATGCAGCAGTGTGGATGTAAAATCCTTTGAGTGTCCTGGCGATGAGCAGCATTTAGGCACATTGGTATTCGGATTATTCATGCAGGTTTGCATATTCCAAGTCCAGGTGTTCATATTGTAAAATAGATTTTGTCTGGATAGCTACATACCAGCTACCTCATAAGCTTGTTAGAAATAGTATCCTTCTCACCACTTGTTTTTTCACCTGCCTTCGTATCATAAGCAATGTGCTTGCTCCTCAATCTAAACAATCATTATAGATTTCAAATAGTTGCGGTTTCAGAACTTGTCAGTATGGGGCACTGCTAATTACAACTTGCCTACTTGGAAAAATCACTTATCTATCCCAATTCTGTTGTTTGTTACACAATTATCCTTGTAACACACACCTTTATTTCTTGCACAGCAACTTTTTAAGTAGCAGTTTATCAGATGCTTTCCAGAAATCCAAATACATGGAATTGCTCTTTCCTACACTTGCTTTCTCAATACATTCTCAAATGGTTTGAATAAACTTGGCAAACACTATTTCACTATAAAACCATGCTGACTCTGCTTGATGATTTTAGAAATGTATTACTGTTATTCGTTTAGCAATGATTCCAGTATTTTGTGACTGACACATGCCAGATTAATTGCCCCAAGTATCCTGTTCTGTCTCCATCCTTTCTTGAATTGGTTGTTAGATTTTTGGTTTTCCTATCAGTTGTGATTTTCTTACTATCTAGGGAATTTCAGACAGTCGTGACCAGTAAATAGTTAATAGGGGGTTAACTACCCTTGATTTTTCTGCTATGTGTAAAGTATAATATGAGCAAGGTGTTGTCACGAAGCTATTTTTCTTCCCTCTGGGATTTTCTGTGGACCGTGTATAATTTGTAGACAAAAGTACTTTGTTGAAGGGGATGATTAAATCATGGACTTGGCATGCTGACTATACTTGAAATTATGTTTGAAACATCAGAACCCAAAGACCCTTGTGGTTCAGAAGGTATTTTGTGAAGAGTTGAAGTTGTCTTAACCTATTTCTGGTGAGCATTAAACTGTGGTGCAAATTGATTCAGCAATAGTTTTCACTGTCACTCATTCAGAGTAATGTGTCTTTGTTTTAAAAGAGCTCCAATATCTGTGATGCTTTCTCTGCACCTGACTTTATAATAACCGATCTAGAAGTGTTATCATTGGGAAATGAGGCTTAAGATTTCCAAGTTTAGCATGGAATCTCGTGTTCCTGGCTTCATCCCCATCCCAGCTTTGTTTCATTTTGGAGTGATGGAAACTGATGGTTATGGTGCTTAAGTCATTTGATGGCGAGAGAGTTTTTTAAAGTTGGAAATCACTTGCACCATACACTTCTCCATTCACTTACCACCCACACATTTCACCTGTTGGCTCTGCTTCTCCCCATCCCCCTCCTTGTTCCTCTTCCTTTCATTTAATGATTCCTGAGCCTGCCTTCCTTATCAGATTCTAGCACTGATACCCCCTGAGTTCCTGCTTATCATGATCCAACAATTATCTCCACCAGCTGTCTTCCTTCCCTTCCAAACTATCCCCGGCTCCATCTGCTCCTTTTGTCTACTTCCATCATCCATTTACCCATTCCCTCCTCCCTCTTCTACCTGGTTCATTCTGTTCATCTCTTAACCTCTCATTCCTCACGGATGTTGCTTAACCTACCAGGTTCCTTGAGCAGATTTTGTTGTTCCTGAAACATTAACTTTTTCTCTTTCCGTGAATACTGCTTAAACTGAGTTTTTTCCAATTTTTTTCTGTTTGTTTCATTCTTTTAAGATATAGAAAATGCCTTTGGTGTTTCAAAAAGACTTCAGAATGTATTGTTTTACTGTCATTTTTATAACTCTCCATTCAACAAGTAATTTTTGTATACAGAAATTGATGGAATATTATACAGAAAAGAATGAATTCCTTTGAAGGCAAACAAGAGAAAATCTGCAGATGCTGGAAATCTGAGCAACACACACAAAATGCTCGAGGAACTCAGCAGGCCAGGCAGCATTTTGTGTGACTTCCTTTGAAGGGATGAGTTATCCCAAGCCAACTGAGCATGACACAGCTGAGTTGAACAACAGCTTGAATTCATACGTGCTGCATGCAATTAACATTGTATTTGGAAACCCTACCTTTGGCTCAAACTTCCTCCCTGTCGGTACTTCCTTTTTAACTGCCTCATTCTTAGTAGCAATAATGATTCTCTCCCACTGTGACTAAGTTGTGAACCATCTTCTGGAATATGCAGCCACATGCAGAAGTGTTACTCTCAATCTTGGAACAAACAGGTACATTATTCCTGAATCTAGCTATGGTTGTAATACACAACAATGCAGCAACTATCTTGCATATAAGTTCCACAAAGTGCATATATCAGTTCCATATTTGAGGCATTTTGACCAGGATGTGAGGAGAAACTCTTCTTCCCTTCAAACAGTGCAATGAAGCCTATTTTTATGTTTGAATGGTGAAAGAAGGGGATGGCATGGCAGTGTAGCAGTTAGTGCAGCACTCGACAGTGCCAGCAATCACCAATTCCCACCACTGTACATTCTCCCTGTGACTGTGCGGGTTTCCTCTGGATGCCCGGCTTCCATCCACATTCCAAAGGTGCATTGGTTAGGCTTAGCGAGTTGTGGGCATGCTATGTTGGCGTAGCCCCCAGCACATTCTTGGACTGTGTTTGCATCAGTTACCAACAACACAATTCATGTAGATTGTTTCAATGTACATGTGACAAATAAAGCTTCATTCTTTGCCTGCAACAAGCAACATTTAGTGAGCATTGCACTGAAGTATGCACTTGAGCCAGTGGCATGAGACTTGTAGAACTCTGATATGCTGGGTATCTGATGAGTAAAGAGATATTAGACTGCAGATCAATTAATAATATTAAGATGATTTTAGAATGCAGTATATTCAAGCTTAAACAGACTCTTGTCAGCTGTCTTTGATTTTTGTCCTAATTCTGCATCCACTGCTCTGGTTGCAAATAAGGCCTCCTCTTTGCTGCAATGCTCACTGTACAGTTTCTCTGTCTTTGTGAAACTCATTAGTGCTGTAATGGTAGGATAGCTGATTTGGTGTATGTGCAAAATTTTGCAGATCATTGCTAACCAGCATTAAAATAGCTCTACTGATTTTGTTTATGTTCAGTGGTTAAACTAACAAGTTGATCCATGCTGAGACAGTGTTTCTGAAATTGCTGAAATACATTCGATAGTCTAATGAGGGTTGTTAGCAGTTTTTTGATAATGCATCATCACTTGTCATTGCTTCATGATTTAGGTCAAGTTGCTGACCACATAAGAATGTAAATTTTGTTTGGATTTTCAAGTATCGATGGCTCAATCTGGTCTGGTAATCTGTTCCAGGAATGTCTCCAGCAAACTTGCTGCTGGATAGACATGGATGTTTTGGCACTGATAAAAATGAAAGAATTTTTGGAATGCTGTAGCAAGGGTACTTGGTGAATATTTGCCTTTTGTGTGTGCATGTGCCTTGACAAAAGAGGTTGCTTTAAAGATGACTTTAGCATTTGGTGCTGTTTTGCTCTTGATAGCTGTTTATGGAGTTTCAAATTGCATTTTCACATTATAATGCAGCTTAGTTTTGGGACTACATGTTAACTGCTAGTCTCAAATAAACAACATCCTAGTAATGAGTGGGTATATTGAGTGGATATCTTCGCCTCTTATAGTTGATTGCAAAGTTATTTTGTTTTTAGTGTGAAAGCAAACTATATATATGTGTGTGTGTGTATATATATATGTGTGTGTGTGTGTGTGTATATAAAGTGTTCCTGCAAAGCTTTCAGCAATTTAATTTGTATGCTTTGTAATTACAAATTTGTATAATTTGTAACAATGCTGCAAAATGGCTTGAAGTTTATTCTATAATAGAATAAGGTGCATGAGGTACCTTTCTAAATCTTCCCACCTGATAGCTCAGTATTAGTACTTATTTCTATTTTAATGAGTTTTAATGTTTTATTTTCTGATTTCAGGCATGTAACAATTTACTTTGGAAATGTTCTTGTTTTAGAGTAATGGGTAGAAGTTTGGAGTGGAGATGTGGGAACTTGTTCCACTTCAGATGTGGCACTCTAATCATTCACAGGTTAATATAGGCTTTATTTTCAGAACAGAATTCCATATGGATAACTGAAGTGTTTTAATTCAAATGATAAGGGTTGTGATTTAATCTCAGTCAAATGAAGTATTTGCACATTGAGAAAACCTTCAAAAAGGTACCAGATAAAAGGAGTTAAATAAAATTTGAGTATATAGGGCGGGGAAATAATACACTGACACTGACTGAGGTTTAGTTAACAGAAACAAAGCAGTAGTATCAAAAGCAACACAAAATATTGGAGGAACATTTTGGGCCGAGTTCTTCCATCAAATCAAGAAACCAAAAGGTCATTTTAAGGATTGTGGCTTTTCATTAACCTTGTCTATCCTTCCAGTCAATATGGCTCTGAGCTGTGATGTCTCTGGAGTTCTTGCCTCAGACTTTTAGGTCCGTAGGGATGGTTTTGTGGTAAGTGCAGGGAGCTGGGGTCATGTTAGGGTATTGGGACAGGGATGTGATGGAATTAGAGGTCAGGCAGTAATTGAAAAGACTGGCAAAAGCCAGCATTCAGAGCACTCCAAAGTTGAAGGCCAGCAATCCCCGTGGATGGATGTCAGGTCAGCAGGCATCTTGGTCAATGACCAAGGGCAATGGGCCCTTATGATGAGAGCTGATGACCTCCAGTTCGGAGAATCCAGTCTCGGACATCCAATTGGGCAGGTAACCCCCACTGGTCCTTGTGAACCGGGGTCAAGGCACATGCGGGTACAGAGGTTAAGGCTTGAGGTTAAGTCTTATGATTGATGAGTCCTGGTGTTGATACCCAGAGGTCAGCCAAGTCAGGAGATTGAGGCTTAAGGTCAAAGCCCCTGCATCTGTGAGTCTGGGCCAGGGATAGAAGGGTGAAGGCCTGATATCTGAGAGTTGTGGCCAAGGACTGGTGGTTGGTGGCCTGCCTGTGTGTGGGTTGGAGAAGGGCTTGTTCTGCTGAATATTGTGTGTAGGCTGTTTTGGGGCTGGAATGTGTTCCGACATTTGTGGGCTGCCCCAGCACATCCTTGGGTTGTGTTGGTTGTTAATGTGATTTAGAAAAAAGAATCTGAATCTGGATAAAGTTTTCAGAGGATGGAGTGGGCTTTGAGGAAGATGTGGGGGAAGGAACTTGGGAAGTTCTCGGCAAGGAGGTAACAATCGGAATAGAAGATGAAAAACATGGCATTAACTTTAATGGGGGGAAATAGAAAAATGGCGTTTTTAAATAGGGAGAGGTAAAAAGTTGCTGGCCACAGTTTTGCAGTATGGAATAGGGACTGCGATTCTTTAGGCTTGGGAGGTACTGAATTTGCTAAAGCAATTTAAAACATTGGGATTGATGATCAGGTGGCAAGGCTTTGTAATTATTTGTACGTTTTGGAAGTTAAAAATGATGGACCTTTTCATTGTGTTAGTATTCCAATAATATTTGCGGAGTATTTCTTTACACTAAAGAGGTAAACAAACACTCAGAGCTCTATGGCAGTACTAATAAATGTGTACCACAGGAGGAAGCCATGTTGCCCAGTTGATCGAAGTTGATGCTGCTGTTCTGCACATTTACTTCCATTCTATCTGCTACTTATCCTTGCAACAAATCTTCCCTTAGTTTTTTCCATTCTTCACCTTTAAGTGAATTTTCTCAATAAAAGTGTATTTTATCAACGTGCTGAATCTTTGAATTACCTTGTCAAAGAATGAGAGGTGTCAAAAGATGAGAATTTTTTCACCTGATGGTTTTACATTGAAGTTAAATAACTGAGGTAAAGCACCAAATCAATCATTTGAACTTTGAAAGAAGTCCGGTAGTAAGAAGACCTTTGTTGTATGACAAGGATTTTGTTTGTGCAGGTGTTTAGGATATTTGACCATTTTACAATCGCGCATTAATCCAAATGCCATACCTGCAGATGCTGGGAATGTAAAATTAAACACAAGCAACTAAAAAAGCCCAGAAAATCATATGACCACAAGACATGGGAGTAGAATTATGCCATTTGGCCCATCCAGTCTGCTGTGCCATTCAATCATGGCTGATCCTTTTTATCTCCTCCTCAACCTCATTTCCCAGCCTTCTTCCTGTAACGTTTGATGCTATGTCCAATTAAGAGTCTATCAATCTCTGCCTTAAATACACCTTGAAATGTATGCTAACATTGCATTTGCCTTCCTCACCACAGACTCAACCTGCAAGTTAACCTTTAGGGTGTTCTGCTCAAGGACTCCCAAGTCCCTTTGCATTTCAGATTTTTGGATTTTCTCCCCATTTAGAAATAGTCCATGCATTTATTTCTACTACCAAAGTGCATGAACATGCAATTTCCAACATTGTATTTCATTTGCCAGTTTCTTGCCCATTCTCTTCATCTAAGTCTTCTGCATCCTACCTGTTTCCTGAACACTACCTGCCCCTCCACCAATCTTCATATCATTTGCAAACTTAGCAAGGAAGCCATCTATTTCTTCATCAATGTAAATTATTGATGTACAGCGTAACACCGACCCCTGCGGAACACCATTAGTCGCTGGCAGTCAACCAGACAAGGATCCTTTTATTCCCACTTGCTGCCTTCTTCCAATCAGCCAATACTCGAACCATCTTAGTAACTTTCCTGTAATACCGTGGGCTCTTATCTTGGTAAGCAGCCTTGTGTGGCACCTTGTCAAAGGCCTTCTGAAAGTTCAGATATCCACTGCATCCTCTTTATCTATTCTACTTGTAATTTCCTGAAAGAATTCCAACAGGTCCATCAGGCAGAATTTTCCCTGAAGGAACCCATGCTGACTTTGTCCTATCTTGTCCAGTGTCGCCAAGTACTCCGTCACCTCGTTCTTGACTATTGACTCTTAACATCTTCCCAACCACTGAGGTCAGGCTAACTGATCTATAATTTCCTTTCTGCTGCTTTTGTCCTTTTCTTAAAGAGTGGAGTGACATTTGCATTTTTCCAGTCCTCTGGCAATTTTCATCCAGAGTCCAATGATTTTAGAAAGATAATTTCTAATGCCACCACAATCTCTAACGTTACCTCTTTCAGAATCCTAGGCTGCAGTTCATCTGCTCCGGGTGACTTATGTATTTTTTGGTCTTTCAGCTTTTTTGAGCACCTTCTCCCTTGTAAAAGTAACTGCACTCATTTCTCTTCCTTCACATGCTACAACATTAGGCATACTGCTAGTGTCTTCCACAGTGAAGACTGATGCAAAATACTAATTTAGTTCATTTGACATCTTCTTGTCCCTTGTTATTATTTGTCCTACCTCATTTTCTAGCAGTCCTATATACACTCTCATCTCTCTTGTTTTTTACTTGAAAAAGTTTTTACAATCCACTTTGATATTATTTGCTAGCTTGCTTTCATATTTCATGTTTCCCTTCTAATGATTCTTTTAGTTGCTCTCTGTTGGCTCCCACTAATTTTTGCTTTGTTGTATGCCTTCTCTTTTGTTTTTACATTAGTTTTGACTTCCCTTGTCAGCCACGGTTGAACTATTTTGCCATTTGAGTATTTTTTCACTTTTGGAATACGCATATCCTGCATCTTACTCATTTTTCCCAGAAACGCACGCCAAATCATCTGGTATCAGTGAAGGGGAAAACCATCAAGTTTTGGGTTGGTGGCCTTCACTGCACTGTTTGTTTGACAGGACTTGTATAATTTGAAAACTCTTAAGAGTAGTTGGGTTATTGATTACCGGTAGTTTGAATTGCTGGTTTTGGATGCACAGTGAAATTCTAGCATTTTATTTGTTCACATAGCTTTAACAGGTCTTGAATAATCTCACTGCAGCAAACAATGTTTTTCATGTCAGAAGTGTAAGAGGGTGAAGGATCTTAACAACATTTAGGAATGCATGTAAGTTGTAGAATGTGTTGCCTGACAGCTGAACTTTTTCTTAACTTTATGTTGCAGGTGAATCAGGATTAGGAAAATCGACGCTCATCAACTCTTTGTTTCTGACAGACTTGTATTCATCAGAGTACCCCGGCCCTTCACATAGGATCAAAAAAACAGTCCTGGTACGTCTTCAGTCTGCAAAATGTATGGCTGGTTTAGTTTTACACTGAGTGTTTGTATTTGTGTTGAATTGAAGTGGCAATGAATTCCAGTTAATTGGGACACATCAAGACCATTGTATTTTGGTTCAATTAAACAGCTGTCCTAATTAGCTGAAGTTTCATGGAAATAATTAAAAAGGTATAAAAAAAAAGAGAAATTACCATTTAACTGAGTAATGAATTTTGTATTTAAATGAAACACAGAACAAATTAGAACACTACCAATACTATTATAGTACTATGAAACTGTGTATTGATACCTAATAGTTATTGTCTGAGGAATTCATCCTGTATACACTTTCATGTTGTAAATGAATAAAATCAGCGCAGACACAGTGTGCAGATAATGGACTGCCTTCATACAATGCTTTCGATGATTGCAAACTCCAAATCTTCATTTTCATTATAACTTCCAAGACAATTGTCAATACCTTCAAGCTCTTCGTAGTTCCTAACTTGAAGTAGTGAAATCATTTCATTTTCAGTCCTGCCCCTTTCTGGCATCTCTAAGCTTGGATACTTGAAAACACAGTGAGCAAAACAGTTCTAAATTGTCTTACTGCTTATTTCCCTCCAACTATTAGTGAGAAAAATCTCTGCTATTTGTACACACTCAACTGACACTATTTTAAAAACTGTTCGCTCTAAGCATAGTTTAGTGTCTAATGGCCATGCAAGTGCACTCAACTGATGCTAGTTAGAAACTGTTCGGCTGCAGTCTCCTGTCCCAATCAAGCAGCATAGTGTCATAAATCAATGAAGGGAATCCTAAGAGTTGTCCCAAGTAAGTGGCTGTCCTGGTTAACTAATGGTCAGTTAAGTGGAATCCACTGTATTCAACGTGTTTTGCTTTTTTTTTGCAACAGTGATCATACATTTGTCCTTAGGAACATGGAATAATGAGGTGGGGGTTGGATCCCTGTTTCAATTTGTTGGCCGGTTGTCTTTGACATAAATCTCCAGTGTGTCTGCAGTAGACGAAGCAACCCAATATAATCTGAAGTTTAGAATACATTACTCCAAAGTTCAAAGTAAAATTTATTATCAAAGTACATACCTGTCATCATATACAGCCCTAAGAATCATTTTCTTGTGGGCAATCACAGTAAATACAAGAAATGCATTAGAATCTTTGAAAAAGCCCACCCTGAAGGACAGGCAGCAACCAATGTGCAAACTAAAAATAACAATAAACTGTTATTAAATACAAAAAAGAGAAAAAATCAATAAATATAGAGAACATGAGATGAAGAGTCCTTGAAGGTGAATCCATAGGTTGTGGAAACAGTTGAGTAATGGGGGTGAGTGAAGTTATCCCTCGGATCAAGAACTTGATGGTTGAGAGGTAATAACTGTTTCTGAACCATTATAACATTTTGAAAGCTTGCTATGCTGTAGATTTCAAATGCTATCCAAGTTCTCCATTTGGGTATTAAAAGATTATTACAAAAGTGCTGATATTTAGTAGAGCCTAGAAATTAACTGTTGAACTTGTTATGTAGACTAAATATTTATTTCACTATTGGGATTCTCTGATTAAAAAGACATATTCCTATAAACTGAGTGCTTGATGGAAATATATCCAAAGGGTAGAGGCACAATGAATGTCAAGATGCCAGATGTTGAAATTTCTTCTTGTGCTCTGCATTCACCTGATTTCAAAGTCCATTTGGAGGAGTGTTGTCAAAATACAAGTCACTGTACCATTTAGTAGGGCCTCTCTTATTCACAAACCCCTTGTTTGTATTTGCCACATGTTGCAGCATTGTGCTGTTTCCTCGCATCAGTCTGTTTGGCACAAGTCGGCTTCAACCCAAGAAAGATTAAATTCATTTTCATTCATGTTGTCTTCATTCCAATGCCTGTGGCATTACTGGAGATTTCTCTGTAGTTTAAAAATAAAACCAAATGTCAAATTTTCACTGTAACTTGTAAATCAACGGATTTGGAATAGTTTCAAGACTTTTTCATATTGCTCTCTTTAACCAGTTTTAAATCTGGCCTACCAAGTTTGTTACTTGGCAAGATGAAGAGATGTAATTTTCCTTTCAGTGGAATAAGTAACAATCTGAAAAGTGGTCTCTAATTTAGGGGTAAAACATATTTACCCAAGTATCACTTGGCATTTTTCAGTTTTTATTCCATCTGTTCATTTTAGAATGGTTTGGATGAAGGAATAGAAAGGCTTTAAAGTGCTTCATGAGGTGTCTACAGACTTCCTGTTAGCAGCTACTAAGGGGCATGATATATGAATGTCAATCAAAGAGGCTTGTAGTAAAGTTAATTTTGTTTTAATGGAAGACCTAATTCTCACTGGGAAGAACAATGCATCACAAAATAGATATATAATGATTCTTTTGAGTGCGTTTGGGAGTGTTATGTACTGACTGGAACCAGAAGGACCTCAAGCCATGTTAGTTTCATTGATAGATGATGCAAAAGACTGCTGTTAATCTGATCTGGCAACATTTATTAACATTTGAAGATGAGAAACTTACCAAAATCTAGACTTACTAACTGTTAATGCAGTCTAAGCGTTAGATGGTGGCTGACAAAACTAAATCCTCACCAATTTTTAATAGGAGAAAATATAGCTAAATGTTGGGAGGAGTTCACAAACCAATTTACTTTCATTCAAGACTATTCAGTACTTGTTGATAGAGCTCCACTTTGCAAAGGTAACGAAGGAAGTACAGACTTGTATTGGGGCAGAGATAAAGGACATGGAAGACAGACAGTCAAGGACCTTGAAAACAGGGCCACATGCAATGAATTCCAAAATTAGCATTTTTCTGTTGTATTAGAGGTAATATAGAGCCTTTTGGAAATAGATGCAAATAATATTTCAAACGAAAGTGAGGAAATGTCAGACTTGTTGAATAATTACTTCATCTGCACAATAGAAAAGGAAGCTAACATATCTGATGTTTGAGAGGAACAAATAATAAACCATGGACTGGAACTCTGCGTAAGAGAACAATATTAGAAAGATTAATGGGATTAAAGAGTGGCAAATTGCCATGGTCTGTTGTATTCCATTTTGTGCTTTAAGGGGAGCAGCAGAGGAAGTAATATAGTCATAAAAAGTACAGGACAGAAACGGGCCTTTTGGGCCATCTGGTCCATGCTGAGCCATTTAAGCTGCCTACTCCCATCGACCTGCAATGTGACTATAGCCCTCCATACCCCTACCATCTGTGTAGCTATCCAAACTTTTCTTAAACATTGAAATCATCTCACGAGCACCACTTGCATTACCAGCTTGTTCCACACTCTCATCGCCCTCTGATTGAAGTTCTCCTCAAGTTCCCCTTGAGCATTTCTCCTTTTACCTTTAACCCATGACCTCCAGTTGTAGTCCTACCCAACCTGCTTGCATTTACCCTATCTATACCCTTCATAATTTTGTATATTCTATCAGATCTCGTCTGAAATGCTAAGCAGTAGTTTCTATGCTGCCCTTAAATAAGGATTTCTCCTCTTATCTTAGAAAATAGTAAACACAGCTACATGTCTTTGGGAAGAGTGGGGGGGGGGGAGTCACTAAACTTTCAATGAAATTTAGTGATCATTTAGTCCTTGAAGAAAAAAAAATGCTAGTTAGAGCCAAAGTAGAATTGTAAAGAATTGAGCACTGTAATTACTTAATGGAACTATGTATAGTAATGGAGAAGGATGTCTGGCCATTGCTGATGTTGATTTCCAAACTGAATTTAGCAAGACTGCACAGAAGAGTCTGTTACTTAAATTTGAAATCCAAGTAATTGAAAACAGATTATTAACCTGGGATAGGACTTGAGTTAGATAGTTAATGGAATAGAATGGACTTTTCTGGGAAAGAAGTGATTTAAAGGTGACCACAACTTTATGCAGGAACTGCAAAAATTCACTATATTAATGACTTGGTTATTCATCGGAGGCACATAACCAAATTTGAAAATAAGCACACAGGTTAGCGGCATATTCAGTTATGTGAATGGCAGCAGAAGATTACAAAGATTGAGTGGACAAAATTGTGGCATGGTTCTAATTGGAATAAAGAGGAACACATTTGACAATTGTTAAATGTTAAGTTTATAATCATAAAATAATTCATCATCATGGAATGTTAGCTTTAGTTTTGCTGCTTTGCATTGCCCTTAGACCATGTCTGGACTGTAGTATTACAAGACTTAGAGTTTTGTCATATTTTAAATTTTCAGTAAATTACCGTAGATTCCGGACTACAGAGCGCACCTGATTAAAAGCCGCTGGCTCTAATTTTAGAAATAAAATCAATTTTTTACTTGTAAAGGCCGCACCGGATTTTAGGCCGCACCGGATTTTCGGCCGCAGGTGTCCCACGTTGTAATATGAGATATTTACACAGAAAGATATTACACGTGAGGATTTTTTAACTTTTAATTAAATCCATATGGTAACAAAAACAAATACATATTGCAAATGCTTTTTTTCGAACCGTGCCCGTAACGCGGCTACTTTTAAATATACGTTGCGTATACTTCTTTACTGAACAACATTCCAATATCTCCTAACGACCGGTAAAAAATATATATACTGCAGCCTACCAGGAAAAGTTATTGATCGCCTTTAACTTAAAAGCAGCATTTTCGCTCCGCCGCTCGACCCCCGCCGTCCCGTTTTATCGCAAACGGCATTTAAAAGCAGCGTTTCGCTCGGGTCTAATGCCCCCTCCTTCCCGTTTATCGCAAACTGGTATCCCACAAGACGCGGCGAAACCGGGTGTGACGTCATAGCATCCCGTGATGTAGTACAGAAAACAAATATAGTTAAAACTCTTCTAACTTTAACTAGAAAATGAATTACTAAGCGAAAATATTATAAACGAAATAACTGCCATAAGGCAGCACAATGCTTCGAGTGTTTTCCATGTTGATGAGGGTGAGTACAAATGACTGATTTACAATAATTTAATTGTGAAAGTGCGCTTGATTTATCGTACAATTTCATTGGACCTCTGTGAACTACTCATCAATTTTATTGGTCTACTGTTACGAGGCAAAATGTTTACGAGGCGGCATGAAAAAAAATAATGCATTAGCCGCTCCGTATTAAAGGCCGCAAAGTTCAAAGCTGTTCAAAATGTGGAAAAAAAGTAGCGGCTTAAAATCCGGAATCTACGGTACTGAGGTAAATTGAGGCATTATGTCAGTGAGAAATCCAGTTCAAGTTGCTCTAACTTTTAATAGCTGAGATGGGCAAAGCCATCCAGAAGAGAAGTTAGAAAATACACCATGAAATGAGATAAGAATAGAACATATTGTCATTAAAAATTGAGAGATGCTAGCTGAATTTGATAGGTTTTTATTGGACAACATGGCCATGGAAATTTGATAGCTTTGTGATGTACAGAAGATTGACAATGAGCAGGTTTGAACAGAAAAGTCAGATTCCTCAGTTCCTACTTCCTGTGTAAAGGAAGCAAACGAGGTACGTTCTGGTTAATTTTGTGCTGAGAATACAAGGTAACAAGATTAATCAGAGGACTTGGTACATCGGTTCAAAAATACCAAGCAAAACATGCTTTGATACAATTTGTAGGTAATAATTGAATATACAGTGAAACCTAATGACTCCTAAAGGAGTGTAATTATGCAGTGAAAAAATTGCTGTCAGGAAGTTTGATCTGTTCATGCTTAGCAATTTGAATAACTAAAGCTACCTGCATCTTGAAAAGTGATATGAATAATTATTAATTCACACAACTAAAGGACTTTAGAAATTAAGTAACAGGTATTTTAGCTTGATCCCTACTTGCAGCAGCAATGGTCAGCCCTGAAGTTTCCCAAGGATTAACTCACATCTGGATACTCAGGGCTGCTTGTGAGTTTTATTGAAGATTTCTTATTCATAAAAAAATCAGAATTATATGAATGTTCTGTGTTGTAATTTAGATCACATTGCATTTCTCAATTAATCCGGTATATGGTTTGGATATTATTATTCTTCCACATTATCCAGCCAGCTCATGTTGGTATTTGTTGTGACTAACTGCTTTTCAGTACAGTTAGTTTCTTCTGACTTTTGAGAATTTGATTCAGTGCTTTGAGTTAAAATGACATTAAGCTTCTGAGGGTTACCAAAAGAAATTATTTTGCCCAGATTGGTTGTGAATTGCCAGTTCTACTCGAGTGATATAGAAAATTTAATTTTTGAGTATGCAGTAGGGATAGCAAGGATTAAATATTGCAGTGTAAATGGAGTTTTATTTCACAATTTGTCATGCTTATATTTGTGATTGGATTTGTGTTCCATCTTTGGGAAGATAAACAACTACCTGCAAACTATATAGCTTATTTGAAGATATCAGTTGAATAAAGACCCATAGTTTTTATGAATACAGGCCTATATTTTCCAGGATTTCAAATGACATGAATATTCATTAGTTTGTTCATGATGAAGTGAAATATTGTAACATTCCAGTAATAAAGGGTCTCACTGTATTGATTGAAGAACAAACAAAACATATCAGTCTGGAGACAATAGTTAGTTTTTGTGCTAGCCAGACTTGTCAGTGCCAGCCTGCAGAAAGTAGCAATGAACTGCTTTCATACTTAAAATTCTTGCAGCGCCAATTGTCTTAGAATTTCCAGCTTGTCAAACCATGTAGCTGTTGACAAAAACAAGACATAATTGGAGACAACCCTTAAGTGTACGTTTGTGATTTTTATTTGCTAGAGATGAATTTAAATCACTAGTCTTTTTCTACAGTGATATACAAAGTTTTATTACAGATAATGTGTTTGATTCTTTACATATAATTTATTATGAACACCTACGCTTGGTCCGCCAGAAAAAGCAGGATCTCCCAGTGGCCACGCATTTTAATTCCACGTCCCATTCCCATTCTGATATGTCTATCCATGGCCGCCTCTATTGTCAAAATGAATCCAAACTCAGGTTGGAGGAACAACACCTTGTATACTGGCTGGGTAGCCTCCAACCTGATGGCATGAACATTGACTTCTCTAACTTCCGTTAATGCCCCTCCTCCCCTTCTTACCCCATCCCTGACATATTTAGTTGTTTGCCTGTTCTGCATCTCCCTCTGGTGCTTCCCCCTCCCCCTTTCTTTCTCCCGAGGCCTCCCGTCCCATGATCCTTTCCCTTCTCCAGCTCTGTATCACTTTCGCCAATCACCTTTCCAGCTCTTAGCTTCATCCCACCCCCTCTGGAGTCTTTTCCTATCATTTCTCATTTCCCCCTCCCCCCCCACTACTTTCAAATCTCTTACTACCTTTCGGTTAGTCCTGACAAAGGGTCTTGGCCTGAAACGTCGACAGTGCTTCTCCCTATAGATGCTGCCTGGCCTGTTGTGTTCCACCAGCATTTTGTTTGTGTTATATAATTTATTAACTGCTTTTTGAATGAATCAGTCTTTTATAGTGTTTTACTTCTCATTGCTGGATGTACTGCCTAACTTGATGATTATTATCAAGCTTGGATATTTTTTCATGTTGTGAAGTGACTTGCAATTTTTTTTTTGTCCAGCTAAGTGCACAATATAACGGACTGTAGTTTGTCTCAATGACCAATCAGATCACAAGAAAAATAAAACAGGAGTAGACTAACAGAACCCTCAGACCTGCTCCACCATACTCTATGGTTATGGCTGATCTACGTTGGCCTCAACTCCTTTTCTGTGTGCCAGTTCCTCATAACTCTCAATACTTTGATCTTTCAATATGTATCTATCTCCACCTTAAATGTGTCTAATGATCTGGCTTCGACAACAATCAAGAGCAGAGACCATAAGAGATAGGAGTAGGAATAGGCCATCTGGCCTGTCGAGCCTGCTCCACCATTCAATAAGATCATGGCTGATCTGGCCATGGACTCATTTCCACCTACCTGCCTTCTCCCATAACCCTTAATTCTCCTACTATGCAAAAATCTATCTAACCTAGTCTTAAAATTCCAGAGACTCTCCATCCTCTTGTAATCTATGCTAATTTTAAATGACTAGCTGCTTCTTTTGTAGTTATTTCCTAATGTTTGCAACTTGACCATTACTTCAATATCTGCCCTTTTTATCCACTTCTAATGAATGCCCCAACCATGCTCAAAAATCACTAGAGTTCTATCCATTTTCATTTTTGTCATTGTTGGCAAAGACCGGGGAATGGCAATGGACTGGCTTGTTTGTTGTGTCTAAAAGTGGTGTGTAGGGAATGGTTCAAGCTAACTGGTGTCAAATATTACTGTCTTGCACTTTCTACGAAATTAGAAAATTCAAGGTAGCGGGGGTGATATTGCAGGTCAGTGGTACTGTACTGTAGGGTGTACTGTACCTGAAATGGGACACTGCAATATAGATGAGTATCTGCTAGTTTGGTGTGTAAGTAAGTTCAAATGGATGTGCGGTGTCATTTTGCAGCACTTGCTCACTTGACAGATTGAGTGTTGAAAGATAGATAATTTCTGGGTTATGGCATTTAGACTGAAGCTTACCATTTAGTAGAAATTCCAGGGAAGCTGCAAGTAGAAGATGGTTTTGGTACTCAACAGTGCATTTTGTGCAATGATCTATTAAGTTTCAAATCGTTGGGAAGCATAATTTCTGGGATAGGAAGGCAATGAGCTTGAGTCACAATGGTACAGTCACCAGAATAAGTGGATAGCTGCAGTCTGAATTTTGGCAGTTCATTGATGTACAGATTAAAAAGGCGTGATATGCTAAAGCTGATCCCAGAGGGAATAATTGCACAAGCTGGCCAAGCTTACTGTGAAACATTTGGCCCTGTACCAGTATTTCAGCCAAGGAAATGATCCAGTATGATGGGACACTATTCATCAGAAGACCATGCCAGTTAGCAATTCAAACTTTCTGTTAAAGCTATTTCTGTATCTATCAAAGCTTAGTCTTTTTTTCTCATTACAAGATTCTTCAGATGCTGGAAATCTTGAGCAACTACACAGATTTCTGTAGCAACTCAGTAGGTGAGGCAGCATCTATGGAAGGAAATGAACAGTTGACATTTCGGGCTAAGACCCTTCATCAGATGATGGTTTTCAGTCCAAAACGTTAACTGTTCATTTCCCTCCATAGATGCTGCCTAGGCTTTTGTTCTCTCAACTTTTTAATCTACTTTATTTTAATCTGTTCTCCATATTCACTTTTGTATAGTTTTGTATTTTCCCCGGGAAAAAATGTTTTGAGTGCTCTTACAATTGGTAATATTTTCCATTATTCCTCATAGCAGTTTGTATCTTTTGAGTTAATTTCTCATTTCTTCTCTACTGAGTTAGAATTTTATGAAGTTGTATGTTTTGTTTGGAACTTTACATTTGCTAGGTTTCAGAAATCAAGTCTCAGTGATGTGCTTTGAGACAGATTAAAACTGTATTTGTATAATATATAATAAAATAATCCTCTAAGGAGTGAAATTTATCTACCTTAATAACTGGTAAATTGGTCTATTATTGTCACATGTACAAAGATGTGAAAATTTTTATGCCATCTATAACAGATCATTTCATCACAATGCATAGAGAGGTACAGGAGAAAATAATAACTGAATGCAAAGTAAAGTGTTACAGAGAAAGTGCAGGCAGGCTGTGAGGTATAAGGCCAAAACTTCAAGAGACCATTTTATTATTCCAGGGACCATTCAATGATCTGATAACTAGGATAACTTTTATCCCAGTTAAATATAGAAAAATATGACTTGGAAATTGATGGCTGTGGTTCTCAAAGCTTTTGAAAATTTTATTTCAAAAGGAATACACCATTAGTATGTTTAGTAGATCAGGCAGTGTATAGAGAGAGAAGCAGATAGTTTTTCAGCCCCACTGTTTTTCATTAGATTTTCTGCAGCTGCAATTTTTTAAAAAAAGTTTTTCTTATTTGGTGTCCTTCCTTTGAATTTCCACATGGGTTGTGACAACTGATGATTTGAGTTGTGAAATTTAAATGGCACCAAAAGTAGTGAAATGTGTAGGGTGTTGTGTTGTTAATATTGGAATTTGTTGCTGTTAAACTGCAATGAAGTTATTCAGCCAGACTGCCAACTATCATTAACCAAACTGTTCAGCCAAACTTCTATTTGCAGTTCTGACCAGCGGAAGTGGTATTTGTGGTGTCGACAAATTTTTGTAGACTGGGCTAGTTAACTAAACATAACTGTCAAGCCACCTTATCCCTTGCTTAATTTTCCATCACTAAACCAGTGAATATTTGAGTAGAACTTTGTGTTAAACCTGCCAGCCACTCTCACTAATCTTGTGTGTGTAAGTGTTCTGAAGTGAAGTGTATTTAAATTAAGTTTCATTTTATGTACTGTGCAGGTTCTTAAACTTGGTTTTTAAATTGGACTTGGCTGTTGTGAAACTAAAGAGTAAGAATTGATATGTTGGAAAAAATGGTTTGGAGAATTGTACTCCACTTGTCATTAATTTACTTGCTTTGAATACTAGTATAAGCATTGAGTTCCATCAGTTATACATTGGAATTTGTTGCACTAATGTGAATCAGGACACCATCTGTTTGTAATGCAAAGTATTAATTTAATCAACTTGCTGTATTGATTTTCATTGAAAGATCAGTAATTAGCCCGTTTAAGGTACATTACAAATTGCACATCTTTGCAAAGTTGGGTTGTTTTGTTGCTAATGGTACAAAATAATTTTCTCAGCATGCTTATTCAGATGACTGAGATTGTAATAAATTACTTGCATGTCCTTGCACTTGTGTTCAGTTCCTGGAGGAGCAACATGAGCACTATTTGCACCAAATTTATGTTTTCTAGTTTCATAGTCCAACAATGCTGGGCTATCAGAATATATATTTTTAATGACAAGTGATTTGAGGCAGAGGTTTGTACATGTATTTTGACTTGTATTTGGGTAAAAGTAAAGGAATTGAATTTTCTTTTGAATCCACTGAGGCAAATATCAATAACCACGGACTAACCCTTAAACTGACCACTGGCATCTAAATTAATGTATTGGATTGCTCTGTAATCCGACTCCAAAATCTTGGGATTAAATGTAGTGGGTATTTTGGGATTGTTCAATATATGCCACACTGTTGCATTTTGAGCTAAAATTCTGTCCATGAACAGTGCTGCAAGTTTTGTAGAAAGCCAGAACAGATGCTGTGTGATCACTATGATTAATATAAAGTATCACAAGGAAGTAGCACATGCTGGTGGTAATTAGTAAATGAAATTCGACACCTGGCATAAATTTACACGTATATGCCTCTTAAACTGATGGTATTAAAAAGTTAATATCAGTACCAAGGAACATTTGAGATGTAAAACTTGAAAAAAATTATCTTGGTTAATTTATTCCTCACCCATTGCCCTGGTTTCTCTCATGTTTTACATTGAACACAGCACAAAATGTGTCATTTATCAACTAATTTGTTTCAGTGTAAATGCTTGTTTCTCTTCTTGCATTCCATGTCTCATTTCAGCTTTTCAGCAGAGCATTCTATTCTCATTTCTCTTGCACTGTTTCCTTTTTAAAGCATTTAAGCTATCTGCCTCAACCACATCCTGCTGTAATAAGTTCCACGTAGTAACTGCTATTAAGTACTAGGTAAAGGAATTTCCTCTGCTTTTCCTGTTGTTTATTAGTGACTATCCAATATTTGGTTCCGTGATTTCAAATATAACCAAAGTGAGATCTTTTATCATGTCAAAGCCACTGAATATATTAAAGACCCTTCGTTAATACACAGTAAGTGTTTTATTGGTGTTAGTCTTCTAGACTGGTCAAAGAACACTGAAGCTGTCTATAAGAAGGGTCAGAACCGTCTCTACTTCCTGGGGAGACTGAGGTCCTTTAACATCTGCCGGATGATGCTGAGGATGTTCTGCGAGTCTGTGGTGGCCAGTGCTATCATGTTTGCTGTTGTGTGCTGGGGCAGCAGGCTGAGGGTAGCAGACACCAACAGAATCAACAAACCCATTCGTAATGCCAGTGATGTTGTGGAGGTGGAACTGGACTCTCTGACGGTGGTGTCTGAAAAGAAGATGCTGTCCAAGTTGCATGCCATCTTGGACAATGTCTCCTATCCACTCCATAATGTACTGGTTAGGCACAGGAGTACATTCAGCCAGAGACTCATTCCACCGAGATGCAACACTGAGCGTCATAGGAAGTCATTCCTGCCTGTGGCCATCAAACATTACAACTCCTCCCTGGGAGTGTCAGATACCCTGAGCCAATAGGCTGGTCCTGGACTAATTTCCACTTGGCATAATTTACTTATTATTATTTAATTATTTGTGGTTTTATATTGCTATATTTCTACACTATTCTTGGTTGGTGCGACTGTAACGAAACCCAATTTCCCTTGGGATCAATCAAGTATGTCTGTCTGTCTGTCTGTCAATAGTTGTAGTATCAAGTCTGATCCCATTCATGTTTTTTTTTGGTGTTTCTGTGTGTATCATTTTTACAACCCTATCAGGATCTTCTACAATAAGCTCTCTGAATTGTTTACCTCTGGAAATGATGCTGGTCACTGCATTTTAAGATTTGTTCATTATATCCCTCAAACTCTTTGATCCTGCATGCCATTATTTATTTCAGATATAGATTGCTTTCCCTACACTTCCCAATTATTAATATCAAAACTGATTTGCCACTTAATTATCAATTTACTTGTCCCATCCCGTTAACGTGTTTCTTAATTTCTTCCTGTGAGAGCTATTACCTCTGCTTGTAGAATGTTTGGTATCTTTTGCAAATGTTGATAGACACATTGCCTTAAATGACACTGGCCCCAGGCCCAATATTTTGTGAAACTTTTTTCTTTTAATGTGAATAACGAAACTTCTCTCTGAGCTTGCCATTTTTAGCCAAATCTCCACTCATCTGTTAAAAGTTAAAAGAAAATTTACATCACAGAATCATGTCTGTGCTGTTGATAAGATACAGCCTAGTTTCATTTTCCTGCTGTGGGTTCATAGTCTCGCAGATCATGGCCGTTTACTTAAACAGCCATGTATAGCTTTTATGTGATCAAGGTTTCTGCCTCCACTACCTTTCAGTTAGTGCAGTAGTCCCCAACCACTGGGCTGTGGACTGGTACCGGGCTGCAAAGCATGTGCTACTGGGCCGCAAGGAAACAATATGATTTAGCGATATGAAACGATATGAGTCAGCTGCACCTCTCCTCATTCCCTGTCATGCCCATTGTTGAACTTGAATGCATGCGAGGTCATCAGTTACCTAAACGCAGTGATACCTCACGCCAGGGACCACTGGTTGGCCTCGGGTAACCGGCCGGCGAGAAGTGCCAGTTGGTACTGGCCTGCAGCACGGATAGATGGGTGCCACCTCTAAACCTGTTTAGCACACCGAATGTTTGTGGGGAACCCGGTGCTAAAATATTCGCAGACGACCTAATTCGGGCTCAGGGTTTCGTAAGTAGCAGAGCAGCTTCCTCATTGCAATCTACTGAAAGTCATCCCTCGAGCCAAACTTTTGTTGGCTGATAGGTAACTTTTGTTACCTACCTACAAGGGGGCGGGCGTGTGCCCTGTCTCCTCGCCTGCTCGGTTGGTCGCTCTCTCTGTGGCCCCAGTTACCTTGTCCTCTCACTGGTGTGTTGCAATGATTTTATATGTTCATACAAGGAAAATATGCATTGTGTGTTTAATATCCAAACTTAAAATGTTATGATGCTATTGACTTATAAGTGAGTTATAATTGACTTATCTATATTCATACGAGGAAAATATGCGGTGTTTAATATTAAATTCGTTAGATAAACCCTTTTAGAAATGAAATTGAGTGCATTAGCCACTTGTAAGTGACTTATAGTTGACTTATCACCTATATTCTGGTCATGATTAACACCCCCCCCCCCCCCACCCCCAGTCGGCCGATCCTCATGAATATTGTCAATATTAAACTGGTCCACGGTGCAAGAAAGGTTGGTGACCCCTGAGTTAGTGTGTCTCAGACACCAGCCACCCTTTTTTTCATTCCTCCATATGCCCCTCATTCTATTCCTCATGGATACTCAAGCTGTGATCTAACTCATCTATTCAGTTCTATCATAACACCACTACTTTTGGTGTCTTGTCTTATTAACCTGTCCTACTTCCTGTAATGGCCTATGGGTATAGACTTTTTTTGTTCCTCTACACCACTCAGTATCCTCCTGTTTGTGTAATTGCCTGTCTTGTTTTCAGTCCAATTGACAAGACAATCTGGTAATCCTACAGTCACAAGCTTACTTCACTATTACTGCATGGTAACTTGCGTATGGCCTGTCAAGAGTTCATCATACACCCTACATTTAAATCAAAATATTAAGACTGAATCTTGCACAGACCTAATTTGTCCTCTGATTCAAAACCAAACTGCTGGCGGAACTCAATAGGTCAGCCAACATAGAGGGAAATAGGTAGTTAATGTTTTGGTTCAAGACTTTTGATCTGGACTGATAAATTCAGGGAAGATGGCCATGATAAAGAGTTGAGGTGGATGAGTGGGGTAAGAATCTGATGAGGAAAAGAAACCAAATTTGGCAGATAAGGTGGGAAGGTATGAAGAGTGTGAGGGTGATGGGCAGAAAGAGTGTATGGGGAGGGAAAAGAAACTGGGAGTTGGGGAGAGGAGTCGCTGGATAGCCAGGAAAGTAAACAGGTCTTACAATGGATGATAAACAGTGGATCAGGCAGCATCTGTTGAGATAAGTTCATGTTGATCATTCATCAGAGCTCTTTATTGGCAGATTGCGATGGAAGAAAGCTGCCTCCATGAGATTACTACAGAACAATGCTGATTGTTATTTTAACAGCACAGATTGATGTGTTAAACTGTAACATCCACAGACAAGTTTAGTTTGGTTTTATCCGTGTAATTTGAATATTTGATGTATGTCCAAAGCTGTAATAACGTTACAAACTCAATAGTATTCAGGGAAACATTTCTTGATGCCAACCTGTTCAGCATCTTCAAGATCACTCCCTTCACCTGAGGCTGTTGTGTGTGCCAGATAAGGACTTGACTAAAGTTACTTGCTAAGAAATTGATACTCTCAGAGCCTTGGAGGAGAAAGGAAGCAAAAGAATGAATGCTCTTTAATGTTGTCTGGATTTCACAAACACTCCTGACTCTTGGATTATTAATTGCTCACAATCCTAGAACTCCCAGTCCAACAACATTAAGGAAGCCTAATTATTTTAAAATGGTGGCCTACCGAACTTGGGGATAGGTAACAAACATTCTACAAGTGAGTTACTTGAAATGTCACATTCATATTAATTATTTTATTTTTGTTCATGAGAAATACTGCAGGAAGTAATTGCTAATCTTCAAAATTCTTGCTGAGTTGTGCAATCTTTTGTAAAAGAAAATGTAGCCATTGTTCAAAAGTACTGCATAATTCTCTTCCAAATAGTTTCCATAAACCATCAAGATGCATTTTGCTATACTGTTTGAATGACTGATAACTATAGAAGTGTTCATTTTGATATGTTCCAAGATCAGTTGACATGGAATTTTTTCTCCCTCCCACCATAATCATTCAGCATTCAATGGGCTCCTTCCATTGGCTTGTATATTTGCAGCTGAGTGCATTGGCTGAATAATAGTTTGCAGTTTCTGGAGTCGTACAACTTAATTATAAGTCAAACAATTTATAGTTGGTAGTTTTTTAGAAGTTTGTTTATAAATCTATTTGGATTTGTTATTCCAGCTGAATTTTTGACCCCAGAATTCCTAATTCTTTGAACTGGGATGTTGGCATTCTTAACTATAAAGTCGAATGAGGGACTGTCTTCCCCGCTGTCTTTAGATGCTCAGGGAGTACTATGGGCCCAAAGCTTTCATGGTGATATTAATGTCTATTTGCACTGAAATATTTTTTTGAGAAATTTAAATCCCATCCTATTTATACAGATGAAGTTGGCATTAAATCAAGTTGTATGTAATTTGTAGAGTTTTGTATGATCTGTAATTAACAAATTCTACTCTACATCATACATGAAAAGATCAAAACATTTGTTGGACCACCTTTCAAAAGAAGGCTTAGTTGTGATTTTATACATACCATAGAATAAGCTGTTTGAGTCCAGCTGCACCATGGAGGCATTAAATCTGAGCTATGCTCCACCCATATTTGCCATTGTCATACTAGCATCAGTTACAGTGAATTGCTGGCAATCTGAAATATTGTCTGTCCTTCCCTTTCACTGTATGTGGGCAATAAATTTCTAGTGTCAGTTATAGATAAAGGATCAGGCACCCTGTATAGTTACGCATATTGAAGAAGTGGGAAGTGATTAATAAAATAATATTATATCTGTTAATTGAAAATTGTTTTACATCTTCTCAGCTTCAATCGGGTTCTTCAAGTCGTGTTTAATAACTGAACTTTCATGGCAAGTGCTCCTTATCTGTCCAAAAATCAGAAAATGGACTGAAAAACCAACATTAAAGTAGTGCAGTTTTATATACCCCATTTTATTTGTATAATTGAAACACATGACTGCAACAATAGGACTATTTCTACAGGGAAGTCCATTTCATAAGGACAAATTTAAAGAAAAGACAGATGGTATCTAAAGCTTGGCAAATGATATAATTTTCTGTTCAAATACTTACAGTGCCTATAAGAAGTATTCCCCCTCACCCTTCCCCCCCCCCCTACCCTGGAAGTTTTCATGTTTTATTGTTTTACAACACGGAATCACAGTGGATTTAATTTGGCTTTTGTGACACTGATCAACAGAAAAATACTCTTTTGTGTCAAAGTGAAAACTGATCTCCAGAAAGTGATCTAAATTAATTACAAATAGAAGACACAAATTAATTGATTGCATAAGTGTTCTCCCCTTACTTAATATGACACACCAAATCAAAACTGGTGTAGCCAATTGGTTTTAGAAGTTACATAATTAGTTAAATGGAGGCCTGTGTGCAGTCGAGGTGTTTCAATTGATTGTAGTAAAGGTACACCTGTACCTGGAAGTTCCAACAGCTGGTGAATCAATATCCTGGCAAAAACTACACCATGAAGGAAAAAGAACACTCCAAGCAACTCCCAAAAAGGTTATTGAAAAGCAGAAGTCAGGAGATGCATTCAATAAAATTTCCAAGTCACTGAATATCCCTTGGAGTACAGTTGTCAATCATCAAGAAATGGAAAGAATATGGCACAGCTGTAAATCTGCCTAGAGCAAGCCATCCTCAAAAACTGAGTGACTGTGCAGGAAGGGGACTAGTGAGGGAAGCTACCAGGAGACTTATGACAACTCTGGAGGAGTTACAAGCTTCAGTGGCTGAGACAGGAGAGACTGCACATACAACAACTGTTGTCCCAGTTGCAGCTTATGGAAGAGTGACAAAGAGAAAGCCACTGGGGGGAGAAAACTCACATGAAATCTCGGCTAAGTTTTGCCAGAAGTTATCTGGGAGATTCTGAAGTCAACTGTAAGAAGGTTCTATGGTCTGATGAAACCAAAATTGAGCTTTTTGGCCATCAGACTAAACGCTGTGTCTGACATGAGCCAAACACTGCACATTATCAAATACACACCATCCCTACCATGGGGTATGATGGTGGGTGCATCATGTTGTGCAGATGCTTCACTGCAGTAAGCACAAGAAGGTTTGTGAAGGTAGAGGGTAAAATGAATACAGCGTAATGCAAGGAAATCCTGGAGGAAAACCTGCTGCAGTCCGCAAGAGAACTGCAACTGGGGAGAAGACTTATTTTCCAGCGAGACAGTGTCCCCAAGCATAAAGCCAAACCACATAGGAATGGCTTTAAAAAAAAAAACGAAGTCAGTGTCCTGGAGTGGCCAATTCAGAGTTCAGACTTCAATCCAATTGAGAATTTGTGGCTGGACTTGAAAAAGCTGTTCACTCAAGATGTCCATACAATCTGACAGAGTTTGAGCAGTTTTGTAAAGAAGAATGGGGTGGGGGGGGGGGGAAATTGTAGTGTTTAGATGTGTACTGATAGGGACCTATCTACACAGACTCAAGGCTGTAATTGCTGCCAAAGGTGCACCTACTAAATACTGACTTGAAGGGTGTGAATACTTATCCAATAAATTAGTTTGTGTTTTATATTTGTAATTAATTCAGATTATTTTAGAACATAGAAAACCTACAGCACAATACAGGCCCTTTGGCCCATAAAGCTGTGCCAGACATGTCCTGTCCTTAGAAATTACCTTGGCTTCCCTATAGCCCTCTATTTTTCTAAGCTCTGTTACGAACCCCGTAACTGGATTACTTACCAGCAAAGATAGAGGTGTCCGTTGGAGTCTGGTGATACTATTTTTAACAGTATTTATTAGTAAAAATACACAAAAATAATATCAATGCAAATATACAGATAATATACGTCGTCAATACTAAACCTAAAAGTGCGGGTATAATAATAATTAATAAGAAATAAGCTCTATCGTTGTCTAGGGGATAATGAATTGTCCGATGGAAATATAAAGTTTGTTTCAGTTCACACAGGCTGCAGTGTTTGTCGCTGTTTTGCAATTGTTGGAGAGAGAGGGAGATAGAAGAATGGGAACAGTTACCGCTATTGTTTTTGCCAACCTTCCTTTATGATTTCGATCCGTCGGTGTCTCGTTGTTGTGGCCGTTCAAGTATGACCTCTCCTTTAGCTGAACTGTTCTTCTGTGATGAGCCCGCCACCCAGGCAAGGGAGGACACACACAAGCTCTCACTGGCTTTCGCTATAAAACGCTGTCACTGGATTTCTAGCGTTTCTCCTGGTGCGTCTGAGGGGTGTTCCCCAGACCCGACTTTTATCCTTACTCACGGGGTCTCAGATGTCAATCAGGTTGGGATGATGCAATCCCTCAACCAGACCACTCTGGTTGTCCCCGAGGGGTTTCAATGAATAGTACAGTACTCAATACACAATTCCTTCTCCAAGAGACAGTAGCAGTAATCAGTGGTTCTGTTCCGCTTTTTGTTAGGAGATATTCCACTTTTTGTGTATTTCTGCGTCTCTCTCTCTCATTACTGACATGATGTGTATCTCTCTAATTTCCTGGGTCTCAGACCTGAAATAATAGCGATCTTGCGATTCTCAAAAGGGGGGGGGGAGGCATTGGTGATTCTGGACCCTTCTGTCCATCAGATTTGCTCCTCATTCGTAACAGCTCCATGTACCTATCCAGGAGACTCTTAAAAGAGTCTATCGTTTCTGCTTCCACCGCTGCCACTGGTGGCCCATTCCATGCACTCACCACTCTCTGCGGGGGAAAAAAAACAACTTACCCTTGGTATCTCCTGTGTACCTACTTCCAAGCACCATATAACTATGCCCTCTCGTTTTAGCCATTTCAGCCCTGGGATAAAGCCTCTGACTATCCACATGATCAATGCCTGTCATCTTGTACATCTCTATCAGGTCACCTCTCATCTTCCATCGCTCCAAGGAGAAAAGGCTGAGTTCACTCAATCTGTACTCATTAGGGCACGCTCCCCAATCCAGGCAACGTCCTTGCAAATCTCCGCTGCACCCTTTCTATGGTTTCCATGTCCTTCCTGTAGTGAGGTGACCAGAATTGCACACAGTACTCCAAGTGAGGTCTGACCAGGGTGCTATATATCCGCAACATTACCTCTCGGCTTTTAAACTGAATCCCATGTTTAATGAAGAGATTTGTAGAGAGTTTTTGAGGACGACCACTTTGTAGAGATCTGATTTCACTTTGACACAAAGGAATCTTTTTCTGTTGATTAGTGTCAAAAAAGCCAAATAAATCCACTGTGATTCAATGTTGTAAAGCAATAAAACATGGAAAAATTGGAGGTGGGAATAGGGGGGTGGTGAATACTTTATAGGCACTGTATACGTGAAATTAATCCTTAATCAAAATGTAGATACAAGAGATAAATGGGAACAGTGATGGTGCCACTATTCAGTTTAAAGATAGCACTAAATAGACCTAGGGGCCTTAATCCAAGCTCAGTAACCTACAGTGAGAAAAACCTGGAGGGATTGTTATTATACATTGAGGAAAATCTGCATGATAGTTAAAACTTCTTGGAGGGTGTGTTTACTGGTTTTTCCTCATCTGCTTTGTGCGAACATAAATATCAACATATGAATTAGCTGCAGGAGCAGGCCACTCAGCCCCTATTGCCTGCTGCACCATTTAACGAGGTCATGGTTGATCTGATTCATTAAAAGTTACACTTTCATGAGTTGTTCTCTTTTCACACTCTCTCTGATAAACGAGCTACAACGAGTGCTGAGCAATTTCTCCTTGTCACCACCATTGGCAATTTCCTCACCATCAACATTGACCCAAAGTGTAAGGCTTCTTGAAGTTGCATACCATTCCAATTTAGAAATTTATTCTAATTCCATAATATTCAACTTGTTCATAACTTCAATCTTTTCCCATTAGCAATGTGGGAGCACTTGCATCGGAGGCCTGCAGTGATTGAAGAAGGTGAATTACTGCACTGCTACCTTGATAATAATTAGGGACAGGCAATAAATGCTGGCCTCACACTGACTCCCACATCCTAAGTAACTGACATTGTGGCTGTAACTGAGACAAGTTTAATTAATTGCTATGCTGACCTTGCATTATATTTTCACTGTTCGACCACCTATCACCTTGAGAATGGAATAATTTGCCATGTATTTTGTCAGTTTTATATTGAGTTTCCAGAGTAGTTGTTTGACCAGTCTTTGAGGCACAAGATTTGCATCCATACCCTCTACTATTGTTTATTGCTAACACTTCAGTTAAATGTTTAAGAGATACAAACACCACTTCAGTTAACATTTAAGAAGTGAAGATACAAAGATTGATGTCGTGGATATTAGAGAAAACTGGCGAAGGATACAACAGGCTCTTGGTCTTTTCAGAGTATTGAGAAAAATTTATGCCAGAAGGTCAGAAGACAAAGCAGACAATATAGGAAACATCCTCTCCATGTCCACTCTATTTAGGCCTTTCAGTGTTCGATAGGTTTCAATGAGTTCACCCCTCATTCTTCTGAACTCTAGCAAGTACAGGTCCAGAGCCATCAAATGCTCCTCATACGTAAACCCTTTCATTCCCAGGGTCATTCTCATGAGTCTCTTCTGGACCCTCTCCAATGCCAGCACATCCTTTTTCAGAGAAGGGGCTCAAATCTGCTCACAATACTCCAATTGCAGTTTGGCGAATGCCTTTTAAAGCCTTAACATTGCATGCTTGCTTTCACATTTGAGTCCTCTTGAAATGAATGCCAACATTTACATTTGCCTTCCTCACCACCGAATTAACCTGCTATTTAATCTTTTGGCAATCCTGCACAAGGGCTCCCAAGTACCTTTGCAGCTCTGGTGTCTGAATTTTCTCCCCATTTAGAAAATTGTCTGTGCCTTTATTCTTGTACCAAAGAACATGACCATACACTCTCCTCAACTGTATTCCATCTGCCGTTCTCCCAGTCTGTCTAAGTCCTTCTGAAGACTCTCTGCTTCCTCAACACTGCCTGTCCCACTACCTTTCTCTGTGTTTTTTGCAAACTTGGCCACAAAGCCATCAGTTTCATCACCCAAATCATTGGCAGAGAACATGAAAAGAAGTGGTCACAACACTGACAACTGTGAGACACCACTAGTTACTGGAAGCAGCCAGAATAGGCCCTCTGTATTTCCATCTTTGCCTCCCGACTGTCAGCCAATCTTCTATCCATGTTAGTATTTTCCTGTAATACTATGGGCTTTTATTTTATTTAGCAGCCTCATGTGCAAATCCTTGTCAGAGGCCTTCTGAAAATCCAAGTAAGCCACTGACTTTGTCTGTCCTGCCTATATTGTATGCACTCTTGCTTTTATGATGTCTTTGATTTCCATTTTCAACCACGGTTACTTCATTGTCCATTTAGAATACTAACGAGAAAATCTGCAGATGCTGGAAATCCAAGCAATGCATATAAAATGCTGGAGGAACTCAGCAGAGCAGGCTGTATCTACAGAAAAGAGTACAGTCGATGTTTCAGGCCAAGACCTTTCAGCAGGACTGGAGGAAAAAAGATAAGGAGTAGAATGAAAAGGCGGGGGGTGGGGAGAGAGAAGCAACAGCTGATAGGTGAAACCGGGAGGAGGAGGGCTGAAATGAAGAGCTGGGAAGTTGATTGGTGAAAGATACAGGGCTGGAGAAGGGGGCATCTAGTAGGAGAGGGCAGAAGGCCATGGAAGAAAGAAGAGGGTGGAGCACCTGTGGGAGGTGATGGGCAGGCAAGGAGGGAAGGTGAAAGAGGGAAAAGGGGATGAGGATTGAAGAAGGTGGGTTACCCAAAGTTCGAGAAATCAATGTTCGTGCCATCAAGTTGGAGGCTACCTGGACAGAAAATAACATGTTGTTCCTCCAAACTGAATATGGCCTCGTCATGATGGTAGAGGAGGCCATGGATTGACAAATTGGAACAGGAATAGGAAGTGGAATTAAAATGAGTGGCCACTGTGAGATCCTGCTTTTTATGGCAGATGGATAGTAGCTGCTCAGTGAAGCGGTCTCACAATCTACATCGGGTCTCACCAATATACCTGAGGCCACATTGGGAGCACTGGACACAGTATATGACCGCAACAGACTCTCAGGAGAAGTGTTGCCTCACCTGGATAAACAGTTTGGGGCCCTGAATAGTAGTAAGGGAGGAGGTGTACCACTTATTTTGCTTGCAGTGGGGGCGGATGAATAGACATGGGAATCATGATCCTGCGGAAAGCAGAAAGTGGGAGGGGATGGAATGATGTGCTTGGTGGTGGGACCCTGTTGGAGAATACAGAAGTTCCAGAGAATTATGTGCTGGATGTGGAGACTGGTAGGTGAGGACAAGAGGAGCCCTGTCCCTGGTAGGGCGGCTGGAGGTTGGGGTGAGAGCAGATGTTTGTGAAATAGATGAGTTGCAGTTATGGGCAGCATTGATGGTGGAGGAAGGAAAGCCCCTTTCTTTGAAAAAGGAGGACATCTTCTTCGTTCTGGAATGGAAGGCCTCACCCTGAGAGCAGGTGCGGTGTAGAAGGAATAATTGAGAGAAGGATGGCGCCTTTACAAGTAACGGGGTGGGAAGAGGTATGGTCCAGGTAGCTCTGAGAGTCGTGGGTTTATAATAGACATCATTAGATGAGCTGTCTCCAGAGATAGAGACAGGTCGAGAAAGGGGAGGGAGGTGTCGGAAATGGAACAGGTAAATTTAAGGGCAGGGTGGAAGTTGGGGGCAAAATGGATGAAGTTGATGAGTTCCACATGGGTGTGGGAAGCAGCACCAATGCAGTCATTGATGTAGTGTAGGAAAAGTGAGGCTTGGAACATGGACTGTTGCATGTTGCTGACAAAAATGCAGGCATAGCGAGTGTTCATGACTGCATCTTTTGATTGATGGAAGTGGGAAGAGTCAAAGGAGAAATTATTAAGAGTGAGGACAAGTTCCACTAAACAGAGGAGAGTGGTGATGGAGGGAACTGGTTGGGTCTGGTGTCCAGAAAGAAACAGAGCTTTGAGGCCTTCCTGGTAGGGGCTAGACATCCATAGCGAAGATAAGATGATAGGGGCCAGGGAACTTGAAATCACTGAAAACATCCAGGGTGTGTGAAGTGTCATGGTTATAGATAGGAAGGCGGGGTGGGGGGCGGGAATAAAACAGAGTCAGGCAGAACATTGTAGTACTTGACTGGACAGAACAGTAAATTTCAACAGAGGGAGCAAATAAAGGTTACTGTATCTTTAATAATGGAACTGTGAGGATAATTATTATTTAACAGCTACCAGTTCCCCAGTGGAAATTCTGTAATGATTGTTGATTCTAGCCCAAATTTCTGCAGTAGTAAAGCACTTTGATTTTAAGCTTCAAGTTTCCCATGCACTTTTAGTAATGAGCCGCTTTGTTACTTTGACCTAGTTGCCTATCTGAGCCATAAGGAATATCCAGTATTTGGATAAACGTAACAAAATTTTGATTAGCCATTTCCTGATCTGTGGGTTTCTTTTATAACTTGTCCAGCGTTGTAATGCATGTGTGTGTATTCAGTACTTCAGTTGGTTTTATGAAGAACTGATGCTCATCAGTTGTTCAGTTCCTTTCATTAACCCTTGTAGAGAAAGTGACATGATTTTGATTTCAATATATTGTCTGAACAACTGGGTTTAACATTATGCAAATGCAGAGCTACACGTAATGGCATCTGGAAACACTAAGATAGTACTTAGTTTGCAGTCCTTGGTTCAGTGACATGAATGTCAACTATTTTTCTTTTAAAAAGGGATCTTATTTCCCACAGCCTAAGCCATTAACATCTTTGACCTAAACTAAAACTATTTTCTTTGATTATCATTGACTAGCTAAAAATATCTCAAAAATGAGGTTTGTTTTTTCAGTGGAAACATTCTGAAGGGTTATAAATTTGGCAGTTTAATAAAGTAAAATGATAGTGGGGAATGCTGTGATTTGAACAGTGTAAGCTTGGAATGCCAAGAATTGGATTCTGGTTTCCAGGATTCTCATGGGAATGATGTGAAAACCAGATGATGGAATATGGTCAGAGATTGTTATGTGAATCTGTTGTTTATAGGAACATTCTCTGGATTGTTTCCAGTTGTTTTTTTTTCGTTTTGTACTTTTCCCATGTATGGTGGCCCTAATGCATGTGAGGTTTAGAAACCTTTCTTTATAAATGTAGGGTTTCTTTAATTTCCTCTGTGAAAATTGATGGGGAGAGGTTGAGTCTAACACAAGCAATGTTAGAAGACAATGGGTTATAAGTTAACCAATGGGAAGGAGTGAGAAATTTGTAAAAATCCTTCCCATTGGACACTTTTAACTTTAAATCAAACTGCTATGCTGTGGAAAATGTTTTCTGATTTATGTTATGAATCAACCAGCCAGTCTAGGGGATTACATCAGTAGAGCATGTGTTGTGAAGGCTGGGTAGGAAGTATAAGGAAATATCAAATCAAGAGCCATGAATTGAATCATATGTTGAGTACTTTATAGATTAGGTAATTGTTCATTCTGGTGTGAGCAGGGTGAAATATAATTAGCTGTGTGTAATGTAGTACCAACCTTTGAATTCAGTAAATAAAGGAATGTGGAATCATGGAATCTGTGATGCAAATCTTTGAACTCTTGATTCAGAGACTTCCCTCTCATGTGCTGCTGAATGCAGCCATTGATTACTGTACCAAAGATTTATTTGTAGATTGCACAAACTTATTTGCAGCTTTCATCTTTCTCTATGAATCCAACAGTTAGAGCCAAAATTCAACCAAAATGACCAATCTGTTGTAATCTTAATTTTCTGACTGGTTAGCATTTTGATTATTTTTTGTTTGAAGCAGCAGTTAAGACCATTTTAAGGTTAGTTGTCTGGTCTGATGACTCTGAAAGGGAGTTCATCCAAATTATGTAACCACTGAATATTGTGTGGAAGGGGGTGTAATATGGTCCACACTTAATTTTTTAAATTATGTAATTGGTTTTGGTATATAAATCTGTGAAAACAAGGTTACTGGTAAAATTGTTGAATATGTGCTATTGTTTCAATGCTGTATATTTTGTTCCTCCTGAATAAGCAACTTCAGGATGTAAAAAAAATACACAAGAAATAGAAGTTCCATGATTCTCTAGTTGCTCAGCACTATTGCTTTCAGCTGGCCATGTTGTGCCATGTACCTTGCTTTTGCTCTTTCATCACTACGGTAAAATAATGTAGGTATGGAATTACATTCATTCTTTCATATCAGGTAATGGGTAGCAAGCTGCATCATCTCTCTCCCTGAAGAGGGTAATTAGATACAATAACTGTAGCTAAAGTGACAAATAGGGGAAAGTTGAGATCTGCCAGCTCTTGCTCTAATCCCTTAGTATACTGACCTCCCCCCCACCAGTCGTGGTGAATGGTTTCAATCTGAAAAGTCAAGTGTCCTTTTCCCTTCACTGATGCTGCCTGATCTGATGAATTCCTCTCGCGTTCTGCGTTGCTATTTGAAATCCGTTTGTTAAATGACAGTTTATAAAAAACATTTCAAAGTGTGGCTCCTCTTTTATTAGGTGGCATATTCTGGTTGCCAGAGTATGAAAGCTATATAGTTTGTGGAACAAACTGCTATTTGACAACTATATTTTTGCAGCATTGAAGCATTTTTGTTCCTGATTCTGTTCCTGCTTCAGTTTGATTTTTATTATCAGTTTGATGTGACAACTAAGCTCAATTGGGTTTGGAGGTTTTGCTTTGAATGTTTATGTGTTTTCTAGATCTCCATGTTTTGCCATAAATGATGTATTGACTGTTTGGTTTTGCAATATCGAGTCACATTTCTTCTTAGTGTCTTGTCCTACTGGTTATATCTTTATCCTTATGGTAGGTCGCACATTGTGTGAGAGGATTGGCAATGGTTATTTGTATTTCAACTCTTTATTAGTTCCAGCTGTGGTAACAGGAAGGCTCATCTAAACTGAGGGAAGGATGGAAATTTCAGTTGCAGTCTTAAGCAATTGAAACAACTATAGAGAATCACAATTTGTCTATCTTTTTTTTTTAAAAAAAAAGTTGAAATTGCAACAAAACTATATCAGATATTCCATTTAGTCTCCATATGAAAAGTTCTGTAACTTTTAAAGAGCAGAATTTGCTAGTTAAATTTTCATTACTTATACTATTTTTGCTTTAGACTATTCTCTCAGAATAACACAATGACCATATACCTGCACTAATAATTTTGGTTAATGGCTTGGTAATGGGCTGTCTATCAACTGCAAAATCATGGTCCTGTTTGTTGAATAGTTGCAGCTTTATAAAGATGGTGCTCTCACAAAGTCTCATCCGTAAGATCAAAGTTTTGAAATGGAGGATCTGAGGATGTCAAGCATAGTGGACAAGTGCATTGGAGTTGATTCCTGATTTTATTCTGCCAGTTTTAATTCAGGAATACAGTTTATTACAGATCATATATTGTCTGACTTTATTATTCATTTATTCAGAATATTGTTATATCGGGGCATACTTTTAAGATGATATAGGGGACATGTCAGAGGCAAGTTTTCTACAGTGGTTAATGTGAGGAACACACTGCCATGTATGGTGGTAGAGGCACATATGTTAGGGGCACATGGTTAATAGAAAATTGGAGGGCTGTGTAGGACAGAAGGGTTAGATTGATTTTGGAGTAGGTTAAAAAGTCAGCACAACATTCTGGGCTTAAGGGCCTATAGTGTGCTGTAGTGGTCTATGTATTATTTTGAGCATTTACCATGAGATTACTGACAACTGTTCTTCCATTTTGAACTCAGGTGGCAGTGAATGAGAAAAATTGTATACTCTGGACAGAAATATCCTGGAGAGGGATGGAAGTGAAGACCTAACTGCTTACTTCCAAGTTGTGTTTGTTTCAAAAACAATTTGAACCAATAATTGTAACTCACTTGATAAATTAGTTGAAATAATGTACGAATAGATTATTAAATACCTTCTGGTTTTTTCTACAGTGGATTGTGGTTAACTGAGCCATCGGTTAATTGGGGAACAACTATTAAGGAACAAAAACTAACTGAGAAAATAACCAGGATTCCCTTCATTTATTTGGGACACAGTGCCGCTTAATTGGGACAGATTTCTAACTAGCGTCAGTGACACTTCCGAGGTCATTAGACACTACAGTGACTAGAGGGAACAGATTTTAGATAGTGTCAGTGTTTATGTTCAAAGCATCAGTAATTTTTATCACTAACAGTTTGTGAAAAACAAGCAAGAAGATGATTCAGAACTGTTTTGCTTACTGCAGTTTCAAGCATTCTGTCTTGGAGATGCCAGAAACAACTGGAATTGAATTGAAAATGAAATGATTTTCCTACTTCAACAAGTTAGGAGCTCTGAAGAATTTAAAGATATCGACAAACATCTTGAATGTTGCAATAAAAATCAAGATTTTGGTGGATGCAATCATTGAAGGCATTGTATG
Source organism: Hemitrygon akajei (assembly GCF_048418815.1). Classification (NCBI taxonomy): domain Eukaryota; kingdom Metazoa; phylum Chordata; class Chondrichthyes; order Myliobatiformes; family Dasyatidae; genus Hemitrygon; species Hemitrygon akajei. Next base: position 110,606,424 of record NC_133124.1, read on the forward strand.
ACTGCAGTCCATTATCTGCACAAGGTGTCTTCATTGCTTTTCTTTATTTACAGTTAAATGAACACGGTAGCGTACACTGGGCAAATTCCTCCGATAACTACCGTAGTAGGAACTAATACAGTTTTATAGTACTGTAGAGGTATTCATAGTGTTCTAATGTTAGAACACTATGAATTTATGTTGTTTGGTCTTTTTTAATACTTTTTTAATACTTTTTAAAACTATTTCCATGAAACTTCAGCTGATAAGGGCAGCTGCTTAATTGGGCCAAAATGTTCTGGTCCTGATGTGTCCCAATTAACCGGAATCCACTGTATTAGAAATAATAAATACATCCTAGTCTGTGTTGAGTACAGTGTATTAGCACAGGGTGAAGAAATTCTATAGCTTCTAGTGACCAATAACTTTACCTATGTTCTCAACAACACTTACAAGGAACTGAGTAGGCAGACCTACTATTAACAAAGAATTTCCCTGAATGAATTGAGGTTATTTGATTGTCTGGACCAGGTTTCCAGCCTGGAATGAAACATCGAGTTTTAAGGTCTAAGAGATCACTAAGTTGCAAACACTTGCTGCACGTTGTCTTTATGTATTTGAACTCTGACTTGTGTCCACTAGCCGCTTCTATAATTGTCATTTAAGCAATTCAATATACTAAAGAAATTGAATTAGCAATATTTGTAATAATAACATCTAAAATTTATTATCTCTTTGCACATCAGTTTTGTAATCACTGACTGAGAGGATCCCAAGTTCTATTTTCTCAGATCACTTATTTAGCTGTCTCCACAAAAGGAAAACTCACCACGATTCTCTATTGTCTCTATCTTGAATGTTTATGAAAGAAAGAAAATGCATCAATTGCAAACTGATGTCAGTAGCATGTTTATTCATTTCTCGGGAATCTGGGTGTTGCTAACGAGGTGTTTATTGCCCATTCCAATTTGCTCTTGTTCATCTGGTTTACTGAACTATATCAGAAGGTGTGTGAGGCCAGCTGGAGTCTGTTCAAAGTCAGACAGAGTAAGAAGAGCAGATTTTATTCCTTGAAGGACACGAGTGAACCCAATAGGCTTTTATGATAATACAGTTAATTCTGAAATTCAGCTGCTGCGTTACCATCATATCAAATGTTCACAACCATCTTCAGACAAAGATGTGGAGTGGAATTTCATGACTTGCTCTCTTGAACTTTTCATCATCTCTTATGCCACTCCCCAACTAATTTATTCAGGAAATGGCTAGTGCGCTGACCCAGCAAAGATTCTGGGAGCTTTTAGCCAGTCACAAGTAGACTGGTGCTCTACTGCCAAGTTAAGCTGTAGTGCAGCTACATCAGTGCCATGTATCTGACAAAATGGAAAGCTGCCTGAGTATTCTCATACTTATGAGAATAAATATTTTAAGTAGACCCAATGAGCTATTGCATTATTGCCTTGCCAAGCAACACACTATAATAAATTTGGGAACCTAGCACCAGTAGCCCAGGATGATCCATTTGGAGCCAATTTGTAAGGGAGGGGGTGGTTGGGTGTCAAGAACCCTCTCCATAGGCTGGAGTCAGTCAAAGAAAGATGTTTGTATTTGTTGGAAGCTACTCATCTTAATCCCAAGTGGAATTTCTCATGACAGTGTCTTTAGCCTAAAGGAGTCAAATTCAGCATTGAACACTTTGAGTATCTGTCTTGTATTTCAGAAAAAGCATCTGAAATTGTTGTTTTATTAGGTAGTTAAACAATCTTCAATTTTCTCTCTGGTTACTAATGTACCTAGATATTCAATTTAAACCCAGTTTAAATTCCATTGTCCTGGATAGTGGTCCTTCTAGGGACGCGAGGGAAATTTGTTCCAGAGAGGCCTGTTGTTTGTAGAAGCAGAACACTGGATAATATGCAAGGAGAATAATATGTAAGGATGTGGAGGCATTGGAAAGGGTACAGAAGAGATTTACCAGGATGCTGCCTGGTTTAGAGAGTATGGATTATGATCAGAGATTAAAGGAGCTAAGGCTTTACTCCTTTTGATGAGAGGAGACATGATAGAGGTGTACAAGATATTAAGAGGAATAGATAGAGTGGACAGCCAGCACCTCTTCCTCAGGGCACCACTGCTCAGTACAAGAGGACATTGCTTTAAGGTAAGGGGAGGGAAGTTCAAAGGGGATATTAGAGGAAGGTTTTTCATTCAGAGAGTGGTTGGTGCGTGGAATGCACTGCCTGGGTCAGTGGTGGAGGCAGATACACTAGTGAAGTTTAAGAGACTACTAGACAGGTATATGGAGGAATTTAAGGTGGGGGGTTATATGGGAGGCAGGGTTTGAGGGTTGGCACAACATTGTGGGCCGAATGGCCTGCAATGTGCTGTACTATTCCATGTTCTATGAGAAGAAGGGAAATTGAGAATGATCTATTCTTGAATTACAGGGTGGCAAATTTTAGCGAAGGTTGTGATTAAACATTTTCTACTTTGGATCACTACCTGCAGACCTTATTCTGATCTTGTCTCCTATATGATCAGCTTAGCTTGATTGTGGAGTAAGGAAGATATTCATTGGGATTAAATCTTTAAAATCTTTGTTGCATCCGAGGTTAATTGGGTTTCCATGAGATACCTGAGCACATTGAAAGAATGCAAGTTTCTCATCAATGTCTTCAAATTATGACATAGTTATATTTAGGTATCTTGAGCTAGTTTTCATAAAAATTCTAATTATTCTGTGTTAGGAATGAATACAGTCCTAAATTTATTTAAGCCAACATCACTGACTTAACCAGGATCCCTTTGAGCAATTGAAGTGTTTTGTAGAATTTTACATTTTTCTGTTTTATTTTTAAACAGGTGGAACAGTCAAAAGTATTCATTAAAGAAGGTGGTGTTCAACTACTACTCACAATAGTCGATACTCCTGGATTTGGAGATGCTGTGGACAACAGTAACTGGTGAGTTCTGCAAATTGTACTCAATTATATAAATATATAACAAAACTATAGGTACTGAAAATGCTGAAAGCAAGCAGTTCAAGCAGCATCTGTGAAAATATAGCAAAAATATTTTTTCAAATGCAAGACTTCTTGATTGACTGTTTCTAACACTTTGTTTTTACATGGTTTTATATTTATATGGAATATTTGACAAATAACTAAGTACTTCTGTAAGGGTATTCGTGTTCCAGGCAACTGCTTATGACCAGCTCGAGCAGAGTGCATTCACAAGCCCAAAGTTTGTATGAAATGATGTTCAAGGCCGTACATATATGTGCACGTTTGTTGTAGATGTCACGAAAAGATTAGATTCTTGAAGCTGAAGATAACATTTTCAATGAAATAGAACAGAAAGTAGCTCTCTACCACTGACTACAAAGAAGATCTCAGATTACCTTGATCATAATTCCTGTATCTGTGAATTCCATTTCTGGAGTAAGATTTCTCATGAGCACTCATAGCACTGAAGAACCTCTGTAGTTACAACACTTGTCAATTCTGGCATTACTATTGAATCATTGTGCTTTATTGGACAATGAGTGCTAGTTTAATTTTCACTAAATATGAAGTGAGATATTAGAAGGTGCATCTTTGAGAAGGAAAGAGTGATAGAGAAAGAGAGATTTGGGGAGCTTGGAATTTCAGAACTCAAGGTCAAGGCTGCTGAAAGCATATGCTAGAAAGTTGTTCAGTTGGTAATGATTACAAAACTGAGCCAGAATTTGAGGGAAGAAACTGTGTGGGTTTGGATGAGCAACGCTATTGTAGTTTAAGATTGTGATCCAAAATTCTAATTTCCAAAGTTTACAGGGTGAAAAGTAGAACAGGCAAACAAATTGAAGGTCACTTAAGAATTTCTGAGTAATGTTTGAAAGAAATTAGAAGAAAATAATGTATAGGCAACCACACATTATAGAAAGATTGAGTTGCTAGAAAACAGTCAATATCACAGTTTTCCATAATGCATACCACCTTTTCCTATTAAATCCCTTATTATAAGTAGAGATGCAACTGTACTGATGTTTTTCTGTCATTAATTCATTCTATCAGTGATCCAACTCTGATATTTAACAGCTGGGATCAATATTAGATTTGTATAGTAGGAAAGGGTTTAGAAAGTGGGGGTATCAGGGAAGGCGTGGGATTTGAGGATTTAGAGTTCTTTGGAGAAAAGTGGTAGTCAAGGTAATGAGCAATGGCCATGGCTATTGTGGCATGTCAGACAAAATGTCTCAGATGAAGATTGAGGCAGCACTGCAACCTGAAATTTCTGTTCAGGTGTCCTCAGACTGGAGAGTTTGAGGGTCTCTGCTGTAACTGCCAACCAAATCTACAGTAATATTATATCCAATGCCCCACAGCATTTTGCAACAAAAATAAAAAGTAACACAATTTGTTGATTATTTCTCATTTTGTGTTTATCTATTATCACAAATTCCATAATTATTGCAAATTCCATGCTTTGTTTCAGTGTATGGGACCATGATAAATTGATCACTTTTCTAATGTTTGATTTTCAGCTGGCAACCTGTCATTGATCACATAGACAGCAAGTTTGAAGATTACCTTAACGCTGAATCCCGTGTGAATCGACGCCAAATGCCAGACAGCAGAGTCCACTGTTGTTTATACTTTATTGCTCCTTCAGGTCATGGGTTGGTAAAATATTTTGTACAGTTGCAGTAACTTCCAAGAGCTGAATAGCTAATCTATTGAATTCATTCTTTTTCTGCTGGTTTTACAATGCTGTTTGGTCTCACTGACAAATCTGTTAATATTAAACCCTTTTTTAAAGGGGATTAAAATAATTTAAAGTTCAGAATGTGTAAAGAAGCCTCACAACTCAGTCTGTGATTATTCTCATCCTCCATAAAGAGTATTGTAACCTATGTGTTTATCATATCTGCCATCTTCTCTCAAGCAACAGAAAGATGTTCAGGAAAGAAAAAATTCTGTGCAGCTGCAGGAGGTGAAACATCTTGTCTTTCCATTTCCCTTTACACCATTCGGGAACCACTCTTCCTAGGTGCATGATGTGGCCTCCTCTACATTGGGTAAAACAAATGCAGATTGAATGATCACAATGTGGAGCACCTGCACTCAGTCCAAAGGGGTGATCCGGAACTTCCACTTTCCTGTCACTAATGATGTAGGGTCACAACCCAAAGCATTTACCATTCTTCTCTCCACCCCCCCTCCCCCCGCATGCACACAGTTACTGCTTCACCCACTGAATTCTTCCAGCAGTTTTCTTTTTAAATCAACTTTAATTCACCATTCCTTTCACTTTCTATCCACCTATCACTGTGTCCTGCATTGAGGCGTAATGCAAGCTTGAGGAACAGTGCATCATCTTGCAGCCTTCTGGAATTAATCTCAAATTCTTCAACTTTTAGGTACATCATTCTGTCAGTACTCCAACAGGGCTATTTCTGCCTGTCATTATGTTGTAGTTCAATTTTCTTATTCTATTTGTATAAACTGGCATGCCAGGAACTTATAAGTCTTCACCATTTACAAAATAAAGAAGTTTAGTGTACCTATAACTGCCCCATTAAGCCATTTGGAAACCCAGAGATGCTTTCTTTGCTTTGGTCATCGAGGTTCTGCTATCCTGAGCTCAACCTTAAATCAAGTTTAACCTTGCACTTTTCCTCCTTCATTCAATTGAAGGGGCCTGGCAATATTTGATTTATTCCATATATTCAAACAATTCTATCATGTCACTTGCTAATCAATTCTTTGCGTTTGCTCCTTCATGCCGGGGTTATTTCACAAATCCACAGTGAACGCTTAACATTACTTCAATATCTGAGCCTATCCAATCTCTCCTTGTAACTAGAGCCATCCAATCCAACATCTTGTGTATAGATTTTTGTGTGTTATCTTGAGTGTACTCAGCAATTGAACCTCCACAGCCTTTTAGTTAATTAAGCGGGGAAAATGTTAGCTGTGCTCCATCTTGGCAAACCTCGTGGTGTTTCAATGAACTTATTACTCATTCCACCAAATTCCAGAAATTACAAGCCTGATTTGTTTAACCTTTCCTCTTTGATCAACCTGCCATCTCAGGAATCGATGTGGTGAACCTTCATTGCATACTTGTCACAACATACTATTAAACTTTCTAATGGCAGAACCTGTGCATTAACATTCAGTCTTCAACACCTGAACCTTTTAATCTCTCACCATTAAAAATACCAATGTGGATAATATGTGCCTTGCATTCTACCTCCCACTGAAGTCTCTGTACAAACACCTCTCACCCCACACTGCCACTTGGTGTCATCAGTGAATGTGAGTACATCTCATTTCATTCCCTCATTTAAGTCATTGACGTAGATTGTTATATTACTTTGGTTACAGCCTTCCAACCAGAACCCATGTATGAAAATGACCTGTGGAAATAACTGATTTCTTTTAAGCAGAACTTGCACTTAGTTTAATAACTTCTTGTATAACATTTTAAGAATACAGATTAACAAGTTTTCTGCAAGTTCAGCCATTCTTTGAACTGAATTACTATTCTGTCAGATTATATTTTTTAAAAAAGTACTTTTAAAAGACTTTAAATTGGTGTAGCTGGGAACAATTCCAAATTCTTGCAGATAAATGTCCTGTATTTTATCTGTTTTAAATAGCTGTTCTGCACAATACCGCTGACAATCAACTGCTTGAGATTGGTTTTAATTTTGGCTTCATATTTTCATCAGTTTGGCTACTAAATCCCCACTGGTCACTGGTTTGGTGTCATTGATAATTGAAGATTATGGGATGTGGTTCGGGTGATGCTTCCCTTTCCAAATGATTCATGTTGCACTGGTTGTTAAATGACCTGTTGCACTGTGGCTTCCATTTCAATTCAATATAAAATAGCTCAGGCCAGCTAGATTAATTAGCAACTGCAGTTCTGGACTGTTGATAAAATGAGTTCAGATCCCACCATGGCAGCTGGGGGGGGGGGGGGGGGCGTTAAATTCAAGGAATAAAATCTGCAATTTAAAAGAAGACACTTCTATAACACTGCTTGCGATAGGCCTAAAATCAGTGTTTTGAAGGGGTTGAAATCTGCAGTTCTTGCCCAGTCTGGCTGTATATGATTCCAGACCAACATGGCAGTTGAGTCTTAAGTGCTTCAGATGAGGAACAGTTAGACATGTACAGCAGTTCAAACAATGCAGATGATTAAATTTGAAAAGAAGTGTTTATTTTCAATTTAAAGTTGAATGTTAAAGCTTTTTATTATGATTATTTGAATTTCCAAAGCTACAAAGCAGTCTACAAAGCACAGGTCAGGCACATGATGGAATATTCTGCACTTTCTTTGGATGAATGCAAATCCAACTCGAACTTGAAAGAACCTTCACACAGTCCAGGACAAAGAATCAAGGGACATGGAATCAATAGAGGGAAGAGGCCTTTGGATGAAAGATCAGCCATGATCTTTTTGCCACTGGACTTCAGTGTTTGATGGGAGTAATGAACTGCCTTGATAATGGATTATTATTGACCTGCAGGAACGGAATGTCAATAGCCCTACTAGTATGTAAGATCATCAATGATCCAATCTGTGTCCTCAACTTGAATTTCCTTCTCTCCCCTAAGTTCGTGATTCCTTTAGAATCCATTCATCAATCTACAGTGGCATGCAAAAGTTGGGTTACCCCTGGTCAAAATTTGTTACTGTGAATAGTTAAGTGAGTAGAAGATGAACTGATCTTCAAAAATCATAAAGTTAAAGATGAAACATTCTTTTCAACATTTTAAGCGAGATTAGTGTATTATTTTTGTTTTGTACAATTTTAGAGTGAAAAAAGGAAAGGAGCACCATGCAAAAGTTTGGGAGTTTGGGCACCCCAAGAAATTTGAGCTCTCAGATAACTTTTACCTTAATTAGCTTGTTAGGGCTATGGCTTGTTCACAGTCACTGTTAGGAAAGGCCAGGTGATGCAAATTTCAAAGCTTTATAAATACCCTGACTCCTTAAACCTTGTCCCAACAATCAGCAACCATGGGCTCCTCTAAGCAGCTGCCTAGCACTCTGAAAATTAAAGTAAATGATGCCCACAAAGCAGGAGAAGGTTATAAGAAGTTAAGTGTTTTCAGGCAGCAGTTTCCTCAGTTCGTAATTTAATTAAGAAATGGCAGTTAACAGGAATGTTGGAGGTCAAGTTGAGGACTGGAAGACCAAGAAAACTTTAAGAAAGAACTGCTCGTAGGATTGCTAGAAAGGCAAATCAAAACCCGTGTTTGACTGCAAAAGACCTTCAGGAAGATTCAGCAGACTAGAGTGGTGGTGCACTGTTCTTCTGTGCAGCGACACCTGCACAAATATGACCTTCATGGAAGAGTCATCAGAAGAAAACCTTTCCTGAGTCCTCACTACAAAATTCAGCGTCAGAAGTTTGCAAAGGAACATCTAAACAAACCTGATACATTTTGGAAACAAGTCCTGTGGACCAGTGAAGTTAAAATAGAAGTTTTTGGCCACAATAAACAAAGGTATGTTTGGAGAAAAAAGGGTGCAGAATTTCATGAAAAGAACACCTCTCCAATGATAAGCACAGGGGTGGATCGATCTTGCTTTGGGCTTGTGTTTCAGCCAGTGGCATGGGGAACATTGCACTGGTAGGGGGAAGAATTAATTCAATTAAATACCAGCAAATTCTGGAAGCAAACATCACACCATCTGTAAAAAAAAAGCTGAAGATGAAAAGAGGATGGCTTCTACAACAGGATAATGATCCTAACCACACCTCAAAATCCACAATGGACTACCTCAAGAGGCGCAAGCTGAAGGTTTTGCCACGGCCCTCACAGGCCCCCGACCTAAACATCAGCAAAAATCTGTGGATAGACTTCAAAAGAACAATGCATGCAAGACGGCCCAAGAATCTCACAGACCTAAAAGCTTTTTGCAAGGAAGAATGTGCGATAATCCCCTAAACAAGATTTGAAAGACTCTTAGCTGGCTACAGAAAGCGTTTACAAGCTGTGATACTTGCCAAAGGGGGTGTTACTAAGTACTGACCATGCAGGATGCCCAAACTTTTGCTTTGGGCCCTTTTCCTGTTTTGTTATTTTGAGACTGTAAAAGATGGAAATTAAAAAAAAAGTAATCTTGCTTAAAATATTAAAGAAATGTGTCATTTTTAACTTTATTCCTTTTGGAAATCAGGTCATCTTTTACTCACTTAGCTATTCACAGGAACAGAAATTTTGTCCGGGATGTCCAAACTTTTGCATTCCACTGTAGTTCAGCCTTGAATATTCTCTGTTTTGTATTCATAGTTGACTAATGTAGGTGTAATACTTCTGCAGATTAAAGCCTTTGGATATTGAATTCATGAAGCGCCTACATGAGAAAGTTAACATCATTCCACTCATTGCCAAAGCTGACACCCTCACTCCAGAAGAATGCCAACAGTTCAAGAGACAGGTAAGAAGACAGGCTCAGATAGTTTTCAGTAAATTTCTTACTGCAGGTATATTGGAAGGAATGGATTTTTAAAAAGGAAAATGACAATCTGCACAGTGTGATTCTTACTGCTTCAGTAGTTGCTTTGCCTGGTAAGACTTGTCCTACAAAACCATTTTGTACAAACTGGCTAAACCATTTTGTGTGTGTGTGTGTGTGTGTGTGTGTGTGTGTGTATCTTAAATCTAGTAAACTAGAGCACAAAAATGCTTCATTCTGTCCAGGACAAGATGGGCTGAATGGCTGTCTTTTGTGCCATAAAATAGAATAATTGTCATTTTATTTATTTACTTATTTCTTTATTTGGAGATACAGCGTGGAACAGGCCCTTCTGGCCCAGTGAGCCATGCCACCCCACAACCTATCTACATAATCCTATCCTAATCGTTGACAATTTACTACCAATTTGGAGTCTGGGAGGAAATTGGAGTACTTGGAGGATACCTATGTGGTAACAGGGAGAACATAAAAATCTCTTACAGGCGGTGCTGGAATTGAACTACAAACTCTGATACTCAAGCTATAATAGTGTCACACTAACTACTGTGCTGCCGTGATACCCTAACCCTTCCATGTCGCTCCAATATTCTCCGCTGTTACGGTCATGTCAGATACCAAGTTTACATCTGTAGTGACCATCTATTAACCTATATTAAGCAAGCTACTGAATTCAGCAAAATCTTCCCTGGAAATAAAATCTGAGCATCTGTTATTGACCTCCTAGTCAAAGAAACAAAACTCAGATTCTGGTAATGTTTCAGTGTTCCAATCCTCTTGTGTATTTGTCTGGGACAAAGTCTTTCCAGTTTAGCTTGGAACAGTTCGGCACTGAAATTCCCAGTGGGTTAAACAGCATATCTTTGAAGAAATGTAGCAAAGCAAACATTCAGAGAATTAACAAGCTGTATTGAGTGTAATCAACTGCGTGGAGTGGGTGACCCACTTTGGCAGAGTGCCATTCAATTATCAGGCTTTATCCAGCAGTGTGAATTAGCCCATCAACTTTCTGGTACAGACCTAATCTTAGAGCTTTTGCGTCATATTCCACTAATTACTCTTTTGCAGGTGATGAAAGAAATCCAAGAACACAAAATAAAGATCTATGAATTCCCAGAAACTGATGATGAAGAAGAAAATAAGTTGGTAAAAAAGATAAAGGTAGGATATCATTAACTGTGGGGTACTTTCTGTCTATGCCATGTTGAAGCGTGCAACAGCTGGCCAAGAGGCAATATGGAGGAAGCATAGCCTCAAATAAAGGGGATATTTAATGGAATACAAAGCTTTGCATTGATTTTGATGGGGGATGTTTTGTTTTCAATTGGTAATTATTAGTCTTTGTGGGTTCATTAATTCTTAAGGTGGAGCAGCTTGCTCACAAGCCAATAATTTAAAATACACCTGGTTATAGGATCTTATAAAATGCAATAGTGTTTACAAGATTTTATATTTCAGAGAAACAATCAGAATATTTAATCTCATAGTATAATAAATATGCAATTCATTTTTCCTATCCACATGAAGGTTTTAAAGTTGCAGAATTTAATTATTATTAGCTTTAAAATCAGCTCAAATGTAAATTCCATTGGAAACACACTGTGTCTATAAAGGACTCGTGTTCCAAGATACTGTCTCCTTGACCGGATAGTGACAGGAGGAAAGCCAAAGGAGCAGCTGCAACAATGACATTTTTAGTAGCAAACCATATGGAAGGGAGAAGGCTGGTAAATGTGCTAAGCTGTGAACAGAGAGCAAGGGGAAAGAATTAGTTCATACAAGCTTGAAACAGGACCAGATAATGATGATTAAAACTGAAAATAAATGTGGCAAAATCTATCCAAGTCATTGCATTTCAACTAGAATAAATTACTCCAGCTTTGGTCATTTGGTTTGCAATTGCTTAATTTGAATTTGCAGATTACTCTCAGATCTCTTGGAAGAATCTCACATGGCTTGTAGCCCAGTTTGTTCTTGCCTTCAAATGAGAAAAGATCCTGTACTTGTTTTCCAGTGGGAATGATAAAATGTATGCGTTAATAATGGATGGAAACCTTAATTGAAAGAGAGCCTGAGATGTTATTGGGGGAGGGGATGTGACCAACCACAGATCTTGGTGCTGCTGACAAGCTGAATGTTTGGAAAAGAAAGAATATCACAGTTAAATGGATGGGCAAGGAGATTGCCAGCACACAAATTCAGGGGAGTGTTGTGTTGAGCAGCAAGTTTATTTTGTTTAGTAGTTACTTTGTTCAAATGTTTGACAAATGGCTGTAGTTTCCTGTATTGTTTTACCAATTCATTCTTAATGGTTACTTTTGAAAATTGTAATCTAATGCAACACCTTTGCATTGAGAATATTCACTTTTAATCTCATTGCTTAACAGTTTAAACGTTAATATTTTTGGGAAGTTTGACTTTTTAAAAATAACCTCTATGGCATTTTGTCAAAGTATAAAACTACAGCTGGTAAAGTTATTGCTGATGACTTCAATAACTAAATAAATAAATGAATGGAAGAATACCAATGCAAAGTCAGCAATCAATGGTTCAGTGGATAGATTCCTTTTAGTTCTTTTTCTTTAGAAACTGCTATTCATTATATATTATGTATATTAAAAAAACTCAACCACTGAAATTATTCTGCTTTGCTGTTTTCTTCTTAGTCTGTCTAAATCTAAAACTGCTGCTACTTCCACAGTGCTCAGGTTGGAACGTCACAGTTACGTCAAAAGTAAAAGCAAAATTTTTGTCCTCTGGTTACAGATTACTTGTCAGTAGGAACACTTTCCCTTTATTTATTGAAACTCATAACTTAGAATGCATTTCCTCCAGTTGAGCTACCTTGAAGATCAGTGTGATTATCTGTGCATGAAGCTGAAAGAGTTGGCGGAAATCTTAATGCATCTGTATTTATTCGGAAAACAGACATAGAGGCTATAGAATTGAGGCAAAACAGTAGTGAGGTCATGACCTTATCCACATTACAGAAGTGAAGGTAGTTATGACTTGAGATAAATTGCGGGGGGGGGGGGGGGGGTGCAATGAGTCGCCAGGGTGTATAAGGCATGAAGTGATTGTCTTGTGAGCCTGATACCAGTAGTGTATAAATTATTGGAAGGTATTCAAAGGGACAATATATCTAATCATTTGGATAGACAGGGCCTGATTCATGATAATCAACATGACTGTGTGTGACAGGTTCTATCTAACCAAACTTATAAAGTTTTTTCCGAGGAGGTTATCAGGAAGCTTCAAGTTCAAGTTAATTGTCACTTGACTGTGCATATGTACAATCAAACAAAACAATGTTCCTCCAAATCACAGTGCACCCACAAAACATGTATCACACACAGCACGTGAAGTGAAATACTCTCATAACATATGGTAATAAAATATAAATCAAATGCATGTAGTGCACAGCACAGTAAAACCTCGCTGCCCTATGGTGGTGGCAAGGTATTCATTAGACTTGTAGCCTGATGGAAGAAGTTGGTAACCTGTCTGGCAGTCCAAATCCTGATACTTCTGTATCTCCTTCCTGACGATAGTGGGCAAAGAGATTGTGATGGGCATTGCTTCTGGTCCTTTTTTTCTGCAACACTTCCAGTAAATGTCACATATAGGGGGGAGAGACCCCAGTGATCCTCCCGGCAGTTTTTGCTATCCTCTGTGGGATCTCGCAGTCCGATGCCTTGCAGTTTCTGTACCGTACAATGATGCAGCCGGGCAGGACTGTCTTGATGATTCTTCTGTAGAAACTTGTTAGAATGGGGACAGGCAAACCTGTATGCCTCAATCTCCTCAAAGTGTAGACACTTCTGTGCCTTCTTGAGTCGTGAGGAGGTGTTGTGGATCCAGGTTAGATCATCCATTATGTGCGCACCAAGGATCTTGGTGCTCTTCACTCTCCATGGCAGAGCCATTGATGTGCATTGAGTATAGTCAAACTGTGTTGTAGTCAATCTGTGTCTTCTTGAAGTTCAGTCATCTCTTTTGTCTTGTCCATATTGAGACTCAGATTGTTCTCACACCACTTGATAAGCCTCTCTACCTCTTCTCTGTATACCTGCTCATCGTTGTTGCCGATGAGGTCAACCACTGTAAAATCATCACTGAACTTGATTTTGTGGTTTGAGCAGCATGAACAGCAAGTGGACTAAGCACACAGCCATGGGGGTGCATTACTGCTTAGTGCGGTGGAGCTGGAGATGTTGCTGCTAACTCAGATTGACTGGAATCTTTTCGTCAAGAAGTCCAAGATCCAATTTCGAAGGGGGTGTTGAGTCCCAACGAGGACAGAATATCCACCAGCTTCATGTTAAATGCCGAGCTGAAGTCGATGAACAACAAACTGGCGTATGAGACATAATTTTCTAGGCGGGCCAGGTTGGATGGAGGGCTGAGACTAAGATGTCATTAGTGGACCAATCTGAGTGCTAGGAGAACTGGAAAGGGTCCAATGTAGCTGGAAGATGGGATTTTATGATCTATTACCAGCCTCTCAAAGCACTTCATGATTGTTGAATTTGTGCCACTGGGCCGTACTTGTTTCAGCCAGTTACTGTGCTGTCTCTTGCTCAGGGTTTTGAAGACAAGACAGTGGATGTCATCTCCATGGACTTTAGCAGGTCTTTGACAAAGTCCCGCATGGGAGGTTGCTCCAGAAGGTTAAGTCACTTGGCATTCAGGATGAAGTAGTCAATTGAATTCAACATTGGCTTCGTGCAACAAGCCAGAGAATGGTAGGAAATAGTTTGCCTCTCTGACTGGAGGCTTGTGACTAGTGGGCCACTGGGATCAGTGCTGGGTTTGTTGTTGTTTGCCAGCTATATTAAAGATTTGGAGATGATGTGCAGATGACACTGAGATTTGAGATGTAATGGACAGTGAGGAAGGCTATCAAAGCTTGCAGCAAGATCAGAACCAACAGAAAAATGGGCTGAAAAATGGCAGGTAGAATTTAATGCAGACAAATGTGAGGCATTGCAGTTTGTGGAAGAAAAGACAGGGTAGAACTTGCACAGTGAACAGTAGGGCGCTGAGGAACATGATAGAATGGAGGGATAATTCTTTGAAAATGTCATCACAGTAAGGTCAAAAAGAGTACAGTAGCCTTCATAAATCAGAATGTTGCATACAGGAGTTTGGAATGTTACGTTGAAGTTGTATAAGACATTGGTGAGGCCTAATATGAAGTATTACATGCAGTTCTGGTCACCTACCTGCAGGAAAGATATCAATAAGATTGAAAGAATGCAGAAAAAATTTACAAGGATGCTGCTGGGACTTGGAGACCCAAGTTATCGAGGAGGCTTCAACAGGTTAAGACATTATTCACTGGAGTATTGGAAAATAAGGGGATATTTGATGGAGCTACACCAAATTGAGAGGTATAGATGGGGTAAATGCAAACAGATTTTTTCTACTGAGATTGGGTGAGACTAGAACTGGAGGGCAGAGGTTAAGGATGCAAGATAAAATAGGGGAAACTTTGGAGATCATCTTTACTCAAGGTGGTGTGAATGAAATGAACTACCAGTGGAAGTGGTGAATGCGATTTGATTGCAACATTTAAGAGAAGTTTGGATAAGTATGTGGATGGAAGTTGTATGCAGGGCTCTCACCCAGTTGTCGATAGATAGGCAGAATAACAGTGCAGTACAGACTGGATGGAATGGAAGACCTGTTCTGTGCTGTAGTGCTTAATGACTCTATTGCATAACTACAGCTCCCCCAGCCACCCTTACTGCTTTTTCAAGGCCTTCATACCCTTCAGAAAGTGGGCCCTATTCTTCAACTGTAACTCCTATCTGTTCTCCTTTTTTAGTTTTAAAATTGTTTTCTTATTTTATAATGTGAAATTTGGTGACAGTTGGACCCAGAGATTTAAGTCTGACAGATCCATTTATTTAGCTACCTGCTTAAAACTGCTTTTAAGTTTTGCTTGATGAATTATTCTTGATTATTTATGTGCTTATTCATCTTTTCCAGGATCGTTTACCTCTTGCTGTTGTAGGTAGTAATACTATCATAGAGGTGAATGGAAAACGTGTCAGGGGCCGACAGTACCCTTGGGGAGTTGCAGAAGGTAAGTCCCTTTGCCTCTTGTATTGTCAGATTGTAATTTGCTGATTGCTTTTCCACAGTAAGTTTTGAGATCTCTGGATGGCCAAATATCAGTATTGTGGCCAGTAATCACCTTCCTTTTGGCAGTAATCTGTTAATGAAAGTCATGTTGACTGAAACTGAACTATTAGCCAGGACACCTGACACATTTTCACACGACTGTACTGAAGTATCAAAGTAGATTTTTGTGCACCAATCTTTGTACTGAACCCAGACAGGAATTTTCTAGTTTTGACCTGTGGGTGATGTTTTCCACAATTAAGAATAGAAATAATTTAAACAATTAAATGAAAATCAATTCAAGGAGAGCAGATTTGCTGTTCTTACAGTAGCTAGTGAGGAGGTAATCAGTGCTTGGTAGGTCAATGTTTAAAATTATAAACAATAAATTGTTGTACAGCATAGGCCAATTGATAAAAAATTATTGATCATATCTCCAGTTAATGTCTTTTTAGCTTTAGGTATTTCCACACTAGAATGGTCAAAGTTTTTAGTTTTCAGGGTTTTTCGCATTTCAGGATCTAAAGTTGCAGTTGTAGCGGTGTGCTACACGCAGCGCTAAAATAACAACACGGAGTCGGTAAACTGCAATTAAAGATGATTTTATTTGAACTTCACAGTCTTGCTTTAAAGCCTCCCTCATCCCGCCCACCCCAGGCGCGGATGCTGCCTTTGTGCCTGCGTGCTGGCTATTTGTGAGCCAGTTCGAGTGCGCTAGGAAGTGGGTCGCCACATACCCCCCCCCCCAGAACCGGCGATACACCCCCCAATGTCCACAGTCTGAGCCGGACCCTGTTTGGGAGGTCGGCCTCTGCGCCGCGGTGCCGGAAACTCGACCGGTTGCGCCAGGTCCACATGGGCCGGTTTGAGTCGGTCCACTGTGAAAACCTCCTCTCTCCCCCCAACATCCAGCACGAACGTGGACCCATTGTTCCTGAGCACCGTGAACGGCCCCTCGTAGGGCCGTTGCAGCGGTGGCCGATGCCAGCCCCGTCGTACAAACACAAACTTACAGTTCTGCAGGTCTTTGGGTACGCAGGACGGGTTCTGCCCATGCTGCAAAGTGGGTATGGGGGCCAGGTCACCGAACCTCTCGCGTAGTCTCCGGGGACGACCAGGGATGCGCCGTACACCAACTCGGCCGACAAGGCGTGCAGATCGTCTTTGGGCGCCATGCGGATGCCGAGTAGGACCCAGGGAAGCTCGTCCGCCCAGTTAGCTCCTCGCAGGTGGGCCATGAGAGCCGACTTTAGGTGACGGTGGAAACGCTCCATTAGTCCGTTCGACTGTGGGTGGTAGGCAGTGGTGTGGTGCAGCTGTGCCCCCAAAAGGCTGGCCATAGCTGACCACAGGCTGGAGGTGAACTGGGCGCCTCTGTCGGAGGTAATGTGGGCCGGTACACCAAAGCGGGACACCCAGGTGGCGATCAGTGCCCGGGTGCAAGATTCGGAGGTAGTGTCCGTGAGCGGGATCACCTCTGGCCATCTTGTGAACCGGTCCACGATAGTCAGGAGGTGCCGCGCTCCTCGCGACACTGGCAGGGGGCCCACGATATCCACATGAATGTGGTCGAAACGCCGGTGGGTGGGGTGGAACTGCTGCAGCAGAGCTTTGGTGTGCTGCTGCATCTTGGACATCTGGCAGTGCATGCACGTTCTGGCCCATTCACTGACCTGCTTGCGGAGTCCGTGCCAAACGAACCTGTTGGAGACCATCCGGACAGTTGTCCTGATGGAGGGGTGCGCTAAGTTATGAATGGAGTTGAAAACACGGCGCCGCCAGTTTGCCGGGACAACGGGACGGGGCTGGCTGGTGGCGACATCACAGAGTAGGGTCCTCTCACCTGGGCCTACGGGGAGGTCCTGGAGCTGCAAACCGGAGACTGCGGTTCTGTAACTCGGGATCTCCTCGTCTGCCTGCTGCGCCTCTGCCAGCGCCTCAAAGTCTACCCCTTGGGAAAGGGCATGAATGTTAGGGTGAGAGAGCGCATCCGCCACGACATTGTCCTTACCTGAGACGTGCCGGACGTCCGTCGTGTATTCAGAGATGTAGGACAGATGGCGCTGCTGGTGGGATGACCAGGGATCGGACACCTTCATGAACGTAAAGGTAAGCGGCTTGTGGTCCGTGAACGCAGTGAAGGGCCTACCTTCTAAGAAGTACCTGAAATGCCGGATTGCCAGTTCCCAGTCGAAAGCACTGTATTTGAGCTCGGGTGGCCGCAGGTGTTTGCTGAAAAACGCCAGGGGTTGCCAGCGTCCCTCGATGAGTTGTTCCAGCACCCCACCGACTGCCGTGTTAGATACGTCCACTGTGAGGGCGGTAGGGACGTCCATTCTGGGGTGCACTAGCATCGCAGCGTTCGCCAAGGCTTCCTTTGTTTGAATGAAAGCGGCGGCGGACTCCTCATCTCAGGCACTGTCCTTGCCCGGACCCGACAGCAGGGCGAACAGGGGGCGCATGATTTGGGCAGCTGAAGGGAGGAAGCGGTGGTAGAAATTGACAATACCTACGAACTCCTGAAGGCCTTTGATCGTGGTGGGTCGGGGGAAATGGCAGACTGCATCTACCTTAGCGGGCAGAGGGGTTGCCCCGTCTTTAGTAATCCTGTGGCCCAGGAAGTCAATGGTGTCGAGCCCGAACTGGCATTTGGCCGGGTTGATTGTTAGACCGTATTCACTCAGTCGGGCGTAGAGTTGACGGAGGTGGGACAAATGCTCCTGACGACTGCTGCTGGCTATGAGGATGTCGTCCAAATAAATGAATGCGAAGTCCAGGTTGCGTCCCACCGCATCCATTAACCGCTGGAACATCTGTGCGGCATTCTTCAGGCCGAACGGCATGCGGAGGAACTCGAAAAGGCCGAATGGGGTGATGAGAGCCGTTTTGGGGACGTCGTCCGGATGCATCGGGATTTGATGGTATCCTCGGACGAGGTCTACCTTGGAGAAGATCCGTGCGCCATGCAGGTTTGCTGCAAAGTCCTGAATGTGCGTCACAGGGTAGCGGTCCGGTGTGGTAGCCTTGTTCAGCCTGCGGTAGTCGCCGCACGGTCTCCAGCCCCCTGTCGCTTTGGGCACCATGTGCAGGAGGGAGGCCCATGGGCTGTCGGACCACCGGATGATCCCCAATTCCTCCATCCTCTTGAACTCCTCCTTCGCCAGTCGGAGCTTGTCCGGGGGGTGCTCGTGGAGGGGTGGTCCCTGGGCCGGGATGTGGTGCTGTACGTCGTGTCGGGGCATGGCTGCCGTGAACTGCGGTGCCAGAACCGATGGGAAATCCGCCAGGACTCTGGTGAAGTCGTTGTCAGACAGCGTGATGGAGCCGAGGTGTGGGGCTGGCAACTGGGCTTCTCCCAGGGAGAACGTCTGAAAGGTCTCGGTGTGGACAAGCCTCTGCCTCGGCAGGTCGACCAGCAGGCTGTGAGCCCGCAAAAAATCCGCGCCCAGAAGCGGTTGGGCTACGGCGGCCAGTGTGAAGTCCCACGTGAACCGGCTGGAGCCGAACTGTAGCTGCACCGTATGGGTGCCGTAGGTCCTTACCGTGCTGCTGTTCACGGCCCTCAGGGGGGGACCCGGTGCCCTGTTGCGGGTGTCGTAACTCGTCGGAGGTAAGATGCTGATCTCGGCACCGGTGTCGACCAAAAAATGGCGTCCCGACCTCTTGTCCCACACATACAGGAGGCTATCCCGACGGCCAGCCTCCATAGCCATCAGTGGCGGCTGGCCCTGGCGTTTCCCGGGAACTGGCAGGGCGGGCGACAACGGCGGGCTTCTGCGCCCCACTGCTGGTGGTAGAAACACCAGTGTTCATTGGGCTCCCCACCCCTGCCTCTGGGGCCAGTGGGCTCTGCGGCCGGGCCTGGACTGGTTCGCTGCTGGGAGCGTAGCCTGGTGACCTGTGTGATGGACACCCCACTCACCTTCTTGGCGTTCCACAGCAAGTCCGCCCGGGCTGCCACCTTCCGGGGGTCGCTGAAATCCGCGTCGGACAGCAGCAGGCGTATGTCCTCGGGCAGCTGCTCCAGGAATGCCTGCTCAAACATGAGGCAGGGTGTGTGTCCGTCGGCCAAAGACAACATCTCATTCATTAAAGCCGATGGAGGTCTGTCTCCCAAGCCATCCAGGTGCAGTAAGCGGGCAGCCTGCTCGCGCCGTGAGAGTCCAAAAGTCCTTAGGAGCAGGGCTTTGAATTCCGTGTACTTGCCGTCCGCCGGGGGAGACTGTACGAACTCCGCAACCTGGGCCGCTGTGTTCTGGTCGAGGGAGCTCACCACGTAGTAGTAACGTGTGTCCTCTGAGGTTATCTGCTGAACGTGGAATTGGGCTTCTGCTTGCTGTAACCATAGGTGAGGTCGCAGCGTCCAGAAGCTTGGCAGTTTCAACGAAACCGCATGAACAGATGCGGTGTCGGTCATCTCCGGTCCAAAAATCGTTTGGACCGTCGGGGTGACCAATTGTAGCAGTGTGCTGCACACAGCGCTAAAATAACAACACAGAGTCGGTAAACTGCAATTAAAGATGATTTTATTCGAACTTCACAGTCTTGCTTTAAAGCCTCCCTCATCCCGCCCTCCCCGGGCGTGGATACTGTAAGGGACACGTACTCACAAACCTCCGCAGGCTTTTTCCCTTTGTTGCGGACCTGGCCTTTGTGCCTGCGTGCTGGCTATTTGTGAGCCGGTTCGAGTGCGCTAGGAAGTGGGTCGCCACACAGTTCTATATCTTGGTTGTATACAGTTTGCATCAGTCAGAGGGTCTTACAGCTTGGAAACAGGCCATTCAACACAACTGGTCCATGCCAATCAAGATTCTCATAAATTAGTCCATTTGCCTGTTTTTGGTACATGCCCATTTAAGCTTTTCTATTCATGTATTTTTTACTTTTTATCAATCATGCAAATCCTTTTTTTATTTTTAATACATGGGGGGGCAAGATGGTCATCTCATAACAGACATTCAAGATTCGGTTAATGTTTAGCTTGTGTTCAAATGTTGCAGTACTTGAAATCTGAAATCAGTGCTGGAAATGCTTAGTTTTTCAAGTAAAGTGGCAAGGGTCTCAACCCACAACCTCAACTGTCCTTTTCCTCCCTAGGTGTTGCTGACCTGCTCAGTTCCTTCAGCATTGTTTGTTGCTCTGGATACCAGCATCTACACCCTTGTGTCTCTAGTTAGCATTTGAGATTGTTAACCTTGGATCAGAACAGGGCAGGAGTAGTTTCACATTGGAGAGAAGTAGTGAAGACAAAAGAAAAGGTTGAGGACAAAAATTAAATGAGGAAATGGCAATGTTGAAAGGTTGTGGTCAAAGCCTGTGGAAATTTGTATCTGGAGGATATAGGAATAGGATATTATGAATGAAGTCTGAACTTCGTAGTGCAGGAGAGGGATGAAAATGTCCCGATGACCTGCTGAGTTTCTCCTGCATTTTGTTGTTCTGGTTTTCAGCATCTGCTGAATCTCTTGTGTTGATGTACTAAGTGTTCTGTTGGCTGTAATTCTGGATATCAATGTCCAGTTCAGTGACTTACTGGAACCTTTTTTCCATGTTGCTCTTATATTCTTGATGCTTCAGTTTGAAAAATCTGTCTTTCAAATAGTTTTACTGTGTAATGATCCAAAGGTACAGCTATCAGAAGTGTAGTGATGTTCAAATCAAATTTTCTAACAGTTCCCATCTTAATGGCAATCTTTAATACTTTAATTGGGCCTATTTGCATTCTGCTAAAACATTTCAGGTCTAATATACCTACTTGGTGTTTTGCATTACTGGTGGATTTCCGGAGGTGAAGAAATATATCTGATGTTTCAATGGAACTACTTGCAAATAATTTGGTAATGTTAATTTAGTTTATTAATTTGCATGAAGTGCAGCAAATGAACTAAACTAACTGCAACAGGAAATGAAAGAAGCCATTTCAATTGATAAAGCTCCAAAGTGTGTATGTATTAACTAATTGGGGGCGTATATGACACATAGGTTAACCTTGTGCTCAGATTGAAGGCACACTGTGGAAGAAGTTTGCTTATGAGTTGAGTATCTTACAATATCGGAAATTCTGACCTGTCAGTTTCCTTTTCGTATAACTAAATGTTTGCTCAGATGCAACGACTTGAATTTAAATTTGTATCTTTAATTTATCATTATATAAGTTGTCTAGTTTCATAAAGCATATGGTTATTGCATTCTGTTACTCTGCTAAGATGGAAGGCTGGGAAAGAACCCATATCCTTTTGGCTTAATGTAAAGAATCTTCATTCACACAAAAGTCCTTCTGCACATAAAAGTTGAAAGTAGTGGTTAAAAGAACATTATTTCCAGGCATTACTAACAGTCTTTGAAATGTTCTGTCAGGCAATTGAATGCCCTGGCTTTAGTGAAGAAACAGCTACCGCAGTTGACCAGAAGGGAAGTTGACCACCACCCTCTGTATGGAAACATTTCCCCCCAATGTGTCCTTTAAATCCTAACCCTTTCATTTTATATTTATACACTCCAGTTTTCAGTTCCCCTACCCTGGGGAGAAAGATCAGGATCATTCACCTTACCTATGCCCTTCTGGCTTGTATAAATGTCCTGTAATGCCATGGTAGGATAGTGCATAGAACAGATCAGGGCACCATAGTTTGGAGTTCATTTCCAGTGCCATCTGTAAGGAGTTTGTATGTTCTCCCCATGATTGCATGGGTTTCCTCCAGTTTCCTACCACAGTCCAAAGATGTACTGTTTAATAGGTTAATTAGTCATTGTAAATTGTCCAGCTAGGGTTAAGTTGGGGGTTGCTGGGTGGTGTGGTTCAACAGGCTGGAGGGGCCGATTCTGCGCTGTATCTCTAAATAAAATAAGTAAGTTCACTCCTTAGCCCAGCTTATCCAGTTTCTCAATGTATCAAATTTGAAGTTCTATTATAAATTGCAGCAAACTTGGTGATCACAAATTGGTGTGTCACGATAGCAGTTAGTGTGACACTAATAGAGCTCAGTTGGAGTTTAATTCTGAGATGCTGTGAGCAAGTTCCTCTCTGTGTTTGCATGAGTTTTCTCCAGATGGTCCAATTTCTTCCCACAGTCCAAAGATGTGCCAGTTAGTAAGTTAATCAGTCATTGTAAATTGTTCCATGATTAAGGTAGGGTTAAATCTGTGGGTTGCTCGGTGGCATGGCTCCAAGGATCAGAAGGGCCAATTCCGTGCGGCACCTCAAAAATAAATAAATAATACCAACAGTAAAGATCAAGAGTGATTGAAGTCCTCAGAGTGCGCATTGGTCTTGATCTGCCAGGTTTGGAGTTCAGTGACGGTTTGGGAAGGATGCCATAAAATGTCATTGTGTCCAGGATGAGGAGATTCAGAAAGAGTGCAGTGATAGTTGAAAAATGCAGTGTGGAATTGTGCTATGCTTTATAGATATTTGAGAAGGTGGAAGTACTCCTTGTGAAGGAAAGCTCAACTCTTCTGCAAGCCTACTGTTTAGCTGCATTTTCATTATTCACATCATCAACCTTCAGAGTAATGTGGACAGCGTAGGCTGGGCTTCTGGCTGTTCTGTTTTGTGGTCTGCACCCAGCAGGAACTAAGCTGCTTGATCTGTTCTTGTAGAACCTTTCTCAGTGGAAATTAATTTTTTTATTGAATGTTGATTTTCATCAAAAGGCTGATTTTTGTATGCCTTTCGTGTCAATTTGTATCCTAATTGGATTTAATAAACTAATATTCACACTGTACAGAATTTACTAATTGCTGTGAGCACTTGAGTTTATGGCAGAATTATTTACAACAAAGGGTCACAAGGAATATCTTGCTGTATAATGGCCTATTAGAAATTCGGTAGGTGAAGTATTTTGTCATAAGTATTGAGATTTACTCATAACTAGAAATTTAGATTTTTAGAGACTTGCATCATAGTAACATGCCCTTCCAGCCCAGTGCGCTCACCCTGCCCAATTACACCTATGTGACCAGTTAACCTACTAACCTCTACGTCTTTGGAACGTGGAAGGAAACCAGAGTACCCGGAGGAAACACATACAGTCACAGGGAGAATGTGCAAACTCCTTACAGACAGTCAGGAACTGAACCTGGGTTGCTGGCATTGTAATAGTGTTACAATAACCGCTATGCTACAATGCTGCTTGAATTTAAAGCTGCAAAATTCGCTATTAGCAAATGATGGCAGTTGTAAGATCAAAGCAACCCACGAATGAAGTTTTGTATCATTGCATGTGGTAAGATCACTCACCTCCCAAGTTGGATATATTCCTTTGTGGTGACTAGGTCAAAATCCTAGAACTCTATCCCAGTGGGAGCTCGGTCACCAGATACACTGCAGTAGTTCCAAAAAAGTGCTTCACCAGCATCTGGGCAATTAGGAACATGCTTGTCAGCATCTCGTGGATCGATTATTTATGAATGGCATTGAGAAGAGTTAATTTGTTTTGTTTTAATCTTCCATTGTAAGGTTGATGAAAGAATTCATTCAAACCAACTGCGTTTCAATGTTTTCTCACTTTGTTGAATTTTTCAAAACAATTAAATTTATTTCTGAACTTCTGTTTTGAGGCTCACAGTATTAATTTTGCCAGTTTATAATTTTTCTTGTAACTAGGAGAGGGCAAAAGTCTGCTTCCTTTTTTCAAACAGATCAGCCTTGGTGTGCTGATGTCGGTGTATGTCATCAAATTCTGTGAAAGTAAGGTGCTTGTCAAGACGATGTGTATTGCCTAAGCATTTGCCCCTCTCATGCCTGGCATTTTTTATGCTAAATACTCTTTGTTCTTTGGCTAATCTCAGCAATATAGTAAGCAGTTTGGTATTCATTATTTATTAATTTATTTTTTGTTTTAATGGTAATTCTATTTTGCAGTGGTATACAGTTTACTTTTGGTTCTCTTATTATTTGGTGGGTTCCACAGAGGAAAGTTAAATTATCTCTGCCTTGATATCCTTGCAATAAGCTGCACTTTAACCTTTATTACTGTAGCCTGAATGAATTGTGGTTTTGTAAAGGCAAAAGACTGAACAGGTGCAGGGCATGAGCTGATGCATTTATTGACCATTGATCTAAATTTTTATTTATCTTACAATTGTTCAGTGGCTGACCTTGGATTTCTGCTTGTCAGTATGTTTCTGTGGAAAAAATATTTCTCAATTCCTTTTTGATAACTTGTATTGATATTGTTTCGGTCATAAATTGTGTCCAGCAAGCTAATCACGCAGGTATTTAAAAGCTACATTTCTGTTTGGTAAGTGAAAAGCTATTTTGATTAAAGCAGAAATTGCTGTTAATACTTGGCAGTTAGGCCGCATCTGTGGAGAGAGGGATTGTTCAAGTTCTGTTCTGGATCTCCTTTCATTTGTTTTGGTAATCAAATGTGTTAATGTTGAGTCAAATTTGCACTAACAAATGTAAATGATTAACAGTGCTTGGACCAATGTTTCATGTGTCCTGTTGCTATGGTGCATTGTTCAAGAGAAGTTAAAATAGATATCAGTGCTTTTTCCAGTTGGAGTGAGGGGCTGAAAGGTCTACTTCTCCGAACTACATCAGATCAATAAAATGTTAAAAGCTGAACCTTGAAACCTCCATTTGCCGCAAGCCAAGTTAAATTTCGGCGTGGAGCAGCCTATCGCTCTCAGGCAATGTGTACCATTTCAAGCACACCACTTATGCAAGAACCATTTTAGTTTCTTCTGCTGAATTTTCTTTAATATCCCATGAAGGTCCACTTATTTGAAATTGTTCCACAAGGCTAACGGCTAATTTTGGCCTGTATTTACAAGTGGTTGCCAAGATACACTTGTGCAACAGCCACTTTAATCTCCGGCCTGAAAATTATGGGGAGAATTCCATTCTAGGGATTTAAACATAAATATCTGAGCATGACCATGGTTATAGTAATTAAGAGGCTTTATATTTTGGTAAACTATTAAACAAGACCTTGATTTCGCAGATGGTTGAAAAAAATCACTTGGCACCAGCTGCACAATAAATTGCATCAATCTGTGAATCTCATCCGACATTCCTAAAGCAGACTACCTGACCATAGGTGCTACATGTGGGAGCTCACTGTGTGGCCATTGACTGCTGTTCTTTCTGACATTAGGATGGCTTAGCATACTTAGTGTCAAGAAGTAATGGACGGCATTATATAAATGCATATCTTTCTGACTGTAGGGTATTCACCTTCTAAAACATGTTTTTCTTTTGCAGTTGAAAATAGTGAGCACTGTGACTTCACAATCCTACGAAACATGCTGATCAGGTAAGATTCAAGTATAATAGTAATCAGTACTTATTGGCACCTGGAAACTGCTGATATGATTTTCTCATGCAAAACTATTACTTAAAAAGGAATCTAATTTAGCACTAAAATTTCCTTGTGCTTTTCTCCAAAAAGGTAATTTGTTAAAAGTGCACAAATTTTAGATTTACATTTGGATTTGGATTTTTGATGGCTGTCGTAATAAACAATTCTGTGTAAAGATTTAGAGATTAGTTGTAACCCACTGGTGAAGCAAGTGCTACATTTGACAAGATTTAACTTCACCTCAAGTGCATCTCAGTATTTTTCCATTCTTTAACCTGCGTATATGATGACAAAACCATAATCCATGCATCAGTTGTATTTTTGTTGGATCATAAGTGTGTATAATTTGAAAAGGCGATTTCTGTTCATTTGGCTTTCCCTAGAGTTCTAGCACTGAAACACCCAGTTTGTGTCTAAATCCTTCAATTTTGTTTTTTTGTTATTCAATTGCTTTTAAAATTAGGGCAGTTTGTTTTTAGTTTTCCTCACTTGTTGCAAGTGTCTGAAATCTCACCAGATTATGATCAACAGGATTAGGCTAGTCTGTCCCTCAATTTTCCTGCTATTTTATGAGATTACAGCCAATCCAATCTTGGCCTCATCACCACCGTCCCAGATACTCCTGGTACCCATTGACTTCCTCAGTTAGCAAAGTGAATTCCAAAGATTTGAGAGCCTATGAGATTCCTCATCTGAAATGGACAATACCTTATCTGAAACTATGCCTTATTCTAGATGCCTCACCAGGAGGAACAACACCCCCCCCCCCCCCACCCAAACAAAACTACTCATTTTTCTCAAATCCAAAAGTTCCAACTAAACCTGTGCATTCTGTTGTTATACATTAACCCCTTCATCATGGGATGAACCCAATGAAACTTCCTTGGACAGGTAAAGGATAGGAAAGACAGGTGGATATGGGCTAAATTGGACAAGTTGGGCCAAAAGAACTATGCTTTATAACTCTTAAGACCATAAGACACAGGAGCAGAATAAGGCCATTCAATCCATCGAGTCAGATCCCAGATTCCACTCAACTCCATACACCTGCCGCCTTGCCATATCCTTTGATGATCTGACTGATCAGGAAACTATCAACTTCTGCCTTAAAAAATACCCTTGGACTTGGCCTCCACCGCAGTCTGTGGCAGAGCATTCCACGGATTCTCTACTCTGGCTAAAACAATTCCTCCTTACCTCCATTCTGAAAGGTTGCCTCTCAATTTTGAGGCTGTGCCCTCAAGTTCTGGACACCCCCACCATAGGAAACATCCTCTCTGCATTCACTCTATCTAGTCCTTTCAACATTCGATAGGTTTCAGTGAGATCCCTGCATTCTTCTAAATTCCAGTAAGTACAGGCCCAATGCTGCCAAATCTTCCTCATCTGTTAACCCCTTCATTCCCAGAATCATGCTGACGAACCTCCTCTGGACTCTCCAATGACAAAACATTCTTTCTGAGATATGGAGCCCAACACTGTTGACTATGCTCCAAGTGCAACCTCACCAATGTCTTACAAAGCCTCAGCATAATGCCCTTGCTTTTATATTCTGTTCCCCTTGAAATTAATGCCT
Organism: Hemitrygon akajei; assembly: GCF_048418815.1. Lineage (NCBI taxonomy): Eukaryota > Metazoa > Chordata > Chondrichthyes > Myliobatiformes > Dasyatidae > Hemitrygon > Hemitrygon akajei. Next base: position 110,633,895 of record NC_133124.1, read on the forward strand.
GCAATGCATTTGCCTGCTTCACCACACTCAACCTCTAAATCAACTGAGAGTCTTGCCCAAGGACTCCTTAAGTCTCTCAGCACCCCAATGTTTGAACCTTCTCTACATTTAGATAATAGTTTGCACTATTATTGCTTTTACCAAAACTCATCATCATACATTTCACCATACTGTATTCCATCTGCCACTCTTTTGCCCATTCTTCCAATTTGTCTATGTCATGCTGCAATCACATTGCTTCCTCAGCACTACCTACCCCTCCATCCATCTTCGTATAATCCGTAAACTTTGTCACAAAACCATCAAATCCATTATCCAAATCATTGAGAAACAATGTGAAAAGGAGCAGTACCAATACTGACACCCGAGGAACACCACTAGTTGTAGCGTTAATGTGACTCGGACACCGCAGTATTAAACACACACGTTTATTCACCAGACTTCCATTTTACAAAACCCCGCGTTCTGATGTCATACGCACTCTGACCTACAAATACTCACATAATACATTACATCCCCCTTCTCAAGTTTTTTTTTACAATACTGTGAATTACCAAAACAATGCCTCTAGGTATGACTTTCTAACATTACAACAGCCATGACATAAACTAATAAAAATCTTAACTTATACTGTATTCTGCATTGTATCTTACAATACTAACAGCAGTATATTTTCTTTTACGAACATAGACTAATAAATCTTTTATTTCACACCTTGGAACTTATAACATGTGTGATTTTATCTCAAACTGTGCGAGACTGTAGGTAGATCTAGTCTCTGTATCTAGCTAGAAGTTTGACTTGTCTCCCAGACCTTGTGCGATAGAACTGTGACTGTGCTTGTCCTTCAGAGTCAGTCTCTCGAGTAACCTCTGTGTCTGCATTTCCACCTCGGTCTGTCTGCGCCGAACTTTCACCGTCATTGCGTCGTGGGGTTTCGTCACGCCCCTCACTCTTGGTGTCGTTTGTTTCCATGTCTGTATCCGTGGAAATGTCCTGTGTATCTGTACGTGGAAACACCCTCTCACCTGTCTTCAGCAGATGCTTCCTGTTCCTCCTGTAGACTCTTCCATCCAGCGTGCGAACTATGAAGGATCTTGGTTGCTGATGCCTGTTCACAACCACAGCTGGTTGCCAATTGTCTCCTCTCTGTACTCTGACATTTTCACCTATATGCAGATCTGGTAACTGTCTTGTATGTCTGTCATAGTAGCTCTTTTGCTTTATTTGCTTGTACTTTAGCTTGTCATGTACTTGAGCATTACTTTCAGGAGTCAGTAGAGTTGTGGATATTGGCAGCTTGGACTTCAGACGACGTCCCATCAAAAGCTGTGCAGGAGAGAACCCCACACCTTCAATCGGTGTGTTGCGGTATTCAAGCAGAGCAATGTACGGGTCACTGGTGCTGCTGTGTGCCTTCTTGAGCATGTTCTTCACAGTTTGTACAGTTCTCTCTGCTTGTCCATTAGACTGAGTGTGCCCAGGACTGGAAGAAACATGTTGAAATTCCCAGCTTTCCGAAAACTTTCTAAACTCACCACTGGCATATTGTGGACCATTGTCACTGATGACAATATCTGGAATACCATGTCTTGCAAATGTCGACTTCATTGCGGTAATGACACCTTGACTGGACGTGTCACTTAACTTGGTGATTTCCGGATATTTTGAATGGTAGTCCACACAAAGTAGATATTCTGCACCATTGTAGCAAAAGAGATCTGTGCCAAGCTTCTCTCATGGTCTTCCTGGTCGTGGATGGGGAAGCAAAGGCTCTCTTGGATTGCTGTTTTTATTTTCATTACAAACAGCACACTGTGACACAATGTCCTCTATCTGAGTTGACATACCTGGCCAATAGAGAATGTCCCTTGCTCGCTCTTTACATTTCACTATCCCCAGGTGTGACTCATGAATTCTGTTGAGCATTTCCTGTCTCATTTGATTTGGTACTATGAGTTTTGCCACTTTGAACATTAGTCCTGATGCATAGCTAATTTCCTCTTTAAATGTCCAGTATTTCTGTATTTCCTTTGGAACATCTTTTCTTTCTGTTGGCTATCCATTCATTGTAATGTCTCTTAGCATTTGCATTTCAGGATCTTCTGCAGTCAATTTCCTGAACATGTTCAACTTCTCCTCAGAAATAGGTAGCTGAGGTGTAACCCAGTTGACCTCCAGCTCTCCCTTTTGCTCTTTGAGGTAAGCACGGCTCAAAGCATCAGCGATGTGCAGTTCTTTTCCTGGCTTATAGGTAACTGTGAGGTGTACCTCTGTAGCCTGAGAAGCATCCTTTGCAGTCTCATAGCTTGATGAAGTGGCTTTTTGAAGATGCTCTCAAGTGGTTTGTGATCACTCTCAACCTGGATTTCTTTGCCATATACGTACTGGTGGAACTTCTCACACCCATAAACTATGGCAAGTAATTCCTTCTCGATTTGAGCATATCGGCGTTGACAGTCTGTAAGTGCTCGTGATCCATACGCTACAGGCCTCCCATCCTGCAGTATAACAGCTCCTATTCCTTCCGAACTGGCATCCACAGACATTGTCGCCGGTTTATTGACATCATAGAACTTGAGTGCTGGTGCATTGGTAACCAACTGCTTCAATGTGTTAAAACTTTTCTTTTGTTCATCTTCCCAATGCCATTCAGTGTTGCTCTCTAGTAGCTTTCGAAGTGGAGCACTGACCTCCGATAAGTTGGGAATGAACTTGGCAAGATACTGTATCATGCCCATGAACCTCAAAGGTCCTTGCTTGTCTTCAGGTGGTGGTAGCTGTACCACAGCCCTGACCTTTTCATTATCTGGTTTTAGCCCATCAGCGCTGAGTACGTGACCTATGTATTTGATCTCTGTAGTTCTGATCCTACATTTACTTTTGTTCAGTTTTAGGTTGTACTCACGTGCTCTCTCCAGAAGCTTCCTCAATCTCTGATCATGCTCTTCAATGGTGTCACCCCATATCAGCAAATCATCAATGATACTGACCACTCCATCCAGGCCTTCAATCATTTGTGCCACTGACCTCTGGAATACCTCTGATGCAGAAGAAATCCCAAAGGGTAGACGCAGGAAACGATATCTCCCTATGGGCGTGTTGAAAGTGCATAATTTGGAACTTCCTTCATCCAGCTTGATCTGCCAGAAACCTTGATTTGCATCCAATACTGAAAAGTATTTTGCATTAGGCATGCAGGAGACAACCTCTTCAACCGTGAGCAGCGGATAGTGCTCCCTTTTGATGGCTCGGTTGAGATCTTGTGGATCCATGCATTTCCTAATCTTTTTCTCTGTGACCACTGTCACTATACTATTCACCCAGTCGGTCGGTTCTATTTCTCTCGTTATGACTCCCATCTGTTCCATTCTGCGTAGCTCCTCCACTACTCGATCCCTGAGAGCTACTGGAACCTTCCTCGGAGCATGCACGACTGGTGCAACAGTTGGATCAATCTGGATATGGTGTTTCTCTGGTAAACATCCTAGTCCAGAAAACAAGTCAGCAAAGTCTTTGAGAAAGTCATTTTCTTTCTCAACACCATAGATTCGCTTCACCAGGCCAGCTGTATGCATGTTGCTCTGCCTAGTATTGCCGAAACATGCTGTTGCACAATCTCACACTCTATTTTGTGTTTCTGTCCTTTATACACACAGGTGAGTGTTTTCTTTCCCAATGATGCTGTCTTGTGGCCAAAATATCCAACAAGCTTGCAGGTGGATTTTCCAAGTTTTCCTCTGATGTCCAGTGAGTTGAATGTTTCTGCTGACATCACATTACACTTTGCCCCAGTGTCAAGCTTAAATGTCACATTCCTCCTGTTTATTATCAGATCTTGAGTCCATTCATCTTCAACGTCCATCTCTGCATTATCAATATTCTTGATGCATACCCCCTGTTCCACTTCAGTTGTTCCAGTGAACATGTCACTGTTGCGCTCACTCTGTTCCACAGCGTGCATTTTCCTTGCTTGCTCCTGCGATTTGCACATCTTTGCAAAGTGATTTCTCTTTCTGCATAATTTGCACGTCTTACCAAAGGCTGGACATTTTCTGTATCCATGTTTATAACCACATCTGTTGCAGTTAACTTCCTTTTGATTATCCTGTGGAACTCGCTTAGTCCTACTCTTGTCAGTTTTCACAGCTTTTATTTTGTGTACTTCAGTCTCCTCATTAAGCATTTTAACCTGACTCGACGTGATCTCGCTAGCACGGCACATATCAATCGCTTTTTCCAATGTAAGTTCCGCCTCTCTCAACAGGCTGCCTCTCACATGATCATCTCGTATGCCGCATACAATCCTGTCGCATATTAAAGAATCATGCAGTTGTCCGAACTCAGTTTTTTGCCTTGTTCTTCAAATCTGTTACGTAGGCGTCTATAGTCTCTGTCGTTCCTTGAGCCCTCGTAAAAAAATGTGTCGAATGTACGGTAGGTTTTTTTCACGGTTCGCAGTAGTCTTGAAACTTTTTCTTCAACACTTCAATTTTATCTCACTCACCCTCTTGGAAGACAAACGTGTTGCAAACCTTTATTGCCTCTGCTCCAGCCACATGCAGAAGCATAGCACATTGCACTTTCTCCATCTTGTCATCTACGCTACTAGCGGTACAAAGCTGCTTAAACTGCTGGAGCCATACCTTCCAATTCTCAGCAATATTACCTCGTAGGCTTAAACTCGACGGTGGCTGTAACTGTGACATCTTTTTACGTGTAGCTCATTTTTACTTTAGCTTTTTACTTTAGCTCAAGTACATGACAAGCTAAAGTACAAGCAAATAAAGCAAAAGAGCTACTATGACAGACATACAAGACAGTTACCAGATCTGCATATAGGTGAAAATGTCAGAATACAGAGAGGAGACACTTGGCAGCCAGCTGTGGTTGTGAACAGGCATCAGCAACCAAGATCCTTCATAGTTGGCATGCTGGATGGAAGAGTCTACAGGAGGAACAGGAATCATCTGCTGAAGACAGGTGAGAGGGTGTTTCCATGTCTGTATCCGTGGAAATGTTCTGTGTATCTGTACGTGGAAACATCCTCTCACCTGTCTTCAGCACCCATTGACTCCTGTCTGTCAGCCATTCCTCTATCCATGATTGTATCTTTCCTGTAATGCTGTAGGATTTTGCTTGTTAAGCAACCTCTTGTGTGGCACCTTATCAAATGCCTTCTGAAAATCCAAGTAAATGACATCCACTGCCTCTCCTTTGTCCACCTTGCTTGTTATTTCCTTAAAGAGCTCTAATAGACTTGTCAGGCACAATTTCCCTTTAAAGAAACCATGCTGACTTTGACTTATTTTATCATTGGCCTCCAAATACCTCGAAACCTCACCTTTAATAATAGACTCCAGCACTTTCCCAAACACTGAGGTAAAACTAACTGGCGTATAATTTCTTTTCTTTTGCCTTCCTCGCTTCTTTAAGAGTGGAATGACATTTCCAACCTTCCAGTCCTCCAGGACCATTCCAGAATCAGGTGATTCTCGAAAGATTATGACCAATGCATCTGTTAACTCTTCAGCAACCTTTCTCAGGACCCTGAGATGTAGTCCATCTGGTCCAGGTGACTTATCCACCTTTGAGTTTGCCAAGCACCTTTTCCTTTGTAATGTTCCCTGACACTCACAGACCTCTGGCATACTGCTAGTGTCTTCCACAGTGAAGACTGATGCAAAGTATCGTTTAGTTCATTTGCCATTTTTTTTGTCCCCCATTACTACCTCACCAGCATAATTTTCCAGTTGTCTCAACACTCACCTCCATTTTACTTTTTGTATAACTGAAAAAACTTTTAGTATCCTGCTTTATATTATTCGATCATTTGTCCTCATATTTCATCTTTTCCCTTATGGCGTTTTTAGTTGTTGTTTGGGTGGATTTTAAAAGCTTCCCAATCATCCAACTTCCCACTCATTTTTGCTACCTTCTGTCTTTTCATTGGCTTTTATGTAGTCCTTAACTTCCCTTGTCAGCCATGGTTGCCTACCTCTGCCATTTGAGAACAACTTCTGTGGGATCTATCTTTCCTGTGCCTGGTGAGCATTCCCAGAGACTTCAGCCATCCCTGCTCTGAAGTCATCCCCACCAGTATCCTCCTCCAATCCATTTGGGCAAGTTCCTCTCTTGTGCCTCTGAAATTCCCTTTATTTCATTATGATACTAATGCATGTAACTTATGCTTCTCCCTTTCAAACTGCGATATGAATTAATTCATACTATGATCACTGACTCCTAAGGGTTCCTTTACATTAAACTCCCTAATAAGATCTGGATTATTACACACACCCTATCTAAGATAGCCTTTCATCAGGTATGCTTGAGCACAAGCTGGTCTAAAAAGCCATCTCGTAGGCATTCAAAAAATTCCCTGTCTTGTGATCTGACACCAACTAGAAGTATCTCATTACAATTGTAGCATTACCCTTAATGCATGGATTTCCCGGCTTCCTTTGCAACCTCAACACCAAATCTTGGCTACTATTTGGAGGCCTATATGTGATTCCCATAATGGCTTTTTTACCCTTGCAGTTTCTTAACTCCATGTGCAAAGATTCAACGTTCTCTGACTCAGAAGTTTGAGGATGGTTGTTTCCCAATCAAGTAGACCGCTTTGTTGTTAATGGTGCCTATTTCATGAGAGTTAACATGACATTCCCCAAGTTAAGTGGTACAGAGCATTCCATAGTTTTGGATGGTAAAAAGCCTTGTATATTGTCGAGAGGTGAGCTATTAACCATGGGCTATCTAGTCTTAATATTTACACTGATGATTTAGTCAAGTCTCCGATCTTCGGTGACCCCGAAGATGTTGAATCTGGGTGTTCAGCAATGGTAATGCTGTTAAATGTCAAGAGTTACTGATTATGCTTATTTGAAATTTGCAATTGCCAGCACTTCTGTGGCATTGGTGTTACTTGCACTTACCTCAGCATGTGTCTGAATGTTGTCGAAGTCCTGTTGCTTGTAGACATGGCATGCATTTTGGTATTTTTTTGTAAATTAGTTTATTATTGTATCATGTACCAAGATACAGTGAAAATCTTTGCATGTCATCCATGCAGATAATTTCTTTACAGCAGTATATCGAGATAGTAAAGACGAAAAGCAACAGCTGAATGCAAAATAAAATGCTGCAGTTACAAGAAAGTGTGGTGCAGATAGACAACAAAGAACAATACTGTAATGAGGTAGATTGTGAGGTCCAGGGTCCTTTTTTATTAAACTTGGGGGACTTTTCAATAGTCATACGACAACGTGATAGAAGTCCTTCAGCCTGGTGGTATGTGCTGTATTAGGGTTTTGTATCTTCTGCCTAATAGGAAGGGATCATTGATTATGTTGGCTGCTTTAATGAAGCTGTGAGAAGCGTAGGTAGTCCATGCATGGGAGGCTGAGCTGTGACAACAATTCTCTGCAGCTTCTTGCAGTCTTGGGCAGAGTAGTTACCATGGTAATGATGATGCTGTTGAACTGTGAATATATTTGAACAATTGTGTAATCATCAGTGATTTCCCCCACTTCTGACCTTATGGAAAAGGAGGGTAATTGGTGAAGATGGTTGGATTGGGACACTGCCATGAAAAAGTGTTGCAGAATGCATATTTGGTCCCCCGCAGGCATAGTCAGCATCCTTTGTATGAACTGGGAATCCATTCATTGGCATGCCATCCCTTTGCCCATAGACTTCAGTTTTACCTGGTGTTCCTTGATGTCAAGAGTCAACATTCTCATCTCACTTATGTAATTCGGCTCTTTAGTCCCATTTTAGGCCAAGACTAGTTTTTTTTCTCTCTGAAATGAATTAACAATCTTTGCCACAGACATTCACTGACATTCCATTTCCACCCTCAAAAGTCCAGGTGAATATAAAATTACTTAATGCCCATCATTGACTCCTTAAACTCTTCTTCACAATTAAAACAGTGCTTGCATTCTCATTGTTGAATATTATTTCTTCACTCAGTATTGTAACCTATTTTATTCCCTGAAAATTAGACTCGCCACTTTGTCAATTAAGAATTTGATCTCAATGAATATTATTTGCTGGTGTTCGAACTACTAATCAGTTCCTGCCACTCTGATGCTATTCCGTGGCCTTGACTGAGAAATCTACGTCAATAGCTACTGCTGTTTTCCCTTTATCAAAGCATGTTAATTTGGCCACAAACGTTCAAGATCACAAGATCTTGCCTCTTGGCACTGATATGTTTGTGTGCTGATGATTTATAGTGCTGTCCAGCATTTTACCTACAGTAAGTGTTGGGATTAGCAATCCATAATTTTTTTTTTTAGATACTTTTACAGGTAGGCCTTGCAATTGTACTTACACCAGCATATATCCTGTTTCAGGAACAGGGTCTGTTTGGGCAGATCATATAGTCCTGCCCTCTTCAATGAAGGCTGGCTGATTTATTTATAAGCAGTGCAGTTACCCTTAATGATTCTTCCTTGTTTCCTAAAACATGAGTCCCTCCTGCTGAGCGTGCACAGTGTTCATTTGTGTGTGTATGCTTGTTTACCCAAAAGTGCTTTCACAAAGCTACCATTTGCATTTTATCCAGCAGTGCCCTCTGGCTCATTCTAGTTATTTCATATCTTAATGCACTGCGACCTCCAGCTGTTGAGCAGGTGCATCTTTGTGGAAATTAAAGGTTTCTATATCCTTTTAAAATATGTCACCATATGATGAAAGGAGATTGGTGCAGTGTGGCAGTGGAGGTTTGTCATTTAAAAACTAGTAATTCTAATGACACTTCATTGCAATTTAAGCTTTATTAAGTTCCAGTTCAAGATGACAGTTAAATCAGGACCTTGATTTTCATTCTCCTCTAATGCAACATGGTCAAGGTATTGAGCCATTAGAATTTATATAGAGTTTTCAACTAGAACTAGCCTGCAGGGCCATGACAATCAATTTAAGCAGCTTTTATGAGTCATCACTAGTGTTGGATGTAACCTTGAGCTTATTTGATATGAAACTTAAACATAATACAGTTCTGTGCCAGTGGTGTCTTCAGAGACCACTACCAAAAATATAGGCTGGCAACCATGCACATCATGCGCCGTTATGATCATACTTCTTTGGCACTTGAGGGTGATTTAATAGTATATTGATTTGGAAGGGAAAAATGCTTCTTTTGGCTTTATAGCATAATGTGGCCTAAGAGGAAGAGAATGATTGACAACATAAGAATTATTTTGATTAATTCAAAGAACTGTCCCTTTCTGGTCTACATGTGACTTCAGTTCCATGTTAAGTAGTTGACATGCTGCTTGGACAAGAATTATGTTTGAGTTGGAAATTCTGCCCCACGAAAACAGTATAGTCTGTCTGCCATTATTACGATTTGTGCTGCAAAGCTGTTGTAACAAACATGTTTCCAAATCCATGTAAGGACTTCTGATGCCTCATTGAGATCATCCCAGTATTTCTTTTACAGCTATGCCGTTATTAAAATACAAATACAAAGCAACTCACTTATAATCATAAAAAATGACTTTTTCACTCTAACTCAGTTTTAATTGGTAAGCTTTGCAGTAACCAAAAATCTGCCTTTCCCAACGATGGGTCTTTCTCAGTCTGTATTGGCGGCTGAGAGGTAAATCTGTAACGGTCATAGTTTTGTAAGCCTTCTAAACAAACTGAGAGAATGAGCATAATAATATGAGCACTGTGGAATATGTTCTCCTGTTTATGGGGAAGTGGATCTAATCCTGAGTTGTAATGCGGATATTGAAAGCTCCTTCCAGTAATATTGTTGAAAGCACCATCATATCAACAAAAAGGCAGGTTGAATTCTAGATTGTGATCTGAAAAAATAGTAATTCTGTAATCGAATGTAATCAACATTTGTCCTAAATTGTCTATCTCCAAATACCTTTATTCAGTACTCTGATTCAGTTGTCCTTTGTGATTGTTTTCTGGTGCTGTCTGTTACAACAGTGGAAACATTTTGACAGTTATCAAACTATATCTAATTTCCTTTGCTTATTTGCATTCTCATCAATAATTTATTTTGTTTCAGAATTTCAAAAGCAGTCACGTATGTCACGTATGTTGATGCATAAGAAGTTTGAGTTAAAAAAGATCGATTAACATTTCTAGTTCATTCTTGGTCTATATTTGTAAAGTAATTTTTCGCACAAAGGCATTCTGATGTTTTGCATCTACGCCACGTAGCGGTTAATACAAGGCATGAGCTGCAAGCTCGGGGTTCCATCTGTAAAGAGTTTGTATGTTCTCCTCATGAATGTGTGGACTTACTGAGTTTTCCCCTATATTCCAGTGGCAAATGGTTGGGGTTAGTGTATCGAGGGCATGCAGTGTTGGCAAGATGACACCTCCGGGCTGCTGAGCGCAATCCTCTCTGACTTAATTTAACTCAAATGACGCATTTCACTGTGTATTTCATTGTATATGTGACAAAGCTAATCTCTTGGTTCTTTAAATAAAAGCTCCATTGGTATTATTCATCTTAGTAATAACTCATTCTCCATTTAAAAGCAATATACCTACAATTTATGAACTGCAGGGATGCCATACTATATTAGCACTAGGGCACCACTACAACCCACACGTCCAATCTAATCTCATTGATTGGAACACTTGACTCCAAATAGCTTTTGTAGAAGGCATTACCCCAGAGGTTCACATACTTTTTTTGAACCTAGACCATGTTTGTTTAAATGGTGTACTTAGTATTGACGAGAAGAAATGCAATTGTTTTTGTGTTATGAGGTTAGTTAGATGGTGTTTGTCTATTACTGTGACGGATGAAGAACAGACCATATTTTGAATAATTAATGCAAAAAGCAGCTCACAAACTTTTTCTTGCAACTGTATATATTGAGAATGATGAGCAATTTGAATGCTTGTTGTTGCACACACAAGTCAGATGGCCCTCAAATGGAAAATGCCTGAGGTGCTTTTTGAAACTGTGATAAAATTTTTTAAAGGCTCAGACGCTTCTTTCATTGTTCAACTCATGAAAATTACGCATGATATTGCTTATTTGTTAGAATTATTTGCAAAGTGTAATGAAATCGATTTTTAATTGCAAGAAAGTTATGTGAATCTTATCAAACTCAAATTAGTCATCTCCACATTTCTGTCCAAGTTAACCCTGTTTAAGTGCAACATTTTCTGTCATGACATTTCCAATTTCTGAGCCTCTGAGTTGGAAGAGAAAGAAAGAATACCAGATACTGATAATGTGCCCACCTGGATGAACTGCGAAGAGCTGATATCACTACAAAATGACTTGGAGATGAAGCCAAGGTTGAAAAATCATATCAAGACTTTTGGTTGCAGAAAGAAATCTCTGACCGCTGTACTGTGCTGTGGCAAAAGGTCAAGATGTTTTTTATTGCCTTACCAACATTATATTTAGTGGAGCATGATTTCAGTGCAGTCGCCCAACTTCTTTCAAAGCAACAAAACAATTTGCAAATAATTGAATGTTCTGATCTGAGACTCCGAAGGGTTTGCTGGGGATGAGGTCTAGGAGCCAAGGGGGTGAAAACCCGAAAAAGTTTGGGAACCACAAGTCTAACCAGTTACAGTACTGCTCTTCCATTATGTAGGAGAATTAGAGCTGTTGCAAGTGGCCATACATAAATAATTACTAAATGAAATGCTCAAGCAGTTGTTCAACAATGTTATCTCCCAAATCCAGCTATTTTCTAGATCCTCAACACACTGGAACTCAGTGCATAATAATTTATTGTACCATGAGTTGGTAATGGCTTCAAACTTTGGTACAGAATATTTTAAGTAAGTTGGACATGACCTTTAATTTATTTCACAATTGCAGTCAGTCTTTTTAATAAATAGTGGTGCTTCTCAGAGGATAACATGAGGTAGAAATTTGAAAACTTCCATGTTTACCAGTATTTCAGAATTTGAGTGAGGTTGCATTGAGTATGATGGGGTTTTAAACACAGTCCCAAAGGATGCTTTCACCCTTTCCACATTAGAGATTTTGTAATTTTAATAGTTTCTTACAAAGAAGGAAATGAACAGCAGACAACAAAGAAAAGCTTTTTTTTGGTTTTGTTTATATTTTGGAAAGTTAAATGATACCTTTGCTCATCAAGCGCAATGTCTGTTCCAAACGATGCCCGTTACTTTTGGGTGGATATAATTGAGGGAATAGCTCTGAGGATGAGTTTGAACAGTGATGCAATTTATTTTGGCAGAGTAGTATAAACGGGGAATTAGAACAAATACTCTTCTGTTATAAAACTGGCCCAGCTTAAAAAACTTGGCTCTGACCAAGCTTCTGTACTTGGGTCTTCCTTTTTGTTGCAAGTTTGAGGTCTTTAATGATCAAAATGCAATTTGCATTCTGCTCCATGTTTTAAAGAATAGAGAATGAAGAGTTATGGATGAACAGTGAATGTTGCAATTGAACACAAATGTGCTCACAGGCGCACACACCCTAAGAATTTGTAGGGTGACTTGCATCCAGCTGGTATATATAAATGCTGCTAAGGCTGCTGTGACAAACAGGAGTTTCTTGCCAACCCTAAACAGAGTTTAGTAAGTATTGAAGTACCTTGGAATTTGACTCAGCTTGCCAGTTGTCCATAAATATTTTCTTCATAAATGGATGTTGGAATGAAATATTCATTTGGTGAGCACTTTGAATGAGGACAGCATATGTTAAAATAGAATTTTAATTTTATTGTGACCTTGAATGCTTTATATATCCAAGGTGAAAATCTGAAGTCATGGTTTGAAAGTAGCGAGTGAGAGAGCAAAATCTTGCAGGGCGGGAACCATTTGAAAACTGCAAGTGTCATCGGGAGTGAGTTATTGTTTGAAGTAACAAGTGAGAGAGCAACATCTTGCAGAGTCATTTGAAAACTGAAGTCTCTTTGGGAGTGAGTCAAAGTTTCAAAGTACATTTACTATCAAAGAATGTACAGTATACAACCCTGAGATTCATCCTCCCACAAGCGGCCACGAAACACAGAAATACCATGGAACCCATTCAAAGAAAACATCAAATACCCAGTGCACAAAAAATGAACAAATAGTGCATATGGCAAAAAGTGACTTTAATACAGAATATTAAACATCAAATCATGGAGTCCTCAAAATGGTCTAGGAGTGTTTAGTTCAGTTCAGTTTAGTGCTGTGTCATTCACTTACTGCAGGCCACAGAGCCAGTCTGCACCAAGGCGCCCTAATCAACTCTCACAAAAATAGCGTAAATGAGTAACCAGAAACACATGTAACAGGATCTACAGAGTCCCTCAAAATGAATTGACAGCCACAAGTTGTCCTGTTCAAACCTCACAGCATGACAAAGGATCCTGCACCTTCTCCGGTGAAGGCGAGCAGGCGAGGGAGACTGGTCAAATGCAGACAGACAGCGTTGAACATCTGTTTGCCTCCCACTACCATCCATGTCAACTTACCATCATAATCTTGTTTGATGCTTTAATTGGTGAGGAGTAATGGACCTGATCATGGGTTCACATTCCACCTTCAGGCCGCATGCCCCACTCTCCTTTGGAGACAACAAAATTGCCCCAAAACACATAATCAGTAAATTACAGGCCCCAGGTGCATGCAGTTTAAAAGTAGCATATTTTAATTAAGTACTAGTAGTTTCAGGAGCTGTCTGCAGGATGTCACTGTTGGTTGCAGCCACCATCTTGTTTAAAGTAGCAAGTCCAAAAGCAACATCTTGTAGGGTGGGGGCCATTTGAAAACTGTAAGTCTCATTGGAATTGAATCCTTGTTTGAAGTAGTGAGTGAGAGTGTGACATCTTTGACAATGAGAGCTATTTGATAATTGCAAGTCTTGTCAGGAGTGAGTTTTATTTGAGCCAATAAAAAGAAAGGAGGTAAAACCGGATCAGCCATTGTTGGAGTGGAGCAGTGTTAGAGTGGTCAGGCTTTGGCTCGGCAAGCTGGGCATGCACAGATGCAGGCTCCAAGTAAGTTTTTTTTTCTAGTGCTCTGAGAATGTGTCCAGACTTAGTGATATGTTCCTTGTGTGAGGTGTGGGGACTTTGGGAAACTTCTAGTCTCCCTGATAACTACACCTGCACGAAGCTGCAAATCGATGACCTTTGTCTCAAATGGGAGAATGAGGAGGTGATAGATACGAAGGAACTACTGGGAAGTAGCCATCTCTGAGTTACAGGAGGCAGGTGCCTGTTGTGAGAGAGAGAGAGAGAGAAAGAAAGGGTAAAGGGAGCCAGTGCAGAGTACCCCCGTGGCTCTTCCCTTCATTAATAAGTATATCGCTGGATACTGCTGTTTGGTTGTGAGGGGCTCCTACCAGGTGAAGCCACAGCAACCAGCTTTCTGGCACAGAGTTTCCCTCTTGGCTCAGAAGGGAAGTGGGGAAGAAGAGGAGTGCAGAAGTGATACACGATTCCATGGATTCAGTAGTTAGGGGAGCAGGCAGGAGATTCTGTGGATATGAAAGAGACACCCAGATGGTATATTGCCTCCCAGGTGCCAGGGTCAGGGATATCTCATGTTGGGTCCACAGCATCCTTGGGGTGGGGGTAGGGGAGCAGCTATAAATCATGCTACGTGTTGATACCAATGACACGGGTAGGAAATGGAGAAAAGTTTTGAAGAGAGAATAATAGGCAGAAAGTTGAAAAGCAGCACCTCCAGGGCAGTAAACATTGGATTGCTCCCTGTACAACGTGTTAATGAGGGTAAGGATAGGATGATTTGGCAGCCGAATAAATGGCTGAGGAGTTGATGCAGGATGCAGGGTTTCAGATTTCTGGATCATTCGGATCTCTTACGGACAAGGTGTGATCTATACAGAAAAATGGGTTGCACCTGAACACAAGGTGGGGCCAATATCTTTGTGGGTGGATTTGCTATAACTGTTGGGGAGGATTTTCACTAGTTTTGTAGGGAGTGGGAACCAGAATGATAGGGCTGAGAATGGGCAGTTGGTATACAACTAGATGAAGTGTGTATTGGACTGTGAGGAAGGATAGGCAGACGATTACAGTCAGTGGGCTGGGTTGAAATGTGACACATGAGGCTGCTTAATAAGCTCTGATCCTATGGTATTACAGGAAAGATTCTAGCATGGAGAAAGTAGTAGCTGATCGGCAGAAGCAAAGAGTGGGAATAAAGAGAGTCTTTTCTAGTTGGCTGCTAGTGACTAGTGGTGTTTCACAGGGGTCTGTGTTGGGACTGATTCTTTTTGCATGAAATGTCAGTGTCTTCAATGATGGAATTGATGGATTTGTTGCAAAGTTTGCAGATGATATGAAGATAGGTGGAGGGACAGGTACTTTGAGGAAATAGGCTACAGAAGGGCTACAGACAGGCTAGAAGAATGGACAAAGAAATG
Organism: Hemitrygon akajei; assembly: GCF_048418815.1. NCBI lineage: Eukaryota > Metazoa > Chordata > Chondrichthyes > Myliobatiformes > Dasyatidae > Hemitrygon > Hemitrygon akajei. The sequence continues at coordinate 110,649,250 of NC_133124.1, forward strand.
GCAGATGGAATACAGTGTCGGGATGTGTATGGTCATGCACTTTGGTAGAAGAAATGAAAGGGTTGGCTATTTTCTAAATGGAGAGCAAATGCAAAAAACTGAGGTGCAGAGGGTCTCTGGAGTCCTTGTGCAGGATTCCCTGAAGGTTAATTTGCAGTTTGAGTCTGTGGTGAGGAGGGTAAATGTGATGTTAGCATTCATGTCAAGAGGACTACAATATAGAAGCAAGGATGTAATGTTGAGACTTTATAAAGCACTGGTGAAGCCTCACTTGGAGTATTGTGAGTAGTTTTTGGCCTCAGTCTTTGAAAGGATGTGCTGAAACTGGAGAGGGTTCAAAGGAGGTTCACAAAAATGATTGCAGGATTGAGTGCCTTGTCATAGGAAAAGCATTTGATTGCTCTGGGCCTGCATTCGGTGGAATTCAGAATAAAAAGGGATGACCTCATTGAAACCTATTGAATGGTGAAAGGACTTGATAGAGTGAATGGGGAGAATCTAAGATCAGAGGACACAGTCTCAGAATAGGGGGGCATACTTTTAGAATGGAGATGAGGAATATCTTTAGCCAGAGAGAGGTGAATGTGTGGAATTCTTTGCCACAGACAGCTGTGGAAGCCAAGACTTTATGTATATTTAAGGTAGAGGTTGATAGATTCTTGATTAGTCAGGGCGTGAAGGGAGATGAGATGGGGGCTGAGAGGAAAACTGGAACAGCCATGTTGAAATGGCGGAGCACACTTGATGGGCCAAATGGCCTAATTCTGTTCCTATATCTTATGGTATTATGGTAACACGGCAAAATCAAAAAGGGTGATGAATACAGGACTGAAGATGTTGATATTTAAATATGTGCTGAATACAGAATAAGATGTATGATGTTGTATTACAATTAGAGATTGGCAGGTATGATGTTGTGGCCATCACTGAGTTGTGGCTGAAAGATCATATTTGAGAGCTTGACCTGCAAGGATACACTTTGTTTTGAAAGGACAGCCAGGTAGGCAAAGGGCTTGGGGTGGCTCTGTTGGTTTAAAAAAAAAAGTGAAATCAAATCCTTAGAAAGAGGTGACAGGTGAAAAGATGTAGAATCTTTGTGTGTGGAGTTAAGAAGCTGCAATGGTAAACAGACCCTGATGGAAGTTGTATACAGGCCTTTGAACAGTAGCAAGGATATAGGCTGCAAATTACAACAGAGATAGAAAACATTGCAATAGTCATGGGGAATTTCAATATGGAGGTAGATTCGGAAAATCAGGTTGGCGCTGGATCCCAAGACGGAATCTGTAGAATTCCCACAAGATGGCTTTTTTGAGCAACTGGTGGTGCAGCAACTCTGGGGGAAAGGCAAATCTGTATTTGGTGTTGTGTAATGACCCAAATGTAATTAGAGAGCTTAAGGTAAAGGAACCACTAGGAAGCAGTGATTATAATATGATAGAATTCACCCTCTAGTTTGAGAGGGAGAAGATAAACTCAGATGTATTAGTATTATATGGAGTAAAGAGAATTATAGAAGCATTCTCTTTAGAAGAGAAGGTGGACACTAGCAGGGAAGACAGCAGAACAGCATTGTCTGTGAGTTTATGGGGGTATTTTGGAAGGCATGGGATAGATGCATCCCAAAGATGAAGATGCACCAGATGGACTACACCCCAGGGTTCTGAAGGAGATAGTTGAAGAGATTGTGGAGGCATTAGTAGTGATCTTTCAAGTATTCTGAAGGTCTGGAAAATTGCAAAAGTTGCCCCACCCTTCAAGAGGTAGAAGAAAGGAGAATTATACACTAGTTAGCCTGTCTTCAGGGGTGGGAAGATGTTGGAGTCCATTATTAAGGAAGAGGTTTCAGGCTGCTTGGAGGAACATGATAAAATAAGCCAAAAGTCAGCATGGTTTTCTTGCCTGACAAATCTGTTGGAACTCTGAGGAAATAACAGGCAAGATAGACAAAGCTGTCCTCAAGAAGGATCTCGGCCTGAAATGCTGACTGTTTATTTCCATAGATGCTGCCTTATCTGCTGAGTTCCTCCAGCTTTTTGTATGTGTTGCTTAAGCTAGACGAGGAGAGTTATTTACTTGGATTTTCAGAAGGCCTTTGACAAGGTACTGCACATGAGGCTGTTTAACAAGATAAGAGTCTATTGTATTACAGGAAAGATGCTAGCATGGTTTGAAGATTGGCTGTCTGGCAGGAGGCAAAGAATGTAAATAAAGGGGTCCTTTTCTGGTCGACTGGCAGTACCTAGTGGTGTTCCAGAGGGGTCGGTGTTGGGACCACTTCTTTCCGCATTATATATGAATGATTTGCATGATAGAATTGATGGCTTTGTGAACAAATTTGCAGGGGATATGAAGATGGTGGAGTAGTGTTGAGGAAGCAGGAAGTCTTTGGAAGAACTTCGATTGAGAGAATGGACAAAAGAAGTGGCAGATGGAATATAGTGTCATGCAGTTTGCTAGAAGGAATGTAGGCACAAACTATTTTTGAAATGGAGAAAATTAAAAAGTTAGAGGTGCAAAGCAACTTGGAAGTCCTCATACAGGATTCCCTAAAGGGTAAGTTGCTAGTTGAGTCGGTGGTAAGGAAGGGACATAAAATGTTAGCATTCATTTTGGGAGGATTATAAATCTAAAGCAAGGATGTAATGCTGAGACTTTATAAGGTATTGGTCAGACCACACCTAGAGTATTGTGAGCAGTTTTGGGCCTCTTATCTAAGATCGGTGGTGGAGTGGAGATGCATCTCTATCAAAGGAGGTGTAAGGCACTTCTCCTTTCTGCTAGCCTGCAGATTACCCTTGGGCAAAGTGTGGTACCTGCTTAGCCCCCTGATCAGGGTTACATGCAACCAGGGGAGCAAGTAGTGGATGGTCGTATGAGCAACTGGTTCAAAGTACATTTATTATCAACTTTTGTATACATTATACAATGTTGAGATTCCTCTCCTAACAGGCAGCCATGTACCACAACTCCCATCCTTTAAAGACACTGCCCAGAAGAAGGCAATGGGAAATAACTTCTGTAGAAAATTTTGCTGAGAACAATCATGGTCATAAGACCATGATCACCTACGTCATATGACATGGCACATGATGATGAGAAGTGCTGGCATTAGAAAGCATCCAGAAAGGTTGTTCACGAGAATAATCCCGAGAATGAAAGGGATAACAGATGAAGAGCATTTGATGGCTCTGGGCCTGTACTCGCTGGGGTTTAGAAGAATTGGGGGGTGGGGGTGGTTTCATTGAAACTAATCAAATATTGAAAGGTCTTGTATAGAGTGGTTTTAGGGACAACAATTGCTATAGTGGGTGAGTCTAGGACCAGAAGGTACAACCCCAGACGAGAGGGATGTCCATTTAGAACAGAGATGAGGAGGAATTTCTTTAGCCAGAGAGTGGTGAATCTGTGGAATTTATTGCCACAGGTGGCTGTGGAGGCTAAGATGTTGAGTATATTTAAAGCGGGGTGTGATAGGTTCTTGATTAGTCGAGGCATCACAGGTTACAGGGAGAAGGCAGGAGTTGAGAGGGATAATTAATCTAATCAGCCATGATGGCATGGCGGCACAGACTTTATGGGCTGAATAGCCTACTCCTGCTTCCATGTCTTATGAAAAGAAAGCTGCTTTAATCACCTTGATTGAATATTAGCGGTACTTATGGAACTTAGTTTGAAAAGATATTCCAAGACTATTAATTGTCCATGACATAACGTTGTTCCCTCCGTTACACAGAACCCACATGCAGGACCTGAAGGATGTAACCAACAATGTTCATTATGAAAACTACAGGAGCAGAAAGTTGGCTGCAGTTACATACAATGGCGTTGATAACAATAAGAACAAAGGACAGTTAACCAAGTAAGACACCTTTTATTCTCTTTACAGTTGTGCCTTCACTGAACTTGTTAACTTCTTTACAGAAACTGCAGGATTTATCTAACACATCTCAAGGAAATTCTTTCTGTTCATTGGTATACAAAATGGTGTCTTTAGTTAGCAGACATCTGGCAACCTTATGCAACTTCTGGCTTAAAATACTTTGTCTTTGTTCCATTCCCCTAGTGTATGGCTTCCCAAAAGTTTGGCTCTTCTCGTCAGTTACTGAGAAATATTTTCCTCAATAATAATTGTTGGCTTATTTTTTATGTATGAGTACCAATATAAGTTTCTTGTACTTCGGCCTTGCCTGTAAAGAGGGGCTTGCAATTCAAATTGTGTTATCTATCTGCATGTATTCAAGATGTGGAGTTACTTTTAAATGAAATACAGCAGTCTGAACAGACACATTGCTGCAGGATTAATGCACAGATTCATAATCTGAGGAAAACATTGGGATAGCTATTTGTGTCACAAATGTTTATCCATTTCACTGCATAGTCATCGCTGCCATTTACTTAAATGTGAGCAATTAACTGGACAGGCAAATTCTTGCAGTGGGCACTGCCATCTTAGCCGATAAGTCAGTGGACAAAAGCTCCTATGATTGTCATAGAATGATGCAGCATGGGAATAGGTCCGATGGCCCTTTGAGTCTACACTGGCTGTCAAGCCCTTGTCCTAAACCTATAGTAATCATATTTTCTGTCCTTCCCACATTCTTATTAACTATGTTCTTCCTACAAATTTTTATCCTGGCACAAAAGTCCTACTTCTGTGAAATCCAACATTGCTTTTCCTGGTCAGAGAAGATGTCTACACTAGGATAAACTAATTTTCCACCTTGTGGTACTAAATTCCTTCTTACACTTCAGCAAAGGGAAGTTAAAACTCAATTTTCTGTCAATATCAGATTTGCTTACAGAGTACCTTTTATATCACACCATTCTAAAGTTGCTATAATTGAAATTAATTTAATCTTGCTAAGAATTTTAAATGGGAGCAAAGACCCCTATGATCAGCATTATGATGTCTCTGATGCTTGAAACACCCCAAGTCTCATGTGGTTTGAAGGTTTACATTTTGTGTTTGAGTTCTTGGACAAGTGCTTAATTAATATTTTGTGACTGGTCCACAATCTTAACTATTTTCTTGTTTATGAATGCTGTAAAGGAAATACACATTTTTAAAAACATGGAGTTTGAAGACAGTATTTCTAAATTTCTATGACCTTGTAAAACTATTAACAGATACAATAATTCAAGTACTCTTAATGTTTTCAATTTGGAGGTTGTTGTGGCTTTAAACTTTAAATTGAGTGTCACACTCAGAAGAAATACTGTCCTTTTAAAGCTGAAATAATTTTTCAAACTGATAAGTAACCAAAACTTGTCATAATTTGGAATGAAAAGTGTGAATAAAATAACCAAGCCGCAACCTTCTCAGATTCCCTGATGTACAAGGTGGTATGCTACAATTAAACTTCACAGCTCTTAAACTCTTGTCAATATCATAAGGTGTAATACTTTTTCTATCAAGCTTCACGCAGCAGACAATTAAGGCAATTTTGTAGTGGTGTAGTATTTGCCTATCATTTACTGTCTCAGTAGTTTTAGGGTTGAAAATTGCATTTTGAATTACGTTGTGCAGGACAGAATAGGTCAATGGCAGATACCTTGCACGTCACATGGAAAATCTGAGAATGTTACAGATATGAGTTATATTCTCCATTTACTTATTTGCAACATTGAATAAAATTGCATAAGGTCAGATTTTAAATGTTTTATTTCATCTTTATAACCTCTCCATGTAATATCTTGCTGTGTTTTCCTTATCCTAAGAGTCTGTGTATCTGTTTTTCTTTTTAGATTTGACACAGTTGAAGGCATGTAAGTGGTTGTTTAAATTACTTGAAACAACATTTTCAACATTGTCAGTAACAATTTGAATTTCAGTACCATTGGACAAGAACATATAAATTTTCAAGCACTGGGTGGGACTTGTTGGTGTTATCTCCTAATTAGATGGAAACTGCTTGTTCCAAAAATTTCCTCTGTCAAATCATATCTAATTAGCAAGGAAAGTTACTGAATTACTCAAATATTATGAAAATACAAAAATGTAGTATTTTATTTAAGGCTGAAGTGTTGAATTACCTAGAGGAGATTAAACATTTTTGGAGCAATCAGTTGTGCAACCTCTCTGCTGGTTAACTGTACTTCCAGACAAACCCATGGTAGGAAGGATGAGGAAGTTCCACTGAACACTTGTGTGTTACTGAGCTCTTGAACTGCTTTTTTTGCTTTCCTGTTGCTTCCTACAGTTCGACAAGTCCTTTTTGGGAATGGTGGCCAAACCAACAGTCCTGCTTTTGCTGTACCACCCTACTCTGAAAATTTTACTTTTATTTCCCTTTTGTGGAATGGATCCAGTGAGATGCAAATGATTCTGCAGTTTCTGCACGTGGAATGGAAATGACCAATCTATGATTGTATTCTTCCAATGGTCATCTAGGAGAGAGAAAACCTCATGACTTTAGCCAAAGGACACAAGATAGTGTAACCCCAGTACTGGTCAACAGTAATACTAACCAAAACAACTTAATTTGTTTATTCCTGTCACCTCTGTTCTATTTTTGTACCCATGTCCTTCCATCAGGATGTGTTTGGGACTTTGTCTTCAGGATACTGCTGACTGGTGTTGCATTCCCTTTTTCCTCTGTCTTCATCAGGTTTGACGGATGGGCTGCTGAGGGTGATATGATTTTGGTTTTCTGGTTGTTAACTTTGCAAACTCTGAGGGAAAACCTCATGACTGAGTTTTAAAGTGAATAGTTACTTTGACCTCAATCTTAATAAACAGATTAAGAGTTTTTCTTGAGCAGCACACAAAATGCTGGAGGAACTCAGCAAGTCAAGGAGGGAAATAAACAGTCGAGATGTTTCAGGTCGAGATCCTTCATCTGAAATGGAAAAGAAGGGGGCAGAAGCCAGAATAAGAAGGTGGGGGGTGTGAGTGGAGTACAAGTTAGCAAGTGATAGATGAGACCAGGTGAGGGGGGGAATGAAGTAAGAAGCTGGGAAGGAAGGGAACCAGAGGGAGGTGTTGGGATGAGAGGGTAACCAGAATGGGGAATGGAAAAAGGAGCAAGGTTGAGGAAATTACTGGAAGTTAGAAAAATCAGTGTTCCTGCTGCTAGGTTGGAGGCTACCCAGACGGAATATGGTGTTTCATGTCTAGCCAAGTTGAGAGCTCATTGTTATGCAAAACATTTCCTCCCTCCTCCCATTCTTACCAAATCAAAATAGATACCAGTTATGTACAAAAAAAGTGCTAGAACTTAGTGCATCAAGTAGCATCTGTGGAGGCAGAAGAGTCAACCTTTCAGCTTGAGAGCCTGCATCAGACTGAGGGGGAGCAGGAAAGATCACTAGGATATAGATTAGTGTAAAGGAGCTGTGTGTTAGGTTGCACCAGATGGGGAGTGTCTGGGAGGGATGAGTAAGAGAACCAGGTGGACTGGTGAGTGTGTGTGGGTGGAGAGCACAGGAATTGGGTTATCTTTTTCATCTTTTGTTCACCTTTCCCACCTGCCTATCCCCCATCTGGTTCTATCTGCACAAAATCTCCTCCATCTGTGTTCATGTTTTGCCTATCAACCTCTATACCATAACAAACCCCCACCCATTCCTGGCCTCCTGTTCCACTGATGTTTCCTGGCAGTCTTGATTGTAAGATCAGTCCTGATGTAGGATCTCAATCTGAAATATCGACTTGCACCTTTCAGCCTTCACAGATGCTGCTCAACCCACCGAGTTCTTCCAGCATTTCTGTGTTCTTGACTCCAATTTCTGCAGTCTTGTGTGTCTTCATATGCATTTAGTGTAATATTTTGTGTTGTACTCTAATAAATTTCAATGGGAATGCTGATTGAAATTAAGAACTTGTCTGATTTTCCACCTATTAACTACTTTTTTTTCCCTTTCTGCATTTTGGGGACAGTTTAACTGCAAGTCTGTACCAGATTGATTCTACCTCCCTCCCTCTGTCTCCAAGTACTTGATAAAAGTTTGTAATAACTGGAAGTTGTGCTAGTCCTATGAAGAAAAGCTACTTCATGTACTAAATAAGCCCCAGAAACTTGGGTGCCTATTTATTTGTTCACTGTGGACAAGGTTTTCCCGTCCTTCATTCTGATTAGAGGGGAGAAGTGTGTTTTCTCCAGAGGTTTGCAATTCCTGTGAGTTTGGTGTGAAGTCTGAGGACAGTTGTGTCCATTGAAGGGGTGGCCTGATGCACCAAACCTTTTTCCGATTTTGGTTTCTTCTGAAACTATGAAATCACATCTCCAGAAACTCATTTGGCTTTCAGATTGTGTTTACATTGTGAAGCTAACAGATTCTGGTTACTGGTTACAGAAGCCCTCTAGCCCAGATGGAGGAAGAACGGAGAGAACATGTGGCGAAGATGAAGAAGATGGAAATGGAAATGGAGCAAGTCTTTGAAATGAAAGTCAAAGAGAAAATACAGAAGCTGAAAGATTCTGAGGCAGAGGTAACAGCACTTAAGAATACTGTGATTAGCAACGTGTCTGGATTTCAGAATGATGTTTTTGTATTGATTTGCCAAGGAATGAACATGTAAGGTTTCTCTACCACTGAATTATTTTGCCCAATGGAATATGTACTGAAACTGTGAGCTTGTTGGCACATATTTAAAATGTAATTCTTTGTGGCTGCTGTTGACCAGTGTTTATTGATCACCCCTACCGCCCTAGAAAGGTGCCCTTTGCTTCCTTGAAACACTAGTCAGTACAGTCTCCTATAGTAACTTGATACAATGGCATATTTGCTAAGCCTCTTTGGAGGGCAGTTAATGCAGCAAACAGAATGTTGCTTGGAATCTTAAACTTGGTGAAGTAGTGAATGGGACTTTTACCAATCTTGGTTTAAATTCCAGGTTTTTAGGTGACATTTGAGTTTGGAAGGCCATGTGAATTCAGTAAAATGTCAGAAGCTATGATATTAATATGTGGCAGGCTTGCAGGGCCTTCTAGTTATTGTCCTCAGAGCATAAAAAATAATCTCTGTACATCTTGCTGTTTGAGGTGAGAACATCTCAGTATCTGAAATATGTCAATAACCAGAGAAGTGATCTTTTAGGCAAGTTTTGTAATTCAAGTCAATGCAGGATTGATGGCAACAGTTTAAAAGATAATGGATTAGCAAAGCTACAGCTTTTGTTAGGTTTACTTGTTCTGTGACCTTTATTGTGAATAATTAGTTGCACTTATCAGTATCAGTTACAGTTATTGGTATGCCCAACCAGCGACTTGTGTGTCAGAATCACGTTTACTACCTCTTATTGGTATGATGAAAAGTTTGTTGCTTTGTAGCAGCAATCTATAAAATTGCTCTAGACTGCATTCATAAATAGTACAACAATAATAACAAGGTAGTGTTCATGGAACATTCAGGAATCTGATGGTGGAGGGGAAGAAACTGTTTCAGGATCGTTGAGTGTAGGTCTTTAAAATCTGCACCTCCTCCCCAATGGCACTACAAGAGGGCTTGTCCCAGATGCTGAGGGCTCTTAGTGACGGATGCCACCTTCTTGAGGCATGGTTTCTTGACATTTGTTGGGAAGGTTGCTCCCATGATGGAGATGGCTGAATTTATAACCCTTTGTAGTTCCTTGCAAAAGCATGCATTGCAGCCTTCATAGCAGGTTGCAGTTTATAAAGCTGGTAACAACTTGTTAATTAGTGTGTTAAACATAATATTGTAATTGTTGCAGGTGGGGAATGGTGTAGGGTGTCCTCATCTTCCCCATCAGCTGCGCCTGAGACTTCAAAGAGCCTTGTGCCTTGCTTCAGTCTGGGAGATGAAAGCTTGGTTTCCAGTGAATTGCCACTGACTATCAGGTGGGGCAAGGGAGCACTAATTTGTGTGCCTTGTCTTGTAGCTCCAGCGACGCCATGAACAAATGAAGAAAAATTTAGAAGCACAGCACAAAGAGCTTGAAGAGAAGCGCCGCCAATTTGAAGATGAGAAGCAGAACTGGGAGGCTCAGCAGCGCATCTTGGAGCAGCAAAAGCTGGATTCCACAAGGTACGCTCCCACTTCCAAGGCCCACTTGAGTTAGCTCCTTGGGCACCAACTCCTTCCTCTGTGCCCAGTCCACTGGTGTTTGCAGCATGGCAGTTCAGGGCACTAAATTCAGCCAATGAACAAAATAGATCTACTTATGCTGGAGCATGTCACTACTTGCTTCAACCATTTCAGGAAGCCTAGTCTGAGCTATTCTTTGTCTCCCACTGAACAACTGGGTCTCTAGGAATCTGAACACATAGCTCCCACATAAGTACTCTTGTCTGTTGGATGATTCAGTAATTTAAAAAGAATAATTATATCCTGGCCTTAGTTGCAAAGGACATGGCCTCAGTAACTGAAATCTCTTCAGTAACTAGTTTGCTATGAATGAATGCTATGAGCCTTTGCCGGACTATCATTTTTCTAGATGGGTACAGAGACTAGATAGCACCCCAGCTATTGTGTTTTGTGTCCCAACCACAAAATGCCAATGCCTCAGTCAAAATTAGAGAAGCCATATTTGCTGGAGCATACAAACTCAGTCAGATTCTCTGATGGAGATTTCCATTAACGAACGTCTGGTGGATGACTGTTTTCTTTAACATGACCCGACCTTGATCATCATTGTCCCGGTCCAGGCTCAGTAAATCCACTTGGTTTGATTGTTCAGGTGATCATGCATCAAAGAATAGCATGTCTGACCATTTTGTGATTACAATCTTGATGCTCCTATTAACATGTCATGTTGGATTGTTATCCTAATTACATTGGGGTTATTGACATAACAGGAAAAGAGGATTTGCCAGTAATACAGTTTCTTTGTATTTTTGCTCTTTGTTGCAATGAACACAGGAGCTAAAAGTCTCCCATCAAATTTGTTGCGCACATCTCTAATTCTAATGGCCATAAATAGAAGGAAGAAAAGGCCTTGAGTTGATTGCGGTTTTCAGCCCAAGTCTGGAGGATTAATTGTGGAGCATAGACTACTGCCAAATTTGTGCATAGTAAATTCTCATGCACAGCACTGAAAATAATGGAGAAGTAGTGTTGGCCGAAGGAAATTAATAGCCTGGCATGTCTTTGGGATCCTCTACATCTATCTGAGTGGATTGCTGTTTAATCTCTCATTGAAGTCATGTCACCTCAGAACAGCAACAAATTTTGCCCTGCTTTATGAGGTGTAAGCTCAATCCCTACAATACCCCCCCTTGCCTCATAGCCGTTACAGGTGAAACAAAGACTTACGTACCCCTCCTCCAGTCTAGTCTACTTAATTTGGTGCTCTCGATGTGATCTCCTTTACATTGCTGAGAGCAGGCTTACACTGGATGACTTCTTGGCCATCTTCAGCTCCTGGTTGATAACTATTTTAATTCCCGTCTCATTCTCTACAAGTGCAAACTAGAGGAACAGCAATTGCATTCCACATAGATATCTGTAACCCAATGACATGAAGATTTCAGGTAACCAGGTATTCTTTTCTCACTCCTTCTGATTGCCCCAGATTATCTCCCATTCCTTTCTTTCCAGTCAGCCCAGACACATTTCCCAGTTTCTTTCCCACTTGGTTCCATTTCTGTGTCGTCCACTGCACTCCCCATCCTTGGCTTAGCTTGACCAACCTTCCTTCCTTATCAGATATCACATGTAGCACTTTGTAGTCTCCACTGTCACATTCCAGCCTCAGTCACCTTCCTCTTCATCTGATTCCATCTGCCTGTCAACACCCCCCCCCCCCCCCCCCCCCCCCCCCCGGAACCAACTATCAGTTGCCGGCTACTACCTCATCCGTCCCCTCACCTCTTTTGACTGACTACAGTATGTCCGCTCTACGTCTCAGTCCTGATGCATGGCCTGTTGAGTCTGTGCCTTTCCATCACAGCTAATTTATTATTCTTCTCAATCTCATTCTACTGCCTTCTTCCCCATCACCTTTGATGACCTAAATAATCAAGAACCTATCAACCTCTGTTTTAAATATATCCAGTGAATTGGCCTGCACAGTTGTCTGTGGAAGTGAATTCCACAAATTCACCACATTCTAGCGAAATAAATTTCTCCTCATCTCTGTTCTAAATGGACATCCCTTAATCCTGAGGATGTGCATCCTGGTCCCAGACTCACTCACTATAGGAAAAATCCTCTCCACATCCACTCTTTCTAGGCCTTTCAGTATTAGATGGGTTTCAATGAGGTCCCCTTCCCTCCATTCTTCTAAACTTTAGCTACTACAAGTTCAGAACCATCAAGTGCTCCTCATATGTTAACCCTTCCATTCCCAAGATCATTCTCGTGAATCTCCTCTGGACCCTCTCCAATGCCAGCACGCCCATTGTTAGATCAGGAAACTAAAACTGCTCACAGTACTATGTGTGGTCTGACCAATGCCTTATAAAGCCTCAGCATTACATACTTGATTTTGTATTCTAATCCTCCCAGAATAAATCCTAACATTGCACTTGCCTTCCTTACCAACAACTCAACCTGCAAATTAACATTTAAGGAATTCTGTATGCGGTCTCCCTTTGCTCCTCTGATTTTTGAAATTTTTCCCCACTTAGAAAATAGCCCACGCATTTATTCCTTCTGCCAAAGTGCGTGACCATGCACTTCTCTACAGTATATTCCATCTGTCACTTTACCCATTCCCCAATCTAAGTCCTTCTGCAAACACCCTGCTTCTTCAATATTACATATCCCTCCACATTTTTGTGTTTTGTCCACAGACTTGGCCATGAAGCCATCAATTCCTTCATGCAAATCATTGACATATAAAGTGAAAAGAACCTGTCCCAACACTGAACATGCAGAACACCACTGGTCTCTGCGACAGCCAACCCAGGAAAATCCCCCTTTATTCCCATTTTTTGCCTCCTGCCAGTCAGCTGATGCTCTAGCCATGCTGGTACCTTTCCTGTAATACTGTGGGGTCTTATCTTGCTAAGCAACCTCATGTGTGGCACCTTGTCAAAAGCCTTCAGAAAATCCAAATAAATATCTGCTGACTGACTCTCCTTTGTCTATCTTACTTGTTATTTCCTCGAAGGATTCCAACAGATTTGTCAGGCAAGGTTCCCCTTTCCAGAAATAGAGAAATAGACCGAAGTCCCCAATGTTGACTTTAGTTTATTTTATCATGTGCTTCTAAGTACTGTGAAACCTCATCCTTAATAATAGACTTCACCATCTTTTCAACCACTGAAGCCAAGCTAACTAGCCTATAATTTCCTTTCTTCTACCTCCCTCCTTTCTTAAAGAGTGGAGTGACATTTGCAACTTTCAGTCCCCAGGAACCATTCCAGAATCTAGTGATTACTGAAAGATCATTACTAAAGCCTCCACAATCTCTTCAGCTACCTCATTCAGATCCCTGGGGTGTAGTCCATCTGGTCCAGATGATTTATCTACCTTCAGACCTTTCATCTCCCCAAGCATCTTCTCCTCCCTAGTAATAACAACAACACTTACTTATGTCCCCTGACTCTCACATTTCTGGCATTTTTCTAGTTGTCTTCCATAGTGAAGACTGATGCAAGATACTTACTCAGTTCCCCCACCATTTCTTTGTGCCACATTACTATCTCCACTCGTTTCTCTTTTACTCTATATCTGAAAAAAGCTTTTTGAATTCTCTTTTATATTATTGGCTCTCTTACCTTCATGTTCCATCTTTTCTCTCTGTATGGCTTTTTTAGTTGCCTTCTGTTGATTTTTTAAAAGCTTCCCAATTCTCTACCTTTCCACAAATTTTTGCTATAATATATGCCCTCTTAGCTTTTATGTTGTCTTTGACTTCACTTAGCCACTGTTGCCTCATCCTCTGTTTAGGATACTTCTTCTTTGGGATGTATTTTTCCTGTGCCTTCCAAATTTCCCTCAGAAACACCAGCCATTGTTCTGTCATCATCCCTTCTAGTGTCCTCTTCTAATCGACGTTGGCCAGCTTCTCTTTCAAGCCTCTGTAATTCCCTTTCTTCCACTGTAATACTAATGCATCTGATTTTAGCTTCTCACTCTCAAACTGCAGGGTGAATTCTGTCATTTTATGATCATTGTCTCCTAAGGGTTAATTTGCTGTAAATTCCCTAATCTAACCTGGGGCATTACATAACACGAAACCCAGAGTTGCCATTCCCCTAGTGGGCTCAGCCATGAGCTGCTCTAAAAGGTCATCTCCTAAATCTACCTGAATATTGAAATCCCCCTATGATTATCGCAACATTGCCCTTTCATCCTGGCTACTGTTCAGAGGCCTGCATATAACTCCCAACAGGGTCCTTTTACTCTTGCAGTTTCTTAACTCTACCCACAAGGATTCTACATCTTCTAATCCTATGTCACCTCTTTCTAAAGATTTGACTTCATTTTTACCAGAAGAGCCACCCACCCCCTTCTGCCTCTCTTCCTGTCCTTTCGATGCAATGTGTATTCTTGGATGTTCAGCTCCCAACTATGTTCCTCTTTCAGCCATGATTCAGAGATGCCCACAACATTATACCTGCCAATCTCTACATACATCTCAGGATTATTCGCCTTATTCCATACACTGCGTGTGTTTTAAGTATAATACCTCCAGACCTGTGTTCATCACCCTTTTAGATTTTGCCCTGAGTTACACTTCAGCTCATCCCACTGATGCCCTGTCACTTGCTTGTCCTTCCTCAGTCTCACTACACACTGCTCTTAGTTGTATACCAAATGTCCCATCCTCAGACCTATCACCCTGGTTCCCACCTCCTTGCCAAATTAGTTTAAACCCTCTCCAACAGCTCTAGCAAACCTACCTGCAAGGATATTGGTTTCCCTTGGGTTGAGGTGTAACCTGTCCTTTCCATACAGATCACACCTTCCCTAGATGAGATCCCAATGATCCTAAAATCTGAAACCCTGCCCCTTGCTCCAATTCTTCAGCTATGCAGTCATCTGCCAAATCATCCTGTTCCTGCTTTCACTGGCACGTGGCACAGGGAGCAGTCAAGAGATTACTACCCTGGAGGTCCTGCTTTTCAATTTTCTACCTAACTCTCTATATTCTATCTTCAGTATCTCCTGCCTTTTACTACTTATGTTGTTGGCACCATTATGTACCACGACTTCCAGCTGTTCACCACCCTCCTTTAGAATGTCGTGGGCCCTTTCTGAGACGTCCCTGAGCCTAGCACCTGAGAGGCAACATACTATCTCCACTAATTATGGAATCCCTATCACTACAGCACTCCTGTTTTCCCATTTTCCCTTCTGAACTACAGTGCCAGTTTCAGAGACCCCCGGTCACTGTGGCTTCCTCCGCCGGATAGGTTCCCCCCCACCCCCTTCCCCAACAGTATCCAAAATGGTACACTTACTATTGAGGGGAATGGCTACAGGGGTATTCTTCTCTTGTTGTCTGTTTAATTTCCCTCTCCTGATAGTCACCCAGGTACTTGACTCCTGCAGCCTAGGAGTAGCTACCTCCCTGTAGTTCCTATCTGTCACCTCCTCATTTTCCTACATGAGCCGAAGGTCATTGAGGTGCATCTGCGGTTCCTTAACACAGTCTTTAAGGAGCTGCAGCCTGAGGCATTTTGTACAGACGTAGTTGTCAAGCAGACTGGTGGTTTCCCAGAGTTCCCACATCTCACACAAATGACGTACCACTACCTCTGGGCCCGTGGTCAGCACACTAGCTATGTACTAACAGAACAAGAAAACCTTGCTTAGAACTTCAGCCTGTGCTTGTTCGTGTCTGTTCTCACCAAGCCTGGACCGCTGCCCCATTTGCACAATAGCTGCTCAGCTTTTACCTCCTTTTTTAATTGGCCTCACACTGATTGCAGCCCACTGAAAAGCACCCAAACCTCAGGCTGTGTCACCAACAAACAACCTTATGCGCTGGTTGGTAGCCCTGGCTGGCTCCTCTGCCACCTCCATGTATAGGAGAAGGTGTTACCCTGCCTGCACATTCTCACTGAATGTGTTCAGGTCTGCAGCAGTCTGAATCCAGGTCAGGTACTTTGTTCTTGGACTTCAACAAGGCCGTCCTCTGACATTGTCCTTGGTTTGTTTGCTTGTGCCATCGTAGCATGCTGATCTTTGTGTTGTTTTCTTTCAAAGGACCTTGGAAAAGAACAAGAAGAAAGGGAAGATCTTTTAAACATTTGAAGGCCACCAATTATGTACTTGCCAATTTGCCAGCCCTGGACATAATTTTTTTGTTGAAAGGATTCAACTTTGCACCTATTATCTCTATAATGTTAATGTATTAGCATGTGAAATGGCCAACTTAATACTATGTACATTAATTTCTATTTGTAGTCTCTGGTATAGGAACTTAGACAAGTCTCACGTTACCTGGGGTGTATTGTATGTAGAGACACAACATCTGAATTTTTTTTAAGGAACCTGATGCCTCCCTTTTTATGCCAATTAATGTATTCCTGTTATGCAATCATGTTCTGGTGGTTTGTTTACAGAATATTGTCTGTTCTTCCACAGATGTAAGAACTTTGAAAGATGGTTAGAAGAAACAGTCTTATCATTTGTTGTAGTTATACTCTGCTTTAAGAACCAACACCAGTGTATCTGATGTGAATAGAGCAGAGATTGTCCAACTCATTCTGATTCATGGCCAACATCTGTTCTTCCACCTTTCACTGTTCCTTCCCCAAAACATCCAGAAATATTTAAACTAACAGGCTCAGCCACTTATGTAATGTGTTGTCTTAGATTTTTTTCTGTTTTTATTCAACAATTAATGTCTCTAGTAAAACATTAACTTTTTGTAATTGCTTCATTTACTGTAACAATTAATTTAGATATTTCAGTTATTGCCCAGAAACGTTGGAAAAACTTTCAAAAAAAGCATAGCTTTTGTATGTTAGGAAGTGGAGGAAGAGTGAAGAACTTGCATTCTCTTGCATTTTATTGTAATTGACTAAAGTGCTGCATTTCCTGTATGCTCTGGAGCTATTAAAGCACCTTCTCCAGTTATAAGGGCAGTCAAGCTTGCTTCTCCATGCTCAGTGGATTCATGGCCTCTGGGTGTTAGAGGAGGGGGTGGGAGGGGAGGGAGGGAGTCACATCTAGCTGTATACATGTTACCCATCTCTGTATTTCTGTTTGTATTGTACAGAGTCACATAATAAAATGATGTTGTGATGACGTCAGTGCTTCCTGCTGCAATGTGATGTTTTTGAGTAATGTAAACAGAAGGATGAGTTTGCATTTGACCTAACAATGATTCCATATTTATATAGAGCTCAGGATGATATAATAGCAATAAACTTCATTTGGGATACAGGGGGGTTTCCTCCTCTGTGAAATGGTGCTGGGAATTTCCTGTGCCGTTGAGAGCAACTTCTGTGGTGTATTCTCACTCAGTGCTTCCAGGAGTTGTTCTCACCTCTGGCCATTGTGCTGGCTGGATGGAGAGTGAGCTCCTTGGCCTCAGAGGACCATTCTTGAGTCAGAGAAAAGGGAACAGGGCCACCAAGAGGCCACAGAATTAATTTACTGTTGCAATAAAGTTTGACTGCATGTGAACACAGAGATCGGTAACCGAGAACATTGGTGCTAACAGAAAGGCACTTAACCTGGGGCAGGGGTCTCCACTTTCCTGATAAGTGTCTACATGAACTCTCCATAATTACCATGTCTGTCTCTGGTCAATCCACAGGCTCCAATCTCTCTCTTCCCCCCCCCCCCCCCCGTCGACTTCCTCTCTCTAGCCCTCTTACCACCTATCCTCTTGCCTGCTGACCCCTCTCCCCAATCTCAGCTGTGAATTTGTGGTTATGATCACAGATTACTTGCAATCCTGGACCAAACACCAGGCTGACAGATTTCTGTGGGTCTTGAGGTGACTGATGGACTCCAAGCCTTTAGTGAGGTCAGAATAGACCCACGTGTGGTGTTGCATCTACTCTCCGCACTTTTCTGGGAGTGGGTGTGTGAAGGTCACGTCCTGAAGTGCCTCTGAATGGATGGAATCCAGGCAGATTTGGCCAGTAGCTCTGACCATAGGATGAAGTACCGGTAGTGGCGGAGGCCCTGATGATGATGTTCCTTGTGTCTCACAGCACGCGCATTTATTTAGTTACCAGATTTGTCTTGTTTCTTGCATCTGATCACAGCTATAGCATCTGAATCCCCTGGCAGACACAGAATTCTCAACCCTTTTTCAGGTCACCGATGTACCCTGATTGTGGTCACACTCTCCATATCCTCCACTGTTCGCCATCCTGTGGGCCACCGTGGAATTCAGGGACTTGAAAGGAGAGCTTTGGAGAGCTCAGTTACTGTGTTTATTTACATTCTTTCCTTAACACATCTCCCTTCCCCCACATCCCATAACCCAGGAAGTGTTCCCCTTATTCCTGATGATCTTGGAGCCCTTCACCTGAAAACCCAGTTTCCTCTTCGTGTTCTCCTCTCCTACAGTTCCTCCTCCCTTTATCCAGTTGGTTCCCTCTCTCCTTTTCACCTCCTCAGTGATGCAGGCATCAGAGGCTCCACCAATACTGAACATGGAATGCAGTGCAGGAACAGGCTCTTCAACCCACTGTACGTGCTGACTGTGATCCCAATTTAAACAAACCCCATCTGCTGGCACATGATCCTTATTACTCCATTCCCAGTCTGTTCATGTGTGTCCAAATGCCTCCTAAATATTGCTGTTGCATGTTACACCACCACCCCGGCAGTGCATGCATAGTGTTTTCAAAAAATAATGGCTTGCAATTTTTTAAACTTTGTTCTTCTTAGCTTAAACCTCTAATATTAATGTTTCCACCCTGGGAATAAGGCTCTGACTATTTAGCATATCTACGCTTTTCATAATTTTATAAGCTTCTGTCAGATTGGCCCTCATCCACTCTCGTTCCACAGAAAACAATCCAAATTGGTGCAGCTTCTTGCAGCATCAGCCTGGTGAACAACTTCTTTATCCAAAGCCTCCTCATCCATCCTGTAATGGGTTTACCAGAACTGCACACAATACTCCAAATGAGGCCAAACCAAAGTTTTATAAAGCTGCAGCATGACTTTCCAACTCTAATACTCAACCCCCAGGTAAGCATACTGTGTTCTGTTTTTACTTTAACATACTTTATTAATAGCACTTTTTCTACAAAAATTCTGTTATATGATATCTAACAAGGAGAGAGTGAAGGCAAGGCTGAGTTGTGGGTCAAAGCATTGGGTGGGAGCTGGGGCATATTCAAGGGAGAGTCAGCGAAGTCGAGGCATACTTGAGGAGGAGTCGGAATGTATGGAGTGGAGGAGAGGTAAATTCGGAGCCCGTCCATCTAAACTGAGAGCGAGGTTTGATAGATTTAAGCTGGGCCAATTTGGAACGGTCGGGTATGTGCTGGAATGTAGCAGTGGAGTCCAGGCCCAGAGCGTATTGATGCAACAGGGCCAGATCTTAGAGCGAGGAACAACCTGACATTTGGAAGATTTAAAAGCTGGTCCAGATGTGTTGAAAAGGGAGGGTATCAGGACTCAAGGTAAGGGTTAGGCCAGTTCTGCTCGCTGGTGTTTATTCTGCTCTTCATTGCACTGAGGATGAGGCTCTGGGCTGCTCTGGGCTTTGTGTCTGAGGACTCACTTTTGTCCTAAATGCTATTTGCTTGATTTTATTACACATTGGGTGTTTGTTGGGTAGTTTTTATGGGTTCTTCTGGGTTTCTTGTTTTGTGGCATCCTGTAAGGAGACTAATCTCAAGGTATAATGTATACGTACTTTGATAATAAATGTACTTTGAACCACACTATCTATTTCTGTTGCCATTTTCATGGAAATAGTTTTTCAGTTCAAGATCCTTCTGTACATCAATGATCCAAAGGGTCCTGTCATTTACTGTATACCTTCCTCTGACCTCCAGAAGTGGAAAAGCACTTCACACACATCTGGGTTAAACCATATCTCGCACAATTCCAATGGGTCTGTATTGTATTGAATCCTTTGACAATCTTCCTCAGTATCCACAACTTCCTCAAATGTTCTCTCATCTGTAAACTTTTGTATCAGCCTACCATTATACATATGTATATATACCTCACAAACAAGAGGTCCCAGTGTTGATCCCTGTGGAACACCACTGGTCAGACCTCCATTCAGAATATCACTCTTCCACTACTACCCTCTGTCTCCTATCCCATGCCAATTTTGAATCCAATCTACCAAATCTCCACGGAACCATTGCACCTTAATCTTCTGGCTTGGCTTGGCTTACCATGCGAGGCTTGGTCATTCCGCTATTGTCTGTAAGGAGTTTGTACATTCTCCTTATGACTGTGGGTTTTCTCCAGGTGCTCTGATTTCCTCCCACAGATGTACCGGTTAGTAGATTGATTGCTCATTGCAAATTATCCCATGATTAGGCTAGGAGTTTGCTGGGTGGTGTGATTCAAAGGGCCTGTTCCATGCTGTATGTCAATAAATATTAGCATTACAGTACTGAAGTCCTTGTCAACATCTGCAGCCCAACCCTCATCATCTTCATAAATCCCTTAAAAAATAATTGTAAGATGTGACCATCCCTGCACAAAGCTATGCTCTCTTCAATAAGCCCATGCTCTTCCAGATGGGACTATTGTAGCCTTAATCTAAATGAATTCCCCTGCCACTGTAGGACATATCCACCTTTATTTACTCGGTTTGTTTCAGAGGAACAGCAACTGTTCTTGTACGGGGAACAACAACTGTCTACAACAATGTTGCCCCATTGTGGGGCTCCTTAAGATTATCGCCCTCTCCTTGCTGCTCCTTGGGAAGTTTTCTAAAGCTAAGTAAAATGTCAGCGTATGAAGTGGTCACTACTGTTTAGCAAGCTGCTCACTTGCCATTCTAGGCTCTTCCACCTGTGTCCACTCCTTGAAGCTGTGCTAGTTTCTCGAATATTTCATCCCCATTCACTTCCCACAGCCATAATATATGAGGTGAGGCAAACTGTTTGCATAATGTTTACAGCAGAACCTTCTGCAGGTTTCTCACCTACACACACCTACAAATCAAATTGATCACAAACCAACCCCTTCCACCTCTGTTATCTCTTATCCCTTATCCTATCCCTGATATCTCCTCCACCCTGGGCAAACTCCAGCAACACACACAAAATGCTGGAGAAACTCAGCAGGCCAGGCAGCATCTGAAGAGTATTTTTTCTCTCTCCAGTCCTGCTGAAGGGTTTTGGCTCGAAACATCGACTGTACTTTTTTTTTCATAGACACTGCCTGGCCTGCTGAGTTCCTCCGCCATTTTGTGTGTGTTATTTGGATTTCCAGCATCTGCAGATTTTCTCTTATTATATTTCCAGAGTACTTTCCCTTTCTAACAATCCTGAACTCACTCCTTCAATCCACTGAATATCCTGCTGTGCCGCATCTCAATCCCTGAATGAATCATTTTTCAAATCATCATCTTTACCTTGCAATCTATTTCTGGTTTTCCCTCATTCTTCACTTGTGACATCCTACAAATGATCTCCCAAACTGTTCTGACTCGAATTATGTGGGCTCTGAGCTTTGGAAGCTGCTTGATCTCTCCTTCAAACCCCTGACTACCCTCTACTGGTATCTTCTTGATTTATCTATTATTGGTCCAGCACCATTGGTCGAAAGTAAAAGCAACACACAAAGTGCTGGAGGAGCTCAGCAGGCCAGGCAGCATATATGGAGAAAAAAGTACAGTTGACATTTCCGGCTGAAACCCTTTGGCAGGACCAGGGATGATGAGGAATTTCTTTATCCAGAGGGCGGTGAATCAATGGAATTCATTGCTACAGACAGTTGTAGAGGCCAAGTCATTGGGTATATTTAAAGTGGAGATTGAGAAGTTCTTGATTAGTAAAGACTGCTGGGAGAATGCAGGAGAATAATGAGAGGGATAATAAAACAGCCACGATGGAATGGCAGAGCAGACTCGATGGGCTGAATGGTCTAATTCTGCTCTTATAGACTGGTAGAGGATGATGGGCTATTTATAATATGTTTGTATTCTTCTCTCCCCAGTATTCCTTACACTCATTAACTGCTGTTGGCAACTTACCACAAGTACTTCCTCTTGGCAGTTCTGTGAGATATTTTAGTTCAAAGCTGCTGCCCATCGCTTAACTCTATCATAAGCTTATTTGATAAATTATTTTCTGCTGTTGGGAGGATTCAATAAACTGTCAACAAGTAGTTTTGGGTAGTTTAGCTAATTACTAACCCATTACAATTAGCATTAATTATTGCCAGTTCTTGTTGTTCTGTCAGCAAACTAACAAATTGGTTAAATTTGAAAACAACTTTAAATATTTCATTTGACACTTTAATTGAACTCTTCACAGAAGCAATTTCTTTAAGTTTTTTTTAAAAAAGCAGAAAAGACAAAATGTGAAGAATTTTACTGGAGGATGAGAATGGGAGGAACAGTATGGGAAAAGGCAGACTTCATGTCTGGATCCTGTCTTAATTCAGTATTTCCTGTCTCAGCAGATAGCCTCCCTCCCCAGTGTCCAGATGTGGAGAGACCAGATGACTGAGATACCAGGAAAACAAGCCTGCTTTGCTAAATGCTGAGAGGAACAAAGTTTCATACTCTGCACAAGGTATTTTCTGAATATGGGGGAGCAGTTGCGGTTATTGGTGAATGCAGATATGACAGAGCTTCAAAATATTTAAACTGTTTAAAAAAATATGTCACAATTACTATGATGTCCTCTGATTGTCCATGATTGTTAAAGCTCTAAGAAATTTCAGATGTTCTGTATCAGGTAATTTTGTTGGCATATTGTTCCAAAATCTGATATACAATACTGTGCAAAAGTCATGGGTTACATGTATATAGCTAGGGTGTCTAAGACTTTTGCACAATATAATTTCATGACATGTGAGTGATGCTAAAGCTGATTCTGATATGGGACTCTATTGTGGACTGAGAATGAGAAAGGGGCTGTGAAAGGGGAATCATGGCTGGGATAAGAGAAGAGAGAGGGGAGGGAGCAGGAAGCACCAGAGAGACATTCTGTAATGATCAATAAGCTAATTGTTTGGAATCTAAAAACATTGTCTGGTGTCTCAGGGCTGAGTGTGTCTGCATATGTGTCACCCTCCACCCTGTCATTCCTCCTCTGCCACCATTCACCCCCGGCATTCCTTCTCCACCTGTCCCACACCCTTCTCGCGGTGCTCCACCCTTGCTATTCCCATCATCCTGTGCTTCTGTCAGATTTGCAAACTTGCTCCTACTGCAAGTTAACAAGTACAGTACTGTTCAAAAGTCTTGGGCATCCTAGCTTCTAAATATGTTTAAGACTTTTGCACAGTATTGTTTACATGTTATTCCTGTTTGTGTTTTTTCCTGTGATGTAAAGCAACTCAGAGACAAACATTCCTCACTTAGTGTTCAGTAGACACTGAGGTTTGGTGAGGAATTTCTGAAGTCTGGCATTCCTTAGCCTGTGTTCTCTGGAGTGATGTATTGAATGCCGGGTCTACTGTTCGCATTAAGTTACACGGCTGTAATCTGTCAACGGATCTGGTCATTTGTGTGAAATACTCTTTCACTGGATCTTGGGTCTGAGTTTGTGATTTCTCTTTCTCAAGTGGTTGATGGCAGAATTGGGGAAAAAGATTGGAATTGGTGGATTATTGTTGGATAAAGAATATCAAAGGGTTGTGGATGCAGACTTTTTTGCCACGGATCAGTTATATGTGGAGCAGGCTGACGGGTTCACTGTGATTATGTTGCTCTGTTGTGAAAGCTGTATATGTAGATTTTGTGAAATGTCACAAACCTGTTACAGCTGCCAGTGTCGCGTTCAATTACCCAGAAGAGTTTTATTTATTTGTTATTTAGAGATAAAGTGTGGACAGCCCTTTCCAACCCATCAAGCCACACCGCCCAGCAACCTACCTATTTAACCATAGCCTAATCACAGGACAATTTACAATGATCAATTAACCTAGTATTTGCACTGTGGGAGGAGACTGGAGTGCCCGTAGAGGAAACCTACAGAGTCATGGGAGAACATACAAACTCTTTACAGCTGGCACTGGATTTGAACTCCGAACTATGATGCCCTGAGCTGTGATAGCATCATGCTAACCGCTACAGTATGCTACTATGGCACCCGTGCCTTGTGACGTAGTGGTAAGTCAGGATTCTTGGCATGGAACAGGGTATTTATTCAGAGCTCTTCCCCAAGTTGGAGTGCCTCTTCCTCTCATACGTCCCTCTTATTCTCCTTGGGTACATTAATGCTGCTTGTCTGGGCTGTTCCCTTTTCTCCCCTCTGTGAGTGAGACAGTTTCCCTTGAATTCCCTTTGGAGTTATGGGTGACTGCCTTTCGCTAGCAGTGCACTAACAGCAGCAGATGGAGGATCCTCCCTGCATCTGGACCATCATAACTCTGCAAAGGTTTATCAGGGAGCCCACAGGGACCCATTTTATTTGTGAGAGCGATCGTTTTTGCCTTTCTGGAGTCAACCTTGTGTTCTAAAAAGGAGCTCTGGAGGTCCTTAGTTAAAGGGAGAGAAGAACTGATGCAACTACAGAACATGAGAAATCCGTCTTGAGTACATGAGGTAGATAGGAGGTTTAATTTCTGCTTGGATTGGAAGTTCAAAGAGGATTATACAATGTGAATTCTGTAAGTCACAGGATCATACGAGGGGTGATTGATAAGTTCAAGGCCTAAGGTAGGAGTCCATTTTAGAAAACCTAACACATTTATTTTATGTACATTTATGCACTTAGTCCAGCGATCGTGGAGCATACGAATCCCTTCTTTGTAGAAGTCAGTGTCTTGGACCTCCATAAGTGGTCCACAGCACAGGGTGATTGATAAGTTTGTGGCCTAAGGTAGAATGAGATGAGTGATTAACTTCAAACTTTCTGCATTTTCACTCAGAGTTGAACTGCACGTGCATGTAACGAGAGCTGTACAACTCATCTCCTTCTACCTTAGACCACAAATTTATCAATCACCCGTGTTGTGGACCACCTGGAGGTCCAAGACACTCTCGTTATTTGTATGTGCAGTTCAACTCTTTGAGTGATTACGCGGAAAGTTTGAAGTTAATAACTCATCCCCTTCTACCTTAGGCCACGAACTTATCAATTACCCCTGCTGTGGTCCACTTCTACATAGAAGGGATCTGTATACTTCATGACCACTGGACTAAGTGTGTGCATGTAGGAAGGGACTGTTGAAAAATAAATGTGTTAGGTTTTCTAAAATTGACTGCTTCTACCTTAGGCCACAAACTTATCAATCACCCCTCGTATAGCACAGGAACTATCAACCACCCATTTACCCTAAACCTGCATGTATTTGGAATAGGGGAGTAAAACCAGAACCCTCTGGGATCACAGGCAGAACATATAAACTCCACACTGAGTGTAACCTGAGGCCCAGCCTGAACCAGAATCTCCAGTGCTGTGAGGGAGCAGCTCCACCTGCTGTGCCACAGAGCTGCTTAGGTCAGTTCTCAGATTTAACATATTCCTCTGCTTGTTGTATCTCCCTAGCTAGCCCTTTCACCAGACATCATTGAAAACTCAACAATCCTAACAGAGATTCTCTTTCCCCTGTCCATCCCTCCCCCACAATTAATACAGTTTGCAACTCAGTTGCTGTTAGTTCAATTCCCTGTTCTGGTGAAGGGTCGTTGACCTGAGGTTAGCTGTTTTTCTCTCTCCACAGATGAGCTGACCCACTGACTGTGTACAGCAATTTCTGCTTTGTTACCTCTTTGTTGCTTCCTCACCTTCCCTTCATAATGCACTTTCCAACCTCTCTGTGTATAGCAGGAAATTTAGCAACCATGCCTTTGGTTTCTCAGCCAACCATTTCTGTCAGTTATGGGCCAACGCTGACCCCTTAGGTTCACTGCTTGTTACCTGTTGCCATCCAGTAGCAGTCGCATTTATGCCCAGTCTCCAGTTCCTGTTAGCCAGCCAGTCTCCACTCCACATGTCACTCCAACAACACTGAGCTTTCATAGTCCCAATAACCTTTGACGCTGCACCTTATCACACACCTGGGAATCTAAGTACAGGAACTGGCCACTTCCTTTTATCCACAGCACAGGTTACTCCTTCAAACATTCCTCTTTCACAAAACCACATTGATATTGCCCAGGTATCTTGAATTCTTCCCAGAGTAAAGACTTTAAAAAGTTTCCCAATATCCTAGCTGGCCTGTAGTTTCTTGCTCTCTTTCTCCCTCCCTATTTGAATGAAGAAGTTATGTTTTCTGCTTTCTAAACAAATGGATAGTTTCCTGAAGGTAGGGAATTTAAAAAAAATTAAGATTAATGATCTCTCCAGTCACTTCTGTTCAGACCCAGCGATGAAGTCTATCAGCCCCCAGAGTGTGGGCAGCTCCTAGCACTTCCAGTCGATTCTGGCATCTCCAAACCTGAATGCTTGAAACCGCAGCGAGCAAATCAGCTCTGAGTTGCCTTACTGATTATTTCCCACCCGATATCAGTGACAAAAATAGCTGCTTTTTGAACACAAACACATGCAACTAACGCTATTTAAAAACTGTTTGCCTTGAAGCACCGTGTTGTGTCTGGCAGCTACACTGGATGCTAGTTAGAAACTGTTCAGCAATAGACTGCTGCCCCAGTTAAGTGGCTTTGTGTCCCAAGTAAACAAAGGGAATCTCTGCTATTTTCTCGGTTTTCTTTGCTCTTTAAGAATTGCTCCAAATAAGTGTCTGTCCCTATTACCCAATGGCACAATTAACTGGAATTGACAGTATTTTATATTCAGCGTTGTCTGTACCTATGTGCTGTGATGCAGCTCTAAGCAAGTCTTCCATTGTACCTGTGTACCTATATCTCACCATACTTATGTACATGACAGTCAATTCTACTTCCTCC
This sequence comes from Hemitrygon akajei, assembly GCF_048418815.1. Classification (NCBI taxonomy): domain Eukaryota; kingdom Metazoa; phylum Chordata; class Chondrichthyes; order Myliobatiformes; family Dasyatidae; genus Hemitrygon; species Hemitrygon akajei. Next base: position 110,676,080 of record NC_133124.1, read on the forward strand.
AGTCAGTCTTACCTAAGACTGAGAGACTGCGTAACCACCTCTTACTTCATGGCTGCATTGCTTAAAGACAAGTATATGCGGTATAGACTCGTACCAATGAACAAAGAGGAAGACTGGTGTCCTGGCTGCAGTTACTGTGCAGATATTGTGAACAAGGTATATTTCTGAAACACACAGGTTAGGTAGGTTTTACATTGTTTTAATCTTGTTGGCTTGTTCTCAAAAGTGAAGACTACCAGTTATAAAGCAACACTGAAAAGGAAATTGCTTCGGGTGCAAAGTGCAGCTGAACATCCTGTGGTCTGTGCGATGTTCTGCAGACTCCGAACATCAGTTCATTGTTACGAAACTGCTGAGGATGAAGCACTCTCACTGTCTCACAGTGAGTAGTTGGTTTGTGAAGAGTCTGCAAGCTCAGACACCCGTGCTCGGTAACTGACGTGACATAATTATTGTTCCGGCTTTGAAACCTCAGGGACACAGCTGCCTAATGGCAGCTCAGCTTGCGGTGACAACTATTAACGTTGAAGGAAGTTTGTCTGCTCTCTAGTCTGCAAGTTCACTGTTGTAGACTGGTGCTTTTTTATAAAGACATGACCAAAGTGAGGAGTTGGGTTAGGCAAATAGAGACACAGCTTACAGGGGAAAAATTAATTTGCTCCATTTGTCTCTTCTGTTCAACAGCTTATGTGACCTGTTCAGGTCAAGGCACTTGTTCTTTGTCCTCCACTCTCTGGGGTGGGATTGAAATCTACAGTCACTGTGAGGCTGAGAGTGGGTGCAGCACGGTTGGATGCTGAAGACCCCTACATGTGTTCAGAGCCTGGGCTTGCTTGTGTTGAAGATAGCTCAGCAGAGATAATGACACCATCTCCTCCCTCTGGAGGGTTGGCTGTTCTGCAACATTTGTCATTGAACAGTGATGACGAAGAGTAACGAGGCCAGGCTAATGCAGGGAGAGGTTTTATGAACACATTGATTCTACATCTGTATCCCCATCCATCCAATCTTTGCAACCATTTCAACACAGCATCAAAATCTTAAGAAAATTTATTTATCAGAGCTGTTTCTATGACATTGAACATCGATATATATATTGCAATACAATTATTTTGATTTAATAATTAATGCATTTTAACTTAATAGCTAGTTATTACTAATGAAGTCTGAAATGATGAGAAGTATGGGAAGTGAGTTCTTGGTCTGTGGACTGCACTCAGGATGAAGTTAAAATGAATGCATTTAAATTTGTCTTGAGCCATAAAATGCACCAGATTGGTTTGGATTTGTGTTTCACAGAAGTTGTGAGCAGTGGGTGAAGGTTGAATCTAAACCAAAAATGTCCAACATATCTGGTATCAAATAGTTAATGATAGTTCACTTTAAACTGAATGAATTCTTGAATTACCTTTCGTTTGTGTGTTATTCTCAACAGGTCTGCATGATCCCATGGACTTGAACCAGTTTTGCCTTGCTTTGCAGGATATAGAAGGTTGGAAAAGTATGGAAGACCATAACCAGTTGGTATCAGGCAAAGCGCTGGATCATGAGCAGGCTTGGGGCAACGGTAAACTGGTGGATATCTCCATAGTCTTTGGTTCCATTGAATTCAATAATTACTGGCTCTCGGTACAGGGAACAAGACAACAGCAATGTGAGGGTCTCAAAAGTAGAATAGGGTTTGTGTAAAGGGTCAGGGTGGGAAGTCTGTGGAATAGATTGATGAAGCAGAGTTTATCGAAGTAATGTGATCAGGCAGCACCGTCAGCAACTCTGTGAAGTTGTACGGGGTGAGAAGAGAATGGGATTAGATTAGGAAGGATTTTAAAGTCTTTGAGAAGAGAGTGGATATTATGGAACACAGGGAGAAGTATTACAGGAGTAATTAATACAGAGGCTAAAATATCAGGAAGACCTTGTATGTAGCCTCTTTGCCAGAGCATTCAATAAATCTGCATTAATATTACTGTGGCACATTGTCTAGAAATATCTCAAATTCACATCATCTGACCAGTGTACTCCACATATAGAACATTACCAGTTGAAATGTAATCCAGAACTGAGGGAAGATTTAATCATCATTTAAGATTTTGCATTCAAGGAAAATCACATTAAAAATCATTGTCAGGCCGCATCTTCATTCAGCACAGTTGCTCATTCGTTCTGGGTTCTATCCAAATTCAAAACCCGTCACCTCTACCTCAGCAATGGGAGCGACTTCCACCTGTAAAACCATTGGTTATTTCACTTCAACTGCCTCAACATTAATTCACAGCACCGAAAATACTCGAGTAGGAGGAGAACTTCTGGTCACAAGTGGAACTGACCGAGTCCTGTGAAGTTCACACAATCACAGGTAGGTGACAGATGTTGGATTTAGTGTTTCTGAAGAAAGTTTTAGTCACTACTTCCACTGCCCTTTGAAGGAAGGAGTTTTGAAGATTCACCACCCTCCAATAGTTGAAATGTAGAAGGTAAATGAGATGTGATGGGGATGGAAAACAAAAGGGAGGTATTGTATGGGGCTGTGGTGTAACCAGATATGAGGGTGATGGGCCCTGTACTTGAGGAAGTGTTTTTAAGTCTGGGATGAATTCACCAGCAGTTGTATGAAGAGTAGGGCAGGAAGTTCATACTGTACCCACATCTGTGAAGTGGTGCCAGACAACTGGGGTCACCAGTGGACAGGGCAGCAATCTCTGGCATTCTCTTCTCAGGCTGTACAGACTCAGTTATTGGGAAAATGCTTGGTTCCAGATGAAAAGGTTCTGCAAGGTGCAGGGAATGTAACAAATTGGGGATTGAGTGGGAAGTTTGGAGCACAGGATCGCCCAAATGCAGTACTGACTATTCACCCACCTGTTCCAGACTGTCCATGTGAAGATTGTCGGTTCATCCACCCCTACACCTCTGTCAGCTCAGCCCGGCCCAGCCCACACTTATCTTCATAGAGAGACACAGCATGAAAACAGACCCTTTGGTTCACTGAATCTGTGCCAAACATTACCCACCACCTCTCACACCCTTCGGGTAAACCCTCAGATTGCTCTTGTCTGTCTGTGGAAGGACCTTGCTGATGCTGTGTATGTTATTGGTCAGTGTGTGTGGGGAACATGTAATAAGAGTTGGTAACTGAGTACAGGGAATAATTACCGTTCAGAGATCGGTGAGCTGTTAGCTGTACACAGGGGGCAGAGTGGGGGCGGTTCTGGCAACAGCTGTGACTCCACTGCTCTGCTCTGCCCATTTTCCTGAAAACGAGGCAACCTTTGATCTGTTGGCTGCAGGTAAAATAGTCAGGGTTAGAAAACAAATGGAGGGGAGCCTGTGCTCAATAACACCCCAGTCTCATCCCCTGCCCAATTCACCACCACCTGTTCATCCCCCTCCCACTGGCCTCCGTCCCACACATTTCTACTGCTCGGTATACGGCGGGGGCAGGTGTAGGTAAGTATACCCACAGGCAGGAGCAAAGAGAGCAACTGGAGTCAACATTGGACTCAAACCATTCGTGTCCTAATCATCAGTCCTATCACCACTATGGGTACTTGCCCAGGTTAGTCCTCCAGCACCTCCACCACCAAGAAGGCCAAAGGTAGCAGCATAAAAGACACTACCACCTGCAGGTAGCCCCTCCCCACCCAACACGTCATCGTGACAGGGGAATATACTGGTCATTTCTCCACCATCACTGGGTCCAGACCCTGGATCTCCCTCCCCAGCAGCTCTATCAGAGGCCTTCAGCAGAAGGGAGACAGCAGCTCAATGAGCACCTAAGTAGTACAAGGCAACAGTGGTCCAAAGACCAGAGCCGCGATGGTGGTCACTCACAGCCAGCGTTTGCCCCTGGGGATTTCAGTGCTCCCACCTGCCAGTTTCCAGGTCACAGCCACAACGATGCTGATGAGCAGGAGACCTCCCAATATGGCGCCTGCAATTATCCCGCTTCTTGAGTTGAGACTGGGGTTAGAGTCGGAATCAGGATCTTCTGAAGATTTGTGTTCCGAGCCCACTGAGAACTTGTGGGACTGGGCCTCCAACGACATCAACTGGAACCGCAGTCTGTAGTTGGTGCCTGTCACACAACGGTACAGCAGAAGCCTCAGACAATGCTCCAGAGTCACTCCCCATCATCACAGCCTGGTGATGTCTGCTTATTCCAGCCCACCCAGCCCCTCTGTCCACACTCCAACCCTACCAGGTCTCTGGAACCTAAGCTTCACATTCTCTCCACTCGTCTGGTGAGAGGAGCAGAACACCGAGGATTACAGAGGAACATGGATTCCTGTCCTCTCCCTCACCCTTGCCAACACTAACCTTAAACCAAACTCTCACCCACACACACAAGCTCAGATACTAACTTAAACTAACGCTAAGCCTAAACCTCATCCTTGCCAACCCTAACACTAAATATAAGCTTAACTGTCGCCCCCAACCCTCAACAATTAAGCTAGCCAAGAATATGAAGGAGGACAGTAAAAGCTTCTTTAGGTATGTGAAGAGGAAAAAATTAGTTAAGACCAAAGTTGGGCCCTTGAAGGCAGAAACGGGTGTATTTATTATGGGGAGCAAGGAAATGGCAGACGAGTTGAACAGGTACTTTGGATCTGTCTTCACTTGGGAAGACACAGACAATCTCCCAGATGTAATAGTGACCAGAGGACCTAGGGTAACAGGAAATGAAGGAAATTCACATTAGGCAGAAAATGGTGTTGAGTAGACTGATGGGACTGAAGGCTGATAAATCCCCAGGGCCTGATGGTCTGCATCCCAGGGTACTTGAGGTGGCTCTAGAAATCGTGGATGCATTGGTAATCATTTTCCAACGTTCTACAGATTCAGGATTAGTTCCTGAGGATTGGAGGATAGCTAATGTTATCCCTCTTTTTAAGAAAGGAGGGAGAGAGAAAACGGAATTATAGACCAGTTAGCTTGACATCAGTGGTGGGGAGGATGCTGGAGTTAATTATAAAAGATGAAATAGCGGCACAATTGGATAGCAGTAACAGGATTGGTCCGAGTCAGCATGGATTTACGAAAGGGAAATCAAGCTTTTGGAATTTTTTGAGGATGTAACTATGAAAATGGACAAGGGAGAGCCAGTGGATGTAGTGTACCTGGACTTTCAGAAAGCCTTTGATAAGGTCCCACATAGGAGATTAGTGGGCAAAATTAGAGCACATGGTATTGGGGGTAGGGTACTAACATGGATAGAAAATTGGTTGGCAGACAGGAAACAAAGAGTAGGGACTAACGGGTCCTTTTCAAAATGGCAGGCAGTGACTAGTGGGGTACCACAAGGCTTGGTGCTGGGACCGCAGCTATTTACAATATACATTAATGATTTAGATGAAAGGATTAAAAGTAACATTAGCAAATTTGCAGATGACACAAAGCTGGGTAGTAGTGTGAAATATTAGGAGGATGTTAGGAGAATGCAGGGTGACTTGAACAGGTTGGGTGAGTGGACAGATGCATGGCAGATGCAGTTTAATGTGGATAAATGTGAGGTTATCCACTTTGGTGGCAAGAACAGGAAGGCAGATTACTATCTGAATGGTGTCAAGTTAGGAAAAGGGGAAGTACAACGAGATCTAGATGTCCTTGTTCATCAGTCACTGAAAGTAAGCATGCAGGTACAGCAGGCAGTGAAGAAAGCTAATGGCATGTTGGCCTTCATAACAATGGGAGTTGAGTATAGGAGCAAAGAGGTCCTTCTGCAGTTGTACAGGGCCCTGGTGAGACCCCACCTGGAGTATTGTGTTCAGTTTTGGTCTCTGAATTTGAGGAAGGACGTTCTTGCTATTGAGGGAGTGCAATGTAGGTTCACGAGGTTGATTCCCAGGATTGTCATATGTTGAAAGATTGGAGTGACTGGGCTTGTATACACTGGAATTTAGATGGATGAGAGGGGATCTGATTGAAACGTATAAGATTATTAAGGGATTGGACACGCTAGAGGCAGGAAACATGTTCCTGATGTTGGGGGAATCCAGAACCAGAGGCCACAGTTTAAGAATAAGGGGTAGGCCAATTAGAAGGGAGTTCAGGAAAAACTTCTTCACCCAGAGAGTTGTGGATCTATGGAATGCTCTGCCTCAGAAGGCAGTGGAGGCCAATTCTATGGATGCTTTCAATAAAGAGTTAGATAGAGCTCTTAAAGATAGCGGAGTCAAGGGATATGAGAAGGCAGGAACGGGGTATTGATTGTGGATGATCAGCCATGATCACATTGAATGGCGGTGCTGGCTCAAAGGGCCCGCTCCTGAGTCTATTGTCTATTGTCAATTCTAAACTTAAACTTGTCCTCATGCTGACCTGAACCAGCTCTAGCCCCAGACTTTGCCCATACCAACCCCTACCCTGCCACTCACCAAACCTAAACTTCACCCTAACTTTTTCCCTCACTTCATCCACACCCTCCCCAGGAGAGCCATGGGAAGAACAAATAATTCATGGGCAGCAGCCAAACTTGAGGTGTTGCAGACAGTGTGTGACTGAGTGTCACACAGAACAAATTTAAGGAGGAAAGTTTCTGATCATCATTTGGGACCAAACACCCATCACCCCCACCCCCCAAAGACCCTGGGGTCCCAATCTAGCTGGACTTTGGGGTAAATTGACTACAAGAGAATTCACCATTTTGAGAAACTTCATGTTTTTTGTGGAGCTTTGCTTTGACTGGCTCTGTCATGGAGGCATCATGTCTCACCACAGATAATTACCATGGCAACTGTCCCAGTGGCTCAGACTGACAACCTACTATGGCCCAACCTCTTCCTCATGTTACAGTCCCGTTTCACATCCCAACACCTTGGTTTAAAAATATCCACAAGTGATTCACTCACTTGCAGACAAAGCCCAGCCAGGTCAGGCAATGAAATATTGTCAGTCCTTGCTGATCACTGAGCTCCAGGCACCTTTAACATTCACAGCTAAATTTGTGCAGAAGTTAAGAGCAGAAATAAGTTTTGAAAAACCACATTGCTTTGCATGCAGAGCCACCCTGGCTGTGAACTCCACCCCTTGTGAATTTTCAAACCCATGTGGAAAACATTTGAAGTGAGAGGTGACCAAATATTTTGTGACGTCACAACACAGCGACCAAAGATGTGCCTGAAGAAAACATGCACAACTGGGCTGCCCAGCACTGCACAATGTCGCAGGAACAAATGGCTGAGATTCCACAGGGATGACTAATAGTGTATGATCCATTTAGGGAGAGTGCTATCTGTTGAAAGATGCCTATCTTCACTTTTCTCTGTCCTAGTATTATTTCCCGTCTCCAGGGTAAGCAGACTCTGAGACATTGTCTCACTAATGTTTATCTAAGGATTCCACTCCAGTAAAACAAATGATAACTATCTATCAGTTTCTCATCCAGTGACTGATTTCCATGCACTTCTCAAAATTCTATCACAAGAAGGAATTTTCCATCTGTGTTGATAACAGGTGAGGTACAAGAAGACTGGAGGATAGTGAATGTTGTTCCTATGTTTATGGACAGCAGAGCCAAGCTAGGGAACTACAGGCTGATGAGACTTACATCAGTGGTAGGGGAAATGCTGAGGTAGTGTTCACCGGTTCAATGTCCATTCAGAAATCTGATGGTGGAGGAGAAGAAGTGCCCTTTTCCCGGTGTTTCACTTTAAGTCACAGGTCAGTTTCATAATGCGCACCGATTCTAGTGTGAGGACATGGAACAGCAATGATGTTTAAAACTGTGATTGGGTGGTTTCAAGCCCCACTCTGGAGATTTGAGCACCCAATGCAGACTGATACTGCCTGGTGCTGAGGAGATGTTGTTTCTGACAGTGATTTAAGCAAGGACTGGACCACTTTCAGATAGCAGTGGAGGAGGATGCCTTTGCTGTAGATTTCACTCACCATTGATGCTGATGGAGAGATCAGTGAATATTGCCCAACAACCCTTGAACAAGATCCTGGTTGTTCCATTGAGACCTGGGACTGGCACACCCTGGGAATTCACCAGCACAGCGACCAGCCCCCACGAGGTAACTCCCACTGACACACAGTTCCCCTGTGACACAAAACAAGGCAATCGGATAACATCCTGGGCCCAAACTCCACCGACCATCTTATACTGTATTCCCCGGCAGATTCAGCTCTACACAAAGGATCAGACAGGCACTCCACTGCACCAGGCCTCCAGCTCAATGGGACAGGACACACCAATCCACAGGCACTAGCCATTGAGGGGAAAGGAGGGAATGAGGTTATATTAATGATGGATCAGCTTCAGGAACGTGGGAAGATTTGACTGACTGGATCACTGAACAAAAGAGCTAGCGCAGAACAGTAGGTTCTGATAGGGGGAATGCACTCAGCCTTCCTCCCCAGGGTTGGAGAATAAAGAAGTAAAGGGCTTAACTTAAGGTGAGAGGGAAGGGTTTAATAGAAAATTGAGGGGCAACTTTTTTTTTTACCCATGAAGGGTGGTACCTCTGTGGAATAAACTACTACAGGAAGCAGTTGAGGCAGCTATAATAACTTAAGAAAGACAGTCGGGTTAGTATATGGATTGGAAATGGTTGGGTTAGGTATGAGGCAAAGTTGGGCAACTGGGAACTAGCTGGATGGGCCATCTTAGTTGGTATGGGCTAGATGAGCCAAAGAGCCTCTTTCCTTGCTATATAAGTTTGGAATTCTATGACTACAGATCCTTGAATTTTTTTTTCAAGCAGTGTTCCTGTATCCCAATAAAATACAAAAACATACAAATCACCCCAGTAATTGTTTTTGGACAGAGCAATTTCATCTGCTTGCAAACTTACATCAGAGTCCACTGCCACAAGACTGGGTTGCTGACTGAGCACTTGCCCGGGGTCTCCAGCTATTGGTTCAGTCACCACGACTAGACCTGCCACAGGGGCCACGTGGTTCTTACTCACTTCTTCTCTCTGCACAGGTTGTGCAGCCACCTAGAACAATTGAGATTACAGAGTGAAACACAAATTGGCAAATGCTGGAAATACTCAGCAGGTCAAGCAGTGTCTGTGGAGACAGAAAGAGAGAATATGCTGATTTGAACAGTTCTACACAAACTGGAATGGCTAGTTATCTTAAATTGTTAAATTCAGTGCTGAGCATGAGGGCTGTGAAGAAATATTGCTGCTCTGCTGGAGGGACTCTCTACATCCCTGCATGAAGGGAAGGGGTGTTGCACATCAAGGGTGCATGGGAGAATTGTGAGAAAGACGGCGACAGTGGGGACAGTCAAACAAACCAGGGAGTCACAGACAGAAGTGTCACCTCAAAACTGTGTGGCAAAGGTGTGCCTGGTGTGTTTATATGGCACTGTAAATGGAATACAAGCTAAGACACTGCCACAGTGTGATTGAATACTGATCCATATAAAGGGCTATTTAGAAGGTGACCAAAACCTCAATCAAAAGGTTGAAAGAGAAGGATGAAGAGGTTGGGGTGGGATCTCCAGTGATTGGAGGTGGAGCTGCCTTGCATTTGAGATCGGCTGAAAGACAGAAAGGGGGTGGACAGAGCAGATGGAATGTGCAAAGGCTGTGAGTATTATCACCAGCACAGATAACGTGCAACGTCCAGTCAACAACAAGTTGTATTTATATAGCCAGCTGATCCGTTTGTTTGCAGGGTGCGATACTCGGAGCAGAGTTGCAGGAGCATTACCTGGGACCACTCTGGATCATCTGGAGTTGGGAAAGGGCCAGAGATACCCAAGCCCGAGACCTCAAAGCCCAAGGAAGCATTCAGGTTTCCAGTTAACATGGCATCACCGAGGTTGTTGGCGATTTCCTTCAAGTCAGAGTACTTCAGTGTACCTATAACAAGGTGAAGTGAACAGTTCAGGAGTAACACTGACCATTACATGCACTGATCTGTTCCTTCATCTGGACAGCGATCCGGGCAACTTGTGTCCTGGTCTATGGTGAGATACCTGCCCTTCACTGAAGTGACATCATCCATAACTTTGCCGCAAAGCCACAACACCGCCAGCTGCAGGTTCCCTCATACACCACACTCCATCATCATCATCGAATCTACACCCCAGCACTGCAGCTTACCCCTCCCTCTCACGGGAATTCAAGACAGGCAATAACTGCTAACATTTCAATGATGTCCATTACCGAAATGCAATTTTTAAAAATTGCATTAAGGACAGATTCACACTGGGTGTGGTTGGTGGTGGGGGGTTCATTTTGGAAATGCTTCCAGTAACAGCATGGAGACGCAACCATTTCACCGTGGGAAATGAAAAAAAGATGGGTAAAGGGCCAAGGTAAGACATGGCTGGATAGATTGGTGGAAGGACTTGAGCAATCACTGTTCGTCCCCACATTCTGGGCATTTTGGGGGAATGCATGCTCCAACCCCAGCCAATCAATCATGGCACAAATTGTGTAGCCAACCTTGCATGGTTAGTGACCCACCACAGTCTGGATTATGAATCTTCATATCAATCTGTCATGTTTTATAGGTACAGTTCAAATCTGCAGCCACGGCTTTTGCGTTTGTAACAGTGCTGTAACAAGAAAGGCTTGACATGACAAGTAAAAGTTGGCTACTTAATTATAATCTTGGGTGAAACGGCTGGTTGAGATGCTGCCTCCTACCTCCAGAGACTCGGGTTCAATCCTGACCTCAGCTGCTGTCTGTGTGGAGTTTGCATGCTCTCCCTGTGACCCTGTAGGTTCCCCCCTTCCCAGGTGAACATAGAACATGGACCAGTTCAACCCAGTTTGACACAAGGTCAGCTGCTCACAGTGACACCTGTGCAAGGACATCCAGCTCCCTCTGAAGATTTCTCAATCTCTCACTTGTTTCCTCTACGTCACTTGCCCACATTATGCTCCATTTGTCATGCTCTTCTCTGCTCACTCTCTTTACATCCTCTTCATTACTCATGCTCCCACTCAGTAGACTAGGGGATATGACATTTGGCCCCCTCTGCCAAATCAATGAGTCAGATTGTGAACTGTTGAGGTTTAAGCAGGAGCCCACCAGTCACACCTTGCTGACCCAATACAGTCCAGTTTATTCCCACTTTGTGGTTTCTTCCCATGAACTAGCTCTGAGTCCACACCGGTGTCTTACCCAAATTCTATGTCCTCTCATTCTGTTCACAGTCTCCTGTGTGGGACCTTATCAAGTGCCTTCTGAATATCCAAATCCACCTATCACTGGATCTGCATCATCTACCAGTAACAACCCAACAAACTCCAATAAATTTATCAAACTTGATATCCTCTTTCCTAAATCCCTGATGACTCTGATCCATAGTAGTGTAACTGTCCGTCCTTAACAACTCAGGATTCAAGATTGTTTCATGTCATTTCCAGTACACAAGTGTAAAGGAGAATGAAATAATTGTTACTCGGATGCAATGCAGCACAAAAAACCACAATAAATATAAATACATAAAATAGCTTGTATACATCGATTGATTGTATGTCCATAAAGTGACACTAGGCACTGGAGTGTCTGTACATAAGCTGACTCTGACAGGAAATGATAAAGTAGTAGTGGTGGGACTTGTGGAAGGGTGTGTTAACAGGAGAAGCTTCTTTGCTTTGGGAAAGTAACTCATTTTGAGTCTGGTAGTTCTGGCGTAGATAGTACATAGCCTCCTCACTGACGGGAGAGGGGCAAAAGGTCCAAGGGTGGATGGGATCCTCCATGAAGTTACTGGCGCTTTTCCGGCATCTTTCTGTATATATGTTCTTAATGCCGGTAGGGTGCACCATGCAGGAATATATACTGCAGTATGTTCCCAATGTCAAAGTCAACCCAACAAGCCTATTGTTTTCTGCTCTCTGTCTCAACTTTCTCCAATATTAAAGATAATGGGTGATCTCCATGGGAGCATCAGTGACTTTACTGGCTTTCCACCTTTCTGTGAAATGACACTCAGTTTCACAGCTTCCACTGGAGGGACTTGAGCCCAGGACACTAACACACACCATCACACTGGGACAGGGAGAGGCGAAAGTACAAAGCTGTACTGGGTGATGATCTGTGGGATACCAAGACTAAAGACTCTGTTACCTGCAGAGGTGTTCTTTGATGATAACTGCCCATACGGAGGGTCTCCGATCTCCACTTCCACTGTGATCGATCTAGCTCGCCTCCTGAGCAACGCATCCTCCCGCACAATCTTGGTGATGCGGATTTTACTTGCCGGCACATCCAGGAACAGGGCGAGGTTGTTTGCTAGGTCTGGGCCGTAGAACTCATCCACTGTCATTGAGGGCAAACTAAAGGAAATGAAGAGCGTGGGGGCTGTGCGGATCTCAACTGGAATCGAACCCCTCAGTAAAACATTCAGCATCTGGTAGGTTCTGTCAAAATAGTTTGCTCCATGGACTGTGGATTTTAACTTGGGAACAAATTCTCCTGTGAAGACACAACAAAAACCACCAAGAAAACACCACATTAAACTTGCGCAAAGCATCGTTTGTGCACAGTTCCAGTCTTTCCGTCACTGGGTTTAGACTGCACTAGAGCACTGTGCACTGTTTCAGTCTCCATATGCCTAGGTAAGACCACACTGGGAACACTGTGCACTGTTCCAGTCACCCTACCCCTGGGCTAGATCACATTAGGGGCACCGTACACAATTCCAGTCCCCATATCCCTGGGTTAAACCAGACTGGGAGCACTGTGCATGATTCTATTATCCTTATTAAAAGGTACATTGGACCACTGAGGACATTCATTGACCTGAGAGGTTTTACCCTTCAGACAGGCTAAGCAGGCTGGGCTTAAATTCTCTCGTTGAGTATACTGAGGAGCAACCTCAATGAGACTTGACCAGACCAAAAAATCAGGAGAAAGTCCTTCTCCCAGAGAGTGGAGGTGGGGAGGGAGTTGGACTTGCTCCCTTGGGTGATCACTGTTTTCCCTGAAATGGGGGAGGTGTGCAGTGGGGATGGTGGAAAATATTGAGCAGATGAATAGCAGGGAAAGGTACCGCTGTTGGTTTACCTGGGTAGGTGGGGGCCCTCAGGGTGTAGTCTGTGTGTGCACTGTTCCATTCTGCATTGGTTGGAGGAACAAGGGTGCCATTGACATACACATCCAGTCGTTGTGGTGATGAGTAATAGATCGCCAAGCGAAGGCTCTTTATGGGAAAGATAAAGAATTTCAGCTGCAGAATTTCACTCTGAGATCTCAGCCGCGAACCAAGTCAACCGAAGCATACACCAATGATAACTTACTTTTATCTGGCCCCGTTAATACAGATAAAGATCCCCAGTTACTTGGTAGGAAAGTTACCATCCGAGCAGGTGAGGAAGCATTTGTACAGGTGAGCAAAGCTGGTCACTGAGGTAAAGCAAGAGTTAGTGGAGAAATGTGGCAATTTTCAGGAATGAATCCCAGAGTATAGTATCCAGCAGAGAGGGATCACAGCAGGAACCATGTGCGTTCTAGTGTGGAGATTTTGGAGGTGCTGAGGCCATGGAGAAATTGGAAACTCAGGACTGGGAGCTGTTGTAGGTCAGTGAGTACAGTGGTGAGATGTGAATTTGACTGTAAACTCTTGTCAGATCAGACTATTCCCCTCCCAACATCCGGTCTAGCTGTGTCACAGACCCTGAGACAGACAAAGCTGTACAGCAGGTGACTCATAATATCACATAGTGGCAGAAACTTGGCAGAACTCCTATCCCCGAGTTCAGCACAGAAACAGACTCATCTTGTGACTTTAGACTTTGCACTGAGCTGCTGCCTGCAAAGTAGAACAAGCTGCTCGGGTTAACCAAACTTCCTGCAGACTAACAACAATTGCTTCAGAGTTATACCAGCAAGATGGCTGCAGTTTCCTGAGTAGTGTCAGAGATATCACCAGTCTGTAAGGCAAACTCTTTGGCCATTGAACTCACTTTCTCTGAGGCTTCTCTCCCATACGCTGCTCCTATTAGAGGGGACCAACCTGGTCTTCCCCCATCCTACCATTCACAAAGTCCCCTGCGAGGCTGTGAGCTTCAGTCCTTCACCAGACGTCTCAAGGAACAGATACAAAAACAAATTAAAGATCCACCCCCCCCCCCCCCCCCCCACATCTGTGTTTGTGGAGCTCATGGCTGGAGCGTTTGCTGCTCATTAGCTCGGGGACAATTGCTCTAACTGGGAAATTAGACCTTTGCACAAACACCACCTCCAGCTTTACTCCCTCCAGAAGCTCTCTCACTCTGCTCACCAGCTGTTTGATCACATTCCTTTCTCTCCCTAGAGGAAATGGAACTCAGTCACCAGGCAAGAACCCCATGAGAAGGTGTGCCACATTCCACTGTGTTTTCCCTTCAGTAAGAGTATCTTAACTGTCCGATTCACGGCAGAGGATTCGGCTAGAGTAATACCTCACCGTTTCATTAGTTTGTTTCTGAATCCTACACAACACCACTGTCTGGCCACCTCTCTCTGCCCACCCACCAACAAGCTCAATGGGCAGGTACTGTTCCAGTGAAGTTGGACAACGAACAGACCAATAATTATGGGGAGCAGAGTGGAGAGAGGATCTGTGAATGGCTGGGTATGGTGTGGTCACTTCCTTACCCTGCTGGCATTAGTGATGGGCATCAGCAGACGCAGACTCTGCGGACTGGTGCTGGTGAAGTAAACGTCACATGACTTGTTGGTGGCCACAATCCCGTAGAAGAGTGAAATCCTCTTATGGCACGTATATCCAGTGCACCAACCATGGTCCTGGGGTCCTGTCACAGCAAGACACAAGGTCAGATATAGAGTCAGAAATAGGTGCGAAGGAAATCCCAGAGTAGACTTAACCACACTGGCACAGTAGCAGCTTTTTTTGGTGAGAGTAGTTTGAACTCCCAGTAACCAGTGTCTCCAGAATGAATCATTCACTTTCAATTTACCTTTATCAGTGACAGAGAATAATGTCTACACTTTGGGTTAAGACATTTTGGACAAAGCAGAGCTCCCTCATCTCCCTCACTAACCAGTTTCTGTCAGAGTCCCGAGGAGTTCCTGACCCTTGATGTCAGATACAGGGTACAGTTTCCCCTGCAAGGGAGTCAAAAACCAGGGACATTCAGGATAAAGACAGGGGATATAGGATTGTGCAGGAAGGGGGGGGGGCACAGAATTGCTGCTGCAATGGGTTCAAGGATGGGGCAGCCTTGCCTGCAATTAGACCTGAGTTATAGGAAAGGGGTTGAATAGATTAGGACTTTACTCCCTAGATTGTAGGAGAGTGAGGGGAGATTTGATAGAGGTAAACAAAATTACGAGAGACATAGAGAGGGTAAATGCAAGCAGCTTTTTCCATTAAGGTTGGTGATTCTAGAACTAGAAGTCATGAGCCATGTTCCATTATTCAAGTAGGGATGTTACAGGAGAGAATTCTTAGGGAAAAGTTTTATGAGATTTGGAAAACCATGGCCTAATTAGGGAGAGCCAGAATGGCTTTGTGCAGGGCAAGTTGCATTTTACTAACTTGACTGAGTTTTTTTGACGAGTTGACAAGGGTGATTGATGAAGGTAGATCTGTGGATGCTGTCTACATGGATTTTAGTAAGGCATTTGACAAGGTCCTTCATGGGAGGCTCATCCAGAAGATTAAGTTGCAGGGAATCCATGCAGAATTGGCTGTTCGGATTCAGTAGAGAGCTTGCCCATAGAAGGTGGTGATCAAAGGGAATTTTCTAGCTGGAGGTCTGTGAGTAGTGGTGTTCTGCAGGGATCTGTACTGGGACCTCTGCTGTTTGTAATGTATATAAATGACTTAAATGAAATTGTGGATGGGTGGGTTATTAAGTTTCCAGATGATACAAAGTTTGGTGGTATTGTGAATAGCGTTGATGACTGGCAAAGAAAACAACAGATATAGATCAGTTGCAGATGTGGGCAGAGAGATGGCAGATGGAGTTTAACACAGCCAAAAGTGAAGTGTTCCACATTGGTAGGTCAAATGTAAGGAGACACTACACTGTTAAGGGCAAAATTCTTAAAGGTGGTGATGAGCTTGGGGTTCAAGTTCATAGCTCCATGAAAGTGGCTGGACAGGTTGATAGGGTGGTTAAAAAGGCATATGGTATGCTTGCCTTTATTAGTTGAGGCATTGAGTTCAAATGTCAGGAAATTATGTTGCAACTTTATAAAACTCTAGTTAGGGTGCATCTGGGGTATTGCCTACAGTTCTGGTCTCCCCATTATAGGAAGGATGTTGAGGTTTTGGAGAGGATTGAGAAAGTTTTACCAGGATGTTGCAAGCATGTGCTACAATGAGAGGTTGTTCAAGCTTGGGTTGTTCTCTCTGGAGTGGCGAAGGGGAGATCTGATAGAGGTTTGTAAGGTCATCAGAGGTATAGATAGAGTAGACAGACAGTATCGCTATTTCAGGGTTGAAATGTACAATACCAGAGGGCATGGATTTAAGGTGAGAGAGGGCAATTTTGAAGGAGATGTGAGGGGCAAGTATTTTTACACAGAGTGGTGGGTGCCTCGAATGCATTGCCTGGGGTGGTGGTGGAGGCAGATACATTAGGGACTTTTAAGAGACATTTGGATAGGTACATGAATGTGAGGGAAATGGACAGATATGGACATTATGCAGGCAGAAGGGACTAGCTTAGTTGGCAGTTTGATTACTAATTTAATCAGTTCTGTGTTTAGTGTTCGATGACTCTGTAACATTGTGGGCCTAAGGCCCCGTTCCTGTGCTGTACCACTCTATGTTCTACGTTCTTTGTTCTAAGGAAGAAAAATAATTTCAGGCTGTATATTGTATACACTTCTGACATTAAATGTACCTACTGAAAAGTGAGAAAAGTGAAATATTTAAGGGGAACATGATGGAAAACTTCTTCATTCAGGGATCGGTGGTAATGGAGGATGTGGGTTTGATTTCAACTGTTGAAAGAAATTTGGACAGGTATACGGGTGAGAGGATTATGAAGGGTTATGGTCCGGAAACAGGTTAATGAAACTGAGCAGAATACTAGTTCAGCATGAACTAGGTGGGCTGAAGGGCCTGTTTCTGTGCTGTAATACTCATTAACTCTAAGACCATTCAGATTCCAACTCCCAATTAATCAACGTGTTAATTGCTTATTTTTGGGGATTTCAGGATATACTAATCACTCTGAATGCAAAGGAAAGATGGCAGCTGGGGCATCAGGATACAGGAGGAAGATGATTGGGGGAAATATTGCAAAGCTCTTGAAAGAACCTTTGACATGAGATGCTTACATGAACACTGAAAACTGGTCAACACAAACTGTAGGATGGCCGTTGTTAGATTGTCACTAGCAAGAAGGCAAAGACAAGATGTGCCCCAAACACAAGACTTCCCTCCACCTTGGAATTCTTGCAGCTCCTTTAAACTTTATCAGGGGTGATAATGACTTAGTACTGACTGGACACAGTTTACATACAGAGCTGTAATAACACCAAGGAAAACCCTGAGCTGCTGGATAGTCATACAGTATGGAAACAGACCCTTCAGTCCATCTCATCCATGCTGGCCAAGATGCCCACCTGAGCTAGCCCCATTTGCCTGCATTTGGCCCATATTCCTTTAAACCTTTCCTATCCTTACACCTGTCCAAGTGTTTTTTAAATGATATTAATGTATAAATCCATAAGATATAGGAGCAGAACTAGGCCATTTGGCCCATTGAGTCTACTACACCACCTTATCACCTTTCCTTCTCAACCTCATTCTCCTGCCTTCTCCCTGGAACTTTTCACACCCTGACTAATGAAAAAATCTATCAACTTTGGCCTCCGTAGCCGCCTGTGGCAATGAATTCTACAGATTCACCACCCTCTGGCTAAAGACATTCTCTTTATCTCCATTCTAAATGGACGTCCCCCAATTCAGAGGCTGTGCCTTCTGATCCTAGACTCCTCCACCATAGGAGAATCATTCTCATGAATCTTCTCTGAACCCTCCCCACATCAGCACATCCTTTCTTAAGGGGCCCAAAACTGCTCTCAATACTCCAAGTGAAGCCTCACCAGTGTCTTATAAAGCCTCAGTGTGACATCCTTGTTTTTATATTCTAGTCCTTATGAAATAAATGGTAACATTGCCTTTGCCTTTCTCAACCTGCAAATTAACCTTTAGGGAATCCTGCAACAAGACTCCCAAGTCCCTTTGCCAATTTTCTTAATCTGTCCAAGTCCTTCTGCATCCTTCCTGCTTTCTCAACACCACTTTTCTTTTTATCATCCGCAAACTTGACCACAAAATCATCAATTCTGTCATCTAAATCACTGACATACATTATCAAAAGAAATGGTCTCAACACCGACCCCTGCAGAATACTACTAGTCTCCAACAGCCATTCGGAAAAGGCTCCCTTTATTCTCACTCTTTGCTTCCTGCCAGTCAGCCAATTTTCTACCCATGCTGGTATCCTTCCTGTAATGCCATGGGTTCTTATCTTGTTAAGCAGCCTCATCTGTGGCACCTTGTCAAAAGCTTTCTGGAAGTTCAAGCACACAACATCCACTGGTTCTCCCTTGATTATACTGCTTGTTATTTCCTGAAAGAATTCTAACAGGCAAGATTTTCCTTTAAGGAAACCATACTGACTTTGGCCTATTTTGTCATGTGCCTTGAAGTACCCTGAAACCACATGCTTAACATTGACTCCAGCATCTTCCCAATTAGTAAGATCAGTCTAACTGGCCTATAATTTCCTTTCTTTTGCCTCTATCCCTTCTCGAAGAGTGGAGTGACATTTGCAACTTTCCAATCCTCTGAAACCATGCCAGAATCTATTGATCCTTGAAAGATCATTACTAACACCTCCACAATCTCTTTAGCTACCTCTTTCAGAATCCTCAGGTGTAGTTGATTGGTCCAGATGACTTATCTACCTTCAGACCTTTCAGTTTCCCAAGCACTTTCTCACTAGTAATAGGAACTGCACTCACTTCGGCCCCCGACTTTCTTGAACTTCTGGCATTCTGCTAGTATCTTCCACAGTGAATAATGATGCAAAATACTTATTCAGTTCATTCCACCACTTCCTTGTACCCCCATTACTACCTGTCCAGTGGTCTAACATATATTCTCACTTCTCTTTTACTCTTTATATAAAGAAAAGACTTTTGGTATCCTCTTTGATATCATTTGCTAACTTGTCTTCAGATTTCATCTAATCTCCCTCCCCCACATCTTACTTAGTTGCCTTCTGTTGGTTTTTAAAAGTTTCCCAATCTTCTAACTTCCCACTAATTTTTGCTCCATTATATGTCCTCTCTTTTGCTTTTATGTTGGCTTCTGACTTCCCTTGTCAGCCACGATTGCATCATCCTGCCTTTAGAATACTGCTTCTTTGGGATGTATCTATCCTGTGCCTTCTGAATTGCTTCCAGAAATTGCAGACATTGCTGCTCTGTTGTAATTCCTGCTGGTGTCCCCTTCCAATCATCTTCGGTCATCTCCTCTGTCATGCCTCTGTAATCCTCTATACTACTGATACATCTGAGTTTAGCTTCTCCCTTTCAAATTGGAGGGTAAGTTTTATCATACTATGATCACTGCCTCCTAAAGGTTCCTTTACCTTAAGCTCCATAATCAAATCCAGTTCATTACACAATATCCAATCCAGAATAGCTGATCCCCTCATGGGCTCAAGCATAAGCTGCTTTAGAAAGTCATCTTATTGCCATTCTACAAATTCTTTCTCTTGGGATCCAGCACCAACCTTTTTTTCCACAATCTACCTGCATAGTGAAATCCCCCATGATTGTTATAACATTGCTCTTTTGACATGCATTTTCTATCTCCTGTTGTAATTTGTAGCCCACATCCTGGCTACTGTTCAGCAACCTTAATATAACTCCCATCAGGATCTCTTTACCCTTTCAGTTTCTTAACTTGGATGTGTATCCTTGGATGATAAGCTCCCAACTGTAAACTTCTTTCAGCCACGACTCAGAAATGCCCACAACCTCCTAACTGAACAATAAAACCACCTGCTTCATTCTCTATACTGTGTTCATTTTAATATAACACCTTCAGTCCTGCCACCATCACCTCTTTTGATTTTACATCCCCTTTTACACTACAACTCATTCCATTGATTGTAATTTTGCCTGTCCTTCCTGACAGTCTCACTACACACTGCCTCTGTTTATAAACCAACAGCCATATCTTCAAGCCTATCACTTTGGTTTCCATCCCTCTCAATCTGCCTCAATCACTTCCTCTGGCAGCTTGTTCCATATAGAGATGGTCCTCTGTGGTGAAGTAGTTCCACCTCAGGTTCTTCTTAAGTCTTTCCCCAACTTGGGGTCCACAGAGCTCTTGGTAAATGGTCCATGTCATTAAAAAAAAGGTTGGGGATCCCTGCCTTAAACCAATACCCTCTAGTTTTTGGTTCCCTTTCTGTGGGGAAAAGACTGTGTGCATTCACTCTATCTATGCCCCTCATGATTTTATGCCCCTCTACAAGGTCTGCCCTTACAGAGCTACATTACTGACAGAAAACATTGGAAACACTTTGCAGTTCAGATAGTGTGACTTCAGGTGCTGGGATCTCTGGAGGTACACAGTGAGAATGGCTGTGGGAGTGCGTGACACAGGCAAGGAGTGAGATGACGGCCGATGATTGGATTGAATGTCAGGACTGAATTCTTGGCTTCCACCACCGATGGCGGAAAGCAGACACACCGTTGATGAGGTCCAAGTAGCCATCACAGAGCAGAGCCACCGGGGACAGTCTCCTGGTTTCAGTATCGGAGTCTAGGCTCTCAATAATCAACAACTCATAGTTCAGCCCAAAGCACTTGTAACTTTGCCAGTCCGGCATGTAGGTACATGTGGAATCTCTGATAATCCCTGTGGGAACAAAATCAGAGGCATTAAAGACAGTTTCTGAAAGGGAAGGAACAAAATCTAACTGTTTCAACACCTCCACATCATACCATCTCCAAACGCAACCCCCACTCTTCACACTCTTACACTCCATTACATCAGAGATAGACGCCATTTCTCACATCCAAATGGCCCCCCATGCTCATTCTCTACAGCTCATGGGTCCCAGCACTTGTCATTATGTCCCCAGTTTCCTGAATCCCCTTGAATGCTCCTCTGTCATCAGAAGTAAATTCTCTTTCGAAACTGCAGCACTGTTCTCCCTGCAGCTTGGCACAGGAGAACTAGCCCAGATTTAGATGGCTTCTTTGTCAGTGACCTGACTTCTGCCCAGAGATGCTGTGCACTTGTTGTGGTGAACTACATATACGTGTCTGGACACGCCCCCCCCGCTGACTGCTCCTGTGGCTCCTCCCATGGACCCTGGTATAAAGGCGATTGGAGCCTGAGCCCTGGCCTCAGTCTCCAGGATGTAGTGTGGTGGTCAATTGCTGCTTGTTCTTTCTTCCAGCCAATAAAAGCCTATATCCCACCTCACGTCTCCGAGAGTTATTGATGGTGCATCAATTGTCATGGGTGGAGGGGAAGTAGTGACCAAACTGATGAGTGCTGGGAAAACGCCTGAACTCTGATTCTTTGGAACTGGTTTATTATTGTCACCTGCACTGAGATAAAATGTCACTGGCTTCAGTGGCTGGTATCTGGAACTTGCTGCCAGGGAGCGTGGAATCAGGTAGAGTCACATAAATCTATGGAAAAGCAGGCCCTTTGGCTCATTGTCCCATCCAAGCAAGTTCCACTTGCCATCATTTGGCCCAAAACCTTGTATACCTTCACTATCCATGTACCTGTCTGCCTGCCTTTTAGTAATTATTATTGTACCTGCCTCAACTACTTCCTCTGGCAAAGCATTCCACATACATTCCCTTTGTGTAAGACCAGTTCCTGTCAAATCTCTCCCCTTTCACTTTAAACTCATAGTCTCTAATTCTTGATTCTCCCACCACGAGGAAAAAGACTGTGTTCATTCACCCTATCTATGCCCTTCGTGGTTTTATACACTATAAGATCACCCCTCAGTCTCCGTGCTCCAAGGAAGAAAGTCCTAACCTGTCCAACCTCTCCCTTCAGTTCAGTCCCCCAATCCATGGTAACATCCTTATAAATCTTTTTGAACTCGTTTTGGTTTATTAAGTTTTTTTACATCAGGATGACCAAATCTGAAGTCAACACGTCAATGCAGCCTCAGCAACACCCTATGCAATCTGATCATGACTTCCTAGACCGCTGCCCTCTCTTCTGTCTCTCCCAGCACACGGTTCTGACCTTTGTGTGGCGCCACTTGGGATACAGGAATACGGCTCCCATTCAAATACGTCAGCAGAACTTTTGGGATCCGGTAATCGCCGAGGCCACGGCGATTGTCTCCGTTCCACTCATACTCCGACTGTGGGATGACAGCTCCAACTGCCCCCAGGAACGAGCCATCCAGGTCTTTCATTAGGGCTTTCTTCTTGCCATCACAGTCCATGTCCACACAGTCACTGGGGTTCACCTTACTGAACACAGACAGGAGTGAGAGGAGGGGCTTCCCCAGCAAGGCCAGACCAGCAACAGTAGATCCCAGGAACACAACAGGCTCCTGAAGAAGGCTTTTCAGCCTGAAACTTTGTCTCCTTTTCTCTCCCCACAGATGCTACCAAGCCTGCTAAGTGATTCCAGTATTTAGTTTTTTTAAATTTCAGATTTCCAGCACCTGCAGCTTTCCTGAGAACCAGACAGACCACGGTCAGGGTTTGTTTGGGGAGGAGTCCAACTTTGGGATGTCTAGTTCCAGATGAAATAACAGGAACTAGAACCATAGGGACAGGGAAGAATGTTCGATATGCACATACACTGCCAAGCATGTGCACAAACACAGACACAGCTGGGCATACAGGTACATAGTCACACAGGTATATAACCCCACACACGGGTGCCCCTTTGGTGAAGGAAGAGTAGGGTCAATATTACTTGGTCAGTTGTTGAGGGTGGGTGCTTTGGTGGCCGAGGTCAGATTGGGGGAAGAAGGAGTCTTTGTCCCAAGAGCCACTGAGGGAGGGATTGAGAACAAGTCCCCGTTGGATGTATGAGGAGGAGGAAAGGGGGCTGACAGCAAGATCCTGCAAATGCCTGAAATTGAAAGAAAGATGAAGGGGGAGAACACTCGGCAGCTCAGACAGCAGTTGTGGAGAAGAAACTGAGGTAGTGTTTCAGGCTGGTAAGCCTTCATCAGAATGGGTGACTTGTAATTGAACTGGTTCGCTATCCACTACGGCTTCCAACCATCTCACTCCACCCACCAGTCAGTGGGAAGGCTCCCTAGGTTAGAGCCTCCACAGCCGACAGTCCCTAACTCACGTGACGTCAGGCCTGTGTATGAAGACCTTCCCTCGCTCCTCACTCTGGTCGATGGTGATCCCCTCCATCAGCACAGGATGTTGCATGTCCTCATTGTTAGGGTTACTGATAAGCATGACGTTCAGCTCCTTGGAACACACACCCCAGAATCCCACAAACGTTGTGTCTTTGGGGAAAGGAAAAGTAACAAATGTCTAATTAAACAGCATTAACATCTCAGCTTGTTCACAAAATCTCTCTGGGTGCCCAGAGAACAAATGCTCCTTCTGATCCCAACCCCTCCCTCCATTCCCACCTACCATCCCACCCCAGCACCCTTCTCCCATCCTCCCACCCCTTCAAGCACAAGCTCTCGCACTCAAACCCCTCCTTGTCACCCCACCCCTCCCCCATTTCTCCAGCTACCACCCAGGATGACACTTTCCCTCCTACCATCTACCCAGGACACAGTTGCCCCTCTCCTGGGGGTTTAGACAGGAATAACTGAGGATGCTCCATGAACCAAGACCACATTCTCAGCTCAAAGACATCCCATGAGGTTATGGAGATGACAGAAACAAGCCCTTTGGCCCATCGAGTGTGACCATCATCCCTCACATAAACTAAACCCATTTCATTCTCCCCACATACCCATCCATTGCCAAAACTCCACGGGCAATTTATGGTGCTAATTAACTTACCAATCATTGGGATGTGGGAGGAAACTGGCAACCCACACATGTACAGGAAGAACATGCAAACTCCACAGGCAGTACCCGAGGCTGGGACTTAACCTGGGTCTCTGGGTCAGTAAGACAGTGGCTCTACCCACTGCTTCACTGTGTCACTGGTCACTTACACCTGCAACCTCTGACACGATCCCTTCACTTACTCTGCACCATCATCAGCCCACTAATGGCTGGGTAGCTGATCAGCACAGAATGCTGGCGTCGAGGTGCAAAGTTGCTCCCTGAGGCAAATGTTGGCCAACAGATCCCGCTCCTTCCTGTGGCAGGGAGAGAACACACTGATTAGTCCCAGGCCTCCCACAAAAACCACATCTTCATTGTTCTTTGAAAGAATGGTTCTTACCCCAAGGCTGCCTGGAACTCCATTTGTTCCCTGCATTGGTTGAATCAGAATTGTTTTGCAGAGTATCTGAGCAATTGAAGCCAGGGCTAACACCAACAATCAAGGCATTCTTTAGGGAAAAAATCAACATGCAAATTAACAAAAAATTACTGCAATTATCTGCATGTTCTGAAATCACTAGACCATCATTCTGCATAGAATACCTTTGGATAATTTTCCCATTTCTTGAAGAAATATCAAGGTCTATCTAATCCCATCCTACTAAAATTGTCAAGGGGTGCTTATTGATCAGTGACCCAGCAGATACAGCCTTGGGGGCAAGGGGTCAATGAGGGGTGCAGATAAAACTCTGGTTGGGAGAACTTTGGAACTGGAGGTCCATGGCTTAAGTTTTCAAACAATGCATCCCAAAGGGTGATGTATAATTTTAAGTGATTGGAGGAAACTATACAGGGGAAGTTAGAGGCAAGTTCTTTACTAAGAGAATGGAGAGTGCTGGTCGAGGCAGATACATTAGGGACATTTAAAAAAACTCTTAGATGGGCACGTAGATGATAGAAAAATGGAGGGCTATGTAAGGAGGGAAGGGTCAGATTGATCTTAGAGTAGGGGGTTATAAGGTCAGCACAACATAGTGGGCCAAAGGGCCTGTGTTGTGCTGTAGTGCTCTATGTTCTATAAGTGAACCAACATTGCCTGCTTCCCCCCATCTTAAAGGGGAGCTAGTTCTGACCTTGCACTGAGTTATTCTCTCCATGCATTTGACCCGATTTGTTATAACCTTGTTTGTTACAAACCATAGTTTACAATGTGTATAAAACCAGACACCAGGGAGCTTCATCACCTGTGAACAGGAGCGAACCAGCTCAATTAGCACTCAGTATGTTGAGCAAGAATAAACAAAGCTTCACTTCGTCATCTATCTCATGGCTCTAGACAGATTAATGCAGCGGAGTGAGAGCACTTACAGTAACATGAACAGTTTTATTGGATATCTGATGTGAGAGTGCGGGAGGTCCATAAATCATTGGAAAAATACCCAGTCCGTTGTCCACCAGGGTCACATTAGAGACTTGCACAGAACCTTTTACCTGTAATAAGGACAAGTTAGTTTTCATGTTGAACAAAAACTGATACACACTCTCCAACTGAAGGACATTTCTCACTCTGACCTGCCCTTGCAGCATAACCCTCAGGTTCAGCTGGCCACATTAGTCTAGGGGAAGACCGTCACTGGCCCCGCCAAACGAGTGAAATCTCCTTTGTGTGGATGCTGTGTGATGTGTTACAAATCAGTACCACCAAATATCAGACAATACACCATATGCAATTAAATAATTTAGCTTTACAATTCTTAATTTGACTAGAGGAGAGAAGAGAAACAAAAAGAAAAGGGCTAATTTTAATGAAACAGTCTAATGTGCATGTTGGAGCTCATGGTTTCCTGTCCCTTATGCCTCCATCGATTTCCCCCGGGCGTTGTCGACTCCTGGCCCCTCACTCCAAGTCCACTCTGTCCTGCAGTCTACAGCCTCTCCTTTCTCGTGTCTTCTCCCTTCATATCTTGCCGAACAAAAGACCGCAAATACCTCGTTCTCAGGCACACAAGAAGAAAAAACACTCTCCTCATTGGACAGGGCACATTCAAAAGCCCCCGCTATCTCTAGTCATAACCCAAACACACAATGAACCCTTTACATTAGCAGTAGAACCTTCCCCAGGGTGTTACACAGCCATGGCTGGTACATGTGAGTTTCTAGTCCCTGGTTGGTCAAGGCATTAAATGTCAAGGGTAGGTATTAGACAGTCTGTGTTTGGAGCTAGACACTTATGTTTGACACTTATGTGGCCTGAATGTTACTTGTCATTTATTAGCTATGCCTGAGTGCTGCCTAAATTTTGCAGAATGCAGTAATTTGTTATTTCACTTGTGAATGGAAATGATCATTGTGCAATCATTAGGGGACATACCCATGTTTGATCTTATAATAAAATCAAGGAAGCAGTGGAGAGGACAGGGCCCAGAACACTCATGACCCCTGTAATGATCTCTGTATTCCCAAATATCAGCAATCAGCCTTACATGCACTTGATAGCCAAGCTACTTTTGATGTAGAAAATTTCAGTGCATTTATAACCTTCTTGGTTAAAGAAATGTGTTCTTATTTTACTCCTAACTCATCAAACCATCCTAAGACTACATCCCCTGATTCTCAGCCCTCCGGCTGGGAGAGATGACAGCTCGGCTGGCCATCTCTCCAAAATTCTTGTGCTCAAGTGCAAAAATCTCTTTCTTCCAAACTCCAGAACTCTCTAAATTTCTCATAAGAGGACAAAACCCTCATCCCAGGAATCATTCCAGGGTGCTCGTTTCAAGGATAGTTGGTTCAAAGACAGAAGGAACCACAGCTGACGTCCACTGAGATCCATCAAAGTCCTGTACTATCTCAGTGAGGCTCCTCACTGACACACTGATAAGCTCCTACCTTGACATGTACATGCTGTAGCATCTCGGTCAGTACCCTCACTGTCAATCCTACCTCAACATCCACAAACTATACCATCTTGGCGGGGCACTGAGACCCACAAACTACCATCTCAGCCAGGACCCTCACTGACAAGCCTACCCCAACACCTACAGATTGTACCAACTCAGACAGGACCCTCAGTTACAGTCCCAACACCTACAAACTGTATCAACTCATGCAGGACGTTCAGTGACAGTCGCTCACTGACATGTATAAACTGTCATTAACTAAAAGTTCATCCTCAGTTGCCTGTGCTAATCACTCAATTGATGAAAGTTGCACCTACTTCAACTGGGAAATTTAGTTCTGTTGTTATTGGAGGCTCTTGCATTTAGCAAAGGTGAGATTCATCAGTCTCTGTAGACCAGCAGCATGGTCCACACAGGCAGCCATTAGCTCAGGTCAGTCACCAGTACACTTCCAAAGCTACAGGTGAGGTGAAGTGCAAATAGTCAAACATTAACTGGGTAATCACTCAACCGACTCAAGGCAGTGGCTTCCTGGTCAGTCCTGGGCACCGGTGATTGGATTGAGGAACAGGGAACAAGGGTCCTTTGAGTAAGAGGAACCCAAGGGCCTAAAAGTGAAAGATGACTTCTTACCTGGAAGTAGATGCCAACGTCCTGGCATTTCCAGACTATGAAACCTTGGATAAGGGAGCATTTGGGGAATCCATCTCCATTCATGTAAACACCAATCTGTCCTCCACGGACCTCGTTATTGGCCCAAGGTTCAGCAGCGTTTGGTTGTCCTACAGACAATAGCCAGTGGTTACATCATACAGACCCTGTATGGGTACCCTGACAGGCTGTAAATCTGTTCCTCCTTTGCTCCTAATCCTCCCAACCAAGGAACAATACCCCTCTATTCACTCCCAGAGTCAGTTTCACACTGGGAACCAATACCCCAGCCACTGAGGCTCACAGGGTTTTGCAGCTTCTCGCTGTGATTCAGCCCTTTCAGCCAAGTGGAAGCTTTGGGAATTTTCAGAGCAGCCCACAGACTCTGGGTTCCTTGTCCAGCCCTGCAGGCCTGCTTTCCAAGGGCCTGGGTGACCGTGGTAATGTGTGCACACCCAAAGCAGTAATGCTGGGGACTCACCAGGGCATGGCTCTCCATTAATGCGGTAACCGATCTGCTCAAAGCCGACAATGATGTTCTCCTGTAGCACAACCTCAGAATCTTTATTCACCTGGAAAATGAGAATCACCAACATGTTGTCACGGGGAGGAAAGTGGAGGGCCAAATGTAAGAATCCCAGCATAGAATGCCTTCCAGACCCAATGTGTGTCGCTAACTATAGCAGTCAAACACCATCCACCAATGTACCCCCCTCCTCAGTCCACCACTCAACTCAGACTCCTTCCCTTCTCCTCCTCATGTCAGCCGTCTCCCCTCTCAGTACCGAGGCAGGTCTCTGAATGAAAACACTGGTAATTCATTTGCCCCAACAGATGCTCCTGGATCCTCTGAGTTCAGCAGGTTGTTTGCTGCTATCATCTGCAGGCTTTGCAGACCATAGGCTGGGTCTTGGAGTCAGTAGAGAGTGGGTTGTGGATTTGACAGAATGGGATGGGGGGGTGGGGAACCAGAGTGGCTTCAGAGCTGAGCAGAGATAAGTAGATGTTACCATGCCCTTGACCATGAGGTGGGAGCCTTGATAAGAGGTAGGTACTCCTGATTAATCAGCCTGACCCAGAGAGGGCACTCCCCAGAGGGCAGTGGGATGAGAGACTGAGATAGAGTGTGAGAAACTCCCTCCACAGATATGATCCGAGAGTGCTGCCATCATGGACCCTGGGATGAGGATATGTCTGGGATTGGGTGGTCTACAGATGGGGGTGGAGGTGGGTTCCATGGGTGGGGGATGTGTCTTGTCTCTTGTGTCAGAGGTCCCCGGGTTGGTTCAGAGCCCAGTGTCATGAGTATTTCAGAGTACGATACGATGGGGAAGCTCGGGGAGCTACTGAAACCCCTCCCCTCTGACGTACTTCGATAGCTGCTGTCCAGGAGTAGCGAATTGCTGTTGACTTGCTGAGGACCACCAGGTTCCTCCTCACTCGGTTCCGGCTCCCCCACACTTTGATACCTGGAGAAGGTGAGAGGATGCACGAGTTATGCAGGATTTCTCTGGAGAGAACACATAAATCATACATGGGCGTTCCTGGGAGAAATGAGAAAGAGCAAACCTTCGTGCAGAAGCAACGATTTCATTACAAACAGTTCCTCACGCACACCCTGCCATTCATCTATCCTGAATGATTACTTCATCCAAACCCCAAACATCTGTCAGTACCAGCCTTGAGTCGCAACTGAACTCCACAACCTTGTGAGGGAGACAGAGACACAGTCATTTCCCTCAGCTTTGCCCTGAATGACAATGTGACACCTAGGCGGGAAGTTCTAAGTTTCGGTAAGATCATCTCTCATTTTAATATATACATGTGCAATATCTCCTCGTGGCTCCAATGGATCTTGTGAACCTTCATTTGTTCAAGAACAGCTACATCTTTTCATCCATTCATTTCTTGGCCCCATCTGCAAATGCTAATCACAATATCAGTCTAGCAGCACTATGATGACCTTGCATTACAGTGGACCTCTTTTTTTTTGTTCTGTGTTCTTTCCTATAAAATAGCTCTATGTAATAGATGTTTCTGAGAATGATGCTTACATGATGCTATATGCCTGTGATGTTACTGCAAGTTAGATTTTTTTATTGCTTCCTTCCAGACACATTTTGTCTATATGACAGCAGACTTGACTTTGATTTCATTGCAGGTATCTATCCAGCCCACACCTAATATTCTAGATGCCATCTGGCCAGATGCCAGTGTAATTGGAACAGAATTTCTTTACACCTCTACCCAAATCCATTTGCCAACACAACTCTTTCGCCAAACAGTGTGGCATATCCACAGTACTACTCTTCTCACAGTCTGACACTCCCTTTACATGCACTCCCACAGTGTGATGCTCCCTCGGTACCGTCCCTCCCACGGTGTGACACTCCCTCAGTACCGTCCATCCCACAGTGTGACACTCCCTCAGTACCGTCCCTCCCACAGTGTGACACTCCTTCAGTACCGTCCCATCCACAGTGTGACACTCCCTCAGTACCGTCCCATCCACAGTGTGACACTCCCTCAGTACCGTCCATCCCACAGTGTGACACTCCCTCAGTACCGTCCCTCCCACAGTGTGACACTCCCTCAGTACCGTCCCTCCCACAGTGTGATGCTCCCTCAGTACCGTCCCATCCACAGTGTGATGCTCCCATGGTACCGTCCCTCCCACAGTGTGATGCTCCCATGGTACCGTCCCTCCCACAGTGTGACACTCCCTCAGTACCGTCCCTCCCACAGTGTGACACTCCCTCAGTACCGTCCACCCCACAGTGTGATGCTCCCTCAGTCCATCCCACAGTGTGATGCTCCCATGGTACCGTCCCTCCCACAGTGTGATGCTCCCATGGTACCGTCCCTCCCACAGTGTGACGCTCCCATGGTACCGTCCCTCCCACAGTGTGACGCTCCCTCAGTACCGTCCCATCCACAGTGTGACACTCCCTCAGTACCGTCCCTCCCACAGTGTGACACTCCCTCAGTAATGTCCATCCCACAGTGTGACACTCCCTCAGTACCGTCCCTCCCACAGTGTGACACTCCCTCAGTACCATCCATCCCCCAGTGTGACACTCCCTCAGTACCATCCCATCCACAGTGTGACGCTCCCTCAGTACCGTCCGTCCCACAGTGTGACACTCCCTCAGTACCGTCCCTCCCACAGTGTAACACTCCCTCAGTACTGTCCCTCCCACAGTGTGACACTCCCTCAGTACCGTCCGTCCCACAGTTTCTCGTACAGAGTGACATTGCCTCTGTACTGCCTCAAAAATGGGGGAGATATTGAACAATTTCTTTTCTTTGGTATTCACTAAGGAGAAGGATATTGAATTGTGTAAGGTAAGGGAAACAAGTAGGGAAGTTATGGAAACTATGACGATTAAAGAGGAGGAAGTACTGGCGCTTTTAAGGAATATAAAAGTGGATAAATCTCCGGGACGTTGAGGGAAGTTAGTGCAGAAATAGCAGGGGCTCTGACAGAAATATTTCAAATGTCATTAGAGAAGGGGATGGTGCTGGAGGATTGGCATATTGTTCATGTTGATCCATTGTTTAAAAAGGGTTCTAAGAGTAAACCTAGCAATTATAAGCCTGTCAGTTTGACATCAGTGGTGGGTAAATTAATGGAAAGTATTCTTAGAGATGGTATATATAATTATCTGGATAGACAGGGTCTGATTAGGAACAGTCAACATGGAGTTGTGCTTGGAAAAATCTTATTGAATTTTTTGAAGAGGTTACTAGGAAAGTTGATGAGGGTAAAGCAGTAGATGTTGTCTATATGGACTTCAGTAAGGCCTTTCATAAGGTTCCGCATGTAAGGTTAGTTAGGAAGGTTCAATCGTTAGGTATTAATATTGAAGAAGTAAAATGGATTCAACAGTGGCTGGATGGGAGATGCCAGAGAGTAGTGGTGGATAACTGTCAGATTGGAGGCCGGTGACTAGTGGTGTGCCTCAGGGATCTGTACTGGGCCCAATGTTGTTTGTCATATACGTTAATGATCAGGATGATGGGGTGGTAAATTGGATTAGTAAGTATGCAGATGATACTAAGATAGGTGGTGTTGTGGATAACGAAATAGGTTTTCAAAGCTTGCAGAGAGATTTAGACCAGTTAGAAGAGTGGGCTGAATGATGGCAGATGGAGTTTAATGCTGATAAGTGTGAGGTGCTGCATTTTGGTAGGAATAATCCAAATAGGACATACATGATAAATATAGGGCATTGAAGAATGCAGTAGAACAGAGTGATCTAGGAATAATGGTGCATAGTTCCCTGAAGGTGGAATCTCATGTGGATAGGGTGGTGAAGAAAGCTTTTGGTATGCTGGCCTTTATAAATCAGAGCATTGAGTATAGGAGTTGGAATGTAATGTTAAAGTTGTACAAGGCCTTGGTAAGGCCGAATTTGGAGTATTGTGCACAGTTCTGGTCACCAAATTATAGGAAGGATGAGATCTACTAGAATGTTACCTGGGTTTCAGCACTTAAGTTACAGAGAAAGGTTGAACAAATTAGGTCTTTATTCTTTGGAGCGTAGAAGGTTAAGGGGGGACTTGATAGAGGTATTTAAAATTATGAGGGAGATAGATAGAGTTGACGTGGATAGGCTTTTTCCATTGAGAGTATGGGAGATTCAAATAAGAGGACATGAGTTGAGAGTTAGGGGACAAAAGTTGAAGAGTAACATGAGGGGGAATTTCTTTACTCAGCTGTGTGGAATGAGCTTCCAGTAGAAGTGGTAGAGGCGGGTTCGGTATTGTCATTTAAAGTAAAATTGGATAGGTATATGGACAGGAAAGGAATGGAGGGTTATAGGCTGAGTGCGGGTCAGTGGGACTAGGTGAGAGTAAGCGTTCTGCATGGACTAGAAGGGCCAAGATGGCCTGTTTCCATGCTGTAATTGCTATATGGTTATAAAAGCTTAGAATCAGCCTCTGCTCTGTGTCGGGAGACTGGGCCCACATACCTTCTCCCATGGTGCTGTAAATGATATTGTCATCGATATTGAGACCATCCGTTCCAAAGACTCCGATGGCAGGGGCAAATCCATTGTGAATAGCACAACCCTGTATATACGAGCTATTCCCTTGAATCTGTGAGAGAAAATTCCAGCAAATCTCAGGAATGAAGTCCTAATGCTTCAGTCACAAAACCAAACATATCAAGTTCTACCTGTAATTGTGTTTTTCCCCCCACTCTGTCTCCCTCTGCCGCTAGCAGGACTTCGCACCCATGGGGTGGCCAAGTCTCTCGGCCAGGACTTCCTCCACAGCAGGAGGAGCAGATCTCAGATCCTGCTGGGGTGGAACATCAGTCTCAAGTCTATTCAGTGGCTACCATCAGTGCAATCATTGCGTCTCTCCTCTCCTCGCCAAGGTGTGGCAACCAGTGACCCTGCCTACTTAGATCAAAATGCAAAATCGTCTCAGTGCTGGAAATGGAATATACTCATAATACACAGTGAGTCAGTCTGCGTATGTGGAAGGAGATTACCATTGATCACTCTGAACCTGGGGTGGACATGTTTCCCACCCAAGGGAGGGATGTTGATGTTTACAACAGGCAGATTACCTGTGCCTGAACTCTTTCACCTGACAGTTGAAGGAAGAAAGGCAAGGGTGTGAACACAAGGGTAGATAAGCCCACCTGTAATCCCAAACATCTCTCTCCAGAGAGCTCCTCAAGGAAAGGAGATGAGGCATAAACACAACCATGGCATGGAATGATTGGGTCCTAGGGAACTGGTGCAGGTAGGCTGGGCTGCACAAGGATGTACTGTGTC
The DNA here is from genome assembly GCF_048418815.1 of Hemitrygon akajei. Lineage (NCBI taxonomy): Eukaryota > Metazoa > Chordata > Chondrichthyes > Myliobatiformes > Dasyatidae > Hemitrygon > Hemitrygon akajei. Next base: position 110,709,345 of record NC_133124.1, read on the forward strand.
CAAATCCCCAACATTCATACCCAGAGAAACTCTGGAGCATAGGTTTTCCAGGAGATCACATCGGAAAACCCACACTCTTAAAGGAAAACTTGAAAGATGTCCAAAATCTTCCCACAAACCTGGCCGAGATTGAGAAATGCCACAGAGTAACGTGGATCGAAGTAATCCCAGTATCCCATCTGTCCACTGTGGTAGAATTCAACATCCTTTATCCTGGCATAACCTGGGTAACAAATACAGGGTGCATGGAATATATCATAAGACATTGGAGCAGAATTAGGCCATTCGGCCCATTGAGTCTGATCCACCATTTAATTGTGGCTGGTCCATTTCCCTCTCAACACCATTCTGCTCCCTTCTTCCCATAACCTTTCACTCCCAGACTTATCAAGAATTTATCAGCATTCACATTAAATATACTCTATGACTTGGCCTCCACAGCCACCATGATTTCCACAGATTCACCACCCTCTGGCTAAAAAAAGTTCCTCCTCATCTCCATTCTAAATGGAAGTTCCTCTATTCTGAGGTTGTATCCTCTGGCCCGAGACACCCCCACTAAAGGAAACATCCTCTCCACATCCACTCTATCTAGGCTTTTCAACATTCAATAGGTTTCAATGAGACCCCCCCCCCCCCCTCATTCCTCTAAATTCCAGTGAGTACAGGCCCAGAGCCTTCAAATGCTCCTGATATGATAAGCCATTCAATTTTGGAATAATTTTTGTGAAACTCCTTTTAATCTCCAATATCAGCACATCCTTTTTTAGATAAGACGCCCAAAAATGTTCACAATACTCCAAGTGAGGCCTCACCAGTGCCTTAAAGCCTCAGCATTAAATCTCTGGTTTTATATTCTAATCCTTACAAAATAAATTGTAACATTGGATTTGCCTTCCTTACCATTGACTCAACCTGCAAATTAATCTTTAGGGAATCTTGCATGAGAGCTCCCAAACCCATTTGCACATTGAAATTTAGAATCTTCTCCCCATTTAGAAAATAGTCTATATGCTTTTATTCCTTCTACCAAAGTGCATGACCATACACTTCCTGATATTGTATTCCATCAGTCTCTTCTTTGACCATTCTCTTAATCTGTCTAAGTCCTTCTGCAGCCTCCCTACTTCATTATCTTTGTATCATCCCCAAAGCTGGCCACAAAGCCATCATTCCATCATCCAGATCATTGACATATAACATAAAAAGAAGCGGTCCCAATACCAACCACTGTGGAACAACACTAGTCACCAGCAACCAATCAAAAAATGCTCCCTTTATTCCCACTTTTTGCCTCCTGTCAAGCAGCCAATGCTCTATCCTGTTAGTATCTTTCCTGTAATACCATGGGCTCTTATTTTGCTAAGCAGCCTCATGTGTGGCAACTCCTCAAAGGCCTTTTGAAAATCTAAGTACACAACATCCTCTGATTCTCCTTTGTCTATCCTGCTTGTTATTTCCTCAAGTAATCCCAACAGATTTTTCAGGCAAGATTATCCCTTATGAAAACCATGCTCACTTTGTCCTATTTTATCATGTGCCTGTAAGTCCCTGAAATCTCATCCTTAATAATCGACTCCGAGCTTCTCAACCACTAAGGTTAGGCTATGGTTTCCTTTCTTCTGCCTCCCTTCCTTCTTGAAGAGTAGAGTGACATTTGCAATTTTCCACTCCTCCGGAACCATGCCCAAATCTAGTGATTCTTGAATGATCATTATTAATGCCTCCACAATCTCTTTAGCTACCTCTTTCAGAGTCCTGGGGTGTAGTCCATCTGGTTCAGGTGATTTATCTACATTTAACCTTCCAGTTCCCCAGCACCATCTCACTAGTGATAGCAACTGCACTCACCCTGTCACCAACACACTCAAATTTCTGACATACCACTAGTGTATTCAACAGTGAAGACTGATGCAAAATTCTTATTCATTTTGTTGGGGAAATTAATTTCCTAAGAAAATGATTTAAAGTTGGTCACAAGTAAATTGAACATGGACTTCAAAACGGTGAGAAAATACCTTTATTCATGAATAAGGGAAGAGTGGCTCACTAACAGTGCAATTGCCAGGTCTTCCAAAAAGCAATAGTCATAGCCTTTTTTTAATACATGCTCACAGAAAGGTGATTACATCAGCCATAGTTAAAAAAAAAATCAGTCCTGTGTCTTATTGCATCGTATAATTTTAAAGATAGCCTGTCCTGTCTCACAGTTTCTTATACCTACAACTCACAGAGATAGGTTGTTATTCATCCTTGAAGCTAAGGTAGATTATTGCAAGTATACTAAGAACCCAAGGCTGAATTGTGAATCTTCATTTATGATATATATTATAGGAAGTTCATTAAATCCTTAAATCCATTAAGTTCATTAATGTACAAAGGTACGATTTGTTTTGCATGTTAGCAGCTAACATGTGAAGGAAACACTGGACACCCCTTATTGGTCAGAGACTTGACAGCCCACAGAGTCTTCCCCACAATTTATGACCTTCACTGTCTGCATCTTGTTTCTGTAGGTGTGTTATGCACTAAGGCTTAGGCAGATGATTTGTTAGTTAAAGGTGGGAGGTGTTAGCAACTCAGATATTGGTTAAAATATCTGAGTTGCTAACTCAGAATTTTCTTCCACACAGTTCATCTGCTATCTCCTTGACCCCCATTACTATCCCCGCAGCATCATTTTCCAGTGGTCCGATATCTACTCTTGCATCTTTTACTCTTTATATATCTGAAAAAAACTTTTGGTATCCTCTTTGATATTATTGGCTAGCTTAAATTCATAATTCATCTTTTTCCTCCTTATGGCCCTTTTAGTTGCCTTCTGTGATTTTTTTTAAGGTTTCCCAGTCCTCTAGCTTCCCTTTATTTTTGCTCTATTATATGCCTTCTCTTTTGCTTTTATGTTGGCTTTATCTCCTTTATCAATCACAATTGTATCATCCTGCCTTTTGAATACAGCTTTTTTTGGGATGTATCTATCCTGCACTTTCTGAATTGCTCCCAGAAACTCCGGCCATTGCTACTCTTCCATCATCCCTGCTAGTGTCCCCTTCCAATCAACTTTGGCCAGCTCCTCTCTCAAGCCTCTGTAATTCCCTTTACTTCATTGTAATGCTGATACATCTGACTTTAGCTTCCCTCTTTCTAAAACTGCAGGGTGAATTCTATCGTATTATGGTCACTGTCTCCTCAAGGTTCCTTTACCTTAGGCTCCTTAATCAAATCCGGTTCATCACACATCACCCAATCCAGAATAACTAATCCCAGTCTACCTGCGTATTGAAATCCCCCATGACTATTTGTAACATGGCCCTTTTGACATGCATTTTCTATTTCCTGTTGCAATTGTAGTCCACATTCTAGCTATTGTTCGGAGGCCTGTATTTAACTCCTATCAGGGTATTTTTGTCCTTGCAGTTCCTTAACTCTACCCACAATGATGTTACATCTTCTGATCCTATGTCATCTCTTTCTAAGGATTTGATTTCCATTTTTACCAACAAAGCCATGCCACCTCCTCTGCCTTGCCTTTTCAATATAACGTGTATCCTTGGATTTTAAGCTCCCAACTATGATCATCTTTCAGCCACGACTCAGTGGTGCCCAGAACATCATACCTGCCAATGCCTAACTGTGCTACACAATCATTTACCTTATTCTGTATACCACGTGCATTGAAATTATAATACCTTCAATCCTGCACTCATCACCGCTATCGATTTTGTTCCCGTTACACTGAAACTCATCCCACTCACTGCAACTTTGCCTTATCATCTGCCTGTCTTTCCTGACAGTCTCACCACACACTGCCTCTGCTTGTATAGCAACCGCCCCATCCTCAGTCCTATCACTCAGTTTCTCATCCCCATGCCAAACTAGTTTAAAAAACCTTCCCCAACAGTTTTATCAAACCTGTCCTCAAGGTTATGGGTCCCCCTTGGATTCAGGTGTACGCTGCCCCTTTTGTACATGTCATACCTTCCCCAGAAGAAGAGATTCCATGATCCACAATTCTGAAACCCAGCCCTCTGCACCAGTTCATCAGCCACGCAATCATCTGCCAAATTGTCCTATTGTTATCCTCACTGGCACATGGCACAGGCAGCAATCCAGAGATTACTATCTTGGAGGTCCTACTGTTCAGCTTTCTACCTAGCTCTCAAAGTTCTCTCTTCAGGATCCCTCCCTTTTGCTACCTATGTCATTGGTGCCAACATGTACCAGGACTTCTAGCTACTCACCCTCTCCCTGTAGAATACTATGGAGCCAAGCTGAGACATCCCTGACCCTAGCACCTGGGAGGCAACATACCATCCAGGTGTCTGTATCACTTCCACAGAATCTTGCACCTACTTTGCTAACTATGGAATCCCCTTTCACCACTCCAGTCCTCTTCTTCCCCACTTCCCTTCTGAGCTACAGCACTAGTCTCAGTGCCAAAGACCCAATGGATGCAGCTTCCCCCAGTCGGTCATCCCATCAAACAGTATCCAAAGCAAGGGGAATGGCTACAGGGGCACTCTGCGATGGCTGCCCATTTCCTTTCCCTCTCCTGACAGTCACGCATTCACCTGCCTCCTGCAACTTAGGGATGACTACCTCTCTGCAGCTCCTACCTGTCATCTCATCAGTATCCCATATAGGCCGAAGGTCAGGAGCTGCAGTTCCTTGGCTGCTCCACTTGTTGATTTTATTTTTATTTGCCCTTGCTAACGAATTATGATTTGATTGGACCTCCTGAAAACACCAAAAGTCCATGAACGCTCCGTTTTAAATCTCACTCACGGACCTGTGAGTTGCTTCCTCTCTTGCTCCTAATTGGACTAGGTCACCAGAAGCTGTTTATCCCCTCTGCACCGAGCATGATTATGGTGAAACATTCAGAGGGCCATGATGAAAGAAAATGGTGACAATTGAAAAGCTAGGTCATCAGCCTATTCCATTCACAACGAGCACATATCGCACACGTTCGTGGGGGTTGGAGAGAGAAAACTGTTGGTTCTGGTGCTAGTCCACATGAGAAATGTTGGGGCTGTACCTGAAGTGCAGTATAGGAATTGCCACAACATTGGAGGGTGGCACTTTGGGAGTGCCTGTACAGTACTCATACCCACCACCTCCCACAGTCCCTCTACACTGCCTCTCTCAGGGCGTAGTCCTCTCAGGGGAAGGTGTCAATAAGAGCAAGGGATACCTTTGATCTCCAGGTCATTGTAGAAGAAGGAACTGATGAGCACGCGGGCACCGAACATCTGCTCCTGCCAGCCCAGGGAGTCATGGCCCACAATCTTTATGTTTCTGCTGAGGAGAGCAACGTCTGCTGCCAGGCTGTAGTGCCAGTCTCTTCCCTTCACTTCCTGTGTGTCCACTGGAACCAGAACAAACCTTGGTCACATTGGTTCATGGATTCCAAAGCAGCCCAATCGCACCGACCGGGTACACATCCCCCTACAACTCACACCACCTGGGGGAGCACGGGCCACAAACAAAAACTATGGTACATCCTCCCCCACACACTAACCAGTGATACATCCATTTGACCCACACACAAACCAGAGGTACACACCCTTGCCCCCCCCACACACACACATACTGACCAGGAATACATCCACCCCCCCACCCCAAACACCTACCAGGGGTACAGTTCTACACCAAAGGTGCACAGATGTACCTCTGGCCTCCTGCGCTGTGCAGGAAGGTGCCGTGTGAGTGGTACACTCACCCACGTGCATGAAGGAGAGTGGCCGGTCCAGGAGCAGAGACATCCTGTCGTGTGAGATGGAACGGATGCTCCGAGATTCCGTCTGCTGGGAATCGTAGCTGGTGCTCGTCACCAGGATTTCATCGCCCTCCTGGCGAAGAGAATAGGCGTGTGTCACGTCAGTGGAAGTGTACAGCCCCATGTAACAGAGACACTGGGCATGTATGAACGCAGTCATACATGATTCAGACACAGTGTGTACGTACACAGCCCCAAGTAACGTAGACTCCAGATGTGTGTGTACACAGTCCCACGTAATACAAGTACTGGGTGTGTGCTGATGGAGCAGAGGGGAGTCAGGCTGCAGTTACGAGTGTGGAAGGATGAAGTATGAAATGGAATTGAATGCAGAGCTGTATCTCAGTATAACACAGCACGAATGCACAATAAACATCAGGGAGCTTGTGTCAATCAGGAGTCAATACCGTGCTCAACAGGCACCCAGGATGATGTCGTTATTAGCCAAGGCACTGAGTGGTGAGTCTGTGCCCACCTACAGTAGTGAAGCCCCAGCTGGACTACTGGATACAGGGGAGGTGTGACTGCAGAGAGAATGCAGAGGACATTCACCAAGATATTGGCAGGAGTAGATCAGAAAACTAGTGTTGTAAAGGAAGACTGGCTAAAACCTTCTGGAACAGAGTAAACCAAGGGGAGACTTATAACCATATAACAATTACAGCACGGAAACAGGCCATCTCGGCCCTTCTAGTCCGCGCCGAACGCTTACTCTCACCTAGTCCCACTGACCTGCACTCAGCCCATAATGGTGGGCAACGTTATAAGATCCCCAGACAGAGTGGACAGAAAGGGCCTCTGTGTCAGCAGAGGATCAAGTATCAAGGGCATGAATGTGGAGGGAGAAGGGCTTCTCCCCTTGTGTTGGAGTTTTCAACCCTGACACCACCCCTACTATTGATCCCACCCCATCTATCCTTTGAGCCCTGACACCAGCATGGCTGCACGTTGGGAATTCACCATTGTCAGAGCTCAGAGCGGCTGAGGCTTTATAAAACCACATTTGAAGTATTTTGAGTGGTTTGGGCTCGTATCTAATAAAGGATGTGTTTGCCTTGGAGAGCAGAGGAGGTTCATGAGAATGATCTTAGGAGTGAAAGGATTAATGTATGAGGAGCATTTTATAGCTCTGGCTCTGTACTTGCTGGGAGGCTAGAAGAATGGGGGGGGGGGGTGATCTAATGAATATTGATAGATGTAGATAGAGTGGATGTGAAAAGGATGTTTCCATAGTGAGGATGTCTCACACCAAAGGTTTCAGCTTCATAATAGAAGGATATCCCTTTAGAACAGAGAAGGAATTTCTTTAGCCAGATGGTGGTGAACCTGTGGAATTCATTTCTACAGACGGCTGTCGTGGCCACGATGCTGGGTATATTTAAAGTGGTTGACAGTGATGCACCATCAATAACTCACGCTGAGACTTAGGAAGCGAGATATCGGCTTTTATTGACTGGAAGAATAAACAACACTACATCCTGGGGAAAATGAGGGAGAGCAGCAGCCCACAGTCGCCTTTATACAGGGGTCTGTGGGAGGAGCCACAGGAGCAGTCAGCAGGGTCTGTGGGAGGAGCCACAGGAGCAGTCAGACAGGTATATCTAGTTCACCACAGACAGGTTCTTGATTAGTAAGGGTGTCAAAAGTTACAGGGAGAAGGCAGGAGAATGGGGTTGAGAGCGAAGATAAATCAGCACGATTGAGTAGCAGAGCAGACTAATTCTGTACCGATTCTGGTCTTATGGGCAGTGTCACACTGTTGGAAGCACCATCCCAGATGTAACGTTTGAAAGCCCCATGAGCTCACTCCCACATCACAGGAAGAGGGTTAGGGAAGTCGCCAACATTCCCACCCTTATCCGGTCATCACCTGCACCTTGTGTGGGATCTTGCTCTGCATAAAGGCTCTTGTATTTTCTATGTTATGATGGTGAGCACACTCTCCATTAGAGCCAAGTCACCCCTTCTGCCTCCCCTCCGCCCACAGCAGAGTTCCCCTACTTCCCTCCACAGGACCCTGGCGTCCACCTTCCCCTGTACCTGCCAGTCGACGGCTGCTGCCAAGGTTAGGTTGAGGGAACCGGCCTGTGCTGTCTTCCCCAGCTTGGTCCTGTAGTGCTGGTGAGGAATCCCGTGGAGATCCAGTCCTCCGAACACACCTGTTGAACAGGAGAGGGGAGACACAGTCACCTGGGACTGCAGGGCCACTGAAACTGGTACGAGATGGGGGGGGTGGGGGAACGGCCTGCTGGTGTGGAACATGAAGTGAAGCCAGGAGGGTGGTGTGAGTGTGGGACTGTTTCCCCAAGGCACTGGACCCTGAGGTTGGTCGGGCCATCCTTCTGTGCAGTTTGAGAGGTGAGACAGAAAGGCAGGCCATCTTGGTAGAAGCTGGAGGATGGGCAGAACATCCAGCCTCCCGGCTGCTGGGTTACCGCAAGGCTACATGGAACCTCAGCATTGTGGGCTTCCTTCGGCCGGCAGGTGTCGGATTGTCCATCTCAGAGACTGATTTATTCATTTAGAGATACAGACCCTCCAGCCCAACGAGTCCACACTGTCCAATCACACCCAGGTGACCAATTCACGCCTTTGGAACATGGCAGGAAACTGGACAACACAAAGGCACCAGGAGAGGAAACTCCCTACCGACAGTGGAGGGAATTGAACCCAGGTCGCTGGCACTATGATAGCAATCTGCTAATTATTACACCACCATGTTGCCCCACAGTGGATTCTGAGGAAGCTCCATAATTCTGATGGGAGGTGGAAGGTCAGCTGTGAAGGAGCAACTTCGAGGGGATGAGGGATGTTGTGTTTCTGTTCTCTGTACAAGCTGTGACAGAGCGAGGCAGCAAGAGGATGAACCGAACCAGGACTATGTTACACTCGGTACTCTCGCTGACCCACTCACCCAGCACCTTGGCCCCCTGATTAGGGCCGTTTGGTAAAGGCCAGTCCGGGGTCAGGTGGTCTCCTCGCAGAACGATCAGGAGCTCTCCTCTGAACGGTTTCTCCGGTGTTCCTGCTATGAGCCTGCCTCCCTGCCAACAACACCCAATCACACGCCTCAGTCACAGCTCCAGAGCAAGACCGTAGAGACAGCAGAGTACATGCAATCTGCATTCTAGCTGCACAAACAGCTCCCTCCTCCCTCCCTGTCTGACCCCACTCTGCCTCAGTCTCTCCCCGTCTGACCCCACTCTCTCCCCGTCCCACCCCACTCTCCCTCCTCCCTCCCCGTCCGACTCCACTCTGCCTCAGACTCTCCCCGTCCCACCCCACTCTCTCCCCGTCCGACCCCACTCTCCCTCACTCTCTCCCCATCCGACCCCACTTTCTCCCCGTCCCACCCCACTCTCCCTCCTCTCTCCCCGTCCCACCCCACTCTCCCTCCTCTCTCCCCGTCCCACCCCACTCTCCCACACTCTCTCCCCGTCCCACCCCACTCTCCCTCCTCCCTCCCTGTCCGACCCCACTCTCTCCCCGTCCCACCCCACTCTCCCCCATCCCACCCAACTCTCCCTCACTCTCTCCCCATCCCACCCCACTCTCCCTCACTCTCCCCATCCCACCCCACTCTCCCTCCTCCCTCCCCGTCCGACCCCACTCTGCCTCAGACTCTCCCCGTCCCACCCCACTCTCTCCCCGTCCGACCCCACTCTCCCTCACTCTCTCCCCATCCGACCCCACTTTCTCCCCGTCCCACCCCACTCTCCCTCCTCTCTCCCCGTCCCACCCCACTCTCCCTCCTCTCTCCCCGTCCCACCCCACTCTCCCACACTCTCTCCCCGTCCCCACCCCACTCTCCCTCCTCCCTCCCTGTCCGACCCCACTCTCTCCCCGTCCCACCCCACTCTCCCCCATCCCACCCAACTCTCCCTCACTCTCTCCCCATCCCACCCCACTCTCCCTCACTCTCTCCCCGTCCCACCCCGCTCTCCCTCACTCTCTCCCCGTCCCACCCCGCTCTCCCTCACTCTCTCCCCGTCCCACCCCGCTCTCCCTCACTCTCTCCCCGTCCCACCCCGCTCTCCCGCACTCTCTCCCCGTCCGACCCCAGTCTCCCTCAGTCTCTCCCCGTCCGACCCCAGTCTCCCTCAGTCTCTCCCCGTCCGACCCCGCTCTCCTTCAGTCTCTCCCCGTCCGTCCCCGCTCTCCCCTCACTCTCTCCCCATCCGACCCCGCTCTCCCCTCACTCTCTCCCCGTCCCACCCCGCTCTCCCCTCACTCTCTCTCCATCCCACCCCACTCTCCCTCACTCTCTCCCCGTCCCACCCCGCTCTCCCGCACTCTCTCCCCGTCCCACCCCGCTCTCCCCTCACTCTCTCCCCGTCCCACCCCGCTCTCCCCTCACTCTCTCTCCATCCCACCCCGCTCTCCCTCAGTCTCTCTCCATCCCACCCCAGTCTCCCTCACTCTCTCCCCGTCCGTCCCCGCTCTCCCCTCACTCTCTCCCCGTCCGACCCCAGTCTCCCTCAGTCTCTCCCCGTCCGACCCCAGTCTCCCTCAGTCTCTCCCCGTCCGACCCCGCTCTCCCTCACTCTCTCCCCGTCCGTCCCCACTCTCCCCTCACTCTCTCCCCATCCGACCCCGCTCTCCCCCTCACTCTCTCCCCGTCCCACCCCGCTCTCCCCTCACTCTCTCTCCATCCCACCCCACTCTCCCTCACTCTCTCCCCGTCCCACCCCGCTCTCCCGCACTCTCTCCCCGTCCGACCCCGCTCTCCCTCACTCTCTCCCCGTCCGTCCCCACTCTCCCCCTCACTCTCTCCCCATCCGACCCCGCTCTCCCCTCACTCTCTCCCCGTCCCACCCCGCTCTCCCCTCACTCTCTCTCCATCCCACCCCACTCTCCCTCACTCTCTCCCCGTCCCACCCCGCTCTCCCGCACTCTCTCCCCGTCCGACCCCAGTCTCCTTCAGTCTCTCCCCGTCCGACCCCAGTCTCCCTCAGTCTCTCCCCGTCCGACCCCACTCTGCCTCACTCTCTCCCCGTCCGACCCCGCTCTCCCTCACTCTCTCCCCGTCCGTCCCCGCTCTCCCCTCACTCTCTCCCCGTCCGACCCCGCTCTCCCCTCACTCTCTCCCCGTCCCACCCCGCTCTCCCCTCACTCTCTCTCCATCCCACCCCACTCTCCCTCACTCTCTCTCCATCCCACCCCACTCTCCCTCACTCTCTCCCCGTCCCACCCCGCTCTCCCTCACTCTCTCCCCGTCCCACCCTGCTCTCCCGCACTCTCTCCCCGTCCCACCCCGCTCTCCCTCACTCTCTCCCCGTCCGACCCCGTTCTGCCTCAGTCTCTCCCCGTCCGACCACGCTCTGCCTCACTCTCTCCCCGTCCGACCCCAGTCTCCTTCAGTCTCTCCCCGTCCAACCCCAGTCTCCCTCAGTCTCTCCCCGTCCGACCCCGCTCTGCCTCACTCTCTCCCCGTCCGACCCCGCTCTCCCTCACTCTCTCCCCGTCCGTCCCCACTCTCCCCTCACTCTCTCCCCGTCCCACCCCGCTCTCCCCTCACTCTCTCCCCGTCCCACCCCGCTCTCCCCTCACTCTCTCCCCGTCCCACCCCGCTCTCCCCTCACTCTCTCTCCATCCCACCCCGCTCTCCCTCAGTCTCTCTCCATCCCACCCCAGTCTCCCTCACTCTCTCCCCATCCGACCCCGCTCTCCCTCACTCTCTCCCCGTCCGACCCCGCTCTCCCCTCACTCTCTCCCCGTCCGACCCCGCTCTCCCCTCACTCTCTCCCCGTCCGACCCCACTCTCCCACTCTATCCTTATCTGATCCCACTGTCCCACTACAACCCTATCTAACCTCACTCTCCCTCCCATTGTGCAGATCTTGCCACCCACACATTCAATTTCGTAGACGCCCCTGGGTGCCTGGCTTCAGCAGGGACAGCTGGCTTGTAACCCTGAGTACTCAAGAGAACAGTCAGCCTCAGACCAGACAACCTTGGCCAGCTCCCTAAGTGTTGTGTTACCTGGACTGAGATGTAGGTAGCATTGAGGACAATGCTCATGTAGGGCGAGGAATTGTGGTCCGATGTTGCATTCTCATCCTGAACTTCCAAGATGCCATAGATGGTAAGTTTGAAGAGTGATGGAATCTTTATGTCAACCAGAAGCCAGACCCCTACAATAAAAATGCATTTACATAAGAACTCTCAGCTGCCAGGTTCCTTAAGGTTGTCATAGGCAACAGGGATCGTGGGGATAAGCTCCCTCTACCTATTAAATGCTCCCAATGCCATGCATCTCAAATAGCCTCTGACACCCAAGTCCAGCTCCTGCCTTCATGTGTGGCTTAGCTTCCAAGTCCAGTGGAACCATTCCTACTGATAGGAGAAGGGGCAAAGGTGGGTTACCGGCACCTTAAAACCAGTTGCTTTGGGCAGGTGGGGTTTGTCAGCTCATCTAGGAGAAGGAAAACTCTGATACCAAACCTCCACTGCCTTGTGGCTAAACCCACTGATGAGGAATGGTTTGGGAGTAAACTCCGAGGAAAAGTCCTGAGCTGGAGCCCTTAAGGCAGTTTTACGTTGAGTTCAACACTGACTGGCAACTCCTGTAATGCCACTGGTGCTAAACTATATCGGTCTCTGCCATTCCTTTGAATTCATCAGTTGCGTAGAGAGAAGGAGCCTGCAACGCGGGCAACAGCTTGCTCTGCATGTCATACTGGCCCGGCATGTGGCCCGGCATGTGGACTGGCTTGTGGCCCGGCATGTGGCCCGGCACGTGGACTGGCTTGTGCATCACACAGACAGCGTCGTACTGGCCCGGCACGTGGACTGGCTTGTGCATCACACAGACAGCGTCGTACTGGCCCGGCACATGGACTGGCTTGTGCATCACACAGACAGCGTCGTACTGGCCCGGCACGTGGACTGGCTTGTGCATCACACAGACAGCTGGGAAGCAACATCCATGGTCAATGCCGACCAAAGGAGCTGAAATTCATCAACTTGTACATACATTTTCACACCTTCTGAAAAGGTAATGACAAGATAATGGATGGGAAAGGATCAGAGGCTTCTGGCCAAACATGGGCAAATGCCACCAGCTTAGATGGGCACCCTGGTTGATACAGTTGGGCCACAGTACATGTTTCCCTGCTGCATTTCTCCTTGGTGCTATGAGATTAAAATTTTCAAAACCTACATCATCCTTTATACAGAGCCTGCATCTGATCTGATCCTACTATCCTCAAACAGTCTCTCAGATGTGTGTGCTAATGCCTCCTCATCCTTTGGATCTCCTTAAGCCATGAAGATTCTGACATTAGAAGGTCATCGCCAGTGAGCTCCATCGCGGGAAATGGCTTTGACCAGCTTGGATCGTACCTTGGGCTATGACCACACTGTCACCTTCTCTGGGAACTGTGAAGTTGTTTTCCGGAGAGGATTCCCAGAAGGAGGAGTTCGACCACAGACTGCAAAGAAGAAATTTTGGGAGTGAGTGATATACACAAGAGGTAAATCAGAGGTCAGGTAGGTAAGTGAGAGTGCCAGGAAGGTTGATAGCAGATGCAGAAGGAACCAAGAACCAAGGGAGCCATGTAGTGGATTCTTCAGAATGATCTGTGGATGCTAATGCCACGGCAAGAGTCAAAGGGAGACAGGAGAAGCAAAAGGACAAGTAGTGTACAGAGAACAGCTGGGGGGGGCCGGAATGGAGAAAGGTGGGCATAGTGGGTGGGAAGGAAGTGTGGGGGAGGGTGAAAGGACATGGGGGAGCTAGAGGGTTGGGGGGTGTGAGGGAGAGATCCAGTGTTATGGGGAAGGATGGGTGGGCTGGAGGGCAGGAACCAGAGCATAGGGGAGATAGAAAGACTCATGCATCAGTTAGGACCTGTTAGAAATTCTTAAAGAGCTGACTGAGTAAGGTCAAGCCAAATGGCCCCTGTTGTTGTGCACCTAGAGTTCTGTGTGACGGTTAACAAGAAATGGTGCATAGCTGGGACATGGTTCTGCTGCACATGGGGGCAGTGAGTGGTTAAAAAAAAAGCAGATGGTATGTTGCCTTAATTCTGAGGAGAGGAGCAGAGGTTTCTCTTGGGCCTTGATGAGACCCCATCAAGAGGAAGAGAATTTTAGTCTCCACATGTAAAACCGGTAGGTAGGGAAAACCCACCCTTTCCACGAGGCTGGGACTGTGTTCTCTGGAGTTCGGAAAATTATTTTTAGGGTCTAGGCAGCTATTTGCATTTTCTTCCTGTGACTGTGTGAGAGGCAGAAATTTAAAGGAGATTCATGAGACAAGATGGTGTCAGCGACCAACGGTGACATTTTTCAGACACCTCACAAAGTTACTAGATTCTGTAAGACATACACTTCTTTTGAACTGCGATCGCTGCAGTCTGCAGCCTGTAATTTCCATTTTAAGAATGTTCATTTGAACTGACTAAATGATCTGGTGCTTTTGTGATCTCCCAGGGGATTTGGCGAACTAGACTCTCAAGAGTGCAGGTATGGTCAGGGTGGCCATCACTCGGGGTGGAGACTGAGTCAAGGCTTGATGGCATCAGTGACCAACGGTGACCCTTCAGATAGCTAACAGAACCTCTTTTTCTATTTCTTCATTTTACTTCTTTCAAATGTGATTCTGCTACTACTGGATCCCGTGACTTACATTTTGATGGCATGCTTTTGGGCTGGTTGAGTAATCTGGTGCTTTGCTGTCCCTGAGGGAGTTTAGTGAGGTTTTGAGCGGAGTGCGTGGCCTGGAGACAGGGCGCGAGCCCATGACCAACTCCATTTCTTGCTGATCTCGCCGATTAAAGTGTTGAGCAAGATTAAAATCAAAGAGCATGAGAACAGACAGCGAGTGTGTGTTCAGCTCAGCCTGCCTGTGTTTGACTGGTCTCTCTCTCCCCCTCTCACTTGATACTGCTAGAGTCTTGGGTCCTCGACAAGGTTTAATCGATGTATCAATGTGGTTTGTGGATTGGACACTACAGCTCATGTTATATGTGTTTCTGGTCTCTGGCTACTCCAGAGTTTGTTGCTATTTTGTGTGATTTTGATCAGGGCGGACTGGCTCTGCGGCCCACAGTCAATGAACGACACACGGTAAATTGAAATGAACTGAACTAAACCCAACACTCAGACGGTTTCAATGGCTCTGTGATTTGAAATGCAATTCTCTGTGTTTTTTGCTCATTTCTTGACGCTTGCATGATTTGTTCTTTTTTTCGCGTGTTGGGTGCTCGATGTTTTCTTTGAACAGGTTCCATGGTGTTTCTTTGTTTTGTTTTGTCTGTGTGAAGATGAATCTCAGGGTGGTATATTGCAAACATACATTGATAATAAATGTACTTTGAACTTTGGTAGACCAACTCGTAGTCAGCGCCATTACTCTGCACTGATTCAAGTGTCGTGCAAGATTAAAATCATCAAGGGTGAAAGCAGAAAATGAACAGGTATTCAGTGCCTTCTGCCTGCATTTTACCGGTGTCTTTCTCTTCTCTCTGCTACCTTTGGGTAGGAGTTACAGGTATCTCGGGTCCCGTGCCGCCAGGTTTGGGAGCAGTTGTTACCTGCAGCCATCGGGTTCCTGGATGGGTTTCACTCGCCTCAGCGCCGAACGGGCTCTGCAGTTGTGGGCTCACTTTTGGGATTCTGCAGTTCATGCTTTTTGTGTTTTTGTTTCATTTTCCTTTGCTATTTGCGCAATTTGAACAAGGTGTCAGGTCAGAGGGTGAAGGATGAACCAGTGTTCAGATCACCACTCCGTGAGGTTCGCACGCTTCAGTGCTGAGCTGACGCTCCAGCTGTGGCCTGCGACCATCAGCACTCGTCTCAGTGCTGAACTGCCTCTGATTCTGTGCACTCCTGTGGTTCATATTCTATGTGTTACTTGTTCGCACAATTTGTCCTTTTTTTTAAGCACATTTGGTGCCTAATGGTCTGTGTTGTGTGTGTGTTTTTTAAAATAGGTTATATTGTGCTTCTTCGTATTGTGGCTGCCTGCAAGACAAATCTCAAAGTTGTGTACTGAATACATATAACAATCACAATCACAGCACGGAAACAGGCCATCTCGGCCCTCCTAGTCCGTGCCGAACTCTTAAAAACTTTGATAACAAATGTACTATGAACTATTAAATTTTGCTTTTGCACAGAGAACGGAGGTGGTGGAAGCAGAGACAACAGTAACATCTAAGAGTCATTTAGACAGGCTTGTGACAGGTAGGGAATGGAGGAGTGTAGACCATGGGCAGGGACACGAGACCAGTTTGATTTGGCAACATAGTTGGCACAGACATGATGGTTGAAAGGGCCTGTGTCTTTCTGGTATTAATTTGTGTTGATTTTAGATGTGGAGAGGATGTTTCCTATAGTGGATGAGTCTTGGAACAGAGGCCACAGCCAAAGAGTAGAAATATGTCTCTTTAGATCAAAGATGAGGAAGAATTCCTTTAGCCAGTGGGTAGTGAATCTGTGGAATTCACTGCCATTGGTGGCTCTGGAGGCCAAGCCATTGGGTATATTTAAAACAGAGGTTGATAGGTTTTGGATTAGTAAGAGCGGAAAAGGTTATGGAGAGAACTGGGTTGAAAGCGATAATAAATCAGCCAATGGAATGGTGTGGCAGATTCGATGGGTTGAATGGCCTAATCCTGCTCCCATGTCTTTTAGTCTTATGACAAAGATGAAGATCAGATCCTTCACTCAGGGTGTGTTGAACCTCAGAAATCCTCCAGCCCCAGGAGGGTATGGAGGCTGATAGATTTCTCCACAAAGGATCTGGAGACAGACTCAAAGAGTCTGCTTCTGCTTCTTCATGAAACTTTCCAAACAGATGAGCAGGTTCAGATCCTCTCTCACAGCTCCAGTGACCTATCTCTGGTGCTGACTGTGTGGAGTACACACGTCCTCCCTGTGACCAAGTGGGCTTCCATATCACACAGGTATGTGGCACTGGCACTTCTTCTGTAAAGTGCCCCCAGTGTGTAGGTGAGGGGGAGGATATGGGAGGAGTTGTTTGGAAAGCTGGGAGAACAGGGAGGTGATAATTGGGGGACGGGTCTGATGTGGGCTAGCACAAACTAAAGCAGCTGAAGGGCCCTACTATACTGTACATATAGCCAGCATGAGGTGAAATGGGCCAGTCCACATGTGCCACTCCTGTAGATAAAGTGCTATGTTACCTGTATTGGGAAGCTGAGCTGACGAAGGTCGGCAGAGTGGACTGGGGAGGAGATGCGCAGTTCTGGTAGAAGCAGCGGAAGACGCGGAGCTGAATGTTTATGTTGACCATGGTCGGGTCCAAACCTGGATTAGGAGGGGCACCTTTCCCTGAAACTGGAACAGTAAATTCTGTTAATAGCTACTGCACTCTAGCTTGACAATGGCCAAGAGGAATAAAATAAAATCAGAAATAGAACTCATTTATAAATGCTGAAGTATACATTTTCTTACCATTAAACAAAGCTGCTTCTAAGCTGAAAGGCGTGCAGAGGAGATAGAGGAGCAGGATGTTGCCTGGACTCAAGAGACTGAGTTATGGAGAGAGGTTGAGCAAGTTAGGAGTTTTTTTCAGGAGAATGAATGGTGATCTTTTCGAGCTACATAAAATTTTGAAGGGCATAGATAGGAGGAAAGTTCAGACTTTTGTCCAGGACTGGGGGGTTGGGGGGGGGGGGGGGGGGGAAATCAAGAATTAGGGAGCACTGACTTAAGTTGAGAGAGAGGAGATTTAAAATTACCTGACCAGCAAACTTTCCACCCAGACAGTGGTCAGTTTGTGGAAGTGGTTGAGGCAGGTATATTAACAACTTTTAAAAGATACTTGGACAGGTACATGGACAGAAAAGGCTTCGAGAATATTGGCTAAACGAGAGTAAATGGGTATCTTGGTTGCACGGAAAAGTTGGGCTGAAGAGTCGGGTTCCTTGCAGAGTGACACCTAATGACTGGTGCTTTCCTTTTTTCTCCAGTCCTGATGAAGGCTCTCGACTCTACTCTTTTTCATAGATGCTGCCTGGCCTGCTGAGTTCCTCCAGCATTTTGCATGTGTTGCTTTTAAATGGAATCAACTTTTAGTTGCAGTACCACTAATGTTCCCGAGGTGGCAACAGTGCGCCACTGCATAGGTGGATGAGCGGCAAACTTCCTCTGCTGATATCAGTCCAGGATACAGTTCCAAAATAAAGGACAGAAGGTTACTCCCAGTGAAGTAAGTCACATCCAGGGGGCTATCAGTGATCTGAAACTCAGACACATACACTATACCTAGAACAGGTCACCGACTGGGAATCACGCAGAGAGTTACTTGTCTGCCAACACACCAGGCCTCTCCACCAGTCAGGAGTATGATGGAGATAAATATTGAAAGGCCTAGACAGAGTGGACATAGAGAGGATGTTTCTATAGGAGGGGAGACTTGGAACAGAGGACACACTCTCAGAATACAAGACTGTCTCTTTAGAACAGAGATGAGGAGGAATTTCTTTAGTCAGAGGGAGGTAAATTTGTGGAATTCATTGCTACAAATGGCAGTGGAGGCTGTCATAGGGTATATTTGAAGTGGAAGTAGATAGGTTGTTGATTAGTAAAGGTGTCAAAGGTTACAGAGAGAAGGCAGGAGAATGGGGTTGAGTGGGATAGTAAATCCCCATGATGGAATGGTGGAGCAGACAATGGGCTGAATGGCCTGACTCTGCTCCTATGTCTTGTGGAACAGTCTCCACTTGCCTGGGTGAGTGCAGCTTAAGCTCTTTCAGCGCCAACCAGGACAAAGCAGCCCACCCACTCTGCACCGCAGCCACCCCCTTGAACATTCACTCCCTCCACTACCAGCACACAGTGTGCACCAACTTCAAGGCACAATGCTGTTACTCGGCAGGCTACTCTGATAGTGCCTGCCAAACCAGAAAGACAAAGTGTAAGGGAACACTTTTCCTGCAGATCCCCCAGATACAGCACCCTGACAGAATTACATCACCAATCCTTCATAACCTCTGGGTGTAAGCCCTCCCTAACAGCTCTGTGGGAGACCTTCACCAGGACTGCAGACTTTTCAAGGAGGTAGTGAATGAACCGATCTCCCCGTTCGGCTACAAAAGTTAAACAGATGGGTGTCTCGACTCCAAGGAGGCATTAGGATAAGAGTTAGATTACAATAGCCTGCTAAAGCACAGAACAACGGATATTTCAGAGCTCAGCGGACTAATAGAACACGGTTGCAGGGATCATAAAAACTGACTGTAAACCCTTCTGTAGATATGTGAAAAGATTACTGAGGAAAAATTAACGTCAACCACAGGGGACCTTTGGATGGGGAAGAAAGTGAATGACAGACAATTGAACAAATACTTCATTCAGTCATTAGAAAGGTCACAGTAACCTCCCAGGAATGAGAGTAAGAGGAAGGAGCTGAGTGAAATCAGTATTAGTAGGAAGAGCTGTTAGAGAGAGTAATGGATTGAAAAATAAATCCCAGGGCCGGGCAGTCTGCATCCCAGGAAGTGTAGGAAGACATTCCCGGAAAGAGTGCTGGTCACTTTCCAACATTCTTTGGATCTGGAATCAGTTCCAGTGGATTGGAGGATAGCTAGTGTAACCCCAATGTTTTAAAAAGGGAGTTATTGCTGGGTTAGCCTGATCTCAGTCGTTGGAAATTCTCCAGTTCAGTTTGAATGCTGCAGACAGCGAACAGTGGCAGGACCCGAGTCAGTGTGGATTTAGGAAAAGGAAATCAAACCCTATTGCTTGAATTGGGTTG
This sequence comes from Hemitrygon akajei, assembly GCF_048418815.1. Taxonomy (NCBI): domain Eukaryota; kingdom Metazoa; phylum Chordata; class Chondrichthyes; order Myliobatiformes; family Dasyatidae; genus Hemitrygon; species Hemitrygon akajei. The sequence continues at coordinate 110,728,853 of NC_133124.1, forward strand.
CCCCTACCCTGGGAGTCACTCCCGCAGCATCCACCTCCCACCCATCAACCTGGGAGTCACTTCCATCCACCACCTCCACCTTTCAACCTGTGGCTCATCCACAGTCAACCCCCACCATCACACGGGGGTGGGGGTGTTGCCTTCACTCCCACCCTCCATCCCAGGATTAACCCCAAAACTGAGGTGCTCAGTGCCATTCACTCCACCTCTCTGTCCCGGCAGCCTCCTCCAGTCCCACTGAGCCCCCAGGCCAGCGGAAGCCCGGACCATGTGTAACCATGCCCATTTACTTACCCAGGTAGTACAAGGTCCTGTTGTCTGAATCAAAGTACCAGTCACCATTCTGGTTGTGGGCCCACCCCAGGGGTTGGAGGGAGGCATTCCGTTGTAGATCTGTCACCTGGACATGGTCGGGGTGCTGGGTCAGGTTATGGGATACTACAATGTGGTCGCTGTCCTGTAAAACACCATGGGCAAAGCTTAGTGTGACCAGAATATGTAACCAGTCTTCCTACCCGGGACTGGACATGTGACCTGCCCTCCCACTAGGGACTGGTCATGTGACCTGGCCTCCCACCTAGGAGTGGTCACGTGACCTGGCATCCCATGTGATCTAGTTTCTAACATTTGCCCCTGCCCGGAGGGGAGCAACCATGCTGAGGATATGGCCATGAGATTGGGGACTGGGATAAGGAGCCTGATTTTGGGATGCTCAGCTGCAGGATGTGATGTATTGATGGACTTGGAAATGGAAGTGCTTGGAGTGCTGGAACGTTTCCCTGGTGCTGTATCACCCAAGCTCTTGACTACTGGGAAGCACTGCTTCTCCTCTTCTCCCCTCCCTCTGTCCTCCACTGACTTCTCCTGTGATCAGGTTTCCCATTCTGTCAGAAAGTAACACAGAAACAGGCCCTTTGGTCCATCAAGTCCATGCTGACCAATAACTCACTCGCAAAAATCTCATGTTATTCTCTCCACATTCCCAACAACTATCCCCTGCCATGGACCCACACACAAGGGGGCAATTTACAGTTGCCAATTAACCCACCAGCCCGTGTGTCTTTGGGAAGTGCGAGGAAATGGGAATGCCTGGGGGAAACCGACGAGGTCATAGGGAGAACATGCATACTCCACACAGACAGCATGATAACTCAGCAAATAAGTTCAGCCACAACCGAGTGCTCCTGGAAGGAACCAAAACGATATCAGTCTGGATCAGTCTGTCCTTCTCAAGCTCCTGCCACAACTATGGGGGGAAATCTTCTGACTCCTTCCCATCAGTCCCGGGCCATATTTGCCGGCTGGTGACCCAGATCCCATTCCATTCCACCTCATTCCCTCAGCTCCAGGCTAGAAGGTCAGTGTCAGCTCCATGCTCCAATCCTGGACTTGAAGCCCTGATCTTGTTGACCAAGTTGCCAACCCATAGCCTCCCTGCGCCCTCCCCAGCCTAGGACTGACCCTGAACCTAGGCAACATGTCCCATTAACACCAGGTCTCTTACTAAGTCCTGCCAGTACCGTGAAATGATAAAAGGTGGCTCTGTAGGAGATCTCCGTGATGTGATCCACATCCTTGAAATGCCAATTAACAGTCTGATTGTTGGGTATGAGTGCCATCCAGCCTGATCCATGGTTTAGCCTTTCATACCAATAGGAGAGACTGCTGCTTCCTGTGTGAACAGACATAAAAACATGTCAGGCTATTATTTGGTTTAACCATGTAAAATAGTTGTATCCTCCTCTCTCCCACTGACAACTTCTTCTCCAGCTACAATGTTCCATGAGGCAGCAATTTAGAAGCCTCACTTTGTGATGGCTTTCAGTAACTAGAGGATATTCTACCTGGGTAGTCTATAACATGGTTCCTTAAGGCTGTTGTAGCCGGGGAGGTATTGTGAATAAGCTCTCATGATCAATTAAGTGCTCCTGATGACGTGCATCTCAAATCGCCTCTGACAACTGACTCCTGGTCTTCATGTGTGGCTTCGTTACTAAGCCCGGCAAACCCGTTTCTTCTGACAGTGGATGGGGCAAAGATGGGTTACTGGCACCTTAAAACCAGTTGCTTCAGGCAGATGGGGCTTATTGTCCGTACTTGGCAGCTCATCCAGGAGAAGGAAATCTCTGATCTCTGTCCTCTGCTACCTTGCAGCTATACCCACTCATGGGGAAGGCTTCGGGTGTAAACCCTGAGGAAAAATCTGGAGCTGAAGACAGTCTTACATTGAGTTCAATGCTGACTGGCAACTCCTGCGATGCCACTGGTGCCAAACTGTATCAGTCTCTGCTGGTCCTTTGGATTCATCAGCTGAATGGAGAGGGAGAGCTGCTACATAGGCAACAGCTCTGGCTTGCATATCATGTGGACAGCTGGGATGGAATATCCATAGTCAACGACATCAAGGAGATCTTCAAGGGTAGGTGCCTCAAGAAGGTGGATCCATCATTAAAGACCCCCAGCATCTAGGACTTGTCCTTATGTTACCACCAGCAAGCAGATGGTACAGGGGCCTGAAGGTCCATGCCTAGCTTTTTAGAAAGTGTCCTCCCATCCGTCATCAGATTTTTGATCAGCCCATGAACACTAGCTCCTCATTTGTCTTTTGCACTCTTTCTAATTTATAGCAAAATTTATGTCTTGCACTGTATGCTGCTGCAAAAACAACATAGTTCATGACTGATGTCAGTGATAACAAACATGATCCTGATTCACTGAATTCTCCATTTTTCAGGTAAACTGCTACCACTCCATCACTTTTCCCTCCCCTCTTGATTCACCCAGTTCCTCTTACACTCAACCCAGCCTCCCATCACCCTGTTTCATTGGCAACAGCTCATATGGTGCCTGATTATGAAACACCTTACAATGCAATTTCCAATATAAGCAACTGTTAGATACAAGGTAGATAAATGGAACCGGAGGAAATAGCAAAGGTACTTAATGAATATTTTAACTTCAGTATTCACTATGGACAAGGATCTTGGTGATTGTAGTGATGACTTTCAGCAGACTGAACAGCTTGAGCATGTAGATATTAAGAAGGACAATGTGCTGGAGCTTTTGGAAAGTATCAAGTTGGATAAGTCGCCGGGACCAGATGAAATGTATCCCAGGCTACTGTTGGAGGCGAGGGAGGAGATTGCTGAGCCTCTGGTGATGATCTTTGCATCATCAATGGGGATGGGAGACGTTCCGGAGGATTGAAGGGTTGCGGATGTTGTTCCTTTATTCAAGAAAGGGAGTAGAGATAGCCCAGGAAATTATAGACCAGTGAGTCTTACTTAAGTGGTGGGTAAATTGATGGAGAAGATCCTGAGAGGCAGGATTTATGAACATTTGTAGAGGCATAATGTGATTCGGAATAGTCAGCATGGCTTTGTCAAAGGGAGGTCGTGCCTTACGAGAGTGATTGAATTTTTTGAGGGTATGACTAAACACATTGATGAGGGTAGAACAGTAGACGTAGTGTATATGGATTTCAGCAAGGCATTTGATAAGATACCCCATGCAAGGCTTATTGAAAAAGTAAGGAGGCATGGGATCCAAGGGGACATTGCTTTGTGGATTCAGAACTGGCTTGCCCACAGAAGGCAAAGAGTGGTTGTAGACGGGTCATTCACTGCATGGAGGTCGGTGACCAGTGGGGTGCCTCTGGGACCTGTTCTGGGACCCTTACTCTTAGTGATTTTTATAAATGACCTGGATGAGAAAGTGGAAGAATGGGTTAGTAAGTTTGCTGATGACACAAAGGTTGGAGGTGTTGTGGATAGTGTGGAGGGCTGTCAGAGGTTACAGCGGGACATCAATAGGATGCAAAACTGGGCTGAGAAGTGGCATATGGAGTTTAGATAAATGTGAAGTGGTTTATTTTGGTAGGTCAAATATGATGGCAGAATATAGTATTAATGGTTAAACTCTTGGCAGTGTGGAGGATCAGAGGGATCTTGGGGTCTGAGTCCATAGGACGCTCAAAGCAACTGCGCAGCTTGACTCTGTGGTTAAGGTAGTGTATGGTGTATTGGCCTTCATCAATCGTGGAATTGTGGCTAAAGGTTCTGATGATGGATGATGATGATGATGATAGTTGATGATGATTCTATGTTTCTATGAGAGGTAATGCTGCAGCTATATAGGACCCTGGTCAGACCCCACTTGGAGTACTGTGCTCAGTTCTGGACGCCTCACTACAGGAAGGATGTGGAAGCCATAGAAAGGGTGCAGAGGAGATTTACAAGGATGTTGCCTAGATTGGGGAGCATGCCTTATGAAAAACGGGTTGAGTGAACTTGGCCTTTTCTCCCTGGAGCAACAGAGGATGAGAGGTGACCTGATAGAGGTGTACAAGATGATGACAGGCATTGATTGTGTGGATAGTCAGAGGCTTTTTCCAAGGACTGGTTGCCACGAGAGGGCATAGTTTTAAGGTGCTGGGGAGTAGGTACAGAGGAGATGTCAGGGGTAAGTTTTTTTACTCAGAGAGTGGTGAGTGCGTGGAATGGGTTGCCGGCAATGGTGGTAGAGGCGGATACAATAGGGTCTTTTAAGAGGCTTTTTGGATAGGTACGTGGAGCTTAGAAAAATAGAGGGCTATGGGTAAGCCTAGTAATTTCTAAGGTAGGGACATGTTTGGCACAACTTTGTTGGCTGAAGGGCCTGTATTGTGCTGTAGGATTCCTATGTTACATGTAAAATCCTCATTGTGTTTCTGATGGAGGAGAAAGGAGGATCAGAAATTTGCAACATTCAGATTAAAGCAATTCTATAAAGATACATGTTCCTCAAAATCAGGGTACCTTCCTCAGCAAATTTCCCAAAACCTTGTTGGGTTCGCCAGTTATGTACTCTGCAGGCTTTAGCAGGAGGCCATTGACTTAGAAAGTTGTGCTTTCCATGCAAGGAGCTGGATGGAGAAGGACAGTGCCTGTGAGTCTCAGCTTTCCTCATCCTATCATAGACTCTAGACCGCTGGCAGGTCCCACCACTCCACCAGTATTCATTATACTGACTGGGGAGCTTAACGTGCTGGGAATGGCTCTTGTAGAGCCTCGTCCACTCATCCTACCATAACCCTCTCCCATCCTCTCTCTCACTGAAAAGCAACCTGCATCTCATTCTTTTGAGAAAAGGAGGCCCAGAGACGACTTGAAAGGGGTGCACGAGATGATAAGAGGCGTGGATCGAGTGGAAGCCAGGGAGGGTGGAGATTGCTCATATCAGGGGGCATACTTCTAAGGTGATTGGAAAGTATAGGGGGATGCTCAAGGTAAGTTTTGTGGAATTCCTGCCAGCTGCAGTGTTAAGAGGGATACAGTCGGGGCACCTAACAGACTCTTATATAGGCTCATGGATGATAGAAAAATGGAGGGCCGTGGAGAAGGGAAGGGTCATATTGATTTTAGGTTTAAAGGTCAGTGCAACATAGTGGAACAAAGGTCCTGTACTGTGCTGTAGGGCTCCATGTTCTTTTTCAGTGGTGACACGTGTGTGGGCCTGATACTCAGACATTCTCTCTATCTTCCTATCTCCCTACCTCTCCCACCCTCTCTCCAGATGTTGAGTGTTTGTGTTTTTATTTCTGATTTCTCCTTCTGCTCAGTTTGTACAGGTCTCTGAGCCACATTAAACAGAACAGGTCATGGGTCAAGTTCACATCATTGTTATAATACTTGCTCAGACATCTTCTCTGGCAGCGTAATTCCTTGTGCTCTCACTCTGGGGAAGTGCCTAAACACCAAACCCCTTCACTCAAATCCGCCTGAGCACACTACTCTTCACCTGAAAGTAACTGATATGTTAGTGGAGGAGGGGGTGAAAGGGAGAGAGTGGGAGGAGACGTACCGTAAGTGTTGGACAGGATGAGCTGACGCCACTGCAGGGCAGATGGAGAGGGGCTGTGGACAGAGACACGATGAAAGCTGACAGTGGAGTCACACACAACACCCGGGATTCGCTGGCTCCATTCTTCTGACTGCTGGCACTGCGCAGGGTCCAATATCCCACTGTAAGGAACCACCTTGTACCCAGCACCACCTGCAAAAGCAGCCCTTGTTACAGTTAACCCATTCCGCTGTGCAGCACTCCCTTGGTACAGCCCCGTCTATCGTGTCCTGCTCCCTCAGTACCCTCCTTCCCACCATGTTCCCTCGATACCGTCCCTCCCACTGTGCTGTGTTCCCTCGATACCGTCCCTCCCACTGTGCTGTGTTCCCTCGATACCGTCCATCCCACTGTGCTGAGTTCCCTCGATACCGTCCCTCCCACTGTGCTGTGTTCCCTCGGTACCGTCCCTCCCACTGTGCTGTGTTCCCTCGATACCGTCCCTCCCACTGTGCTGTGTTCCCTCGGTACCGTCCCTCCCACTGTGCTGTGTTCCCTCGATACCGTCCCTCCCACTGTGCTGTGTTCCCTCGGTACCGTCCCTCCCACTGTGCTGTGTTCCCTCGATACCGTCCCTCCCACTGTGCTGTGTTCCCTCGGTACCGTCCCTCCCACTGTGCTGTGTTCCCTCGATACCGCCCCTCCCACAGTCACCAGTAACATTCAAAGGCAATATTCCCCAGTGAATAGGGAGTGTGAGGATTACTCCCAGTAGGAGGGGTTGAGGAAAAGTCCAGTGATGGAGCTTGATAGACCTACAAGGCAGGGACCTTGTCCTGCTGCCCACTCTCCACACAACATGGTTTCTATATGTTCTTCCAACATCAGATAACTAGTCATTTCAAACCTCCCCCCACCCTGAGGCAGACTCGAGTTCACAAGTTGCCTCCCATCTACCTGCCCCTTTGCTGCACTACCCACCCTGTTCCCTTTTCCAACCATCCTCTCTCCAGGTCCCCATTTACCTTTCACTCCTTGCCCCCATGTCGTTGAGCTCCCATCATCACCTCTCCCTGGTCTTGCTGACCCATCTTCCTTCAGCTACCATCTCCCCTTCCAGTAATCCTCCTGGCTCCCTCTCTCCATCTCCCAGTTCTGGTGCCCTCTGTCACTTAGCTTCCAAATGCCTCCCACTGTTCGAACCCCACCCTCCCCTCCGTTGCCCTTATCACCCATCCCAACCTCCTCCTTGTAATGGGGCCGCCCACCTCCCTTTTCTTCGCCCTGGGTACCCTGTCTCCCAGTGCCACCACCTTCTCCATAGGGTCACCATCCTGCCAGTTATGACCAGCCCCAACACCCAGTTCCACCTCCTTTCTCACCTGCAAGGGAGCCATCGATGTCGTGCAGCACAATCTCATGTTCCAAGTGGAAGGCGGCCTTGTTGGAGACATTGAAGTAGTGGACCCGACTGAACCTGACACTCCAGCCACCGCAGCCTTGTTGACAGCTCCCGGTGATCGATGCCAGCCCCAGAGCCACGCAGCCAGGCCGGTCGAAGTTCACCAAGCGGAGCCCGTCCAGGGGTAGGAGCAGGCCCGTGCACGTGCAGAGCTGGGGATCCAGACCCTGGGCGTGACCCACCACAGTGAGGTTGCTGAGCAAGGCCCCTGCAGCCAGGCCCCAACCGCCAATGTAGGCCCTCAGGACCCGGCGGATATCCACCCCCGCCTCCTCGTTGTTGACCAGCAGGAAGTCGTGGAACTGGAGGGCCCCTCCCTCTGTCCACTCGGCCCCCTTCCTGCAGTTCCAGACGGTGAGGGAGTAGAAGGCCGCGGGCTGGGCGCTCCCCCCCCAGCACCTTCCCTCCCTGTTCGGGTGATAGGCCGGGAATATCCAGAGGCCGTACCAGCCCTGTGAGTGCACTGAGTTGTTGAGGAAGAGCCCGAGGGGGAGGCTACGTGGGCACAGGCTCTGGTCCCACGACGCCCCCTCTGGGTGTTCCAGCAGCCGGTACCAGAAGCCGAAGTGGGTGCCGCCCACCGCGGAGTTGCCCTGCAGGGTGTTGCTGGGGTGGGTCACCCAGAAGGCGGCCGGGGTGAGGTCGTCGTTCAGCAGGCTGGTGCTCTGGCGCACCTGCACGGCCAGGTTGTGCCGCAGCACGTTGTCCCGCTCCACTCCATCCTCCAGGAAGAAGGCCCCTCCCCTCACGTTGAAGGCCACGGTGTCCTCCACCAGCAGCCGGTGCGTGCCGTGGATGGTGACGGCGCGGTTAAAGGTCCGGTGGATTGAGCAGCCTCGCATGTACGAGCCGAAGGACAGGTCCCCCAACAGGTGCCAGTGGACGGGGGTAACGGCCCAGGCGGAACGCCTGTCCAGCATGGTACACCTGGGGAGGGGTCAGAAGGGTAGAGATGGGGGTGGGGGGGGGGGGGGGAGTTCTGTTACATGCATTTTTCAAAAATCTCAGAGAACCAGTTGTTCCAGTTTGGGATGGGGGATTGGTGACTGAGAGAGGCAGGGTTGGTGTTGTATGACGTGGACACGATTGACTGTGAGGATGGGGAGGGAGGTTGGGGTAGGATAGTGTGGGGTAAATTAGGGGATGGAGGGGAGGGTGGGATAGTATGGGGTGAGTTGGGTGGGGTAGGACAGGGTGAGAAGGCATAGGTAGGATAGGGACAGGCGGATGAGAAGGGTGGGGTAAGAGTGAGGAGGGTGAGGGTGGGGAGTGGAGGTTGCAATATGACGGACAGGAGGGGTGGAGAGATGAGGGAGAATTACCTCAACATATTCTATCCGGCCCTGCACCAGCCCCTGGTCAGGACGTGGAGAGTGGAACATGATGCAGCCTCCATACTCATCGCTTCCGATTTCCTCTCCCAGCCGCCCCTGGAAGCAGGTCTGGGTGGTGAACTCACCTGCAGAGAGAGAGAGAGAGGTGGGCCTTAGTGTAGAGGGGGGAGTGAGTGAGTGACTGAGAGTGATGTGAGTGTGTGTTGGGGGGAGGACGTGTATTTGTGCGCTAGTGGGAGGATGATGAGGATGGGATACGTGGGTAGTGGAGATGTGAGCGGGTGGGTATTGGAGATGAGTGGGTGGGTGGCAAAATGGATAGCCTTACTCTGTGTGTGTGTGTGTGTGTGTGTGTGTGCGTGCGTGTGAGAGTGAGTGAGTGAGTGAGTGAGAGAGAGCACATGCGCAGGAGGGGAAGAGAGAGAGGGGGAGAGGGGGGGTGAGAGAGGGGGGAGGGGGAGAGGGGGGGAGAGAGGGGGAGAGAGGGGAGAGAGAGGAGAGAGAGAGGAGAGAGAGGGGAGAGAGAGGAGAGAGGGGAGAGAGAGGGGAGAGAGGGGAGAGAGAGGGGAGAGAGAGGGGAGAGAGAGGGGAGAGAGAGGGGAGAGAGAGGGGAGAGAAGGGGGGAGAGAAGGGGGAGAGAAGGGGGGAGAGAAGGGGGGAGAGAAGGGGGAGAGAAGGGGGAGAGAAGGGGGAGAGAAGGGGGAGAGAAGGGGGAGAGAAGGGGGGAGAAGGGGGGGAGAAGGGGGGGAGAAGGGGGGGAGAAGGGGGAGGGGGGAGAGAAGGGGGAGGGGGAGGGGGGAGAGGGGGAGAGGGGGGGAGAGGGGGGAGAGGGGGGGAGAGGGGGGGAGAGGGGGGGAGAGGGGAGAGAGGGGGAGAGAGAGGGGGAGAGAGAAAAAAAAGGGGTTTGGTGTGGGCAGGATGGATTGGGTCAGGTAGGTGGGGGGAGGTTTTGTAGTGGGGGTATGGGAACCCCCAAGAGCTGAGGGGCTGTGATGTGTGGACACCCTCTCTCCTACTCTACCATGCTGCCTGGCTAGCCAACACTCCCCACGGTAGGCACTCCCTTCGTACCAGTGTCAAACCCTTCCGGACACCGCTCGATGTGGTCGTTCCACTCCATGTTGTTGGAGCCTCTCACCACCACGTTACGAGTCAGCAGCCCCACCTCAGCCCGAGCCTCCAGCACAGTCCCAGGGAGGGGCAGCACTGTGCCCAGGTGCCTGTATGTCAGCCCCTCCGTCAGGTACAGTGTCCTCCCATCCACTGACACGTTCCCGATCGTTCTCTGCTCACTCTCGCCCTGGCTGTGCCTGCACATTGAAAGGCAGGGTTAAAAGTTGTAAATGTGGGGAGGGGAGGGGTGGGAGGAGGTGGAGGGTTGGGAATGGGGTAGGGTAGAGGTTTGTGTAACACAGGAGTCACAGCCCCACACCAAGGTCTCAGCACAAGTGAACGACTCATTGTATTGAAGCACTGGAACAAGCAGAACCAAGCTCCTCCCACAGAGACACTCCCTCAGTACCGTCCCTCCCAGTGTGACGCTCCCTCGGTACCGTCCCTCCCAGTGTGACGCTCCCTCGGTACTGTCCCTCCCACAGAGACACTCCCTCGGTACCGTCCCTCCCAGTGTGATGCTCCCTCGGTACCGTCCCTCCCACAGAGACACTCCCTCGGTACCGTCCCTCCCACAGAGACACTCCCTCGGTACCGTCCCTCCCAGTGTGATGCTCCCTCGGAACTGTCCCTCCCACAGAGACACTCCCTCGGTACTGTCCCTCCCAGTGTGACGCTCCCTCAGTACCGTCCCTCCCACAGAGTGACACTCCCTCAGTACCATCCACCCCACAGTGTGATGCCCCCTCAGTACTGTCCCTCCCACAGAGTGACACTCCCTCAGTACCGTCCATCCATGGTGTTATGCTCCCTCAGAACTGCCCCTCCTACAGTGCAACAGATTCCCTAGTTTCTGTACCAGTGGTGGGCTGAGATCTTGACTCTGCCCTCTGGACCTTGGTGACCCTGATGAGGTTTCACATCCTGCCCAGCCTTGGCTACCCAAGAACAACAACATCATGGACTTGCCTGTCTCCAGTTGTTGCAATGACAATTTGGTCCCCTGCCTTCCAGCTCACAGCTTTCTGGAGTGTTATTGTTGATGTGCCCGCCTCTGCTGTCTCAGCCAGGTGAGTCCACGTTACAGGGATTGGCCGACCTGAACGAGGAGTATGGCAATCACAGCAGTCAGAAGAGCTAATTCAAAATCTACAGGTGTGTATAGACATTCCCTCAAAGGATGCCGTCTAAAGAATGGACTTGCAATCTTTATGCCTACATATTTCTGTGGGAATGAACTGTCTTGGCTTTCTGAGGATGTAATTGGTGAAGTTGACTGGAGGAACCAGTGGGAGTGGTGTATTTGAATCTCCAGAAGTCTGTGATAAGATTACATCCACAAAGTGAGGTCGGTGGCAATCCATTTCATGTGTATTTGGTTTTGTTTCAAGATTCATGTTGACATAGATTGGAAAACTTGTGGCTCTGATGTTGCTGTAAGTTATTCAGTGCACCTGTGAAAATAAACCTGGCTGCCTCAACTTCAGTCCACCTTTGAGCTACTTTGTAAGGATCACTGTGTGGCAATCCTTCCAGCTACATGGAATTGCTTTACAGGTAATTACACTGCTGAAATGAATCAAAATCAGAAACAGCTTTAATATCACCGGCATACATTGTAAAATTGGTTAGTGAAGCACAATAAGAACAACTGAGAAACCCTTGTATACTCAAACACTGCAAAGCTACCACATCTACATGGAGGGTGCTTTCTGCAAACACCTGCTATCTGCTGTTTCTTGCCAAGAATGCAGATCAGCTCCACATTTATTGACCCACAGCAGAACAGAATGGCAATGGCCCATTGCCTGAAGGTGCATCATGGAAAGTTGATGTGGCCCTGCATTGGTAAAAGCACTTTGATGTTTACACACTCCCCTTTGCTCAGATGGTATGGTGCTGCGATAAAGGTGTGGATCATGTTTACAGATGAAATGGCCAAGAAAGTGTTAATGCCTCTACAAACTCAGAACACTAAGGAAATTCAGCATTTCCCCAATGACTACTAATCTTTACAGATACGTAGAAAGTGTTCTGTGTTGAACACTCTGGCCAACACTACAAGCAATTGAAAAGTTGTGAACACAAGCCCAGTCCATCACGCACACCTGCCTCTCCTTCACGGACTCTGAACACACTACTAGCTGCCACAGTAAAACAGATAACATAATCAAAGACACCCCTCCCTGCGTGGTCATTCTTCCCCCTGCCATCAGGCAGAAGATACAAAAACTTTAAAACACATATCACTGGTCTCAGGGGTAGCTTCTGTCCTGCTGTTAATCAGACTCTTGAACAGACCTTTCACATGTTAGAAGAGGAACACTTGATCTGCCAGTCCACCTCGTCCTGCCCTTTACCTGCACTGCATTTCTCTGTAACTGCTAATACTATATTCTGCATTCTGTTTTTCTTTTTACTATCTTGATGTAATTACGTATGGCGTGGTCTGTGTGGATGGCACCAAGGCAACAGCTGCTCACTGTATCTCAGCACAATATACCAATTCCAGACAAATTTCCCGGTGTCCCTCTTGGTCACCTCTCTGAGACCGCTTCAATGACGCATGGTCACTCTTGGTTTGATTATCATTCTGTAAAGGGCCCTGTGATGTTTAATTGGGGTTGGAGTGCAGGGTGTTCACTGGAGTGTGCTATGGAAACTGCTGTGTGCACTCAGCTTACCGTGGAGCTCCAGTGTGCCCTCTCGAACAGCCAGAGTCTTGGATCCGTACAGGGGCAGTTCCCTGGAGCGCAGGTGGCCGTGAAGGGTGATGGTGGCTTTGTGTTGGAAAGGAGTGGAATTGGTTCCCACCTAGCCCAGGAAAAAAGGGGAAAAAAGTTTAATTGATGATCACCCCTACCCATCGCTTAGTACCTCAGGAGGGATACTGGGGACAACTCTCCTCCTGTGGCTGGACTCCCAAATGTGTGTCCCAAGAGGGGGAGCAGTAGAATCCCCTTGATTTGTCTGGGAGCTTTTACTTTCTGTCTCTTGGAGTGTAGGACCTGAGAGTGTGAGCCTGTGTCTGGAATCTTCTAGCAGATTAGAAAGTAACAGTGTGATAAGGTGACTGTGGAGACATTCGGACTGAGCCACAGCTGTTCATTCCATCTCCACACAGCCATCCATGGTGACTTGGTCTGACTGTGTGTTCCCACTGGTCTGGCACCCATGGTCAGCAGATGGCCGGACAGAGTGAGGGCCTCTTTGTACTGCGACTGCCCATGACTCGAGCCACTCCAGCAGAGAAACTGGGCGCCACAATGGTGGGGGGTGGGGTGGAGTTACCAGGTCCCTGAAATAGACCGCTCACACCGGGAGAAGTCCTTTCATCCGGACAGGGGGAGCACCCAGGATTTCCCTCCTTGCTGAGGGGGATTCCTCGGGTTCTCCCACCTTGGTGGCTGCAGGTCTTAACCAAGTAGATTCAGGGCTAATGTCCGTGGATTTCTGGAGATGAGGAAATGAAGCCCAACAGTAGTCATGGTCACTGAGTGGGCGAAGGGCAGAATGGCCTCCTCCAGCTCAAGGCTCTTTGAGAGTGCTGGGCTGGTGCATCCAGCTGGGTACTTTCCTGATGTGCAATCACATGACGGAAGGGTTCCCAACCTTTGATTGTTTCTCCCTCCACATGCACTGCCTGTCCTGCTGAGTGTTTCCAACATTTTCTGTTTTCAATTCATCCGCAATTTTTAATTGATTTACATCCTATTAGTTAGTAATATGCCCATCTTTGTGATGGACAACCCAATTAGCCAGCAGGGAATCAGAGGACCTGCAGTCAGGAGGAGCTCACAACCTCTAGGCCAGTAGTAACACCTACATCAGTCGCAGATCTCTCTTCACATTACGCATGTGCTTTACCCTGTATCACTGAGCTGTGGATTTGAGTTCTCCCAATCCCTCTAGTACCCTGACACCATCCTTCCCCAACCTCCATTACCTGGAGTAGACCGCCATCTGTGATCAGAATGTTCTCCGCCTGGAGTTCAATGTCGACCTCATCGAAGATGAGAGAACCACCTGCAAACAGGTTAAGGGCAGTGATCTCACTGATCTCTAACCTCCTCCACAGCCCCACCCTCCTGCCCGCACACTGCCCCTTTGGGTAAATACACAAGGAGAGGAGGTGGTGGTGGCAGGAGATGGAGATACACACCAACATGGAGCAGAAGGCCAAGTGCCCTGAACCTCTCCTGGTGTGGTCTTGCACAGTGTGCTTACTGAGGCCACACACACACACACTCTATATATATATATATATATATATATATAGATATATACACACACACGCACACACACAGGGAACTGTGCATCCGTACATCGCACACACACTATACACACACACACACACACACACAGGGAACTGTGCATCCATACATCGCACACACACACTATACACACACACACCCACACACAATATATACACACACGCACAATATATACACACACGCACAAGCACACTATACACACACGCGCACGCACAATATATACACACACGCGCACACACACCGGGAACTGTGCATCTGTACGTCGCACACACACACACACACACACACAGAGGGAACTGTGCATCTGTACATCGCACACACACAATATATACACACACGCACAATATATACACACACGCGCACACACACCGGGAACTGTGCATCTGTACGTCGCACACACACACACACACACACACACGCACGCACAATATACACACACCGGGAACTGTGCATCTGTACATCGCACACACACACCCGCACACAATATATACACACACACACACACAACACACACACACGGAACTGTGCATCCGTACATCGCACACACCCACTGCCGTGGGTCAGCACAACAGTGCACACCCCCCACCGCTGTGGGCCGGCATGGCACTGCCCCAATGCTGTAGGCTGGTACGGGCAGGGACTACTGCAGCAAAACGAAGAAAGGACAGAGTCTGGAAATCTTGAGAAACACACACAGGTGCTGGAGGAACTCCGCAGGCCAGTCAGCATCCATGTTGGAAAATGAGCAGCTGATGCTCTGGGCTGAGACTGGAGAGGAAGAGTGTTTGAAATAGAGGGCTATGGGTAACCATAGGTAATTTCTAAGGTAAGGACATGTTTGGCACAGCTTTGTGAGCCGAAGGGTCTGTATTGTGCTGTAGGTTTTCTATGTTCTATGAACTTAGAACATAAAGGTGTGGAGGAAGGTAGGTGGATGGGGGAAGGGGAATGAAGTGGGAAGCTCAAAGGTGACAGGTGGAAGAGCCAGAGGATTGAAGAAGGAATCTGATAGGAGAGGACAGAAGACCTTGGAATAAGGGGAAGGAGGTGGGAACAAGAGGGAAGTGACAGGCAAGTCATGAGGATGGAAAGGGGAAGAGAAAGGGTGAGAGAGCTACTGGAATGAGGGAAAACAAAAAGGGGGTGGGTAAACAGAGGAGAGTGGTTACCAGAAGTAGACAAATCAATGTTCATGCTGTCAGGTTTAGATCAGCAAGACAGAATATGAAGTGTTGCTACTCTGGCCTGTCTCTGGGCTCATCTTGGCCAGGGAGGAGGCCGTGGACAAACGTGTTAGTGTGGGAATGGGATATGGTCACCTGGAGATCCTGCCTTTTGCAGTGGATAGAGTGAAGGGGCTCAGCAAAGCAGTCCCCAAGTGCTCCAGCATTCTGTGTGTGTTGCTCCACTGTCAAAATACGCGATTCAAGGGTCCGCGCCTGTTTTAGGAGCTCCTGCCAAATGGTGCACAGGAGTCTGGGCAGCTTCAAATGACTCCTGTAGGACCCTGAATTGTCAGCAATGTGACTGCTGTGTCCCCATTCCCTCGAGCCCAACTCCAGTTCGCTCTATGTCAGCAGCAGGAGGGCTCTTGAGTGGTCACCTTGAATAAGCAGCATCTTTAGCACGGGTGTGCTTTGGTCCAACAGGATGGTTTGGCCCTTGGTGATGACCACCAGAGAGCCCTTCTCAGGGGGTGACTGACCTCCCCACGTGTACCGTGATGACCACACATCGACATAGTAGTAATCTGCGAAGTCCTGCCAAAAATAATGAACAGGTGAGGACAGGAAAAGGCCATTCAGCCCATTAAACTTGTTCTGCCATTTCTCTAAATCTGAGCTGATCTACCTCAATAGCATTTCCCATGACTCCCGTTAAGATATCAACCAGAATCAGGTTTATTATCACTAGCATGTGTCATGAAATTTGTTAACTTAGCAACAGCAGTTCAATGCAATACATAATATAGAAGAAAAAAGTAAAAATAAATAAGTGAATCAATTATGGTATATGTATATTGAATAGATTAAAAATCATACAAAACCAGAAATATATTAAAAAAGTGAGATAGTGTTCAAAGCTTCAATGTCCATTTAGGAATCAGATAGCCGAGGGGAAGAAGCTGTTCCTAAATTGCTGAGTGTCTGCCTTCAGGCTTCTGTATCTCCTACCTGATGGTAACAGTGAGAAAAGGGCATGCTCTGGGCGCCGGAGGTCCTTAATAATAGACGCTGCCTTTCTGAGACACTGCTCCTTGAAGATATCCTGGGTACTTTGTAGGCTAGTGCCCAAGATGGAGCTGACTAAATTTACAACCCTCTGCAGCTTCTTTCAGTCCTGTGCAGTAGCCCCTCCATACCAGACAGTGATGCAGCCTGCCAGAATGCTCTCCACAGTACATCTATAGAATGATCACCTCTCACTCTTTTAGACTTCAACTGGCTTTTTACACCGGAGCTATTGTCTCCTAATAAGGCCTACTTCCATCTCAAAAATTTCCAGCCCCCTTGCACTGGGACAACATCACCTTACATTAGGATATTACCGATCCCCATGTCATATCCACCCTTCTCACATTCTCACCCTTCCAGATCCCATCTATACTTCTTACATTCCATCTCCCCGCATCTTGTGTTCTGCCCCTCCGCATATTCCTATCCCGCCGGACAATTCTCTGCCCCCCACTGTCTTTCAAAGGCCACAAATCCCTCACCAGTTTGGCGATGCCATTTCCCTTTACGTTGACCTTGACCTTGGTCTTCTGGGAGGGTGATTGTGCACCAGTGATGCAAACAATGTTGGTTTCATTCACAGACCGGATCTCACAGACAGCTTCAGCCACAGTGACAGAAGTCTCATTCGTGCTGGAAGTACAAGAGGAACCATCATTGTGGGAGGTGCGCAGGTCTACAGGTGAGTATAATTGCAGAAAGGTAGGAGTGCTGGGTGCTCTACTTGTACTTATTTCTTGGGATCTGAATATCCCCGGCAAGCCCAGCATTTATTGCATGTCCCACCTTAATTTCCCTCGAGAAGGCGTGGGGGAACTTCTAGTGAAGGTGCTCCTGTAGTCCTGTTGGGAGGGAGTTCCAAGAGTTCGACAGTGGTGAGGATGAAACAAGGAACATTTCCAAGGTGGGACAGCGAATGACAGGAGGGCAATCAGTGTTTGCTGCCCTTGTTTCTCTTGGTGGTACATGTCAAGGATTTGGGAGCTGCTGTTGGTGGAACCTGGGTGAGAAACTGCAATGCATTGAAAGACAGTGAACACTGTGTGTCGGTGGTGGAGAGAGTGTGTTTAGGGTGGTGGATGACATATGGAGAGAAGGCAGGAGATTAGGCTTGAGAGGGATAATAAATCAGCCATGAGTGAATGGCAGAGCAAATTTAATGAGCTTATTTCTGCTCCAATGCCTTCTGGTGATATGCACTAATCAAATGGGCTGTTTTGAACTGGTTGGGGTTAACTGTCTTGACTGTTGCTGGAGCTGCACTCAATGGGCACTGAATGTTCCTACACACTCTCCACAAGTGGGGGCCACTGGAAATTACCCTGTCTCTGGGCTGCCCCTGCAGCAGCAGTCTTTGTGTCCCTGGTTCAGCTTCTGGGCAATAGTGACTCCCTGCATCACTATTCAAGGACAGATTTATGCAAGAGCTAGAGGTCCACTAACCCCTCTCCTTGTTCAGGGTTCACTCTCCACACAACATGGATCAAATTTCTCAGGGATGAGAGTAGAAACCTAAACTGGCATTGCCAGACTCCCTACAGATATTGTTCGGAGAGAGAAGCAGAAATGTCAGTATAACTTGACCTGCCCAACTCACGCCTACAAGTGAGAGCTTGTGTGGAGGATTGGTCAGACCGAGGATATTCACAGCAAGGCACCGGGCAGCAAAGTGGAAATGTATCACAGCAACAAGTTAGTCAATGGGGACAGTCTCAAAATCAGAACCTAACTCAACAGAAGTTAAACCAATTATCGTATGTTTGGGATTAAAGTATTCTGCTTAAGAATAATTATTATACCTGGAAATGATCAATGGAAAGTAACATGTCTCCTGAGAATGACACAGAAGTGGACAGGTTCTTCCAAATGTGATATCCAATTGGATTGGAACCTACACTCACCTGAAGCCCGATCCTGTGATGGTCAGTTTGGTGCCTCCTGCTGTTCCTCCTCGCCTGGGCTGAACGGCGGTCACCACAGGGGTCAAAGCTGACGTGTAGGTGAAGGCGTTGGGCAGCTGGACTGAATCTTCACCGTTTACAACGGTCACGTTGCACTCCTGCTGAGGCCCAGTCCCTGGACAGGCAGGTGTCATGGGGTCAGTCTACATCACTGTACCAACTTCATTAATCATTGGCCTTCTCATCTTCTCTAAATAACTAAAACTACCCTGCCGACATCCACATCTACATCTGTGGCTTCCCAGAACATGCTGCTGTTCTGTGATGTGTTGGGAGAATTAAGTGTAAACCTCTTCCCTTCACTCGGAGGTTGATGTGATTCGAGGTGCGGTGTGGCCTGTGCCTGTGTTCTATGCAGGAAGAAGCTGATCCAACACAAATCGGCAACGTTGACAAACAAGCTTATTTCTGCTGAACCCTCCACCTCATGCACCACAGTCCGCACCAGTGAAACACTTTGTGCACTGTGGACACAGACCTGCTGTGGGAAGTAATTGATATTAACAGTGCTGGCAGAGATATAAAGTGCTTGGATCAGTAGATCTTGCATTCTCCAAGGTCTGAACCAGAGGGTCATGCCACATCTAACCCAGAGCATTAAGTTGCAATACTTAGACATTCTAGTGTGATATTGAGGGAGTGCCGTATTGAAAGGTGGCACTGAGGGAATGCCACACTGT
The DNA here is from genome assembly GCF_048418815.1 of Hemitrygon akajei. Taxonomy (NCBI): domain Eukaryota; kingdom Metazoa; phylum Chordata; class Chondrichthyes; order Myliobatiformes; family Dasyatidae; genus Hemitrygon; species Hemitrygon akajei. The sequence goes on from NC_133124.1 coordinate 110,747,731, forward strand.
GGGAGGGGTGGCACTGAGAAAATGCCACACTGTGGGAACGGCACACCGTGAGACAGGTGGCACTGAGAGAATGGCACACAGTGGGAGGGGTGGCAATGAGGGAATGCCACGCTGTGGGAGGGGCAGTAGTTGAGGAAGTGTCACAAGTGAATGGACAGTTTCCAGATATGTGTCCAACCAGGACTGATAAAGCAGCTGCAGAAGCAGATTGATTAAGGGGAAGGGAGGGACAGAGGGAGTGAAACCACTCCCCCTCCCCTCCTCAGAAGTGCAGAGGCCAGTCTGTGGTGGGATTCCCAGCCTGAAGTGGACCAAACCCAGGGCATCTTTCTCAACTGTGGTGTGTGCATCCTCACCATTATTGAGAGGCAGGTGGCAGTGCAGGCTGCTGGAACTGGAGGTCGCTGGCTCCACTCTGCATTCACCATCGCACACAAACACTTGCGATTTCTGCATGTCAAATCCAGTGCCCTTCACCATCAGGACCAGGCCACCACCAAAGCTGCCTGTGAACCAGGAGAATATGCATGGTTAAAATGAGGCTCCGGAAACCAGATCTATTGTCACTGCAGTGTCCAACGCTAGAGAGGGTGCAGGAAGAGAGACCCACAAGACAGGGTGGGTTCACAGACCAGGGCCTTGTAATTCAGGGCAGCACAGAGCAAGGATACCCTGAATAAATTCCTTATTTAGCTGCAGATGGAGGACAGGTGCTCAGCAGCATCAGGACGTGAAGCTCTGGAGGAGGTGCGGAACTGAATCACCAGGTTGGCTCAGGGGCGGGTGGACATCTCCATTGGTGGCACAGCTGGTAGAGCTGCCATCTCATAGCCCCAGCTCAATCCTAACCCCTGGTGCTGGCTGTGTGGAGTTGGTATGTTCTCCATCTGACTACATGGGTTATTTGGGCTGGGCTGGTATCTAAGGGATACATGGGTAAGTGGGCAATTGATTGAAACAAACAATCTGAGAGGCATTTGGAAAGGAAGTTTTCACTTGTTAGATGGAAGACTTAAAAATCACTTTAAAAAAGAAGGGATTATCTATACAGGGCAGATGTTCTCCTGGGGAGTCATGAGTCTTTGGAGCTCTCTCCCTCAGTGGGTGGTGGAAGCAGACTCTTCGGATAATTTTTCAGCAGTGGTAGGTTCTCGATAAACAAGGGATGAAGGATAACTGGGTGTAGACAGAAACGTGGAATTGAAGATACCAAATAATCAGCCATGATCTTATGAGATAGGATTGAGGGGCAGAATAGCCTCCTTCTGCTTTTGGTTTACCTGTTCAAAGCATTAAAAGGATTCAAGTATCTGTACATGCCTTCAGCTGGAGAGACAGAAGTTATGTTGAGCTGGTACTGAAATGAGAAGCCAGAGTTTGCGTATCCTCTCCTGACATGTTCCAGCAGGATTGGGAAGTTGCCCCCAGCGTGATGTCCTACAGTGCACTCCACACAGCTCTCATTAGCCATGGTCACATTGCACAAGACGCCATCGATTGACACCATGACCTCAGAGACACCAGATCCCAAGCTTTGCCCAAGAATGGTGAGTGTGGTTCCACTTACACCTAAAACAAATAACTAAGTTGTTAAAACAGCTCTTGGGTTCAGTGCGATCTAGGGGAAGTAGTATGATCATTAGGAACAGGCTGTGAGGAGTTCGGTGATGGGTTGAGAGGAAAGAGAGTGGTGGTGAGCTCATACAGAGTATTGGGCAGGTTGGTCTAATTCTGTGTGTGAACTCTATGTCATTCTAACCAAACCCATCATCCCACAGAGCTTCTGCCTCCTCCAGTTCATACCTCCAGCTGGTTCTTGAAGACGAGTTCAAGTTCTAGAGTGAAAGGCCACTGACAGCAAAGATCTGACCATAGTCACATCCAGGGCAATGAATTGGTTGGGTATTGGAGAAAGGTGAGAATGGGGTGAAGGGGTGTTGAGGATGGATGGTGAGGGAGGGTGGGAAGGTTTGGGATCAGGTAGGATGGCATGGATTGGATTGGATGGGTGAGTGTTGGCTAAGGGTGAGGGAGGGTGGGATGGTTGTGAATGGAAGGGGGTGGTGTGGAATGGGTGCAGTGTACCGGGCTGGTATTGAACTGGGCACTGGAGGATGATGTTCCAATGAGCACTCACCACTGGTTGGAGAGACAGCGAGAATAGTGGGCGTCTCTGTTTGGTTGCAGGTGAAGGTCAGGAGTGGGTACACCATGGAATAAACTGTAACCTTTACTTGGACGGTGCCTGGGCCACAGGCTGGAGAGACACACGTGACTTCTCCCGGGGTGATGGTGAGAATGCCGCAAGTGGAGCCATCAACTGTCACAGTAGTGGCACCAAGGACAAAACCGTTCCCCTTGATGGACAATGTGGTGCCTCCGTTAATGCCTCCCGAGGCTGGGAGCAGAGAAGCTGTGGCAGCACTGGTGAGCCACAGAGTCTCGGCAGATAAACCCTTGTCCAAGATCAAGACCCTGAGGGAGTGTGAACCAACAGGTAGGGGTCCCACAGTAGTGTTCAAGCTGCTGTCTGAAACTTCAGCAGGTCTATAGCTGGCAGTGCCAACTAAAATAAGAACCATCTCGACTTGGCTGCCAAATCCTCGGCCACTTATGGTCACATCAGTGTAGACAGTGTCCAGGACATCTGGGGAGACAGTCAGCACGCTTGGTGTGATGCTCTCAGTGTAGGTGAAGTTACAGGAGCCAGTACATGTGGCCAAGAGACCTCGTACCCAAATGCTGACAGTCCCACTGGAGACAATGGAGGCGGATGAATCACAGGAGATATGAGTGTAATTCACAGATACAACTGTGCAGGGCACAGACGCCAGCTGCACCTGGATGGTACTGGAGGACTTTCCGAAGCCTGCGCCGGTGAGGGTGACCCTGGTCCGTCCTGTGGTGGAGCCCAGGCTGGGGGTTACCCTGTCCAGGTGAGGGAGCAGCACAAAGTGGCGGCTGAATTCGTCAGATGGCGTGGAGATGGCAGAGCCATGATTGTGGACATTCACTGACACCAGAGCGGCCACCCCAACTTCCATCTCTTCCTCCACATCCACATGGCATACAATCTCCCACTCTGTGCTGTGTTCAATGATGCAAGGGTGCTGTCCAACTCTCACCTGAAACAAGACAGAACAGCTGCATGAGGGCTCACACCGGGCAACAAACTTCCAATCTGCACTGACCGACTGAACTCAATGCCAGCACGTTCTAATCTGCAATGACCTGTCCCAAGGAGACGTTCAAAATTAAATGAGAAGCAGGGAGCAGAAAGAGAAGTGGGCAGACACAGTGAGATGAACAGCATGGAGAAATAGAGAGGGGTGGGCAAAAGCATTGACAGATAGAAGGAGAACTATTTCACTGACTGTAAAAGATTCTGGATGTTTCCTTCAGTACAATGTAATTAAAGAGATAAACACCCTGGTAGTTACATCGATAAACAGAGGCTAGATTAAAATTTTGTTGTGAATGTCTGTACATTAAAACACAACATTGGCATCGGGTCAAATGTGTGGAACCCTGTTCCCAGCATATCAAGGAAATATCATCAGCAGAAGGTCACACGTTCGAGAAGGTGACCCACTCAGTGGGGATGGACAATAAATGTTGGCCTGGACCGCAATACCGAGGAAGGAGTAAGGGTGAAACGATATTGAATTACCTCATTAGCACAGGTGACGTTGCTGAATCCAGTGCCCACGATGGTAAGCTTGTCGTATATAGTGCCATTAGATGGTGTGATGCTGTTGATGGTGGGGGAGTAGCAGGGAGACAAAAGGAATGTGAAGTCACTGCTGTCCGAAGTGCTGTTGCTGATCTGGGGACAGGTGGGCTTGGCTGCTGTACAGTTACCACCATGTTCCTGTTGTGACTGCGCCGTCTCCAAGTGTCCTGGGGACAGAGATTATGTTGTCAGCCCAGGGAATGGGGTACAAGGAGAGCAATACATTGAGACCAGTCCCTACAGCTGGATTCGTGGATAGCAGTTGTCCAAAATGGTTCCATTTCCTCAGTCTGCTGGTGTCCTTTCTAGAACTTTGCTGGGTGAACTCTACCTGCCCTAGTCTGGCAAGCCCTTGTTTCTACAATTCTCAGTACAGGTGAAATCTTGACCTGCAAATGTTCATTTCCCTCTACAGGCGCTGCCTGTCCTGTTGACTCCTTCCCTCAATCTCCCATCTCCATAGTACCATGCAGCTCCTCTAATCTGGCAACAAGAAATAACAAAAAACTGGAGCACCAAAAGACAATTGAGCCCTTTGAATCTTCTGCACCATTCAATATGATCATGGGTAATCCTCTTATCTCAACATTCAAGACCTTGAGTCCAAAGCTCCTGACCTGGCCAAATGTGAGAGAGAACTCCAGAGTGCACCACTCTGGTGAAGAAATCCTCTAGGTACAAAATTCTGAGACCATGACCCAGCCTCCCTCCACCTCTACCAGCCCTCTTCTCCAGGCAGGAAACCATTCTCCCCACATCCAAACTATGGAGCCCCATCAAGTATTTTAATGAGAACCAAATTATCCTTCTGATCTCTAATGAATACAATTTGAGTCAACCCAATTTCTCCTCATACAAAAGTCCCATCATCCCACGAACCAGTCTGGTGAACCTTCACTGTACTCCCCCCATGGCTAGGTTATTCTTCGTTCAAGAAGGAGACCGAAGCTGTGCACCGTACTCCAGGTGTCAAGCCTCTGCATAACCGCAGAAGCACATCTTTACTCCTGAGCTCAAATCTTCTGGAAGTCAACATGCCATTTGCCTCTCTCAACTATTTTCTTCACTGCATAGTTGCTTTCAAAGAAGCTAGTTAAATTCAGAGATGGTTACAAACCTTGATTCAGAGAGACCACATTCACAGATTTTAAAGAATCTGAGGAAGTGACAGCAAGTGCATTTATTTAATAATTTGTTCGCAGGGGCAGAGACAGAGGACTGATGGATAGCTGAGGTAGTTCCTGTACTTCAGAAAGGGGACAGAATAAGTCCAGAGAATTATTGACCCTTCAGCAAACATTGGTGGTGGAAATGATAACAGAGTCCCACTAAAGACCAGAAGAATGTCTAGGGATGAAAAGTATAATAATCAATAGATTTTAAGGTGGGAAGTTTTGGTCTACAATATTACATTCTTGAAGTAACAGAAGGCGAAACAGTAGATGGAACTTAACTACATTTTTAAGATAGTCAAATGATCATAAATATTAAGTTAGAAGAAGCAGCAGAAAGGACTGCTGATTGTCAGAACAGAGAGTTGAAAGTATAGGATAGTTCATCATAGGACTATAGAAACATAAAAATCTACAGCACATTACAGGTCCTTCGGCCCTCAATGTTCTGTTGAGCATGTAACCTACTCTAGAAACTGCCTAGAGTTTCCCTACCGCATAGCCCTCTATTTTTCTAAGCTCCATGTTCCTACCTAAGAGTCTCTTAAAGACCCTATTGTATCCACCTCCACCACCGGCAGTGCATTCCATCACCCACCACTCTCTGTTTGAAAACTTACCCCTGACATCCCCTCTGTACCTACTTCCATGCATCTTAAAACTATGCCCTCTCATATTAGCCATTTCAGCCCTGGGAAAAAGCCTCTGACTATCCACATATCAATGCCTCTCATCTAATACTCTTCTGTCAGGGCACCTCTCATCCTCTGTCGCTCCAAGGAGAAAAGGCCAAGTTCACTCAACCTATTCTCATTAGGCATGCTTTCCAATCCAGGACACATCCTTATAAATTTCTTCTGCACTCCTTCTATAGTATTCACATCCTTCCTGTAGTGAGATGACCAGAACTGAACACGGTACTCCAAGAATCATGGAAGTTTCTATAGGAGGGGATGTAGAGAGCAAGTTTCCATGTGTCAGAAAGTGCTGAACTCCAGGCTGGCATTGTCAGATGATCACCACAAAATCCCACAGGGAATTCAGGAGACACTTCTCCATCCAAAGATCAGCGAGAATGTGGGACTCACTCCTATTGGGAGGGAGCAAGAGTATGTACTCCATACATGAGTGGGGAGGAACACGTACAGATTTAGATGTGGAAAGGCAGGAGGATCATAAATAAAAGCATCAACTGGTAGGGCCCAATGGCTTGGGAGCTGTGACTCATACGGAAACTTGCACTGTAGTAGTTGGGCCTCTTGATCACCCTGGATTTCACTCACTGGTGGCTGCAGCTTCAGCTGCCTGGGTCTAGAGTTCTGAAATTGTCTCCCAAAATGTTATGCCAATCTAGAAAACAGTGTGAGAATGTCCCTCTTTGGTAAAGCTGCAGAGTCTGAGGGATCTCATACCACAGATACATTTACAATACAGTGGATTTCAGTTAATAGGGACACATTGAGACCAATACATTTTGGCCCATTTAAACGGCTGTCCCAATTAGCCAAAGCTTCACGAAATAGTTAAAAAGGTATAAGAAGTTTAACTGAGTAACAAATTATGTATTTAAGTGAAATACAGAACAAATTAAAGCACCATTGATACTACTATGGTACTATAAAGCTGTGTATTAATTCCCAATTGTTATCGACGTAGGAATTCTAAATTCAACTAGTATATCTGTATGCTGCATACACCTGGTGTAGATAATGGACTGCCTTCACACAATGCTACTGATGATTGCATCCTCCAAATCATCACTTTCATTGTAACATTCAAGGTGATTGCTAATACCTTCAAATTATTTATAGTTTGTAATTTGTTGAATTAATGAAATTGTTTCATTTTCACTCCCGGCCTAAATACTTGAAACCCGCAGTGAGCAAAGCAGCTCTGAATTGTCTTATTGCTTATTTCTTGTCAACTATCAGTGACAAAATTCACTGCTTTTTGAACATGTGTACCCAACTGACACTACTTAAAATCTGTTCATTCTAAGCAAGGAGTAGTGTCTAACGGCCACATCAGTGCAGTCATCTGTCGCTATTTAGAAACTGTGTAGTAGCGATCTCCTGCCCCAATTAAGTGGCACGGCATTCCAAATAAATGAAAGGAATCCCAGCTATTTTCTAGATTACTTTTTCTTCTTTAAGTGTTGTCCCAAATAAATGGCTTCCCTGATTAACCAGAATCCACTGTATTTACATTTATTACAGATATTCTGTGCAAGAGACACATCCATTATCTTCTTTAACCTTGCACAAAGTTACACCAAGTTATAAAAGGAAAGGTAATATGGGAGAACTTTGTTTAAAGTTTTTTACTGTTTAATTGCTTTCGACAATGGCTTACAGACTCAGTATTATGTAGCATGGTAACACTGTCCACTGAGTCCAAATACAAATACTTTATTGTCACCAAACAATTAATACTAGAGCGTACAATCATCACAGCGATATTTGTTTCTGCGCTTCACGCTCCCTGAAGTACAAATCAAAGTAAATATAATAACAATTTAAATTATAAAGCATAATTAGAAAATAGAAAAGGGGAAGTACAGTAATGCAAGTCAGGTCCAGATATTTGGAAGATACAGCCCAGATCCGGGTCAGGATCTTTTCAGCAGTCTTATCACAGTTGGAAAGAAGCTTTTCCCAAATCTGGCCTTACGTATCTTCATGCTCCTGAACCTTCTCTCGGAGGGAAGTGGGACAAAAAGTGTGTTGGCTGGGTGGGACTTATCCTTGATTATCCTGGCAGCACTGCTCCGACAGCGTGTGGTGTAAAGTGAGTACAAGGATGGAAGATTGGTTTGTTAGTGGACTCTGCTTGGTTAGCCCAAGTCAGGTCATTTGTGATATTCACCCCGAGGAACTTAAAGCTTTTGACCTGTTCCACTTGCGCACCACTGATGTAGATGCTCCGGTAGGTGAATTGCAAAGCATCGAGATTGACCGGTAAGTTATGGTTGACATGTGCCATAACCAATTTCTCGAAGAACTTCATAGCAATTGATGTTAGAGCCACAGGTCGGTAGTTATTCAGGCATACCACTTTGCTTTTCTTCAGCATCGGGATTATCGTTGCCTTCTTAAAATATACCAATGCTCTAAGCACTATTTACTCTAATTCTACACTAATCTCATTTTTTGATTCCCATATTCCCATCAACTACCCATAACCCCAGGATTTCAGACCTCACCCCCACACCAGACGCAATTTACTGTGAACAATTAACCCACCAACCCACACATCTTCAGGGTGAAGGAAAGTGAAGCAGCTGAGAGAAACCCACGCAGTCACAGTGAGAACATGCAAACTCCACAGAGACAACATCTGAGGTCAGGACTGAAACTGGTTCTCTGGAACGGTGAGGCAGTGTCACCCACCTTATGTGCTTAATGACGAATAAGGGTCAGTAGATATTTGAAAAAGGAAGACTGTTTGAAGCCCCACTTCAGAGGTTACACCCTTTGTTCTCACCCAGATACTCTCTGGAAAAACCATTGACTGACAGATTACAATGAGGGGCCTGTCATCTCTGTCCCTACATTTACACATGCTTGGTTGTGTACTCTGAGATTTCTTTCTGCTTCATTGCTTTTCTTGTCAATGGTAAAACACAGCAGATATAATGGATGCAAATACGTTTTGATAATTGTTCGCCACTACCTTGGTCACTGATCAGCTGTAATGACAGGGAACTTCATGATTGAAGAACATTGGTCCACCTGTCTACAATGTGTGCTCTCCTGAAGTTAGCAATTTTTGCTGAAAGGAGTACTGTTTTAGCCACATCTCGAACAACCAGTGATGTCTATTGGGCAATACTAGTGTCTCACTTAATGGGTGACCTCTTTAATAGCAACAAATCTAACCCAGCCAGGGAGCTGAGATGGTCTGGGATATATCCTCTTCTCAGTACTACCATTAGTGGAGGTATAGGAGCCAGAAGACCCACATTCGATGATTTAGTAACACCTTCTTCCCCTCCACCATCAGGCTTCTGAAGGGTCCATGAATCCATGAAGACGACCTCATTATTTTTTTGCATCATTGATTTATTTTATAATTTATAGTAATTTTATGTCTTTGCACTGCTGTAAGATAACAAATTTCATGTCACATAATTCATATAAATCTGATTTGGATTTCCATTAACCTGGTCCTGGTACTGCTTGAAAATCTGCAGACTGAAAATGGATGAACTCACCAGATAGATATTCTGCCTCAATCCCAGCCACAGAAACGCGCAGGTTTAAGGAGTTCTCCTCCGCTGCCCTCACATGCACTATGCCTTGTAGGAAGATCTTACTGTTCTGGTCGATGTAACCACTGCTGTAGAAAAATGAGCCAGGGGAGGTGAAGCGGTGGGAGAAAAAGCCTACATGGAAAAAGGGAGATTTCTTGGTCAGCTTAACCAGCACAAAATAAGGAAAGCTCTGGCATTTATGTACAACCTTCTGTGATCTCAGGATCTCCACAAGCAATTGACAGCCAGTGAAGGTCTTCTGGCAAAAGACAGTGTGATAATGTGGGAAGCGGGGCAGAAAAGTTTAGGAGATCTTAAGGATTGTAGGAGTTCATTGGGAACATGGAGTGAATAAAAGGAAATGAGTGTAGGACTGGTGCAGAAACTAAGTGCATGAGGAGGAACAGGAGAGTTCTCCCCACACTCTGATTCCTCATCCAACATCACTTCAACTGATCATCAACTCATTTTCACAACATCGTTTGAGAGTTTTTTTTTTTGTTATCTACAGTGATTGCTCTTCAGAAGGACCCTGTGGGCTGGAAAGTTCTTTGGGACATCCCGAGGCTAATGTTAGGTGCTGGAGAAAGGCCAGTCCCTGCTGAACCATCTCCCCATGTCCAAGCTCAATTTTGTTCCACAGTGTGAATGAAATTATTAGAACACCCAGAAGAAATGCTGTTAAATCTGAAAAAGTAACCAAGGTAGCACAAGAGATTTTGAGAGATCCAGAGATCCAGAGCAACACACATAAAATGTCAGAACAGGCAGGATTTCCTGATGGCCACCCATTTTAATTTGACTTCCCATTCTGACATGTCAGCCATCTCCACTGCCACAATGAGGCCACACTCAGGTTGGAATAGCAACACTTCATATTCTGTCTGATGGCATGAACATTGATTTCTTTAACTTCTGGTAACTTCTATCCCCTCAGCATTCTCCCTTTTTCTATTTCCCATTCTGGCTCCCCTCTTGCCCTTTGTCTTCTCACCTGCCCAACAGCTCCCCCTGGAGTCCTCCTCCTTCCCTTTCTCCCCCCCCCCTTATCAGGTTCCTTCATCTTTAGCCCTTTACCTTCTCCTCCTATCAGCTGCCAGCTTCTCACTTCATCCCCCTCACCTGGCTTTACCTATCACTGGCCAGCTTCTCATTCTGGCCTTTCCACCCCCCTACCCTTCTTTCCAGTCCCAATGAAGGGTGTCAGCCTGAAATGTTGACTGTTTGTTTCCCTCCATAGATGCTGGCTGACCTGCTGAGTTCCTCCAGCATTTTGTGTGTGAAACAAAGATGAACTTTAGGCATATGACAAGGTCCTATCAGCTTGACTTTACCAGTTAAATTAAATGCACAGCTGGGGTACTTGCCTGCTGGAGTGCCGGTATTTCCACTGATAAACCCCCTGCCTTTGTAATTCACATCACTGGACCTGGAGACACTGAAGACTCGGTAGCTCAAGCCCTGGACAAGAGGTGGGGCCTCCCACCGCCAGTGGATTGTGTCCCCTACAAGGATATTGAGCACTGATGGATTCCAGCTGTACCCAACTCCTAGGGCTGTTCAAAAGAAAAGTAGTCAGCAGAGTAGCTTCAGAGATAAAACCAATTTGAATAATAAGTTTAGCGAATCAGAATTTGCATAATTTTAATCTTAATCTCTAACTTTCTTTCAATAAAGAGTGCTATATAGCTCTCAGTGCAAGGGCTCTCTCCCTAAACAGAACACATCACATTGAACAGATTACACATTTATTTTTGATACTTGTCACCAAGTGATGGTCTTTGAATTTGATTCAAACCTTTACCCAGATAGGGAAGAATGCAAATCTGGAGCCCCACTACTTACGGAAGGAAGGAGAGAGAGTTACCGACCAGTTGGCTGAATCAGTAGAAGGGAAAATGTTACTAAGGAAGTGATTTCAGGGCACTTGGAAAATAATGGCAGGATTAAGCAAAGTCAACATGACTTGACAGAGGAAAATAATGTTTGACTGATCTGAGCTTCTAGAGGTTATAACTAGCAGAATAGATACATGGGAAGCTTGTGGATAGGGTGTAACTGCGCTTTCAGCAAGTCTTTGAGCACACAGAGCACAAGGCATCAGAGTGGCACAGGGTGAGGACTGGTTAAAGAACAGAAAGCTGAGAGGGTGAATGAATGGGTCACTTTCTGGCCGGGAGCGGGTGTCACAGGTTAATGCTGAATGCTCGGCTCTTATAGATTCATAGCGTCATAGTTCAATACAACCAGTCAACCAGACCAGTCCATGTCGACCATGGTGCCCAACAGCTAGACCCAATTTTCTGCATTTTCCCCTAAGCACTGCCTTTCCACATACAGTACCTATCCAAGTGTTTCCTAAGTGATACCGTTGTACCTGCCTCAACTGCTCCCTGTGGCAGCTCAGTCCATATGCTCACTACTCTTTGCATGAAAAAGTTGCCCCTCAGATCTCTCTTAAATATGTTCCCTCTTACTCTAAACCTGTGCCTAGGACCCCCTACCCTGGGGGAAAGACTGGTATCATGCACCTTATCTATGCCTCTTAATTTTAACAGTTCACAATCAATGAGATGAAATGATCGGGCCAGGTGCAGTGCGTCTAGATTTACAATGCTATAAAGCAGAGTGAAGGCAGGCTTGTGAGGAAAATAGATAATTTGGAGTATATAGAGAGGTGGTGAATAGCTAAATTCATGGAGGCAGAAAATAATCTGAAAATGCAAATCTTTGGTAGAGGAACATTGAAGAACAGTGCACATTTAAAGTGAGAAGTTGCGAGGTGCTGGTGTTCAAAGGGAACCAGGTGTTGTTGTACAAAAATCACAGGGAGTTAAAACACAGATACACCAAGCAGCTGGGAAGGTAAATGGAGTATTGCAGAGGATTGAGTACAAGAGGAGAAAGTTCTTGCTCCAATTATATCAAGTCCAAGTGAAACTATTTCACGAACATTGTGTACAGATGTGCTGTCCCTACCTAGGGAAGGATGTGTTTGCGATAGAGGGAGAGCCATGAAGGTTCACCAGATTGGTTCCTGAGCTATCTGATTTGTCATGTAAGCATGCATTAAACAGACCCTGATCCTGTTTTCTATAGAAGTGTGAGAGGAAGTCACACTGAAGTATACAAAACTCTTAAGGAGCTCCAGAGTGTAGGTGCAAGGATGGTATTTACTCTAGCAAGGATGTCAGATCAGGGACCTTTCAGGAGGAGGTGAGAAGACATTTCTGTATCCAGAGGATAGTGAATTCTTTGGAATTCTTTCCCACAGAAGGCAGAAGAGATTCAGTTGCTGAGTAAATTCTAGACAGAGATCGTTGGGTTTTTGGATATTCAGGGAACAAAAGGATATGGGATAAGTGAAGAGAGTGATGTTGAGAAAGAGAATCAGGAAATCTGAATGAGAAGGAGGCTCTGGGGGCTGAAAGGCCAACTCCTTCTGTTTCTAATGTTCTGCTGTGTTCTCTCCCCAATGGGTGATCAGTCCAGGCGACCAGCAGGAGTCAAGGTTATTAGGTTCTTGTAAATTAACTACTGCAGAATGAAGGCAGGTCAGTGGAGTCAACAAGGCAGGCTAGTGGAGTTAAGATCTAGATCAGCCAGAACCTAATTGAATTGCAGAATAGGGTGAAGGCGGAGTGACCTGTTGCACTGCTCCGAGTTAGAACATGGAGAGATGGTGGGCAAGACAGAAACCCTCGTGAGGTTACCACCTACTTGGATGGCTGCCATTGTTGGTGATGAAGAAACTTCTTCCAGTTGAACCAAGAGCACACTCAATCACATTGGGTGAAGCAAAGGAAACGGGACATTGAACGGAGCCTGTAAACATCAGTGATGCAGAACAGAACAAAACAATGAGATTAGGTTTCAGAACAGGGTTAAAGTGGATATTTAGGTTAACAGAATTAAAACAGCTTGGTGAGAAGCTTTCAGTGAGAAATAGAGCAGCTTCTCACAAACTTACCAAGCTGGACAGTGTTATCTTCTGGGGTGGCACTGAAACCAGCCCCAGAGATAGTGATCGCTGTGCCCCCATAGAGCGAACCCAGCCGGGGTGTCATTCCTGTTACGCGCAGGATGTACTCAATCGAAACATTTGCAGTGCTACTGTGGAGAAAGATAAAGACCAGAAGACATAGGAGCAGAATTATGCCTTTTGGCCCTTTGAGTCTTAAAAGACAAAGGGGTAGTATCCATGTTTCATGTGTACTGGTGGTGGAGAGGAACGGTACCTGAATTCTGAAATTTGTTTCCACTGACATGGTACAACATACAATTACTCATGTGTCACACATTCAATATTTTGCAACCCAGGGTGAGATTCTACCTGTGCTGTGTGAACCGCTAAATGGCTCGCCACAAACATGCCAGTCTCAGTCAAAATGTCAATCAGCACTTGTGGGGGGGGGGGGGGGTAATTTGAATTTAAAATTGGTGAAAATGAGTATAACACCAAATGGAAGTATTCTGCTGGGATATAGAAGCCAGGTTCAGGAGGTTTCAAACCATTCTTGCTTGCGTCCTTGCAGCCAAAGGCTGTGATGAATTAGCTTATTTGTGAAGGGTTTCAGCCCTCTGAAGGGGGGCCAGATGTTGTTGGGAGGGGGGAGTGTGAGAGATAGGAGAGACAGGAGTTAGAGAGGCTGGGGATCTAGAGGATCAAGAACATGGGAGGGGAGAGAGGTAGAAGGTGAGAGGCGTGTGTTCAGGGTTGGAGATGCTAGGGATTCCAAATGCACTGTGTGTAGAATGTGTCTGATATTTTGCTTATCTCCTACAGAGAACCCTAAGGCCTGACCTACCTGTTAGGGGCACGTGTCTGTATGGAGTACGCTCCGGGGGGCAGGCTGGGCAGCTGACAGGTGATGTTGTTAGGCCACCACTGGAGGATCGGACACTCAGAGTTCCCAATGAATACACAACTGGCTCCAGATCGGTTGCCAAAGTTCGACCCATGGATCGTCAGACTAGAACCACCTATCAAGGCAATTTTTAACGTGGTTAGGTTGCTCTTTTCACCTGGTTCAAAGGTGATCAGTCTACCAGCGACCCCTGAGATCACTGCACCTATTGACCGCAGTTTGATGTCTTCCTTCCGCAGTCTCCTGGCCTCATCCCCTCCTCTTCCCAGACTTCCGACCCTATCCCAGGCCCCTCACTCTGATTTATTTCATTTAGTGATACAGCATGGAGCAGGTCCTTCTGACACCGAGCTCGTCTCCCAGCAACCCACCGATTTAACCCCTGGCCTAATCACAGGATAACTTACAACGACCGGCTAACCTTTGAACTGATACGTCTTTGGACTGTGGGAGGAAACTGGAGCACGCAGAGGAAACCCATGTACAAACTTTCTGACAGAGGGTGCTGGAATTGAACACTGACACCCTGAGGCAATAATGGCACCCTGTGCAGCCTCTTCTATGACTGTGAGACCTAATGTACAAAGTAGATTGGAGAACCGCTTTTCTCCGTCTGCCACAAAAGACAGGATTTCCCAGTGGCCACCCATTTCAATTCAACGTCCCATTCCCATTCCAACATGACTGCTCATTGCCTCCTCCACCACCACAATGAGGTCATGCTCAGACTGGAGGAGCAACACCTCATATTCCATCTGGGTAACCTCCAGCTTGATGGCATGATCATCGATTTCTCTGACATCTGGTAGTGTCTTCCCTCCCCTCCCCCTTCTCTCTTTGTCTATTTCCCATTTTGTCCTGTTGCCACCCCTTCTCCTCTCCTAACCTGCCCATCACCTCCCTCTGGTGCCCCATCTTCCTTTTCTCTAGTTGTTCACTGGCTGCTCCTGCAAGACTCCTCTTTCCCTGGCCCTTTACCCCTTTCACCTGTCACTTCCCAGCTTCTCTTTTCAATCCCCCTCCCCCAGCCACCCACCTTCCCCCTCATCATGTTTCACCTATCACCTGCCAACTTGTTCTCCTTCCCCTCTCCCCACCTTCTTACTCTGTCTTCAGCTCCCCTCCTTTCCAGGCCCGATGAAGGATCTTGGCCTGAAAGGTCATCTGCTTATTCCCATCCATGGATGCTGCCTGACTTGCTGAGTTCTTGCAGTACTTTTTGTGTGTGTAACTACCTGATCTATGCCTTTCACCAGCTCATACATCTCTGTCAAATCAGCTCACTTCTTCCTTTGCTCCAGGGAAAACAAGGCCAGCCTATCCCATCTTTCCCCATAACAAAAGTCCTCCAGTTGAGGCAACATCCTCCTGAAGACACAAGAGACTGCAGATGCTGGAATCTGAAGCAATAATCCGCTGGAGGAACTCAATGGGGCAAGCAGCATCTGTGGGGATGGAAGAATTGTTGATAGTGCGGGTGAAGACACTGCTTCAGGCCACATAGATCCTTTTCTTACAGAGATGCTGCTTGACCCTCTGAGTTCTCCAAGCAGACTGTTTATTGCTGAATGCCCTGGTGATTCTCCTCTGCATCTTCTTCAGAGCTTCTGAAACATTTAAGACCAACCACCCACAGACCTCAGACCCCATGCAAGTGACAGACATACCTGCCACATTGCTTGCTGTGGGAGTTATTTTCAAGATTACTGGCATTTTCTCTTCTGTGTAAGTGAAATTGAAGGGCAATGTGCTATGCATTTCATCAGTGAACACAGAGATGTTGGCCACTCCAGCCGCTGCCTGCAGAGAAAAAGGAAGGAAAGTGAATTAAAAGCTCTCTCATCATTTTCCTGAGCAGATGAAATGTAATCAAAACAGAAAGTTAAGTAAGCTCCAATAAAACCCTGAATAACTTCAACTACCACTATAAGGGATGTTGCATTATAATTAACATGAAGCCTACACCAGGAAATGTGATCCTAGGATTAGCGCTGGCACCTAATTCAAAACCAGGGCTGTGTGCATCAGTCAGTCTACCTGGTAATTATTCTCTTGAATCTTACACAAGGTTAACAGAACCTGTAATTCACACTATTAAATATTAATACCTCCTCTGAGCATGCTTTCAAGGATTGTGTGTTCGGGTGAAGTTAAGGACCAGCAGATGGCTTGAGACTGTAATTTATGACATCCAACAGAATTAGTTCCCCTTGCAGCTCCCCACTAGAGCTAACATTTATTATGCCTTGACATAATTATTATCATTCCAGACATTTTCTAACAGGGCTGATAGATGGAGACAGAAACTAGCTCTTACAGAGAATCATTCTGAGATGATGGGGCTCTTTATCCAAGGAATTCTCTGTCCTTGTGTAACACTGAGTGAATGCCAGGCAAATGTCAATGTGAAATTCCACGCACGCCCATTACAGGAAGTAGTATCCCTCAACAATAAATGGGTTCATTTCATTGCTAAAATCGCAATCATTCGATATATGTAATTACATAGGAATGTGTCTATTGTGTTCCAGTATAACATCAGTAAATCTACAGTTAGATATGCTATAAGTGAAAGGATGTAAACAATGGGAATGATATATCTGCATTTGCAGAGGATGTTCCCAGTGGGATTGTGAACTCGCAAGGTCGCACTATTTGGAGGAGTGCTGCTGTAGGGGCTTAGAGCCGGTTTACACACAACATTCACCTGTATATGGCAGGCAAGGGGGAAAGGGGGACAGGTATAGTGAGAGCCAGCAGCCAATCACACTCCACTACACACATATTCCTCCACTCAATCCAGACCCACTCTCCCACTGCCTACAGGAACCACAGACCACTCACAGCCGGTGTACTGCAGGTCATCTCACTGGGGCTCAGTGTGAGGAGATGGCAGGGCTTCTCTCCGACTAAAATTGTTGCACTGGGAGTGAAACCGGAGCCGGATATCGTCAGGATGGTCCCACCTGGAGCAGAAACAAAAAGGCCAGGAGAATTGATGAGAGCCTGGGCTCAAATTCCAGTGCTGCCACTCATGGCCCAGCAAGGGGTTGGTGCTGTAGGGTACATTCAGCCCTTCAAGCTATTCTATCATCGTACTGGACCCACTCCAGTGATCCACTTTCCAGCTGTGTTCCAATCTCCATACGTAACAAAACAACTGCCAACCTAACACCCAGACATTACTCTAGCCCTCAGCCTCCATTAATTAACTGTCACTTAGGGACTGGCCAGATGTCCACCACCTCTGAGCGAAGGCCAACACTGAGAAGGGTTTGCAGTGGAAAGAGTGAGCTGACTCCCATGCCTGGGGGTGGGGGTCAAAACTTCAGAGCATTTGTCTTCATCAACCATGAAGATGGCACATCAGCATCTCCACTTTCTTAGAAGTTTCATTGGCATTGGAATTGGTTCCTAAGTGTCCACGTTCCGGGATGCAGTGAGCGGCTTTTCTTGCACACTGTTCATACAGATCAATTCATTACACAGTGCATTGTAAACAAGGTAATCAAATAACAATGCAGAATAAATGGATATGGAGAGAGTGCATTGCAGGCAGACAATAAGGTGTAAGCTCATAATGAGGTAGATTGTGAGGTCAGGTTTTGAGTTTAAGTTTACCAGGAAACTAATTAGAAGTTTTATGACAGCAGGGTAGACCTGTCCTTGAGTCCGGTGTTATGTGCTTTCAGGCTTTTATGTCTACTTTCCAATGGAAGAGGGGAAAAGAGAAAATGGCTGGGGTGGGTGGGTCTTTGATTAAGTTGACTGCTTTACTGAGGCAGAGAAAAGCATAGATATGGAAGGTTTCCATGATGTGCTGAGCTGTGTCCACAACTCTGTGGTGTTACGAATGAAGGGAGCCAAGTCGCCCCCCACTTTTTGAGAATCGCAAGATCGCTATTATTTCGGGTCTGATACCCAGGAAATGAGAGAGATATACAGCATGTCAGTAATGAGAGAGACACAGGAACAGCAAAGGCAGTCGTTGAGACACCGCAGAATACACAAGGTGGAATGTCTCCTATTTGACAAAGAGAGAGATTACTGCTATTGTCTCTTGGAGAAGGAATTGTGTATTGAGTACTGTACTATTCATTGAAACCCCTCAGGGGACAACCAGAGTGGTCTGGTTGAGGGATTGCATCATCCCAACCTGATTGACATCTGAGACCCCGTGAGTGAGGATAAAAGAGGGTCTGGGGAAACACCCCTCAGACGCACCAGGAGAAACGCTAGAAATCCAGTGACAGCATTTTATCACGAAAGCCGGTGGGAGCTCGTGTGCGTCCTCCCTTGCCTGGGTGGTAGGCTCATCACGGAAGAACGGTTTAGCTAAAGGAAAGGTCACACTTGAACGGTCACACCAACGAGACACCAACGGATCGAAATCATAAAGGAAGGTTGGCAAAACCCGTAGTGATAACTGTTCCCATTCTCCTATCTCTCTCTCTCTCTCCAACAATTGCAACACAATGACAACCAAACGACGGCAGCTTGTGGAACTGCAGCGAACTTTATATTTCCATCGGACAATTCATTATCCCCTAGACAACGATAGAGCTTATTTCTTATTGATTATTATTATACCCGCACTTTTAGATTTAGTATTGACGACGTATATTATCTGTATATTTGCATTGATAATATTTTTGTGTATTTTTACTAATAAATACTGTTAAAAATAGTATCACCAGACTCCAATGGACGCCTCTATCTTTGCTGGTAAGTAACCCAGTTACGGGGTTCGTAACAACTTGGGGCCTCGTCTCGAGATTTGATACCAAATTGGAGGGCCAGTGAATCGGGCTTTTAAGTCCAAACTTGGATCTGGTTGCGTGGATAGCCAGACGGGAAACCTGCAAAGATGGACATAGACAAATTTATAAAAAACCCGACTCCGGAGGCGCTAGAGGCTGCCACAAAGACAGACTTGGTAAATATTGCGAAAGGACTAAATCTCGCAGAGATGAGGTCGTCAATGAAAAAGTTGGAGATGCGGAGGGCCGTAACTCAGCATTATATTGAGAAGAATGTGTTTTCGGCTGAGGTAGTGGTACAGATCCCTGAAAAGGTACCAGCTAGTGGGACGGCTCAGTTAGAGTTGGAAAAATTAAGGTTGGAACATGAAATTAAGTTAAAACAGCTAGAAGCAGCTGAAAAGGAGAAGGAAAGAGCCGAAAAGGAAAAGGAAAGAGCTGAAAAGGAAAGGGAGTATGAGGAGAAGGAGAAACAGAGGCAACATGAGCTGGACCTGGCGAAGTTAAGGAAAGAGCGAAGAGCTCAAGGGCCAGACCGAGAGGAGAGATTTAATGTTAGTAGGGAGCTTAGGTTAGTACCTCTGTTTGAGGAGACGGATGTTGATAGTTATTTCTTGCATTTTGAAAAGGTGGCAGTGAGTCAGAAGTGGCCCAGAGATCAGTGGGTGGCGTTGTTACAAAGTGTGTTAAAAGGGAAGGCACAACGAGCATATGCGGCGTTGTCTGTGGACGAGGAGGAGTATGAGAATTACGAGGAAGTAAAGCAGGCCATTCTTTGGGCCTACGAATTGGTACCTGAGGCCTATAGACAAAAGTTCAGAAATTTAAAGAAAGTGTGGAATCAGACGTATGCCGAGTTTGCCTATGAGAAGGGTGTGCTCTTGGATCGCTGGTGTGCAGCAGAAATGGTGGAAGAAGATTTTCGGCGTTTAAGGGAGTTAATTCTGATTGAGGAATTTAAAGGTTGTGTTTTGGATGATACCCGGATGTATTTGAACGAGAAGCCGAATAAGTCCATATCCGAATTTGCCAGGTTCGCAGATGAATATGCCCTAACCCACAAGACAAAGTTTTCCTCGAATAAAAGTTACCAGAAAGACCGTGGGAATGGTAGAGAAAGCCCGCCGGCTGAGGCAGAGATTCAGCTGGGAGCTAGTGGTAAAAATAAGGAGGAAGAAAGGCAAGATGGCAGGAGAGTTCCTGGCTTGACCTGTTTTACTTGTGGAAAGGTGGGTCATATTGCATCTAAGTGCTTTGCTCCAAGGAAGGAGACAGGAAAAGGGAAAGCAGCAGTCCCTACAGGGTGTATTGTGTTGATCAGTAAATCGACCAGAAAGCCCCAGGTAGACAGAATACGAGAGGGGCGTGAGAAATTTATTTCAGAAGGGACCGTGTCTGTGAAAGAGGGAGAAACGCCAGTTCCAGTGCGGATCTGGAGTGATACTGGAGCTGAGCAGTCATTGATTCTCAGTAAGGTACTAAATTTTGGTCCTGAGACTGGAGAGGTAGCTTTGAGAGGCATAGGAAAAGGGACAGAAGCTGTACCTTTGCATAGGATCATTATAAATTGTGATCTGGTATCTGGACCAGTTGAAATAAGGGTGCGATCAGAATTCCCGAAAGAAGGCGTGGACGTCCTTCTTGGTAATGATTTAGCAGGTGGTGACGTGTGTTCAGCAATGAAGCTGACGAGCCAGCCTGTAAGTGTTGAGGACCCGCCCCTAGATTCCAAGATCTATCCTGCATGCGTGATCACTCGCAGCATGTCGAGAAAGACAGCTGAGAAAGAGACCAGTTTAACTGAGTCCTGTGTGGATTTGGCTGAGATGTTTTTACTCACCCTGTACCAAGAGGGGTTAGGGGATGGAAAAACAGAGAGTAGGGAGGTGAAAGAGAGTAAAGGAGAGGAGGTAGACCTACCCTTAGCCAGGAGGAAATTTATAGAGGCACGGAGTAAAACTGAGAAACAGATAAAGCTGTTAGAAGGTCCAGGGTTGGACATGGATGATCTGTCTGGCTTGACAGAACTGTTTGAAGAAGTTGAATTTAAATGTGTTCCCGATAATGAAATAAGGGCAGTCCTAGATGAAAAGGATGCCGTTACGTTGAAGGAGTCTGCTGGGTTAGCAGATGAGGTTGTTTCAGCCCGCAGGGTTGAGTTTACTCCGGGAGGGAGTTGCCCAGAGAGTAACTGGGAGGATCAGGGGAATTTAGAATTTGAAAAGGGGATGGGTATTGAAAGCCTGGAAGAGGCAGAAGTCCCGTTTGAGTGTGTTCAAGATGTGGATGCACGTGGTACTGAACCTAGTAATGAAACTCAGGAAAAGTCTGAGGTATCTGATTCAGTTAAAAAGGAATGCAGTCCTTTTGGGTCAGATGGACTTGGTTCAGTGAAGAAAGGGTTAACCTTGGTACTAGTGGGAAGTGAGAATTCCCAGTTGTTTGTGTTAGAAGGTGTGTTAAAAGTTAGTGAGGGGATAAAAGGTGGTGAAGTGAATATTATTATTGAAGGGAAGGGGAAAAGTGTAGTTCCTAAATTGAATGAAGAAAATTTAAAGTCTGGACTGGTGTCAGAAGCAGTAACCAGGCTGAAAGAACAATGGCTTGATACGAAGGTGCCTGCGAGTCAATTACAGGTTGATTTGGAATGTAAAGGTGCCCCATGCGCTAATGTTATTCAAGGGTGTGCTGTGAAGAGGCAGACTTTGGAAAGTTGTTTGAACAAAGAGGGATCACTTGCAGATATTAAACTGAAAACTAACAGAATGAAGGGTCCTGAAGATAAAACTAATGACTTGCTTAAAAATAAAGAATTGTGTGGGAGTTCAAAGGATGGGCAAAGTTGGGAAAACATTGTTGATAAAATAACTCCTATGAAAGGAGCATGCAAAAGCCTATTCCACATTGGTACGCAAGCCAACCACGTGGGAGTTAACTGGAAGAGGGGCGAGGGTTGATGGGATGCCACTTTTAATAACAGGATCCGGTTTTAAGGGATTTCGACAAAGCATGTAAATAATAAAGACAACACCATGGAAGCTTGACTGTTAAGTTTGAAAGTAAAATAAAGATTAATATTTGCATAAACTTTTGTAATATACATCTAAGCTAAGATCACAACTCTCTAGTTTTGTTTTGCTGAAGAAAAGGAATAAAAAAAATAGGTGGTTATTAAATTGGAGTCTGATGCTACAGGAATTTATTAAGGTACAAGATATTAAGATATTAAAGGAAGTGACAATGTAATCGCTAACTGTTTAGATGCTGAATTGAATGTATAACTGTATTACTCTGTAGTGGAAAAAAAACTTCTGTATTGTGTTAGATTCTGAAATTCTGTAAGACTCTGTAGTAGTTAATTTTTACCTGTGGTAAAAATCCTTAGAAGGATGGGGGTGTTACGAATGAAGGGAGCAAAGTCGCCCCCCACTTTTTGAGAATTGCAAGATCACTATTATTTCGGGTCTGATACCCAGGAAATGAGAGAGATATACAGCATGTCAGTAATGAGAGAGACACAGGAACAGCAAAGGCAGTCGTTGAGACACCGCAGAATACACAAGGTGGAATGTCTCCTATTTGACAAAGAGAGAGATTACTGCTATTGTCTCTTGGAGACGGAATTGTGTATTGAGTACTGTACTATTCATTGAAATCCCTCAGGGGACAACCAGAGTGGTCTGGTTGAGGGATTGCATCATCCTAACCTGATTGACATCTGAGACCCCGTGAGTGAGGATAAAAGAGGGTGTGGGGAAACACCCCTCAGACGCACCAGGAGAAACGCTAGAAATCCAGTGACAGCATTTTATCACGAAAGCCGGTGGGAGCTCGTGTGCGTCCTCCCTTGCCTGGGTGGTAGGCTCATCATGGAAGAACGGTTTAGCTAAAGGAAAGGTCACACTTGAACGGCCACACCAACGAGACACCAACGGATCGAAATCATAAAGGAAGGTTGGCAAAACCCGTAGTGATAACTGTTCCCATTCTCCTATCTCTCTCTCCAACAATTGCAACACAATGACAACCAAACGACGGCAGCTTGTGTGAACTGCAGCGAACTTTATATTTCCATCGGACAATTCATTATCCCCTAGACAACGATAGAGCTTATTTCTTATTGATTATTATTATACCCGCACTTTTAGATTTAGTATTGATGACGTATATTATCTGTATATTTGCATTGATATTATTTTTGTGTATTTTTACTAATAAATACTGTTAAAAATAGTATCACCAGACTCCAACGGATGCCTCTATCTTTGCTGGTAAGTAACCCACTTACGGGGTTCGTAACAGTGGTCACGTGCAGAGCAGTTGCCATTATTCATCCAGAATTTGAACTGATCTGTATGAACAGTGTGCAAGAAAAGCTGCTCACTGTATCTCAGTACATGGACAATAAGAAACCAACTCCAATGCCAATGAGACTTTCTATGGTGCATCAATAAAAGTTTGCAAGGGTCGACAGGAACGTGCCAAATTTCTTTAGCCTTCTAAGGAATTACAGGCACTAGAGAGCTTTCTTGGCTGTGGTGTCTACATGGTTAGATCAGGACAGGCAACTGGCAAAGTTTACTCCTTGGAACTTGAAGCTGTCAACCCTCTCCACCTCAATGCCATTGATGGAGAAAGGAGCATGTGCACCACCCCTTCTCCTGAAGTCAATGACCATTTCTTTAATTTTTCTGACATTGAGGGAAATGTCACTTATGGAGATCCAGCAGTCATTGAGGACTCTGACAAGTGTACAGTGGAAATCATTCTGACTGGTTGCACCACAGCTTGGCATGGGGACTCCAAAGTGCAGGAATGCAAGACGCTGCAGAAAGTGGTGGACTCAACCAGTTCAACCATTGGTATAGATCTCCCCACCATCAGGAACATCTGCAAGAGCCAATGTCTCAGAAAGGCACCATCTGGACCATACCCTCTTCTCAATGCTGCCATCAGGCAGAAAGTACCAACAGCCTAAAGACTCACACATGTTGGTTCAACAATAGCTTCTTCCTCACTACCAACTGTTGCTTGAACCAACTTGAAAAACCCTAACACTAGCTTGGTCTGCATTTCTTTCTTCTGTCAGTCTTACACAAGTGTAATTGTTTATTCTATCATTAAGTTACATGTAAAGTTTACGTTAACTTATGTTTGTTGTGTTTATAATGTTTTGCAAAAGCTAATTTTCACAGCATTTATACACCTGGGTTTGTATGCCATGGAAATAAAGTCTTGATCTTGGTCTTCCCTGGCATTGGTGTGAGTAACCCCAGGCTGGTGTTGATGGGACAGGCTACACATCAAAGCACTAGGATTGCATCTTTCTCTGCACAGTGAGTTTCATACAGTATATCGTGGTGTTGTCTGCAGAGTTCACTAGAGATCTGGAGGCCAGCAATGACTCTGTAAAGGGCAGATCTCTGTGAGCTTTATTCATGATTGGGTAAGCAATCTACATGTAAAAAAAAAATCACTTTTTTGGGATAGGGCCTGGGCCTCAGTGGATAAGAGATTTACTCAACCCATTAACAGCAGTTATTCAAGTGGAGGAACCAGGAGCCATGCACAGATTAGGCTAGGTACAGGCATCTGTAGTCATCAACTGGCCAGACATCCAGGAGTCATAGAAAGGCCAACACGCTGACTGTACCTCTCTGCAGCCTGTTACAGTCCACTTCAGTGGCCTGTAATTCATCACCCATATCCTGTACACCTAAATCTGCAATTAAAAAGGCAGTCCACTTAAAGCACGTTCACTACAATAGAATCTGAGGCAGGGTCTCAATGCAAAACTTTGACAATGCATTTCCCAGTTTCCACCCCCACAGATGCTGTTCAACCCTCTGAGTTCCTCGTTTTTGTGTTAAATAAAATGTTAATGGATGAGTAAACATAAGCTGAGTGAGACTGGTTGCATACAGCAAGACAACACTAAGGTCTCTAAAATTCATCCTCTGGAAAATTTATTGCAATGTCTAGCATGGTTTGATCCCTGGCGCACCTAGTAATTACATGTTTCACACACAAAATGCTGGAGGAACTCAGTAGGTGAAGCAGCATCTCTGGAAGGAAATAAGACCGTTGACTTCATAGGCTGAGATGAGAAGTCTCTATCCATAAGGACATCAATCGTCCAATTTTTGGCTATTTGTTGCAATTTTAGCCACCTTGTTAAACTGCTGCTCTGTTTCACAGTGAAATTTGATGCCCAAGTGAGAGCAACTCATGCGTTCTTGTTATCTTAGAATTATGCCTGCAATCAGAATGAAATAAAAAGCTCGTGTTACCGAACATTTTACACAAAAGCTGCTGGAGGCCATTTATACTTTCAGCAAGTCTAATGAAAACAGGTGAACCTCACACAAAATGTAGTCTGCTGGGAACTTCAACCTCAATATTAATGATTTTTGATCGACTTAAGCACCTGTGCGCTACTCATGCAGAGGTATAAGTATTCATGAACAGTGAACTAAATGGCTGCTCATTTATTTTACAGTCACTACCTTCTGCACTGCCCACGGAAGGAAAAATGCCAGCAACCTCCAGCTCATAGGTGAAAGTGAATGTCTGGTTGCCCGAGTGCTTTGCCAAACCAAGTGCGGCGATGTAGACAGTAACCGGAGCCACTGTGATGTTGGGTTGCCCGATCAGACAGGTCATTTCTGTATCTAATGGTAAAACAAAAGAGAAATCAAGTCATCAAAATCAATCAACACCAAGAGGTGATTCTTCCCTTTGCTATAACCCTCCAGAGTGAATTCAAGTGTTACTCCAACTATTTACCGTAATTGCCCAGTCTGATTTCCTTTAATTGCCAACATTATTGCTCCCTTTGCACCCTCCTCTGAGCTCTCTCTGCTCTGTCCTCTAGCCTATCACAGAACTCCCCTTGTACTCTTCTCCAACTTCTTTCCCTGGATGTTAATATATGTTAATCTCCAATTTAATTCTAATTCTGATGAAAAGTTATTGTCGTGAAATGGTAATTCTCTGTCTCAGCAGACACCCTGCCTGGTCTGCAAGCATTCCCAACCCTTTCTGGCTTCATTTCAGATTTACAGCAAGTGCAGAACTTTGCTTCCATGTTTGAATAAGCCACAAGTCTCTGTTAATATCCACAATGTGTCTTGGGATCACATCGTATCTGGCTTAACCTCTCTGGTATGTTTTGCTCAGTCACAATCCCTGTATGTTCACTGTTTGTTGAAGTGTGCTGTCATACCGCATAAAAAGTCAAAACACTTGTTTAAGTCATGAACCAATTACAAAAAGACTTCCAAGAATGGCTGATTAAGTGAGTTGAAGAGCAACACTAACTTGTCCACTGATCCACTCCACAATTCCAAACCCAGTGATCCAGTCCTCAGCCCCAGTAATCCACTTGCCTAATCCCATACCCAATGATCCACTCCCACTCCAGGTGATCCACTTGTCCAATCCCAAACCCAATAATGCACTTCTCAATCCCAGTGTTCTACTCACCTAATCCTGAGCTCACCAATACATACAGAGGGGGAGTAGGGGAACATTGTTACTCACAGGCCAAGTGTGAATGGAGTGAACTGCCACAGGGAGAGTCAGGGACAATCGTACCTTCAATGGGAATTTGGAAACATTTGGGGTTCAACGAGATGCAGACAGCATGGGGGCATGGAATCACTAAAGGCAGCTGACTGATGGAAATATGACCTCTTCCTATGCTTCTAAAGAAACCCAGGAACAATTCCTTCCACAGCTGCCTGGAGTTTACCATCCCACACTTACACCTGTCCCACCAGAGGAAGGATTCACTGGTACTGACTCCTGTATGTGGTGAGACACCAATTCCAGGATTTACCCCCACTCACCCCAATGGTTTCATTGGCTTTAAGCAGCAGCTCACCAGTCAGTCTTGTGATTGGACATTTGGCTCCTCCAACCAGAACCTGGGTGGTGTCAGTCTCTGAACTGTTGGCGAATTGGAAGCCTGATATAGTCAGGACTGTGCCTGAAACAGAGGAACCTGCAGGAGCAAAGGGCAAAATTACACTTTGGTCACAGTCACTGCAGGCTTGAGGTGACTGTGCCCATGGTAGAACACGATGAACCTGCAGTTGGAACATAATAAGAGGAAACACGGCAAGAGTAGTCTATTCAGCCCCTTGAGTCTGCCCCAGTGATCTGGTCATGACTGCAATGCCAGACTCCTCTCACAGTCCCCCAGAATGTCAGACATGGCCTACCCACTGACTCCTCCTCTGCAGCTCTCTGGGCAGAGGATTCACAACCCTTTTGAGACAATAAATTCCACCTCCTCTCCATCTGAAATAGGCGATCCCTTGTGCTGAAACCCTGCTCCTGGTTCTAGAGGCACAGGGCCGAATGGCCTATCCTGTGCTGTACCGTTCCATGTTCTGTATGCTCATCACACAAAGTAGGGCCAAAATCTAAACCTCATGCTGGGGTAACCCACTGAGACAGGCGCAAGAGGCAGATTATTGATCAGAAAAGGCGTTAGTGCTGTGGAGCAATACTGGTATTTGACAGATATTGTTCAATTGAGTGGTGGAATCTACAGGGGACAATTGGCCTCTCCCCTGTCCCTCTCCCACTCCCATCGCTTGTGACAACCACCAGTGTTTTAAGGGTACACCTGCTGCAAGTAACTCAGACACAACCGGCCTTTGGATAGTCCCTGAATTTACACCAAGTCCCTGTGGTTTGATTACATACCTCTGCTGGGGCTGATGCCTGTAATGACAGGGGTTTTCGCAGAAGTCCATCTATATCCACAATCCCCAGAGCATTTGCTGGGAATGCCGTTGATGAAAACCTGAACCTGTGGGGAAGGAAAGGACATGAACAGCCAGGTGGTCCTGATAGGTATGGAACTGCACCGTGAAGCCCACAGGCGCCAACTGTTGTGAAGAGGCACAAGAGATTCTGCAGATGCTGGAAACCTTGAGCAAAGCACTCAAAATGCTGGAGGAGCTCAGCCTCTATGCAGGAAAATAAACATCTGATGTTTCAGGCCGAAACTCTTCATCAACTGTTTATTAACCTCCAGAGATGCTACCTGGCCTGCTGAGTTCCTCCAGCAGTTTGTGTGTGTTAGTTGTTATGAAGCTGGTGTTCCTGTGAGGCAGCAGTGTTCACCACATACACTTGGGTTTGATCCCAAACTCTAGTGGTGCCTTTGTGGAGATTATATATTCTGAGTTTTCCCTTGGCGCTCCAATTTTCTCCCACACGTCAACAACATGCTGGTGGGTTAATGTGCCTTAGTATATAGGTAGATGATAGAGCCATGCTCTCTTCTCACTGCTGCCTTCGGGAAGAAGTTTCAGGAGCCTTAGGTCCCACACCACCAGGTTCGGGAAAAGCTCCTTCAACCTGGATCAGCATGGATAACTTCACTCACCTCAACTCTGACCAGTGGACCTACTTTCAAAGGCTCTGCAACTCATGTTCTCAGTATTATTTCCTGTGTTTACCTAATTATTTATTATTAGTTTTTTTTGCTGTTTTCAGTTTCCCTTCTTTTGGTTGTTTGTCAGTCTGTGTGTGTAGTTTTTCCATTGATTCTATTGTTTTCCTTTGTTCTGCTGTGAAAAGGAATCTCAGGGTAGTACGTGGTGACTTACACAAACTTTGATAATAAATTTACTTTGACTTTAAGTATGGGAGGAGTTGATAGACGTGAAGGGAAAAATAATCCACAAGGATAATTAATAGGAATGTGATTGCTCTGGGTGTCATCGTATGTTCATTGGACCAAATGGGCTTCTTCTGCTTTGTAAGGCAATATGGAGTATTCTTTTTGAGACTGGAAGGTGAGCTGGTTACAGTGGATGTTCAGAGATGGGTAGAACCGGTGAATTCTCCTGCAGGGACTGAAAACCTCTGCTGCCCAACTGAGAAACCTGATCTGTAGATCTAACACAGACCTTGTCAGTTTGGGATGAGGATTACTTCCAAAAGTTAAAACTATGATCCACCAGATCACCTGGGAAATGTAACCCAAAGCAAACCCTGCAGCTGCTGAAAGAGAAAAGAACACTGAAAACATACAGCAGGTCAGGCAGTGTTTGTGGACAGACGAAGACCTTTCATAGAACTTGGAATGTTAGCTCATTCTTCCTTTCCAAAGTTGCTGCTGGTCTGTTGAGTGTTTCTGAATTCTCTGTACATGTGAGAGAAGGACATTGCTCATTGCTGGAAACCTCAGAGCATTATTAGAACCCTGCAGTTTTAAAGGACACTGACCTAGTTCATGGTAAGACGACATATGCTTTCTGCACTAAGCAGCAACAAATGGAAGTGAAACACTCAGCTCCCAGTTACTTCGGGTGTGAGGTGTGTGCAGCTGTATGGTGTTGTGCTTTGTATCTTAGAAGGGTGAAGGGATCTGATGGTGAGGTGGGGATGGTGTGTGACAAGAGGGTGTATGGAGAGGATACATGAATCAGAGACAAACTGCTCATGGGGATATCAGGATCGACAGCTTCACATTGCAGCGAAATGGAAAAGCTCCTATAAGTGGATTCGAGAGCTTAACTAAAAACTTCAGGATTGAGATCAATAGATTGCTGTAGGGGATTTTTATTCCTAAATCTTTTTTTGATATTATTGACTCCAAAATATCTTCTTATCTGTGGCAGAATAAAAATCCTAGACTAGGCAAAAAATATTTACAGAAGCCTAAGAAGGAGGGCGGTTTGGCTTTGCCAAACTTGAGATTTTACTATTGGGCAGTTAATATACGATATTTAATATTTTGGACACAAGAATCGACTACAGCTGCTTGCCCACAATGGGTAAATTTGGAATGTAAATCTGTACAAGACTTTTCATTGTTTTCAATTTTATGATTTTCATTTCCTTTTTCTTTATCTAAATTGAATAAACAAATAACTAATCCTATAGTCAAATATACATTGCGAATTTGGTTTCAATTTCGTAAATTTTTTGGTTTGAATAAGTTTATTTTATCATGCCCTATAATATCTAACTATTTTTTTCAGCCCTCTTTTATGGATCAAGCTTTTCTTTTATGGAAAACAAAAGGTATAACATGTTTTTGTGATTTGTTTTTGGATGATAGCGTTATGTCCTTTGAACAGCTATCTAATAAATATAATTTACCTAAAACCCATTTTTTTAGATATTTGCAAGTTAGAAATTTTTTGTATAATGAGTATAATTTTCCGAAACTATGTCCATTGGACATTACGGAAAGAATTTTAGCTCTGAATCCTTGTCAAAAGGGTTTAGTAGCTGTCATTTATAATATGATCATGAAAATACAGCCAGAAGTATCAGAAAAAATTAAGAAGGAATGGGAAGAAGAACTTATATCCACTGAGCAGTGGGAGAAAATTTTACTATTAGTCAATTCGTCCTCTATTTGTGCTAAACATGCCCTAATACAATTTAAGGTTGTACATAGAGCTCATATGTCTAAGGATAAACTTGCTCGATTTTACTCTCATGTTAATCCAACCTGTGACAGATGTCACTCTGATGTTGCTTCATTGACCCATATGTTTTGGTCTTGCCCTTGTTTACAAAATTACTGGAAAGATATTTTCAGTATTATTTCAAGAGTTCTGAATATCAATTTCTAACTGCATCCTATTACTGCAATTTTTGTTTTACCAATGGTGGATAATAGTCGTTTATCCTCTTCATCTCGACGAATGATTGCATTTGTTACATTAATGGCTAGAAGATCTATTTTATTGAATTGGAAAGAAATTAATCCTCCAACTATATATCAGTGGTTTTCTCAAACTATCTCTTGTTTGAGTTTAGAAAAAATTAGAAGTGTTGTTTTTGATCCTTCAGTTAAATTTGAAGAAACTTGGAGACCATTTATTCAACATTTTCATATGAGTTAAATTGTCTTTTCCTAAACCTCACTTTTATTATCCTTAATTATTTGGATGGGGGTTCGGAGTTATTGGCACTACTGTATGTATCTAACATTATGCAATGGCCCATGTTGGTTAGTGTGTTTTTTTCTTCTCTATTTTTGTTTTTTTTTCTTTTTGTTTCTTTTGTTCATAAATACTATGAGTTTGGGAGGCTATATATATTGATTATTATATATTTGAATGTCTGCTTAAACTATCAACTATGTACTCTCAAACACTTTGTATTCATGTTTCATTTATGTTTGCTTAAAAATTAATAAAAAGATTTAAAAAGAAAGATTGCTGTAGGGGAAGGATGCTGGGGAATGTGAAGCAAAAATGAATAAATGGACTTGGAGTTGGAGTTAGGGTAAGGGTGAGCTATAAAAGGGATTGGGCTATGGGTTATCTATGGTCTAATTGTCTATATATATCCATATCTCCTTACAAAGCAGGCTTGAAGGGCAATACAACTCTAACCCTACCTCAGCAACAGAACACTACAGACCACTCATCGCTGCTTTTTGTTGCACTAATGCTTTTTTTTTCTCTTTACTGCTCGGCACAGTGTACACTCTGTGCATGGTCTATTCTGCTGAGCCTGTGGTGATGCTGCAAGCAGGTTTTACACTGTACCTGTACCTCCCCGTGTCTGTACACGTGACAATAAACTCAACTTGTCGAGCTTCTCTGCCATTGTGTGGTGAAGTTACTGAGCTTACCTGGGGCAGAATGTGTGGTGTGCGGAACAGGTCTCCAATCAGGCGTTGACTAAACTGACCTCCACGCTTATTCTCAGTGACTGAAATTCCTGCATTGATGCCGTGAACATTTGAATCATTAACCTGCAACACAGGATCAGCAGATATTTCAACATCTGACACTTTTGGTGTTGCAATCCAATTCTGGTTATTTGAATTTATCCAACAAATTTCACCCGGAGTTCCTGGCAGCAGCTCCTTACGTTCCCATAAGCAGGATCTGGGCATTGTGGTGAGACCAGCATTTACTCCATTCTTAATGCCTTTGAGAAGGTGAGGGTAAGCTGCCTCCTGTTTCTGCTGAAATCCTTCAGGTGAAGGTGCTCCCAAAATGTCATCAGCTAGGGAATCCCAAGATTTCGACTCAGTGATGGTGAAGGAATGGCCAACATGCAGAAGGACTCAGAGGGAACGGGATACCTGAGCACTAGCTGTCTTGCTCTCCAAGTGGGAGAATCATGGATCAAAAGATGACACATGATAGGATGGAGAACCACGATTGAGAAGTGACACTGGAGTCACTCACTTAACGTGAACAGGGGCCAAATGGGACCCTCACAGTTATGGCTAGTGTTGGATAACCTATCCCCAACGGCCGGTCTCAATCACATCCAATACATCTGGTCAGACCAGCTACAGTGTTGAGAAGTTCACGAACACAACAGAGATGTGACAAGGATAAAGCCAATTGGACCCTTGTCCAGATCTGCCTGGTTCCACCATGGTCAGAGCAGGAGATTGAACGTTGTGTTGTTTTGTCCCACTTGGGTCTGCCTCTCACCTGGAGCATGGGCTGATTTCCAACCTTGTTCAGCCACGTCACCCTCCAGAGGTACCTCGAGCAGCTGCCTGTCCCCCACACAGCCACAGTCCCAATCTCAGGAATGCTTTGCAAACTGTACTGCATTTCCAGGGTAGAAATATCGACTGGCAATCCTTCAAAACCAAAAAACAGACATCAGGGTGGTGCAGAGGACCAGGAATGTATGGCAATGCATCTCCTCTACAGCCCAGTATCTCTCCAGCTCCCCAGTGATCAGCACCCCCTCACTGTGGAAGTGTCTGTTCTGGTCCTGGCAGCTGGTGAGCTGGGGTTTGCTGTTGGAGATGTTCTTCTCCTCTCACCTTTCTCTACTCCCCCTCACCTTGTCTTACTTACTACCTTCTCAGGAACAGCAAAGGTCCTCGTGGTTGTTAGTGGCAACCGTTTAATCCTAAAATGACACCTAACATCCAATCCCCTGCTGGAATACCTTCCCACTCCCAGAGGCCCGAGAGCGATCTCCCTCCCTCCGTCTTGATTCCACCTGATCCCTCCGGTAACTCCAGTAGCTGGGTTGGTGGGTGGGGAATCTGCTGCGACTGTGACCCCACCTATTCCCTATTTCATGGCAAAGGACTGATTGGACAGTTTGTGGTGCTGTTTGTCCAGGCTGAGGGTTCTGTGGTGGGTGCTCACTCTGAGTCTTAGTTGGGATGTAGTCCAACTAGTCTGCAAGCACCGACCGCAACCTGCCTGGACAGTGACTACAAGGTTCAGGAGTACAGATTGAACTAACAATGCGCAGGCTCAGACTTCAGGGAATAGGATCAGATTCCAAGCCTGAACCCCAGCGGGTGATAGTAACGGGCAAGGCTGTACTGAAGTGAGGCAGAAGGTAAAAGTGAAGCCAATATCTCTGAGGTTTTACCAGGAAACAAAACAAGTAGAACTTGTTTGCTGTTCCTTTGAAAACTGATCAGTGTGTCTGAGCTTCATCCACAAGACATAAACATCGCAGGCTGGGGGTGACAGGACACACCTCCCATAGGCTCAGAGGATGATACGTATGTGGAATGAACTGCCAGCAGCAGTGGCTGAGACAGATACAATAATAACTTTTAAAAGACAGTTGCGCAGGTACATGGATAGAGAAGGTTTAGAAAGTTATAGGCCAAATGTTGGCAAATAAGGTGAGCTTGAATGAGGCACTTTGGTCAGAGCGGACCAGTCGGACTAAAGCTTGTCTTCATGCTGTATGACCCTATAACTCCACTATGCCAGTTTACCAGATCCAGAACTATCCCAGGGTGTGGGACTTTACCAATGGAACATCCCAGACTTCACCATGTGACAAGGTTTCCCAGCAGGTAAGCAGATTCAGAGCTGGTGTCCAAAGCCTTCTGCTCCTCATTACTCACCCTTCAGCAGCTGACCGTAGGCCTGAATGTCCATGGTGCCAGTGATGGGAGGAGATGCTGCCTCTCTTCTCCACACTCTTATAATGGACCCGCTGGGCCAGGTGGATCCCCTGTAGGCAGCCATGTCCTTAGAGCTGTTGAATGCAATCTAGACAAACAGTAACTGCATGCGTTATACTTCCCAACACAGAATTCTGACCCTGTCCAGGGCTTCTGCCAATCTCTACTCAAACAGAGGTGGGAAAGCCTGAGAGCCACAGTCTGTCACAGCCAACAATACCAATGTTACACAGATCCACAGGGGTGCAGTAGGATAACAGGGAATGCCCTGGGAATTCTTGCTCGGAGGGAGGATACAACACTGAATCAGAACTGAACCCTTACACCAACATGTCATGTACACCACCAGTGGCTGGCAGACACATTTTACAGTTCCTGTCCCAAAATGCACCCTAAATCCACTAGCTTCAGGATAATCCCAGCAGTCTGCAGCAGAGAACTGCCTCACAGTTGCAACTCTCCTCCACCCTTTGCCAGTGCAACTCAGAGCCCTCTGGCAGAAGGAGGAATGTGTAAAATGGTGCACCCCGTGGTGTACACTGTAGGCGTGGCCCTGTTAGGTCTCCAGTGCTCACCCAGGTGTCTCCACCTTACAGGGCTTAGCTGGGGACTGGGGGAGTGGAATCACAGGATCATAGAGGATTGCAGTATGTCATGGTCCACCCTGCCACATTAATTCTGGAGGTGAGTAGACAAGGAGAGTATAATGTGGAAACTTGCTCAGAGATTTAACAGCTTCATAGCCATGGAAATTTTGTTCATAAAACAACTTCTCTTGGAAATGAGATTGATAGGAAAGCAGTTCATAGGAAACAGGAAAGGTAGGACTAATTTTAGTGAAAAAGAAGATTACCAGCTGGGGATGGAGTAATTAGAAGTCCATGGCAGTGTTTAGAAGGAGCTGGGATAAAATGGAGTTTGCAGATGGGAAGGTGGTTCTGGATCTGTCAACTCCAATAGCAAACAGGACAGTTGTCCTAGACCCACCAACTCCAGTAATGGTCTTGAGCGAGGTCTCGTCCCAACGTCTCCAATAATAGTCATGAGCAAGGTTCTTGTTCCATCATCTCCAATAACAGTCATGAGTGAGGTTCTCATCCCATCATCTCCAGTAACGGTCATGAGTGAGGTTCTCATCCCATCATCTCCAGTAATGGTCATGAGAGAGGTTCTTGTCCCATCATCTCCAGTAATGGCCATGAGTGCGGTTCTCATCCCATCATCTCCAGTAATGGTCATGAGTGAGGTTCTCATCCCATCATCTCCAGTAACGGTCATGAGTGAGGTTCTCATCCCATCATCTCCAGTAATGGTCATGAGTGCGGTTCTTGTCCCATCATCTCCAGTAATGGTCATGAGTGAGGTTCTTGTCCCATCATCTCCAGTAATGGTCACGAGAGAGGTTCTTGTCCCATCATCTCCAGTAATGGTCACGAGTGAGGTTCTTGTCCCATCATCTCCAGTAATGGTCATGAGTGAGGTTCTTGTCCCATCATCTCTAGTAATGGTCACGAGAGAGGTTCTTGACC
The DNA here is from genome assembly GCF_048418815.1 of Hemitrygon akajei. Taxonomy (NCBI): domain Eukaryota; kingdom Metazoa; phylum Chordata; class Chondrichthyes; order Myliobatiformes; family Dasyatidae; genus Hemitrygon; species Hemitrygon akajei. Next base: position 110,782,944 of record NC_133124.1, read on the forward strand.
CATCAATTCCAGTAACAGACAGGAGTGAGTTTCCAGTCCCATCGTCTCTAGCATCAGCTACTTCAGGAGCACATGGAGCTACTGCCTTGGGTAATGTAGTCCAGGTGAAGGTGCTCCCACATGCTGTGGAGCAGAGTTCACATCAGTAACAATGAAGGGTGATATACTTGCGTGGGCTGGTGGTGAGGAGGTGGGGTCCCTGCAGGTGATGATGTTCCCTTTATCTATCAGAGGCAGCAGTTCTGGGAGGTGTTCCTGCTGTGTCTGAACTACCTGCAACCCGGTGTTGGTGAGGTAAGGAACAATGGTGTGTGCTGTAGGTGTAACACAGTATAGCCACTGAGCAAAAGTTTGGGTGTAAACGCAGCTGTGTTAGAGTGTTAGAGCTACATTCAGAAGCAAGTAGGAAGTATCCCTCATCTCAAACCCGAGCTTTGTGGTTCCCATGGGGTCCACATCAAACTCACCTGAGCAAAGCCAATCTCTAGCAAAGGAAAGTTGAAGCTACAGTTGAAGGGAACCATAGTTATCTCATATTCAATAGATGAACTGTCATTCATGTTTCTATTCTCTGTGACGATGAACTTCTGAATAATAATCCCTCTGGTAATCAGTGGTGGGAGTGCTCTCATCGGAACATCTGCAAGTTAAAAATAGCACTCACCAACAACACAGTATACCAACAGAAACATGGTGACAGCATGACTGGGAGCACATGGTGAAACATAGTCAGTAGCGCCAGCGCCAGAGGACCAGGTTCATTCCTGACTTTTGGTGCTGTGTGGCTTGCAAGTTCTTCACCTTCACCCCTGAGATCACATGGGCCTCTCTTGGCTGCTTGAGTTTCTTCCCAGATCTCATGGAAGTTGAAAGGTTCATTGATTGCTGCAAGTTCCCTCTTGAGAGTAGATGGGGGAAGAATTTGGGGAAGTTGATGGGAATGTGGAGTAAATTTAGGGTTACGGTAAATGGTCAGTATAGACTGGTTGGGCTGAAGGGCCACTCACTGCACTCGATGATATTTCACCTCAATCATGAAACTGTGAACTGGCTACTTCAGACAAGGTAACTCGGGAGGCGTGGACCTCTGTACAGGATCAGTATGTGACAGCCATGAGCACCATGGTCTCAGCTCACCCAATACAGACAGGACTCAACAGTCCACAAACCACACCACAGCAGCAGTCGATGGACAGCAGGAGACCATTCAGCCCCCTGAGCTTGCTTCAACACTCTATTAGATCATGCCTGACGTTAAGCTATATTCCATTCACTCATCTTTAGTATAATTCCCGGGATACTCTGACCCAACACCACATGGGATGCATGAGTGATGGAACTGTGCTTTAGTTGAAGAACCATGCACATGGCAGAGAGCAACAGGACACTTTGTATTTGAAGCTCCTGTTGTGTGTTTCTAAGGCCAGGGTTGGTTATTAACATTAAATATAAACTACTAGAATTCTGCATAATGTGGCTACTCTGTCCAGCATTAGTTTGTCACTCAGGTTTGTAAATACAAAATACCAATACCTTCTTGACCACTGGTTGTAGCATGCTGCCCGATGTAAACAGTATCCACAAAGAAATCGTGGGCTGATTTCTTCCACACCTGGATTTTTTCCAGCAAGAAGTTGCTCCCTTTCGGAAACATGGCTTGTACAGACGTGAGCAAATTGATGCAGGTATAGGTCCACCTGTGAGCAAGAGCACTCTGTTATGAGTCTCACTGTCAGACTTAAAATCTACCCTTACCCAGTATCACAGCCACGATAAGTAGGCAGTCTCCATCTGGTCGACAGGGCACAAAGTGATATTACTGAACAGAGGGTAGCGGTTTAGCGCAAGAGGGAAGATTTAAGAGGGTCTCGAGGAGCAACCTATTCCACACAGAGGCTGGTGAATAGATGGAAAGGGCTGCCAGAGTAAGTGGTATAGGTGGGCATAATTATGACATTTAAAAGGCATTTGGATGGGTTCCTGAATAGTAAAAGTTTAAACTGATATTCAGAGATGCTCTTCGCACACCACCGTTGTAACTGATGGTTATTTGAGTTACAGTCACCTTCCTGTCAGCTTGAACCATTCTGGTCATCCTCCTCTGACCTCTCCCATTAACAAGGTGTTTACACCCATAGAATAACCTCTCATTAATTTTTGTTTATTTGCATCATGCTCTGTAAATTGTAGAGACTGATATACATAAAAAATTCCAGGAAATCAGCCTTTTCTGAGATACTCAAATCACCCTGTCTGGTACCAACAATCATTTTACAGACAAAGTCACTTAGATGACATTTCTTCTTCATTCTGATGTTTGGTCTGACCAACAGCTGAACCTCTTGACCAAGTCTGCATGCTTTTATGCATTGAAGTCCTGCCTCATTATTGACTAGTGAGAAATTTGCATTAATGAGCAGGTGTACAGAATAAAGAAACTCATTTGGGCAACTCTGTCAGCATGGACTTTGTCAAAGGGCATGCTTCTGTGATTTACTACTCTATGACTGTATAAGAAAGATCAGGGAGAGACCTTCATCTGAAAATTGACCAATGGGTTTTTCAAGGGATTATTCAGGAAGACTTCTCTACAGTTGGAGGAATACAGGGCTATTTGAAAATGGATTCTGTTCTGAATCTTTTTCACAGACTCGGGACATCCCAGAGAACTTTACAGCTGAATGTTTTCCACAGTAGTCATTGTGCAGAGAGACATGCTCACTCACACAGTGCCTTGGTGCACAACCAGCTCGTTAACCAAAAGCCTAGGTCAGTTTTATGATCATTTTTGGGATCTGGCCAGCATTTATTGCTCATCCCTAACTGTCTGAGAATTCCACCATGCATGGTCCCAAGCCCAGCTGTGAAAGGAGGAGGGTTGGGCATGGGGCTAGCAACACCATCCCATAAAAACCTACAACTTCACAAACAGCATCAAGAGCTCCAAAGTTCTTATCCCTAAAAGAGGAAGGATGCATCATAAAGATGGGCTACAGCTGGGGACAAATTGAAAGTCTGGCCCAGGACAGAGGGCTCTTGTGAGCTGTTGTCAACAGCCTTTGCCGCAATAGGACTGACAGATTTAAGAAAAAGAACTGTCTGGGAAAATAAGGTCTAATGATGCACTTTAGAAACTCTGCAGCTCGGAGTTTGTAGATGAAGTTCAAGGAGTTAGACCCGGCCTTTATTTCCAAGTCAGTTTGGGGTGGGTTTACTTGGCTGAGGCATAATATTGGCTGGGAATCCAGGAGAACAGCAGCTGCTGTTCACTGATCAAGGCCATGGGAGTCGGACAAGGCTTCAATTCAATGACATGACTGAAGGACAGCATCTCTGAAAGTGTGCTACCCCTTCTGTATTAGTTATAGACTGCAGTTTCCAGAGGAGAATTGGTATCGTTAGTGCTTGTGTGATCTGGGATGCTCTGAAGATTTGAGAGGCCTTAAGGTGAAAACAATCTCCACCACCTTTGTTTACAACAGTTGGCTTTGTGATGGTACATTTTCCAGTGAGAAAGATTAACTAATTGTTAATAAGTCTTTTTGAAGAATTTGGATCTGATGCTGAGTCTCAGTCTATCAGGAACCCTACTGTTTGGGCCCTCATGCTAATAGGGTTGCTGTAAATTTACCTGTACTCAATGACCCCACCCACCACAGACATTCTTCCCCTTCTATCAGACAAAAGACACAAATGATTGAAAGCTTGTACCACCAGGCTCAAGGACAGTCAATCCCACTATTATAAGATGGTCCCCATACACTAAGATGGACTCTTCACATCACAATTTACCTTTCACCTTATTGTCTGCTGGCACTGCACTTTCTCTGTAACTGTAACACTTAATTCTGCATTCTGTTATTGTTTTCCCTTGTACTACCTCAATGCACAGTTGTAATGATATGATTTGTAACGATGGCATGCAAAACAAAGTTTTTCACTGTCTATCAATACCCATGACAATTTAAACCCAATTATAAAAATAATACTTTGTTCTTTCCACTCTTTTCTATAAGTGTATACCTCAGATAAATACTTTGTGGAGATTTGCCATATATATGATTATATAATATATATGTACAATGTCTGAAATACATCTTATGGAAATGTTTGTTTGATGATGAACTTCAATAAAAAAAATTTACAAAAAAAAATACTTTGTTTCTCAGTGGCTGGACAACAATCTTAATTACTGTTTGCAAATAGCATTTAGAACATGCAATTTATTAAATGATTAGTTACGTTATTACCTGCAACACCTAATGTGTAAAATTAATCCCTAATTATTAAAATTTAAGAAATACTTACTGATTCCCTTCAGCAAAACTGTACGATACCCAAAAAGAATTGGTCAGTGTTTTGCTTTCTTCTTCATAACTCATTGAGAGCCAAATAGAATTTCTCAAGATTCCTTTGTATGCAAAGCAAAGCTGAAAGCATAGTTAAACTCACATTAGCTACACTTCTAGTTTTGCTATTTCTTATCTCAGAATCTGCTTTATAAAGGTGAAATAGACTACTGTGAGCATCTGGTAATTGGGAACTAACCCTTGAGTAAAATAAAGATCTGTCACCTGATTAAATTAATTCATATTTAAAGTCATACATAGTTTGCAAGCATTTATCTGCAGAATCTTGAAATTTTTCCTTTGGAAATACATCCACATTGACCCTAGTTCAGAGTTGCAGCTGAATGCCTTTTTAATCTCTTTAGAATACTTGCAGAAGGGGAATTATCTTCAACAAGAGTGTGAAGTAAGAGCCTGACACATAGACATCAATTTTGGCTCAGAATCTTCCTGCATTTCTCTCAAACTCCTTTCCTCTTCTCCAGTCCTTCCCCTTCCCCATGGCATTTACATTTTTCTCCATATGAGAGACTGGACACCAGACACTGATGGGGTGTTGACAAGAGATGATCTCAACTCCTCAGCAATTATTGGAAAGCCAATTACAGAGTAAAGGGTGACCCATTTCCAAGAACTAGCAGACAAAACACAAAACTACCTAGTCCAGATACAATATATTAAGCATAAAAATGAATCTAATTACTGTGGAGTTTGGAATCATTTTGCTGATGTGCAATTTTCTCAGAAGGGTAGCAGATGAGAAGACATTAAGCTGAGCTGGAGATCTTGGAATGGTGGATTTAAGATGCTGATGAGGAGAAATTTCTATGTTCACGTGGCAGCATGTCAATGTGATTCCTATCCCAGATGCTATTTGTGCTCATTTGTTAAATGGATCAAAAGTATAGGGACAGTGTGGGAGAGAAGAGTTATTGAGGAGATCAATCATGACATTAGGAAATGCCAGAGCAGAAAGGAGCAGCATGACCTGCTCCTAATCTGGGCTGAACCTACATACTACCAAGGACCAATGATATTTAAGCTCTACAAATCAAATGGAAGGAGATAAAGTAGCTGTGGTCTCACCTGCTTGTAGGTGTCTAACAGGAAAGACCGATGGGTTTCAGCATAGCCATACAGATAAACGGGGTTTTTGACAGAGTGTCGTCCGCAGAAGGCATCAGTCTCCACTGTCACCTGGCCACTGTAATACCTGTAGCCCTACAAGGGGAAAAGCAAATCATATTTTGACTGACCAGGGTGAGAATCTGGAGCATGTGGATTCAAAGTTGGTGGGGGTAAATGTTCAGGCCTTAGGTGGAATCAGGTCAGGCCCAGGAGGAAGGGTGATGTCAGCTTTGGGGGCTGCTAGCTTGGTGAAGATCCAGCCATCCAAGAGCATGCTGTACAGCACACACAAAATGCTGGTGGAACGCAGCAGGCCAGGCAGCATCTATAGGAAGAAGTACAGTTGACGTTGTGGGCTGAGACCCTTCGTCAGACTAACCTTGCCACTCTCGGCCAACTTGAACTCCAGACCACGTTGGTGGTGTTCGTCTGTGTGTGATGCACCGTTTGGGAGATTCACCTGCTTTCCTGACCAGGCAAGCTGTGCCTCAGACTTAGGCATCAGACAAACACACAACTCTGGGACTAAGAGACCAGTATTCAGCCTGGAAACTACAAGAAAGTTGTGTTCAAGACTAAGTGCAATTCAATTGGCTGATGATTCTTATTAGGATACATACCCAGTCTTCAAAATCATTGAAGTACTTGACTGCATATCCACTGCTATAGCCAGCGATGTGTTCAGGACATTTCACACCCACCAGTTCTTCTAACACAGCTTTTACCTGTGGGGAGAGATTGATGAAACTCCTTTCCTTGACCTATTGGCAAACCAACTTCAGACTTTCTGCTTCTTTTCTGAGTATACTGTACATAATTACCAGGGGATACTTGTCACCATATCATTCCATGTAAGTTATTTCCAAAAAAAGCCTGGTTCCGTTCTTCACAAATGCACACACCGGTGACCAAATTCAAAGTGAGCTTTAAGGTGTTGGCTGTTACCACATACAATTGTCCAATAACTAGGACAAAGGATGGGACTTCCATGATTTCCAAATTTTCACTATTTGCAACACCAGTTATATGGGTTGGAAAACAATATGTTAACCTCCTATGAAAATCTCCACTCTGTACCCAGTCAGTCCAAGCCTGTGCCCCCAGTTCCTCAGATGGCAGATCTCTTCCATCCATAGCAACAACCGTATAAATCATTGGCACAGCGGTGGAATAATACAGATAAAAACAAGTGTACTGAACGAGATGTGACACACCTCATCAGCAGTAGCTGCACTTGGAAGGGGCCTGGAATTGATCCCGTCCAGCCTCAGTGAGAAAGTGTCCATACTGGGTCTCCCCTTGACCTGTTCCACCACTTCGATGGTGATGTTGCTTCCGCCCAATGCCTCGTGCTGGAGTAAATCAAAATCCCCTTCACAGGAACAATGAGAAAGCAATGTTAAAGAGGCAAGAGATGTCATTACATTGATTGGATTCCACTGCTCTGCATTCTCCCTTTAGAAATATGAGTGCACAGAATTAGAGGTGTGTAAACGACTGTGTAGGGATGTGTGTGCCCATGTATAGAGATTGGTATTTGTGCCTGTCTGGGCATGGGTGTAGGGAAAGGTATATGGAGCAGGCATATGTTTGTGCATGCATCCATGTGTGTGCTGTGGCTATGTTGGCATGAGCATCAATATATGTTCATGTGTATGCATGGGTGTGTGGTGCATGGGTGTGTGGTGCATGGGTGTGTGGTGCATGAGTGTGTGGTGCATGAGTGTGTGGTGCATGGGTGTGTGGTGCATGGGTGTGTGGTGCATGGGTGTGTGGTGCATGAGTGTGTGGTGCATGGGTGTGTGGTGCATGAGTGTGTGGTGCATGGGTGTGTGGTGCATGGGTGTGTGGTGCATGGGTGTGTGGTGCATGGGTGTGTGGCGCATGAGTGTGCTTGTATATTTGTGAACACGGTAATAAATCAGTTCGAGGGGAAGGTGGTCACTCAGACCTGAGAGCAAAGCAGCTTTAGGCTGGAGGAGGTGGGCAGGATGAGGGATGAATCTGGGACAAGGAACACCTCTCAGCCAACATGGGAATGTTCTCAACAAGGAGTGGGCAAGAGATTTGTCAGCTGGGCTGGGTCAGTTTACTCACTGCCAAGAACGGGTGTGCATGCTGAAGTATTGTTTACCTCTTGTGGAGATGAAAGTCACTGTGTGGGCAACGCCTTGGCTGATTGCTGTGCTTGACACTTTCACTGTATCAGGTTTAATCGACCACAGATCATTTAAAACTTGCTCAATCTGTACGCCTGAAGCATCTGCGGGAAGAAGCCCTGGGGGGTGGGGGTGGAGGAATAGTCCAGAGTCAATAACTCAAAGTAAGGAAATGATCCCCAAACCACTGTCCCTGACCTAAATCTTGTTCAAGGAAAGGCAGTATTACACACAGTAAAGAAGAAAAATGACTATTTATTCATATTTCCAAAACATCCCAAAGCACGTTACAACACAAGAATCACTTTCAGGTGTTGTTCTGGCAAATAAGACAACTCGTATATTGCAAGCTTTCACAGAGAATGAAAGGGATCTGTGACTAGATATGGAAATTAAAAAATCTGCAACCACTGGAAATCTGAAATAGACAGGAAACATGGAGATACTCAGCATCTGTGGTAAAAGAAACAGAGTGACCCAGAACTGCATGCCCAGAATGGTCACAGCTTCTGATGAAGGCTCACCAAGCTGAATCTGTTTCACTCACTGCAGGCACTGCCTGACCCAGATTATATTTTAGCTATGACCAAACTGGCATGACTGGAGGCTGATTAGTGAGCAGGGCACAGGGTGAATACTGCCCTGCTCCCCCGGTCTATAAGTAAAGCTGCTTATACACACCTTAACACATATATAATAAAGACACTAATTCTCGTGTTGGCTTAGAATAGTTGCACCCACCACTTCTGTCAGAGAGCCAGACACGTGGAGTGCAGCCTCCAGTATCTGCCACAAAAGTCCTTAAATTTGGGCAATGAAATTGAGATGGGACTATAATGACCAACACAACATGACCAGAGGATAGCTAAACAATGCATCATTTGAAATCTACATTCTATATAATTTGTCCTCAGTAATTAATTATTTAGGATTAATATTCTAACACGAGAATTAATATTTCTAAGCATTTGACATTGCTTACTGGCAAGATCATACAGATGTAAAAGGGTTGATTTGGACCAGAATCTGGATAGGAAATACTTAAACCTCAGATATCAGAGAAACAACTATGGGCGTTTCACTGGGGTAACAGAGGCTTCTTCTATAAAAATGCACAAAGACATATTCTGGAGGTTGCTGGTGGGAGAGTCTGACTGGACCCTAATAATATCTAGTTCCATGTGATAATGGTTACACTGTTCCAGTTAAGACAGTCAGCTCCAAACAAGGATTAATTTAAAAATGAGGATCACAGGGGCTATCCAATAGCTCACCTTTGGAATGATTTATCTAACTGTGGGCTGGTTCTGGTTCATTTGTAAACTACAAAAACAGATACACAATGGAGAACAATTTGCAGGGATTTGGAGAAAGCTGCAGAGTTGGATTAACTGTGTTACTCTCTGAAAGAGGAGACAGATTCAATGGGCTGAATAGTCTCCTCCACTAAAGGTATTAATTTATTGAAATAACTTCCCCATCCCTAGAGTCTTGTAATTATTCCTTTTCCACAAGTTTTCTAATTCTCACTTGAAAGTTCCTGCTGGTATACCTGTGTGCTCCTGGTTGTAGATGAGCCTATACCAGTGGAATGAGCAGGAGTCAGAGTCCCAGCATGGACTGGTGATGGTGACCTGCTGAACTTCACTGACCGCACTTCCTATTGTCCAGTTCTCCAAGGTTACAATCTAAAATGGCAAGATAAAAGAGTGTTAAATCAAATCCTGTCAGATGAACTTGTACAAAATGTTTCAACGAATGAATATTAGATTATAATTTGCTTCCATTCTGTCTCCATAAAATACACACTACCAGAATCTAATTTGGCACTAGTTTGCAAAGTACTTGTAAAAACCAATTGTCAAACAACTCACTTTTCCTGATACAATGAAGTCCTCTTTATCCAGGACTACTGAGATATACTGGTGCAAGGCAGTGATTTCATCATCAGTCAGGAACTGAATCCTCACTCTGGAGTGACCAAGTGACCACAACTGGAGATGACGGCTTAGCTTTGTTAGTGCAGTCTAATATCGAATGATCCTTGCTAGGTGACTTACTTTGTAAAGATGCAGACTGCTGTCCAGCCTTGGAGTACAGCCCACTTGGGAGAAAGTTCTCCGAAGTGACAGGGAGTGCAGTGGGGAACCATCAGCTACCATTGAGAGTGCTGAGAAACCTTTATGATCAGCACTTAACCTGGTTGGGCTGAGTGAACTGACTGAATTCAGACCTGTGGGTGGACCTCTCCCACGCTGGTATAACACAACTTGCTTGCCCCTTCACTGCATGATAGCCCAACCATTACAGACCCATGCAAAAACCAGGGGCCTGTTAGAGTGATTTTTGGGTTTAGGTTATTTACATTTAGCAAATGGCTTTGGCTACCAGTCTTCTGTTCCCTGACAATGTATTGCGGATTTAATTTGGAACAATGCATTCCTAAGGAAGCTGTGAATCCCAGTCCACAGACGATGCTGGTGTCTGTGGGATGGATATGAACAAGGTGTGAAGTTTGCATGTAGCTTCAACAGAAAGCATTGTCTATGTATAAATATGGAATTGTCCTTTGTGTTTAGCAAATAAATATCAAGCCCCACGTTGGGCCCGCAGACCTTTATAGTGAAAGTGTCGCGGTACGATGCCGGCTGTACCTTGTTTCGTTGAATAAAGCAGCTGCTTTGTATCTACCAGTAATTTTCTCCAGCAATTCATTCACGTAATAACATTTGGTGCTAGAAGTGGGATGATACCTTTGTGACCCATTGTGTGGCCAGCGATCTTCAGGCTAAGTGGATGAGTATTTTCTAAGATAGCACTCACACTTGGATCTGTTTGGGTTGGTGGTACACGGGAACACCCACTCACTGTTTGGGTTGGTGGTACACGGGAACACCCACTCACTGTTTGGGTTGGTGGTACACGGGAACACGAGCTATCACAAACATGGAGAGCTGAACTGGTAGATATAAAAGTAGTGTGTGTGCATGCATGTGTGTTTACATAAGCGAGGAAACTTTGAGTGCTAATTTGCTTGGACGCAGTGACCAGTTGCGAATGGCAGTTACCGACTGTTCGGGACGCCAGAGTGGGGGCATGTATACTCGTTCGGGGAGCTGTAGTTTAGCGTACATGCTTTGCGAGTGTGATGCAAAGGAATACAGCAGGCATCGTGAGTTCAGGTGCTCAAAAGTGGCAGATTGCAGAGTACATACTCTGCGGTTTTAAGTACATGCTGTTTAACTGGTACCTATCTTTTATATTTTGCGTAGTGTGGGAATTAACGTGGAGGTATTTCAGGAAGAGGTTTTACTCAGATATATCTGTTGGGATGGCACCTATTGGGATCAAGCAATGTCAGGCTGAGAACCCTGATGATCCAAGCCAGCCCTTAACAATGATTACAACCTTCGCCCCAGGGAGAAACAGAGCATTTAGTCAGAGTTCCCTCACTTCCCTCACATGCGGGAATTCGGAATTCTGGCATAAGCTTGAGGAAATGTTTGAAATTCACCGGATGCACCCTAAAGATATACACAAGTTGGTAAAAGTGAAGTGCCCGAGGAATATGTGGGACAGTATGGCCCAGGGGGTGCAGGATGGTACCTGGGCAACTACCGGGAAAGCCAGCAATGAAGGAAGATATCGCTTTTTTAAAAGGGGAAGTGAAGCAGCGATTGGGTGGAGGTGAGAATAACTGGGGAACGATAGTGGCAGTGATTCAAAAAGCTAATGAGACAGCCATGGATTATGCAGAACGTAAATATCGAGTGTATGAAAAATATTCTGGGTTGGATAATCAAGGGAGGGACAACCAAGTCTTCCTGAAAATGCTGAAGGAAAGCCTGAGATCAGCACACCAGCAAGTTTTAGATTTAGGCATAACAGGGGTCGACCTACTCTGCGATAGTTTCGTGGACCAGTGAGGTAGACCGAAGAAAGTCCAAGAGAGATCATAAAGTGGCTATAGTGGATGCAGCTGCTGTGATGTCCCAGAGAATTTGTTCTGTTTGCCGGCGACCAGGGCACAAAGCAAGGAATTGCTGGAATAGACATGGGAGGGTAAAGGAATTGATATGCTACAGGTGCAGCCTATTGAGACATGGTTGGAAACAAGTGTCCAAAAAAAGGAAGAAAAACAGGTGAACGTCACAGCAGACACAATCTCCCACCCCATCAGTGCCTAGTCTGAACAATCTGACTGTCAATCAGATCATAGAGCTAGTAAAGACGGCTCCTAGGTCAGAAAAACGATGCAGCGGCGAGCCCCACTGCCAGTGCTCAGTGCTGGTGACCCACAGATGTAAATAACAGCATTGTTGGGGGGGGAGGGCAATGCAATATGTTAGTGGACACAGGGGCATTGGTATCAAGAACAGACCTACCCTTGCCAATAACCAGACAAGCCATTTATATTAGGGGTGTAGGAGATAAAACAGTGAAAGCAGTAAGAAGCGAGTCGCAAATACTCGAAATCGGGGGTGTGCAGCTTCCAGTGTACTTCTGGGCATGTCCAAATAATGAGGGCACTATCCTTGGAATAGACATCCTAAGGGAAGCAGGGGCCGTTATTGATTTGGGAAAGAGAAGTAATATGGACAAATCAGGGGCAGCGAACGCTTACAACCAACAGAATACACAATCTGGCTAGCATTGTCGCAGCTGCCCCAATCACTAGAAACTGGAACCAGGATTGTGTCTATGGATTACTTTGTCAACAGTTCCCAGTTTTGTAGGCTAGACACAAGCAAGATTGTGGTCAAGTAAAGATAAACCCAGTTGAAATAGATGGAGACCTGCATAAATGCCATATAAGCAGTACCCTATAAAATCTGACGCACTGACAGCTGTCCAGGGTATAGTGAAGGAACAAAATCACCAGGGGATACTCAGAGAGACTGTGGCCATTACTAACTCATTTATATGGCCAGTTAAACCCAGTGGATCATATCCATTGAGACCATACCACCCTATACCACCCTTAAGGTATAAGAAAGACATTCTTGCCATAGAGGGAGTACAGAGAAGATTCACCAGATTGATTCCTGGGATGGCAGGACTTTCATATGAAGAAAGACTGGATTGACTAGGCTTATACTCACTGGAATTTAGAAGATTGAGGGGGGATCTTATTGAAACGTATAAAATTCTAAAGGGATTGGACAGGCTAGATGCAGGAAGATTGTTTCCAATGTTGGGGAAGTCCAGAACGAGGGGTCACAGTTTAAGGATAAAGGGGAAGCCTTTTACGACCGAGATGAGGAAAAACTTCTTCACACAGAAGAGTGGTGAATCTGTGGAATTCTCTGCCACAGGAAACAGTTGAGGCCAGTTCATTGGCTATATTTAAGAAGAAGTTAGATATGGCCCTTGTGGCTAAAGGGATCGGGGGTATGGAGAGAAAGCAGGTACAGGGTTCTGAATTGGATGATCAGCCATGATCATACTGAATGGCGGTGCAGGCTCGAAGGGCCGAATGGCCTACTCCTGCACCTATTTTCTATGTTTCTATGTTTAAGACCATGCCGAGACCGCATCCTATAGTGGCGGGCCCTGCAACAATCCTGAATGGTTTGTCTCCAGAACATATAGTTTTTCCAGTCCCTCTAAGGGCAGACATTACTGCGAATAAGGCAGCAGAGGAATAAAAGGCAATTGAAATTGCAAGTGCGCAGGAAGAAACGACAGAAGCCAATTTAGCAAAATTATATGAAGGGGTAGTGGCAGAAGAAAAGGAGAGGTGGTGGAAAAAGGAGCAAAGGAGGGACCAGATGGGAGCTGGGCACACAGGCGGAAAGAGTCACAGTGGCCCCACCATGTATTAGGCAAATAACACTGAAGTTATATCATGGGGTAATTACGGGTTGCAGGGAGCCTGGAGAATGAAAGACTTTCGTAATCAACTTAAAGTGTTGAAGGACCAAATGAAACAGCAGCAGCAAATCGCTGATCAGAGAGCCAGAGGGAAAGGAGATGATCCTTCCACAGCCCAGCAACCAGGTCATGGTGAGGGTGTTGCCGGAAAGGCCAGGGTTTGCCTCTAGGTGTATAGGGCCACAGATGGTACTCTTAACCAATGATACTCGCGCCAGTTTGCAGACTCGGCGAGGCAGCCAGTGGAAACACTGGACTCGGGTTAAAGCATACAACTCACCACCTTGTTGCTCCCACAGTCAGAGCAGGGGATCAAGTGTACCCAATAACCATGTAATTACAGAGAACCTAAGAGAGGAACACCAGCCGGCCATGCCAGACCTGACCACAACCGATGAAAACATACCCAGAGGAAACACAAAGGCAGAAAACCCCGAGAGCGCAACAGAAAACCTTGAATAGCATGCTGAAGTATGGTGATGATGGTAGTCTGTAATGAAGGCAGGTTGCTGAAGGTAGATGATTAGTTTCGTAGCATAAAATAGAAAAGACTGGAAAATAGATGGGGAGGGATTTTTAAGTTAAAGCAGAGTCAGCAAGTTCCACAACTTCGATGGCATTTTAGACTGCACGTGGCATCTGAAAGCAGTCATCCCCAGTGTGAATGAGGAACTGGGTGGGGCCTTTTCAGCAGTCGGGCCAGTGATCAACTGGACAGTTCAGAAGGGGGTGCCACCGGGGAGAGGTCCTTGCAGATACTTACATAGAGACCACCCCAACCCCTTCCTGTATATCGACGAGAGGGCCTGTGGGTGCTCCTTGAAAGAGAGTTTCAGTGACCAGAGAATGAAGGGGTGAAGACAAGGAATGTGATTACACTGCAATCAGCCTGCGGGAAAGAGCCGACAGGCACACCAAAGCAGTAGCATTTCTAAAGACTTGTTCAAATTTCTGGAACAACCTCTCTGCTTAACATCTGGTAGGTAGCGATCAGGGAATGCTAGGGTAGATATCGAGGAACACAAAATTGGAGGGTAATTTCGAGGCAGGGCGTTTTTGCTGCCCTATTTGAGTAGATCCTCCTAGGTTGGCCTTTCCTGGTACAAATTTATTTCTGTCCAGGAGGGTCAAGAGGAGGGACTGTTAGAGTGATTTTTGGGTTTAGGTTATTTAAATTTAGCAAAAGGCTTTGGCTACCAGTCTTCTGTTCCTAGATAATGTAATGTGGACACGAGGAAATCTGCAGATGCTGGAAATTCAAGCAACACACACACACACAGAATGCTGGTGGAACACAGCAGGCCAGACAGCATCTATGGGAAGAAGTACAGTCGATGTTTTGGGCCAAGACCCTTTGTCAGGACTAACTGGTATTGTGGATTCAGTTTTGAACAATGCATTCCTAAGGAAGCTGTGAATCCCAGTCCACAGACAATGCTGGTGTCTGTGGGATGGATGTGAATCAGAAGATGTGAAGTTTGCATGTAGCTTCAAAAGAAAGCATTGTCTATACTTTGTCAATATGGAATTGTCCTATGTGTTTAGCAAATAAATATCGAGCCCCAGGTTGGGCCAGCAGACCTTTCCATCAAAAGCATCTCCGTATGATGCCTACTGTACCTTGTTTTGGCGAATAAAGAAGCTGTTTTGTACCTACCAGTAACTCTCTCTCTGGTGATTTCATTCTTGCAACAGGGCCCATAGGGATGATAGGGAAATAAAGCCTCTGACGAAGCACCAGGGCTACAGAAAACCTTATCTCACCCATGTCAGGGATTGGCACACCCAGAATTGGCTTTTCAGGATATTTTGAGGCAGATGTTCTGCTCTGCAAACTCACCCAAGAACATTGGTGTGAGAATAAGCACACTGCCTCACCATCACGACTCACTTGCTCCTGTGAATCTCAGCAGGCTGATTGCCTGGTCTAATGGAAGCTGTGCCCCAGGATATTCATGGTTCAGAACTGACCTGCTTCTCGTAGACAATCTGGGAGAATGACCTGATGTACTGCTGTTCATTGACGGAGTCTGCTGTCTGCTGCTCGGTGTAAGAGGTACTGTTGCGGTACACACCAACAGATACAAAGGATGATGATGTGGTTTCCTGCAGGAGCACTTCCATGTAATATCTGTGAAGCAAACAGTCCCTCCTGTCAATCTATT
Source organism: Hemitrygon akajei (assembly GCF_048418815.1). Classification (NCBI taxonomy): domain Eukaryota; kingdom Metazoa; phylum Chordata; class Chondrichthyes; order Myliobatiformes; family Dasyatidae; genus Hemitrygon; species Hemitrygon akajei. The sequence goes on from NC_133124.1 coordinate 110,798,619, forward strand.
GCACATTGGTTGCTTGCCAGTCTTTGGCCTGCGGCCAGTTATCCCACAGCAAAAAGAAGTTCTAATCGACATTCTGTTTATTCAAAAGTTCCAAAAATGTGATCTTAGGCTTGAAGTAAACTTGTAAACTATATCATCCTTTGGCTTCAAGTTTGGGGGAGTGATGTTGTATTGAAATGTCCCTACACCTCTCAGTATACAGTCAGCATGAAAGTGTTGGGCCAAAGGGCTGCTTTCTGTGCTGTCTGACTATTATTCTTTCATACGTGAGATCTCAAGGACTGTTTCTAACGTGTGTTGTGGGATCTTTCTTACTCAGGCCCAAGCTGAGGAGCACAACCAGCTAGTGACCATGTGAAGCAGCTAGCAACAAACAATTATCATCAATTTTAAAATCCAAGGACCAAAATCTGATGAGAGCTTTGCCCAGTTTTTGATCACAGAATGGCACAGTGGAGTGGGGTTGGGGGCTACATGATGTGGTGAGAGTGAGACAAATACATTTTGCTGTTTTGAACTTTGCATCAGCTGATGGTTTTATCAGTTGAAGGATACCCAATTCCTCTCCTTGGCATATTATAATTCCTTAGCATTCTCAACAAGATTTCAGAGTTCTTATTTCCAAAGAAATTTTAATTTCATATTTCTTAATTTTAATCTTAAAATAGACTTTATAGAAGTTTTCAGTTAAACATGAAAACCACACATGTAAATATGTAATCCAACAATTCATTGATTTAAATTTTATGAAGTATGCATAAATTATGAGGGCAAACGATCAGCTAAATATGATCAATGTACCATATGCAAATTGACAGATATAAATTGTATTCGCTATTTTAATTGTGTGAATATATTTTGTTTGTAATTTCACAACTGTTAATATAGAAGACTTGTAGAATTAGATACCTACTCTTTCCTTTTTTCGAGTTGCAGTATATCAGAGGACTGGCTGGAGTAGCTTCTGTAACTCCAGGTCTCCCTGGAGCCATAGGCAACTTTAGCCTAGGGAATGATGCAAAGGTGGAACATATGTTATTCGTCTACACAAATTCCTTCTTTATTTCTAATTGGAGGCAGCAACTACTAGTTCTCAAATGTTGTCAAAGTGACCAGCTTGTGTGCATGCAACTTATCAGACATCATAATTTGAAGTCTCAAGCTAATTCATTCTTTTCCAGTGAAACAGGGATGGGCGCCCTTCCCCTCACTATCAGGTTACTGATGGGCTCAAAGAAACGTCATGTATGGCTTTACTGCAGAGTACTCAGGAATATATAAATGTGACTCTTAGTTCTGCCCTCTAACTAAATCAAGGCAGACCTCAAGCTGCTCAGATGCAGAACAAAGTAAGCCCTTCAGCTCACTGAGTCTCTGCTGACATTGGATCATCCATTTGCACCAATCCTAAAAAAAATCCCACTTTTATTCTCCCCACATTCCCACCGACTCCTCACAGATTCTACCCCTCATGTACACACTAGCAACCAATTAATCCACTAACCTGCATGTCTTCGTGAAGTGGGAGGAGCTAGAGCATCTGGAAGAAGCCCCTGTGGTCACAGGGAGAACATCCATGTTCCATACAAACTGTGCCTGAGGTCACGATTGAACCCAGGTCTCTTTTGCTTTGAGACAACTACTGCTCCTGGATTTTATGCAGTCATCCCACAATCTAACTATCCGCAATCTCACAATCTAGCCCTCTATATCAGTCTGTTACCATCCTTGTCCACCCTGTCACTCAATAGCATCCCGGTGAAGATATTTTCCCAAACTACAGATTCAACTCCACTGGATACATGCTTCCAAATTACTCGCTCAGGATTGGAAGTGACTTCATGTTAAAATCTATTTTCCACAAATATACATATTTATCAGAATAAGAGGGCCAAAATTCTGTAACCTCCTTTCCAAGTCACGCACATCTGAAACAACTTACTGAAGACCTGCATTGTTAATGAATATGACTCTGCCCCACTGGTGTCAGGGAGACTCATCCACTCTCACAGATATAGTCACATTGTTAAAACTGATAGCTGTTCTCGTCACTATCGTTCACATGTATGAAACATCAACATTCACAAGGATCTATTTATCTGTTGTTAAATACATACGAAAGCTAACAGAATCGGTGGACATTCAAGCAAGATTACAAAATATCTATTTATATACCTTATCCTGAGGATGCCCGGTTAAGCTAAGGTAAAGTTCGTATACACCGTTCCCTCTGATGTAGAAACGGTAATCGTCGGTCACTGGAGCAACAAAGAATCCACTAAGACGGGTAACAGATGGACTCCATGTTGTGGAGGGTTTATAAAAGGCCTCATCAACCCATGCTGCTGAGTATCCCACAGTACTTTCATTGTAGTTTGGCAAGTCACTCAGGGTACCACCCTTCCAAGTTTCCACCTTCAAACCTCTTCCTCCTAAACAACAGATAATTGACAAAGTCAATACTTGCAAAGAAAGACCGATTTTAGTTCGTGTCCTACCAGTAGCAGTGCTGTAAACAGTTACTGGCCCTGTAGAGTTCATACCGCCAGCATCAGAGTACAAATGTACAGTGTGGAGGCTGGATGCACTTCACACATGGCCCCTCAGCTTTATTGAAACTTAGGGAGCGTACATTTCCAGGTGAAAATACTTAGAAAAGTGTTTTAATTTATTTATATACTTCATTTTAATGTTTAAAATATGGCACAGTAAAGTGCTTAAATTACATACATTTACTTTTCTTTTATTACTGAAGCCTAGATGGACTATTATTAAATATCTCTGGGTCACGTTATGATGGCTCAAAAGCCTCCTGTAGCAGTGAACTGGGCCAGTTTCAGCATTCACAGTGTCTGATGACAAATATTTTACTTCTTCCAAGTGTCACTGTAGCAAACAAAGTCGAGTTTGTGGCCGTATACACAGGTGCAATGAAACACTTACTTGCCACAGCATCACAGGCACATTGCATCATATAAGCAGCAGTCACAAGAGAAACAAACTATACAGAAGGTTTACAAAGTAGTACACAATTAAAAAAAGCTAAGTCCTTTGTCATGCAAACTGTAGTGATTAGGACTTGGTCTGTTGGTTCAAGAGCCGAATATTTAAAAGAATGTAGCTGTTCTTGAACGTGGTAGTGTGGGACTTCAGGCCTCTGTACGTACTGCCCATTAATAGATGTAAAAAGATGGCATAGTTCATTTAGTGGGATCATTGATATGGACGTTGGCTTTTTGAGGCAGCATCTCTTGTAGCTACTACCAATGGTGAGGAGGGATGTACCCTTAACGTATTGGGCAGAGTCTACTACTCTCTGCAGTTTAAAGCCCTACACATCCAATTGCTATACCAGGCCATGAAGCAACCAGTCAGAATACCTTCAATACCATATCTACAGAAGCCTGTTACAGTGTCTGGTGATAAGCCGAAACTCCTTAACGCTGGCACACTTCGCTTGTGATTGCAACTGTGTACTGGGCCCAGGATAGTCACCCAATATATTAAGCTGTGTTTGCTTAAAATACAAACAACCACCTTGCCTCAAAGCTTCCAATCAGAGGAGACTGTAGTAACTAGGCAGGATAACTAGTACATAGCAATAGCAGCAGAGAAAAAGTAATTTAACTCAAGGATCTATGCAAATCTCCACCTACTTTTCTTTACTTCCCTTTCTCCAATGAATACTTTGCCAGATATGCTTCCCCCCATTCATCTCACATTGTGGCAGCAAGTCCACTCCTGCCCATTGACTGAAGGCGCAGAATTGTAGTTGATTTAGAAGTAACTACCTTATGCTTATGGGCCATATATTTTGATTCCCCAGAAATAAAAACTTCAGCATGTGTACTCCTAATTCTAAAGAACTCCATCAAGCCAGTTTTCAATGATCCCTTACATTCAAGAATATATAAGCAGAGTCAGTCGGCCACTCAGCCCCTCCAGTCTAATCTGCTGTTCAATAAGGCTATGAGCGATCCAATCCACACTCTCCCCATCCCTCCCCTCAATTCCTGTTTAGTTGAAATGTCAATCACCATTATCAATATATTCACCAATTCCACCTCCACACTCAAGTTTAAAGATTCACACCTCAGAAAAAATCCCTTCTTCTCTCTTAAATGGGTGACCATTATTTTGAAACCATGCCCTTCCAGATGTAACCATTCTCTCAACAACCAGCCTACTGATCCATCTCAGAATACTAAAAGTTTCAATACAAACAACTCCCATTCTTCTAATCTCCAATAAACATCTCAAAGACATGCCTATTCTTTCTCCCCAGAAATAAACCAGTTGAACCTTCTTGACACCATACCCAAAGTAAGCATGGAGATATCATACAGTTGCATCAAAATATCCCCATTTTCAATCTCCCTTTGCAATAAAGCCAGCACTCAATTAACCTTCCTAACTACTTCTTTGCAGTGTGGATAACCTTATATCTTGTCACATTATATTTCATTTGCAAATTTCATGACCACTCACTTAACTTACCACTATCTTTTTCTGTCTCCTCACAACTTTCTACCTTTATACCATTGGAATGTTCACCACAGTACACTCAATCCCTTTATCCAATTTATTTTCATGCATTGTATGTTCCTGAGGATCCAGTACTGATTCTTTTGGCATCCCAGTAATGAATGATCTAACGGTTACAAATGATCAACTTCCCCCGAATCCATTTTCCTGTTGTTAGCCACTCTCTAGTATTGTGCCAACTTTGCCCTCTTATCTTAACTTTCATGTGGTAACTTATCAAATACTTTCTACAATCCAAGAAGATAACATCAAGAGGATCATCTTTATGCTCCCTCCCAGTTGTTACAATGTTCAAAGACCTCTGGAACATTTTATCAAACACCACTTTGCTTTCATAAAGGTACGTTTACTCTGTTTAATCCAAGAGCAGCATGTTGTTCAGAACAGAAGCATGATTAGCTTGTGTGCTGTGGCCTTTGTTGTTTCAGGATACAGAAGAAGCTAACTGACCCACCTACATCTTCTCAGTCCTGAAATCTCATGGGTTTGTTCCATCATACCTCCCCCAGATAATTGACTGGTTCAGATTGAAACCAATGAATGAATCCCTACACTAGACTGGAGAGCAGCTGCCACACTTGGCTTGATACCACTTAACTGCAGGAAGAGAGTGCATTATGGTGACAGCAACGAGGGACTGGTGTGATTAATTAGACTGTTGATCGATTCCTGCTTGCTCCCTTGGAATTACTTGTTAAACAAACCACATGAAATAGCTCTGTGTCTTATTTTCTCCTTTCAATTAATTGTTTAGAACTTTTTTTTGTCATCTTTGTTAATTGGTAGAGGCACCTATAAATGTTTGCCTGGAGCGAGACTCAGAAATATCTGATTGAATCCATACTGCTTTGGGACATTGTAAGGCTGGGAAAGGTACTTCAGAGAAGCTGGTTTTCTTTTAAGGTTTATAGAAGAAACTTTGAATTGGTCTAATAGAAGACTCCCTTCCCCACTGTGCATGTGAGACAGCATTAGTCAAGGTGGGGAGGTTGTTCAGGGACTCACAGATCAAAATATATAATTTTAATTTGTACTCCTGATGGTAAAATTAATCCCTGTTGTCCAACTTAAGCTATATCTGAATGTAGGATGTGATTCTGATTAATGTTTATCTAATGGAAAATGTTGTGAAGCCTTGTTATTCAAGGGACTGAACTGAATTCTGCCCACTTACAATAAGGATGGTCTACAAATCAGTCTGACAAGCCTACTACGCAAGTGGCACTTTAGCTCATAGGCAACAAACCCTCCTTTGATTCAGAGGGTCAGGTTACTCCAGAAACATGAATATAGACCTATAGTTGAAGGAAGGCCAAGTTGTCTGGGATGCTAAACTAACGACCTATTCAATAAGATGGACTTGAATGATTCAGGGGATTATATTAAGCAATTGGTCACACCATTAATCAGATCACTTATGGCACGGTCACCTCTGGGATTGTTCTCTGAATAGGTTTGTTGTTATGTATGTCTCTATTACAAAAACATCCAGTGCCTTTAATAGTGTTAAACTCCCCAAAGCATCTCACTGGAGAGATGTCAGACTAAATGGTATCCCACGCAGGGAGATGTGGATAGGTGAGCAAAGGCCCGGCCAATCAGGGATTAAGCAATGTCTTGAAGCAGAGCTGAAGGCATTGCCATCAATGGTGGAGAAAAGGGAAGTTGCTGTGACATTGAAAATATTAAGTTGGCCATAAAACACTCCATCTCTTGATAATAACACACACAAAATGCTGGTGGAACACAGTAGGCCAGGCAGCATCTATAGGGAGAAACGTCGCTTCTCCCTATAGATGCTGCCTGGCTTGCTGTGTTCCACCAGCATTTTGTGTGTGTTGTTGTTTGAATTTCCAGCATCTGCAGATTTCCTCGTGTTATCTCTTGATAATGTACAGATTGCTCCTAGACATGTCTTCTTTTGTCATACCATTTGAATTATGAGATGATTGGAGATTGGCAAATATTATTTGTTTGTTCAAGAAAGAAAATGGAGATAATTTTGGAAATGGATTAAGGTAGAATAGTGGATGTGGTGTATATGGATTTTAGTAAGACATTTGACAAGGTTACCCGCGTGAAATTGATTCAGAAAGTCAGGAGGCATGGGGTCCAGGGATACATCACTGAGTGGATTGAGAATTGGCTTGCCTACAGAAAGCAGAGGGGGGTAGAAGGTGGAGGAAGGATATGCCTGTGTATGCTGGAAAATGTTAACTATTTCTGAGGAAAGTTATTTGCAGGTTAGATGTGCTTGAACCACTTGGCTCTTCTCTTTAGTTAATTTGTCCAACATGAGCTTGTGCCAAGTAGTTGGGATTTGTGTAGGTTGGTGAGCCATGGTGACTGAGATTAAGTGTGCTGATATAATTAATATTATAGAATTAATCTAGTTTAGGATACCAACCACATGAACTAGATTAGAAATAAGTGACCAGTTATACTATACAGTACCATGAATATCTAACACATTACCCTGTTTATGCTTAATAGAGTCATATCTATTTTCATTAACCAATACTTTTATATTTATGTCATTTAACATCATCTAAGCATATATTAATAATTTGATATACTTACCATATTATGTTTTTGATGAAAATATGTTAATTAAAATAAACTACCTGGGAAAACTGTTCTGGAAAAATTGCTTTCTTTTGGCACCTGGCAGATTATTTGACTTGCGTTGAGCCTGAGAATCTCACAGGTTTGGTCTGTTTAAGACAAAGAATAAAACAAAAATAGCTCATAGAACGATTTTAGATCTACATTCAGCATGAATGCACTTTGCTGAACACTACAATGGATGATAGTTTGAGTACACAGGACGGATATTTTCAAATGAAAGGTTGTTAACATCACTAGCTATAAATTGCCCTCTCTGTAACTCTATATATTATAACATTCAAATTGTGAAAGGTGTTAAAACATTGCTAGATTTAAGAAATGAAGCTTGCACAATAGGATAGATTGTGGACTGAGTCTATAGGGTCACGTTTAATATGCACTTGGTTTTGGAAGTCTTTGACTCCTTCCATTGGATGGAAACTCCCAGGTACGTTGGTCTGTCTTCCACAGTCACTTGTCTATAAATGGAACATATCCCACTGCTCTCACTCGTCTCTCTGATGCAGAAGGTTATGGAATCTTCCCTGCTCAGACAATTCAGCATTACAATTATGCTTCAGCGTGGTACTGAGGGAGCACTGCACCTCTGTTCCACATTGAGATATCATTTTGATAGTGATATATATCACCTTTCAAGGGTTCTGTTTTTCTGACGAGATATTAGTCAAGCATCATCTGCTCACTGAATTAGCCCACAGAACAGAAGGAGCAGGGTTCCCCTTAATCACTAGCTATTCCTGAACCAATGTTACATGGCTGCTTGTGGGAGCTTGCTCTGCAAAACTGGCTGCCATATTTTATGTATTTTTATTTAATGAATTGGGCCTTCCAGCCCCTCGAGTCATGCCAGCCTAGCAACCCCCGACAAACCCGATTAACCCTAGCCTAATCGTGAAACAATTTACCATGACCAATGTCTTTGGAATGTGGGAGGAAACTGGAGAACCTGGAGAAAACCCACACATTCCACAGGGAGGATGTACACAAACTCCTTACAGGATGATGGTGGAATTGAACTCTGAACTCCGGAATGCCCCAAGCTGTAATAGCATCACACTAACCCCTATGCTACTGTGGCACCCAAAAGCTGGAAAAGGGTTTTGTGTGGTTCTGAGGTAGTCAAGGGCACCGTAGACTGTTCTGGCTTCCCTAGTACATACCTGCCACAGTAACTTTGGCTGGGGCATCTGTTTCATCAAAGAACCTCCCTTTCACTGTCAGCAGAGTGCCTCCTTCCACACTCCCTTCAGACGGGTAGATGCCAGTCATCTCTTCAAAGGAAGAAAGGCAGCATTTAACATCACCAACACATATCAAATTTTCTTTCATTCTAAACTATAAATGATATCATTAAAATGAAAACTTATCTTGCTCTTTAGATTTAGCAATAATATGAAAACTGAACTCTGGAAATACTTAACAGGTCAGGCAGCAGCAGTGGAGAGAGAAGAAGCATCAACATTTCAGGTTACTGACCTTTCATTAGAGAGTTATTATTTCAGATTACCAGCATTTGCAGAATTTTGTTCTGTTTATATTGTACTTAATTGGCTTCAGCCTCAGTTCAGGAACTAACTTATCCAGAAAGAGACTGAGATTGATAAAAATCACAGTGTTACATACGCTAAGATCCTGAAATCAACAGTGAAACTTCAGGAAACATTCCAAGAGAGGTGGACAGCACAAAAGACAGACACAGAAACACACGGTCTGCTTGCTGTGGCAGATAATTTCCTCTCATAGAATAATTGCAAATGGCCTTACCTCTGGCCTGGTGCTTGGAGATGTATCAACCACAGTTATCCATTGATGCAAGAACATCTGGGGCACATTTGGCTTACAGCATTGGGACTGGGAGACATATTAGGGCTTGTGGAGGGAGATGTGAAGGTTGGACGTGTAGTGCTTATTGAGAAACAACTTGACTTCATGTTAGTTTGCTGGAAGGAGGCAGCCTAGAATGTTGCTGCTCACAGCTTGGAACCTCAGTGGATGACATTGGGGGAGAAGTTATAAAATTTTGGTTCTTTGAACAGATCAACATTAATCAGGATCCTGCCTGAGCCTCACTCATTCTGATATCAAACACAAGATTGACTTTGGACACCAGTTCCAATTTCAGTGGGTTTTTGGAGATAAATTAGCTGCTACAAGTATCCTACAAGTATCTTGTATACTTGTCCTACAAGTATCTGGGAGTACAGTTAGACGAGAAGCTAGACTGGACTGCCAACACAGATGCCTTGTGCAGGAAGGCACAGAGTCGACTGTACTTCCTTAGAAGGTTGGCGTCATTCAATGTCTGTAGTGAGATGCTGAAGATGTTCTATAGGTCAGTTGTGGAGAGCGCCCTCTTCTTTGTGGTGGCGTGTTGGGGAGGAAGCATTAAGAAGAGGGACGCCTCACGTCTTAATAAGCTGGTAAGGAAGGCGGGCTCTGTCGTGGGCAAAGTACTGGAGAGTTTAACATCGGTAGCTGAGCAAAGGGCGCTGAGTAGGCTACGGTCAATTATGGAAAACTCTGAACATCCTCTACATAGCACCATCCAGAGACAGAGAAGCAGTTTCAGCGACAGGTTACTATCGATGCAATGCTCCTCAGACAGGATGAAGAGGTCAATACTCCCCAATGCCATTAGGCTTTACAATTCAACCGCCAGGACTTAAGAACTTTTTAAAAGCTATTATTAATGCTTTTTGAGATAGTGATTTAGATGCATATCATATTTTTTACTGAGTTAAGTATTGTATGTAATTAGTTTTGCTACAACAAGTGTATGGGACATTGGAAAAAAAGTTGAATTTCCCCATGGGGATGAATAAAGTATCTATCTATCTTAAACAGGAGTTGATAAAACATTCCCTGTGGATCCTGAGAGAAAGGGTAATGATGCAGTGAACTAGATCTTTGTAAGTTTGTATTTCATTATCAGCAGTGACTGACATGGAACCACATCTCTGCCTGTAGGGTCAGACACCATTAACTACAGCAGATGCTTCAATCCAATTACCCAGATGACATTTTTACCACTAGTTATACTTCTGCTGGAATTTTTCTGACTCGATGCTATTTCATAAACAAAACCTCTGTACATTCAACCAATAAGTATTATTATAGCTGCCTAATAAATTTGCCAAACTTGAAATAAATCAAGGCAGCCAATAACCTTTCCCAAACATATGTCTGCATATTGAGTTATGCATAACCTTCAGAGCACTCCCACATTTTGAGGTGTCTCAGGAGCATCGCTTGTCCTTCCTCTTCCCACCTCCACCTCCCATTTTCATCCCTTTCTGTGTCCCAGCTGCACTCTCGCCCCAGACTTTCCACGAAGCCCAATGGCAGAGCAGGAGTCTGCTGAGATTCCCAGCACTTACTGGGAGCTCAGGCCTGGATCCTTCAGCTGGTTATACTGGGCAGGGGATTCACAAATCCATTCATTTGGGGGAGTGACAGGTCAAAAGGAGAAGAACAGTAAAATGGTGCTGGAGCTAGTGCTGCCTTCTCATGTCCCCAGGGCTCCAGGTTCAACCCTGACCTAGGATGTTGCCCATGTGGAGTTTGCACTTTCTCCCTGAGTTTGTTCTGGGTGTTTGTTTCCTGCCAAAACTCAAAGACCAAGGTTGATAAGTTAATTTGCCATTGTAAATGACTGTGGGGAGAGGGTTTGCAGCAGAATTGAGATGGAGTTGGTGAGCAGCTGAGAGAGAATGAGTCACGGGGTGGCCACAGGGAGAGGAGCTTTGAGACTAATGTAATTGTCCTATTGGGAATCAGCACCTACAGAATAGCCTCCTTCTGTGTTAATCGTAAGTAACAAAGGGAAAGAGGCCAATTATACATACTAAATTATTTGCTGTTGTTTGTTTTAATTTATTATTTAAAGTGTTTTAGCTAATTTTGTTTTAAGTGTTAATAATGTTCGAGTCAGGATTTGCCAGTTGTGTAAAGCTGCAGAAGTTCTGGTGGGGGATCTTGTGCTCTTGACCAGCCACATTCCACAACATTGTTCCAGACACTGTCACTGCCCTGTGCCAATCCTGGGAAGAGAAGAGAAGGTGGGTGGAAGAAAGGGGCTCCAGAAGGGATCTGGGAACCTCAGACGTGGAGTGGGGACTTGATCAGTTTCCTTCCTCTTCCATGTGTATAATTAGTCCAATAAACAGTTCACTATTTCACCACCCAGTGGCTGGGACTGCATGGGAAAGACTCCACATTATACCCAGACTCTTCCTGGTCAAGCAGTGTGCATATATACACATGTATCTGGACTGGAAGCTGTGAACCAATCTACACTGAGTATGACTCTTGAAGGAGGTTGGGATGACTGAATTCACCTTCCAATGATCACAATCTCATCCTGATTTACAAATCGCTCCTTGGCCCACCATACCCTATCACAAACATGTCCAATACCATAAAATTCTAACATCTCTGCTCCTTTCTCATCCCAGAATTTAATTATTACTCCATTCATTTTCCAGAGACCTGGAGTTCCCTCCAGGACCTTCTCCTTAAAGCCAATCCTCTTGACTTTATGGTTATTGGACCTACCATTTCTTGGATGACAGTATGCTTGTATGAAGTAGCTGTTGAGTAATGAAGTTAAGATCACCCCAGGGTCACAGATGATGGCAATGGATAAGACTGTCACTCCTTAACTCACTAATCCTAATGAATGGTGGTGTCCTTACCTGCGTAGGTTTGGAACATGCTGAGTTTATTGAGCGAGGAAACAAAATAAGCTTCTGCACGAGGTAGAGACCTGCAGTGGGAATAACAGGGAACGCACAATTTTGATCTAAAGATGAAAACTGCACCATAAAAGTAATGTATTTTGTAATATAGTGCTTGAAAATTCACTTAATAAATGTAACATTTATATACAACACACAAATATGTTTTGCTGAGAGAGTTGTGTGCGTGGATACCTAGGATGTGACATACTCAGATAAGCATGTGAAAAATTCCCACCTAGCCCAAAAATATCAAGTCTGCTCTAAAAATAACAAAACATTAAAAGTTTGATTAAGGTTTTACTTGAAGTACATAAAATACCAAATAGCAACTAATGCTATGTAATTATCAGTGGATAATTGCACAGGAACCGATACTTGGTATGTACACATGCAGTCTCCCTCAGTGACATTGGCTCTACAGTTTCCATCGTGTGATTTTAAGTTAATTGGTTAAAATTTCTTACCTTCCATAGCCATTATTCAAAATGAAGCTCATATTATGGTGGCCTGAAATCAACAAAGAGAAATTGAAATGCTATGCCTGTTCCAGCTTTGACAATGTCCTATATAGATCATTAATGAATCTTACCTATGTATGTGCCAGTCATTCTGCAGGTCATAGTGCCTTTATCCCTGTAGTTAAGTTTCAAACCATACCTGCAAGTTTAAAATCTTGCATTGTATTCAACAAAAATATTATTATTGCAATCAGTTTACAGGAAGGTGAAATCTATATGGGAAAATAGTTCTCCCAGGGTAATATGAAAAAGTTTCATGGCAAGGTTCCTTCCACGACCAGCTATCAGTCACAAAGTTTCAAAACTTCAGAGTCAAAATAAGCCTCAGGGATGAAGTCTAAAGTTGATGACGGTAAAGCAGCTCTTCGGATTCGAGGGTTGGTCTGGTTTCAGATAGACTGTAGATTTGAAACTATTACTTTGCCCCGCTGCCCAAGACCAATTCACGTCCATTTGCCGAAGGGTGTAAAATATAAGGTAGTAAACACAAAGTACACTGCAGATGCTGTGGTCAAATCAACACGTACAAATAAGCTGAATGAACTCAGCAGGTCGGGCAGCATCTGTTGAAATGAGCAGTCAATGTTTCGGGCCAAGGGTCTCGGCCCGAAATGTTGACTGCTCATTTCAACAAAATATAAGGTAGGGCAGTTCGTGGTGTAGACAGCAGTCCTAAGTGGAGCGCTCAGGAGTACTGAGTGTCAGTAGTCCTCCAGCCACCAGGTCCTGGATCTTACCATCAGTAGCGATGCGGCAATGCTGGTTGCTAACTTTGGAAGAAGTAACCTCGAAGATCCAGTGATGGTTAACCACTGGGAATTTAATTACAACCACTAAAGTCACACCGATAGGTTATGTGTATAAACAAAGGGACACCTTTCCAGATGGAATTAAGCTAGGACTGCCCCCAGAATTGTAGACAGCAACTCAGAAAGTTCAGAATGAGTTGGTTACAAATTTGGGAAGAAAATGACTAAGTCACTTTAAGCAGATATCACAGTGGGCCAGACTGAATCAAAACAGACTCAACAGAACATCCTCATTACATTTAAATAAACTCACAAGTTATCGGAGTCCGGATGAACTAAGTCACAGAGCTTTCCTCCAGCATAGACTCTAGGATTAGAGAGATGTCACATAATTAATCATTCAGGGTTATTGGTATTTGTAATCTCTGCTTACAACTAGACTTTAAAGGATATCCATTGTAGTTTCAATGAGTTTTGAAAAGCAGATGAATATGCAGTGGTTGCTACATTACCAAGCTATAAATGCAATCAAATCTAGTGTACCATCATCAAAGGGAGGACATAATCAGGACAGAAAGAGGATCTTCTTGAGAAAGATCTGGTTGAGTGATCATGCTTGGATGCCCTGCAAAAGCTTTGTCTCGTCTTCCCCTCCCTGTGGTATTAGATGTTTGAAAGTCTCAGAAAACAACAAAACATGGAATTCCTTTCCTTCACCATGAGCTATGACCACACATAATCATTTGCTCCAGAATTAAGATTCATTCAATTTTCAAGATTACTTAATATCATATCCAGTACTCAAGTGTGAAGGAGAAGAAAATGAAGTAATTGTTACTCTGGATCCAATGCAGCACAACAAAAAAACACAATAAGGTAAAGAACATAATAACAAAAAGCACACAATAAATATAAATACATAAGATAGCTTATATACATAGACTGATGGCATGTCCATCAAGTGATGCTAGGCATAGCAGTCTGCACATACTATGAAGTAGTGGTAGTAGGGGATTTGGAGGGCTAGGTTAGTGGGTTGAGGTGTTGATCAGCCTTACTGCTTTAAGCCTGGCATGAATGCGACATAGCCTCCTTTCTGATGGGAGTGGAACAAACAATCCACAAACAGGGTGGGTGGGATCCTTCCTGATGTTACTGGCCCTTTTCTGTATATACATATGTCCTTGATGGCAAGTGGGCTGGTGCCAGTGATGTGTTGGGTAGTTTTGACTACCTGTTGTAGAATCTTCCTGTCTGTACTATGCAGCATGTTGTTGTTGTTGAGTGACTCATGGGAACCCTATGGACACAGTATTTCATGACGTGGAAGTAGATCGTCAGGGCTTTCTGCTGCCCAAGTTGGAACCCGGCTAGGTTTGAACTCAGGACCATCTGCCTCGGAGTCCAGTGCTGATGCCACTACACCACTGGCCAGTAACAGCATGTTAAGATGCGCGATTGTGCATCTGTAGGATGAGGTGAGCATAGATGTGCATTGTCCAGCTCTTTGTAGCCTTCTCAGAAAGCAGAGGCTTTGGTGAGCTTTCCTGATAGTCCTGGGACCATAAGAAGTTGTGTGGGTTGTGCAGTCCCAAAAGTTTGAAACTACTCAGTTTCTACTCCTGTGCTGTTGATGTAAAAAGGGCCCACGAAGGTAAAAAAAAAAAATTACAGATCAAACTGTGCCTCATCCTAGTTATTGTCAAGGGACCACCTCACCTCAGTCAAAGCCTGATGGCTAGGCAGTTTTCATTTAAAAGGCAGAAGAGGAACACCAAAGCAGTTCCAAGCTGTGCTGTTCCACTGGGATGACCTACACAGTTGATTCACTCATTAATGTTACCTTACAATCTTGATGTTGCTGTGACTGGAATCCATTGGTTTATTACTGCCATAGACATCAGTGAAAATTTTCCCTTGGATAGTAATCAGTTGGCCTAGGAACCAAAGGAAATCAGAAATTGTTGGAAAGGTGAAGAGCTGGAACAATGAGCTACAATTTGCAAAGTTAGAAGAAAGCAATGCAGGAATTACTCTTAGAGATGTTGGTTCAAGTCCCACTCCAGAAACTTGATCACACAATCTTGGTCAATGCTCCAGTGAAATACAGAGAGAGTACAGCATTGTCAGAAGTGGAACCTTCCTGCTAAAATGCTGTCGAACATAGAACATATAACAGAACAGCAGAGTACAAGCCCTTCAGTCCACAATGTTGTGCTGACCTTATAACCTACTCCAAGATCATTCTAACCCTCCCCTCCCACAGTTTTTCTTTTAACCATGTACCTCATCTCATAAATGCATAAAAGCATTTATGAGATGAGGTACATGGTTAAAAGATAAAGGGTACATGGTTAAATGTCTCTAATGTATCTAAGGAGCTGGTGGTGGACCTGAGGAGGGCTAAGGCACCGGTGACCCCTGTTTCCATCCAAGGGGTCAGTGTGGACATGGTGGAGGATTTCAAATACCTGGGGATATGAATTTACAATAAACTGGACTGGTCAAAGAAAACTGAGGCTGTCTACAAGAAGGGTCAGAGCCGTCTCTATTTCCTGAGGAGACTGAGGTCCTTTAACATCTGCCGGACGATGCTGAGGATGTTCTACAAGTCTGTGGTGGCCAGTGCTATCATGTTTGCTGTTGTGTGCTGGGGCAGCAGACTGAGGGTAACAGACACCAACAGAATCAACAAACTCATTTGTAAGGCCAGTGATGTTGTGGGGGTAGAACTGGACTCTCTGACGGTGGTGTCTGAAAAGAGGATGCTGTCCAAGTTGCACGCCATCTTGGACAATGTCTCCCATCCACTCCATAATGTACTGGTTAGGCACAGGAGTACATTCAGCCAGAGACTCATTCCACCGAGATGCAACACTGAGCATCATAGGAAGTCATTCCTGCCTGTGGCCATCAAACTTTACAACTCCTCCCTCGGAGTGTCAGACACTCTGAGCCAATAGGCTGGTCCTGGACTTATTTCCACTTGGCATAATTTGCTTATTATTATTTAATTATTTATGGTTTTATATTGCTATATTTCTACACTATTCTTGGTTGGTGTGACTGTAACGAAACCCAATTTCCCCTCAGGATCAATAAAGTATGTCTGTCTGCCTGTCTGTCTGCTTCTTACCACCACCTTTTGGAAGTGTGTTCCAGGCACTTAACATTTAAAAACAACAACCACTGACATCCTCCCTATATTTTCCTTCAATCTCTTTAAGAATATGTCCACTCATGTTAGCCATTGCCAGCCTTGGATAAAGATGGTGGCTGTCTCTATCAAGTCTCTTCTCAAAAGAGTCTTCTCTCAAGTTTTCTCTCCGAAGAGCAAAGCCCTAACTCACTCAAACTCTCCTCATAAGACATACTCTCTAATCAAGGAAGCATCCTGGTAAACCTCTTCTGCACTCTATCTAAAGCTTCTACATCTTTTCTATAATGAGGTGACCTAAACTGAACACAATACTTTAATTGTGGTCTATTCAGGATTTTATAGAGCTACAACATTATCTCGCAGCTTTTGAACTTAATGCCTGACTAATGAAGACCTTCACACTGTACATCTTCTTAACCACTTGCTGTAGACTTGGACTCCAAGACCCCTCTGTCCTTCCACACTGCTAAGAATCTTGCCATTAACTTTGTACTGTGCCATCAAATTCAGCCTTTCAAAGTGTATCACTTCACACTTTCCTGTACTGAACTTCATCTGCCACTTCTCCACCCAGCTCTGCATCCTGTCAATGTCTTGTTCCACACTACATTATCCACAACACTACCAACCTTTGTGTCACCTACAACCCACCGTTTCACTTCCTATTTAAGTAATTTATAAAAATCACAAAGAGCAAGGGATCCCAGAACAGATCCTTTCAGGATACATTCCATCTACTGCCACCCTCTGCTTTCTGTATGAATCCACACAGCCAAGCTTCTCTTGATTCCATAACTGCTGACTTTATGAATGAGCCTTCCAAAGGAGGATCCTTTTGGCCTCTCAAGTTGATACAAAGGTCCCAGGACTAGAAATGAAAGATGGGTCAATTGTGGCATGTTGAATCATCAAGTTGCTTTGGATAACACACAATGGTCTTAAATAGACTGTCATGAAACAGGAACAGCACCAATATGGCAGGAATTTGGTAAGAACTTGCAATACGTGGAATAATGGAATTTTAAGTAACTCCTAGATTTCTGAGTTTAACTATGACTGAGCAGATTCCTGAAGTTGCTGCTGGGTTTGTTCATGTCAACAATGAGCACTGAAGACATCGTGATTCCAATGTCAGAGAGGCCATTTTTCATGAAAAGCACAAGGAACCGGAAAAGTGAGAAGAATCTCAGGGTAGGGAAGACAATAGTCATCTCCCAGTTGGCTAAACCTCAACAATGAGCCAATGAGATCATCAGTTTCTGTGTTTAAGGACAGGCTAGTGGCCATCCTCTCTTTAGTTCAAACTTGGTCCTGATTAAATGCCATTCCCATGGGAAAGTGGACATGCATGATATTGTTGTGGTAAGATTTTGCCATCTGACCGGCTGTGAAACTAGGAATACGTTAATGCACAGACCTGGAAATCCGGACATTGGTGAAATCTCCTCAATGGTTGGGGTACGGTAGCTGCGTGCCTGTGAAATAAAACATCATAAATTAGTAATGGTGTTGAACCTCAGCTGGAATGAATGATTTTGCTTTTACTTCTGACACCCAGTCTTTCTTGGGATGCAATGGGGAAGGAATAGTTCCTATTACTGGTAAATGAGTCCCCTTTCAAAACACTGCCCAGGCAGCAAAGGTAGAGCCCTGCTCCTTACTCCTTCCACAAGAAGATGCCCAATGTCTGACCACTGAAGGTTTACTTCCATTAAGATGGGAAAATGGTTTTCATAGAACATACGGGAACAGTACATCACTGGACAAGCCACTCAGCCCACAAGATTATGCTGATTCTGATACCAATTTATACTAAATGTTCTCTTCCTGCATATAATCCATATCCCTCTATCCCCTGCACATTCATGTGTCTGTCCAAAAGCCTCTTAAACTCCTTCAAACTGCTTGCTTCCATAACCATTCTAGGCACCTACTACTCTCTGCTTAAAAATCTTGTCCTCAGACCGCCTTTAAGTTTCTTCCTTCTAACTCTAAAATTGCATCCTTTGGTGTTTGACATTTCTAACCTACGGGAAATGTTCTGACATGTCTACCCCAGCTATGCCTTGAATAACTTGAAGAAACTCTATCAGATCTCCCCCATCCCCCAGCCTTTGATACTCTAGGGAGAATAACCCAGTTTTGTCCGACCTTTCTTTATAGCTCATCCCCTTTAATCCAGGCAGCATGCTGGTAAACCTCTTCTGTACCCCCTCCACAGTCTCTGCAAGCTTCCCATAGTGGTACAATCAGAATACCCCACGTGCAGCCTGACTAAAGTTTTATATACAGTAGCAGCAGTGTGATTTCCTTACCCTCACACAGAACACCCCTACCAATCGACTTTCAAAAGCCAATAGTCCCAAAGCATGATTCATTGTTATTAATTTGGATTCATTGTTACTGATTAAGTTCTCTGCTTCAAATTTCCCCTTCTCTTGGCTGATGTGCTATAAGCAGTGCATGAGAGTAAAAAGTTTTCACTCACATAAAAGGATCTCCATTGGTTAACAATAGGAATCCCATCCACACTCACTACAACAACATAGTTGTCATTTGGAAGGGGCCTGTAACAAGGAAGAAGATTCATTGAAATCGGAGCAACAGCTTCTTCAAGGATTACCAATGCAGATACTTCAAAACAAATTTTTAAAAAAATGCTGAAAATGTTTTAAATCAGAAACAAAGCACATTAGCCATAGAGTACTGGAACAGTTCCTTTAATACTGTGAGGCTGTACTGACCATCAAACATCCACTAGCACCAACTGGACACTAATCCCATTTTATTCTCCTTACATTCCCATCTAACTCCCCCAGATTCTATCTGCCACCAGAGACCATCTAGTTGTCAATTAATCTTGTTTAGCACTGTCTGAAGGATCTGCAAGGAAACTGAAATACTTGGAGGAAATCTACAGGGAGAATGTGCGAACTCCACACAAACAGCACAGGAGGTCAGGGTTAAACTCATGTTGATGAAGCTGTGGAGTAGTTGCTCTACTAGCTGTGCCACTATGTCACCATGGAAATACTGAGCATACCTCTGACCTCCCCCCCCCCCCCCAATCTTACAAACTTGTTCTATCGTTAGCTTTTATAAGGTTCCAATGAATTGGCATCAAACTGGAATGTTAACTGGCTCTTCCTCCAGAGACGCAGCTTGGAGAACACACTATTTCCAGATTTGCTTTGACTACCTGGTTCCCAAATCTCCAAATTGTGTGTCAGAGCAAATCCACCCAGAGAAAACTAATGAGAGTAAGGATCCTGCACCTCTGTGGTTTAGGACTGGCTGTGGATTGTGGCTCTGCACCCTCTCCTACTCTGGTTAAAGGGAACTGCAGAAAAACAGAGACAACAGAGATACATTGGTTGAATATGCTTCCTGTACTTTGTAGGGATTTAACCTGGTGGGAGATGTCTACTGAAATGGGTTGTAATTTATATTAAGATACAAACAGGGACAAATCATACAAGACAGCATGTGTGAGGAAGGAGATGCTGAGAAGCAGTTAAACTCAGCATGAAGTATTGAACAGATAGTTACAACCACATGCCCATGGGTAGGATTTGATGTGACCCAGCAGTATGTGTCTGTTGGGTATAAAACTAGCAAGGTCAAAGTGCATATCTCAGAGTTCACTAAGCCTTGGATACAACAATGTAAGGGAATGTGATTATCAAGATGATACCATCCCAGACAGGATAAACTCCCTCTGAGAGGAAATGGAGATTGAAGGTGAATGGTTGGAGTTGCCTCAGTAAAGCACCAACATAATCAAAGATCCAACCCAATCCTGGACAAGAAGATACAAAGCTAGCAAGCATGTATCACCAGGCTCAAGGTCAACTTCTGTTCCACTGTTACATTGAACGGTCCAATGTAGAATCAGATGGACTCGACCTCAGAATCTACCTGCTATGGCTTTGTACCTTGTCTGCCTGCACTGCACTTTCTATGTAACTGTAACACTTCATTCTGCTTTTATTGCTTTTCCCCTGTACTACCTAATGTACTGTTATAACAAAATGATCTGTATAGACATACCAAAAGATATAGGAGCAGAATTAGGCCATTTGGCCCATTGTCTGCTCAGTCATTTCATCATGGCTGATCCATTTTCCCTCTCAGCGTCAATCTCCTACCTTCTCCCCATGTCTTCATGCCCTGACTGGTCAAGAATCTATCAACCTCTATCTTAAACATACCCAATGACTTGGCCTCCACAACTGCCTGTTCCAACGAATTCCACAGATTCACCACTCGCTGGCTAAAGAAACTCCTCCTAAGCTCCATTCTACAAGGATGCCCCTCTATTCTGAGGCTGTGTCCTCTGATCTTAGACTCTCCCACCACTGGAAACATCCTCTCCACATCTATTCTATCAAGGCCTTTCAACATTCAATAGGTTTCTGAATTCCAGTGAGTAGAGTCCCAGAGACATCAAATGCTTTCATATGACAAGCCTTTTAATCCTGGAATCATTTTTGTGAACCTCCTTTGAACCCTCTCCAATGTTAGCCCATCCTTTCTTAGAGCTGCTCACAATACTCCAAGTAAGGCCTCACCAGTGCTTTATAAAGTCTCAACATTACTTTCTTGTTTTTACGGTAGGCAAAACAATGTTTTTCAGTGCAGCTTGGTATATGTGACAATAATAAACAAATCTACATTTGCAATTTCAACCTGCAGCACCCTAAGTTACTTCTGAGTTTATGCGAGATATGATTTGTACCTCGGGGAGCAGTCCCACAGATTTCAGAGAGATTGTCTTCCTACTGGTCTAAGTTAAAGATTGCTTGAGGCTTGGCCACAAGATCTCATAGTGAGTCTTGGCATAAGATACTCCACTCACTATCCTGATGCAGTTTTCTGACCCAAAGTATTGCCAATTGTTTTCCTCCACAGATGGTCCTTGGCACCCCCCCCCCACCCGAGTTCCTTTGTTTGATTCTTTGTTGCTCCAGATTCCAGCATCTGCAGTCTACTATGTCTCAATTAAACTATTTTCTTGTTCCATATTTGCAGAGTGAGTCAAGTCACTCTAATGAGTTGAAGTCAAGTACCTGGTGTAACAGATAATCTGTGTTTCATGGCTGGATTCCCTCTCCACATCACAGGGGATGGACCTGGTATCCGATACCAGCTGCACGTTGTTGCCCAACCTTTCATCTTCTGCTCCAAAGTCAAACTGATGCCCCACTGAGAATCCTGCCAAGACATCCATAGTGGATTAGAAGCAGTGAGGCAGGGGCATAAGCTAACTCAGTGAGAAAGAAGAGACTCTTCTTACCTTGCCCTTTGATTGTCAGCCTTGTTGCTCCATTCTGCCCTCCATAGTTAGGATGGACACTAAAAACTTTTGGAACAACTTGGGAACCTATAAAAAAATAGTATGTCAATACACAGGGAAAGTTAAAAAAAAAGTTAGAGAGAAGGGCAGTGATATTAGTTTATTATTGTCTCGTGCTGAAATACAGTGAAAAGCTATTGTTTGTGTACAATCCAGACAGATCGTCTACATAAGTACATTGTTCAAAAGCAAAACAGAATGCAGAATATACAGCTGTGTTACAGTTACTGAGAAAATTAAACAGAAGTTAAACAGAGATGGACAAAATAGGAAATAAAATGGGAAGAATGATGACGAAGAGACAGAAGGGGAGGGTGAGAGTGAGAAAGAGAGAGAGGAAATTTATAGAGGAAGAGGGGAATTCGAAACAGAGATGAGCAGATGGTAAGTTAGATAAGGTGGGGTGCGGAATAGGGAAAAGATACATATGGGGAGAGACAGTAGTTAATAAAAGCTCAAAGTAAAATTTATTACCAGACTACGTTCAAACGTACATGTCACTACATACAACTCTGAGTTTCTTTTTCCTGCAGGCAAACTTAGCAAATCTATAGTAAACAGGATCAATGAGCAAAGAACTGTGCAAATGTAAATATAAATACATAGCAATAAATAACGAGAGCATGAAATAACAAGATAAAGAGTTCTTAAAGTGAGATCACTGGTTGTTGGAACACCAGAAATAGAATGAGTGTAGTTAACCACTTTTGTTCAAGAGCCTGATGGCTGAGCGGTTGTAACTGTTCTTGAAGCTGGTGGTACGAGTCCTGAGGCACCTGTACCTTCTACCTGATGGCAGCAGCATGGCCTGGGTTGTGAGGATCTTTAATGATAGAGGCTGCTTTTCTAAAACATTTCATGTAGATGTGCTCTATGGTTGGGAGGGTTGTACCTGTTACGTACTGGGCCAAATCCACTAACTTTTGTAGGATTTTCCACTCAAAGGCATTGATGTTCCTGTATGAAGCCAGTCAATACATTTTCAACCTCACATCTATAGAATACATCCTTCAATAAACGTTTAGTATTGCCTTGATAAGAGTGCAGCTTAACACTCAATAAATATGAGATTTTTAAAATGTTATTGTGATACGGTACACAATAGGCCCTTCTAGCCCTTCGAGCCAAGTTGCCCAGCGATCCGCTGATTTAATCCTAGCCTAATTATGGGACAGTTGGCAATGACCAATTAACCTACCAACCACTATATCTTTGGACTGTGGGAGGAAACCAGAGCACCCGGAGGAAACTCATGTGGTCACGGGGAGAACGTACAAACTCCTTACGGGCAGCGGTGGGAATTGAACCTGGGTTGCCTGTACTGCAAAGCATTGTGCTAACCACTACACTACAGTGCCACCTGCTATGTTTGGACAACACTTGCTGCACAAAGACAGGTAAGATTCTGTGCTCACCTGCCAACTGCCATGAGCAGAGATGGAGAGATATCAGCAGGCTCCAGGGCATGAGCCAGCCAACCATGCTGTCCCACGGTTCCCGATCCTTTCAGCTTCTGAATACTGCAAGTAGAGAACGCTTTAAGCACATCATTCAAGAGTCAAGCACTGTAGATTTTACCCATCTGAATATAAGCAGAAAATTTTTGCTATCTTGATGCAGGGCTTGAAAGATGTTGACAATTCCTTTTCCTTCACAGACGTGCTTGAGCTGCTGAGTCAGAGATGAGAGACAGACAAGGCAAGGCAAAGGCAGAGAAGCAAATACCCTCTGCACATTCACTGTGTGTTTTTAATCAATGGACTGTGTATTCAAGTATCTTTGATTAATATCAAGCAATATTTAAGCTGCAATTACTGACAAAGTGCATAAAACAACGTCTCTTAAATGAACAAGGACTAGTGAGAAGTAAGCGCAAAACAAACAGAAAGATCTGGGACAGGATAGATGCTGGGAAGATGAATTAACAAAAAGAAAAATCATGCGATGTGGCAGGGATTGGGAGAAGAGACAAAACAAAAGCTAAGCCCAGAGGATGAGTCAATCAAAAAATTAATTTCTTTTTCCTGGTGGATGTTAAAATAGAAGTAACTAAGACTAAAATTGTTGAACTTGGGAAGACTTTTAATATCAAAATAAAATCAGAAAATTGCTGGAAACACTCAACAGATCAGACAATATCTATGGAGAGAGAAAAATAATGTTTCAGCTCAAAACAAAAGAAGCAATTCTTCATTCTGATTAAAGACCTCCAACCTGAAATATTAACTCTGTTTCTCTTTTTGCAGTTGCAGACTGACCTGTTGAGTATTTCTAACATGTAAAAGCTCTGAAATGCAGGTCAGAATTGTAGGGAAAATGACCAGCAAATCTGACAGTCTAAATGGAAAGGGTAAATCTGAGTTAATATTACAGATGGATAACCAACAGCAGAACTAGTCAGTCCGGATAACAACAAAACAAAAATGGGCGAGTCACCTAAAATTGTGGAAATCACTATTGAGTTTGAAATTTGCAGCTCTCTGGACTGAAGATGAGGTGCCATTCCTCAAGTTACACTGGGTTTTCTTAAAATAGTGCAGAAAGATCCAAGTGAGCATGTGAGGAGAATTAAAGTGATAGGCATTACTTTGATTTCATAGGAAATCAATTTTTGAACCTCCTTTGTTCCTAGCTTTGCTCCAAATTACAAGACATAGATCTATGACTTCTTGCTCAAAAAAGGGGTTAGCTTTCTGAGAACAGAACTTAAGAAGTTATGTTCTAAACAAACATTGACCACAAATCTTAACTCTGTTTCTATCTCCACAGATGCTGTAAGACCTGTTGAGTATCTCCAGCATTTTCCATTTCTGTTTCAGAATAACAGCATCTGTAATTTTTTTTCCCACCAAGAGTTGTTTTCTTCTTTTTCAATCTAAAAGTACATCTGTGAGGAATAATGTTAAATGGTGACCTGGTCAGTCCTTTCAGGTAATTATAAAAAGACCCCAATAGGATTATTTTGAAGAAGAGCAGTTTTTTTCTCTCTAGAGTTCTGTGTCCAGCATTTATCCCTGAACCAAAATAAAAAACTGAATGGGTCCAAGTAGGAGCTTGCTGGCATAAATTGGAGGATAAACTTTGTCCTTTACTTTCTTTTCCAAAAGTACTGACTTGATTGAACAGATTTTGAAGTTTCTATACCTTATAAATATAATATTTTCTTTATATTAAATGTATATCCATATAATACAGATTTGCTTCATATTTACAATCACACTTAATTTTCTTCTACCTTCAAGCCTATTATAGATCTTTTGTTCTTACCTCCCCTTTCCCCTGTGTTCGCACCTGCATAAAACACGTTCTGTAAAATTTTTCACTGCTCTGTTGAATGATCCCTGAGCTAATCCTCTCTGTAGATGCTGCCAGACCTGTGAGCATGTCCAGCAATCTCTGTTTATAATACTGTAGGGTCTTGAGTTGTCACACAATAGATTCAGCTAATTCACTTTTGGATTACAAGTACAGACATGCTTGGAGTTGAGGACAATAAAGCTATGCAAATTATATCCAGGAATACAGCTACTCATTACAGTAATTCTTGCTGGTTATAACATTATCTCAATAGCTAGCATGTTTAGACCTGATTCACTTCCTGTAATTAATACAAATTGTAGTTTATGGGGGTTTTCCTATTCTCAGCTGCTATTTTTGGTGGTGCTTGTTACAAGAAAGAATTAATGGAGGAATGAAAAAATGAAACTGGATATCTGCTTCCACACCTTCGACATAAGATTACACATCAACAACTGACAATGATATCCCTACACAACAAAATTGCTCAAAAGTGTATTTTTGGGAATATCCCCAAATTAAATGTGGAAGAACTCCAGCTACTGGGTGAATTTCATCCATATTGATCAGTCAACATCAATAAAAAGTTATACTGTTGTCATCTCATTGCTATTTGGATGTTATTGTGAAGATGTAGCAGCACAATTTGAATATAGTGCTTAAAGGGGATACCTGCACTCCATCCTAAAAGGACATAACCCTCCATCATAGATTACTCAGCCATATTCTTACATTATCTCTTGTTGGATGACCCAGACATTCCTCCCAAATAAAATGATGATTAGATCAAAAATTGAATTAGTTTGATGGACATGGCTTACGGTGACTCTCTGCTCCAGTTCTTCATAGAAACTTAAAGTATGTTCTTAATTATGGATTCCAATAATTTGGCAGAAGTGTTGGGTTAGCAAGTCTATAATTTCTTTGATTTCTTTTTGTATTCACTGCACCTAAATAAAGAATTTGTTTTTGTAATATGGGTGGTTTGTTGCCCCTCTCCTGCCTCTGTTTTTTTTATGTTCTTAGTTTGTCTTGAGCAATTAGACACCAGAAGAGAGCAACTTACCAAAGAGGGAAACTGTACCTTCACAATGAGGACTTCCAGCCACACTCACCTGCTTGTACCGGTCTCGTGTGACCACCTCACTCAACTCTTAATACATACAGCAGCTACAAGCAGTCAGATCAATCCTTGCAATTTCAGCCATGGTGACTGGATACCAAAAAAGTAACAGAATATGCTCAGCAGGTCAAGTAGCATCTATTGAGAGTTAATGTTTTACATTAATCACCTTCTGCTGGATTTAGGAAACAAGAAAATGAATTTCAAAATGCTATCTTTTTGGTATGAAAAATTTATTAAACATCAAAATGAAAAATTAAGCAGAATGTGTTGAACTGACACTTCAGATTGTGAGCATTTCCATTCACAGGAATGGAATTATTCCTGTGTGAGGGAACAAATCATCCAAAATATCAATACCATAGCAACACTTGTGGAGGCCTGGGAGGAAACCCTGGGCATTTAACACCCAGAGTAATTTACTAGTACTACTATCTCTTTCACCTCTGCCAATCTGTTCAGGTTAGATTTCTATTAACTTGTATGAATATACAGCAAATTCAAGGGCAACCATTTTACTTGCTTGTAAAATGGATTGTGAGTTGATGTTGAAATGAAGAAAGTCAACTGACCATTAAAGAAGCAGAAAAATTCATTAACAATGACGGTTTAATAAACTTCTGTGCTTTATGGATTAATCATCCATTCCCAATACCTGCAATAACCTATTAATGGGATTGTAAAATAATCTGAGAAAGTCAACAAAATTGTAGAAATAGAAATAACCTATAAACCTTTATTTAAAGTTCAAAGTAAATGTATTATCAAAGTACATATATGTTACCGTGTACATCCCCAAGATTCATTTCTTGTAGACATTCACAGTAGATACAAAGAAACACCATACAGTCATGAAAAATTGCACCCAGACAGACAAACCCATATGTAAAAGACCACAAACCACAAATACAAAACAAATACAGTAATAATAAATATCAAAAACATAGGTCGTGGGAATAATTTAGTGCTGGTGAGTGAAGTTAAGTGAAGTTATCCTCTCTAGTGGTTGAGGTAATAACTGTAACTCCTGTACTTCCTTCATGATGGCAACAGTGAGAAGAGAGCATTGCCTGCATGGTGGGCATCCTTGATGATGGATGGAGCTCCCCTGCACATGTGCTCGATGGTGGCGAGGGCTTTATTCGTGATTGACTGGGCTATATACACTACATTTTGTAGGCTTTTCTGTTCAAGGGCATTGGTGTTTCCATACCAGGGCATGACGCAACCAGTCAGTATACCCTCCACAGCACATCTGTAAAAGTTTGTCAAAATTTTAGAAGACACACAGAATCTTCACAAACTTCTAAGAAAGTAAGGGCACTGTCATGCTTTCTTTGTAACGGCACTTAAGTACTGGGCCCAGGACAGATCACTGAAATGATAACGCCGGGGAATTTAAAGATGTTGACCGTCTCCACCTCTGATCCCCCAATGATGACTGGCTCATGGACCTCTGGTTTCTTCCTCCTGTCGTCAATAATCAGCTCCCTGGTCTTGCCTTGGTGTAGCCATTGAGCACAGCACTTAGCCCAATGTCTTCATCATTCTCCACAAAGACAGCTCAGTCTTTTAAAGGGAGAGGAGCTGGAGTATGTGTTATGATTAACTCATCGAGATGCATAAACGTGGCAGATCTGTCCCCGTCCCGCTCACCTGATCCGAAACATCCAGCAGTTAAATATTCTCCATTTGATTTGTTGATGGAGTTTTCTGCTGCCATCCCAGTAGTGGGAAGGCAAACAACAGGCAGGCACTGGAGGAGCTGGGCAACATAATCAGCAGGCATGAAACTGCACACCCTAAAACCTTCCCTGTCATTGCAAGAGATTTAAACCAGGACAGCTTGAAGAAGTCTCTGAACAACTACCACCAACATATTTCCTGTGAAACCAGAGGAGCCAACACATTTGACCACTGTCATACCACCATCAAGAAAGCTCATTGTACCATCCCACACCCACACTTTGGGATGTTCAATCACCTGGCTGTAATTCTACTCCCAGCAGAGAGTAAAAACCACAGCATCAGTGGTGAGGACCAAGAAGGTATGGTCAAGGGGTAGGCAATGCCTCAAAAAGGTGGCATGTGTCATTAAGGACCCAGGACATGCCCTATTCTCATTGCTGTTATAAAGAATGAGGTACAAAACTTGAAGACACGTACTCAATGCTTCAGAAACAGATTCCTTCCCTCCACCATCAGAATGGACAATGAACCAGTGAAACCAAGTACGTTTTTCTCTTTTTTATGACATACACCAGTGATTTAAAACTGATTCTGATTCTGACATTGAAAGAGAGGTTGTTCAGGCACCATTCAGCCAAATTTCCAATCTCCCTCTTATATACCAATTCAATTCGGCCAATGACAGTGGTGATATCACTAAACTTAAACATGGCGTGGAGCTGTGCTTAGCCTTACAGTTGTAAGTATAAAGTGAGTAGAGCAGGGAGCTAAGCACACAGTCTTATTGTGTATCTGTGCTGACGGAGATCATGGAGGAGATGTTGTTGCCAATCTGAAATGACTGGGGTCTGCAAATGAGAAAATCAAGGATCTAGTTGCACAAGCAGATATTGAGGACTAGGAGTTTATTGATTAATTTTGAGGGGATGATAGTATTGAATGCAGAACTATATTCAATGAAGAGTATCTTGATGTATGCATCTTCACTGTCCAGATGTTCCAGAGTTGAGTGAAGAGCCAATGAGATGGCATCTGATATCAAACTGTTGTGACGGTAGGCAAGTTAGATTGGATCCAAGTCACTTATCAGGCAGGAGTTGATATGTTTCATCACCAACCTTTCAAAGCATTTCATCACAGTGGATGTTAGTACTGTTGGATGATAATCATGGAGGCAGGTTGCCACATTCTTGTTGTGCACCGGTATAATTGAAGCCTGCTTGAAGCAGGTGGGTACCTAGACTGCTGAAGTGAGAGGTTGAAGATATCAGTGAATGCTTGAGTTTACTGTTAACAATAGGTTCAGAATCAAAATTGTGTCTATTGTCACCTGCATATAGTATGTCATGAAATTTGTTGTTTTGTGGCAGCAGTACATTACAATAGATAATAATAAAAACTTTAACTTACAATAATTATTTTATTTATACACACATATATATATATATATATATATATATATATATATAAAATTAAACAAGTAGGACAAAAAGAGAGGGGAAAAATAGTAAGGTAGTGTTCATGGGTTCTTAGTCCATTGAGAAATCTGATGGTGAAGGGGAAGAAGCTGTTCCTGAAACACTGAGTGTATGCCTTCAGGCTCCTGCACCTTCTCCTTGATGGTAGCAATGAGAAGAGGAAATGTCCTAGATGATGGGGGTCCTTAATGATGAATGCTGCCACTGTACATCTATTATGGCAATAGGCAAATTGCATCAGGTCCAGATCTATGCTTAGGCAGGAGTTGATTCTAGCCAAGAACAACCTCTCAAAGTGCTTCATCACAGTAGATGTGAATGCCACCTGGCAATGGTCATTGAAACAGCTCACCTGCTTTTCTTGGACACTACATTGTCGACCTTTTGAAGCAGGTGGGTACCTCACACTGCAGTAATAAGAGACTGAGGATATCCTTGAACACACCTGCCAATTAGTTGGCACTGGTTTTTACAGCCCTACCAGCTACACATCAGGGCCTGACGACTTGCAAGTTTCACTCTCTTGAAAGACATTCTGGTGTCAGTCTCCAAGACAGAGATCACGGAGTCACCACATGCTGCTGGGATTTGCCCAGATGAAGTTTTATTCTCTCTAAAAGGTGTGGAGCTCATCTGGGAGTGAAACAACACAGCCATTCATGATGTTAATTTTACTTTGTAGAAAGTAACATCCTTAAACCCTGCCAGAGCAGACATGCATCCAATTCCATCTCTAACCTCAATCAGGAGTTGTTTTGTTGCCCTTAAAATAGCTTTCCATAGGTTGTAGCTGGATGTCTTGTATCATTTTAGATAAATGGTTTTAAATGACATGAATCTAGCCCTCAGCAGGCTATAAATCTCCTGGTTTATCCACAGCTTTTGGTTTGGGTATATCTGGTCTGTTCTCGAAGGCACACAGTCATCCAAATAGGTCTTGATTAAATCAGTGACAACTTCCTTCAGACTTGAAGATGAATCCCTGAATATTGCCCAGTTCTTAACCCAAACCAGTACCGTAAACATTCCTCTGCCTCCCTTGACTACATCCTCTTCGTCTTCCCCACTGGTGCTGTGGTTTTTAGTCTTTGTCTATACGTTGGGAGAAAATGTACAGCCAGGTGATCAGACTTTCCAAAGTGTGGATTCATTGTTAACAAACCCAAGATGTGTCCGATGAGGCAAACACCTACATTAATTTCACTGTTGTATAGTGGTTTTAAGGTACTTCACGTCACGTGAACTGCTGCGTTGAATGAACAGTGTGAGAGGTCAGGTCTCAGGGCAACCAGAAAAATGTAATTTGGTTAAAAAGCTCAAAAGTGGAGGTGAAAATGTTTACATTCGTAGGAGGTTCAATCAGCAGAGGACACAGAAAAATGAACTATTTCAGTTACGGAAAGATGTTTCTAAGCAGTGGTGAGTTGTAATCTAGAATAAACTACCTAGAAATAAAGTGAATAAAGATTCTGTCAGAAATTTCAAAGGAGAACAGAATATATATCTAAATAGAAATTAAAAGGACGTATCTTTAACCTCTAGAGCAGGGCTTCTCAACCGGGGTACAGCAAGAGGTCACTAGGAGTTCCACAAGGAATTGTGATTAAAAAAACATTGTTTATTGAACTTCACGTGATGCGCAATGCTAGCACTTGCAGTGGTGGGCAGTGAGCAAGCAGCCCCATTAACAATCTCTTTAAAGGTCTTTTGCGCAGTAGGACCACCTTTATTTGGTTGAGTTCACTCCCTCCCAAATTAACTCTCCCAACTTTCCCTTACACGCTACCTACTGACTTATGGGAGAGAACAAGCTCTACCAGTGTAGTAGAAAATTGGAAGGAAATTTTTGTTTTAAAGACAATCCAATAAGGTGATTTTTGAAGAGGAGGATTCTAGCCCTCAGCCTACGGATAATTCTGATAAGGTTAATAATGAAGAATTACAATCTTCTGAGTTATTTCACTGCACTAGGGCAACAACGGACACAAAAAAGTCCGTCTTTATAACAAAAGCTCCTTATCAATGGATTTTACATGGACTGGTGATCCAAGTTGTCCTATTCCATTCTGCCTCGTCTGTGGCAAACAACTTACAAATGTGCGCACTAATCATACTAATGTAATGTGAGCTCTAGATATAATAAATTTTTACATAGGGGTTCCCAGAGGCCTGAAAATTGTTTCAAGGGTTCCTTCAGGGCAAAAAGGTTGAGAAAAGCTGCTCTAGAGTGTACAAGTGTCTCCATTCTAAAATCTTTTCAAATTTAACATCAATACATTTAACTGAGGAACAACATTTGAACACCCCGATGGTCAATATCCTGAAAAGTTGTACAGTATGCTCTCTCTAATTTCAATATACTTTCTAAAATTAGTTAAAAGTTTCTCTCCGAACTCCAACTAACCACAGGTTTAACAGTGTTTTTGTATTCTTGTACAGTTCCATTGATCAATGTTATTTCAACAAATGTGTTTGAAAAAGAAATGTGAGTAGATACTATGGTTTTGAGTATGCATCAGTTTTCCAGCTGCATGCAAAACCCAAGTCAAACACTATTAATATCTTTTACACAAAGCTTTGCAGCAATTTATTATTCACATATAAAATGTCCTCCCAGCTTCTTTTCTAGCAATATCTTACAGGATACAGAACTAGTATATAATTTAAAATATGTCGAATTAATTTTTCAGAGAATATTAAAAATATCCCCAGGGACTAGCAGCTTTCAAATATAACCATTATAAAATTGCAGTGAAAGATCTTACTGCACTCCATAGAACCAAGGAGGGAATTGTTCATGGATTCTCTGAAGATTTCTTGAATCTACAAAATGATTTATCAAAATGACTGAAAAAGAGTTGAGAATTTTCCATTCTCAAACAATTCTTAAATGTTGATTAGACAGAAAAGTTTGCCCTGAGCTCTGTAAGATTCTGCCAAACAATTTTGGTAAGATATTAAAAGGTTAACAGCTTTGCAAAGTAGATCAGATGGGTCAGTATTTCAGTAGTAACATTCACAAGGAATAAAGCAGCAGCCAGACCTCTGGGCCAATGTGCCTACTCCAACATTCATTCAGACCATGGCTGATTTTTTACCTCCTCCACTAATCCCATATCCCTTGAACTTCTTAAAACCCAAGAAGTCACCAAGCCTCTGAAACTCAGCAAAACATCCTCTCCTCTATAAAATCTATGCTTCCCACTGCCTCAGGAAAACAGTCAACATCATCAAGGACTCCTTCCACCGTGGTCATTTTCTGCTCTCCACTCCCTCACCAGGTAAGAATACAAAAGCTTGAAGGCACATACCACAGGCTCAAGGACAGCTTCTGTCCCATTGTTATCAGACTCTTGAATGCTAAACAATGAACTCTTGATCTTCCAATCTACATCACCATGTCCTTGCATTTCATTTGTCTATCTGCACTGCACTTTCTCCGTATTGCCTCATTGTAAAGTCATAGAGCACTACAGCACAGAAAAAGACCACTCAGCCCACCTGTTTTGTGTGAAACTATTTTTCTACCCAGTCCCATTGTCCCTCACCTGCACTATAGCCCTCCATACCCTTCCCATTCATGTACTTATCTAAACTTCTCCTAAATGTTGCAATCAAGTACACATACACTACATCCGCTGACAGCTTGTTCCATACTTGTACTGCCGAGTGAAGAAGTTCCCCCTCATGTTCCTCCTAAATATTTCACCTTTTACCCTTTACCTATGACCACCATTTCTAGTCTGTTGGATTAGACTCTAAAATTTTTTTTTGCACTTTAACTTTCCCATGCCCACTTATATCCCCGTAATTACCAATGTAGATGCAATTGTTCAGTGTGTCCCCTAACGGTTACAGTTCTGTCTCTTTCTGGAAACGCCTCAGGTATTGCAATATTTGATTGGGGCTATCTTGTTGATGAACTCTTATCTACAAATTTGAATGGATTGTCTGTTATCTAGAGTATAAGAAGGGCAGAGCATGTTGGATTGCTATCTTTTTCTTTATCTTTCCTTCCTTCTTTGTATTTAGACTCTCACTACTCTTCCTTTCTGATCTCCTCCTTATTCTCTTAACACTTAATGAAATAATCATGAAAGAACAAGTTTCATACCTCTTTTTTGACTTCCAAAAGAACTTAGGTTCAAAAATATTAGAATCCAACAATTTGGCATAGTCAGCAAGGATGGTTAAAAAAATTTAAGGACTCTGAAGAATCAGAATCAGGTTTATTATCACCGGCATGTGACGTGAAATTTGTTAACTTAGTAGCAGCAGTTCAATGCAATACATAATCTGGCAGAGAGAAAGTAATAATAATCATAAACTAAAAAAAATAATAAATAAACAAGTAAATCAATTATGTATATTGAATAGATTTAAAAACACAGAAATATTGTATATTAAAAAAAGTGAGGTAGTGTCCAAAGATTCAATGTCCATTTAGGAATCAGATGGCAGAGGGGAAGAAACAGGAAATTTGTGATAACTACAAAAACTGTGATAGACAGCAAAAAACCTAAAGAGCAAATTTCTACATTCATTGAAGGAGTGACAAAAAACAACACAATGGGTGTAATTGAATTGAAGTGCATTGCGCAGAACTGAAGCAATATGAGAAAGCTCTGGAGGGTCATCAAGGGGACAGTCCTGCCAGTGACACTTCTTGGGGAAAAGCCCTGACATTGGTCAGTCCACTGAGATAACGCCACCATCTGAACTGTGAGGAATTGCAGCCTACTTTGGACAATAGTCTGAGACATCACCACCATCTGAACACCAAAGAATTACAGCATAGATGTCACAGGCACTCTGCAGTGGCCTCTAGTGACTCAAGTGAGGATGACAGTGATGAAGCAATAGGTTGCTCCAATAAAGACCAAGGAAATGAAGACACGCAGGACTGAAGATGAAACCAATGAAAGGAGGCGGACAGTGAATTACTGGGTTGTTAATCAATATATTGACAAGCTAGCCCTGTGAGTGGCAGATCAATTAACTATTTTTAATGTCATGAAGCCATCACACAAGTTGTTTACAGTTATTGATATGGCCAATGGATTCTGGACTGTACACCTGGCGTCTGAATGTCAACTGTGGTTGGCTTTCACGGTTGATGGTCAATAATACCAGTGGATGAGGCTACCACAAGGGCTCTACAACAGTCCCACTGTCTATCACATGACTTTGAGACAACATCTGAGGGACTTACCAGCCATTGATTCGACTATCGTACAATATGTGGACGATATCCTGATTGCATCTGAAGCTGCAGACCAGCATGAACATGCAATTTATTTGCTCAATTATCTATCCTCCAAGGATCACAAAGCAAATCTAGGCAAGAAGTAATTTACATGGGGCAGAAAATTTCCCAACGTGAGCAGGAAATCACTGAGGGTCACGCATAAGCGAATAAGACAGCAACACCACCTATAACAGTCCAGCAACTACGATCATTTTTGGGTTTGTGTAACTATGGCGGAGCATGGATCAATTCATATGCTGAAATTGCCTAACCATTGAACGACCTGCTGAAAGGCAGTAAGTGCTCAGACCACCCTATTATCTTAATGAAGAACAACTTTCAAGATGCATTTCAAACTTTAAAGGTGACTTGAGTACTGCACCTGCATATGAACCCATGATGTTACCCTGCATGTCCAATGAGAAACACATGATGGCAGTTAAGTCCAACAGTGTCTTTGTCGGTTATTACTTTGCCAAAGATCTGATTTTGTACACCGATGGCTCCCCAATGATTGGGAAGGAATTTGAATGGCTGGATGCCCAATCGAGAATGGTCAACTAGTATAAGAACACATGAATGTCATAGAATTGCCATCAGGAATAGCTGCATTAAAATGAAAAAGCCACTCCAAAATGATTTCAATGAAAAGTTATGGAAATGCATTTGCAGATGAAATTGCGAAAAGGACAGCACAGGAAGGGGTAAAAGAAATTTTTAAAAAATCAAATAATTAAATGAAGTACTGAAAACATATGCAGTAAATTTGACAACTGAAATTATGCAAGCTAAGTTACAAAATATTTGAGAGATGCAAGCTCAATTCTCTAAACAAGAAATTTTGTTCTGGATGGTGGAGCATGGAGATGTGGCACTATCAGACTAGTAGCCCCAACTACATTGCTTCCTTATCTGGCACAGCAGGTACAATACACTGCTTAGGGACACACTGGAGAGGAAAAGGTGATCAACAGGTTCTCCCAGTGGTGGTGGAATCCAAAATGCAGGGCATGAGCACAACAAATATTTGAAAGATGCACGACACGCCAGAAAACAAATCCTGGAGCAGCGGAAATTCTACCACAATTAAGTGTTCTTGTCCAACCCAGTCCATTTATATACTTACAAATGGACTACATTACTTTTCCTAAGTGTCAAGGATACTCTGATACACTGGTAATAGTGGACAAGTTTTCAAGATGGGTGAAAGCTATTCCAGCAAAAAAAGTTACACTCAGTAAAGACTCTGATCAAGGACTCTATTCCTAGATGGGGATTGCTATGTCACATCGACTCTGATCAAAGAACACATTACACTGGGAATGTTTGTCAGGAATTATGTTGACTGATGAACATTGAATGGTCTTTTCATTGCCCACATCATCCAGAATCATGAGGACAACTTGAGCGAATGAATGGAACCATCAAACAATGACTAATTACCATGAAGGTGGTGTACCATGGCCTATGACTCTTCCTATGGTCTTATGTAGCATCAGAGCAACCCTAACAGGAAAACCAAATTAAGTTCATTCAATAAAGTAACAGGGTACCCCATGACACTGCCGGGAGCTCTTGATCTCAGAGAGGCTGATATTTACTGTACACAGTTTATCTAACTGTTGTGTGAAATTAACCCTAGATGTCTGCTTCTCAATAGGTTTCTATCTTTTGGAGTGATTCAAGAGGAAGAGGACACACCCTGGTTCCTGTTGAGTGGGCCCTGAGTAAGGAACAACTGGAAGGTTGATGGGAAGGTCCTTATCAAGTGCTGTTAATGACTAACTCAGTGGTGAAAGTATAAGGTAAAAATAAGTGGATACACAACAGCCACTGCAAGTGAGCTAAAGTTGTATCCGTGAGGACAACTAACACTGTGGTTAATGTGCCAGTAACCTCCAACTCAGTGCCTATACAGTGAGCAAATCACTAACCAGCCAGAAGACCTCAAGCAGAGTCGACAATTACAGGACATTATGAAGTTTATTCTAATATTATTTGTTATTATATTTTTGCCAATTTCTCCCACTCACAATGTGCCAATTGAGATCACTCATAACGGATACTTGCAAATATCATATGAATTTGCTGATGCTGTTAATGCCTCTAGCTGTTGGGTATGTCAATATATACCACACACTTATATGAACACTTCGGCTACCAGAGCAGCTCAAAGGCTAGGAATCCTGTGGCGTGTTACTTACCTCCTGACTCCGCAAAGCCTGTTCACCATCTACAAGGTTCAGGTCAGGAGTGTAATGGATAACTCACCACTCACCTGGATGAGTGCAGTTCCATCAAGACTCAAGAAGCTTGACACCATCCAGTACAAGGCAACCCACTTGATTGGTACCCCTCCCACAAGCATCCAATCCCTCCACCATTGACAAAAAGTTGCAACAGGGTGTACTATCTACAAGATGCACTGCAACAACACAAAGTTCTTAAGGAAGCACCCTCTAGACCCACGACCATTACCATCTAGAAGGACAAGAACAGCAGATACTTGGGAACACCACCACTTTGAAATCCCCCTCCAAGTCACTCACCATCCTGACTTGGAAACATACTGGCTACACCTCAGGGACTGCAGCAGTTCAGGAAGGCAGCTCATCACCACCTTCTCAAGGGCAACAAGGGATAGGCAATAAATGCTGGCTTTGTTGGCTACACCCACATCCCCTAAATGAATACATTTTTTAAAAAAAATCACCAATGCTAAGCATTCCTAAAGATCCAGAACAAACACCCTCTTTCTTAAGTTCATTATTGTAATCCAGCAATGGCAATATTAGCATTAAGCTCATCTTTAATTATTCTCAAGGGAGACACAGTTATATGATGATTATGCCCCCTATAAACTGTCTTAAACTAGATCATTTATGTAAATATAATCAGCATGATTTAGGGAATCACATCATATCTCACCCTACTGTTCATGATAAAGCTATTAAGCCTTTTCAGGTATTCGCTATAAAAGTTACCTTTTGCTTGAGTTCAAGTAGGTACCATTTCAGTAGGGCATAGTTCATGCAATTATACTTTACATTGTACTAAATAGGGTAATGACTCTGGAATTTTCATTAACAATATTCATCAGAAAAATATTTCAATTCAACAAGACTTCTGTCAAGTAATAAATGGTATAAATTCATGAAATAATACATTCTTTATGTGTGGAAATGGGGTTGATACCTCTCTACCACATAATTGTCAGGATCTTATTATTTGGGGTATGTCTTTCCTGCTTTGAGATATACACAGACTTTATCTTTGCCTCCTAAATCTAGAAGTAAACAAGACATTTCAGAAGCTGGTTTGCAATTTATGATATTGCAAGAAGTACAAGAGAGGTTAAAAATGTTGTTGTGGTTTTAGATAGGGTAAGGAATGACTTCTGCAACAGAAATAATCACCATGCGTAAGATTGTTTTAAAAAATGGCATGGCATTAGATCTTCTCAGTTATGGGGGGGGGGGGAGAGAGGAACACGTGCAGTTATAAGGCAAGGAGTGTTGTACTTACATACCTGACCAGTCTGAAGACATAACTGATTTGACTGATCATATTCGTAAATAAACAGCTAAAATACATCCATCTGATGGAAGGGATTTCTTTAGCTAGATTTATTTAAATCTAGGAAGCTGGGGTTACTCATTATTATAACTCATATTATTTGTCATCTTTTTTACTTGAATAATAATTAATAGAGTAGCTCAAACTCATGCGAATGTGCTTACTAATCAACCTAACGACGACATAACCCTATGAACACACTTTGATACTTCCATAAATGAGGTTTTTGATTACAAACAAGAGAAAATATGCAAATGCTTTAAATCCAAGTAACACAGGGGTCACCAACCTTTTTTGCACCGCGGAGCGGTTTAATATTGACAATATTCTAGCGGACCGGTCGACGGGGGGGTGGGGTGCGGTGTTAATCACAACCGGAATACAGGTCCCCCCGCCGCCCCGTTCATCTTCGTCAACTTCCACAAACCCTTAGCCAAACTCACTATACCCTCACTTCGTTTACCACGATCGAAACGATTTATTATGTTTAGTTTTACGCTAAGTGTAACACCCTTACGCGCTCTTTTAGGGTTTTCCGATACCTTAGAACTCATCTTGCTAACGGATGCACAAAATATACCGACAAAGCACAGATGCTCACAGGGGGCACGTGTACAACGATACTCGAAGGAGGTTCCTTATGTCCAGTCTATTCCGCAATTTAGTTTCTGTGGCTATCAGCACTTGCTTCTGTTCCGCTTGCTCACGTTTTTTCCGCTCAAAAAACTCAACGGGTTTGTCTTTAAGTGCAGTGTGCTTGGACTCAAGGCACCGAAGCAGTTTTGAGGGCTTCATTGCCTCATTAGATCAGCCCCCGGGCCCGAACTCCAGCCTGCGCGCGCCCGCCGCTTTGGCCAGGTCGTGGGTGGGGTGAGAGGACAAGGTGAGTGCCGGGGCCCAGAGAGTGCAACTGACCGAGCGAGGAGTGCGACAGGACGCGCACCCGCCCCCCTTGTAGGATCTATCAGCCGACAAAGGTTTGTTTCAGTAGATCGCATTCGAGGTAGCTGCTCTACTACTTACGAAACCCTGAGCCCGAATTAGGTCGTCTGCGAATATTTTAGCACCGGGTTCCCACGAACATTCGGTGTGGTGAACAGGTTTAGAGGCGGCGCCCATCTGTCCGTGCTCCAGGCCGGTACCAACGGCACTTCCCGCCGCGGTTACCCGAGGCCAACCGGTGATCCCTGGCGCGAGGCGGCCGGTTACCCGAGGCCAACCGGTGATCCCTGGCGCGAGGCGGCCGGTTACCCGAGGCCAACCGGTGATCCCTGGCGCGAGGCGGCCGGTTACCCGAGGCCAACCGGTGATCCCTGGCGCGAGGCGGCCGGTTACCCGAGGCCAACCAGTGATCCCTGGCGCGAGGCGGCCGGTTACCCGAGGCCAACCGGTGATCCCTGGCGCGAGACGGCCGGTTACCCGAGGCCAACCAGTGATCCCTGGTGTGAAGGTGTCACTGCGTTTAGGTGACTGATGACCTCGCGTGCGTTCAAGTTCAACAGTGAGCGTGACGGAATGAGGAAAGGTGCAGTTGACTCATAGTGTTTCCTCGCGGCCCGGTGGTTGGGGACCACTGAAGAACCACACATAAGATGTTGGAGGAACTCAGCAGGCCAGGCAGCATCTATCGAAAAGAGTATAGCTGATGTTTCGGGTCGAGCCTCTTCATCAGGACTGATTATTATAGACTTACCGTAGACACAAGTTTTTCTGCCTCTGAATGTTCAAATTCTAAATGTGTGATTTAGAATCGGGGGTGGTACTGGGGAGAGAATTGGATTACACTGTATAATTGTTTTCTTTCCAGTTTACCTTTCCTATGTTTCTTGTGTATATTACCTATGTATATGCAATTGTTCAGTGCATCCCCTAGTGGTTACAGTTTTGTATCTTTCTGGAAACTTCTTTGGTATCACAATATTTGAATAGGGTCTGTCTTATTGGTTAACTCTTATCTACAAATCTGAATGGAATGCCTTGCATCTCTGGTTTTCAGAAAAGCAGAGCATGTTGGTTCGCCATCTTTTATTCCCCTTTCTTCTTTGTTCTCAGACTCTCACTACCTTTTCTCTGATCTTTGTTCTCTTAGCGCTTAATCAACTATTGTGAAGCAACAAGTTTTATGCCTCATTCTTGACTTCCAAAAGAACCTTGGATCATATCAAATCTCCCCTCATTCTCCTACACTCCAGAGAACAGACATAACCTATTAATCTTTCCCATAACTAAAGTCCTCAAGGCCCAATGACATCCTTGTAAATGTTCAATGTATTTTTTCAACCTTATTTATATCTTTTCCGCAGGTAGATGGCTAGAACAGCACACAATGCTCCAAATTTTGCTTCACCATCATTTACTGTACAGCTTCAACATAACATCCCAACACCTGTACTCAATACTCTACTTGATAACTGCACTATAGAAGCTGTCCTTAAACCTGGTGTTATGTGCTTTCAGGCTTTTGTATCTTCTGCCCGATGTGAGTGGGGAACAAAAGAGAATGTCCAGCAAGGTTGGGGTCTGTGATTATGCTGGCTTCTTTACTGAGGTAGCGAGAAGTATAGATAAAGTCCATGCACAGGAGGCTGGTTCCAATCTAAGCTAGTCTGCATTTGGCCCATATCTCTCTAAACCCTTCCTTATCCATGCATCTGTCCAAATGTCTATTAAATGCTATTATTGTACCTACTTCAAGTAATTCCTAAGCAGCTTATTTTATATAGACACACCACTCCCTGTAGATGCTCCTTGGTCTTCTTTAAACCTTCTACCTTAGAACTATGCCTGCTAGTTTTGGAATTTTTTTTCACATAGGAATTCCTATGTATTTCTTTATTTTCTCTTCAGTCTACAATGCTACTTTTAAAAGCAAATGTGATGGTGTAGATAAATTTGTTAGATTAAAACCAACATACTACTTCTTCCCATCTTCTCCTCTCTGCACCATAAAACAAGCTTCTTTTCTCACTTTTCAGTTCTAATGAAGTGAGTGCTTCCATGATTTTCAGGCTTGAAAGAAATATAAACAGATCCTTTACACAGCAACAACTTTCCAGATTAAAAACCTAGTGTGATAGGAACACCTAACTATTCTTATCTGAACAAAAAGTTTTGCAAGATTAAAGCATATCACAGCAGTAATTGTGTCAAAATCATTTTATTTCAACAAACATTTTTAAACATACTCAGGAAAATTCATGAGGGTGTGTAGAAAACCTACTTGGCTGAGAACGTAAAAAATGAAACATATCAAAAATTGACATGAAAGCACATCACAAAAACAAAGATGTGAAGCCTTAATTGGGAGCCATTCTAATGACTGATTTAATTCATGTTCTGAAATTATAAAGAAATGGCAATGTAATTTGGTCATTTTAAGCTTAGAGACTGGCATGCTGAGAAAGGAAGGTCCTTATCCTCTGCAAAAGCTCCTTCTTCACACTGTCTGGCACCAGGGCTGAAACAAAAACAAGCACGTCTGAAACAGGGATCTTTTAAATTAAAGCCAAACCAACGAACAAGTCACGGTTTTATCTCGGAATCAAATTATTTTAAATTATAAAAGTAGAAACCTTTGAAATATCTATATTTGACTGTCACAACATAAATGTGGACAGCAGGAAATTATTGTGCATTATCTCACCCATCATCTGGAGGCTCTAGAGTGATAATAGAATTGGCTGCAATGTTTGACTCAAAACCAATGCAGCAGTGGATTAAGACTAGATTCCTTTAACCATGTAACTTTAAATTCAAGTTTATTATCATGCAATAGGGTCTTTTAAGACTCTCTTGGATAGGTACATGGAGCTTAGAAAAATAGAGGGCTATGGGTAACACAAGGTAATTTCTAAAGGAAGTACATGTTTGGCACAGCATTGTGGGCTGAAGGGCCTATATTGTGCTGTAGGTTTTCTGTGTTTCTCTCATTCAGCCACACGCATGTACACAGCGAAACAGAGCATCATTCCTCTGGAGCCAAGGTGAAAAACACAGAACTTATAGTTATGATCCAGCACATAAGGTCACAAAATGATATTAGCCAAAGACCCTGAATGGCATGGCCTGATAATTGACAAGTATGTGCCGCATGTTTATGTAAGACAGTATAATGTTACTGACACTATAATAAAAAATAGTATAAATGTGTGAAGCAGCAAAGTTCAAAGCACATTTATTGTCAAAGTGTATACAATCTTAATCATCTCCTTACAGACAGTACAAAACAAAGAAAGCCAAGTGGACCCATTAAAAAGACCGACAAATACCCAAAGTGCCCAAAAAATGAACAAATTGTACAAACAATAAAAAGCAAGTAACATTCAGAACTAAAGTTCACGAAAATGAGTTCACAGTCATGAAGCAATAGAAGATGAAAAGTGACCAGTGCAGGATGAGAGTTGGGGAGTGGGGGTGGAGTATGTGGCAAAGCATTCATTCAGATAATTCAAGAGCACAGACTCTCACATGTTTGGCTTTGAGATGGGAATGGAAATCAATTAATTAGGCAGGGTCATCCATAAAATTGTGAGCAGCATTATTTAGCGAAAAGGAGTTGCATTAATGTCAATCATGCAATAGATCCAGAATGAAAACTGTAAGCTCCCCGCTTATTTTCTCAAATTATGCTCCTTCCTACCACTGTGAAAGACACCAGTAACAAGCCAGAAATTCAAGGGCCATGGACAGGCATGTTAGTATGGAAATTGGAACTGTAATTGAAATGGGTGGCTACTGGGAGATCCTGGCTGCTCTAGTGGATGGTGTCATGGGCAGGGAGATTTAGGTCTCATTCATTTTTATTCTGAATAAAATTTGGACTTTTGGTTTCTACATTAAAATATACAGTACCGATGCTGTTGATTGTCATCACTGATATACTCGTAATTTGTTTCAGATTAGATTTGCAAAGCTAAAGGAAGAATACACATTTATCTTTGATGCAGAGTGACGACAATGAGAACATTATTACCACTCCTCCCCCACACACATTTTTATAACCTTCTAGGAAAAGGGCATTTTAGGCATTGTCACAGCATGTAGCATAGTGGCTAGTGTACACTATTAAAGCTCGGCTATTGGAATTCAATTCCGGAGTTCAAACATCCTCTGAAAAGAGTTTGTACGTCCTCCCCATGAACGCATGTGTATCCTCTAGGTGCTCTGATTTTCTCCCACAGTCCAGGGATCTACCAGTTAGTAAGTTAATTGGTCATTGTAAATTGCCCTGTGATTAGGCTAGTGTTAAATAGGTGTGTCGCTGGGTGCTGTGGCTCTTGGGACCATAACGGCCTATTCCACAGGGAGTCTCTAAACAAAATAAAATAAATAAATACAACTATTCCAAAGAATGAACCCCAAAACAGATCAACAGACTAAACCAGGAAGTGATGCTGTATATTTGCTTATATTTGTGACTAATCTTGCCATACATGCTCCATATAAATGAACACATACAGACCTCTTCCTTTTGGAGTTATTTCTGCCACCAAATCATCTACCGTCACATGTTCCAATCCTTTTTCCCTGATCACATCTACAACAGATGAGGAAAGCAATTTCAAAATCATGACAAGCTTTTATCAAAATTAGGTTACAAATGAGTCTCTCAACATTCATCTCAAAGCTTCAGACTTTACACTACTGAAATCCAATGGGTTGATTGTAATTGCTTCACATTATTGAGCAACTTTATATGACAGGAAAAGTTTAAGGGGGATAGGTACCAAATGCAGGCAAATGGGATTAACACAAATATATTGGCACCTTGGCTGGAGCATGGATGAGTTAGGCCGAAAGGCCATTTCCATGTTGTATAACTCTATGACTGTACGTTCTACTTTAGTTTCTAAAATTCTATAATATTCCCTGTTGTGTTTTACATTACAGCAATATATCGCTCATTTTGTTCATCAAATGGATCCAACAATGGTAAATTTCATAACGCAAATTATGTGCATATGGTATAAATTCCAGAAAAAGTTCCAGCAAACCGGCTTTTAGAACTGAACCTAGTAAAACCCTGGCATATCTGAAAAACACAAACAGCCCATAATGGTAATACCTCTCTACAATCAAGAAGAGCTACTGCTCTGCCAAAAATTCCTTTCAAGAAAACTGCTCTAATGGGATATTATGCTCAAATAGCCCATGTGTAAGCTGAGACCATCAAGTGGTCTCTTTTATGCTTTTAAGTTTTTGTTGATCTTGAATTTAAATCTTACCCTCAGTACAAGTCCTCTCCTTATTAATGACATAATTTAGATACATTATCACTGTTTAAGATGCATTTAGACAGGCATGTGAACAGGCAAGGAATGGAGAATATATTGTACTGTAGCTCATGTTCAGGCAGATAGGATTTGTTTAAATTGGCATTATGGATGGCACAGACTGAAGGGTCTTTTCATGCGTTGTACTGTTTTATTTAATATACGATAAA
Source organism: Hemitrygon akajei (assembly GCF_048418815.1). NCBI lineage: Eukaryota > Metazoa > Chordata > Chondrichthyes > Myliobatiformes > Dasyatidae > Hemitrygon > Hemitrygon akajei. The sequence continues at coordinate 110,843,167 of NC_133124.1, forward strand.
ATAGACTCTTCACAACATTGCTATCACAGAAACATAAAACAGTCTGCTGGAGTGCCATTTCTTGCGCCACCTGTGGAGGCAAAGGGATAATCAACATTTTGGTTTTGAGCCTCCATTAGGGTTGCGAGTACAAAGGGGAGACAGCCAATATAAAGTGTTTTGTGGGGGGAGGGGGGAGGTAGGTATCTATGTAAGGAGGAGTTGATGTGGAAATGGAGCCAGGTGGATGTGGGGGGGGGGGGGGTAGTGGAGACAGTGACAATGGCTGGGATGTGAGAGTGGAGATTTTGAGGGGCTGTAGATTAGGAAATCTGAAAAGAAAAGAAGGTGGTGAGTGGGTCCAGAGAAGTGAAGGATGTTGAGCAGTTGGGAAAAGGGGAGGGAAACAGGTATTGTGTGGGTAGAGTGTGTGCGTGGTAGACAGAGGAACTAGGTGGAGGAGGAAACACAGGGAGCTGGGACAGGGGAAAGAAGGGGATGAGTGAGAGGACCTGGGTGGATTAAAAGGATATAGAAAGGAATGGAAGGGTGTGTGGGTTACCAGAAATTGATTGATTCAATGTTCATACCATTAAGTTATAGACTACCTGCAGGGCACAGAAAGAAAAGAACAAATCAGGGGTCACAGAGAGTACTGTTGATGTTTCGGGCCGAGACCCTTCAGCAGGAGAAAAAAAAGGTTGAGTAAATTGAAAAGGTGGGGGGAGGGGAGAGAGAAACACAATGTGATAGGTGAAACCCGAAGCAGGAGGAATGAAGTAAAGAACTGGAAAGTTGATTGGTGAAAGAGATACTGGGCTGGAGAAGGGGGAGTCTGATAGAAGAGGACAGGTGGCCATGGAAGAAAGGTGGGGGGGGAGCACCAGAGGGAGGTGATGGGTGGACAAGGAGGTAAGGTGAGAGAGGGAAAGGTGATGGTGAAGGAGAGGAACAGAGCATTATCGGAAGTTTGAGAAATTGATGTTTATGCCATCAGGTTTGAGGCTAACCAGACAGAATAATGGTGTTGTTCCTCCAACCTGACAGTGGAGGAGGCCATGGATAGACATATTAGAATGGGAAGTGGAACTAAAATGAGTGGACACTGAGAGATCCTGCTTTTCCTAGCGGACGGAGCGTAGGTGCTCTGCGAAGCGGTCTCCCAATCTACGTTGGGTCTCTCCGATATACAGGAGGCCACACTGGGAGCACTGGACACAGAATATGACCCCAACAGTCTCACAAGTGAAGTGTCACCTCACTTGGAAGGACTGTTCGGGGCCCTGAATAGTAGTGAGGGAGGAGGTTTTAGGGCAGGTGTAGCACTTGTTCTGCTAGCAAGGGTAAGTGCCAGGAAGGAGATCATTGCGGAGAGACAAATCATCTCTCCCCAATAATCTCCCTCTTGGCACTTATCCTTGCAAGCGGTACAAGTGCTACAGCTGCCTCCACCTCTTTTCCATAGATGCTGCCTGGCTTGCTGAGTTCCTCCAGCATTTTGTGTATGAAGCTTTTGCCTACGTGTGTATGGCCTGACCCACTGAGTTCCTAGAGCAGCTTTTTGTTTTGCTACAGACCCTATTATCTGCCATTTCTTGTGTCTCCACTGGTATCACAAGGCTACATTAAACTGTCAAACATATACATGTCATCATTACAGAAGCTTCATATCAATGGATTTCACATGAATGCTCTCCAAGTTCACTTATGTGCATGAACATTTGAAAACAGGCCAAGCAGAAACAGTGTCCCATTGTGATTCCAGACATCCTCATTCCTTACTCTATGTTTCCCAACCTTTTTCTACTGATAGCATTAACTCAGTGTTGACATGAACTCTGACAGTTGTAGAATCACAGTGTTGTAGGACGTGGAAAAAGGCCCTTCAACCCATTACACCCATGACAGCCTTTCTGCCCATCTACACAAATCCCATTTGCTAGCTTTAGGTTTGTATCTATAGTGAATAATACAGTTCTGCTTAGCAGATACAAATTATAAGAAACAATGATCATCTTTAAAGCCAATTTAAAATGCAGGTCACAGAGTTGAGACACTTATATTTTGGCCCAAGTCCTTCCTTTCAAGAACATAAGAAATAAAAGAGAATTACTCAATCTGCCCTTGACCTAGCACCACCATTGTAATATCAGGGGTGATCTTCCCAAGCAGCAGTTCCACATGATTCTTGGTTTTCCTTGGTTCAAATGTCCAAGATTTCTCATCTTCAAGATTTAATAAACTCAACAACTGAGCCTCACTAACCATCTGTGATTATGAAATTACTGTTCATTGCTAAAATAGCTGACCCCCTACCAAGAAATGGTCCTGTTTCCTACTACTCTCACTTGATCTGGTTTTTCCATCTTTCTTCAATTTCCCTATATTCCTTATCTTTTCCTAATCAATGTGTACCTTTACAGTGTGCTTTCAACTGATCTTTCCATCCACATTCAGTGAGTTTTGCTCTGAGCAGCTCCTTCAGACTGGAGGCAAAAAGGACAAGATTAGAATGAAATGATATTCTACTTATTTAGAACATCTGAAATACATTCACAATGGAAATTGTCTTACCGTTCACGTTCGCCTGTTTCTATCAACTTCTGATTTATAGTTGCTCGGAGTTGTGCGTCTTTATTCATTTCAGAAAGCTAGCAGATAAAATAACAAGAAAACACCAACATATACGAGTAGGAAAAAAATGAGGCTTTTTACTTTTACAGCTATGATTCTCCAAGGCTTAGTCATGTAAGCTTGCTACTGACTTTTAGGACATCTGAATATTTCATGATTGGTTAGAATCCAGGGTATAGATGACAGATGAGAATGTAACTGAGAAATGTCAGAAACTTCAAAAGGTGTCAGCCAAATAATTTATGTCATAAATAGAGTGTAGACCTTTTGGCTAGGCACATTGGAAACCATCTACACAAAACTAATGAGCAGATATGTAAGTGGGATAGGAGATAAAGAAGCTGCAAGTTAATCAGAAAAATAGTTCCTCACTTTGAGGAAATGCCCATTTTCAATTTATTTGAAGGTATCTAGACATAATTATTGGGCTTTTGTTATTCTTCAGCCTTCTTTCATTCTTACTTCACATAAAGTATGATGTAGGTAGAAGGCAAAAACAAAGCAGACTGAGGAAAAAATACTGTGAGTAGTTGGTGGATATGAGGTTCTGTTTTTCTCTTCTGGTATGTTGTAGTTCCCAACTGACAGAGGCTCCCAAAGTTCAGCTGTAAGGCCATAGTCCAATACCCTAACATAAATATCAGAATACTTCATCCAGCTTTACTCAGTATTAACATTGAGAATATTAATAATTGTAACAGAATGACGTTCAAGTGCTGGAAGGAATTTAACAGACAGAATTGTAAGATGATACACTTTGCCAGAAAGGATAAGGAGAGTAAATAAAAATTCAATGGCACAACTCTAAGGAGTTGTTAGTATCAATGATGCTGAGGTGGTGATAGTAGAAAGCTGCAAGTTTTTAGATGTAATTATCACCAACAATGTGTCCTGGTCCAGGCACATGGACACTACAGCCAAGAAAGCACATTGATGCCTCTACTTCCTCAGAAGGGTCAGCATGACCCCAATAACTATTACAATTTTTTTTTCAATAGATGCATGCTTAACTCACCGCTCTACTCTCACGACAATAATGGGCAAGCATAGCTGAAATGCCATCTATAAATTCACAGATAACACCATTGCTGTTGGTAAAATCTCAGATGACGATGAGGAGGCAAATAGTAATGAGATAGACTGGTTGGTTGAATTATCTCACAATAGCAGCCTTGCACACAATGGTGGCAAAATCAATGAATTGATTGTGGACTTCAGGAAGGGGAAGATCGTGAGAACATGCACAAGTCCTCATTGAGGGATCTGCAGTGGAAAGGGTAAGCAGCTTCATTTCTTGAGTGTCAACATCATGGCAGCAGCTCTTCTTCATTAGGAGTTTGAAGAGATTTCATATGTCACAAAAGACTTGCAAATTTCTAGATGTACGGTGGAGAGGATTCTGACTGGTTGCAACACAGCCTTGTATGGAGGCTCCAATGCACAGGATTGCAAGAGGCTGCAAAGGGCTCCAGCCAGCTCCATGACAGGCACTTCCTTCCCTGCCATTAAGGACATCTTCAAGAGGTGTTGCCTCAGGAAGGCGGCATCCATTACCATTCGGTTATGCCCTCTTCACATTCTTACCTTCAGGGAAAGGGCATAGGGGCCTGAAGACCCTCACTCAATGATTCAGAAACAGCTTCTTCCCCTCCATTAGATTTCTGAACTGTCCATAAATGCTACCTCATCATTCCAATTCTTTTGCACTATTTATTCTGCAACTTATAGTAAGTTTTGTCTTTGCACAGTGCTGTTGCTGCAAAGCAACAAATTTCCTGTCAGATAAGACAGTGATAATAAACTGCAATCTGATAGTATTCTACTTGGATGCATCGCAACTTGGTATGACAACTCCAGTGAGCAGCCAACATAATTGAAGAACCTACCACACCCCCCCCCATTCTCTCTTCTCCCTGCTTCCATTTTGAGCAGACCTGTTATATGCTAATAGATAAACTTCTGAAAATCTCCTACTCTACCTTATCATGGCCCTTGTCTTTTATATGCCTACCTGCAGTGTACTTTCTTTGTAACTGTAACACTATACTTCTGCATTCTATTTTCCTTTTTCTCTAACTTGACGTGTATGGAATGTCTTTTCTGGATAGCACACAAACAAAATTACAGTGCATTTCAGTACATGGGACAATAACAAACAAATTCCTGTTCTAATAAAAACACTTGGACATAACATAGATCTTATGGAGACAGTAATTCAAACAAATAGGATTATAGAAATCATCAAAGCAGAGAAGTCTGCCTAGCTCTTATAAGGTTCTATTTATTTCACGACCATAATATGGCACTCGCACTGTTGGAAGGATGCAATGGCCCTTTAAAGGGTGAAGGGAGTCTTAACAGAAGGGTTCCAGGGATGAGGCATTTTATATGCAAGGTATGATTGAGAAAGGAGGTTATGCACCCTGCAAGAGTTGAAGGGTGACAGAAAGATTATGACAGGTTTATATAAGGCATATAAAAACAATAACTTCCATTTGTTGGTGATATAAAGGACACGGATTTAGGTTTTGGGCAGGAGATACGGGAAGTAAGAGAAACAATTTTAAATGCAGTGCTTAGTAATAACCTGGAACTTATTGTTTAGAGAAGGACATACAACAAAAGAAAATTGATGCACTTTCCTGCCCTCGTTCTCTCTCACATCACCTCATAGCCACACTCTATCCCCTACTCATACCCCTTTACCTGTAGTCCTCTTCATACCCCACTCATCCCATCTATATTCAGCAAATCCACACATCCCCTCACCTCCTCCCAGCTCCAGGTTCCCTTCCTCCTTCGCCGTCCTCACTTCCTCGGCCCCAACAGCTCGGATCCAAGGAGACGGTGCTCAGCCATACAACTCCCCCAGCACCCACGCTCCTACATGACAGTTCCCAGGCTAGCAATCAACCAATCCGCGGCTCACGGCTTGAAAGAAGACAAAATTTATCAGCAGGGGAAAAGGAGAGAAAACAAATGAAATAATTCTCTTAAGTTGTGTCTCTTAATTTATTTTTACGACCAGGGTAACTGGTGCGCTGTTACTAATCTTCCCCTTTACTAACAACCACAAAGAATTTAAACGAGAAAACAACATTAATATGGGTTTAAAATAGCAGAAATAATCTTAAATGAAATAATACGTCATTAAAGTAAGTAGAATGGTTTGTGGTTAGTAAATAAACGGAGTACTCTTTGGGAACTACAACTCCCGGGGAACCTGCTACCTCGCGCATGTGCTTGGGCGGGTGTGATGACGGAGCGTGATGGCGGCGGCTAACTGCTCCCTCCGTGTGGACAGGCGATTGATTGACGCCAACTTCGACAGTTACCGGCTGTCGCTGGAGCCGCTGCCCACCTACACCGTGGAGCTGGATGGCGGTGAGTCCTGGGAGTGAAACGGGCGGTTGCGCACACGCACGAGTTGTATCCCTTCAGCACCCACCTCTGCCCTCCCTGTGCAGCGGGCTGGGTCAAGGATGCCACCGACAGCAGGGTGACTGGCCACGCCGCCTCTGCACTGATGCTGACTGTGCAGTAAATAAGAGTACACTCCTCCAAATGTACACGGAGAATGCTGTAAGCACACAGCAGGTTCGGCAACATCTGTGGAGAAAGTGCAGTTTGGTTTGTGTGTTTGAAAGATTGTAGTAGCTAGAGTTAGTCTCTGGAGCGGCTGGGATAAGAGGTGATTAGATAGAGGTGTACAAGATGATAAAGATTGATTGGACAGACAGTGCCTTTTCCCCCACGGTGGTTATAGCTCATAAGAGAGGACATAATTTTAAGGTTACTGGAGGATAGGGGGATGTAAGAGGTTTATTTTTTTTACACAGGGAGTGAAAAGTGTGCATGGAACGCACTGCCAGTGGTGGTGGTAGAAGCAGATAAATTCGGGAGATTTACCAATCAAACATACGCACATGGATGAAAGAAAAATGCAAAGCTATGTGGGAGGGAATGGTTAGATTGATCTTGGAGTAGTATAAAAAGTTGGCTCAACATCGTGGGGTGAAGGGTCTATGTTCTAGGTGGTGTACAGGGTCGTTTGCATCACGGTAGATAGACAAGGGGCTTGTGTTTAACGGATCGAGTAGAAGAAACCACACATTGTTAAAAACTGCCTTGGTGCTGCCCCCTGGCCTAAACTTTTTGCTAATTTTGCTTGCTTAAAGTCAGCAAGTCCTCATAAGTAATTGACTGGGAAGTACTTTGAGATCTGATGCATTGCAAAGTGAATGCAAGTTTATCCTAAATGTATTTATTTTTCATGTGCTTCCTTCATGTTTCAATAGGCAACCTACAGAATCAGAAAAAGGTTTATTATCACCAGTATGTGTCCTGAAATTTGTTAACTTGGTAGTGACAGTACAATGCAATATAATACATGATAATATAGAAAGGAAAAAAGAAAATAAAGAATGTTAATTGCTTTATATGTATATTGAATAGATTAAAATAGTGCAAAAACAGAAATAACATATATAAATAAAAGTGAGGTAGTGTTCATGGATTTAGTGTCCATTTAGGAATCGTGGCAGAGGGGAACAAGCTGAACAAGAGGGAAGTGTGTGCCTTCAAGCTTCTGTACCTCCTTGCTGATTGTAACAATGAGAAGAGGTCATGCCTTGGGTGATAAGAGTCCTTAATAATGGATGTTTTCTTTCTGAGATATGTTGGATACTATGAAGGCTGGTACCCAAGGTGGAGCTGACTAATTTTACAACTTTCTGTAGTTTATGGTCCTGTGCAGTAGCCTCCCCATACCAGATAGTGATGCAGCTTGCCAGAATGATCTCCATTGTACATCTTTAGATGTTTTCGAGTGTTTTAGTTGACAAACCAGTTCTCCTCAAGCTCCAAATTAAATATAGCTGCTGTCTTGCCTTCTCTCTAGCTGCATCAATATGTTGGGACCAGATTAGATCCTCAGCGATCTTGACACCCAGGAACTTGAAATTGCTCACTCTCTCCACTTTTAATCCCTCTATGATGTTCCCTTATCCTACCCTACCTGAAGCCCACAATCAGCTCTTTCATCTTACTGACATTGAGTGCAAGGTTGTTGCTGTGACAGCACTCAGCTAGCTGGTGTATCTCTCTCCTGCAACCTTTTCGTCTCCATCTGAGATTCTACCAACAATGGTTGTATTATCAGCAAATTTATAGATGGCATTTGAGCTATACCTAACCACACATGTATGGGTATAGAGTGAGTACAGCAGTGGACTAAGCACACCCCCCTCTGGGTTGCGCCAGTGTTGATTGTCTGTGAGGAGGAGATATTATCATCAATCTGTACAGATTGTGGTCTTCTGGTTAGGAAGTCGAGGATCCAATTGCAGAGGAGGTTCAGGGGCCCAGGTTCTGTAGCTTATTGATCAGGACTGGGAGAACGATGGTGTTAAACGCTGAGCTATAGTCAAACACCTGACAGGTGTTTGATTTGTCCAAGTGATCTAAGGCTGAGTGAAGAACCATTGAGATTGTGTCTGCCGTAGACCTATTGTGGCATAGGCAAATTGCAGTGGATCCAGGTCCTTGCTAAGGCAGGAATTCATTCTAGCCATAAACAACCTCTCAAAGCATTTCATCACTTTAGTTGTGAGTGCTGCTGGGTGATGGTCATTAAGGCAGCTCACACTACTCATATACTGATATAATTGTTGCCTTTTTGAACTTCTGCACATAGCATGAGAGGTTGAAAATGTCCTGGAATACTCCCATTAGTTGGTTAGCACAAGTTTTCAGATCCTTAATGTGTACTCCATCAGGGCCTGCCATCTTGTGAGGGTTCACCCTCCTTAAAGACAGCCTAACATCGGCCTCTTTGTGACAAAGGTCACCAGGTGCAGTGAGGATCTTCACAGCTGTAGTTATATTCTCCCTTTCAAAGTGGGCATAGATAGAGTTGAACTCATCTGGTAGAGGAGCATTGTTGCTATTCATGCTATTGGGTTTGCTTTGTAGGAAGTAATGTCTTGCAAACCCTGCCAGAGTTGACATGCATCCGAAGTTGTCTTCGACCTCGCTTTGAATTGTCCCTTGCTCTTGAAATAGCCCTCCGCAAGTCATACCTAGTTTTCTTGTACAGACCTAGGTCACCAGACTGCCGCAGATCTACCCCTCGGCAGATGATGAACCTCCTAGTCTATCCATGGCTTTTGGTTTGGAAATGTACAACAAGTTTTTGTAGGCACACACTCATCCACACAGGTTTTAATGAAGCCAGTAACAACTGTGAAGATTACCTGAACACATTCGAACGGATTTGAAGATGATTCCATGAATACAAGTCCAGTCCACTGATTCAAAGCAGTCCTGTAAGCACCTCTGTGCTTCCCTTGCCCTTGCTTTCTTGGTACTCACTACTGGTGCTGCAGTCTTCAGTCTCTGCCTGTACTTGGAGTAGAAGCACAGCCAGGTGATCAGACTTTCCAAAGTGAGGGCGTGAAATAGCACGGTCGGTATACTTGATGGTGTAACAGTGGTCCAGTGTGTTGTTTCTTCTGGTACTACAAGTGGTATTTGATGGTAATTATTTAGTGACTTTGTCAGGCTGGCCTAGTTAAAATCCCCCGAAGTGATGGTCTGGATAGTACCGGTCTTGATCCCTGATCTATGTTGACTTTTTCAAACATTGATCATTTCTCATGAGGCAGCCTCCTGATTTATTGTATCAATAATATACTCTGGTGCAGAAAACAGACCATTTATAAGAACTTACCTTTGTGATACCTGTGTCATTCTCTACTTGAATTACTTGTGGAAAACATTTCAAGCTTTATCATCAATTCTGCATTAAGAAATTTATTTTGATTTCTCTTCAAATCCTGATGATTTTAAATTTAATGAGCTGCCATCACAGGTGGTAAAGGCATGGTAGTATTGCGGTTGGTTCAATCACTTTACAGCACCAGCAATCACTGATCAGGGTTTGATTCTGGCCACTCTGTAAGGAGTGTACATTCTCCCTGTCACCTTGTGGGTTTCCTCCCACATTCCAAAAATTAGTGTTAGTGAGTTGTGGGCATGCTATGTGGATGTCGAAAGTGCAGTTTCACTTGTGGGCTGTGCCCAGCATAATCCTTGGACGGTGTCGGTCATTGAATCAAACAACGCATTTCACTGTATGTTTTGATGTGCATTTGACAAATAAAGCTAATCTCAAAATCAGATAAAATTACAATGGTGTAAAAACCATTTGAACAGGTACTTGGAAAGGAGTTGAGAGATAATTGATCTAATACAGACAAATGGGCTTAGTATACTCAAACATTGGAGTCAATATGGATGAGTTGGACAAAGAGGCATTTTTCTGTACTTTGGCTTTATGACCCCTTTTCATTGACTTGATCAGAAGGAAGTATAGGTATCCCCCGCTTTACGAAAGTTCACTTTATGCCACTTCGCTTTTACGAAAGACCTACGTTAGTACCTGTTTTTGCTAACCGAAAGAAATCTGAAGAGGATTTTTGCTTTTACGAAAAAAACCGAAAATAGCGTTCAGCGTTTGTTTTGCAGTGAGCCATCATAGAGGCAACGTGCACCCCGAGCAGCGAGAGTGGTGCTGCCAGGTGCCTTCAGCGGGAACCACACTCAGCATCAAGCCACCATAGCTTTGAACTGTGTCCGTGAGCATCTGTGCTTTATCTCGATTTATTTTGTGCATCCGTTAGCAAGATGAGTCCTAAGGTATCAGAAAAGCCTAAGAGAGCTCGTGATGAAAGTTTTGCGAAAGTGGAATTTAAAGGTAGTCATGGGTGGTTTGATCAGTTTTTGAGGCGAGGGCAGCTTCATAGCTTAAAGAGAGTGGAAAAAGGCTGATATTGAAGCTGCTGAAAAGTTCCCAGAAGAACTGAAGAAAATAATTACAGAAGGTGGTTATTCGTATAAGCAAGTGTTTAACTGTGACGAAACTGCAATTTACTAATTCTGGTAAGTGAAACTACACTGTGCATACGTTATTTCTACTTTATATAGGCTGTGTATTTATCATATCATTCCTGCTTTTACTATATGTTAGTGTTATTTTAGGTTTTATGTGTTATTTGGCATGATTTGGTAGGTTAATTTTTGGGTCTGGGAACACTGAAAAATATAAATGGTAATTGCTTCTTCGCTTTACGCCATTTTGGCTTACGAAAGGTTTCATAGGAACGCTGTACTTTCGGATAGCGGGGGAAACCTGTAACTATCTCCTGTTTGCTGCCTAACCATTTTGAAAGTCTTGAATGTCTCCTATGCAGCAAGATATAGACAAGGTCCAGTAAATTGATGATAATATCCCAAGTGACAGTCCTGAGGAGACACCAGATTGCATAAAGGGTGATAGAGTGCAAAAGAAGCAAGCAGGGGCAGTTAGCACTTATTGCACGGCACAGTCCTGAGGCAACACTGGATTATGTAGAGGGTGAGAAATTTAAAAGAAGTGAGCAGAGGCCATCGGCGCTATTTGTGTAACACAGTTTCCGAGGAGAGCTTGGATTGTACATATTTAGGCATTTGGCAAGGACTAACAAAATTAAATTAGGTTTAAGTGGAGCAGTTATTCTGTGAGTGGGCCAGTGTTGGACTGGGGAGTTGAGGGTTTGGCTGATCAAGGAGAAGCTTAGGTCTAGAAAGATGTTTTTGTTATTTATTCTTTCTTTCTTATTGCACATTTAGAGCAGTGGGGTTGCGAGACAAGATAATGAAACACTTCTCTTGCAGGATGTGGGAAGGCAGGGTCCCTGATGATTATACCTGCAAGAGGGCAATCCAGCTGCAGTTTCTAACAGACCTCTTAAGGAGTTGCATCTGGAACTGGATGAATCCCAAATCATTTGGGAAACTGAGGGTTAATAGCTCTGCAGTTCCATTATGGCAGATTTATTTTCCCTCTCAACCCCATTTGCCTGCCTTCTCCCTGTAACCTTTGACATCCTTACTAATCAAGAACCTGTCAACCCCCACTTTAAATATACCCAATGATTGGCCAACACAGTTATCTGTAGCCAATCAATTCCATAGGTTCACCACCATCCAACTAAAGGAATTCCTCATCATTTCTGTTCTAAATGGAGTCCTGAAATTCTGAGGCTGTGCTCTCTGGTCCTAGACTTCCCCAGTTTTGGAAACATCCTCTCCATGTCTGTTCGATCTAGGCCTTTCAATATTTGATAGATTTCCATCAGATACCCCCTCACTCTTCTAAACTCAAGCGTGTACAGGCTCTGAACAGGCATCAGTGATTCCTGGGTCAGTACTGAAGATCAGAGCCCGAAGGTTGAACGGAAGTTCGGATCGAAGCCCTGAGGACAAACGGAGTTCTGGATTGAAGCTTGAAGGTAGAGAACAGTTCCAATAAGATGGAGGCACACTCGACGCAGTGCCTTTCTAGGTCCAACCAAAGTTGCAATTGTTCATCTTTTGTCTTTTTTCTGATCACAAGACACTGCTGGTTATCAGGAATATCAAGTACAGCAGGTTTATCCCACTGGCGACTTGCTGGATGGTGGTGAAGCTGGACTTTTTGTGTGCCATGTTACAGACTGCTGCAGCCACCCAGGGGAGAAGGCGTCATAGGTGTTGCATGTGTGGGTGATTGTCTTGGATGTGTCTGCTGTGATCGCAAGAACCTGTTGGACATTGGTAATGTAGAATACTGGTTCACTGGTGAGACAGTCAGCAGCGGAGCCGTGTGGCTTTGGTTGTGGTGTAGACCAGGCCGCATTTGTGCCTCAGAGCTGCCTGTTATGACCACTGAGGAAGGAGAAGCTGGATTCTTCATTGGGTTGCAGGCTTCCCCCTTCTGTCAGAGCTACCCTGCAGTGTTCATTCAATGGAAGGCAAACTGGATTGCATTAGACTGTGGCTGGACTGCACATGAGGAACTATTGCAGGCTCTTGCAGAAGCGTGGCTCCAGGACAACATTCATCCATCATCAATCTGCAGGCTGTGACACTCAGGGACTTAGGCTATCTTATTTAATTTTTTATTGTAGCTATGTTTGATTGAAGATAGAGAACAGTTCTGATAAGATGGCCTCTCTGGTGCAATTGTTCATTCTTCATGTCTTTTTCTCGAAAAAGACCTCCAGCTTGATAAAGTCACTAAATAATTATCAACAATCACCTGTAGTACCAGAGGAAATAACACACATAACGCTGTTACACTAAGATCCCACTAAGATGCCTACCGTGCTATCCCATGCCCTCACTTCGGGAAGTCTGATCACCTGGCTGTACTTCTACTCCATGAGTATAGGCAGAGACTGAAGACAGCAGCACCAGTAGTGAGGACCAAGAAGGTATGGACCAGGGATGCACTGGAGCGTGTACAGGACTGCTTTGAATCGGTGGGCTGGACTGTGTTCAGGAAGTCATCTTTGAGCCTGGATGAGTATGGCATAGTTGTCACTGACTTAATTAAAAACTGTGGGACTGTGTATGTGCAAGGGTGGGTGGGTAAGACAGAGTAATGGTGTTTATTTGGCCGTCATTACTTTCTTGCTTATTATGTTCAATGTTGTTAGCATGCAACGTTGGTGCCTGAATGTGTGATGATACTTGTGGGCTGTCCCCAGCAAATCCTTGGGTGTGTTGGTTGTTTACGCACATGACACATTTCACTGTATGTTTTGATTTACACGTGATAAATAAATCTGAATCTGAATGTCAATGACCTTGGAAAACAGTTGCTAATTTACAGAACTCAATAGTATATTTTGAGCAAAACTTTTTTGCCAGTTTTATATTTTAGAATCTGTGATATGATATACTGTAAATACATTTCCAGGTTTACAATAGGTTGACTATTGGAGATAAACAATGTAAACAAGTTTTCTTGTTAGTTTACAACATAGAATAGTACAGCACGGGAAGAGGTTCTTCAGAATGTGATGTTCTACCAAACTAATTAAATGCCTATCTGGACTAGTCCGGTCCGCCGACACAAGATTCATCGATGTACCTGTATAAGAGACTGTTAAATGCCTCTATCGTATTGGCCTCTACTAGCAACCCTGGAAGTGCAATCCAGGAACTCACCACTCTTGGTCTGTGTTGAACTTGCATCCTTTCACCATAAACGCAGGTTCTTTAGTGTTAGATGTTTTGACCTGGGGGAGGGGGGGGAAGATGTTGGATATTTTTCTATATGTGCCTCTCATAATCTTATAAGCTTCTATCAGGTCTCCACTCATCTTCCACCACTCAAGAATAAACAACCCAAGTTTGTCTAACCTCTCCTCATAGCACATGCCCTCTAATCTAAGCTGCCTGGTGTACCTCTTCTACAATCTCTACAGAGCCTCGACATCCTACCTATGATGGGTTGACCAGTATTTTATAAAGTTGCAACATAACTTACCGAGTCTTGATCTTGATGCCTTGACCAATGATGGCAAGCATGCCACACACATTCTTTACTACCCTATCAACTTGTGCAATCACTTTCAGGAAGCTATGGACTTGAACAAGGCTCAATACAACTATCCCAGGGTGAGTACTTAGGATGTGTGCAGCACAACTGGCAGGTGTGTTTACAGACATTTTTAATCTCTCCCTCTCCCAGTGTAGAGTGCCCTCCTGCTTCAAATTATCCACCATTGTCCCTGTATCAAAAAAGATAAAGGTAACATACCTGAACGACTGGTGTCCTGTCGCACTCACCTCAACAATAAGCAAATGCTTTGAGAGGCTGGTCAGGGATTACATCTGCAGCTTGCTACCACCCAAACTGGACCCCCTACAATTTGCCCACTGACACAACCAATCAACAGATAACGCGATAGCTGCTGCTCTACATACTGTCCTAGACATCTGGAGAGAGGGATGCTTATGTGAGAATGCTGTTCTTGGACTACAGTTCAACATTCAACACCATAGTTTCATCCAGTCTTGACAAGAAGCTCAGAGACCTCGGCCTTGACCCTGCCTTGGGCAGCTGGATCTTAGATTTCCTGTTGGATCGCCAGCAGGTTGTTAAGAGTGGGGTCCCTCACCTCCAACCTCTGACTCTCAATACAGGAGCCCGTCAGAGCTGTGTACTGAGTCCCCTCCTTTGCTCCCTGTATATCCATGACTGTACGCCACCCACAGCTCCAATCTGCTAATTAAATTTGCTGACGACACTACATTGATTGGCCTAATCTCAAACAATAGCGAGGTAGCCTACAGGGAAGAAGTCATCTCTCTGACACAGTGGTGTCCAGAAAACAACCTCTCACTCTATGTCACAAAAACAAAGGAGCTGGTTGTGGATTACAGGAGGAATGGAGACGGGCTAACCCCTATTGACATCAATGGATCTGGGGTTGAGAGGGTAAACAGCTTTAAGTTCCTCAGCATCCATATAACTGAGGACCTCACGTGGTCTGTACACACCAGCTGTGGTGAAAAAGGCACAACAGCGCCTCTTTCACCTCAGATGGTTGAGGAAGTTTGGTATGGGCCCCCAAATCCTGAGAACTTTCTACAGGGGCACAATTGAGAGCATCCCGACTGGCTGCATCACTGCCTGGAATGGGAACTGTATCTTCCTTAACTTCAGGATTCTGCAGAGAGTGGTGTGGACAGCCCAGCACATCTGTAGTTGTGAACTTTCCATGATTCAGGACATTTACAAGGACAGGTATTTAAAAAGAGCCCGTAGGATCATTGGAGACCCAAACCATTCCAACCACAAACTATTTCAGCTGCTACCATCCAGGAAGCGGTACCGCAGCATACCAGGCTATCAGACTGATGAACTCATGCTGATTTGAGTGTACTCTCTATTACATTGACTGTTCTGTTTATTATAAACTAATATAAATTGCTATGATTGCACATTTAGATGGAGACATAACATAAAGATTTTTACTCCTCGCATATGTGAAGGATGTAAGAAATAAAGTCAATTCACTTCAGGGTTGTGCCTTTAACTGTGTATTGTCCCTTTATATTTGGTCTCCAAAAGTGTAGGAGTTCACATTTGGATAGATTATACTCCATGTGTCATTTCTTTTGACAATATCTGCAACACATCTATATCCTGCTGTACACTTTGGCAATCTTTACACTGTCTGTAGTACCAGCAATCTCTGTATTGACTGCAAGCTTATTATTCCACACAACTATGTTTTCATCCAAGTTATTTATATTTATCATAAACACCAGAGGTCCCACCCAGTATAATCCTTGCAGAACACAACCAGACATGGTCTTCTGGCGAAACTAAGCACTATCGACTACTAGCCTCCATCTTTTAATCCAAGCAGCCATGTCACTGTGGATCCTATGCATCTCCATCTTGTGGATGAGCCTACCATGCAGGATCTTGTCGAATACCTTATTACAATCCAGATTCAAATTTATTTTGTCACATATACATCAAAACATACAATGAAGTACACAGTCCGGGGACCCTATCTTGTACGTCTTTGGACTGTGGGGAGGGGGAAACCAGAGAACCCAGAGGAAATACATGGTCCTCCAGTTAAATGTGGGAATTCAGGATACCTGGTTGTTTCTCTGATGACTATGTCTGTAGGAAGTGCACCCAACTTCAGCACTTGTGACTGATCAGGTCAAGAAGTTTGAGCTGGAGTTGGATGTACTCAGAATCATTTGGGAGGCAGAAGATGTTACAGAGGAAACTTTTGAGGAGGTGGTCACACCCAGAGTGCGAGCTTCGGACTGTGCCACTGGGAGAGGTTAGGAGATTGAGAAGTCAGTGCAGCACTCCTCTGTGGCCATTTCTTTCAGTAACAAGTATACCTCTTTGGATGCTTCTGGGGAAGATCAGATCACAGTAGCAGCAGCCAGGATAGTGAGACTGTGACCAACTCTGGGGCTCAACAGGGAATGGTAAAGTCAGGCAGAGTGGTAGTTATAGGGTACTCGATGGACTGAAGGGAAATTCTTGGCTGCAAAAGAGACACCAGGTTGGTGTGTTTCCTCCCAGGTGCTAAGGTCCAGAATGTATCAGAGTGGCTGTAGGATATTCTAAAGGAGGAGGGGAACAGCAGAGGTCATGGTTCATATCGGCACCAATGATAGAAAAGTGGAATAGGTCATACACAGTGAGTATATAGAGTTAGAAAGAGGAAAGAGGCTGAAGAGAAGGACCTCCAAGGTTGTAATCTCCTGATTACTCCCTGTGGCACAGGCTAGTGCAGGTAGGAATGGGGTGATAGCGCGATGAATGAGTGGCTGAAGAGATGGCACAGGGGGCAGGGTTTCATGTTCTTGGATCATTGGAACCTTTTCTGGGGAAGGGGTGACCTGTACAAGAGGGACGAGTTGCACCTGAAATGGAACAAGTATCCTGGCCGGGAGGTTTGCTGATGCTATTTGGGAGAGTTCAAACTAGTTTTGCAGAGGGCTGGAAACTGGAGCCCCAGGTTAGTAAGGGAAGGATCGGACCAGAAGGTAGATGTCAGGCGAAGTATTGAAAGGCAAAATCAAAATAGGAGGTTTGATGGGTTGGATAGTTTGATGCGTATATTTTAATGCTAGGAATACTATGAATAAAGGTGATGAACTTAGAGGATGGATCAGTACATGGGATTATGATTTTGTAGCCATTATTGAAACTTGGTTGAGAGAGGTGATTAATGTACCAGTTTTTTGAAGCTTAAGAAAAGATAAAGGAGGAGGTAAGTGGGGGGGGGGGGGGGAGGAGTTACACTACTAATCAGGGACAATATTTCAGCTGCACTCACAGGAGTCAGTGGAAACACCAGATAGAGTCCATTTGGGTGGAACTCACACTGATGGAAAGGGTGAAATCACACTGATCTCCAGACCACTTAGTAGCCACCAGGATATTGAGGAACAGATATGTAATCAGATTAAGGAAATGTGTGAAAGTAATCAGGTTGTTGTCATTGGGGATTTCAACTTCTCTAATATAAGCTGTGACTTCTTAGTGCAAGGGATTTAGATGGGCAGAATTTGTTGAGTGTATTCAGGAAGGCTTCTTAAATTCAATACATGGATGGTCCAACGAGAAGAGGGGCGTGCTGGACCTGATGTTGGGTAATGAGCCTGGCTAGGTGACTGACCTTTCAGAGGGTGAACAGTTAGGACACAGTGACCACAATTCCATACATTTCAGGATAGCTATAGATTAGGACAGGTATGGTCTTTGTGGGAGGGTTTTAAATTAGAGTAGGGCAAATTATGAACGCATAGGCAGGAACTAAGAAGTGTTAACTGGAACACCTTTTCTCTAGCCAGTCCACATCAGACATGTGGAGGATGTTTAAAGATCAATTGCACAGGTTACAGAAAAGCTATGTTACTGGAAAAAAGAAAGGTAAAACCATGGATGTCCAGAGAGATGGTGAATCCAGTCAAGAAGAAAAAGGAAAAGTATGTAAAGCTTTGGAAGTTCGGATCACACGGAGCACACGAGGATTATAAAGAAGCCAGAAAAACTAAAGAAGGGAATTAGGAAAGCCAGGAGGGGGCATGAGAAGTCCTTGGCAAGTAGGATCAAGGTGAACTTCAAGGCATTTTACACATACATCAAGACCAAGAGGATAACTAGGGAGAGTATGGGACCACTCAAGGATAAAGGGGGGAGCATTTGCTTGGATGCAGAGAATGTGAGTGAGGTACTTTTAATGAATACTTTGCTTCACTATTTACCAAGGAAAAGGATATGGAGGACTAGAAGGTCAGTGCTGAGTGTGTAAATAGTTAGGATGTTGTGTTGGGCCTCCTAATGAGTATTAAGGTGGATAAGTTCACAGGGCCTGATGGGATTTGCCCCTGGTTATTGAAGGATGTAGGTGTGGAGATTGTTGGGCCCTTGACCAGTATCTTGGTGACCTCTTGAGCCACAAGCGAGGTGCAGGAATACTGGCAAGTGGCTAAAGTTGTACCTCTATTTAAGAAGGGAGCAAGGGAAAATCTTGGGAACTATAGACCGGTGAGTCTGATGTTATTTGTAGTGAAATTGATGGGGAAAATTCTTGGGGATGGGATATACTGTATGTGAATTTAGAAACCCATGACCTAATTAGAGAGAACCAGCATGGCATTGTGTATGGCAGGTCATGTCTTACCAACTTGATTGAGTTTTTTGACAAGATGACGAGATAAATTGATGAGGGTAGGGCAGTGGATATTGTTTACATGTATTTTAATAAGGTGTTTGACGAAGTCCCTCATGGCAGGCTAATCCAGAAGATTAAAACGCATGGGGTCCATGGTGAATTGGCTGTTTGGATCCAGAACTGGCTTGGGCATAGAAGACAGAGGGTACTGGTTGAAGGGACTTACTCGAGCTGGAGGTCTGTAATTAGTGGAGTTTTGCAAGGATCTGCTGTTCGTGATGTATATAAATGACCTGCATGAAAATGTAAATGGGTGAATTAGTGAATTTGCGGATGATACCAAGGTTAGTAGAGTTGTGGATAGTGTAGAAGACTGGCAAAGAATACAGAACAATATAGATCAGTTGCAGATATGGGCTGAGAAATAGCAGATGGAGATTTATCCAGATACATGTGAGATGTAGAGCCTCGAAAGGGCAAATGCAAGGAGACAATACACTGTTAAGGGCAAGATCCTTAACATTATTGCTGAACAGAGAGATCTTGGGATCCAAGTTCATTTCTCCTTGAAAGTGGCTTAATATGTCTTTAAGATAGTTAAGGTTTGCATTTATTATTCAAGACATTGAGTTTCAGAAGTCGAGAGATTATGTTGCAACTTTATAAAACTCTGGTTGGGCCACATATAGAGAATTGCATATAATTCTGGTCACCCCACTATAGGAAGGATGTTGAGGCTTTGGAGAGGTGCAGAAATAGTTTATCAGGATGCTGCTTGGTTTAGAAAGCATATGCTATCATGAGAGCTTGGATAAATATGAGGTTTTCTCTGGAGCATTGGAGGCTGAGGGGGCGACCTGAGAGGCATAGATAGAGTGGATAGTGAGCATCTGTTTCCCAGGGTTGAAATGTCTAACATCAAGGACATGCATTGAAGGTGAGGGGGTTAGGTTCAAGGAAGAAGTGAGGGATCATTTTCATTTCTCAGTGAGTTGTGGATGCCTGGAATGTGCTGCCTGGTATGATGGGAGAGGCAAATACATTAGAAGCTTTTAAGAGATGTTTGGCAAGGCACATGGATGTAATGGAGGGATATGGACATGGTGTAGGTAGGAGGGATTAGTGTTTGTGTGTTTTAGCTGGTTTGGCACACCATGGCTTGTTCCAGTGTTGTACTGTTCTGTGTTCTATATTTGTCTGTCTTTACTTGCCAGTCATTGTCTAGATGTCTAGATACTATGATTACAGTACCTCAAATGAACACAGTGTGGTGTACATGTTCTGGAAATGAAAGTGGAGCACAGGGCTGAGAAATGCAGCCTGCTTTTACTGGAACAGTGCCTGTTACAGTTACCTTTGATATGGTGTTGCATGCAACCTGTTCTTCGTTTCAAAAATTATAATAGTATTTCCCAGCTTTCTTACCAGAGAGTACTGATTGCAAGTTATCTGACAGAAAAGGGGTGAAATTTGATCTAGAGTGGGCTCCCTTGAAAGAGTATAGAAATAGATTCAGTATTTTAAAATGAGTTGGATAAATGCCTTGAAAGATTTGAGCGGCGTCCAATCAGTGATCCAAAGCATAAGATGATGTAGGTCACTCAGGTTCATCAATTGAGCATTTAAGGCATCAACTTACAGTAGTTTGGTGTTTTCAGCAGCAGCCAATCAGCGATCAGACTGATTGGCAAAAACAAATTAAAATTAGGCAGGGGTAAGTGGAGTGGACAGTGTTAGAATTGGAATTTTGAGGCTTTAGTTCTTCGAGACTGCAGCATGGAGAGGCTTGAATGAGAGTGACGTAAAAGCTGTAGGTAGATTTTATTTTCAGTTTATTTATTGTTTTCCTTCTTTATATTTGCACTGTTAGAACAGTAGGAATGCCAGGCAGGAAAGTTGAATGCTCTTCTTGAGGGATGTGGGAAAGCAGGGAGTCCGCCAGTATCCTTAAACACTACACCTGGGAGAAATGCATCCAGCTACAGCTACTATACTCCGTATTAAGGAGTGGAACTGAATAAACTCTGGATCATTTGGGAGGAAGGGCAGTGATATGTAGAGGTATAGTTACACCCAAGATGCAGGACACAGGAGACTGGGTGACAAGAAGGGGAAAGGGGTTAAACACCCAGTGCAGAGTAGCCCCGTGGCCATTCCCCTCAACAGTTATAACACTCTGGATACTTTTGGCGGGGAGGTAAGACCTAGTAGAAGAAAGACACAGTGGTCTGGTCTCTGGTACTGAGTCTGGTTCTGAGGCTCAGAAGGGAAGGAGGGAGAAGAGGTGAACTGTAGTGATAAGGGATTTGTTGATTAGGGGAACAGAACAAGAGTTCTGTGGGTAAGAACATGATTCCTCAAAGGTATTTTGCCTCCGGGATGCTAGGGTCCGGGATATCTCGGATCGAGTTCTCAGCATTCTTAAATGGGAGGGTGAACAGCCAGAGGTTGTAGTCTATGTAGGTACCAATGACATAGGTAGGAAGAGTGATGAGCTTCTGCAAAGTGTGTTCAGGGAGTTAGGTGCTAAGTTAAAGAGCAGGATCTCCAGAGTTGTGATCTCTGGTTTGCTACCCATGACACGTGCTTCTGAGGCCAGAGATAGTAAGATCATACAGTTTAACATGTCGCTAAGGAGTTGTTATAGAAGGGAGAGCGATAGATTTTTGGATCATTGGGCTCTCTTCCAGGGAAGCTGTGACCTGTACAGAAGAGACAGTTTGCACCTGAACGGGAGGGATCTATTATTTTAGCGGGAATGTTTGCTAGTGCTGCATGGGCGGGGAGGGGGGTTCAACTAGAGTAGCAGGGGGATGAGAAACTTACAGATAAAGTCAGGAATCAAAAAATTGTGTATGGTGGGACTAATGTTCTGAGCTGTGTATATTTCAATGCAAGAAGCATTGCTAAAAAAGCAGATGAGCTCAGGGCATAGGTCAGCTTGGAATTATGATATTACAGCCATTAGTGGGATGGTTGCAGGAGAGGCTGGACTGGTAGCTTAATATTCCAGCGTTCTGTTATTTTAGATGTGATAGAGTGGGAGGGATTAAAGAGGAAGGGGTGGCATTACTAATCAGGAAAAATGTCACGACAGTACTCAAGACAGACTGAGAACCATTTAGTGAGGCTTTATGTGTGAAACTGAGGAATAAAATAGGTATGACCATATTAATGGGGCTTTATTATAGACTACCCAATAGTCCTTGGGATTTAGAGGAATACATTTGCAGAGATTGCAGAAACATAAGGTTGTTATAACTAATCAGTAAACTCCAAGACCTGGGCATTCTTCCTTATGTAATTGGATCCTCAGTTGTAGATCCCAGTCAGTTCGGATTGGCAAAAAGATCTCCACAATGTCCATCAGCACAGAAGCACCACGAGGATGTGTACTTAGCCCCCTGCTCTACTTGCTTTATACTTATGGCTGTGTGTCTAAGTACAGCTCTAACAGCGTGTGCAACTTTGCTGATGGCACCACTGTTGTGGGCTGTATCAAAGGTGATGATAAATCAGCATACAGGAGGGAGATTGAAAATTTGGCAGAGTGGTGTAATAACAGCAACTCTCACTCAATGTCAGTGAGACCAAGGAACTGATTGTAGACTTCAGGAGAGGAAAACCAGAGGTCCATAAGCCAGTAAACATCGGAGGATCAGAGGTATAGAGGGTCAGTAACTTTAAATTCCTTGGTGTCACTATCTTAGAGGACCTGTCCTGGACCCATCATATAAATATATTTGCGAAGGAAGCATGGCAGCACCTCTACTTCCTCAGGAGTCTGCAGAGGCTTGGCATGTTATTGAAAACCTTGGCAAACTTTTATCAATGTGTGGTGGAAAGTGTGCTGACTGGCTGCAACACGGCCTGGCATGGGAACACCAATGCTGTTGAGTGGAAAATCCTACAAAAGGTAGTGGATTCAACCCAGTATATCATGGGTAAAACCCTCCCAAACATTGAGCACATCTACATGAAATGTTGCCATGGAAAAGCAGCATCCATCATCAAAGATCCTCACCACCCAGTCCATGCTTGCCACACCTTTCACTTACCAAGTACACCTTTGCCAGAAGACAGTCTGACCCAATCCACACTTGCCAGATCATTTTGGCTCATAGTATCATATGAGCAGCATTCATAAGGAAAACATAAGTGGAACAGTAATTAATACATAGTTTTTACAAGAACAAAAATAAACACAAAGTATAAAGTGGAAAGTGATCATATTGCTGCAAAAATGTAGTGGTTTAGGATTGTGCCTGTTGGTCCAGGAGGAGAATGGTTGAAGGGAAGTAGCTGTTCTTGAAACTAGTGGTGTGGGAATTCAGTCCTCTATACTTCTAGCCTGTGGTAGCTGCAAGAAGATGGCATGGTCCAGATGGGCATGGTTGGAATCTTTGATCATTGTTGCTTTCTTGAGGCAATGCCTCCTATAGAACACCAACATCTTTGTTAAGCTGAGGAGGTTTGACTTGTCAATGGACAACAATAAACCTCTACAGATGTAACCTGTTGAAAGTATTCTGACCCATTTCATTATAGTTTGTGTAGGAATGCAAGAAGCTGCAGAATGTGTTATACTCACTACAGAACATCACGGATAAGTTAGAGTCATGTGTTATATGACTATAATTCTGTCAAAAGAGTTAAATAGCTAATATTGATCTTAAGAACGTGAGAGATAGCAGCTGGAGTGGACTGGTTATTGAAACACCATTCGATAAGACCAAGGCTGATTTCTTTAGCTCAATTCCAGTTATACTGTACTAAACACCAATATCCCTTGATATATTTAAAGTATAAAAATCTTTCAATTATTAGTATAGGTGTAGCATCATGATATATGATGCTTTATATTTATACTTTACATTTAAAGTATAAAAATCTTTCAATTATTAGTATAGGTGTAGCATCATGATTTATAATGCTACAGAACTTAATTCCTTACATATTTACTGTCTTTTCATCTTATAAAGATTATTTTCTTTACCACCTTAATTCTTTCATAGAAGTGTTGACATTCTAGCTTACTTTGTTAAATAAGGTTTAATTATGGCTCATAAATAAATGTCCTGGGTCAAGTGTGTTAATCTTAAGCATCTTGTATGATATATTTAGAGAGGAAATACAATAGCAAGTTCAACTTCTACTGATTAATTGTTACTGCCCACTACAACACAGGAAAATTGAGGTTGCCTACTTAATGCCAGTTTGTCAGCTTTTGTCACTGTCCCTAAATTGGGAATAAATTTCTATTATATCCATATCTTAGAAAGGTGTATATTTAATAATTTTGTGCCATGTGCTTAGGCACTACAAATTCACAATCAAAATCTAAAGCCATGTTACTTTGCATCCTCTAAGTTCCTTATACCCATTGGAACAGGGCAGCCAGTAAGATCTTTGTCCTTGATTAAAGCAAAGTATAGAAATCTTGGCTGCTGATGGGAGATAGTGGTTCAGTTTTAAAAATAAAAAATAAGGAAGCTAGTTTGCTTCTTTAATTCTGTAGTAATTGAAAAAAAATTATTGCCGCGTGGGTGGCTTCCCAGGGTGAATTTAAAATTGAAGACTGCCTAGCATGAAAGCAAAGTTTAAGATTAACAGTTGAATTAAATATTTCTCCTTTGTGGTTTCTGTTGCTCATTAAAACCTTAACATTTCTTGCCTATTGCCAACCTTTGTGTAAATTTTCTTGGTTTAGTCAAGTCGTCAAGTGGACTATCATTTAACTATATACATGTATACCATTAAATGGACCTATACATCTACAGTATAGGTCCATTTAAAGGAGAATGTACATTCTGTGAGGGGAATACATGTCCGAGTGGATTCCCCAGAAACTTGCTTCAAAGACACTTTGTCATGGTGATAATTGTGATGCATAATTATACAATGAAAAGCTATGCAAAAATAAATTTTACTTTTATTTAAGAGTTACATGCTCTTCCTTTAATGGGTACACATAACACACCTGAGCTCAATGCCTTCTATGCTCGCTTTGACCATCAAGACACGGAGGAGCCATCACGAACTCCCTTAGTCCTCTAAGGGAGGACTTATGATTTCTGTTGCTGTGGCCAATGTGTGAGCATTCTTCAGGAGGGTGAACCCATGGAAAACATCCGTCCCAGATGATGTACCTTTCTGAGTACTAAAAACCTGTGCTGACCAACTAGCTGAAGTGTTCACTGAGATCTTTAACCTCTTGCTTAAGCAGTCTGAGGTACCCACCTGATTCAAGGTCCAGGACAATAGTCATTGAGGCAGGTTACCGTGTTCTTCTTGGGCTTCAATTATACCAGTGACTAAAGAAGAACGTGGTAACCTGCCTCAATGACTGTCGTCCAGTAGCACTTACTGGCATCCACAGTAATGAAGTGTTTTGAGAGGTTGGAGATTAAACACATCAACTCTTGCCTGAGAAGCGACTTGGATCTGCGCCAGTTTGCTTACTGGCACAACAAGTCTACAACAAATGCCATCTCATTGGCTCTTCACTCAACACTGGGACATCTGGACACCAAAGATGCGTAGTTCAGGATGTTCTTTATCAACTACAGCTCGGCATTCAATGTTACCATCCCCTCAGAACTGATCAGTAAGCTTCAAGACCTTGGTCTCAATGCGTCCTTGTGCAATTGGATTCTCAATTTCTTCACTTGCAGATCCCAGTCAGTTCAGATTGGCAGCAACATCTCCACTTCTCCATCAGCACAGGTGCACCCCAAGTTTGTGTGCTTAGACCCCTGCTCAATTCACTTCACACTTAGGATAGTGGCAAAGCATGACTCCAAGGCCATATTTATGTTTGCTGACGACACTGCTATAATAGGTGATGATGAATCAGCATATAGGAGGGAGATTGAAAATCTGGATGAGTGTAGCCACAACTACAACCTCTTACTCAATGTCAGCAAGACGAAGGAGCTAATTTTTGACTTTCAGAGGAAAAAAACAGAGGTCCATGAGCTAGTCCTCATTGGGGGATTTGAGGTGGAGGGCATCAGCAACTTATAATTCCTCGGTGTTACCATTTCAGAGGACCTGTCCTGGGCCTAGCACATTGTTGCAATTATGAAGAAAGCACGGCAAAGCCTTTACTTCCTTAGGATTTGTGAAGCATGACATCTAAGGCTTTGACAAACTTTATAGATGTGCAGTGGAGCATATATTGAATGGCTGCATCACAGCCTAGTATGGAAGCACCAACGCCCTTGTCCATCACGGGGAAAGCCCTCTCCACCATTGAGCATATCCATATGAAGCTTTGTTGCAGGAAAGCAGCATCCATCATCAGGGACCCCCATCACCCAGCTCATGCTCTCTTCTTGTTGCTGCCATCAGGAAGGAGGTACAGGAGCCTCAGGACTTAACACCACCAGGTTCAGGAACAGTTACTGCCCCTCAGCCATCAGGCTCTTGAATAAAGGAGTTAACTTCACTTAGTTTCATTTGCCCAATCACTGACATGTTCCCATATCCTATGGACTCCATTTCTAGGAACCTTTATTTCATGTTCTTGATTTTTTATTAGTTGTTGTGATAATTATGATTATCTCTTAATTTTTGTATTTGCGCAGTTAATTGTCTTTTGCACACTGGATGTATATACCCTTTTGGTGTGGTCTTTCATTGATTTTATTATGAATATTGGATTTATTGAATACACTTGTAGCAAATCTTGTGTGTGTGTGTGTGTGTGTGTATGGTTGCTCGTGTCGACCAAATTATATTTTGTCTGAAAATGATTATGCAAGTGCCTCTTTTTTGATTCTGATTGTTAATATCTAATCCAAAGACTGAATTGAGATGACTAAGTATGATGTCTGTATCGGTTTGATAACCCATTGGGGACCCATTTTCTGTAATATATATTTTTACGGACTGGTGTACTGGATGGTGATTTGCAGTCACTCCACTTATGTTTTTATGAGTTGCTTTATCCTATTGTATTGTCAGCAAACTGCCTAATCAATCTCATTGACATGGGATGCGGAAATTGTTAACAAACAGTACTTGCTGTTTAATCTTTGCTATTCAGTACATATCCAAATTCTATTTAAAATTGTCTGCTTTGTTCAAACCAACAGAATGGCACTGTGCTCCTTCATTGCCACAGAATAACTTGGTACATACACAGTACTCTGTGAGGAGGGAGCTACTAAAGCAATTCATCTTTTACTGGCAGAGGTGTGAAATTAATCATGCAGGAATCTGACAGGTGACATTTGGGTCATTATACAGATGTTAACAATTTTCTGTGCTTAGAGGTGGGTGACAGAACAGCAGATTAAAAAACTCAGGTGATTTGCTCTCCCATGGGATAGCCATGTTTCTGATTGAATGTCTAGATATGCAACTTGTAGGAATATCACTTTTTTTTTTACACGTCTTTTAACCATTTTGTTTCTGATATTCCCCTTCACTTCAGTTTTTATTTTATTAGATCTTTTGTCCCCTCACTATTGATTCCTCTGCCTTCTGCCTGCTTTTTCTTTCCCATCTTCCCCCTCCCCCCACCCCATAGTTGAGCAGTTAAAGAATCAGCACAGAAACCAATCCCTTTAGCTGTTCTTACTGATCCTGTATGATTATAAAAATAGGATTGCACAGCACAGGAGGAGACCAATCTTCCCACTCTGGTGCTGTTGGCTGCAAAAATAATGTGAATCTGTTCCTTTCACCTACCTAGCACGTTTCTGATTTTCATGTATTTATCCAGTTTCCTGCTGAAATTCTCATTTAAATCTGCTTCCATGCAGTGGACATCCAGCCACAATATTTTTTTTTTGATTTAAAAAAAATCCTCCACCTTGTCCTCTGGCAACCGGAACAAAAAAAAACACACAGGATTCTAGTCGCTGCTAAAAAAATATAGACGAAAGCTGGTAATACTCAATTGATTTCTAGAATGTAAGAATTTTGTAAGTGTAGAGATTAAGTAAATAAAGAATTCACATTAAAAGAATGGGACTGATACAGGATTATATATTTCACCTTTCTACAATCCAGCAATGACCACTTCTCTAATGTATTTCATTGAGTACTTGTATTTTATAATAACATCAGGCATTGAAAGATGCTACCTAAGTTTTCTTTCTTTTACCACTGATATCAGTGTAGCATTGTGGAAACGTTAGTTACAGATTTTGTCAAATAGCACCTCATATTTGTATTAGAACTTTGTAGTTGGATATAATTATTTGCAGTTGGGGCTGGAGGTGTGGGAGAAACTGGAACATCTGGGAAACCCAGATATTTAGGAGCAGAATGTGCAAATTCCTCATGGATAACACTGGATGTCAGAATGAAACCTGTGTCATCAGAGCTGTGCTGCAACAGCTCTGCTACCTACACCACAACGCCATAATGAAATGGTGTGCACGTTATTCATGAGAATATGGATAAAAAAGAGACCGTGGTACATCCTAAATGATTTGTGCCATTGTAGGTTATACTTGTGATACAAAAGGAATACTTTGTGTGTTTATTGGCAATCACTCATTCTACAGGTTTGCAGTGAAGGATCATTTGCCATCTATGGAACCTTATGCCATAGGAGCCAGAAATACTGTTTCAGACAAAGGATCTCCAATCCAAAATATTCACTTTGTTTCCCTTTCAACTGATAATACCTGACCTGAGTATTAGTAGCATTATCTGTTTTTATTTTAGATTCTCAGCTTCTGCATTTTTTAAAAACTTCCATGTTCCATGACATTTAGTGTATGAACAAGTCTGATATTGATAGACTATAGTATACCAAGGGGTATAAGCTTGTGGGGATTAAGGGGAAAGTGAAGTAGATGATCATCCAGGATCTCAATGAATGAAGCAGTAGAACTGAATGTTTATTAATCTCCTTGTATCAATATAGGCAAGTTTACTTCCTCCTGCTGCTGTATCTGTAGACAAGGAAAGGGCAAATCATTCTGGATCCCATTACTTAATTGCTCTGCAGTTCTCGTCTGTAGTTTACATATGTCTGGCTATCAGGAAGGGATGTTGTTATGCTTGGTGTGCTTCTGTAGTATGCACATGTTTGGTGGTCAAGCTCCAAGGCATTAACAATTTGTTCACCAGCATCAGTGGGAGAAATAGCTTTGGATTTAACATCCACAAAACAAAGATCCTTTAGCAAATTCCACTACACAACACCACACATTTAGGATAGCACTTGAGAGTCTCAAGTTCCTTAAGGAGCATGAAGCAATTCAGTGTAACAGGTGAAAGGAGCACACCAACTACCTCCCAGGTCAGGTATTTCTTACCTCACCTGTGGAAGAATCTGCAGATCACTCATCAGCCACCTCAGAAGCTACAGAACTCGAGTGGAAGTCAGTCATTTTTGACCCTGATGAACTTCCAAAGGAGCTGCTGCTCCCATAGTTGTGAAGAAAAGCTATAAAACCTTGTCGCTAATCTCCCATTTTCTTGATTCTTTGTCGCTTACATGTTGAAGGTACTCCATGGCATTGTTAGGTAGGAAGTTAATAAAGCAGTGTGCTTGAAGAGGAGGAGAAAGGTTGCCCTCGTGTGCCTCTAGGTGTGTTTGTATTGTAACAGCTGTTGAAATTAGTCTGGCTTGCCTAGCAGCACTCCTGATGTATAAATGATCCAATCTACCTTATTCTAACTACAGCAGGGACTCGCTCATGCTATCTTGCCATCTGCTGTCGGAAACATGGCCATTACTTGTGCTGAGCAAGAATCAAAATTGCTAATAAGCCATGAAATAATTTGAACATATTCTGTGCGGAAGTAGTCTTTCTGCACTCAGTTATCCTCCATTGGTTTTGGAAGAAGCCTGTAGCAGGCCTGAAATCTTAAAAATGGGGCAGTGGCATAAGGAAATCATCTCTCTCTCTCTCTCTCTCTCTCTCACCCTCAGCTCCCCCCTGCCCTCCCCCTCAGAGAGCCAAACCTGTTAAAGGCACTTTCTATTGATTGATATTGAAGATTTGTAGCTCATGATTTTTTTTTACTTTGTTAAAGATGTTTCCTCCCCCCAACACTTATTTGCACGCATGTTTATTTTTGGTGCTGTGATGTTGCAAGTCTTTTGTGATGGTGTCAACTTTCTGCCTCCTCATTTTTTGTCTCTAATGCCTTTGTCATTCTCTTTTTAATAAGCTATCTATCTTCTCTAGCACAATTTGTTTTCTTTTCTCTTTGCTCCCATACCAAAAGCAGTTACTGAAAACAGTGTTTCACTAGAATGTTCTGTGCAGCTCTAACACATAATGTCTAATGTCCAATATACTGCCGCCATGCCAGTTCTTCTCCCACAGTTGTACTGAAAAAAAAATTGCATGCAGAGTTTAAACATTTGGAATAAAAAGTAGGCATAAATAAACCTGGAACTTCCTATGTGACAATGCCATGGAGTAACTTCAACGCAATGACTACACAGAATCAAGAAGATGGGAGGTTAGTAATGAATAATAAATGCCTGCTTTAGCAATGATGTATGTGCTCATCCCAAAAATAACTCCCCTGCCCCATCCAGAAGGGTTTAAAAGAATTTTTTATTTATCATTTCTTTGACCAAATAGAAAAAAATATCAGTTCTGTTTTGTTTATCAATGTAAAGTTTAGACCATTCCAGTGCAAATTAGTTGAATATGCCCATATAAAATCAAATATGAATCATAATTCATCTTGGGTACCCAATTTTGGCATTGGTTTATTATTGTCACATGTACAGTGACAATCTTGTATTGAATACTGGTTATACAGGTCAAGTCATTGCACAGTGCATTAAGGTAGAATAAGGTAAAACAATAACAATGCAGAATAAAGTGTAAAGCCATAGAGAAACACGGCGCGGGTAAATGGTAAAGTGCAAGATCATGATGAGGGAGATTGGGGTCAAGAGTCCATCTTATTGTACCATTCAAGAATCCAATAACAGTAGTACAAAGCTGGCCTTGAGCCTGCTGGTACGTGCTTTCAGGTTTTTGTATCTTGTGCCTGACATGAGAAATGACAAGAATGCCTTGTCTAGGAAAATGAAGCTTTCAACCCTCTCAGCCTAAACACCATTGATGTAGACAAGAGCACGTGCACCACTCTCCCTCCCCCACCCCTTCTAAAATCAATGACCAACATGACCATTGGTTTGCTGTACACATTCTGGTTGTTACTCTAGTCTGTGGGTTCTTGTAAGGGATTGCCAATGGTTTTGCATGTTTTATCCTTTGGTATTGTCACACCAGTAATTCAGTCAGTGTCACCAAGATTGGAGTAAGTTTTGTTCAGCCAGTAGGGCAAGCAATCACAACCAGACTGCTGGAGCTGCCAGTGCCTAATGTTCTTCTTCAACTCAGTCACTTTACTAAACAACGCCTAAGCACCTAGTTATCTTGATGTATTTATTAGAAAGGCTCCTGAATAAAACATTGCACCAAATCTTTACTGTGGTATAATGGCAAAAAAAAGGAATTGCATAAAAATTGAATGAATAAAAATTGCAGCCTGTATTTGGGGATAAAAATCATTACTTTATTCTTTGTAGTAAGATTGAACAGTTAAGTTGTATTGCCAACTGGTTTTGTATATTTTACTATATTAAAATTACCAATTAATGCAATTTATTTTGTTTGATTAGTAGGTAATTTGTTTTATTCAGTGCAATGGCAAATTTTCTTTGTTTTGAATGTACCAGCTTCAAAGCCAATTCAGATTACTGTTGACAAATTAGGTGAGTGGGCAAAGAAAGGGTTAAAAAAAAAGCTCTTGAAACAGCCCTAATGGGTCAGGAGGAGTGGGTGTGGTTATTATCATAAATCCATACCAAGACTCCTCAAGTTCTCAGTGAGATGTCTTTAAAGCATCTGCTCTCTTGACTTTGGTCATCCATTTGCTGTAGGAGCCAATAGTTAAAGCTGAGGACTATCATCTAGATTAGGTATCAATCCATTTCTTCTCAGGCATATGCAAACTATTTTAAGAAGTGTAATATTTTGGTTCAGGTATTTGAGCATATACCTTTCAATGATGAAATGATTGAATTCCAAAATAATCAAGTTGAGCCTGTCCCCTACAGTCTTGATTTTTGTAACTAACCATGTCACGATTTGCAGGAATGTCTTCAATTAAAGTATCTGAATTCTGGAGCTTCTGAACCTCCTTACCTCCTTCACTTAAACATGTTATCTGATTAATTTCACATTATTTTTCTGAGAACTTGCTATATTTTATAGATTAGGAAGTAACTGGGCTTCAAAAGTTAATCATTATTTTTAATGTGCTGTGGGATGTCCTGGAGTATTGAAACTCACTGGGAAAAATACAAATTCGTTTGTTCTATATTCAGCATATTCCTTCCAATGCCCAGGCATTGTTTCTTGAAAAATGTTTCACCATCTCTTAACCTTTTTTGCTTTTTGAAATGTTACCGAGTAAAAATTAATTGTAGATGCCTAGGTATTCTTGGAGTGGGCACTTGCATTCCATGAAGCTTTAGGCATTTCTTTGTTATAGCTTTTAAGTTATAGCTCTGTGATAATTAGTGCCTGTTACTGATTTCCGCAATAATTACTACTTAGCAACATGATGTGTGCATTAAAATTTGATTTGAAATAGCCTGAGAAGTTTTCACTTCATATTCATCCAACTATGTGAAAAGTTGTAAAACTTTTATTGAGATGGAGGTGTAAAGAGGACAGAAGATGCATAAAGAGAATTAAAGTCTTTTCAAGTTGCACATGATCTGTGTTTTAAATTTGGCATAACAGTTTTGGGAAGTAATCTGAATCTGTTCTTGACCACAAACAGTAAATGAACAGCAGCAAGAACTTCTATTTGTATCTGCATTCTTGATGTATTGGGAGAGTTACTGCAAAAAATCTAGTACCTGAACAAGTAAAGGGAATAGCTGGGTAGATAACCTAGCTCACGGAGGAAAAATAGAGAGGGTTTATGAAATATCTTAAAGAAAGAGAGACAGGGAGTTTTGATATCCTGGAATTTTAGCATTTAGGCAGGTGATGACTTGACTGGTGATTCAGTTAATCCTTTCATCAGACTCGATTCTCCTGCTGCACAGAAAAAGACAGAAAGGCAGAGGTAAGGTCATAGATTTGCAAATTGTGAGAATTTTAAAATCAGGTGAATGTTCGTTTGAGACCTGATGAATGTCCTAAAATGGTGATGGAAGGTGAAAGGATTTTTTTTTTGCATTAGAACTTGCCAAATGCAAGGCCCACATTGATTGCCCTTAAAAAAGTATTGCTGAGCTTCTACCTTGAGTTGTTGCATTTCTGCTGAAGGTAATCCTACTATGCTGTTGGATTTGGAGTTAAAAGATTTGGGCCCAGTGACATCTTTTAAAATCAGAATGGATTTTGAGGAGAAACTGTAGAGTTTCAGTACATGGTGTCCTCATATACCAGCTGAAGATGCCTTCGGTGGTTGAGGTTTCAGGTTTGGGAAATATTGTGGGAGCAATCACAGAGTAACTGTGGTGTATTTTGCAGATTTTGTACACTGTTTGCCAGTAGTGAAGGGAATGAATGTTTGATGAGCTTCTGTGGTGTGGAGCTTCGTGAGAGTTGGAGATACACTCATTCATGCAAATGGAGAGTATTACACCACACTTCTGAATTGTGCCACTTAGACAGTATATGGTAGGGCACCAAGGAATGCTGATGAACATAGAGATCTAG
Organism: Hemitrygon akajei; assembly: GCF_048418815.1. Lineage (NCBI taxonomy): Eukaryota > Metazoa > Chordata > Chondrichthyes > Myliobatiformes > Dasyatidae > Hemitrygon > Hemitrygon akajei. The sequence goes on from NC_133124.1 coordinate 110,876,492, forward strand.
TCCATAGGTCCCTGAAATAGTAACACATGAGAATAAGGTGGTGAAGTTACTTGCTATGCTTGCTTTTGTCAGGCCATAGACTATTAGAAAACACTGAAGAAGTAACACTTGGAGTATAGTGTGCAGTTCCAGTGGCAAGGATATGATTGTGGTTAGGGATTACAGAGGAGGCTTATTTGGGTGAATCCTAGTTTGAAGGAATTGCTTTTGGGGAAAGAGAGGATCACATAGGCTTGTTTTCTCTGTTGCAAAGGTTGCTTGTGGGCTGATACAGTGCTTATAAGAAGTACTCACCCCACTTGGAAGTTTTCATGTTTTATAGTTTTATAACATTGATTCACAGTGAATTTAATAAAGACTCTTCCGTGTCAAAGTGAAAATAGATCTCTACAAAGTGATCTAAATTAATTTCAGGTCAGTATTTAGTAGATGCATCTTTGGCAGCAATTACAGCCTTGAGTCTCTTGGTAGGTCTCTTTCAGCTTTGCACATCTGGAGACTGCAATTTTTCCCCATTCCATTTTACAAAACTACCTTCGCAAGCCTTCCAGGGCCTTCTGCAGTGAAGTATTCCCACAGCATAATGCAGTCACCAACAAGATTCATGTAGGGCTAGTCAGTTTTTGATGATGTGCAGTTTCTGGCTTATGCCAAATATAGTGCTTAGTCTGATGGCCAAAAAGCTCAATTTTGGTTTCATCAGACCATAGAACCTTCTTCCAGCTGACTTCAGAGTCTCTGACGTGCCTTCTGGCAAACTCTAGCTGAGATTTCATGTGAGTTTCAAAGTATGTGGCTGAATTGACGAGATTGTCTGAACATTGTCAGTTTGGTGATGGGCTTAATGATGCACTGAGAGGTTGTTCAGTTTGTGGACTCTTACAAGAAAGCTTTCAAAAATGGCTCCTATCTAAAGCTCAACTCTCATTTAAAAGTACAATAATCTGGAGGAACTCAGCAGGTCGGGCAGCATCCGTGGAAACGAGCAGTCAACGTTTCGGGCTGAGACCCTTCATCAGGACTGAAGAGGGAGGGGGCGGGGGGGTATCAATGGAAGCAGCAGATAGAAATGCAATTGAGTTGTAGTCAGGAATGAAAGTGAACCTAAAGAAAATTGCAACGTCTCAGCAGAAACCGGTCTGGTCAAACAAATTGTGTTACAGTTGTGGCAGGGGCTTTCATACAACCAGACTAATGAAGGCTTAAAGGTGCAACTTGCAAAGAATGCAACAAGGTAGGACAGATACAAATAACATATCGGGAAGACAAAAATAAATGGACTGTGCAGGGAAAAGAAAATTATTAAAATGTCAAGTTGCAGTTTCAGAACAGCTCTAGTCTACCTGCTGTTGATGAAAAATCTGACAGCGATGAGAGTGACACAGGGCTAGGTAGCCTTGAGATTTATAACATGAAAACTAACATGAAATAAGCAATATGGCTTACACCAGAAACGATCAGCAAGTTAATTAAAGTGGAATTGCGTGCTTCCTTGGCTGTTTCAGTCATTCCACAAAATGAGTTTGAGTGACATTTCAAAGATACTGAACTAAGGCCTGCGGATATCCATTTAAGAATTTATAATGCAGAACTCCTGTGGGAATACAGACCAACAAGCCACATTGGGCTCATATGTGATAAAACAGGAGGGCCAGCATTGTCGAGCCATGAGTGGCTGAAACAACTAGAACTTGATTGGAGATCCATCCACTGTTTACGTGCCATGTCCTCTGCAATAGAGTCAACTGAAAGTGAATGAAAAAGGCACTGGAAGATGCCATAGCAGTATTCAAGGATGGCATTGGAAAACTCAAACATCTCAAGGGTAAAATAGTGTTAAATGAAAATGTGATACAAAGCCCATCCAGTTCCTTATACTATCTGTGATAAAGTAGCCAGTGAGCTGGATCGCACAGAGACTGAAGGAATTCTTTCCAAGGTTAAGTGTTGCCCATGGGCAATGCCAGTGGTCCCAGTAGCTAAGAAGAATAGGTCTTTTAGGATCTGTGGTGACTTTAAGGTCACCAACACCCCAGTATGGAAAGTGAACCAGTATTTCCTGCCAGGTTAGATTTTATCTTTGTGAGCCTTTCTGGAGGAAAACACTTAAGCAGAGTGGACTTAGCTGAGGCCTACCTACAGATGGAGATTTAAGAAAATTTCTAAGTGTTTTTCAGCATAAACACTCACAAAGGGCTTCATCACTGTAATGGGCTTATTTTTGAAGTAGCATCTGTACCTGCACTCTGGCAGAAAGTTATTGACCAGGTGCTGCAATGTTTCCCAGGCACTCAATGTTATTTGGATGATGTTACTTGGATGACATCGTTGTTACTGGTAATGATCACAAGAAACATCTCCAAAATCTCAAAACAGTGTTAAAAAGATTAAAAGATTATGGGCTCAGAGCATGACACAACAAGTGAATTCTTTAAACCAAGCATCACATACCGTGGTCACGCTATTGACACACAAGAATTACAAAAGTGTGCTGAGAAAATTCAAGCAGTGGTAGATGTTGCAAGGTCAAATGACGTGTCACAGTTGCAGTCCTTTTAGGGATTTGTCAATTGCAATAACAGGTTCTAGCCAAGCATGGCAACTGTGCTCCACCTCTTGAACTCATTACAGGTGTCCCCGACTTACGGACAACTCGTACTTACGGACCAAGGAAGGAGAACGCCGTCCGCCATTTTAAGTCAGATCATGACACCGTCCACCATTTTAAGTCGTTGCCATTGACACTGTGTTGTGTGTTTAATTTTGTGTGTGGCTTAAATTTTTCGTAGTAAGATTCACCCTGACCCCCCCCCTCCCCCCGCATTCTGGTCAGCTGGTGGTGCAGTGAGATCAGCGCCGGGCTCGAGAACGGAAGTTCCCGAGTTTGATTTAGTGACAGACCGCTCCTGTGCCAGGTTGATGTTGATCCAGTGACTCCCGTACCACCCGTGTCGGGTTGATGTCGAGGTCGCAACTTGACCTCGTAAATAAAAACATTGCCACCTCCAGTTTAAATTCCCATGTGGAATATTGTGGAAGATCAAATACTCAAACCCAGCACAGCCCCCACCTGCCCCATTTAACCTGTCTCAGTGTGGCGGACTTTAGGACCCGGAGAATTCTGTGCGATGGTCCTTAGGACCCAGCGGACCTCGGGAGCCGGCGCAGCTCTGGACACGCCGCCCGCAGTGTTTCTGTTCCATTGACGGGAAGCGATCGCGATTGAAAATAAAGTGGAAATAATAAAGCGTTTGGAAAGAGGTGAAATGCCATCGGTCATTGGAAAAGCGTTAGGCTACAGTCAGTCAATGATCGGAACAATTTTAAAGGGTAACGGATAAAGTGAGAATAATGGAGCATGTGAAAGGCCCTGCCCCGATGAAAGCTACAATTATTAACTAAGCAATGCAGTGGTTTAATTATTGGAATACATACATTTCTTAAGTGTTTTATATGCATAGAAAGGTAAAATATATACTAAGACAAACGTTTGACTAACTGACGATAAATAATACTGGATGTACTTATTCCGACTTACGTACAAATCCAACTTAAAGACGGACTCAGGAACGGAACTCGTACGTAACCCAGGGACTGCCTGTACTACAGATCAGGAAGAAATGGCAATTGTTGAAGCAGTGTGAGGAGGCTTTTCAAAAAGTAAAGCAATGGTGACGTGCAACCCTGTATTCACACATCATGATCCCCATCGTCCAGTGAAGTTTGCTTGTGACGCTTCATGGTGTAGGTATAGTCATGTTATGAGTGACAGAAGAGGGCATGTCCTGGGTGATGGGAGTTCTATGCATCTCATTCCCTTACTGCTGCAGAGAAAAAATATGCATAGTTTGACAGAAGCTTTGAGTCTGGTTTTGTGTGTAAAATGTTTCAATCCATACTTGTATGGGAGAGTGTTTATCCTTATTACTGATTATTAGCCACTGCTATCCATTTTCAACCCACAGAAGGACAAATGCAGGGATGGGCTCTGTTTCGTAGAGAACACAATTACAAGATTGAATCCAAGAGAACAACTAATCATGGAAGTGCTGATGGATTGTCCTGTTTACCCTTGGAAAAGGAAATACCTGAAAAATTTACAAATGAGAAAATTATTCTTGATGCATTCTCCCTAATGCAAATTGAAAGTCTGCTTATTACAGAAAAGGGAAACCAGAAAAACTCCATTCTCTCTCAGGTCTACATGGTCACCTAAAATGGCTGGCATGTGCAGCAGAAATTTGCGTTACCCTATTTTTACCAGCACTGGAATGTTCAAAGGAGGTTCACTAAAATGAATCCAGGATTGAACAGTTTGTCATATGAAGAGTGTTTGTTGGCTCTGGACCTGTATTCACTAGAATTTAGAAGAATGAGGGGTGAAAGGCCTTGATAGAATGGATGTGGAGAGGATGTTCCCTATGGTGGGAGTGTCTTAAGACCAGGGGATGCAGCCTCAGAATGGGGGGGGGGGGGGGTGCCCTTTTAGAAAGGAGATGAGGAGGAATTCCTTTAGCCTGAGAGCAGTGAATCTGGAATTCTTTGCCATAGGCAGCTGTGGAGGCTGTCTTTATGTATATTTAAGGCAGAAGTTGATAGCTTCTTGATTGGTCAGGGCATGAAGGCATATGGGGAGAAGGCAGGAGATTAGGGCTGTCAGGAAAATTGGGTCAGCCATGATGAAATGGCAGAGCAGCCTTGATGGATCAAATGGCCTAATTCTGTTCCTATGTCTTATGGTCTTGTGTGTGAGTAGTGAAAAATTGGTGATATCCATAAAAATACTGAAATATGCTTCAGCGTCTTTTGGAAGGAGTGATGAATAGAAGTTAGCATTAAGGAAAAGCCCTGTGAAGTGCTAGATGCTCCACTATCATCAGAACAATCAAACAAATGAGCTGGTGCAGGAAAGTCTAGTTAACCCATCTGGCTACACTTTTCAACAAGTGGAAGATTGGAAGATTCGCCGGACATGTTCCCTATACAGTGCTGTGTTATGTCACATGCAATAATCACAAGAACTGTAGTGTTTTTTTTGGGTAGTAGGCATTATTTTTTTCATTGTCATTACATTCTGTAATTTAGCTATGGCCAGTATTCCATTTATTAGCTGATCAGAAACAAAATCTTTTAAGAAAAGAATTTGAGTTGTCACTAGTTATTCTGATTATACCTCTGATTTATTCTTTTAGCTGTAGCCGAGGTGAAACTGCGAGAGGACCAGTATACTTTGGACCATATGCGTGTTTTTGGCATGTACAATTACCTGCACTGTGATAGGTGGTATCAAGACAGCGTCTATTATGTTGATCAACATGAGAGAGTAATGCACTTGGCTGTCACGTTGGTAAGTTCATCTTAATTATGTTTGTTTTTAATGTCTAAATATGTTGTAAGTTTGTGAAGGATGAGAGACTTAACCTCCGTAAAGGGACCTGTCAATTCTAATAACTCTTTTGTAGGATAGATAATAATGAGATAAATAATTGATTGAAAATGAATTTTCAATCAATGAATTGCAACTTATATATTTTAAGCCAGTAATTTTCGTTCTGGGCACGAAGGAAAAACTACAGCATTAGTTTTAAGGTAAAAATATCACTTATGGTTATAGGTGCTTTATTAGATGCTGATGAAAGTATGGGTCAGACAGTGTCTGCTTGTACCAAAAAGTGAAACAAAGCAACAGAGAACTTGACCTCATGCTGTCCCTTTATACTACAAACTGGTATAAATTCGTTAGGTAAGGGAATCTGAAAAGGGTGCACACCACTAATCACCAGCTTCCATTCTTTGAAACAACCTTCCACCACCACTATCTGTTTCCTACCTTCGAGCTAATTTTAAGTATTAATCTTGTTAAATGCTCTTCCAGTTTTCTGATTTATTCTCTGATATTTAGTTCCATAATTTTTTCTGCCATTTTTTTAATCAGAAAATTTATCAGATCATAGAACTGTTAGAATTGTGTGTGCCAGGCATTCATCATTTTATTTCTACATTCCCAGCTGTTGCTCTTTTTCCTCCTTTACAGGATTTTGATTTTCTGTTTTTTTTTAATTATTTGGTCCTATGTCCCTGGATCTGTTCTCTCCCATATGTATCTTTTGAATAAGATGTTCTGAAAATTCAAATAAATTTCACTGTGGGGCTTTTGCTCTGGTTTAGTGGATTTAGTTTGTTGAGCAGGATCATTCCCCTGCCACATCTGTAAGCTATTTCAAGTTCAAGCTCTATCCAGTGTGCCCTAGCATTACTAAGACCTTGCTCATCATTTTCTAGAAAGATTATCTGATCATGATTGCATTGTTTATTGGAGCTTGCTGAGTGCAATTTGACTGCTGTGGATTCCATTTTGTAATATTAACTTCGAAGCACGTGGGGATCAATGCTGTCCTTTAAATCACATTATTTGTGCAATGTCTTGAGGTCTTGGCCTTTAGATACCTTTACCTCAAATGATCAAAGGTTGTGCTAGTATATTAAATACAATTGTGAATCTCATCATAGATATCTGTCTTTGCTGAGAGATGACTCCTGAAATATGGGAAGTGGTGTACATTTTTTTGTTGTATGCAGTGTAGTGCTACAGGGACAATTTGGGGAAGAATGTTGAACACTCATTAGAAGGATAGGCAAACAAGTATCAGCATCCTATTGAGACCAGTGGCCCGAGGGTTAAAGCCCTAGTTGAACTCAACTGGTTGTGCTTGGGGCAGCCACATTATTTGTATGCTTGACATTAGACTTCTGAAACAAACATTTGTTTTTGAGCTGTCTTGGAAAAAAGATTACAGGGCAGACAGAGAAAAAGATTCAATATGGTGCTGACTGTTTTTGTGAAGAAGTGCAGCATCCTACTGACTCCAAGGAATCTGACACCCAAATGCCCAGAGTGGAGAAAGTAGTATTCCGAAGGGTATTGAGAACCTGGAGCCTCTGTGCAAGTGGTGGATGGAGTGAACGTGCTCTCATCTACCACCCCATGAGCCTCCACATCCGACACATCATTCTCTGCAACTTTCACCAAACACACATCTTCACCTCCCCCCCACCCCCCTGTAGGGATCACACTCCTTCTGTGATTCCCTTGCCCATTCGTTTCTTCCCACTGATTTCCCTATGTCCCTCCTGGCACTTATCCCTGTAAGCAGCACAAGTGCTGCACCTGCCCATTCACCTCCTCCTTCATCTCCATTCAGGCTCCAAACAGTCCTTCCAGGTGAGACAACACTTCACCTGTGAATCTGTTGGGGTCATCTATTGTATCTAGTTCTCCTGATGTGGTCTCCTCTACATGGGTGAGACCTGACATGGACCACTTGGTGGACCACTTAGAGCACCTCAGCTCCATCCATAAAAAGTGGAATTTCCTGGTGGCCAACCTTTTCGATTCCTATCGCCATTCCCATTCTGACATATACCGATATGGCCGCCTCTTCTGCTATAATGCAGACACACTCAGTTTGGAAGAACAACATCATATTTCATCTAAGTGGCCTCCATGCTGTTTGCATGAACATCGATTTCTCCAACTTCCGATAATTTTTCCCTCCTTCCTTTTACTCCACTTCATTTCCCCACTTTGGCCTCTTACCTCTTCTCCTCACCTACTGCTTACCTCTTCTCCCATGATCCATTCTCCTCTTCTATTAGATTTTTTTCTCCAGCTTTTTACACTTATCACCTCCTACCTTCTTACTTCATCCCGCCCTCTCCCACCCTCCTGTTTTTTTTTAAATTACCTTTTAGGTTGTCCTCCTTCTACTCCCCTTTCTAGCATCTTCTTCTTTATGAAGGGTCTTGGACCAAAACCTCAACTGTTTATTCATTTCCATAGATGCTGCCTGGCTTGCTGAGTTCCTCCAGCATTTTGTGTGTGTTGTGATGGAGTGCACTACCTCAAAAACAACCCTTCCACTCTGTTAATAATTTCTTCATAAAGGTGCCATTTTGTCCACTTTTCCCTCCATCTTTCAGCACTCTATACCTACTATAAGGGACTGAATATTTTTTCTTTCATCTTGTCAAGTGTCAATATCTGTAAATCAAAAGATTTTCTCTTTCATCTGAATTTTGTGGTATGGGCTATATCAACCAAGCTTAACAGTATTGGGCTCATGAAAGTTTCAGACCAGATTCAACATGCCACATCTTCTGCCAATGGCATCCGGCAGGGTTAGGTGCTGAGTATGCCATGATTTCCAAAGAAATGCAGGGACATCTCTTTGTGGCCTCTTGAGCTTATGCAATCAGCAAATGTGGACAGGTAGTAGCTACCTGGTCACTTTAGACTCTTGCTGTGTGGCAGATTTGTCCAGTAGCTTCCCATGAAACCACTCAACTTCTAATCAAACATTCTGGAAAGGCAACAGTGCAGCAGTTCCCGTCAGTGTTGATTCTAAAGTATATATTCCCAAGAATGTTTGAAAATAGGCAAAAGACATTAGACCTGAGTAATACACCAAGTGTAACCAGGGAAATCATTAGATCAGTGCATTTGGAAGGGCATGATTGAAATGCCGATAGACTGCAATAGGTGCTGGATAAATTTAATTTGATCAAATTGTTAATTATTCTGTATCCCTGAGTTCTGTTTGTCTAAAATTGTCATGAGGTGGTTTCCCTCCTTCATGGCTGGAGAAGCTAAATTCATTTGTAGCATTTGTTGCGTTAGAAGTTGAAAATGTCTAAAGCTCTAGTTAAATGACATGAATAATAGAGAAAACAATTAGCCTACACTAAACACACTTTTCAGTGCTTCACACATCCCTCTGTGGCATCACTTCCATTTATCATAATATAAGCTATTTCACTTTCTTAACCCTTTCAGATTTCTGTTCCCGTTCAACTCTGCTCTCTTATTCTTCCACATTTTTAATTGCTCCACTGCTTTTAATCTACTTTCATGTGCCATAACCAATATGTTCGGGAAATTTTCCCTTCCGATATTTCTGTTTATAGATGTACATTATGAACCTCTTTTTGTCATGTTTGGTCATGTCCTGATGCTTTTGGTGGTAATCTCCCCAACTTGTCCTTCATCGTCTTATTCTTTGTTAACATGAAAACCAGGCATTAAACAGTGTCCTCTGTGTAGAATTTGCTCCAAACCACCCATTTCCGAAGTTGTGAAGTGCCAGCAGACAAGGAGCACTGCTTTGTCACCCAGACGTGATGATAGTCTGTGAAGTGTGGCCTTGGGTGGGAGTGGATATGAATAGGCCTGCCTGTTGCCTGCTGTCAAGCCACCTTGGCCATGTGAGCGAATGGAACAGTGAGGATTTCTCTGCCACAGCGCACTCGTACCTCCCTCCCCCTACCCAAAACCCATGACCAGCATCGTTGGTTTGAAGTGTATCCTGAGCTTGAGAGGCACTCCCTCCTGGGTTAAATATTAATTCAGGGCTACTGAATCTCATGAAACACAGACCTGATCAGGTGGCTTGGAGTTTGTGAACCAGAGGATAAATCTTCTGAGCATGACTTCTCTACACCATGTTCTCCACCTAGCTCTCCAGTAGATGCCTACTGTGTGAACTTCTCCTCTCTGCCAGAATGAACTGCAAAGCTGCAAATAGCTGGTTGGGGAGGAAAGGCAATGGAGTGTGACATTACACAGAGGGTCTTTCTGAGAGACAAATTGTTTGAGGGTGTTTTCAGGCCAGGGCTCGATAACTAATTTTGGTAGCTCCATTGCGATCACTTCATGCTCACAATGCACTCCCACCCCTCTTAAATGGACAGGACTTCTGGAGCTACAGCTAATCATCCCGGGGTTGTACAGCTTGCTCCTCCACAACCAGTCCATACTTGTGTACTTTGTGTCCTGTTGTAGTATATGAGCGCTCTGACTGAAAGCGACTGGAAAAGTCTTGGTAAAAGACAGACTGGCCCCTCAGCTCACGTTTGCAGAAGAGTCAGGCTGAATGTAATGTCCAGGTGCATAAGCAGGGATCTCTGCAGCTTTCAGAAGTTTAGAGTTGGAACTTGGCACACACACCAAGGGCAGTTGTTCTGCTATCACCATCACTGTGCAACTATTCTGCTGTTGCCTAACTATCACCATCATTGAGGGTGTTTGTCCTGCCATCCATATCACTGACTGTGCACCATTACGGATGGTACACTGTCATCATCAGTCCTGTCTTTGCTACCAATGACAGGCAGTATGTTCTACTGCTGACAATGTTAATGATACTGCAGTCTTGATCATGGCAAGTGACAACTGATTTCTCAGTCTTTTATGTGTCATTGTCTTTATTGGTTGGTCTTGTTTCAGAATCAACATTTAATGGTAAAAACATTTGCTCATTGAATAGCTAGATCCTTGAACTGTTTGAATTATGAAAACATGCATCAGACTGACTGAAAAGATGTAAGCAGCTTTTGTATCTGTGAAAGTGTGCCATGGAGCATATTTCTGTGATGTCCCTTGCTTTTTTGACTTGTTTGTATAATTATGTCGCATCAAATATCCGTTCTGACAATCCCCAAGTGCCTCAGCAGATGCAGAACACTGGTGGTAACATTACTTGCTATTACTTTAATGTGGGATATGATGCTATCTTTATTGAATCCTTTGAGTGACTTCTGTTGACAGATAATCACTGTTAATTGAGTATAAATACAAGGATAATGGTTCAGTATGGAATGAGCCATGTATCCGGAGTCATGTTGGACTGCCTTTGACAGTAAAATAACGTAATCTTTTAACGAAGTATTAAGGAGAAAGGGAATTAAATGGAGGGACTCAAAGATGATCAGCGATTTTGTGTAAAGAATATCAGAATTTAAAGGCATTCGCTTTTATTTTAGAGTGAATCTTTAAGTGAATCATGAAAATCTTTAAGTTGTCATAGGCTACTTCATTGCAGAAAACCTTGCATTGAAAGCTATGTAATTGCACAAAACTGGATAGTTACTGTACTTAACAAACAAATGTTACATTCAGGATCAAGTGAATTTTGATGATGTTAAAAAGACAATTATTGACAATCTTTTCAATCCTATATAGTATTAATGGTAGGACTCTTGGCGTGTGGAGGATCAGAGGGATCTTGGGGTCCGAGTCCATAGGATGTTCAAAGCAGCTGTGCAGGTTGACTCTGTGGTTAAGAAGGTGTATGGTGTACTGGCCTTCATCAATCATGGAATTGAACTTAGGAGCCCAGAAGTAATGTTACAGTTTATATAGGACCCTGGTCAGACCCCACTTGGAGTACTGTGCTCAGTTCTGGTCGCCTCACTGCAGGAAGGATGTGGAAGCCATAGAAAGGGTGCAGAGGAGATTTACAAGTATGTTGCCTGGATTGGGGAGCATGCCTTATGAGAATAGGTTGAGTGAACTTGGCCTTTTCTCATTGGAGCGACAGAGGATGAGAGGTGACCTGATAGAGGTGTACAAGATGATGAGAAGCATTGATCGTGTGGATAGAGGCTTTTTCCAAGAGCTGAAATGGTTCCCCAATAGGACACAGGTTTAAGGTGCTCGGGAGTAGGTACAGAGGAGGTGACAGGGGTAAGTTTTTTACACAGAGAGTGGTGAGTGTGTGGAATGGGCTGCTGGCAATGGTGGTGGAGGTGGATACGATAGGGTCTTTTAAGAGGCTTTTAGATAGGTACATAGAGCTTAGTAAAATAGAGGCTATAGGTAAGCCTAGTAATTTCTAAGGTAGGGACATGTTCGGCACAACTTTGTGGGCCCAAGGGACTGTATTGTGCTGTAGGCTTTCTATGTTTCTGATTTTTGTTTTTTGCTTGCACCAGTGTTATCTCATATCTGTTGAAATTAAGTCCTTGTGGTTCAATCTATGCCTTTCATGAGCACAGGACATTCTGCAGATGCTGGAATTGTATGCAGTCAGTGAACGGGAGCACAAGAAGAACCAGTTTCACTTGGTCTGCGATTGGACATTAAAAAAGGCAGTGCTTCGTGGCAGGTTTTGGAGTTGGACTGAGGCCGAGAAGGAGAAGTGGCGATTTTACTTAGGATTAGGTAAATAAGATTGAAGATTATAAAAGGTAGCACTTTGTGGCAGTTTTCAGAGTTGGAATGCCCCCAATCGGTGAACAGGATTCATTAGAAAGGGTGAATAAAAATAGGCAGGGGCAAGTGAAGCAGCCATTGTGTGAGTAGGCCAGTGTTAAGCGTGGCTTTGGCTCATCAGGCTTGGGGAAGTAAGTATCTGGTAAGTTTCTTCTTCTTTATACCTTGTCTGTTAATGAGAATGGCTTCAGGGGCAGTGTTGTGTTCTTTGTGTGAGATGTGGGAATTCTGGGAAACCTCCAGCCTCCTGGATAACCACATCTGCACCAGGTGCACCAAGCTGCAGCTCCTCAGAGAATGTGTTAAGGAAATGCAGCTGCAGCTCAATGACCTTCAACTCATATGGGAGACTCAGGAAGTGATAGATAGGAACTACAGGGAAGTAGTCACCTCTAGGTTGCAAGAGACAGGTAGCTGGGTGACTGTCAGGAGAAGGAAGGGAAATGGGCAGCCTATGTAGAGTACCTCTGTGGCTGATGCCTTCAGTAATAAGTATACCACTTTGGATACTGGTGAGGGAGATGATCTACTGGGGGGAGCCACAGTGACTGTGTCTCTGGCACTGAGTCTGGCACTGTGGCTCAGAAGAGAAGAGAGGTAGAAAGAACTACTGTAGTGATAGGAGATTCAATAGTTAGAGGGATAGAGATGAGATTCTGTGGATGTGATAGAGATGCCCGGATGGAATGTTGCCTACCAGGTGCCAGGGTCAGGGATGTGTCGCATTGGGTCCATGGCATTCTAAAAGGGGAAGATGAACAGCCGGAAGTCTTTTTATATATTGGCACCAATGACATAGGTAGGAATGGTGAGGAGGTCCTAAAGAGAGATTTTAGGGAGTTAAGTAGAAAGCTGAAAACCAGGGTTCAGGTTTCTGGATCATTGGAATCTCTTCTGGAGAAGATGTGATCTGTACAAAAGGGGTGGGTTACATTTCAACCCCAGCGAGACCAATATTCTTGTGAGCAGGTTTACTAGATCTGTTCAGGAGGGTTTAAAGTAATTTGCTGAAGAATGGAACTGGAGTGATAGGGCTGATGGTGGGGCAGTTGGTTTACAAACAGGCAGTGTGCAGTGAAACTGCTAGCAAGGACAGGCTGATGATAGGGAAAAATTGCAGTCAACGGGATAAATGGGATAAGTTGCAATATAAAAGGGGTTCAAAATTGAAAAGTGTGATGAATACAGGACTGAAGGTGCTATATTTGAATGCATGCAATATATGAAGCAAGGTAGATGAACTTGTAGCACAGTTACAGATTGGCATGTATGATGTTGTGGGCATCACTGAATTGTGGCTGAAAGAAGATTATAGCTGGGAGCTTTAACGTCCAAGGATACATATTCTGTTGAAAGGACAGGCAGATAGGTGGGGAGGGGGATGGCTCTGTTGGTAAAAAGGTGAAATCAAATCATTAGAAGGAGATTTTATAGGATGGTAAGGTGTAGAGGTAAGAAACTGTAAGCGAAATATAGAGGCTGGACAGCAGCAAAGATGTGGTCTAGAAATTACAACAGGAGATAGAAAATGCATGTCAACAGGGCAATGTTATGCTAGACATAGAGGATTTCAACATGCAGATAGATTGGGAAAATCAGCTTGTTGCTGGAGAGTTTCTAGAATGCCAACGAGATGGCTTTTTAGAGCAGCTGTGGTTGAGCCTACAAGGGAATCAGCTATACTGGATTGGTATTGTGCAATAAACCAGAATTGATTAGAGAGCTTGAGCTAAAGGAACCCTTGGGGAACAGTGATCATAATATGATAGAATTCACCCCTCAATTTGAGAAGGAGAAGCTAAAGTCAGATGTATCAATATTACAGTGGAGTAAAGGGAATTACAGAGGCATGAGAAAAGAGCTGGCCAAGTTGATTGGAAGGATACACTAGCAGGGATGAAGGCAGAGCAGAAATGGCTGGAGTTTCTGGGAGCAATTTGGAAGGCACAGGATAGATACATCCCAAAGAAGAAGTACTCTAAAGGCGGGATGAAGCATCTGTGGCTGACAAGAGTTAAGGCCAAGGTAAAAGCCAAAGAGAGGACATATAATAGAGCAAAAATTAGTAGCAAGTTAGAGGATTGGGAAGTTTTAAAAACCAGCAGAAGGCAATTCAAAAAAAGTCATAAAGAATGAAAAGATGGAATATGAAGTTAAGCTAGCCAATAATATTCAAGATGATACCAAAAGTATCTTCAGATATATAAAGTCTAAAAGAGAGGCATGAGTGGAGATGGGACCATTGGAAAATGATGCTGGAGAGGTAGTATTGGGGGCAAGGAATTGGAGGATAAACTGAATAAATATTTTGCATTTGTTTTCTTTGGAAGACACTAGCAGTATGCCAGACATCTAAGAGTGTCAGGGGGGAGGAGTGAGTGAATTTGCCATTGCTAGGGAGAAGGTGCTTGGATAACCGAAAGGTCTGAGGTAGTTAAGGCATCTGATTCAGATGGTCTACACCCCAGGTTCTGAATGCGGTGGCTGAAAAGATTGTGGAGGCATGAGTAATGATCTTTCATGAATCAATGGATTCTGGCATGGTTCCAGAGGACTGCAAAATTGTAAATCTCATTCCACTCTTCAAGAAGGGATAGAGGCAGAAGAAAGCAAAGCATAGGGCATGTTATTTCTTCAAAGAATTGGGAAGATGTTGGAGTCAATGGTTAAGGGTGTGGTTTTGGGCTATTTGGAGGCACATGATAAAATAGACCAAAGTCAACATGATTTCCTTAAGGGAAAATCTTGGTACACAAATCTGTTGGAATTCTTTGAAGAAATAACAAGCTGGATAGACGGTGGAAAATTGGTGGATTTTCAGAAGGCTTTTGACAAGGTGCCATAAATGAGCATTCAATATGAGATGACAAGAATATGAAAGCAACGATGTAATGTTGAGGCTTTATAAAGCACTGGTGAGGCCTCACTTGGATTATTGTGAGCAGTTTAGGGCCTCTTATCTAAGAAAAGGATGTGCTGATATTGGAGGAGGTTCAGAGGAGGCTCACGACAATTGTTTCGGCATTGAAAGGCTTATCATATGTGGATCATTCATGGCTCTGAGTCTGTATTCTCTGGAATTCAGAAGAATGAGCGATTGGTCTCATAGAAACCTATCAAATGTCAGAAAGTCTATGACCAGAGGACAAAGCCTCAGAATAAATGTCCATTAAGAATGGAGATGAGAAAAGGAATTTCGTTAGCCAGAGAATGGTGAATCTGTGGAATTTGTTGCCACAGGCTCCTATGGAGGTCAAGTCATTGGGTATATTTAAGGTAGAGGTTGATAGATTCTTGATTAGTCAGGGCATGAAGGGAAATGGGAAGAAGACAGGCGATTGGGGCTGAGATGGAAATGGATCAGCCTTGATGAATTGGCAGAGCAGACTTGATGGGCCAAATGGTGCAATTCTGCTTGAGGAATTTGGCAGGCTTTAGGCAGCGTCTATGGATGTTTCAGACCATAACCTCCCTTCAGGACTGGAAAGGAAGGGGGAAGATGCTATAATAAAAAGTTAGGGGGAGAGGACGGAAGATAGCTAGAAGGTGATAGTGAAGGCAGGTGGGTAGAAAAGGTGAAGGGCTTGAGTGGAATGAATCTGATAAAAGAGGAGAGTGAATGTAGGAGAAAGAACAGGGGAGGGAACCCAGGAGAGGTGATAGGCAGGTGAGAAGAGGTGAAAGACCAAAGTGGGGAATAGAAGAAGAGGAGAAAGGGAGGGGGAATTTTTTAACTGGAAAAATAAATCAATATTTATGCCATCTGTTTGGAGAATCAGAGTCCAGTTTAATTATCACCGGCATATGTTGTGAAATTTGTTGCCTTTGCGGTAGCAGTATAATGCAATACATAATAACAGAGAAAAAATCTGTGAATTACATTAAATATACATATATTAAATAGTTAAATAAGTAATACAAAAATTGAAATAAAAAAGTCATGAGTTAAAGTTCATGGGTTCAATGTCCATTCAGAACTTGAATGGGAAGAGGGGAAGAAACCGTCCTGAATTGTTAAGTGTGTGCCTTCACACTTATGTACCTCCCTCCTGATGGTAACAATGAGAACAAGGCATGATGAGGATTGTTAATGATGAAGGTCACTTTTTTGAGGCATCACCCCTTGAAGATGTCCTGGATACTATAGAGGCTGGTGTTCAAGGTGGAGCTGACAAGTTTACAACACTCAGCAGCTTACTTTGATCCTGTGCAGTAGATCCTCCCCTTCAGCCAGTTAGAATGTTCTTCACGATACATCTGTAGAAAATTTCAATTGTTTTTGGTAGCATACAAATCTTTTCAAACTCCTAATGAAATATAGCACAATGCTCTTTGAAGTCTGGTGTGTATTCCCTCGTCTTACCCTATCTGAAGTCCACAATCAGTTCTTTGCTCTTACTCATGTTGAGTGCAAGGTTGTTGCTGCAATAGCAGTCATATTGATGATGTATCTCGCTCCTGTACGCTCTCTCATCAGCATTTAAAATTCTGCCAACAATGGTTGTATCATCAGCAAATTTATAGATGACATTTATGGCTACCCACATGGAATATAAGGTATTGCTCTTCCACCCTGTGACATAAGAGGAGGCCATGGAATGACCTGTCAGAATGGGAATGGGAATCAGAATTAAAATGTTTGACCACTGAGAAGTTTTGTTTTTGGCAGAGGGAGCTGAGGCGCTCAACAAAGTGATCCCCCATTCTGTTTCAGGTCTCACTAATACAGAGGAGGCAGCATCAAGAGCACTGGACATGATAGCCCATCCCAACAGATTTGCAGGTGAAGCCTCACTTGGAAAAGCTGACTGGAGCCCTGGTTGGACATGAGGGAGGAGATGAATGGCAGGTGTAGCATTTTGGCTGCCTGCAGGGAGAAGTGCCAGGAGGGAGATTAGTGGGGAGGGACAAATGGACAATGGAATTACAGAGGGACCGATCTCCGTAGAAAGCGGAGGGGCAAGGTAAGGATAGGTTTGGTGGTAGGAACCCTTTGGAGATGGCAGAAGTTGTGGAAAACTTTCATTTTCCTTTTTTAATCCTATTTGTTTCTCCGGATCTATATTCTGCTTTCTGTGGAAAAGTTAAACCTGATTTATAGTTGCTACTTTAGGCTGCTTGCTTTACATTGTGCATTGTCTCTGTGATGGTATGTCAGACTAATTGGTTGAAGGGTCCTACCCTGCTTAGAGATGCCACAGATATCCTGCAGATGTGCCTTCCTGGATGGTGTAGATAGTGCAGGAATTCATTCTTAAGTCTATTAAAAACATTGGCCAGCTCTGAGCAAGTCTGTCTTTTCCTTGTATGCAAATTTTGGCCAATGTAAATACTGGTAGTGGAGAGGGTTACATCTTTGGTTGTAGCTGAGTAGGCTGATTCAGTGGAGAAATACCTGATTGCTCATTGTTCATTCCTGTTCTGTAAATTAAAGGAGCTGGCAGACATAGCCAACACAACTGTTTTGTTTATTTTAAAGCATCCACAAGTTGCTGTAATTATTCTTTCATGAATTCCTTTGTTCACTGCTTGTTGTTTCTTCAGATTCCCTTGAGGGATTTTGCAATGCTGTACTGCCATTATTGATCTCTTTTCCAAAAGTAGGGAGCAGCTACTCGATTTGTTTTGCTTGAGATGTTTTGGTGCATTTCTGTTCTGGGAACAGCGAGTCAGTAACTAGACTGAGCCGTGTAAGCTCAAAGCAGCAGCTAATTTACTAGATCTAAAGGCAGTGTTACTGCAGTTCTTTCATATTGAGATTTGAATATATTAACGATGCTGGGCTCACCAGTATTTAGTTTATGAGGCAGTAACAGGATGATTCTAGTATCATTTGTATAATAGTACAGATGGGGAGAGTGGTGGAGCCCTGCGTGCTTGACTATGTGTACAGAATTCTCAGGTCATCATCTGTCTTGCAACGTGTTTGATTTTGGCTTGGAAGGAAATGCATAGACTTTTTATATGGAGCCACAAATCATTAACGCAAGAGATTCTGCAGATGCTGGAAATCCAGAGTAACATGCATAAAATACTGGAGGAACTCAGCAGGTCAGGCAGCAAATGTCTTGGCCTGAAATGTCTACTGTTTATTCTTTTCCATTGATGCTACCTGACCTGCTGAGTTCATCCAGCATTTTCTGTGTTACATAGAGCCACATGCCACTTTGGTGTCAAAGGCAGTCACTTTTAATCTTAGTCCAAGCATGGACAAAAGTATATAATTAGATCACACGAGTAGTCCAGCCAAAGCCCAAACTTGAGCATTAATGTCCAAGCAAGTAGTAAGTGCCACTTGACAACACTATCCATCACTGATGATTGAGAGTGAAGGAATGGGCTTCAGAGCATCCATCATCAGTATAATCAATTTTTGTCTTGTTGAATATACCCTAGACAAAGATTTTAAAAATTCTTAGATACTTCAGGAATGTGGATGTACTTTAGATTTGTGGTTTCATGAAATAACTGACTGTTTTTCATTGCCTTTGTACATGTAATAACTGAAATGACTCATTTTGTTTTTAGTAATTTCTTCATGTTCGCATAATTTCCCTATCAAAAGAGTGGATGGACCGTTTGTTAGAACTTCTCTAATTAACCAGCAATGTTTGCATGAGAAGCCAATTTACTGTGCACACGTGAACTACTGGCTTCCACAGGACTATAAACCTGACTGCTGTTCTGGGAATTGGCATTACAGATTTTCAGAAGTGTTCTTACCATTCAACAACTAATAAACTGCCATTAATAACAGTTACAATATGCACAATCCTCTATGTTTTATGGAATATGTTTACACAAGGGCTGCTGTCTATTCTGAGCATGTTGTAGTTTTGAGGCTCATTTTAGATCTGGATGGAATGAACAAGAGAAGAGAATATCCCCTTAACTTACCAGCTTCTTGGTGATTATTCTTCTATTTCTTGGTATTCCTAAACCAAGCCAGAAGTGGTTCACAACCAGCATTTTGCCAATTGCACAAAATTATACCTATAAGAAGTTTCT
Organism: Hemitrygon akajei; assembly: GCF_048418815.1. Lineage (NCBI taxonomy): Eukaryota > Metazoa > Chordata > Chondrichthyes > Myliobatiformes > Dasyatidae > Hemitrygon > Hemitrygon akajei. The sequence continues at coordinate 110,895,549 of NC_133124.1, forward strand.
ATCACAGGGTTCATTCTTGCCTTGTATTAATAACAATTGATTGCTATGTTAAGTCAGCTACTCTATTATTGTATGTGACTGAATGGTAGATGACAAGCCAGCTGGACCATGGTCTATTTTTCTTGAATAATGTTATTGTATGATTTATAAGCTCTCGAAGTCCAGTATTAAGTTACTGCCTTTAGTGTTTTCTATTTGCTTGATTGTAGCTGATACTGTATATGATGCAAGATATATGCCTTTTACGTACGTGTGTGTGTGTGTGTGTGTGTGTGTGTGTGTGTGTGTGTGTATTCTAAAGTTTCTAATTTCCTGACTAAAACTTCACTGATCACTTGACTTCTAAATATGTGTTTATGTTCAAAGGATACAGCAATTAGCAAGCCCAGGGAGGTGTTCCGGCTCTCAGCAGAAATTAAATCATGTGACACCTTGGTCTGTGCTTCAATGCATTTTACATCACCTACATGGGCAGCCTTGTCAGATGGAACAGGAAGGTTGTACCTTCTCAAAACAAACAATCGTGGACCAAATAACACTGACAAATGGGAGGTGAGCAAAGTTTATTTAATCTGGTGACCTATGAATGTTCATACATTTTTGCCAGTTTGCATTACTGTTTGACATTTGTTTCTAAAGGTGGTATAGCATTCTCTTGGAGAGGTTGTGGAAGGTGTGTATGAATAGTTACCCTTCCATTTCTTATAAAGCATCTGTGGACTGTGGAAACCTCTTCAAATACCCTGAGGTAGATTTTCTGTGGCATCTCCCTCCATAACAAGGCTGAGGTATCAAATTATGTCATTTCAACAGACTTCCAAATGTACAATTGATACTTCCATGAGCTCTTCTTCACTGAAAAAGGTCGAAATTGACTTTGCAAAGACAAGTTATGCAAGTTACATATTTTAATGACGGAGGCATGTCCTGGGCCACTCTCCCAGTGGTTTATTCTTTGTGTGCTGTGGTATTCCTATTGCAATGGTCAAAAACAAGATCAGGTTGTGCATGAAGAGCTTTTTAGAGTAGTTCATCATTCATACAGTGGTATGAACTGCTAACAATAAAAAAAACCTGAAAAGTTAACTGCACTTTTCCCTCATATGCATCCTGTCCTTCTGAATATTTCTGGCATTTTCTGTTTTTATTTTTTAATGTGCTTGCTGGTTTGATAACTTAACCCTTGCCTTACACAGTCCCTGTAATTCACCTTGCTCTCCTATTCTTACCCAAGTGCATCATGTTTCTACTTTACTAGGGCGACTTCACTTTAATAATGTCATCATCAGCAAAATGCATTAGGAGTTCTGGAGATTTGAAAGACACCGTATTAATCGAAACTGTTGGCTTTTTATTTCGCCTGAAAATTCTGCATTAAATATTTGTCTGAATCTCTTTTGAAAATTACTGCTGAATCAGCTCCCACCATAAAAGGTAGCTTGCATAAAGGTTACATTTTGCAAAGATTTCATTCTTTTGGGATAGTAGCACATTAGTTACTGTGTATAATCTGAAGAAATCTTTGCATGAGGAAGTTGCGGCTTGTGTGATTTAAAAATTTAACTTTTGAAGTTGGTGAAAGTACATATTACAAATTCTTTAAAAGTGTAGCAAACGTGTACATTACATTTCATGTGTTTTCCTATGCCTTGTTTTTCTGTGGTTTCACTTTGTGCTGTTTTAGATCCTGTATCTTTATAACACCTTTATGTTAGTTATTTTCATATTGGATTATTTTGTACCTTGGGAGGCTTGCTGGATCAAAATGAAACTATGAACAGATATCTGAAAGTTACTGTGGAACAACTTCATTCTTGAGCATAGAACTCAGAGTAGTACAGCACAGTACAGTTCCTTTGGCCCACCTTTTAACCCACTCCAACATTCCAACCCTTTCCTCCCATAGGCCTTCCATTTTTCTTTCATCCACATGTAAGGGTCTCTTAAATCTCCCCAATGTATCTGCCTTTACCAGACCCCTGGCAGTGTGTTCAATACACTTGCCACTCTATGGTTAAAAAAAAACTCACCTCTTCCTTATATCTTTCCTCCAATTACCTTAAAAGTAGTTCCTTTTGTATTAGCCGTTGCCAATCTGGAACAAATGCGTTGGCTGTCCACTCTTGTATATGCCTCTTCCACCCAGTGGCCACTTTATTAGGTACACCTGTACACCTGCTCGTTAATGCAAGTTTCTAATCGGCTAATCATGTGGTAGCAACTCAATGCATGAAAGCATGCAAACATGGTCAAGAGATTTACTTGTTGTTCAGACCAAAGTTCAAAGTAAATTTTATTTTCAAAGTACATATATGTCACCATATACAACCCTGAAAATAATTTTTTTGTGGGCACACTCAAATATATAGAACAGTAACTATAACAGGATCAATGAAAGACCAACTAGGGCATTCAACCAGACTGCAGAAGACAACAAACTGTACAAATGCAAATTTAAATATCAATAAATAATGAGAACATGAGCTGAAGATCCTTGATAGTGAGTCCATTGGTTATGGGAACATTTCAATATTGGGGTGAGTGAAGATATCCTGTTTTGTACAAGAGCTTGATGGTTGAGGGGTAGTAACTGTTCTTGAACCTGGTAGTGCAAGTGTTGAGGATCTTGTACCTTCTACCTGATGCAGCAGCGAGAAGAGAGCATGACCTTGGTGGTGGGTATCCCTAATGATGGATGCTGCATTCCTCTGATAACACTTCATTCAATTCAAGTTTAATTATCATTCAGAGATACATGAATATAGCAAAACGAGACAGTGTTACAATGGGGTTAAGGTGCTAAAACACATTACAGACTGTCACACACAAGAACACATTCTGTGAAGAGTCCTGATGCAACCTCCCCGCCCCCCCAAAGTCCTCTCACATACATCAATAAACCTATACAGAATATCAATAAAATACAATGATGCAGAATATGCATAGATATAGCCTGGACCCTCCAGCCCACCGATATCATCTGTCGAACCGACCTGACGCCTGCTAGGCAACACCGTGGCTTTGAGGCCTAGTCCTTTCATATACAAGTGTATATATGGAATATTAGTAAAAGTACTAATATGCGCAGAATATACATGTGTATAGACCAGTCCTTCCAGCCCATCAAGATCATCATCTGATGCCTGCTAGGTGATACCACAGCTTAGGGGTCCGGTCTTCACATATATAGGCACATACACAGAATATTTGTAAAAACACAACCAGACAAGTAAATATGTATATAGTCCAGATCCCTCAGTTCAAGTGAAATCTTCAGTAGACCACAACTGTGCTGCCCCTGGTAAAGCACAATGGCATGGATGTCTCTAACCCCCCACCATCACCCTGGTGGCTGAAAAGCAAGAGCCACCACAGCTTGAGGCCTGAGTCCATTGAGTGCCACCAATGCCTTCTTGCTACCTTCTGCTGAGGGAAACCCTGTAAGGGCAGTGTCAAACAATTCTGGCGCTGTGTCACACCGCCTCCAGTGAAGCGCAACAGCTTCTTCCCCTCACTCCGGAGGCTACAAACAGGCGAGACCCTGGCTTCAGGCCTAGTCCTTGCTACGACCAAGGCCAGGGACCTTCCCGCCATCTGCCCCTGCTCTCATCTAATAAGTCACGGAATCAAACTTGTGGCATACTAGATTAATAATGTCCAAAGGGGTCTTGCAGTCACAAGAAAAGCGACCACTCACTATTTGACTGTAAGCCTCCATCGACTTAGGCAGCAGCACGTTGCGCAACTCCTTCATTATCTCTGCCAGCAAGCAACTCGCTGATGGTGCAGACCTGCAGTACTTTTAAGTTCTTAATATACAGTGAGATCTTACAATCATTAGAAGGACATTTAAGTAGAACGATAGCACCTTCTGTTGACCTCATAGAAGCCACTGAGACCAGTCATGCGCCATGTAGATGTGCTCAATGGTTGGGAAGTCTTTACCCAAGATGTACTGGGCCAATTCCATGACTTTTTGTAGGATTTTCCATTCAAGGGCATTGGTGTTATACAGAATCTCTGCAAATTCTAAAGAAAAAGAGTCAATGCCGTGCCTTCTTTGCTATTGCATTAATGTGCTGGACCCAGGACAGGTCCTCTGAAATAGTAATGCCTAGGATCTTAAGTTGCTAGCCGTCTCTGCCTCTGATCCTCTGAGGAATGGCTTATGGAGCTCTGGTTTCCCTATCCTGAAGTCAATAATCAGTTCCTTGGTCTTGCTGACATTGAATAAGAGGTTGTTGTTATGACACCACTCAGACTGATTTTCAATCACCCTCCTGTATGCTGACTCATTACCATTTTTGATGTGACCCATGACAGAGGTGTCATCATCATACTTGAATATGGCATTGGAACTGTGGATCAGTGCCCACAGTCATAAATGTAAACTGATGAACAGATGGCTGAACACACAGCCTTGTGGTGCACCTGTGCTGATGGAGATCATGGTGGAGATGTTGCCAATCGAACTGACTGAAGTCTACAAGTGAAGAAATCCAGGATCCAATTTCACAGGAAGGCATTGAGGTCATGGTCTTGGAGCTTATTGATTAGTTTTGAGGGAACGATGGTATTGTATGCTGACCTAAAGTCGATATAGAACATCCTGATCTGTGCATCTTTGCTGTCCAGTTGTTCCAGAATTGTGAAGAGCCAATGAGATGACATGTCGGCTTCAGAGACTGAAATTAGAGTATCAACCAGAGATGTGGGAATTTGCAATGGCTCCTCCATGTTCTGACGATCAAAGCGAGCATAGAAGGCATTGAGCTCACCTGGAAGCAAAGCCCTGATGTCTCCCATGTCTCTTGATTTAACTTTATAAGTAAGAGGTGATAGCATTCAAGCCCTGCCACAATTGTTGAGCATATCTTGTTGATTCAAGTTTGGTACGGAATTCCCACTTCACCCGCGAGATGGGTTTCCAGAGATCGTACATTGTCCTTTTTTAACTTTCTCGGTTGCCTCTGATCTGGCCCTCAGCAGATTTTGGATTTCATGGTTCATCCAGGGCTTCTGATTGGGGAAGACTCTGAATAATTTAATGGGAACGCACTTATCCACAGCTGTTGTGCAGTGAAAGGTGTATTCATATATATCTCTAGATGAGTGCTTGGACATGCCCCGGTTAACTGACTGAAATCAGTCCCGTAACCGCTCCTCTGCCTCCTGCAACCACCTCTTTGTTGTTCTAATCTCTTTAGCCTCTACCTTTATGCAGGTAGAAGGACAGTTAAGTGATCTGATTAACCAAAATGCAGTCTGGGTAAGGAACGGTAAGCATTCCTTATCTTCGTATAACAGTGATCTGGTATGTTGGGACTTTGCTGCTACAGGTTATATACTCACGGTAATTGGGCAGGGTTTTCTTCAAGCAAGCCTGGTTGAAATCTCTGACTATGACTTGAAATGCATCGAGATGGGCTGTTTCTTGTTTCTGTAAACTGCAGTCAGAATTATGGATGAGAATTCCTTTGGTAAATAGAACTGATGGCATTTGATCGTTTGGTGTTCAAGGTTGGGGGACCAGGTGTTTAACAAAGCTGCCATGTTGGAACACCATAAAACACACACTTCTTGCCTTTCACGAATCAGTAATTTGGTCCATTCTGTGAATTGAGAATCCTTCTGGTTTGACTGCTGAGTCTGGCATGCCCAGACAAAGCCACATTTCAATAAAGCATTCAATGAAACAGGCTCTCAGTTCTCTTTGATACAGCAGTCTTACCCTCGGATCCTCAATTTTGTTCTTCAGTGACTGCACGTTTGCCAACATGGTGCTGGATAGAGGAGGCCTCACCCGTCTGCGTTTCAGCATGGCTTGGGAGGCTATCTTGTATATCAGTATGAAGAAGAAATGTGATCTAAGTGACGTTGACCATGGAATGATTGTTGGTGCTAGCTGGGGTGGTTTGAGTATCCCAACACATCACAGCATATCAAATCTTGAAGTGGATGGACTACAGCAGCAGAAGTCCATGAACATACACTCAGAGGCCATATTATTAGGTACAGGAGGTACTAATAAAGTGGCCACTGAGTGTACAATCTTATACAAGTCTCCTTTCATCCTCATTCGCACCAAAGAGAAAAACCTTTGCTCACTCAACTTCTCCTCATAAGAAATGTTCTCTAATCCAGGCAGCACCTGGTTTATCTCATCTGTGCTCTCTCTAAATCCTTCCAGAACTGAACACGATATTCTAAGTGTGGTCTAACCAGAGTTTTGTAGAGCTGCAACAGTACCTTGCAGCTCTTGGACTCTGTCCCCCAACTAATGATGACCTAACCATCCTATTAACTTGTACAGCAACTTTGAAGGGTCTGTTTACTTGGACCCCAAGATCCCTCCCTTCCACACTGCCAAGAATCCTGCCGTTACCTTTGTACTCTGCCATCAAGCTCGATCTTCCAAAGTGTTTCACATCATACTTTTCTGAATAGAACTCCACCTGTCACTTCTCAGCACAGCTTCTATCAATGTCCCGTTGTAACCTATGACAATCTTTACACTATCAACAATACCACCAACCTTCATGTCGTCTACAAACATACTGACCCACCTTTCCATTTCCTCATCCAAGTCATTTATACAATCATAACAAGCAGGGGCCCATAATGGATCCCTGCCCACCACTAGTCACGGACCTCCGGACAGAATTCTCTCCATCTTCCTCCACCCTCTGTCTCCTTTGGGCAAGCCAGTTTAGAATACATGCAGTCAATTTTCCATGGATTCCATGCCTCTGAATGAAAGGGGAACACAAAGGTCGTGGCCAAAGGTGCAGCAATCTCTTCCTTAACAAATCAGTAGTTTTGTACTTTGGTGATGCACCTTTTTGAGGGTGTTCAATTCTAATCTAACTATCTTTTTCTCTTACAGATAATGTACCAACAAGAACTGGGAGAACCCTTTGTGATAATCCATAGTCATTCATTTCTAAAAGACAACACAAACATAATAGATGTTGTTTTACTCAAGACAGAGAAAGATGAATCTAACGGCAAGGGAAGTGGATTTCTTTCAGCAATTGATTGGCTAACTATTACTTGTGAGAATAATGGTGAGTTATAACCAGTACAGTAAATTGCTAGTTTTTGTGGAGATTATCTTGGAGCATGTCACTGAATACATATCTTAAAAACAATATTGAGTGGAGTGAATGAAGGTTGGGAAAGAACAATAAAGCACAGTGCAATGTTAGGAATTCATGTCCTGGAGCTCTTCCTCTCTGCTGTGAAAAATGATTGGTATATATTGCAAAACATTAGGGAATAAAATGATGGAATTCCAGACATTCATGGTTTACATTGATAGTTCTATATACAATTTGTATTGAATTTTAGAAATTTGAATTTGTACTTGACAAATTTGGTGTCTTGTTATTGATAACATATGAAAGAGCTTATTGGAAATAATACATTCTTGCAATTAATTTCAGATCAGACAGGTTTGATGAGCAGGTGCATTAAGCTCAAGATCAAAACAAGAGTTATTAGGCAGTATAGTCTGAAACCATTGATTAGATCAGTACCTTCTGTTGTCTCAGGGCACGTTATTTAATCAAATTGGCATGTTGTGTTGGATTTATTTAATTTTCCAATGAAGAAAAAAAATATATTTTGCATTGCAATGTACTGCTACTACAAAACAACAAATTTCACAACATATGCTAGTGATGTTAAACATGAAACATATTAATGTTGTGAAATTTGTTGTTTTGTGGCAAAAATACATTGCAATACAAAGAATTCTTTTAATTTAGTGATACAGTGTGAAGTAGGCTCTCTCGGTCCATTGACTTGCGCTGCCCTAGCAGTCCCACAACCCCGATTAACCTTAATCTAATCATGGGACAACTTACAATGACCAATTAACCTATCCGGTGCATCTTTGTACTGTGGGAGGAAACCAAAGCACTTGGGATAAACCCACTCGTTCCATGGGGGGGGGGGGGGGGGGCGGTGGATGTATAGACACTCCTTATAGAACAGTGCTGGAAATGAACTCCGAACTCTGGAGCACCCCAAGCTGTAATAGCGTTGTGCTAACCACTATACCACCATGGCACCCAGAAATATATGAATCTACAATAAGTATATATGAGAAAAGAAAATTTAATTAAATAAGTAGTGCAAAAAGAGAGGAAAATAATACTGAGGTAGTGTTCATGGGTTCATTGACCATTCAGAAATCTGATGGCGGAAGGGAAGAAGCTGTTCCTGAAATGTTGAGTGTGTGTCTTTAGGCTTCTGGCCACCTCCTTTGAAGTAACAATGAGAAGAGGGCATGTCCTTGTTGATGGGGGTCCTACAAGATGGATGCCACCCTTTTGAGGCATCACCTTTTGAAGGTGTCCTCTGCTAGCGAGGCCAATGCCCATGATGGAGATGGCTGAGTTTACAACTTTTTGCATCTTTCTGATCCTGTACAGTGGCCCCTCCATACCAGGTGGTGATGCTCTCCACAGTACTAATGTAGAAATTGCAAGTGTCTTTGGTGACATGCCAATTCTCCTCAAACTCTTAATAAAATATAGCCGCTGTTCTGCTTTCTTTGTAATTGCATCAACAAGTTGGGCCCAGGATAGATAGTCAGGGATGTTGACACCCAGGTACTTGAAAATGCTCACCTTTTCCACTTCTGATCCCTTGATGAGGACTGTTGGGTGTTCCTTCATCTTCCCCTTTCTGAAGTCCACAATCAATTCCCTTGTCTTACTGATGATGACTGCAAGGTTGTTACTTTAACACCACTCAACCAACTATCTTGCTCCTGTATACCACCTTATCACCATCTGAAATTCACTGACAATTGTTGTGTCGTTGGCAAATTTATAGATGGAATTTTTAGCTGTGCCTAGCCACACAATTGTGGATGTAGTGAGAGTAGAGCAGTGGGCTAAATGCACATCCTTGAGGTGCCCCAGTTTTGATTGTTGGCTCGGAAGTGATATTATTTCCCATTCACACAGACTGTGGTCTCCCAGTGAGGAAATGAAGGATCCAATTGTTGAGGGAGATGCAGAAACCCAGGGTTTGGAGCTTATTGATCAGAACTGAGGGTATGATTGTGTTGAATGCTGAGTTGTAGTCAATGAGCCAGTGAGAGTGCATCTACTGTAAACCTATAGTTGCAGTATGCAAATTGCAGCAGGTCCAGGTGTTTGCTTAGCTAGGTGTTGATTCTAGCCATGACCAACCTCTCAAAGCACTTCATCACAGTAGATGTGAGTTCCACTGAGTGATAATCATTGAGGCTGCTCATCCTGCTCTTCTTGGGCACTGATCTTGGGTACCCTTTTGAAGCAGTTTGGAACCTGCAACTACAGCACTGAGAGATTGAAGATATCCTTGTATGCTCCTCCCAGTTGGTTGGGACAGGTTTTCAGAGCCCTACCAGGTATACCATCAGAGCCTGACGCTTTGCGAGGGTTCACCCTCTTGAAGACGATCCGACATCAGCCTCCAAGACAGAGATCGCGGGGTCATTGGAGGATGTAGGGACTCACGTGGGTATAGATTTATTCTTCCTTTCAAAGCATGCATAAAGGCTTTGAGGTCGTCTGGGAGTCAAAGATCACAACCATTCATGATGTTAGGTTTCGCTTTGAGGGAAGTAATCAACCTGCAAACCCTACCAGAACTGATGTGCATCCATTTCTGTCCTTAACGTCAATTGAAATTGTTTTTTACCCTTAAAATAGCCTTCTGTAGGTCGTATCTGGATGACTTGTATATTTTTGGATTACTGGTCTTGAATGCCACAGATCTAGTCCTCAGCAGACTAAGAGTATCCTGGTTCCTCCACTACTTTTAGTTTGGGTACGTCTGGTACGTTCTCAAAGGCATACAGTCATCCACACAGGTCTTGATGAAGTCAGTGATAACTGGGGTGCATTCATTCAGATTCAGTGATGAATCCCTGAATATTGTCCAGACCACTACTCAAAGCATTCCTGTAGGTGCTCTTCCACCTCCTTGTTCATAACTTCTTGGTCCTGCCCACCGGTGCTGCAGTTTTCAGTCTCTGTCTATATGCTGGGATTGGAAGTACAGCCAGATGATTAGAATTTCCAAAGTGCGAATGTGTGATGGCACAGTAAGCATTCTTGATTGCGATGTAACAGTTGCCAAGTGTGATTGTTGGCTCCTCTGGTTCCACAGGTAATATGTTATTGGTAGATGTTCAGAGACCTCTTTTTCAATGATAGGGAAGGGATCAGGGTGCGTACTTTTGTGCCTACTGATTAATGTTCATGCATCACAAGTATCTGTTTCAGCAGATGTGAAGTGCCTGTTTATTGGGTGACATTCAAGTTGAAGGATCAGCAATAGTTTGAATTAAGTAATGGACTTTCAAGGTTGGACATTAGAGCATGATTTAAATTTAGATTAATGAGCACATTGAATAAAATTACATCAAAGCTAAGAGCAATTGAAAATTCCTTGTATGGTGAAGTATGCCAGGGTACAATTCAGTAGTAATAGCTGATTCACTTTCTAACCTTCATTTGACATAACTTGAAATGTTGTGTGGAAGATGCCATTTGGATTCTTGTGGTTGTCAGGTTGGAAGAGGTTTACAGCATATGTGAGGGGTGAAGCCGTAGCAATTTCAACACTAGGATAAGAATTTGCATTTCAAGGATTTATTGGATCAGAAGCCAGTGCAGACTAATGTGCCCAAGACTCTGTTGAGATGTTGGTTTGGTATGAAACAACTTAGTTTGGGATGGGCTTACTCTAATAGCAGCTGGAAGTGAGAAGTCTGAGCAGAAGATTCAAGATAGGTTAATGTCATTTCCTGTACACAAGTGTAAAGGAGTTTGAAATAATTGTTACTCTGCATCCGATACAGCACAAAACAAACCCCAGCAAAGGTAACGAACACAATAGTAATAAAAAAACGCAAACATAAATACTTGAGGTAGTATGTATACATTGTTTGTATGTCCATAAAGTGACTGACGGGAAATAGTGAAATCATGGTGGAGTTAGTAGTTAGAGGTGTTTTTCAGCCTTACTGCTTGGGGAAAGTAAGAGTATTAAAATGGCAGATTATGAACTTAAGCAAATGTATTTTGGTGTTTAAGGAAGAATAGATTCTTAGAATAAGGGGATAGGTTTATTGAGTTTAACTTGTAGAAGGGGAGCACTGAAGTGCAAAATTCCAAAGGTTCTTGACGTGGTAATGGAGAGTCAGCTATTTAATATGCAATGTGGATTTTTTTCTCATGCAGTTCTAAATTTGGATTTCCCAATGCCATAGAACAATAGGTGCTGAGTCATTAGATGTATTTGTGGTTGAGTTCCAGTTTTGGAATTTAGTAATCAGGAGCAAAATAGAATTAAAGCAATAGGCCTCCTCAGCTGTGATCTTATTGAATGGTTAATCTGGCTCAAAAGGCAATGATCTTGTTTCTTATGTTCCCATTGTGTACATCTACTTCATGATGAATTTACAAAGAACTCTTCTGTGTTCTTTCTCTTCTAAAATTACAGTATTTAGTACCCTCATGATTGAACTAGTCTTAGTGTCAGATATATTAAATTTGAATGACAAATAGTTCATGTTTCTGTGCTTTAATTGAATCATTTCTTAAGTGCTGAATGATGAATACTCCATAGAATTGGTCATAATTGTGCCCTATGAGAAAAACAACCCCAAGAGCTGAGCGGCTAACACTCAGGCCAGACCAAACCAACAAGGAAGAGCAGATCAAAATATAAGTTATTGAGCTGATCTTCTGGGTCATCTTCATTTTTCTGCATTATTCCATATCTCTGATTGACTGAACATTTTCAGGCCTCTTGATGAAGAACTAAAAAGGTTTGTAATCCTTTATGGGGAAAAAAAGTCATCCCCTCTCAAGTCCTTTCCAGTACAGTTTCATTTTTATTACTAATTTAGTTGAGTTCACCATCATTTCTGGACACCTAACTTGTGACTCCTGTGAGGAAACAGATGTCAAGTATTCAATATTCTTGCCACTTCCTCATTTTCTCACTATAATTTCTCTTGTTTATTTCTATAAGAGGCCGTTTTAATTAACTACATAAGTTTATATCATCATTTACATCTCTTACTGGTTTGCTTTTGTGTTATGCTTTCTTATGGGAGGTTCTCTTTGCCACCAATGATTCCTATCTCCCAGAATTAGTGAGGAAAGAAATAGATGGGCTTCCTGTTTTTGAATGAAGTATATAATTAGTGCTAATTATCTGGGGTTATGAATGAAGAATGAGACACCCCCCCCCCCCCACCCCCGAGTTGTAGCCTATGGAAGCAAAGTAAGTGAATATTTTGTAGAACAGTTAAGGGAGTTTTGAATTTGTAGGGAAGATGGAGTTACCTACTTGTATTCAGTGGAAAAGCAGAGAGTAATTTTTTTTTGTTCATTTGCAGAGAACAACAAATATGAAGTATCACGGCACAGAACTCTGATTGGAAGACAAGCTCCACACTACGCTGCTGTAGAGCAGGACGGAGCTGGCCTGGTGATAGCTGCTGACCAGCCTTTCAGGTTTATGCAGATTGATGGGAAGCCTGTAGAGGAAAAGGAAGTGGAGAAAATGGACACGAGTGAAAAGAAAGGTCAGCTTTCATGTTGGTGAGATTGGTTAGTTCCTTTCTTACTGTTTGAAACCAGATATGCATTATAATACTGACACTGTAATTTCTTTTTGGATCAATAAAGTATCTATCTATCTGGAAATAAAATTAAAGTGGGAGCAGAGTGATCAGTTAGTTGCTGTTTTACAAACTTTACAGATGCTGATTGCCCTGATTGCATTTGTTCTCAGCTGTTTCTGCATTTTTTACATTTATGATCTACTGAACAGATCTGTATGGCATTTATATCACAGAGATGACCAAATAGCACAGCTGCTCCATGCTGATATTCTGAAGTTTATCAGCCTTCAGAATATCATATCAACGCATCTACTCTCAATGGGTGCAAGTTCCACATTTTAGATCATTTGAGTCAAGAAGTTTTCCTGAATTTCTCAATTAATTTATGGATTGCTATCACTTATTACTTTTTTCCGCCCTTAGGTTAAGTTTGCAACTTTTGGAAGTTTGCTAAGAAGTTTCGAATCTATTAGACCTTCAGTTGCTTTGGACATTGTCAGTGTAAAGCAAACAGCCACTGGTTAAATAAGCCAGCCACAGAGTATAAACAGTGATGGTCTCAACTGGAGATGCTTCTGTGAGGAAAGTTTACTGGGAATGAATTGAGAAAGTATTTTTTTAATGAAACTTTGTAATGAATTTCTGTTGTATGAAATTAATTTCCTTGCAATGATACGTTCCCAGGGATGAACTGTGTTACATCCTTCTGTTTCTCCTGAAGCTGAAGGCTAAAAAGTATAGACTAATGATGATGGGAAAAGTCATATTGTTATGGAATGCCAGAGACGTGTGCCTCAGGCATAGAACTTCAGATTGGAATTTCACACTTCAGAGCACTCACTCATTGTCTAATCTTATACAGGAAGAATACTCTGTTAAGGAATCCGTGTGACTATATTCTCGTGAGGAATATTTCAGTGGGTGGCTGCAGCCTTCCATCTTATGCTGAACCATTTTGCTTTATTATTCTTCCTGTCGCTTAAATAACTTTATCTTCAATTGGCATGGAGAAGATAGACATTGTAAGATTTTTAACATTACTAATAGCTTTGCTGACCTTAAATGCATTTGGCATAGTAAATAGGTTTCTGTGCGCTGTTATTTTTTAATGTTTCTAAATTACTATTGATGGATGTTCTAATTTATGAGTTTCCTATAGAATTACCTCCGCACTTGTTCTTGACCAATCTTGACAGGAAACATTAGGTACAAGATAATGAGAAATGTCAATAGCAAGAATAGAGAGTGGCACTTTTACACTGAATAAGCACTGAAGATGAACTTTTTGTACAAATAGGATATGCATTTGTGGCTGAAAGTGTAATGTGGAATTTAATGCACATTTCATCTTACTGTAATTTGAGCAAATTGATTCTAGCAGATAATTGTTTCATGATAAAATATCATGTCAACTGATCAATGTAAAACAGGAGCACGGAATCTTCTAGATTTTTAATTTAAAGAATAAAGATTAGCCAAATTCTGTCAATCAATTATTACAGAACAAATCTCTGAAATTATAGTTGATTTGTGGTTTAACATGTTTACAGTAGTATTACGGTTACCTTAGGATTAAAAAGAACTGGTGGTTCTGTATGTATCAAAAAGTATAGAGAATTTGCAATTTTACTCTGTGGTTACTTATTAAAATTAATATTACAGATGTGTTCAGTTGAAAGCCCCTGTGACTGTAGTTCTTTTCATTTAGCTATTGTTACTAATTATGTTGTAAATTACCTTATGAAACATTATTGAGAACAGGTTCTGGTGTTTTGCAGTGGAAGGAATGGAATGAAAAAAAATCTAAAGGTTAGCACTACTGAAATACTTTGCATTTTTTCTTGCATCAATCAAAATTAACTGATAACTGGCAGGATGGCTCAAACTGATTAGTGTAGAAATAAATGATGGAGGAAGTCCCACTAGTACACTTATAACAATGAAATTATTATTTTTTGTTTTTTTTCTCTCTTTTGTCTGGAGAGTGATGCATCGTGTGATTAGGAAAATAAAATAACCAGCTGTGTATCAGGGATCACAGAAAACTGTTAGCAAAATAGATGTTAGTGAATAACTTGCAAGACTGATCTGCTGCAGCAACTACTGATGTCTGGTTTCAAGGCAAACCGTACGTCAGTGCCAGAAATCCTAAAAAGATACGGAAGTTTTGGAAAACGTGCCAAGGCCTGTAACATCAGATGTAGTTGTAATTATTTCAGCCAGAGGCTACACCATGTTGTTTCTCTGCAAAAGGTTTAGCACTATTCAGTGTGGACTTGCTGTAATGGAGGAAAAGAATGTTTTTTTTAAAATTAAAGGAGAACTTAGTTTATTCCACACATGGTTCAGATTTGGAGCATTTTGCCTTATTGCGTGGTGAATGCAGATTCAATCAAAGCCTTCAAAATGGAGGAGAAAAGAAATTACAAATGTATGGGAGGAAACTGGAAGTCGGTCTAACTGATTTTCTCTTCCAAAAAGCCAGCAAAGATTCTGTTGGTCAAATACCTATTTTTGCATCATCCAAAAGAGCAAGTTTTCATTCATCATAAGAATTAATTTTTAAATCTGAAATTGAGAATTTCGCCGCTGGGAAATGGGGTGTTGGGGGAGGCTGTATACTGTTAGGTGATAGTGAAAAGGCTGTATATGTTGTCAGCTGATAGTACAACCATTGAATGAAAGATAGGCTGCAGGAGCTGAATGCGCTCTTCCTTTTCTAATAGTTCAGCCTAAATTGGTATTTTCTGCTTACAATGTAATAGAGTGATCTATCTGTGAAATAGGGCTAGGGGAGAATAAGCACAGGAACAAAGGGAAAAAGCCTTCGAGTTCTGAAAATGGTGGTCAACACCAGACTTAGCCACAACATGGGTAATTTGATCTGGTATTTGGCAAATCCAAAGGAATAAGATAGAAAAACTGCCAATCCTAATTTTTACAGGACTAATTGTTATCTACTGATGGAAAGAACTTGTTAGCCTTTCCATCCTTAAGTTACACTAACTGGAATCATTCCTGGTTTTTTAAAAGAGACCATTGTGTCTAAGTGCAAAATGAAATTCTGTGGATTTAGAAAATGTTGCTGCACCTTGCATAATTCTGAGCCTTTATGGCCTCAACTAGGGTGATAGCTACCCATGTAACTCTTGTACATTGCTACACACTCAAGAGCAGCAAGTCAAAATTTTTTAACTACAACAATTCTTGATGTGTGAAATGGGAACCAAACCATACAGTTTGCTTTCCTCTTTATCCATAATCGGACGATCTTTGCCAGGAAATGGATTCTACTTGTTTGCCGTGAGTTCCTGGGTCATGAATTCCTTCTTTTCAAATTGTTAGCAGATGTTTTACTGCTAACATAGAAACATAGAAATACTGAAAACCTACTGCACAATAAGGGCAAACACGAGGAAATCTGCAGATGCTGGAAATTCAAACAACAACACACACAAAATGCTGGTGGAACACAGCAGGCCAGATGTCTTCCTTTTTTAAAAAGGAAAGGAGATGTCTTCCTTTTTTAAACAAAGTGGCTTCCCTTCGTCCACCATCAACTCTGCTTTCAAACACATCTCTCCCATTTCCCGCACATCTGCCCTCACCCCATCCATCCTCCACCCCACTCGGGATAGGGTTCCCCTTGTCCTTACCTACCACCCCACCAGCCTACAGGTCCAACGTATATTTTCTCCATAACTTCCGCCACCTCCAACAGGATCCCACTACCAAGCACATTTTTCCCTCCCCCCCTTCCTGCTTTTCGCAGGGATTGCTCCCTACGCGACTCCCTTGTCCACTCGTCCCCCCCATCCCTTCCCACCGATCTCCCTCCTGGCACTTATCCTTGTAAACGGAACAAGTGCTACACCTGCCCTTACACTTACTCCCTCACCACCATTCAGGGCCCCAGACAGTCCTTCCAGGTGAGGCGACACTTCATCTGTGAGTTGGCTGGTGTGGTATACTGCGTCTGGTGCTCCCGGTGTGGCCTTTTATATATTGGTGAGACCCGACGCAGACTGGGAGACCGTTTCGCTGAACACCTACGCTCGGTCCGCCAGAAAAAGCAGGATCTCCCAATGGCCACACATTTTAATTCCACGTCCCAATCCCATTCTGATATGTCTATCCATGGCCGCCTGTACTGTCAAAATGAATCCAAACTCAGGTTGGAGGAACAACACCTTATATACCGGTTGGGTAGCCTCCAACCTGATGGCATGAACATTGACTTCTCTAACTTCCGTTAATGCCCCTCCTCCCTTTCTTACTCCATCCCTGACATATTTAGTTGTTTGCCTGTTCTCCATCTCCCTCTGGTGTCACCCCCCCCCCCCCCAACTTCTTTCTCCCGAGGCCTCCCGTCCCATGATCCTTCCCCTTCTCCAGCTCTGTATCACTTTCGCCAATCACCTTTCCAGCTCTTAGCTTCATCCCACCCCCTCCGGTCTTCTCCTATCATTTTGCATTTCCCCCTCCCCCCACTATTTTCAAATCTCTTATTTTTTGGTTAGTCCTGACGAAGGGTCTCGGCCCGAAACATCAACAGCGCTTCTCCCTATAGATGCTGCCTGGCTTGCTGTGTTCCACCAGCATTTTGTGTGTGTTGTAGTACAATAAGGGCCCTTCGGCCCAAAAGCTGTGCCAAACATGTCCTTGCCTTAGAAATTACCTAGGGTTATCCATAGCCCTCTATTTTTCTAAGCTCCATGTACCTATCCAGGAGTCTCTTGAAAGACCCTTTGTAACATTACACAAAGCCTGGACAAAGGTAGACTTTTCTACTGAGCTCTTTCTCCCATAATATAAGTCATTTTAAGATGTAGCCACTGGCCACTTATATTACAGTAATTTACTTATTCAGCAGGGCATCAGGGGGACGTAACGTGATGACGTAGGATTGAGACGCGGATATCCAGCTCTCCCGTAAAAAAACTAATAAATTAATGTTTAAGTGAAGAAAAGTTAGTAAATATTTTCTAAAAACTACGTCTAAACTACTCAGGATTTTCCTTGGATATGCCTCCTAAACAGACAAAGAAGAAAACTTCTACTTTGAAGATAGTACAAGTTGAGCCGGCCACCATGAAGAAGCTTTGGACTCAAGTGCATCTCACCTCCGGCGACACAGAACAGAAATCGGCCGCAGCATCATTAGTCTCCAAGAAGGAACAACAGGAATTGCGCATGCGCACAGGAAAGGGGATGCGCAAACATGAGCAATTTGAACTACAAATCCCAGCTACGATTGGAAGTGGAAGTGAAAATGAACCTGAGGTGGATTCGGATTCTATGGAACATACAGATGAAGATGAGGAGGTAAAAGAAGAACAACAGGAAGAGACTGGAGGATATCCTGGAGACATAAGAGAAGCTTTGGTGTAAATAATGCATGAATTAAAATAATTTAAAAAATTAAAAATAATACAAGAAGATATTAAAAATATGAAGGCTATGTTTGATAAAATGGTGAAAAAACAGGAGAAAATGGACAAGAAAATTAAAAACCTGGAAGAAATAACGGGAGACACTATTGAGAGAGTGAATAAAATGGAAAATAATGTTCTTGCCTGGACATCAGAAAGAAAACGACTGTTGGAAAAAATAGGCTTGAAAATTTTAGTAGACGAAATAATATTAAAATTGTGGTCTTAAAGAAGAGATAGAGTGAGAGGATCCAATAAAATTTTTTCAAAAATGGATCCCGGAAAATTTGGAAATGGAAGAGGGAACCCAGTTGATTGAAATCGAAAGGGTCCATAGATTTTTTACTGATCATCGGGATGCAGAGGAGTTTGCACAAGAACTCCCAAATATTCACTAGTCACAGTAAGGGTTTAAAAGTGAACCAGATTAAAGATGAAGACGGGGACACTGAAGTGAGTTGATGGACATTAAAGACAGAAGAATATTTAAATATACTTTTAATTATATGATACAGGGGGAGAAAGGTAAAAATTTGAGAAATATTAATAGAGAGTAGTAATATTATTTTTTCTTATTTTATATATACTTTTTTCATGTTACGGGGGAGCTGGGGAAACTTCGGATCGATCGCTACGGGATTCACGTGTGTAACCATGACCCACACAACGTAGGGGGGTAATGTTGCGTTTTTTTTTCATTCACAACATTAGCAGGGGGGTTGTTTTTTTTTTCTCTTTATAATCTATCTTTCTTTGCCTGGATGATCGGAGGGGAGACACATAGCAACATGGAGAATTTTAAAATAATTCCCCAAGGTACTATGAGAGTTGAAATATTATGTATTATTATAGTCTGGAGTAACCCCGTTAAAAATAATGACTAATTTACTGAATTTTTTAAGTTTTAATGTTAATGGGCTTAATGGACCGGTGAAAAGAAAAAGAATTTTAGCATACATTAAGAAAATGAAAATAGATATAGCTTTTATACAAGAAACACATTTAACAGAGATAGAACATCAGAAATTAAAGAGAGATTGGGTCGGAAATGTTATAGCAGCTTCATTTAATTCAAAAGTGAGGGGAGTTGCAATTTTGGTCAACAAAACTTTACCAATTAAAATACAAAATTTATTAATTGATTCTGCAGGAAGATATGTAATTATACATTGTCAAATATTTTCAGAACTATGGACTCTTATGAATATTTATTCACCAAATGAAAACGATGTAAAATTTATACAGGAGGCTTTTTTGAATTTGGCTGACGCACACAATAAAATATTACTAGGTGGAGACTTTAACTTTTGTCTAGACCCAGTTTTAGATAGGTCAACAAAGGTTGTTACAAAACCAAAAGTAGCAAAATTAACTTTATCATTGATGAAAGATTTAAATTTGATTGATATATGGAGAAGAATTAACCCAAGAGAAAGAGATTATTCATTTTATTCAAATAGACATAAAACTTATTCAAGGATAGATTTTTTCTTACTATCAACGAATATTCAAGACAGAGTGAAAAATATGGAATATAAAGCAAGAATATTGTCAGATCATTCCCCCTTGATAATGACAATGATAATGATGGATAAGGAGGAATCGATTTACAGATGGAGATTTAATTCAATATTATTAAAACGTCGAGATTTTTGTGATTTTATGAAAAAACAGATTCAGTTTTTTTTAGATACAAACGCACATTCAGTTGATGATAAATTTATATTATGAGAAGCAATGAAGGCATATTTGAGAGGCCAGATAATAAGTTATACTTCTAAAATTAAGAAGGAATATATGGTAGAAATAGATCAATTGGAAAAAGAGATTACAAAATTAGAAAAAGAATCTCAAAGATATATGACAGAAGAAAAACAAAGACAACTTGTTAATAAGAAACTACAATATAATACACTTCAGACATACCGAACAGAAAAAGCAATTATGAGAACTGAACAGAGATATTATGAACTAGGTGAAAGATCACACAAGATTCTTGCTTGGCAGTTAAAAACAGACCAGGCTTCCAAAACGATAAATGCAATTAGAACAAGTGTAAATAAAATTACTTATAAACCTTTAGAAATCAATGAAACTTTAAAATTTTTTTATTCTGAATTGTATCAATCAGAATCACAAAATGATATTGTTGAGATAGAAAGGTTTTTATCACAAATAACTCTCCCAAAATTGAATTTGGAAGAACAGAAGGGATTAGATGTGCCTTTTACATTAAAAAAGGTCGAAGAAGCTCTTGGATCACTTCAGAGTAACAAATCTCCAGGAGATGATGGTTTTCCGCCTGAATTTTACAAAAAGTTTAAAGATTTATTAATTCCTCCTTTTATGGAGCTAATACACCAAGCGGAAAGAACGCATAAACTTCCAGAATCTTTTTCGACAGCTATTTTAATAGTATTGCCAAAAAAAGACAGATCTTTTAAAACCAACATCATATAGACCTATTTCTTTGTTGAACACGGATTATAAAATAATAGCAAAGATTTTATCTAACAGATTATCTAAATACTTACCAAAATTAATATACATGGACCAAACAGGATTTATTAAAAATAGACAATCAGCAGATAATGTAACTCGGTTACATAGCATAATTCATTTGGCACAAAAGAGGGAAGAAATAAGTGTAGCAGTTGCTTTGGATGCAGAAAAAGCTTTTGATAGATTGGAATGGGATTTTTTATTTAAGGTATTGGAAAAATATGGATTAGGAGTATCTTTTATAAAATGGATTAAAACCTTAAGTACTAACTCCAAAGTTAAAGTGGTGACAAATGGCCAAATTTCAACATCATTTCAGTTAACAAGGTCAACTAGACAAGGTTGTCCATTATCACCTGCTTTATTTGTGTTGGCGATAGAACCATTAGCTGAATTAATTAGAACTGACTCATATTATGGGTTTGAGTTAATCAGGAGGAATATAAGATTAACTTATTTGCTGATAATGTTCTGATTTATCTAACTAACCCATTACCATCGTTGCGTAAATTATCTTCTAGATTGGAAGAATATGGGAAAATATCAGGGTACAAAATAAATTGGGATAAAAGTGAAATTCTATCCCTTACTAAAGGAGATTATAGTCAATGTTGATTAATAACTCAATTTAGATGGCTGATAAATGGTATAAAGTATTTAGGTATAAGAGTTGATAATGATATAAAGAATTTATATAAATTAAATTATTTGCCATTATTGAAAAAAAAATTCAAGAGGATCTTGATAAATGGATGATGTTACCAATAACATTAATAGGTAGAGTCAATGCTGTAAAAATGAATATATTCCCTAGATTACAATATTTATTCCAAACATTACCAATACAATTACCGCAGAAATTTTTTCAAGAGTTAAATAAATGTGTGAGGAAATTCCTTTGGAAAGGTAAGATGTCAAGAATATCGTTGGAAAAATTGACATGGAAATTTGACCTAGGAGGGTTACGATTACCAAATTTTAAGAATTATTACAAAGCAAATCAATTTAGATTTATTGCATCTTTTTTTGATGAAGATAAACCGGCATGGATTAGAATAGAATTAGACAAAATAGGAGAAAATATACCAGAAGAGTTTATATATAAATGGGAATCTAAATGGATACGGGAAAAGAAAGAATCTCCTATACTAAAACATTTGATTGATTTATGGAATAAGATAAATGTTGATGATGAGATAAAGAAATCTTTATTAGCAAAGAGATCTTTAATTCAAAATAAACTTATCCCTTTTACAATGGATAATCAACTTTTATATAACTGGTTTCACAAAGGGATTAGATATATAGGAGACTGTTTTGAAGGAGGTATATTAATGTCATTTGACCAATTAAAGAATAAATATAAAATATCTCTTTTCTGTTATTTCCAATTAAGACTTATTTAAGAGATAAACTGGGTCAAACAATGTTATTGCCGAAACCTAATGAAATAGAAACTTTAATTCATAAAGGAAAAATTAAAAAAATTATTTCTGGTATGTATAATTTGATTCAAAAACAGGCAATTAAACAAGGAATTCATAAGTCAAGACAAAACTGGGAAACTGATTTGAATATTAAAATTGATGAAACAAGATGGTCAAGATTATGTCTTGACAGTATGACAAATACAATAAATGTTCGACTAAGATTAGTACAATATAACTTTTTACATCAAATATATATTACACCACAAAAAATAAATAGATTAAACTCAAATTTATCTGATCAATGTTTTCGATGTAATCAAGAAATTGGTACTTCTTTACAGTCTACCTGGTCTTGTTCTAAAATTCAACCTTTTTGGACAAATTTAAGAGTTTTATTGGAACAAATTATTGGAATACAACTTCCACACAATCCAATATTATTTTTACTAGGCGATATTGAAGGGATAAAATCAAAATCCAAATTTTGATACAGATCAGAAAGAATTCATAAAAATTGCATTGGCAGTAGCCAAAAAGGCTATTGCAGTTACTTGGAAATCGGATTCATACTTAAGTATAGATCGTTGGAAGAATGAAATTTTTAGCTGCATTCCACTTGAAAAAATTACTTATAATTTAAGAGATAAATATGAAATATTTCTGAAAATTTGGCGCCCTTATTTACAAAAAATAGGATTAAATATATAAGTGCTCCAAAGATAAAATTATTGGTTATCTGGGGAAAGAAATAAATATACATATTAAAGCTATTATGAACTCCATGGAGCATGTGGGGATCTTCCAAAATCCAGGCATTCTTTCTTTCTTTCTTTCTTTTTTCTTCTTTTTTTTTCCTATAGGGATATGTTAGGGGGGTGGGGGGAAGGGTCGATAATTTTCTTTTTTCTTTCTGTAACCTATTTGAAAATTTTATTTAAAAATTTTTTAAAAAATCAGCCGGGCATCCCAGACTTGCCTCCTAGATAGGATAGCATCAACTTTTGGCACATCTTCCTAATATGTACTCTGTTCCTTCATCACTCAGCCAGAATCCTGCCCTCTCAATAAAACAGGAGTATGAAGATGTTTTTGGCAATGGGCTACATCTGCTGAAGTCCAAGGTATTATCAGAGGGGGCTAACAAAAGCTAAAAACATTAGAGAGCCCATAGCCCAAGAATGGAAAATTTCTGACCTCAAATAAAGATATTTTTGTCAAGCTGCTTTATTTGAGTTTCTGTTCAGTATCATTTCTAGGTTGGGAGATTGGACATTTGGAACATAAAGGAAAGATCTTCCAAAATCATATTCGAGTTTGTTGTCATATGCACAAGTATATGTGTGCACAGCTATAATGAAAATCTTACTTGCCACACCATCACAGGCTCATTGCATCAGAGTTCCAACAAGTAAAACACAATAGAATTTAAATTGTACAAGAAGGAACACAATTAGAACATACAAAAGTCCATCGTAGTGCAAAGTGGTCATATTGTTGCTATACTGTGGTAGTGATTAGGGTTGTACGCATTGGTTTGAGAAGCAAATGGCTCAAGTTGTTATTGAATCGAATGGTATAGAACTGAATGTTTCTGAGAAGATGGCATAACTTGGATGGTGGGCATCTTCGATGACAGATGTTGCTTTCTTATGGCAGCACCATGTAGAGATTTCCATAGGTGGAGAGGAATGCTCCATGATGTATTATGCTGCATCTGCTTCTTAAATTCTTGAGCACTTGAATTGCAGTAAAAGGCTAAAATGCATCCAGTTAAGATACTTACAACAGTCCATCTGTAGAAATTTGTTAGTGTTTGATGACAAGCCAAATCTCTTCAACTTTCTAAGAAAGTAAAGACTCTGGTGTGCCTTCTGTGTGATTTCATTTATTCAACTCTGTTGAAGAAAATGGTCATTGAAACGCAAAAATTGCTTGCTATATTTGAGCCCAACTCTGGAAGTTGCTCAGGTGTTGTAATTTTAAGTTGGATTGCTTCATTATTTGAGAAACTGAATGCCCTGCAAACATCCATGACCATCACTATTCTGACCATGTCATAGTGTGTGCATCATTGAAAAGCGAGTTGAAGATAGTTAAATCATGGATTCTGTCTGGAGTGTTCATGTGCAAACAGCAAGGACATGGTTTTCTTTTGTTTAAATAGCTTTACTTTCAACATTTCCCTTCAATACCTGAGGGCCACTGCCTTTACATCCCACAATTCCTCTCCCTCCACACGCACACACGTGTGTAACAGGGAGAGTGTGTATGCATACTAAGTATTTACATAGTGTAAATGAACAGAACTCAACAATCTCCCATCCTTTTTGTGTGTGTGTGTGTGTGTGTGTGTGTATATATATACACACACACACACACACACACACACACACACACACACACACACACACACACACACACACACACACACACACACACACACACACACACACATTTATATATATATATATTAAAATTTGAAAAAATATTTAAAGGTAATTCAAATTTCCATTAGGACATAGGAATTAGCACTAATCCTTGAAATTAATATATTTCTTAAGGTACCAAATGCCTTCACTATGTGCCTTTAACAGCACAAGAGCTGGAGATCCTTCCTTTGTGAGACTGCCAGCTAGCTGTTCCTTTGTAGTTGACCATGACACATGATGAATTTTCTGTGCTTGGACAAGTTCTTTGATGCTGCTTATCTCTTGATGAAGCCTCTTTTCTGTAACTGGCTTGGTGGATTTAATGGCATCAACCAACCAAGGAGTAGTTGTCTGTGACAGAAGTGTTCTGTAGACTGTCCTTCTTTGGGTCACCATGGAAAAGCCCAGAATAGACTGTGGCCAGAAAAGCAGCATTGTCAATACCCTAGACATTGCAAGTGTTTCTCCTGCCAGTGTATTCTGTACAACTCTTTGAATCCTTTTTGATTGCCATTAGAGGTGAAGATCTTCCCTCTTCTCCCATCAGTACAATAAAATGTCCCCCTTGAGCACCTTCATCTAAGTGAGACATCACTGAAGACAACAAGCCTCAGTGAGTTATCTTTTCCAAGCTATTGAAGCTTCAAGACTGCTTTTTCAGATTAAATTCTGCGCATTATCTTGTTTGCCTCATGTAAAGTTTGTGCTGTGTTATTTTTTGAGTTGGATACCAGGCTGCAGGCATCAAACATGATGTCCGGTCTGTTCTGCCTTGCCGCTCATCGAATCTGACCCACCTTTGAGCTTAGTTGCTCTTCTTCAGCTTCCTGTTGTGTGGCACGTGAAGATTGCATGTGGTTTCCAGGTGTAGCTTTCTTGGTGCAGTTGAATGGTTCTGTCAACAGCAAGGATGTCTATCCCTGCCGAGCAGAATCTGTCATGTTCCTCCCGACCAACCTGCAAGACTGACTAGCTGAGGGATAACTGTTGTGGCAAAGTTTTGTGAGCCTCCCCGTATGAAGTCATCAACATGATAAGCAAGTACTCCAACCACATGATATCCTGAATCTTGCCAGTAAAAAACAGCTGGATCCACTTGTTTTTAACATTATTTACCAGTAGAGTGCTGTATCTGCCAGACCATACATGCACCTTTTGAGTTTCCACAGTGTCCCTTTGCTTCAAGTTTCAGGAGGGGGTGTAATGTAAATGTCAAGTGACAGCTCCATTCCCTGTGAGAAAGTGGATTTTATGTCCATGCAATGGGGTTGCCAATGCCTTTAACATACCACTGAGAAAAGTAGTCTGAGAGACTCTGATGCACATGTTGGCGTGTCTTTTCTGAGTTCCTCAATGTTCAGTTCCGCAAAACCTCTAGCCACCAGATGTATTTTTGGTATAATTCCTGTTGGGATTTCTTTCAGGTGAGTGTCCAACTTGGTCTAGCCTGATCTATACTTGATTCAATATAAAGTCTGCCTACACATGACATGTCGACTGACCCTGCAGTGTCAGTGACCGTGATTGGTTCTAGGTAATTCAAGTTGTACCAACTTTCATTTCTCCCAGTGGTTTTGCCTGCTCGTCCTAAGACTTCAGCTTTGTATGAGATACCAGTGTTTTGGTCTGCAAATTTCACAGTTTGACCTGTTTTAAGACTGAAACTTCCATGTTGTCTTTGCACTTGTGATAATTTCTGATCAGGCAAGTCTGTTGAGTTCTCAACTGCACTCTCTTCTACACTGTGCCACGATTGAGCAAGTCTGTTGAGTCCCAACTGCATTCTCTTCAGCACTGTCTGTGCCATAGTTGAGCAACTCTATAAAGTCCCAACTGTACTCACCGCATCCCTGTCTATTCTATGTGGCTATGTGTCAGGTAAGTGCTTTTCATTTTTTTGTGTCATTCTCCACAGAGTTCTGATGGTCCTCTGATGGTCTTCAGAGTGACCACACTCACCTTGCTTTGTGCTAGGTATATTAATGCCCAGTGAAGCTTCTTTATCTCTCAGCCCTATTGATTTTACTGAAGTTCATGATGTGACCCATAATTTACGTGCATTTTCAGGAGGAGTTGTTGAACATTAATTAGAATGAAAACCCAAGAGTTTCTCATGCTATTTATCCTCTTCCAGAATTCAGTGTAGTGGAGGAAGAGTTGGGGAGCATTACCGGGGAAGACTTGGAACATGGACTGTTTCACATAGCAGTGAAAAGGCAGGCGTAGCTGGGGCTCACGCAAATGCTCATGACTCCCCATCAAGTCTGGAGAAAGTGGGAGGAGACGAAGGAGAAATTGTTGATGGTGGGGGATAAAAGTAGGGATTGGACATCCATGGTGAAAATGTTGCAATCAGGGCCAGGGAGTTGAAAGTTGGTGAGGGGATAGAGAGCATGATGTAGGTGGGAAGGGACTGAACCAAGGGGATTAGAATGGAGTTGAGCAGGTTCATTTTAAATTTGTTTTTAGCTAATTTTCATTATTCATTTTTAAAACACCAGTAAATGTTACAACATTTCATTGACCACTGAGAAAAAGAATTTGAATTGTAAGATATTTGTTTTTGAAGATATGAAGTGTATCTGACTGCAAACTCTATGATATTATTTAGAAAAAAATATAACATTGGAGTTTCTGTAAAGTCTTGGTGAGATAATGCTTTAACAATTCCATGTTTATAGTGAATAGATAGGAGGGAAGAAGAAAAAGTGGATCAGGCAATATATTTTGTAATTGTCCTCAGATTTATTTGGTTGCCTTTGTCAGGATCCATCAATTCAACAAAACTATTAGAACTATGATTCAAATAGTCGTTTTCTATAATCTGTGGTTACGGTGCTGTTTCTTCTCTGTTGCTAAGCATTGTAAGTGTAGTTCAGTTAAATAACTGAAGCAGTGAATGTTTCTCTATGAGAGCTTGTAACCATGCTGATTTAATTTATTCTCTTTAATATCTCATGTTGGGAGTAGATTGTGTTAGCTCCAAAGCAAGTGGCTGAGATGATTGGACTTTAAATGTCATATATGAAGTAAGTAAACACACTCTATGGAAGTTTTAAAACTAACAATCTTTAGGGGAAAGAAATCATGAGGAAAAAAAATTCCTGTAAGGAGTTGTTAGAGATGAGTAAAACATCCAAATTGCCAATAGTTCAGATCAAAATTAACATAGTAATGAATAAAACTCGGCTGCTAAGATTACACTCAAGAGTTATAAACTTGCTTTTATTTGTGTTAACTTTTATAAATTTGAATTTCAGTACCTTCCTCTTTAGTATCCAAAGTAATTGGTGAAAAGCTGTGAGCCATGTTTATAATCTGTGTGCAATAATCAGGAACATGGAGCACAGCACAGCAGACTTGCATCTTAATAGTTCAAAATATTTTATTCAAGGAGCAATTATTGCTTGTTATTTGTTATTTATATTTCCAATTGTACAGTTTGTTGTCTGTTGATACTGTTTATAGTTGCTGTTCTGTAGATTCGCTAAGTATGCTCACAGAGAAAGAATCTTGGGGTTGTATGCAATGATATGTAGATACTCTGATAATGAACTTGGACTTTGAATTACTATTTTTTGTGTTCCTGAATTCTGTTCTAAAAAGAATTAAAAGAATTTATGGGAAGCATTGCAGGAGGTTTGAGAAATCAGTCTTGTTTAGTAATGGTGAAAAATGGGATTTTAATTCCACAGAACCAGTGTATTATTGGCAACAGACAGATGAAGACCTGACTGTAATTATTCAGCTACAAGAAAACACAACGAAACAGAACATCGAGTTCCAGCTGTCAGCGGATCACTTGAATGTTGGACTAAAAGAACAAGCCGTCTTCATAGAAGGCCAGCTGTTCTCTTCAGTTGACCACAGTGAGAGCACTTGGACCATTACGGAAAATAGGCAAGTACTTTCCCTGCACATTCTTAATATTTGCAGAGCTACCGATATAGCTAAGTGGTTAAGGCAATACATTGCTAATCCATTGTGCCCTGCAGATGATGGTTCAAGTTCCTTCTTCATAGCTAGGGCCACTGTGATCAGGAGTAATTCAAAAACTTCAGGGGCAGCATGATAGTGTAGTGTTGGCAAAGCGCTATTACAACATCAGTGACCTGTGTTCAATTCTGCTGCTGTCTGTAAGGAGTTTGTATGTTCTCCCTCTGTCCATGTGGATTTCCTCCAGGTGCTCTGGCTTCCTCTCATATTCCAAAGGTTCATTGATCACATGGGTGTAATTGGACCAGATTGTAATTGGCATGTTACTCCAAATAAAATATTGGAGACAAATTGTTGTTCCTTTTCACACTTTGTGGCACGTCGAGTGCAATTTTTTGCTGTTTCCATAGCATTTGTCTGTTTCTTATGAGGCCGAGTTGCTGGTTCGGTGCTCGACCCAGCACAGATGGGAAGTCTGGTGCTGATGCCACTACTACACCAGCGGCAGGCTATTAGAGACAAGTGCTAACAGTTTTTTCAGGTGAAGACCAGTTTTACAATCTGAAACCTACCAAAAGCATCTATCTCCAATCTGCAAGTCCAATTGTGCTCTGATACTGGACTTCCTGCAGAGTTCAGCATCAGAGCACCAACTTCCTGGCAGGTTTATTGACATCTTTCTTGCATTACTGATGATGATGACAGACAGGTAGGAGTTAGGATGTGTTGTGTTTTTTGTGGATACGATTTACTTTCTGCATTGCATTCTACCTACTTAACTATCAGTTTATAACCCCGCTCCCGTGCCAGAACATCGCTTTCTTGCGTGCCTTGGGTTGGCAAATCACCCTTCTGTTACCCACTCTGTTGCCACCTTGCAGTGGCAACTTGATCCATAATGCCAGCTGATCAATGTCAAAAGGATTGATCCCACTCCCAGAAATGTTGTGACAGTTTGCTAACTGTCACACCCACACTTAAGAATGAATCTCCCAATTAAAAAAGTATTTTAATTAAGATGTTTTATATTTGTAACAATTAATTAAAACAATATAAAGTATTTAAAAGTATTTTGTCAATTAATTAAAAGAAACACATGATCTGTTTCTCTATTATGAAATGAATACAATTAATAAACCTGCTTACCTTTACCTAACAGGGTTTCAATGAGTTTTTCCCCCACATGATTGCCAAGGGTGGGATTGATCCTCTTGATATTGATCAGCCTGGCTTTATATATCAAGTTGCCACTACAAGGTTAAAAGTGAGTAACAGAGGGGTGATTTGCTAGTCCAAGGCATGCAAGAAAAGAATGTTCCAGCAGTGGAGTGGGGGTGTAGATTGGTAAGTAAGTAGGTAGAAGCCAATGAAGAAAGTAAATTGTATCCATAAAAAGCACAACAAATCCAAACTCCACCCAATCTGTCATCATTATCAGTAATGCAAGGAAGCTGTCAACAAATCTGTCAAATGGGACTCACCAGTGCATCATTTGGGTTTTGCTGAAGCCATTTAGTTTGAAGCTCTATCACTGTCTTGATTCAAGTAAGAACAATGAGCTGCTGAGTTCCAGAGCTAAGTTACAAGCAATAGACTTTGACCAGTTGTGGCACCAAGGAACTCTGGTAAAAGTGGAGATGTTGAGAATCAATAGAAGATATGTTCCACTTGCACTTGTATTATTGTGTTCATTTTGTCAGGGAACTTGTGTATAGTTTACATTAATTTATGTTTGTCATGTTTGTGATCTACTGTGCAGCTGCCGCAAAAGAAAAACTTATACCCTGTGTATAAATTTACCTATGCATTTATACCCAGTAACTGTAACGTTAAATTTGAACATACTTTCAACAGAGGGAAATAATTGTTAGATAAATCAATCCAGCCATTGTACATTACTGATGTAGTAAATGCTGGTATTGCATAGCTGGTCAGCCAGTATCAGTGGTGAAAGAAAATCAACATGTAGCATCCAGTTTCACTGAAGTCAGGAAATAAGTGAGAGCATTGTTATCCGTTCTCACCTCAAACTTGGCTCCGTATAGGTAATTGCTCAGCTTGTCCACCACCGCCCATTTCAGCACCAGGAACTCCAAATTGTAAGTGGGATAGTTTCTCTCAGATGGCGACAAGCTTCGGCTGACAAATGCCACCGGTCTCAATGTGTCTCAATGAGTGCTGACGTCATGACGTTGGAGCTGCCAGTGACGGAGAGTGTTCCAGGGGAGATGGGGCCGTGGGACCTCGACACCCTCTCGGAGGATGAGGGTGATGAGATACTGGAGGAGGAGCTAGAGCTAGAGTTGACCCCCGGGGAGGTGCCCATCACTAGTAAAGGGGGGTTGGAGGGGGAAGGTGTGATTAGGCCCCGCCCCCCAGGTAGGGTGGAGGCCTCCGAACTGGCAGCCGCACTTAACTTGGGAGTGGCCAAGAGGCCATGGCTGAAGCTGGGGGTGTTCTCAGGAGCCAAGCCTACTCCGTCCGGATGGGGAGGTGGACTATGAGACCTGGACCAAGCATACGTCTCTGATGTTAGAGGAGTGCCAGGCTCGGATGAGGAGAAGAGACAGCGATTGGTGGGAAGATTGAGGGGTGCGGCGGCCAAAGCAGTCCAGGAGTCGCCCGGGGCTTCAGTGGAGGAGTGTATAGAAGTGTTGGAGGGAGCGTTTGGGTTGTCAGGGGCTCCCTGGCTGCTTTTAACAGAGTTTCAACACATGGAGCAATGGAGAAGGGAAAAGCTCTCCGAGTACATATTTCGACTGGAGAGAATGCTTACGGGGTTGCGATGCCGGGGGGGGGGGGGGGGGGGCGGGGTAGTGAAGGCGCCCGACGTGGCTAGAGTGAGGATGAGTCAGTTATTCAGTGGCTCTCTGGAGGAGGACAAGGTGGCATGGAGTATCTGGCAGTCTTATAGAAAGGGCCCCCCTCCATCATTCGGGCAACTGATGAGAGAGGTGCGGGAGGAAGAGAGAGCATTAGGGTGGAAAAGGGGCTCGGGCCACCGGGAGCGATCCTCAGTGATACAGGAAGTGGTGCCCGGGTGGAGGACCGAGAAACCCAAGGGGTCCGGGGGAGCAGGACTCTCAAAAAGACCGTGAAATCCCAGCTTCCAGACCCACAAGAGAAAAAATAACATCCAACCCCATTGGTTAACAAATGAATACAATCCCCATTATCAACAATTCTAAACCTAAACAGGCTGCGAGAAGCTTCAAGAATGCTCTGCAAGACAACACACTGACACCAGTTAGCATAACAAAGAAGCAGTTTGATTAGCACACACAGTACAAACATCTCTGGTCAGTGTTTTTTCCCCCAGGAGAACGTTTCCCTTTTCACAGATTCTACATAAGCTGATAAGTATCTCTAGCATTTTCTGTTTTTATTTCAGACTTTCAGCAACTGCAGTTTGATTTTTGGTTTTCATTTAGCTCTCTGCAAGAGTTCCTCTGGACTATCCCAGAGTATCCCCCGAACATTTTTGACTGTCAAGACCTCCCATCTCTCATGAAAGCGGAAGTCAAAATGTTGGGTGCTGATTGCACAATGTTTAATTCCAATTGTACAGTAACTCTATAGAGCAAATTGTAGCCATGCTGATATACATAATACCTGACTAGCATTCATGCTTTTGGAAATTGTGCTCTTAGAATAAATATCAAAATATTCTTTTGGGTTGTATCCTCAATGGAAAGAGGAGATTTAATGCTCTAGAGATCGTTTCACAAATTATGATCTCAGCCCAAAGCCTTTTGCTGTTTGATTTGACTTTTACGGTCCTGAATTATCCAGCTCTGCTTTATACTATGGCTTTTCAATTCTGCCTCAGTTCAGGGGCAATTAGGAATGAGTAATAAACCCCAAGCATCAACAACAACATCCCTATCCTATGCATTTAAATAAAAACAAAGAGGAGCAAATATTTTCTGAAGGAAATCTTCCAAGAATAACCCAGGTTTCTCACTTCTCATTGGATTGCTGAAAGGTTCAAAGGTTAATTTATTATCAAGCATGTATCCCTATACAACTCTGAAATTTGTATTTTCCTGATAGTCATGAAACAAAGAACATGAAAGTTGTTCAGAGAGAAACATCAAACCCACTGCCCCCTACAAAAAAGAATGGCATCCCAATCAGCAAAACCCTCCCCTGCACAAAACAGAACCAGAACACCTCCCCTCAAGAAACAACCCCTCCCCCACACAAAAAAGACGAACAGAATACTATATCCTGTTACCTATTGCCTTTCAGTGTCAGTGCGAACAGTATATCTATCTGGAGTTCCCACATCTTATCATAAAGGAATGGTGTCTTGGAAAAAAGGATTTCCCCTGTCTGGCTACTGTACAACTTTCGCTCTTAAGTACAGGAGGATGTTCATTCTTTTGAGTTAATTAATGGTCACACTGTTGATTAATGTACTTTCATACAATTTGTTTGTAATGTTTTTAAAAATTGATTGCTTTTCTGCATTTCTTTTTCCTGAGATCAAATTTCTACTCCTGTATTCATATCATCCTCATGTCTCCTTTTCTTTCTATTTGCCATATTATTTATTTAACCTGGCTACCAGCTTGCTTTTCTGTGTACTTTTGAGAACCACCCTGAATACGAAGTGAATCTTCGGTGATCTACCTCTCCAGTCTATTCATATGCCACGAAAATTAAATATGATAAGTGTTATTACAGTAACTACATTCTTCCGAATAAATTGAAAATCATGGTTTTGTTGTTGTATATATTCGGCGTATACACTTGACCAGACATTCTTTTTCTTGGTGCATTTTGCTGTTTGGTTTAAATATTAAAACATACTGATCTAAATTCAAGTCTTGTAGTTAGGGCAGATTAGCCAGTTAGTTTGGAGATGGACTTGACAGTAGAAAGAGCAATATGAATAAGGTCCTGTCACTATTTATTAACAATGGAAATCAAGATTTCTGCCAGCTTCTCTCATAGCAAGCTGAAGGATATGCTGTTTTATAACAACAGGAACAGGCGTCATCAGGATTGGACTCAATTAAAATAGAAAAGGCAATTTTTGAAGTAAATGTTGAAAGGACAAAGATATTTCAAATGCTTTGAAGGTGTAAACTGTCCACGAGACTATATTTTTCAAAATGTAATCACTAAAATACTTAAGATATCTTAAGAAATAGATATACAAGAAATAGGAAGAGGAGTCAACCACTCAGCCCATCAAGCCTATTCCATCATGGCTTATCTGATATTTGCCTGAACTCCATTTTCTTTCTTGTTTCTCATATTCTTTAATGCTGCTTTAGTCAAAATTCTGGCTGCCTCAGCCTATGTCTTCACAGCTGTTGGGTTAGAGAACTCCAAAGGTATGCATCCCTCAAATAAGCAAAGTGCCTTCTCAGACTCTGAATTATATGGGCTGTTCCTTTTAACATAGCCATTCCCCTAGTTCGAGGTACCTTAACGAGGAGAGTCTTCCTCTAAGTGCCTACCACTTTAGAACATAGAATAATACAGCACAGTATGGGCTATTTGGCCCATGTTGTTCCGATCTATATAAACCTACTCCATCATCAATCTAACCTTCATTCTTTCACAGGCCATAACCTTACATATTTCTTATACCCATGTCATTAGTCTAAGAATCTATTAAATGTTCCTTTTGTATCAGCTTCTACCAGACCCAGCATTGTGTTCCGGGCACCCAAGTTGTGAATCCTGACCTGACACAATATATAGTACGGTCAACTAGAGGACAGGCCATATGGGTGCTAGCTAATGATCCAGGTCAGGTGTAAGATCTCTCGATGGGCGAACATTTCAGAGATAGTGACCACAACTCCCTGAGCTTTACCATAGCCTTGGAGAGAGATAGGGGCAGACGGTATGGGAAAGCATTTAATTGGGGGGGATTATAATGCTATTAGGCAAGAATTTGAAAGTATAAATTGGGAAAGGGAGTACTCAGGGAAATGCACAATGGAAATGTGGAGGTTATTTAGGGAGCACTTGCACGGGGTTCTGGATAGGTTTGTTCCGTTGAGGTAGGGAAAGGATGGTAAAATGAAGGGAGCAAAGTTGACAAGAGATGTGGAACATCGAGTCAAGAGGAAGAAGGAAGCATCCTTATTGTTTAGGAAGCAAGGATCAGAGAGGGCTCTGGGGAATTACAGGTAGCCAGGAAGGAGCTTAAGAATGGATTAGGGGAGCTAGAAGGGGGCATGAGAAGGCCTTGGCGAATGGAATTAAGAAAAATCCCAAGATGTTCTACACGTACTGTATGTGAAGAACAGGAGGATGACTAAAGTGAAGGTAGGACAGATCAGAGACAGGAGCAAACATATGCCTGGAGTTGGAGTAGGTTGAGAAGGTCCTTTAGAGGACCAGTGAGAGGGACCATAATGTTTGTGAGGACAGTGTAAGACAGGCTGATATGCTAGAACATGTTGATGTTAAGAAAGAGGATGTGCTGGAACCTTTGAAAATCATAAGGATTAATAAGTCCTTGGGACCCGATGGGAAATACCCTAGGTTACTACAAGAAGCGAGGGAAGAGATTGCTGCATCTTTGGCATTGAACTTTGTGTTCTCACTGGTCACAGGATTATTACCAAATTAATACCAAAATACTCAGGGTGGCAAGTGGTATTACTTTGCTTAAAAAAAAATCTGTGAGTGTACACTTCCTGTCTAATACCATTATAATTAGTTATCCCTCAATTAAATACTTTGCCATACTGATTGCTGCTGCCTTGTCCATGATTCTGCTCACTTTCTTCGAAATGCTTGCCCACTGAGAGGTCTGTCACTTGACAGATTCATTACCAAGTAGCAGATGCAGTGTGGCCTCTGCTCTAATTGGCCAGTACCCCTACTGTGTCAGGAATCTTTCTTGGACACACCCAACAAATTCTGCCCCAGCTAAATCTTTTGCACTAAGGAAATGCCAATTAATATTAGGGAAGTTGAAGTCACCCATGACAACCACATTGATATTTTTGCACTTTCCTAAAATCAACCTACTTACCTGCTCCTGAATGTCACAATTATCATCAGGAGACCTATAGAAGACCTATAGAATCCTTTCCTGTCTCTTACTTCAACCCACACAGACTCAGTAAGTGATCCCTCCTTGACTTCCTCACTTTCTGAAGCTGTGATACTATGCTTGATTAGTAATGCCACTTTTCTGCCCTCCCCCCCCCCCACCTTCTTATCTATTTTGAAACATCTAAATGCTGGAACATCAAGTCGCTAATCCTGCCCTTTTGACAGCCAAGACTGTCTGATAAATTCATAAATTTATGTCCTGATCCATGCTCTCAGTTCATCACGCTTATTCTTAATACTTCTGCATTGAAGTAAATACATTTCAACCCATCTAACTGGTTGCATTTATGCCCTGCCCAAAGCCTATCCTTCCTCACAGTCTCTGTACACATTGCATTTACCTTTACACTAACTGTTCCATCATCTGGCCCATCCTACCAACCTAGTTTAAATCTTTCCTAACATTAAGCCCCCTTTATATATGTTTACATTTAGACCTACAGCACAGTAACAGGCCCTTTTGGCCCAACTACATCCATGTGGCCAAAAGACTTACTAATCCTTATGTCTTTTGGAATGTGTGAGGAAACCAGAGCACCAGGAGGAAATCCATACTGTTTAACAGGAGAAACATAAAACCCCTGACAGATGGTGGTGGAATTGAATCTGGTTATTGGTGCTGTATAGCATTACGCTAATTGCTACACTACACTGTCCTCGCTCCCCATCCCCTAAATCTTTTTAGTAAGATCTTATAACCATATAACAATTACAGCACAGAAACAGGCCATCTGGGCCCTTCTAGTCCGTGCTGAACGCTTACCTGCACTCAGCCCATAACCCTCCATTCCTTTCCTGTCCATATACCTATCCAACTTTTTCTTACATGACAAAATCAAACCTGCCTCTA
Organism: Hemitrygon akajei; assembly: GCF_048418815.1. NCBI lineage: Eukaryota > Metazoa > Chordata > Chondrichthyes > Myliobatiformes > Dasyatidae > Hemitrygon > Hemitrygon akajei. The sequence continues at coordinate 110,931,857 of NC_133124.1, forward strand.
CCACTTCTACTGGAAGCTCGTTCCACATCTTCTCAATCATCTTTCACTGAGAATAAATCAAACCTGCTTAATGTCCCCTTCATTCCAGGAGTAAAGCTTCTGAACTTTCTCTGAACTGTTACTAGTGCAAGAATAACCCTGATCATATTTTATTTTATTTAGAGATACAGTGTGAAATAGTCCCTTCCAACCCTTTGAGCAGCACCATCCAGCAATCTCCTGACAACCCCGACTTAACCCTAACCTAAAATGTGATTGTTAATGCCTGATCTTCAGTCATTTTGGACCTCCTTGCCTCTGATCCCTATCCATCAAATCCATTTGATGACTGGCTGGATTGGCCAGCCTATGTAAATGCAATTATGCATTGGCAACTTCTGCTCCTCAGTATGAAATCCAGTATGTCAGGACCATCATTGCTAGACCCCAGTAGTAGCAGACAAGAACATAGTTGTATTTTTATAGCCTAAGAACTTAGAAGCCTTGACATTGTCATTGCTGCCCTGAATGAGGTACAATAGGAAAGAAATTATCATCTTTAAAAAAAAAAGGCACAGGGTACAGCAGAAGAGAAATTGGGTTCTCTTGGTGTGAGTTTTTCCATCAAGAATGAGATAATGGAGAACGTCAGCAAATCTCCCTTTAGAGTAAGTGAATGCCTCAAGCTCCTTTGGCTCATGTTAATAGGGAGCTAGCAGGTCGTGATCATCATCCTAAATTCCTTATTCCTGGCAGTGGCCAAGGGAGACTTCTACATTGACTTTTGTGTGTGTGGGGGGGGGGGGGGGGTGGTGGCTGGGAAAGGCAGAAACCGTGCCTAGCTCCCAAAGGAGGATGAATTGATATTCCTGAGCAACTCCAATGCCAGGGTCAAAAAATGCAATCCCCTCTGGCAAGGCAAAATCTAAAAAGGTTGGAGTTGAGAAAACTCACACCAAGAGAGTCCTGACCTGATAAAATACTCAGAATGTAATCTTGTCACAGCCATCTCCATGATCACAAAGGGACTTGGTCTCTGTATTAGCACAAGGCTCCTTATTTGGTCTCATACTACCAAAAATTATTACTCCTGACAGCAGTAATTACCAGGTAATCCGGCAAATCATCTAATCAACTGTGCCACTGTCACCGACAGGCAGCTTGTTTGCCACTAGCAAAGAAACAGTGCAAGAATAACGCTTATCATATTTTATATTATTCAGAGATACATCATAGAATAGGCCCTTTCAGCCCTTCAAAACCCTAAACAGGGTGATGTTAAGTAGATTGCTAAATTCAAGACTTGGATAAAGCTAATAAGGTAATCAATTCTTAACTCCCACACCAAATTCCACGTTTCATCCTCTGGAGAATCAGTAATCTGTAGAGGTGAGGTCTATTCTACTGGCTTCTGTTCCACTTATTTAAATATTATAGCAGCTGCAGGTATTTGCAGATGAAGGTGAGGAAATCACTTATAGATTAACACTGGTCAAAGCCTATTGGTCAAAGAAGCTGATTCCAAAAACACATGTTCCACTCATAAAACCAACTTGTCAAGTGTTAGGAAACCTCCATACAGGCCCTACCTTTCCCAGGAGGTGCATTTTTGCCCTTAAAGATACAGAAGCACTTTTCAGAGAGACACTCTATCAGGACTGAGTCTTGATGAAGGGTCTTGCCCCTAAAGCTCAACAGTTCATTTCCATCCATTGATGCTGTCTGACCTGCTGAGTTTTTCCAGAAGTTTGTATGTGTTGCTAAAGCCATTTTCATCAGACTTTTATCTACTTTTGGGGTGCTGCCTGTCCCTACCATATTTTTACTAGAATGGCCATTTTAGAAAGCAGATACACAAATGTAATCATGGTTTTATAATCTGTTTAGTGGTATTGCTTGAGGGGTATCTATGGGTTGGGACACTAGAGAGCTTCCGTTCTCTCCTTACATCATGGAATAGTTTCTGCTTATGTTATGCTTCTACAATATAGATCAAGGTATGTTGTTACTTTAACACCAAGCTTGCACTATTTTGACGCATTGCCAAGTGGTTAAGGAGTTTGTCTAGTGATCTGAAGGTTGCTAGTTCGAGCCTTGGCTGAGGCTGTGTGTGTGTCCTTGAGCAGGGCACTTAACCACACATTGCTCTGCGACGACACCGGTGCCAAGCTGTATGGGCCCTAATGCCCCTCCCTTGGACAACATCGGTGACGTGGAGACGGGAGATTTGCAGCTTGTGCAACTGCCAGTCTTCCATTTAAAAAAAACCCTTGCCCAGGCTTGCACCCTGGAAGCTTTCCAAGGCGCAAATCCATGGTCTATTGAGACTAACGGAGGCCTACACATACACTATTTTAGATTTGCAACATTGAAAGAACAGTTTTTGGGTATAGTCGGCCCTCCTTATCCGCGGGGGATTGGTTCCAAAAATCGTGGATGCTCAAGTCCCTTATTTAACCTGGCTCAGTGCAGTGGTCTTTAGGACCCAGCGGAACCCCGGACTTTACTTAACTTGTTCAGTGCGGCAGACATTAGGACCTGGTGGTGCAGCTCTGAATCCGCAGAGTTTCTGTTCACGAAAATAATCATGATCATGATTGAAAATAAGGTGGAAGTAATAAAGCGATCGGAAAGAGGTGAAACGTCATTGGAAAAGCGTTAGGCTACAGTCAGTCAACGATCGGAACAATTTTAATGAAGCATGTGAAAGGCCCTGCCCTGATGAAAGCTACAATTATTACTAAACAACGCAGTGGTTTAATTATTGAAATACGTATGTTTCTTAAGTGTTTTATATGCATAAAAAGGTAAAATATGTACTTGTATACTAAGAAAAACATTTGACTAACTGACGCTAAATAATACTGTATGTACCTGTTCTGACTTCAAATCGGACTTAAAGACAGACTCGTTCATAACCTGGGGACTGCCTGTACTTCTAAGTCATTTCTAGATTACTTATAATACCTAATACAACGTAAATGCTATGAAAATATTTGTTCTACTGTATTGTTTAGGGAATAATGACAAGAAAAAATAGTCTGTACATGCTTAAGTTACGAGTGCTGGAGAGAGAACTTCTGCGTCTTCCCGATCCGCGGTTGGTTGAATCCGTGCATGTGGAATCAGCGGATGAGGAGGGCCGACTGTATTTAATTTTTTAAATCTGATAGTATTTCTGCACAAAATGTTATTCTCAGGCCTGTACTTCAAAACCTTGATCTGTATTCCTCCTCTGCAACTGGATCCTTCCATTCCTCTTTGGGAGCCTACAGTCAGTGCGGATTAGTAATAACATTTTCTCCTTGCTGACAGTCGAACACAGGTGTACCTCCAGGATCTGTGCTTATCAGTGCTTTACACCCTCTACCCTCGTAGCTGTATGGCTAGGCACAGCTCAAACGCCATAAAAAGAAGTAGCAATAGTGGAGGGAAGTGTATGGTTGTGCACTTTGGTAGAATGAATGAAGGCATAGTTTATTTTCTTATTGGGGGAAAATTAAAAAATACGAGGTACAAAGGGACTTGGGAGTCCTTATGCAGGATATATTTTGCAGGTTGAATTGGTGGTAAGGAAGGCAAATGCAATGTTTCATTTTGAAAGACTAGAATAAAAGATGCTGAGGCTTTATAAGACATTGGTCAGACCGAACATGGAGCAGTTTTGTGTCCCTTTTATAAGAAGAGATGTGCTGGTATTCAAGAGGGTCTAGAGGAGATCCACAGGAATGATTCCAGGAATGAAAGGTTCACATATGAGGGGTGTTTGATATTTCTGGGCCTGTATTCTATTGGAATTTAGAAGAATGACAGGAGAATACATTGAAACCTATTGAATATTGAAAGGCCTAGACAAGCTAGATGTGGAGAGGATGTTTCCTATAGTGAGTGAGTCTAGGAACAGGGGACACAGCCACAGAGTAGAGGGATGGCCATTTAGAACAGAGGTAAAAAGGTATTTCTTAAGCCAGAGGGAGGTGATTCTGTGGAATTCATTGCTGTGGATGGCTGTGGAGGCCATGTTATTGAGTATATTTGAAGTATAGTTTAATGGATTCTTGGATAGTGAGTGTGTCAAAGAATATGGGGATAAGGCAGGAGAATAGGGTTGAGAGGGATAATGAATCAATCATGATGGAATGGCAAAACAGACTTATGGTTTTATACGTTTGCCAATGACACCACTGTTCTAGTTAGAACAGACAGCCACAAAGAGCTGTAGAGGAATACAGCTCTTATTCCTTATGTAGAGGAAAGCCATTCGGCTTTACAATTCAACCGCCAGGGGTATTCCTTATGTAGAGGAAAGCCATTCGGCTTTACAATTCAACCGCCAGAGGTAAGATATGTTAAAGTGCCGGGGTTAGGACTGAGCTTAAGTTACCATTCAATGTATTTTAGTAAACTATTTAAGAACTTTTTAAAAGCTATTTATTAATGCTTTTTGAGAGGGTGATCTTAGATGCATATCATATTTATACTGAGTTAGGTATTGTATGTAATTAGTTTTGCTACAATAAGTGTATGAGACATTGGAAAAAATGTTGAATTTCCCCATGGGGATGAATAAAGTATCTATCTATCTAAGATAGAATGGCTGGTTGAGTGGTGTCCCAAAGACAACAATGCACTCAACAGCAGCAACACCAAGGAATTGATTGTGGAGATAATGAAGGGGAAGTTGGGAGAACACACACACCAGTCCTGATTGAGGGGTCAGCGGTGGAAAGGATGGGTAGCTTCAAGCTCCTGGGTGTCAACATTTCAGAGTATCTATCTTGGATCAAACACATTGACTCAATCACGAAGAAGGCACACCTGCAGCTCTACTACTTTAGGAGTTTGAAAAGATTTGTGTGTTAGCAAAGACTCTTGCTAATTTCTATAGATGTATTGTAGAGAGCATTCTGTTTGGTTGTGTCATAGGCTGGTTTGGAGGCTCCAATGCAGAGGGTTGTAGACTCAGCCAACTCTATAATAGGCACAAGCTTCCTCATCAAGGACATCTTCACTAGGTGGTGCCTCAGGAAGGTGGTATCTGTCACTAAGTGCCCTCACTATCTGCAAATGCTCTCTTGTTATTACCATTGGGTAGATCTCAGGAGCCTGAAAATTCTCACTCAGCATTTTAGTAGCATCTTCTGAATGGTCCATGAACACAATTTCACTATTCCTCTTTTGCACTATTTATTTATTTATTTATTTATTTATCTATCTATTTATTTATTTATCTGTCTGTCTGTCTGTCTGTCTGTCTGTCTGTCTGTCTGTTTGTTTGTTTGTTTATTTAGTAACTTGTAATAATTTTTAAGTCCTGCCATTTTTATGTCATTTTATACTGCTGCCACAAACAACAAATTTTTCTGACTTATGTCAGTGATTATAAATCTGATTCTGGCATTCTCCATCATTTAGCTTCTAGCCTAGTGACATATGTACCTCCTTAGTATTTCATTATAATTTTATTCAGTATTTGGAATATTAATTTTATTGGTAGTTTCAATGTAGCAAATTAATATGCCATTTTCACCCACTTTCTTTGCTAGCTGCTGACATTATTCTTCGATTACTGGTTATACATTGTTCATCCAGCCCATTCCTCATACCCAGTGTCTAGAGGACTTTGGAATCAAACTCTAATTCCAAAATGCACACGAGCCATTAGTTGCTTGTCAGCTTGACTGTCTTCCACCATCCTGACATATTAGTTGACTGGTATACCAAGTCTGAGAAACTAAAGATCAGAGTAATTCATGGAATGGAATTGATTACTGGATTTTGGCCACAAGCCATTCTCTGGCATAACATTGATAAATACTTCATTACTGAACTGAAGTATCACTGTATATAATACATTGTAAATCAGTGCTGCATCATAGTAATTGCCTAATAGTATATAATCTATACTGAGCTCAGAGCAGTGAAGTAATTAATTAAAAGATGTCACATAATGCAACACAAGACAGGTGAAGCAATTATCTAATAGCTTACTATTGGAATAATCTAGGTCTGTACATTGTGCTACCATATCAGCCAGCTTCATACATCACTCCTTCAAGGCAAAAATTTGTATTCACTTTCCATCTTGCTGTCACAGGAGATGGACTGGCATATCTGAAAAAGGAAAAACTCGCATAGAAAATGTTGCTTTTATGGGTTGTGACAAGGAAATAGATGCCAGATAATAGGTTTTGCTTAGCCATGTATTTCACAGAGCTGTAAACAAAATAATTCCATAGTTGCAATGCTTAAATATCTAAGAATAATTTAGAATTTAATTTATTATTTTGTACCACACAGTTGAATTTTCTCTATATTTTGGAGGAGAAAATTGCAGGAAATGCTGAGAGTCGAGCTGATGGTGGGGTGGGATGTGATCAGCTCCAAATTTGACTAAGTAGGGCAGGGCAGTAGATGTAGACAGGAGCTTGCATACCATGTTCTGGATTGACTATGCAAGTAGATAGAGTGCTAAAGAATTGAATTGAATTGTCTTTATTTCTTACATCCTTCACGTACATGATTAAAGATCTTTACATTACGTCACCATTTAAATGTGCAATTATGGTAATTTATAATAAACAGAACAGTCAATGTAATATAGAATACACTCAAATCAGCATGAGTTCATCAGTCTGATGGCCTGGTGGAAGAAGCTGTCCTGGAGTCTTTTGGTCCTTCATTTTATGCTGCCGTACCACTTCCCAGATGGTAGCAGCTAGAATAGATTGTGTTTGGGATGGCTTGGGTCCCCAGTGATCCTACAGGCCCTTTTTACACACCTGTCCTTGTAAATGTCCTGAATCATGGGAAGTTTTCAACTACAGATGTGCTGGGCTGTCCGCACCACTCTCTGCAGAATCCTACGATTAAGGGAGGTACAGTTCCCAAACCAGGCAGTGATGCAGCCAGTCAGGATGCTCTCAGTTGTGCCCTGTAGAACGTTCTTGCATTCATTGCTTGAGGCATTGAGTGTAAGAGTCAGGAAATCATGTTGCAGCTATATAAAACTTTGGTTAGGCTGAATTTAGAATATTGTTTGTGGTGTTGGTTTCTGCATTACAGGAAGGATGTTGTGGAGGCTTTGGAGAGGGGAAGAAGTTGTTCACTAGCTGCTTGGATTAGAGGGCACTGGCTATAAATAGAGGTTAGACAAACCTGGATTGTTTGGTCTGAGCTTTAGAGGCTGAGGAGAGACCTGATTGAAGTATATAAAATTATTGGAGGCATAGGAAGATAGTTGGACCTTTTTTTTTCTCTGCCCTGCTCCCCCCCCCCCACCCCCCAGACAGGTATGCCAAATACTAAAGGACATAGCTTTAAGGTGAGAGGAGGAACGTTTAAAGGATATGTGTGGTGTATAGGTGTCTTGCACAAGCTGCCAAGGGAGATGGTGGAAGCAGACATGATAGTGCCATTTAAGAGGCATTTTGACAGGCACATGAACCTGCAGAAAATGAATGAAAATAGATCAGACTTAGTTTAATTTGTGAAAATGACCAGTACAAAGATGGTTGGCTGAAGGGCCTGTTCCTGTGTTTTGCTGTTCTATGTTTTATATTTGAAATAAATGAAAAGGTAGAAGTGATGAGTTCCCAGTTCTGATAACAGCTTATCAGTTAGAGTACAGTTACATACCTCTTAAAATTCTTACCTGTTTACAAGAAAAAATTTGCAGATGCTGGAAGGCCGCTTCATCAAGCACCTGTGAAGTGGGAAGAAGCGGGATCTGCCAGTGGCCACCCATTTTAATTCCACTTCCCATTCCCATTTCGATATGTCAGTCCATGGCCTCCTGTACTATGAGGCCACACTCAGGATGGAGGAAAAACACTTTATATTCCGTCTGTGTAGCCTCCAAAGTGATGGCATGAACATTGATTTCTCAAACTTCAGGTCATGCCCCCCCACCCCACCTGCTTCACCATTTTCCATCCCCGTTTCCCTCTCTCACCCTATCTCCTTGCCTGCCCATTGCCTCCCTCTGGTGCTCCTCCCCCTTTTCTTTCTTCCACGGCCTTCTGACCTCTCCTATCAGACTCCTCCTTCTCCAGCCCTGTATCTTTCACCAATCAATTTCCCAGGTCTTTACTTCATCCCTCCCCCTCCCAGTTTCACGTATCCCCTCCCCAAACTTTTAAATCCACTCCTCACCATTTTTTCAGTCTTGCGGAAGGATTTCAGGCTGAAACATTGACTGTACTTCTTTCCATAGATGCTGCCTGGCCTGCTGAGTTCCTCCAACATTTTGTGTTGCCAGTTTACCATCCTTTTTTTTGTTTATGCATTGGTTATTTATAAAAGTATCTGGAAACATTGCACTCCTAAATGATAACAGTTCTTCCTTAAGTGATCACTTGGCAATGATTGCAGGCAAGCTAGCACACATTGAATGAGGTTGTAAATCATTATACTGATGCTTAGTTAACATTTTTTTTCAAATTGCTAATTAAGCGAGGGGATGTTATTACAAGATAAAATTGCCAGGCATAGCTGAACTGATAGGGTGCTGCAGGTGCATTGCTCTGCATTCTGTAATGGTTGCCAAATAATTGTCTGATTGACTACTCTCTTGGCTTCTTTTACACAATTCCTGGCATTTTTCTCAATTTTGTTGATAATTCTGATGGGAGTCATGAAATTTATATCTTCTCCATACAATTCCTGCTTTCCCACCTCAACAGAAATGTTGAATGAATACAGTGATTATGTTGTGGGAGGCAAACCTTGTGATCTGTGTGTGAGCACACTCCCCCACTCTTTTGTGATTTTGTTTTTAACGTGGGTTGACTAACTAAGTACAAACAGCAACTAACAGTATCCGAATGCAATTTAATGCAGGAATATTTTAAATTGTGATTTTGGTTTGAAATGCTCTGAAACTCTTAATATCACTGAGAAAAAATACTGTTTGACAACTTCTATCAGATTTGTTGTTGTGTCTCTTCACCTCTTCCCCCACCCCCATCTTCCAGGCGTGCGGGATCATCCTCAGCATTGTGTAAATAGCAGTACCCTCTAGCCCAATCTTCAACAAGAGATTTTCTGCTCTCTGTGATTAACTTTTCAAAATACTCTTTTTTTACATATTCTTTTGCTTGAACTCCTGAGTCTATTAATACTGCAGAATATAATTACATTTTAACACACATATCTTGCCTGTCACAATGCATTTCCACTGTGTTATACTTCAGATACCACACTATCATATTATCCTTCACTTATTTTCCCATTTAGTAAATCATGTTTTTCAAGATTTGCAAATAGCTAATCAAAAATCAAGATTAAATGAGTCAAACCAAAAGCTGTTACAAACATGAAAATATTTAAAATTGGGTAATTTTGGAAGCATTTACTCCCCCCATAAAAATTATTTACATTAGTGCTTAACTTCTTGAAGTCTGTTTCACCAAATGGCATCAATTTCAGTCAATAGCCCAGGGGATGAAGCTGTTGTTTTTTTGCCTCCTATACTGTGACTGAAAGAAGCTGAATAGGCTTGAGGAATGTGAATATAATTCTCCAAGACTGATCAGTAAAAATTCTTTTCCTTTGAAATACAAACTGTATCCCCCTGGTTGAAGGGATTTCTATGCACTGTTGCCTTTTTAGATAGACAAGATTATCAGCTTTTAGATGAGCTTGATTTTTCATCAGGAGTTGACTATTATTTCACTTTTATATTAATGAAAACAACCATTTAATTTGCATTGTAATTGCTGCTTGTGATACCAGCTGATCAGGTCTACAAATAGTTTAACCGCTGATAATTGAGATTCAGTGATGCAGTTGCATCTTAGTATACAGTTTTTAAGCTTTACCTTATCCCCACACAGATCCAAGCTTTAAAAAGTGCAATTATTTGCAAGCAGTAGAAATTGTTTTGTGACTCTGAGCGTTTTAAATTTTTAACATCTATCTCTGTTCAGTGGAAGTTGGGTTCATCCAAAGTCCTGCTGTGTGTGTCTTACCTTGTACCAGGTCCCATTTCCCATTACCCTTTAGATTTGTTGACCTGCATTGCTGTATAGGCATTGTCTTGACCTTAATAAAGCAAACTACTGGAAGACCTTAGCAAATTCTGCAGCATCTGTGGAAGTAAACAGATGGTTGATGTTTTGGGCAACAGGCACAAAATGCCAGAGGAACTCAGGCTAGGCAGCATCTATGGAAAAAAGTACAGTCAACGTTTTGTGCCGAAACCCTTCAGCGGGACTGGAGAGAAAGGCTGAGGAATAGATTTGAAAGGTGGGAGGAGGGGAGAGAGAAACGGCAGGAATAAGTGAAACTTGGAAGGGGAGGGATGAAGCAAAGAGCTAGGAAGTTGATTGGTGAAGGAGACAGAAGGCCATGGAAGAAAGAAAAAGGGGGAGGAGGAGCACCTGCGGGAGACAATGGGGGGGCAAGGAGATAATATGAGAGAAGGAAAAAGGGATGGGAAATGGTGGGTGAGGTGGAAGCATGACTGGAAGTTTTGAGAAATCGATGTTTATGCTATCAAGTTGGAGGCTACCCAAACGGAATGTAAGGTGTTGTTCCTCCAACTTAAATGTAGCCTATCTCAACAGTGGAGGAGGCCATGGACAGACATATCTGTATGGGAAGTGGAATTAAAATGGGTGGCCACTGGGAGATCTTGCTTGTCTTGTCAGAAGAGCATAGATGCTCAGCGATGTGGTCTCCCAATCTACGTCGGGTCTCACTGATAAACAAGAGGCCACACTGGGAGCACTGAAAACAGTACATGAGCCCAACAGACTCACAGGCGGAGTGTTGCCTCGCCTGGAAGGACTGTTTGGGGCCTGAATGGTAGTGAAGGGGGTGGTGTAGGGGCATGTATAGCACTTGTTCCGCTTGCAATGATAGGTGCCAGGAGGGAGATCAGTGGGGTGGGATGAATGGGACAAGGGAGTCGCGTAGGGAATGATTGCTGCGGAAGGCCGAAATTGAGGCCGGAGGGGAAGGGAAAGATGTGTTTGGTGGTGGGATCCAGTTGAAGGTGGCGGAAGTTTCAGAGAATTACGTGCTAGACACGGAGGCTGATGTGGTGGTAGGTGAGGACAAAGGAACCCTGTCCCTGGTAGCGTGGTAGGAGGATGGGGTAAGAGCAGACGTGCGTGAAATGGAAGAGATGCAGTTGAAGCAGCATTGATGCTGGAGGAAGGGAAGCCTCTTTCTTTGAAAAAGGAGGACATCTCCATCGTTTTAGAATGAAAACCCTCATCCTGAGAGCAGATGTGGTGGAGATAGAGGAGTTGAGAGAAGGGGATGGCATTTTTTACAAGTAGGGTGAAACGAGGTATAGTCCAGGTAGCTGTGAGAGTCCATTGGTTTATAATAAACATCGGTGGATAAGTTGTCTCTGGAGATAGAGCCAGTGAGATCGAGAAAGGGAAGGGAAGTGACAGAAATGGACTGGGTGAATTTGAGGACAGGTTGGAAGTTGGAGGCAAAGTGGATGAAATTGAAGAGTTCAGTGTGGGTGCAGGAAGCAACAACAATGCAGTCATTGATGTAGTGTAGGAAAAGTACGGGATGGTCACCAGTGTCCGCTTGACACATAGACTGTTCCACGTATTCGACAAACAAGCAGGCATAGCTGGGACCCATGCGAGTGCCCATGGCTACCCCCTTTGTTTGACGGAAGTGGGAGGACCCAAAGGAGAAATTATTTAGAGTGAGGACAAGATAGAGGAGAGTAGTGGTGGAGGGGAATTTGTTGGGTCTGGTGTCCAGAAAGAAATGGAGAGTTTTGAGGCCTTTCTGGTAGGGGATGGAGGTGTATAGAAAAACCCCGCACCGGTTGATGTTTTGGGTTGAGACCCTGTCAAAGAGAAGAAGAGAACTTCATGATTCTCCATCTGTTGTTTCAACTGTTTTTCATCAATATTCTTACAAGACTGTACAAGATTTAGTACCAGGTCCATGTGTTTTTCCTTTGTACAATTGCTTGAACCTACCAACCTCTCTGTTTAACCCCTCCCTCTCATTACTGTATACTGGTAATCTTCTCTACCTAACAATCCATATGCATGGTCTTGACCTAATACTTTGACCATCCCTTGCTTCTACAATTACTGCTTGACCTGCCAAGTTCCTTCAGTGACTTTATTTTTGTGTAACACCCTGGTTAAGATATTTACTGCTATGCTGTAGGTATTTCATTTTAGCGGTTCTGTAAGAGCAGTCTGTTATGCTGTTGGCAAATCTTTAGCTTTGGTTTGAGCTAAAGATAAGTGGCAATGTTGTTTAACTTGGGAATGTTGTGTCAACCAATTAGGATGGTGGAATTGGGAGAAGGTTCTAGAGAATGCGGGGCAGAGGTTTTTGTGACGAACACTAGTGTGGGTTGAGATCATGATGGCAGGAGCTGGAAGAAGACAGGAGGGAAGATGCCTGAGGATGCCATCCCTGTTGCAGAAGTGCTTTGTGGAGATGAATGACTTCAAGGAGGAAGGACCAATACTATTGTGGGAGAGCCAGTTTGTTCGAGATGGATTTTGAGTGTCATTCAGAATGTGGTGTGTGCTTTCACACAGATCATGGGTCCTGTGCATGATTTAAAGACAACTTCAAGATGAACTCCAACTTGTGTGCACATTTGATCTGGGTTAACTGTAATGGGCCCTTTTAATTTTTTTTCTTTCTTCTAACTGTTTGGTAAAGCTGACATTTGTAGATACGTATACTTTCTTTATAATTGTATGCAGTATATGATCTGTTATTTCTTGCTGACAGTCAAATGCATGGGGGCAGTATTTACACAGTATTTGCACAGATCAGGGTTCAGGTAGTCAAGACATCCCAACTTCCTGGTCTTTGTGGGACCCTAGATTCACCCTTGAGAAAGGTGGTTTTCTCACTGCTGAATCCAGTGGCTGTTAATGAGGGGCTAATGAACCAAGTCTCTAGAGATGTCCAGTAGAAAGTGGTTTCATTTGTTCCAGGTGCTACAATGTTAGGAACACTGCATTAATTTGTTGAGGAAGCTAAAAATATAATTCAAATGAAGTCTCACCATCTTGATCATGCAGCATATGGTTCTTTGGAATGGATACAACCTGGTTTGGTACAAAATAAGTTTTATGTTATTTCACTAAGCATTATCCTGACCACTAAAATACTATTTTATACATCCCAAGCAGCTAAATTGTTTTTCAAATATGAATCTCAGAACAAATTGTGAGTATACTCTGACCTCTATTATCTCAGGATAACTTCAGCACTTTGTAGCTCCTTCAGAAATCTGTGGAACTCTGAAAATTACCTGTTATTGAGTGCAAGATTCTCTGTTAAGGCTGTCTTTGAAGCTTTCCAAAGGTTTAAACCTAAGCAATAGAGCTTCAAAATGTATACACTTTGAATCTGGCAATGCATAATTCTATCGATGTTGGGAGTGACCAGTCTAAAGAAAGCAGTAACAGATTGCTAGGAGGTGTGCTGGTGAGAGGATGAAGCAATCAATTGGTATTCTCCAGCAGTATCACATTTTAAATTGAAGGGACTTTAAAAATTCTTTTGTAGAATGGTTACTTGTTTACAATGCAAAGTTGCTGGTTGAACAAATCTCTGATTTTTTTCAATCAAAAATAAATATTGCCAACAACATTCCTAAACAATGAATTTAGTACTTAGTTATGTTGAGGTGCATATAATTGTTATAATTTTGAATACCAATTACTATAATATGTATTTAAAATTTTTGTAGGGCATCATTGTTGAGTAAAGTTTTATGCTGAGTTAGATAAGGAGGTGTGATGGGGGACAAAGAAATGGCAGATGAACTTAACAGGTACTTTGCATCTGGCTTCACTGTGGAAGACACTAGCAGTGTGCCAGAGGTTGGTGAGTGTCAGGGAGCAGGAATGAGTGATATTGCTATTACAAAGGAAAAAGTGCTAGTCAAACTCAATGATTTTAAGGTGGATAAGTCACCTGGACCAGATAGACTATATCCCAGAGTCCTGAAAGAGGTTGCAGAAGAGATAATGGATGAGAATGAGGGGTAGGATAATGGATAATGGAGATGATTGGTCATGATCTTTCAAGACTCACTTGATTCTGGCACAATCCTGGAGGACTGGAAAATTCCGAGTGTCATTGCTCCCTTTAAGAGGGGGAGGAAGACAAAAGAAAGGAAGTTATAGGTCCGTTAGTCCAACCTCAGTGGTTTGGAAAGTGTTGGAGTCTATTTAAGGATGAGTTTTTGAGGTACCTGGAGACTAATGATAAAATAAATCAAAGTCAGCATAGTTTATGTAAAGGGAAATCTTGCCTGACAAATCAGTTCTTTGAGGAGGTAGCAAGCAGGGTGGACAAAGGAGAGGCAGTGGATGTCACTAACTTGGATTTTCAGTAGGCCATTAATAGTGTGCCACACATGAGGCTGCTTAACAAGATAAAATCCTATGGCGTTACAGGAAAGATATGAGCATGGATAACAGAATGGCTACAGGCAGGAGGCAGCAAGTGGGAATAAAAGGGGCCTTTTCAGGTAGGCTGCCGGTGACTAGTGGTGTTCCTCAGGGGTCAGTACTGGGACTGCTACTTTTCACATTGTTTGTCAGTGATTCAGATAATGGAATTGATTGTTTTGTGGCAAAGTTTGCGGATGATATGAAGATAGATGGAGGGTTAGGTATGCTGAGGAAGCAATGTGATTGCAGCATGAATGATACAAATTGGAAGAATGGGCAAAGAAGTGGCAGATGGAATACAATGTAGAGAAGTGTATGATAATGCATTTTGGTAAAAGGAACAATAGTGTGGACTATTATTCAAAGGGGAGAATGTTCAAACATCAGAGGTGCAGAGGGACTTAGGAGTCCTCGTACAAGACTCCCAGAAGGTAAATTTACAGGTTGAGTCTACGGTAAAGAAGGCAAATGCAATGTTGCCAATTATTTCAAGGGGCATAGAATATAAAAGCAAGTAGATAAATGCTGAGCTTTTATAAGACACTAGTCAGACTGCACTTGGAGTGTTGTCAACAGTTTTAGGTCCCATATCTCAGAAAAGATGTGTTGTCATTGGAGAGAGTCCAAAGGAAGTTCATGAGGGTGAGTCCAGGGATGAAGTGCGTTTGGCAGCTTTAGACCTGTACTCACTGGAACTTAGAAGAATGTGAGGGCATCTCATTGAAACCTACTAAATGGTGAAAGAACTAGATAGGGTGGATGTGGAGAGGGTGTTTTCTATGGTGAGGGTTTCCAGAACTAGAGGGCGCAGCCTCAAAATTGAGAGGCGACCCTTTAGAACAGAGTTAAGGGGGTATTCTTTTAGCCAGAGTAGTAAATCTGCAGAATGCACTGCCACAGACTGCGGGGGAGGCCAAGTCAGTGTGTATATTTAAAGTGCAAGTCGATCGTTTCTTGATCAGTCAGGGCGTCAAAGGATGTGACGCGAAGGCAGGTGTATGGGGTTGAGTGGAATCTGAGATCAGCCATGATGGAATGGTGGAATGGACTTGATGGGCTGAATGGCCTAATTCTGCTCCAACATCTTAAGGTCTTATGTTCTGTTAGGCAGAGACTAAATTCTTCAACACAGACTGATTTTATGAACAACTTAAAAAAGGAAAGGGTGATGAGGTTTAAGGAGGGAATTGAGAGCACTGCTTAGGCAAAAAGAAGCCTGTCCTTTTTAAATTATACTACTTTGGCAAAATACTTAAGATAAGTTTATAGAGTCTTGGAGCTAAACAGCATGGAAACAGGCCCTTTGGCCCAGCTCACCCAAGCTGACTGAAATGCCTACCTAAGCTAGTCCAATTTGCCTGTGTTTGATCCATATCCCTCTAAATATTTTCTATCTGTATACATGTCCCTGGATGGTGGTGACTGGTTTAAATGCCATGGGAGGGGAAGTTGGGTGTGGAGGGCTCACCAAATCAATGAGCTGCAAAGAGACTGGACCTTGCGAAAAGCAAGAACGAATGTGGAGGAGAAGAGGTGGTGGGATTACATTGCAGCCAGTAGAAATGACAATGAAATACAAACTAGAGGAACAGCACTGTGTATTCCACCTTGGTAGAATACAGTACTGTGGCATGAACATTGATTTCTCTAATTCCAGGTAATTCTGTTCCTTCATCACCCCCAACCTACCCAGGGCCTCTTGCACACCCCTTCTTTGCCACAGCCACCCTCATCCAACTCCTTCCAGGTGAACTGTTGCCTCTGTTGCTCTTTCAACAGATACAGCCTGTCCTGCTGAGTATTTCCAGTGTTTTCTGTTTTATTTTAGATTTCCAGCATCTGTACCTTATTGATTTTCAGATTCTGATATCGTTTGGCCTCTGTTGTTAATGAGGAATTTCGGTGACTTTTGGCTGTAATAACTAAAATTTAATGTTTCATGGAACATTATGAAGAAATGTGTAGAAGGATTCATCATATACTAAAATACTTAAGTTTTTTAAATGAAGTTTTTACAGCTCATTTCTAGTGTTATATATCATGGTGATGTAAATCATCCTAGTTTTTAGCTACCTTTTAACAAGTTGATTATCTGATCAAATACTTTTCGTGCCACAGCTCCGACAGCTGTAATAAAAGTTATTTATCGTTTTTCTTTCTCTCATGCAGTATCTGCTAGATGTAATTTTAAGGAATTATGATAAGAAAGTAATGCTCATAACCTGGATGATTATCAATGCTCATTCTAATGCTTGCATTTATGTATGAATTCTGTTGCTTTTTATCCTGGAGTATATTGGAAGGTCATATTGGGCTTCTGCAGTATACGTCTCCACAAACATAGCAGAGTCCTAGAATTACAAGTGGTAATTTAATGTACAACTCATATAATTCTGGTTTTATATTGGAGAATATGAACCCTTAAAAACAACAAACTGCTTTGATTACATTCATTCACACTTATCTTCAATTGACAAGCTCATCCCTGAGTGAAAAGATTGTAGATTCAAGATTGAATGCAAAAACGTATGAAGGCTTCACTCAGAGATGGCATCCTCCAGACTAGATGTTAAACCAAGTCCCATCTCATTCCTTATGTGAATATAACTGGTAGGTGAGGGGTATGTGGTTAATGCAGATGCTCTGACACACTATTGATGTGCAAGTGCTGTGATTATTGGTCTTGAAAGTAAACTGCATGATGACTCAATTGCAAAGCCTGCTGTCAACTTCTTTTAGAGTTTTGTTGTCCAATTTTACTGGCGTCCTCACTCAAAGGTGAGTTAATTTCAGTTAAATTTTGCGAGGTATATTAGAAGGTGTTCGATTTTAATTTGTGGCTTTAAAATAAGCTTTAGCTTCAGGAGGAAGACCCATTTCAATACTGAATGTATGACTTCAGTTGGCTTTTCTCTTGATATACCGCTTAGCTTACGTGGCTGCTGTGGAGGACTCCAGGTTAAGCTGAAGTGCAGGGTCTCAGGTTCCTTCTCCCTAATGTTCTCCTGGCTAATGTTCAGTTTCTGGAAAATAACATTGAAGACCTCAGAGAAAGACTGAATTACCAGAGTGTCATTGGGGACTGTAGTGTACTGTGCTTTGCAGTGATATAGCTTGCTCCCAGGATTCTGGACAGAGCACTGCAGCCCGAGGACTTCACCATCCACCACATGGACCAACGGCATCATCAACTGAAGGAAGATGCTGAGGCATTTGCTTCTTGATTAACTCCTCATGGGGATCATACATAACCGTTCTGTCTCAGTACTGCTCTCACAACCTAGAACATCTGGCAGTCAGGTGCTGTCCGTTCTATCTGCTGATGGATTTCTCTGCTGCCATTGTGGTAATGGTGTACATTGCACCCCTGGCAAATGTTAAACTGGTACTGGAAGAGCTGAGAATTGTGATCAACAGTCACTAGGTAGTGCACCCTGAAACCTTTCTGATCATTATGGGGACTTCCATCAGGCCAGCTTTAAGAAGTCTGATAAACTGCCACCAACGTGTCACTTGTAGAATCTGAGAAGTCAACACACTCGATCAAATGCGCTGGCGTCCACATTTTGGAGCGTCCAATCACACGGCTGTACTGCTACTCTCAACTCATAGGCAGAGACTGAGGACCAGAGCATCAGTGGCGAGGACTGCTAACATATCGTCAAGGGAGGCAGCAAAGGGTTTATAGGACCGCTTTGAATTGATGGACTTAGCCATACTCAGGAATTGATTTTCAGATCTTAATATGTCACGACTGTCACTGACTTCATCAAGGCCTGCGTGGATGAGTATTTACCTTTTGAGAACATACCAAGTTTTCCCAAACCAGAAGTCCTGGATGCAACAGTATGTTGAGAGCTAGACCTGTGGTGATCGATACCGGCAATCCAGAATCCTACAAGGGGTCCAGGTACAACCTCTAGAAGGCTATTGTGAGAACAAAGACAATTCTGTGGGACACAATTGAATGTAAAATGGCTTTTGCAAGGTTTGCATGTTATTACATTTTATAAGGAGAAGCCAACAGCATAAGTGGTAGTGATTCTTCACTCCCTGTTGAACTCAATGCCTTTAATGCCCGCTTTGAAAGGGAAAATAACACCACACCTGTGTGAATTCTACAGCATTCAATGACCCTATAATATTTATCTCCAAGGCCAATGTCAGAACATCCCTCTAAGGGGTGAATTCTTACAAAATGTCAGGCCCAAAGGTGTACCAGGTCAGGTACTGAAAATCGGTGCTGACCAACTGGAGTGTTCAAGGAAACTTCAGTTTCTCACTGCTGTGGTTTGAGGTTCGCATCTGCTTCAAAAGGACAGCAATCATGCCAGTGCCAAGAAGAGCAAAGTGAGCTGCCTGGATGATTATGGAGATTTAGCACTCATATCTGGCATAATGATGTGTTTTGAGAAGTTGGTTATAACTGGAGTTACCTCCTGCCTTCCAGGATTTACTTTGATTCTTGCTTCTCCCCTAGTCTTGTCTTCTTTCTCTCTCTTTATCTTGCACACAATCTCTTTTTCTTTCTCAAATTTCTTTTCTCTCTCTTACTCCCTTCTCTTCTCACTCATGTTCTTTCTATCTCTTCTCTCCTTTTCAACTTCTTGTCTTTCTTTTTCCCGTCTTCCTTTTTCTTTTAGTTTGTTGTGAATATCTCTGAATTTGCTAATTTCTTGAGAAATTAGGTGTTTATCCTCTTCCATTTCTATAGCACTTATGTCATTCTCCTCTTCCTTTTCCTTTTACTTCTTTTAAGGATGTTCATCTTGGTTTTAAGAAGGTGCATTTAGTTCACTGAAGTAATTTCTTATTAATCCTTTTATTACTCCCTTTTTGATCGGATCTCTCCTCTTAGTTTCCTCATCCGCAGCATCATCTGATGAATCATTTATTTGCATCTCTTCATTGTCTCCTTTTCTTTTTAGTCTTTGCATCTGCTTTTAGTTTTTCATCTCCCACTTGAAGTTCATGTAATAACTTTAGTGCACACAGAGTAGAATCTGGTTCTTTATACTCACAAAAGCCAAATGCTTGCAACCTTCCTGAAGCTCCTTGAGCTGTTATCTAACTTAAAAAGTTATTTTGCAAGTAACTACCTAATTAACATATGTTACGAACCCCGTAACTGAGTCACTTACCAGCAAAGATAGAGAGGTCCGCTGAAGTCTGATGGTATTATTTTTAAACGTTTTTATTTTTAAAGGGGCACAAAAGTAAGGTTAATACAAACATTCTGATAATATACGTCGTCAATACTCAATCTAAAGCGCGGGTATAGTAGTAATCAACAATAAGAAGTAGCTCTATCGTTTGTCTAGGGGTAAAACTATTGTCCGATGGAAATATAAAAGTCTCGCCAGTTCATGAAGGCTTTTAGCCGTTTGAGGGACCGCTGGGTGTTCACGGGTTGGAGAGAGAAAATAAACTTGCCAGCCTTTTGGACTCAAAGCGTTGAATCGGGAACGTGAGTTCCCCATTGTCAGTTCGGAATCCTTCTCGGGGTTATCAGCCACACGTGACTCCCGAACAGCTTCCCATCCTTACGGGAGCGATGAGCGATGGTGTCTCCGTCTGGGCGTCGCTGGAGTACTGCCTCCTGCAGTCTCCTTTTTATCATGACTGGCAGATTTGAAAATGTCAATCAAGGTAGGGTGATACAATCCCCACCCCACATTGCCCGAGGGTGTCCATGTCCCTGATAGCTGGCATGTACTATAGAGTTGCAATTCACACAGGTGCCTCTAAGAACAATGGTCAAATCCGTTGCATTGTCTCTCATTTCCTGGGTCCAAGACCCGAATTAATAGCGATCTTGCGATTCTCCGGAAGGAGGGGGCTGGTCCCGCACCCTTCGGCCCCTCAGAGCTGTGTTATATTCATAACACATATCATAAACTTTCTCAGATATGTTGCCTACAAAAACTGTTGTAGTTGGAACATTACTTTTGTTACTTTCACGCTTCCTCTAAGCACCATGGTCTCTCCTTGGTCCAAAATGCTTTCCAACCAGAGGCACAGAGGTTGGCAGCAGTACCTGTTGACCCACTGTTGGGCAACGGTTCCTTGTGAACAGCTTTGATATCATCCAGTACTTTTCTTAATTTGTTTTCAGTTCACTCTAATAGAAGGGATGTGGCATACAAATGGCAGATAGATTTCCAATCAAATTGTAGTTGTCTCAGCCACTCATGTCTCCACAATGCTGTCCCTCCTGTTTTTACCACATACAAGTCTAATGTGGTTTGTTGGTTTTTGTATTTTACTTTTATAAATGTCATTCCCATAGGAGTTATATTTTCTCCAGTATTAATTATTAATTGGATTTAGTTCACTATCTTTGAAATGCTGTTCAAACTCATTTTGTGAAATGACTGAAGCAGCTGAGCCAGTCCCAATTCTATTTTAATTAATTTGCTTTTCACTTCCAGTGTAAGTCATATTGTCGGTCTATTGTTATTTTGCACATTGTAAATCTCAAGGCTACGCAGTCATGTGTCTCTAATCAATATCAGATTTATTTTATCAACAGCACACAAATTGGTACTCTTTAAAACTGCATCTTGATTGCTTTTCTTTTTCTCTTCCCTATGCAGTCCATTTATTTTTGTCTGCCTAAGATGCTCTTTATATGTGACCTATTTTGTTGCATTTTCTGCATTCTGCTTTAAACCTGCATTGGTCTGATGTATGTGAGCCCCTGCTACAATGGTAACACAAATTGTTCAGCCAGGCGGTTTCTGTTTAGACATTGCAATTTTGTTTACGTTCACTTTCATTCCTGACTGCATCTCAATTGCACCTCTGTCTGCTGTTTGCATTGATAGAGATTCAACTCTTTTAAATGTGAGTTAGGAGCTGTTTTTGAATGCTTTCTTGCAAGATTCCACAAACTAAATGATCTCTTAGTACATCATTAAGCCCATTATTCAATTGACAATGCTCAGACAATCTCTTCATTTCCGCCACATACTCTCCTTCCTTTTGATCCACTTATGAAACTTAAAGCTTTGTGCAATCAACAGCGGCTTCGGTTCTAAGTGTTCTTGTATTATTTTCTCGATATCAGCAAAGCTCATTTTGGCTGGTTTGGTTGGAGCAGTTAAACTCTGCAATAAACTGTATGCCTTTAAAGCCAATGCACTAGGCAGAACTGCCTCTTGTTTCTCATTGGCTACTCCATGTATTTTAAAATACTGTTCAATCTATTCTGTATACAATATCCAGTTATCAATTGTGTAATCCTTCTGATGTAGCTAGCATTTTCTGCTTTTTAAAAAAATTATCACCTGGTACTTACTCTCCCCCGCCCCCGCCCCCTCTGCCCCTGCTCCCTCTCCCCTGCCCTCTCTATTCTTCCGTTTTCTGCTTTTTAAAAAAAACTCAAAGGAAATGTTTTGCACTTTTTTTTAAACTCAACTGTTTCTCGTCATGCTCTTTTTTAAACTTGAGCATCCTGTTGTGCTTCAACAGGTAGTAGCCACCTGAGGTTCATTTAAAACTTATTCGTTGCCACTGTTATGTTTTGTAACTCCAAAACAAAAACTAATTGAAAGGAAAACATGAGAGCTGGGAATGCGAGTCTAACTTTGTCTTTACTTTTAGCAAAAAAGAATGCTTCATCAAACAACATTTTAACAATATTGCTGAAACATTAAATACACGGCACTGTCCACCATCAGATTTCATGATTGGTACTTCATTATTCCTTAATTCATAGTAATATTATGTCTTTGCACTATGCTACTGCTGCAAAACAGCAAATTTCATATTATATAAGACTGTGATAATCTGATTCTAAACTGCAGAGGACTGCATTCACATCATAGTCTGTAATCCATTGTCCAATACACAAGTCTGAGGTGTTATTATCATCTTGATCTGCAGTACATAATGCTGACTCCCTGTTAGTGTTCCACCTTTAGCACTGTAATAAATTGGAGGCTACTTAGTAGTGACGTAGAAGATGTGGGTAAATGCTGCCTTGGGAAATGTGCTATTAATGATTTAATTATGCTTCAAAATATGGATGAGAGTGGCTGTTGTTTGAGCATAGGAAATGATTATTGATGCCACCAATGAAGTGAATAAATCTTTTAAAAATTGCATCTGTAAAAATGCAAAAATATGTGTGTACATCTGCAATGCCCATTTAAGTTACTACTGAGTCACAAAACCACTGAAACTGATGGCAAAAAACAGCCTCCAGCGAGTGCAGCTACTGGTCACTTAGAAAATAGAAATAGTTTCTGACTTGCCGGAGTTGACGCATGATTCTTTTGAGAATTTATTAAATCCATTTTAAGGTTCTTGCAGGAGTGTTTGGAAATCTTGAATTCATTCCCTCTAGAGAATACTTAAAGCTGAATAAACTAGCACAAGATGATTGCAATGAAAAGCTGTATTTTGCAGGTTTCTTTACCTGCTTTATATTTTAGTTATAGATAGATCACATGCCATTTATGAGCTGTACCATAATTTGTGCAAAATACCTATTATATAATTCCTTCTATTCTTACTATTTTTGTGATCTATGGCTCATAAGAATTGAAGCCATTCAGCTCTCATGCCTGCTCTACCATTCGGTAAGTTATGAATGATCTTTTGATTCATCGCTGCTTTCCCAAACTGACCCCATTTCCCCTGATGCCCTAAATATCAAAAAATCTAGGGATCTTTGTCTTTAATATGCATAGTTAACAACTGAGCCTCCATTGCCTTTTTGGTTGTGAAGCAAAACTTGAACACAAAGTGTTTTCATTCTCCCGAACATTACCATGGGAGAGCTGCTCTTATAAATGTTGTCTTCCAGAGCAGAAGTAAAACCAATCTCCTTGGTGTCCTAGGTCAATGTAACTTGGTGAGAGGATACAAAAGATTGAAGATGCTAGAATCTGCATCAACAAACAGTTTGTGGTGAGGGTAGTGTGGTTGTTGCAAGTGCTCTGCAGCATTGTCGATGTGGAAGCGTTTTCCCTATGGTAACTTTGATTCTGAGACCACCTAAGCTCTTTCATAATTCATTCCAGTCTCGTTTTAAGATGGTGGCTAAAGATTCATCACCCTGTGAAGAAATTTCTGATCATCTCTTTTCTGAATGCTGACTGCATATTTTAAAACTATAATGTCTTGATACTTGATATCCCAGCTCAGGGAAACAACAAATTTACATCTTCCTTGTCAGAATTGTTTCAATGAGGTCAATTCTCATTCTTCAGCACGTAGGTTTGGTGTGCATAATCGCTCCTCAAATGACAAATTCATAATCCCTGGAATCTCTCTAGTGACATTTCATTTCCTGGTTCAAATTTTTATCATCACTAAATATATTTTTCAATTTGTTTGTGTGTGTTTTTGTTTTTTTTCTGCATAACCATTGTTCATGATTTACTGTGAGCATGATACTTCATTTATTTTACTGTCATTTGAACTTTTAAACATATGTTGTACTTTCTGCAGTTTAGTCTCTTATGCCGGTGTTTACCTTGTTCTTATTAATGTCTTCATTCTGACCTGCACTTTTGAATTAAAATTATTAATCACTTATCTATGTGATCCCTGTAGGTTAGAAATTTTCATGATAAAGAAGAATAAAGGAGTGATGTGGCCAGAAGTTGTCATTGGTGACAGAAGAGGTGAATTCATCGTGAATCCTAGTCAAACGTCTGAACTGAATGAACGTTTATTAAACCTAACCTCTGAAGAACTGGTAAATAAATCAATTGAAAGCTTTGTTGCAATCTCCAATATGTATGTCTATCTGGTAAAATGGTGTAACCCTGTTTTTTTAAACACGCCATCGTTCATGATTTTCAAATTTAGAATGGTTTTTTTCTCAGTAAAACCCCTGGACTAATTTGCATTCTTACCATTTATGCATTATTATTCCAAGCTTTAGGTTGATTCATGCTTTTCCTAATGAAGAATACATTTACTAGGTAGATCACATGTGAAACTATCAGAATCTGATTATAATCTTGCATGAATTTATTGGGGTAATGTGGATCTTGAAGCATGCAGTAGAACACAGTATAGCAGCTTAATATATAAAAAAACGCTTGGTATTCTTAGTACAGGACAGGAAGTTGTACATGAAAGTTATTCTTGCCGATAAAGCAAAGGGTAAATGGTAGCAGGATGGGTTGTGGCTTTGCAAAAATAGTTTTAAGCTTGTAGTTTACCTACGAACAGTCCTTCACAGAGCCATAGGTGCTTACAGTGGAAGAAAGAAGATTAGAAAATGGACAATGTTTAAAAGTGGTCAAAGTGCTGCACCTACCCATTCACCTTCTCCCTCACCTCCATTCAGGGCCCTAGACAGTCTTTTCAGGTGAGGCAACTCTTCACCTGTGAATCTATTGGGGTCGTCTATTGTATCCAGTACTCCTAATGCGGGCTTCTCTATTTTGATGAGACTGATCATAAATTGGGGGGGCCACTTTTTCGAGCACCTCTGCTCCATCCACCAAAAACAGAATTGCCCAGTGGCCAACCATCTTAATTCCTATTTCTATTCCCATTCCCGTTCCAACATGTCATTCCATGGCCTCCACTTGTGCCACAATGTGGCCACTCTCAGGGTGGAGGAACAGCACCTCATATTCCATCTGGGTAGCCTCCAACCTGATGGCATAAACACAGATTTCTCCTTCTGGTAAACTTTTTTTCCCTCTCCCTTCCATCTTTTATTCCCCACTCTGCCCTCTTACTTCTTTTCACTTGCCCATCACCTCCCCCGGTGCCTCTCCTTCTTCCTTACTCCTATGGTCTACTCCCCTCTCTGATTCCTTCCTGCGCAATCCTTTCACCTTTCATTCCCACCTGGCTTCACCTGTCATCTTCTAGTTATCGTCCTTCCCCCCACCCCACAACTTTTTATTCTTGTGTCTTCCCCTTTCTTTTCTTGTCCTGAAGAAGGGTCTCAGCCCAAAATGCTGACTGTTCATTCCTGTAGATGCCGTCTGACCTGCTGAGTTCCAGCATTTTCCGTGTATTGTTTTGATCTCCAGCATCTGCACAATTTCGTGTGTAAAGGTGTTTCATAAGAACAGAAATTGGAACATTTGGCTTATATTTTTACATTTGATATTTAGTTATACTGAAGACAAAGTAGTAGGTGTCAAATTTCTTTATCAACATGATCTA
This sequence comes from Hemitrygon akajei, assembly GCF_048418815.1. NCBI lineage: Eukaryota > Metazoa > Chordata > Chondrichthyes > Myliobatiformes > Dasyatidae > Hemitrygon > Hemitrygon akajei. Next base: position 110,957,398 of record NC_133124.1, read on the forward strand.
ATTTAATCACTCTGTTGGCATAACAATTTTTCTCATAAGAAAGTGAGCTGTGTCCTGTTAACAAGCACCAACTTCTGCACTATGGCTTTACAAGTGTGGATTTATTATTTGTTCTAATTCTACCAATGCATCAAAGTCTGTGTCTTCTTAGAGCCTTTTTTAAACAGTGGAACAACATTAGCTGTCCTCCAACCCTCCGATACCTCACCTGCCACTAAGAATGATTTAAATATCATTCCCCTGGCCCTGAGCTCATCTGCTTTTCCTACAATATTTCTTGCATTGAAATATATACAATTCAGAACATTAATCCCACCATGCTCTACCTTGTGCTTCCTGACTTTGTCTGTGGTCTTAACAACATATCTCCACTATTACTCTACTATCTTCTTTGGCACTGTGGTTCCCAACCTCCTGCAACTCTAGTTTAAACCACCTCATGCAGCACCAGCAAACCTTCCTGCTAGGATAATAGTTCCCCTGCAGTTCAGGTGCAAACCATCTGTTCTCTACACTTGTATGATCTTCCTATTTCTGGCCTCACGAGGACATATATAGGTAGCAATCCTAAAATCACAACTGTAGAGGTCCTGCCTTTTAACTTAGCAGCTAACTCTCTGAACTCACTTTGCAGAACCTTGTTCCTCTTCCTACCAATGTCATTGGTACCTATATGGATTTGACCTTACTTACTTACTCACCTTTCCTATTTAAGAATTCAAAGGACTTGATCTGAGATGTCAAAGACCCTGGCACCTGGGTGGCAAAATACCATCCTGGAATCTCATTCTCATCTACAGAACCCCCTTTTTTGTGCTCCTAACTAATGAATTCTCTATCAATACAGCATCCCTCTTCTACTCCTCCCCTTCTGAGCCACGATCCAGACTCAGTGCCAGAGACTGATCACTATGACTTTCTTTTGCTAGGTCATTCCCTCCTCCCTCAAAGAAGTATCCCAAGTGGTGTACTTGTTGTTGAGGGGGATGGCCACAGGGGTATTCTGCACTGGCTGTTTAACCACTTTCACTGTCTTGACTGTCCCCTAGTTTCCTATGTCCTGTACCTTGGGTATAACTACTTCTCTGTCTCTCCCATCTGTCACCCCCTCAGCTGCCTGAATGATACTGGAGTTCATCCAGATCCAGCTCTGACTCCTTACTGTGGACTATTAGAAGCTGCAGCTGGAAGCACTTCTTGAAGTTGAAATCATCAGAGACACTGGAGGTCTCCCTGCCTTCCCATATCCCACAAGAGAAGCATTCAATTACCCTCCCTACTGCTCTAACAATGCAAATATAAAGAAGGAAACAATAAATAAACTAGTGAAATCTACCTACAGCCTTTTGTCTTCTCTCACTCAAGCCTCTCAGTGCTGAAACCTCAAAGAGTTAAAGTCCCAAAATCCCCAGCCTACCACTGTCCACTCCAACAAATGTCGTTCAGCTTGCCCATGCCTTAGTTTAATTTGCACTTGCTAATGAATCCTGAGCTCTGATCTCTGTTTAAATGCCAAAACTCCCACAAGGTGCTGCTTTTTAATGCACACTTGCCAATCTGAGTGAGTCACTGCTCTTGCTCCCGATCTCTGATTCGCTGCTCAAATGCTGGCCGTTGCACATCCCTACACTCAAGTAATTCTATAGATCCGCAGAAGAGAGCATGCTCACTAGCTCTCTCAGTGCTTGGTATGGTAATTACACTGCAGTGGACAGGAAGGTCTACAACGCCCAATGCATCCCTAGCACCTGCGTACCTGCCATCAATGACATGTATACAGAAAAGGGCCAGTAATATCTTTGAAGATCCCACCCACTGTGTTCATGGACTGTTAGTCCCACTCCCATCAGAAAGGGGCTACATAATAACGATGCCAGGACCACTAGAGTCAAAAACAGTTACTTTCTGCAAGCAGTAGGGCTGATCAATGCCTCCACCCACTAACCCTACCACGAATGTATTATTTCCTGTCAGTCATGGCCTAGCATCACTATATGGATAGATAGTCAATCTATGTTTCTAAGCTGTCTTATGTATTGTATTGTGTTTTTTATTAATATTGTGTTCTTTATCTTTTGTGTTTTTTGTGCTAAATTGGTTCCACATTATTTTTGAATTTACCACCTTTCTCAAATGCTTTAGACCTTTACTTATTCATTATTATTAATTGAATCTTGAACTTTCAACATTTCAAATCTGGGAAAAAGATACAGGCTATCCACTCCATCTATGCCTCTCATAAACTGAAAAACGTGTCAGGTCTCATCCTCCATGGCCCAGGGTATCGGGGACTCAGTTGTAAGTGGTGAGATGCTCACTACCAGTAACTACAAGCTGCTCCAGACCACCAGTAGGTATCTCCCCAATTCCACTGCACCTTAAGCATGGTAGCCTTTGAGCTACTTTCTGGGCTGCAAGACCACTTCAGCTTTCACAGTCCTCTCCCTCGCCTCCAACAACGCTGATATTCGGTGACTCCATCGTTAGGAACATCAAGTCAAAGCTAAGTGTGACCTTCTGTTTTCCCAGAGCTGAAGTCTCTGAACTAATGTACAAGCTCTCTTGCCTGCTAACTGACTACCTCTGTGTAAAAAGGATTGCTGTCCACTTCGGCACAAATAACATTGTTCAGCAACAATCTGAGCCTCTCAAACGTAACTTTAGTAGTCTTTGAATTTCTAAGGATGAGTGTCAAGCACATTTTTATCTCTGGACTAATTTCCATGCTAGGTCGTGGTTCTGGGCATTTTAACAGGCTCCTCAGTCTGCATGATTGGCCTTAGAGTGCCAAACTTTCGCTTCATCAACAACTTTAACCTATTTTGGGAATGCACCATATTTTTTCAAACCTGATGGTCTTCACCCAAGCAGTCTGAGCTCACGGATGCTGTCTGCAAAAATATTCCACTGCACTCTGCAAACCTATGTGTATGACTATTTACCATCAATGGTGTGTACATGATGCTTTCTTAACTACTTCCTCCTTACAGTCCAGCAGTTCTGCAAATGTTACGCATCCTATTCACTGTATAGGTGTTAACAGAAATGTCCTTCTACTCTAAACATATACCTCCCCTGTTGCACTACTCCAAGCTACTCTGTTTAAGCTGGCTTGCCTAAATGTGAGATACCTTTCAAATAAGACCTTTTTCTTAACCAATTTTATTACCTCTACAGACCTTGATTTTTATGTTCTTAACTGAGACCTGGTTAAAGCCAAAAGAACACAGCCAGTTATCTGAACTGTGTCCCTCTGACCAGGACAGTTTGTACCAAGGCCTAGTGGGTGAGGTGGTGGGCTTGTCATCATGTTGAGAAAGCATTTTAGGTGCAATCTACTGTCTGTCAACATTTTTTCAAGTTTTGAGATGAATACGCTTAGAATTTGAGGTACAGATCCCGTTTATTGCCAATGCCTGTTTTCACTCGGAATCCTCAGGGCTCTTATCCTGTCTTCAAAGGTTAATTTATTATCAAAGTATTCAACTCTGCCATTCTTCTTCCCCAGGTAGCCATGAAACAGAAAAAGAAAAGAAAGGCAGCATAATCATCAACCTCCAAATGTCCCCTCCCTGCAGTTTAAAAAAATGAGGAAGATTTGGCGTAAAACACAGAATATTAAAAAACCCTAAGATTAAAAAAAAAGGTCTGTAGTCCATGTCCTTGTCAAAAATCTAGGTAACATTCTCCGGGCACAGAGGGAGGGTTTCCCTCTCTGGTAGCAGAGCAAAAGACAGGCAACTGGTGTTCACCTCCGGCATTTGCCTCGATGTTACAATCTCCCTAATCGCTTTAATCGGCGAAATGGAGTCAAACATCGGCTTGCACCCGTCCCACGACTTGCCTGCCATGAGATTCTCGTATGCTACTTCTGCCTTCAAGAATCCTCTCAGAGACTGCAGAGTGCTGGAACAGTCAAACAATCTCGAAACAGAAAATCACAGACTCCACAACAGTTCCAAAATCACATCCAAGATGAAAAACAAACATATATTATGTAAATTCTATTACATTGAACAATGACAGGATTCTCATCTCTGGTGATTTTAGTATTCAAATTAATTATTTCTCAAATATGACCTCAATGGCAGCTGAATTCATGAGCTTACTAAGCAGGCTGTATCTTACCTAGCATGTCTCTGAGCTCACCAGTTGACTTGGAAATGCACTTGATTTAGTAATGACAAAAGGCTTAAATATTATTATTGTCTTTCTGTCTGATACCACTATCTCAGATCATTTTTGTGTACTTTTTGATGCCCTCCTGCCTGGAACCAAGACCATGAAACAAATTACATTTATAAAAGCAGTTTCTTAATGCTACAATGCAAATTAAATTCTCTGAGCTGGCTAGTTTATCTAACCCATGTGACTTAAACTCAGTAAATAAAATGGGTGATTCTTTCAACAATAATTTGGCAACAATATTAAACACATGACCCCACTTAGGGTTAAAAAGAAATTGCCTCACAAAGCATCACCATGGTTAAACAATTCCGTATATGAACTTGAGATCATGCAGAGTAGCTGAGAGAAAATTAAGGAAAACTGAGCTAGAAGTCTACCGTAATATTTTCAAGGAAAGAGTAAGCTCCTCTCTGCAAGACGAGCCCATTTCTCCAAGATTATTATGAAGAATAGCGGTCATTCAAGAATATTGTTCTCAACTATAAACCAACTGTACAACTGTGCCCAACCTATAATGTTCCCAGTCAAGCATCTGCCACAAAATGTGAGGTGTTTGCAATTATCAATAAAATTACTTCCATTAGGGAGAGTATAGCTATAAATACTGGTAACTCTGCAGCCAACCTCTTAAAAAGATGGTAACCATGTCAAAATTTACAAGTATTTCTGATTCAGAACTCTATAAGATTGTAACAAAGAGCAAACCATCTACTTGTTGTCTCAACTCTGTCTCTACTAAACTTTTTAAGGACTCTTTAAATAGTGTTTTCAATTCTGTTAGGAAAATTATTAACATATCCCTTGAAATTGGAGTTTTTCCAGATGCTTTCAAAACTGCGGCTGTCAAACTCCTACCTTGATAGTGAAGTACTAACTACAGGCCTATATCCAATTTTCCCTTCCTGGGCAAGATACTCGAGAAAGTAATTTTCAACTAACACAACAATTTTCTGAATGAGAACAATATTCCAGAATAATTTGAGTCAGATTGGAGAGCAAGCCACGGCACAGAGATGGCCTTTACCAACATTGTCAGTGACCTAGGCTCAGCACTGATGCCAACAGAGTCTCCATTCTAATTCTTCTGGATCTAAGTGTAGCTTTTGACACAATTGACCACTAAATTCTCCTTAATCACCATTGGCCTCACTGGTAGTGCCATAAATTGGTTTTGTTCAGTTATCTTAGAGAAAATTTTTTTGTGTCTTGGAGACCAGTTTTCTTTTTTTTTGTGATTTATTTTTTATTGAAGTCCATCAAACAAATATTTCCATAAGATGTATTTCAGATATTGTACATATATATCATGTAGTCATATCTGCCACAAATCTCCACATAATATTTATCTGAGGTATACACTTTCAGAGAAGAGAGGAAAGAAAGAACAAGCGAAAGGAGAAAACTATGTACAAGTACGGAGTGATTTTTTTTTTAACAACATATTCATTGTTTTGTGAGGATAAAATCAGGCCTAAGAGGTGTTATGTAGTTAAACCAATTTTCCTAGTATGAATCAGATTGTTCCAACTTATGATTAACAGATGCTGTTATCTTCTCCATTTTGTAAATGTTCATTGTAATTTCCATCCATGCATTTAAGGTTGGGCTGACCCGTGATAACCATTTCCTAGTAAGAGTCTTTTTACCAGCCACCAGCAGTATATTTTTTAAATATTTATCTCTTTTCAACCATTCTTGAGATATATACTCAAAATATATGGTTTAACTTTCTAAGGGTATTTCACATTTAAAGATGTCTTGTAGAGCATTATGTATCCCACTCCAATAGTCTTTGATAATGGGGCATTCCCAGAATATATGATAATGGTTTGCATTTTGATTTCCAAAATTTCTCCTAATTCTCCCATTACTATCATAATGGGATTTCTGAGAGGGTGTAATAAAATATCTTATCAAGTTTGTCCATCCGAACTTCCTCCATTTCTGTGAACTGGTACACTTCCATTGATACCTCCTTATTATTGTCCATTCTTCCTCCTTCCATCCTTCCTTCTCCCATTTTGTTTTAATGTATGAAGTCAAATGTGTTTTAAGATTTGACTAACCCTTATACATGCTTGAAATGATTCGACTACTGTTATCTGAATTATATGCTTTTCTAAATAGCTCTATCAAACATGTTCTTACCTTGATTACATTTTTAACCTTCCTATTAACATATTGTCACTTCTGTAAATACAGATAAAAGTCTTGTTTTTCCAATAAGTGTTTCTCTTTAAGTATTTCAAAACTGAACAATGTTCCTTCTTTCATTATATTACAAAGAGCTGTATTTCCTTTAGCTGTCCGGTCCTTAAGTCTAGCATCCAGTTTATTCAGCGTAAAATCCGAGTCATATGCACACCATTTAAGAATTGCAATATCTCCCTCTAGTTTATATTCTTTTATAATAGTTTTCCATATCTTAAGAGTCCTTTTCACCCATGAGTTATCAATAGTATTTATGTACCTTTGTAGGTTGTTATCAGCCAAAATTGCCTGTATGGGGATGGGAAATATCCCCTCCTTAATGTTTTTCTGTTGAGCGTCATATGATGGGTTGCACCAACATATCACAGCTCTCACCTGTGCTGCAAAATAATAATCTCTGAGAGAAGGTAGGCCCTATCCCCCCACCTTTCCTTGGCTAATTGCAAAGTTTTGAGACGAACTCTAGGCCTTTTACCTTGCCAAATATATCTTGATAACATTTTGTACCATTTATTGAATTGATTTTGATTAATCTCTATTGGTAGGGTCTGAAAGAGATACAATAGTCTGGGCAGTATATTCATTTTAATAGATTTAATCCTTGAACGGAGACTAAAAAAAGGAATTAGGTTCCATCCTGTTATATCTTTCTTAATTTTTTTAAATATAGGCTGATAATTGTATTCTGATAATTTTGCCAAATCTTTTGGCATGATGCCCAAATATTTGAACGACTGTTTGCTATGCCCAGGGATATCTACTTTCAACTTCTCTTGGTGGGCTATAGTTATAAGAAAGTAATTGGGTTTTATCTAGCAAACACGAGGAAATCTGCAGATGCTGGAAATTCAAACAACACACACAAAATGCTGGTGGAACACAGCAGGCCAGGCAGCATCTATAAGGAGAAGCACTGTCGATGTTTCGGACCAAGACCCTTCGTCCTGACAGTGCTTCTCCTTATAGATGCTGCCTGGCCTGCTGTGTTCCACCAGCATTTTGTGTGTGTTGTTTGAGTTTTATCTATGTTGATCTTGTATCCTGATAATTGACCATATTGTTCAAAGGATTGCATCAATTTAGGTAAAGAGTATGTTGGTTGCCCTAGATAGATCAAAATGTCATCCGTGTAACAGGCCAATTTATGCTCTGTCCCTTTAATAGTAATTCCCCTGATATCTTCATTTTGTCTGATGTATTGAGCTAATGGTTCCAGATATAATGTGAAGAGTAGCAGTGACCATGCACAACCCTGTCTCGTGCCCTTTTCTAGGGTAAAACTATTTGATAAGTCTCCATTGATTTTAATCCTAGCAGTAGGGTTGTCATATGCCTGTATAGTGTTAATAATTGTGTTATGGAAACCAAATCTATGTAAAACTCTATAAAGAAAATTCCAATTAACTGAATCAAATGCCTTTTCAGTGACCACGCTTATCACTATCGCTTCGATTTTTTTTGTATATGATCCATAATGTGAAGTGTCTTTTGTATATTGTCTTGTGTTTGGCATTGTTGTATAAAACCTGTCTGATCGTGATGTATCAGTATGGATAGAAACTCTTCTAATTGTTTGGCCATGATGAAGGTAAATAATCTATAATCTACATTAAGAACGGATATTGGTCTAAATGACCCACATTCCATTTTATCCTTGCCTTCTTTCAGTATAGCTGAGATTATCGCTTCCTTCCAGCTGGGTGGCATTTGTGCCTTTTTTAGAGTTCAGTTCAGTGTGGGGAGTAAGACAGGAATTAGCTCATTTTTAAATTCTTTGTACCACTCTGCTGTATACCCATCTGATCCTGGTGACTTGCTTAATTTAAGCCTACTAATTGCAGCTTTTAGTTCAACTTCAGTTATGTCAGCAGTCATTGTTCTATTTTGTTCTTCGCTTAAAGTGGGTAACTCTAGAGAATTCAGGAAGATGTCAGTTTGGGTTATGCTTTCCCCTGGAACTTTGGAATGTAGAGTTTTGTAAAGCACTTCAAAAGCTTTTTGAATTTCACTTAGCTTATTTTTTATTATTTTTGCTCCTGGATCCCTAATTCTATGAATTGTATTTTCTGCTATCTTTTTTTTTTCAGTTTCCACGCCAGTATTTTCATAGACTTAGATCCACTTTCATAATGTCTCTGTTTCAGAAACGTTAAATTTTTCCTGATTTCTTGTGTAGCCAAACTATTAATTTCATTCCTATTTTTAAAAAATTTCCTCTAACGTATCCTGTGCCAAATTCAATTTGTGTTTTTTTTTAGTTCCTTCAGCCTATTTTGTAATTCCTCTGATGTTTTATTCTGTATTTTTTTCTTAAATGAAGATATTGCTATAATTTTCCCTCTTAAGACAGCCTTCAGAGTATCCCATAGAATGGGAGGTGAAACCTCTCCATTATCATTGAATTCTAAGTAAAGACCAATTTCTTTTTTAATTTGTTCCTTAAAGTAGGGATCATTGAGTAGTCTTGAATTTAGTTTCCAAATAGTGTTCTTTTGTTGTAGGTCAAAATCAACAGATAAATATATAGGTGCATGGTCACTTACATCTGTTGTCCCAATTCCACAGGTTTCTATTTTGTCTTTGTCTTTTCCAAATGTTATGAAATAGTCTATTCTTGTATATACAGAATGGGGGGCAGAATAATGAGTGTAATCTCTTCTGTTGGGGAAAAGGTCCCTCCATATATCAATTAAACCAACATCCTCAAAAAGTGTATTTACTTTCTTGTGTAAGGATTTTGTTTCATAGGTTTTTCTATTGGAAGAATCTAACTTTGGTTATAATTGTAGATATAAGTCTCCCCCACATATCAAGAGACCTTCTGTTTCTGTTATCATAATATTAGTAATTTTCTTGAAGAAACTAATATCACTTCCTGGGGGTGCGTATATAATTCAATAGAGTAACTGAATTTCCGTCTATATTCCCCCTTACCAGAATATATCTGCCCTCCTTATCTCCCATTTTGAATACTTTTTCAAAATTTAGAATGCTTGAGATAAGAATAGCAACTCCCCTCCTGTGTCCTGATTTATATGAGGAGAAAAACAAATTAGTGAAGCCCATTCTCTTTAGTTTTCCATGCTCATTATCACTTAAGTGAGTTTCCTGTAAATATACTTCATGGGCTTGTTCTTTTTTCATTTTTGGATAGAATTTTACTTTGTTTGATTGGATTCCATTGACATTAAAAGAAATGTATTTTACTTTGTCCTTAGCCATGTGTATTTATCTGTCAATATATCATCGAAATTAGCAGAATGAAACTTACTCGATTTACTCCCTGAACAAATAAGAACCAAGAAACGCGAATAATAAAAAAAAGGCAACAAAAGTGTGATTCCAAGACTGAGGTCTGTAGTAGATGACCCTGGGTTGAGCTAGACGAAATATCTAGCTGTGGGGGATAGCCCCTCCTACCTGTGAGTTGTGGACCCCTATTGCAGTACCCATAAAAGTAAGTGAACAAATCTATGTCCATTACAAAGAAAAGATTTTCCTGTGTATTCCTCCCATATATATATATATTCTCATTTCGGTGGGGGAAAAGGAGTGAATGAATGAATAAAAAAGAATAATTGAGTAATATAAAATCCACATTATAATAAGTATTTCTTGAGATAGGTATAGCACTGTCTATTTTTGCTTCTGTTTAACTTATCAATTCTTTTAAAGTCAGCCAAACCTTATGGCTCTTCTGGAGGGGGTGAGGGCTGTCTTTGGAAAACTCCCAGTCTCTTACTGATATACTTCTCTCGCCCTCCACCTGTCCTCTGCTTTCTTGATTCTCTCGCTATTTCCGAAGCAGAGCAGGATAACTGCTCAGCCAGGCTTTCCCTCGGTTTGATCACGCTGACAGGCAACACTCTAGCCTTCTTGTCTGTAGTCGCCTCTTCCACTGTCTGATACAGTTGGATCCCATCTTCATAAAACACCCGCAGTTTAGCAGGGTACAGAGTTTAGAATCTATTCTTTCCTTGCTTTAATAGTCGCTTTACTTCAGAGTATTCTTTAAGTTTCTGCAGGACCGCCAGGGGGTAATCTTGATCGAAATATATAAATTTCCCGTCCAAAAACACCCTCTTCTTTCCCCAGGCCCTTCGTAGAATCTCCACCTTGGTATTGTATTGAAGGAATCTAATTACTATTGAGTGTGGCTTATCTTCTCTGTCTCCAGTAGGCCATGGGGCAAGCGCATGATGCGCCCTCTCAGTTTCAAGCTCCATAGTTGAAGAAATCTCTAGTGTGTCCCGCAGCAACTTTCCTACAAACTCCATCATAGACAAACCCACCGCTCCTTCAGGAACATTGTATATCCTGATATTTTTCCACCATGATCTTCCCTCCTAGTCAAGCAGTTTACTTTCTTGTTGATTTAATGTTTTTATCTTCTAACTTAGTATTCGTTGCAGGTTTTGCACGCAATCTTCCGCCTAACCTTGGTGCAATTTCCACAATAGCTGGAAATCTGGTCCACCAGCACCTTGTGGCAATGGCTGTTCTAGCTGTGCCGCTGTTCAGTTAACATGAAATTGTTTCTGGGTGCTAGTGCAGCCACTCCATGGTGCTTGTAAGACTGCCCTTGGAGTAATACGTATAGCTTTTATCTCCTTGCCTAAAGAGAAAAGTGTAGACTCTCCAGAGAAGAAGTTCATCAGACTGGTACCTGGGATGAAAGTTTTGCTGTTTGAGAAGAGATTGACTGGGCGTGGTGTCTATAGACTATAGTTTAGAAGGAGAAGTAATCTAATGGAAGCTTATAAAACTGTTACTGGCTTGAACAGGTGGATGCAGAGAGAATATTTCCTGGGGCTTCAGGATCTAGAACTTGGAGTTATTCTCAAAATGAGGGATTGGCCATTTAGACTGAAATGAGGTGAATCTTTGGAACTCTTTACCCAAGGAAGCTAAAGAGCCTGGGTCATTGTGTTAATTCAAAGCAGAGGTCGATAGCTTTCTGGATTTTAAGGGAATTAAGTAAGTGGGTTAATGAATGGAGCAGAGGCTGAAGATCATCCATTTCTTATGTCCTTATTTACATAAACAGGAAATACAATTTCCTAATTTATCCACCCTGCATCATTCATTGTAATCCAATTTTAATTCAGCCTTTGTTAAAATGTGGGAATAACATTGTCATTGTATTTCAACATATTTAAAGCTTACAGTGTTTTAAGGATACATACTAGAATCCTACTCCATTGCATCTTCAATATTGCTCACTGCAAAAGGTGGTTTTGAGTCATACAGACCTGGAGATTCTGCTTTTGACTGAAATCTAAATGGGAGAACTTGCAAGCAGTCCTTCACCACTCTAGAGTGAATAAAAAAATGAAGTGGCTCAACATGCTAGATGCAGGAAAATGCAACTGCTAGAAACTATGTATGTGGAGCTTTGACAGTGTGATAGAGTGGAGATGCATCAGTGACTGATTGTCCATTAAAACTCACTACTTGGCATTACCCTGCATTAGTCAGCACCATCTGTAGAAGAGTAAGGTTTTAAGAGCGTGGCACGATATATCTGCAGAATCCGGGGCCTTGATATTATGTTCTTGTGTATAATTGACAGAATGCAGACCCTGAAAGAGGCAAGCAACCCTGCAATGCTCAGGAGCTGGAAGAATGTGACCGCTTCCCCGAGGATACCTCCAGTTTAACACGATTTGACAGCAACACCTTGAAAGCAACACATGTGGTAAGAGGCACCTACCTGTTTTATAAATGGTGGAACTGGGAGTTGTTGCTGCCCTTAACAGCTTCATTACACATGAACTACTAAATCATTCACGAAGTCATTGAATGCCACGTGCATTTTAAAAAATGGTCTGCATTGAATGACAGATATGTTTTCTCCATGACATTATTATTAATGAGTTGTATATCAAATATCAGAATGAAATGTATGACAGAACCCATTGCATTCAGAATTCCCATACTGAAGCAGTACTTTTAGACCTGGGGCCAGGCCCAGTTCTAATGCTATTTCCAGCTTCTCTGAAAATATTTGCTGCTGATCTTTAGATCTTTCTGCCGTCCCAACTTCAGAATGAGCACTAGGGATGGAAAGGTAGAATATAGTTGGTAAGTTTTTTTAGAATAAGCTCATACAAAATATTTTTAAAAATTCATCTGTATCCTAAGCAGTTTCTCGGTTTCTATCAGTGTTACCCTGCCTTACAAATTTTGCCAAACGTTTACCATTATTTGGTAAACATTAACCATTTCCTCCTCGCTAATTGCCGCATCTTCTGTTCCTATTTCATTAACTCTGAAGGAATTATCTGAGGTTACTAATTAACATTTGATATATTTTGATATCCTCCCTTACTCTGAAGCTTGGCCTTCTCTAATCCTTTCTATAACTCATCCCTTTACACTTGGGCTATTATTGATGTATTGATCAATTCTGCTGCACTGATATTGCAGATTTTCAGTCCAGATGAATATTCTTTAGTCACTGTGTTCTAGTGAGGTTATCTCAAGTATTCTTTCAGTCACTTTGTAGCTAAGTTTGACCATTTTTCTCCTGTTCTGAATCCTATTACAACCTTTAGCAATTGCCAAATAATTTTCCAGCAAAAAAAAAGCTTTCTGATTCTTGGCCGAAAGCCTAGTCTGTGTTGAAAGTCAAAATATGTCAGTGTTGAATTACCAGGACTCTACTAATTCATTAATTTTGGTCAGTTTCAAAGTACTCTATAACCTATAAGTGCTTTAGAGGTCCAGTCTTTGTTGCAGAAACATGACAGATAATTTGCATGGAGGAAGCTCCCACAAACAGCCCAACGATCTGTTTTAGTGATAAGGGTTTAGGGTGAATATTGAGCAGGGCACTCAGAGACTAACTCCTAAAGTTAACACCTTTGACAGTCTGGTGTAGTTCTTATGGCCTTGAAGTATCAGCCTAGAATAGAGCTTTGCATTAATGTTTGGAACACACTTGAATGTGGAGCCAGCTGACTCAGAGCTGTACATGCTGCCCTTTGAAGTATTCTGGGCCAATTACATTGCGTAGTCTGGAGCAGATGGCTTGATGGCACTGGCAAAGCTCTTTAGCAAGGGACAGCATATACTGTTCCCTGGCTAGTCTAAAACATGACATAAACTCAAAAGAATTGGAAGCAGAACTAGGCCATCTGGCCCATCAAGTCTGTTCTGCCATTCAGTAAGATTGTGATTCAGCGGGTTGTGGTCTCAGTCCCACCAACCTGTCATTTCCCCATCACACTTATTTCTCCTGCTATGTAAAAGTTAACCTAACTATGTTTTCTTAAATATATTTAGAGAGGCAGCCATTACTGCATCCTTAGATAGAGAAATCTACAGATTCATTATTTTCTGGGAAAGTCAGTTCTTCCTTATTTCTGCCCAAGATCTTTGACTCAATATCTTAAGGCTATGTACTACTCTTACCTACCAGTGTAAACAACTTTCCAGCTTTTATCATACCTATCCCTTTTCATAATTGTGTCTGCTTCTATAAGATCCTCTCTCATTCTTCTGAATTCCATTGCATATCATCACAAGTGACTCAGTTTCTTTTTATAGACTAACCCCCTCATCTCTGGAATTAGCCTGGTGGACCTCCTTTACACTGCCTCTAAAGCCAGTATATAATTTTTTAAATAAGGTGACCAGAACTGTATGCTGTTTCAGGTGCAGCCTCACCAGTACACTGTATAGTTGCAGCATAATCTTGCTGCTCTTAAATTCAATCCCTGTAGCAATGAAGGCCGCCATTTCATTTGCTTTCTTAATAGCCTGTTACACATGCAAACCAACTTTTTGTGATTCATGCATCAGTGCACCCAGGTGCCTCTGCACTATTTAAATAATTATCTGATTTTCTCTTTTTTCCCTTCCAAAGTGAATGAACTGGAATTTGCTAACTTTGTACTCCATCTGCCGGACCCTTGCCCATTCACTTAACCTATCTGACTCTCCCTGCAGATTATCAACGTCCTCTCCATGATTTGCTTTTCCACTCAATTTAAAGTCATTAACAAACTTGGATACATGACACTTGGATCCCTTTTCCAAATCATGAATGTATTATTGTGAACAGTAGAAGGATTAGCATTGAGCCTGTGGAACTACTCTCACCACTGATTGCCAGCCAGAGATACACCCATTCTCTGCTTTCTGATGGCCTTGGTGATCAGGGTCGACTATAGATGTTGCGTCCTAACTGTTTAAGTCAACACGCAAGCCAGGGCAGTCCAATATGGAGAACAAGTTGTTACCCATCCAGCAGGCTTCCCCTCTCCACACAACTGATGAACCCAAAAGAATGTCTAAGACCATAAGTTATAGGAGCAAGATTGGACCTTTTAGCCCATCGTCAGCTCCACCATTTCATCATGGCTAGTTCATTTTCCCTCTCAGCCCCAGTCTCCTGCCTCTCCATTCTACACCCCCCATCCCTTCATGCCATGACCAATCAAGAACCTATTAACCTCTGTCATAAATATACATAAAGACTTGGTTGGCCTCCATAGCTGCCTGTGGGAATGAATTCCACAGATTCAGTACCCTCTTGTTAAAGCATTTCCTCCTCATCTCCATTCTAAGAGGATGCCAGTCTATTCTGAGGCTGTGTCCTCTGGTCTTAGACACTCCAACCATAGGAAACATCCTCTCTACATCCACTCTATCAAGGCCTTTCAAGTCAAGTCGCTTTTATTGTCATTTCAACCATAAACTGCTGGTACAGTACACAGTAAAAATGAAACAATGTTCCTCCAGGACCATGGTGCTACATGAAACAACACAAAACTACACTAGACTAGCTGAAATAACACAAAACTACATTAGACTACATGAAACAACACAAAACTACATTAGACTACAGACCTACACGGGACTACATAAAGTGCACAAAACAGTGCAAGACAGTACAATACATAATAAACAAGACAATAGGCACAGTAAAGGGCAAATTACAATATAATAATAAATGATGTAAATGTAAACAATGTTTTAGCAGGAATTGAGAAAGAAATGAGCAAAAATTGCAAAGGAAGTGGAGTGGTGTTCAGTTGAGTGTGTGTGTGTGTATGTAGATTGGTGTCAGACTAGACTCTGGGAATTGAGGAGTCTAATGGCTTGGGGGAAGAAACTGTTACACTGTCTGATCGTGAGAGCCCGAATGCTTCAGTACCTTTTGCCAGATGGCAGGAAGGGAAAAGAGTTTGTATGAGGGGTGTGTGGGGTCCTTCACAATGCTGTTAGCTTTGTGGATGCAGCGTGTGGTAAATGTCTGTAATGGCGGAAGGAGAGACCCCAATGATCCCTTCAGCTGACCTCAGTATCCGCTGCAAGGTCTTACGATCTGAGACGGTGCAGTTTCCGAACCAGGCAGTGATGCAGCTGCTTGGGATACTCTTGATACATCCTCTGTAAAATGTGGTGAGGATGAGAGGTGGGAGATGGACTTTTCTCAGCCTTCACAGAAAGTAGAGATGCTTCTGGGCTTTCTTGGCTATGGAGCTGGTGTTGAGGGACCAGGTGAGATTCCGCCAGATGAACACCAAGAAATTTGGTGCTCTTAACGGTCTCTATGGAGGAGCCGTCGATGTTCAGCAGAATTATACAGTACTACAGTATTTCACCATTCAAAAGGTTTCAATTAGGTCACCCCTCATTCTTCTGAATTCTAGTGAATACAGGCCCAGAGCCATCGCACACTCTTCATATGACAAGCCGTTCAATCCTAGAATCATTTTTATGAACCTCCTTTGAATCCTCTCCAGTTTCAGCACATCCTTTCTATGATAAGGAGCCCAAAACTGCTTGCAATAGTCCAAGTGAGACTTCACCAGTACTTTATAAAGTCTCAGTATTACATCCTTGCTTTTATATTCTAGTCCTCTTACAATGAATGAGGGGAGATCTTATAGAGGTATACAAAATTATGAGGGGTATAGATGTGGGTAGGGTTGATAGATTCTTAATTGGTCAGGCAAGAAGAGATACGGGGAGAAGATAGGAGGTAAGGGCTGAGAGGAAAATTGAATCAGCCATGATGAAATGGTGGAGTAGACTTGATGGGCCAAATGGCCTAATTCTTCTCCTATATCTTATGGAATGCATGCAGGCTTTTTCCCTTAAGATTGGTGAGACTAGAACAAGAGGCCATAGGTTTAAGGTGAAATATTTAAGGGGAACCTGAGGCTGGACTTCTTTACTCAGAGGATGGTGCAAGTGTGAAACAGGCTGCCAGCAAAAGTGCTTAGATGCGAGTTCAGTTGTAATACTCAAGAGAGATTTTGATAGGCACATGGATGTGACATGTATGGAGGACAATGGTCTAAATGCAGGCAGGTGGGACTAGGCTGAAGACTAGGCCAGCATGAACTTGATGGGCCAAAGTGCCTGTTTCTGTACTGTAGTACTGTATGATTCTAAAATAGTTGTTCAAAATCTGCCATTTTCACATTACCCAAGATTAGTTTCCCTTCTCATCTTCCAAGGAACCTATATTCACTTTAGCCATCCTTCTCTGCTTTATATAATAGAATTTCCTGCTATCTTTTTATTTGATGCAAGTCCCAGCACACATTAGCACTTTAAGTAGACTCATTAACACTCTTTGGACTCCAGCTGTAACATACAAAGGGACATTGTGGAATGACATCTCCATTTTATGTCAGTCTTTCCATTTCAGCCGGGGACCTGAAAATGAGTTTGTGAGTAATGCCTTGTAGGAGTGGAGACCAGATAATTATTGAACAGGGAGAGAGGTCCATTCAGGCCACTAAATTACTGTGTATGAGGAGACCCAGAGGCTGATCATGGGGCCTTTTGAAAGAAAAAGTAGCAGTGGAACACTTATCTTATTACTTGGGTCAAAGCACCAGATAACAAGTAATGGATAACATCTGAAATGTGATCTTTGCTGGTAATCAAAGTATACTTGCACATCACCAGCTGGAGCTGGAGTTCTAAGCTGGAATTATTAGCTGTGTTTTGATTTTTACAGAAGTTTTTAACTGTTATTCTGGTAAAACATCAAAATATTCTGAGGTTGTTTATTTTTTGAATTGCAAATCAAGCAGTTACCTCATTATATCACCATGGTCAATGTGACTGATTTAATCCTACCTCCTTTTACACCAGTAATTGAACTGTAGGGGTTTCTGAAAGTATCTTGCTGGAACAATTCAACTCTAATGTACTAAAATTTGATTAACTTTTTAAAAAGAACATGCGTTATCTAAACATTTCCATATACTCCAACAGGTCCTTGTCTATTGTTTCTTTATTTCCAGTATGGGAGAGTGTGGGGGCTCCCAGCACAACCCACCAGAGGCAGCTTGTCATGACACAGTGCTTCCAGATTAGTAGCAAACCAGCAAGTGATTTTCTCATTCATCTTTGCTTTGAGGTTGTTTCAGAACTTTGGAACAATCATTTATGCAAACTGCTTGATTGTTTTTTTCTTACTGAACCTAAGCCACAAAATACACAAGGGACTTATTTAACTGTTTTAAAATAAACATTGTACCTGCAGGCAGAAGAGCTGCAAGCTTTGTTAATTTTTCATTGGAAAACATCACTGTAACTTGAAAATCAAGGGAATTTTTTTTTTAAGGAAAGCCAATGTTATTGAGAACCTTTGACTGTAGAATCAGATAATTTGTGATGACCAGTGTTGCACTTGAAAATCTTATATGGCCTGGAGCATTTCAGAAATGTTTTGCTAATGAAATTTATCAGGAAAAATATATTTTGACAAAATTATGTAGGAGATTTTCAATTTAATGCCAGTCCTAGCACATTGAGTGACGTCTTCAGCTGCATGTTTAGATAGCATATTGTCCTCTCCTGATGGGGGTGAACCTTTGTCTAGCAGAGCGCACTGGTGAGATGCTGAGTTTTACACAACTGGAGAATGCCAAAGCACTGAAAATAAAAAAAGATTGAAAACTGTAAACCTTATTCTGTTCATTTTTACCTTGAGATATCAAATGAAATTATTTATCAACTTGTTGAGATTGACCTGGAATAGAGCAGTCCTGAAGCTAATCGATATCTGCATGCAAAAGCATTATGTCATATGAAAGCTAATCATTTTTGCTGCCAGTTATGAAGGTTCATGTGATGGAGTGTAGAGAAGCCACATTTCACTGAAATATCACCCTACAGAGATTGAAAAATGATCTTATCAAGCATATTAAGATTGTACAATAGAAGCAGTGCAGGAAAACTATTAATGCCTTGTCTTGCAGAGGGAAAACTGATCGTAGAATATGCAGAATAGAATATTTATTCATTGATACAATGTAATGGTTTGGTTGTTCAAATGAATTCCTTTCTGGTTCATTAACACAATTCTATTTCATTAAAGTGCCTTTGGACATGTGTGATATCAAATATTGCAATAGCTGAAACTTAATTCTCATGAATTAAAATAGTTTGTTTGAATATTCATGGCTTGTTGGTCACAAATCAGTTGCCTAAGTAGAACTGTAATCTTGTGTTATGAGTATAAATGGCTATTTATTTTAATTTGAACTGTTTGGAAATTGTCATGTTCTAAAGTAGAATGTAATGAAGTTCAGGTATTTAGCTTGTATTGCTATTTGATGAATATTTTTGGGTCTAAATTAAATTATCTTTCTAATTCCAGCAGTAATTTTGCCCAAACCAAGGAGGAATATCTTTTAAGTTTTGCTGTTGTATGCACTGTGTCTTAGCATTGAATATTGTCTCTGGCATTTTAATGTTTGGTTTAAATCAAGTGGTAGAGTTAGTTTGTGCTAATTTAACATGTCTCTCCAAATAGCTGGTAAATAATAATACTTCTAAAAACACTCCTCAAAACTACTAAGTAAAATTAGGAGTTTAGTTTTCAAGCTGAGTATATCAGCACCAGTAATTACCTTTAAAATCAATTACCAAATTATTTAGCAAGCACAATATATACAGTATTGTGTGCACAAGTCTTAGTTACATATTTATAGCTAGAGTGCCTAAGACTTTTGCACAGTACTTTAGTAATTTTATGTATTGCACTGTACTGCTGCCACAAAAAAAAAGAAATCATGACATATGTGAGTGATTAATAACCTGATTCTGATTTGGGTCTCTAATGTGGACTGAGAGTGGGAAGGGAGCAGAGAGAGAGGAATCATGGTTGAGAAAAGGGGAAGGGAGAGGGAATGGAGTGGGAAGCACTAGAGAGACATGCTGTAATGATCAATATGTTGTTTGGAATCAAATGACCTTGTCTGCTGTCTCAGGGCTGAGTGTGTCTGCACCTGCGCCACCCTCACCATTTCCAGCATCCTTTGCTCCTGCTAGATTTACAAACTCGCTCTCTGCTCCACATTGGCAAATATGGTACTGTGCAAAAGTCTTAGGTACCCAGCCTAAAACTTTTGCACAGTACTGTATATAAAAATGTTTTTTTACCATAGTGTTGCCTTCAAATGGATTTGAAGATTTGACTAATGTCTATTAAAGGCCAATATAGGAAATGAGAGTTATTGCATTTTGACCTGCCTGAGGTGGATTGGTGCTGCTGTCTGTGTTCCTGTGTTGTTGTGTCCCCTTCTAGAGGTCTCAGACCGGTTATCTCTACTTAGGTATTTGCACTTGGTGCCTTTGAATCAAGGTTGGGAGTTTGCATGCCACTCCTAGTCGGTACACTGGGGCATGCTAAGGGAGTCCTGCTCCATCAATGAGGAATATCCAGAGAGCAGCAATATCAGAACTGAAGTCTTTTGGATCACAAATGCAGCCACTGTTTGTGTAAGGTTCCACAGTACTGATCTAAAGAAGGGCCGCACAGGAGCTGGTCAATGTTTATTCCTCAGTTAACATCACCAAAGCAGATTGTTCAATCACTGCGATCACTTTTTGTGAGTGCTTGCTGCGTTCTTGTGTTCTGCATAATGACTTTAACTTCAGTAGTTTTTCTTTGACTGTAAAGTGCTTTATGACATCCTGATGGGCAGGAAAGATCAGTGGAAATCCAAGTCTATCTTTTGTCTTCCCACAAATTATTGCTCAGCTACTTGCTGACATCTTGAAAGTGAGCCCAGATAATGGTGATTTTGTTTTGTGCTATATATTTGCATTACTTCTGCAGGCTCTGACTCATGGTCACCCTGTTCATTTTGGAGAACAACAGGTTTAAATGGGGATAGATTTGGCCGGGCTGCAGGCATCTTGTACCAGGTGGGTATGGAGCATTTATGCATACCTTATATGTATGCAGTCCCCTCCCAGCAACCCCCATCCCAAATCCCCCATCCTAAGCTGAAAAATTCAGGGGCTTGGTTGGCCAAGAACATCCGGGTTTGCTGAGCAAAAGCACTCGTTCCCTCAGTGACTCAGTGAGGCTCTCCTTCCTGAGCCTACTCACTCTCCCATCTCAGCTGTTTCTGTGATCCTCTCCCACATTGTATTTTTTTCATTTCTGATTTACAAACAGTTGTCAGGAGTGGAGCCCTATTGAAACCTGGGGACTAGTTTGTACACTTCCTCATCTTCACACAAGTCCATCTGTGTTCATCCCGTGGTCACTTGCCAAAGAAAGGGGAAAAAGAAAGAACTGGCAATCCTCTATTGTCTTTCACAGGCTCTGAACGTGCCTGAAGTACTATAGGACCAATGTATGACTTCTGATGTAGTATCAGAAACAGTGCAATTAATCTAAGCACAGAAATATGTCAAAAACAGCAATGTACTGGTTCAATAGGTACATTTAATGTCAGAGAAATGTATACAATATACATCCTGAAATTATTTTTCTTCACAAATATCCATGAAAACGGAGGAGTGCCCCAAAGAATGAATGACAGTTAAATGTTAGAACCCCAAACCACCCCCCCAGCTTCCCCCTCCCACACACAAGCAGCAGCAAGGCAATGATCCCCCCGCCCTCTTCAGCAAAAATCATCAGCACCTTCCACCAAGCACTCAAATGTGCAGCAAAGCATCAGTAAAGACACAGACTTGCTGTACCCCAATAACTACTTGTTCACCAGATAATTCGACATACCACAGGTTTTCTCTCTCTCCCTAATAAGGGAAAAAGAGGTGTCCCCATTTCACAGTGAGAGGGGAGACATAACAAACAATGTTAAAAGTCTGTTGCATCGCTTTTTCCAAGCTCTGCACCCAGAGATTCGGCATCAAGAACCACAGCTCCCCAGACAGTCATCCCACTACTCCCAATGTTCCTTGTTCTCTTGCGATGCTTCAGTCTGGGGCACAAGCCTAGGATCGTTCCCAGAGCCACAAAATTCCGGAACTCTGAAGGCGCTTTCGTCTTCCAGGCTGCGTCCTTGCCATATAAAAAAGAGGCCCTGAGAACAGATCCCATTCCCACAAAGAACTAAAGTCAGAGTGTAACTCCAGGTCAGGGTCTTCAAAAGAACTTTGAAAAGGACACAAAGAGATAATCAAAGTTAGAAATAGAGCTGTTTCCAAAGATGCAAACAAAGGAGTCACCATTTAACGGCATCTTGACTTGCCCCACCTCCAGGTGACCATATCATCTTTCATGTGGTTACTAAAGAGATAAATATTGGCCAGGACACATGTAATAATTTATCTTCTATTTGAAATGTTGCCGCAGAACCATTTTATGTGTGTCTGAGAGAGCAGTTCAACATTCAGCAAAGGCCAGTGCAGAGTTTAATGATGCACCAGAGAATTTCAGACCATGGTTTGGACCCACATCCTTCTAATCCAGAAGCTGAAGTGAAGCACATCTTTCACTTGGGCCTCAGGAATATAGCACTGGCACAAATGTCTGATGAGTTATTCAGAGGAGTCCACTGCCACTCATTCTTCAAACCAGAATTATTTTATAAATAAAAAGATACAACATAAAATAAGAGTCGTCTTTTTTATGAATTTAAAGAGGACTAGGGATGGTTCAGAGGAGATTAAAGAGAAGTGTTCAAAAGCATGGTGTTTTGATAGTGTAAATAAGGGAAAATACACTGAAAGGACAGAGTTCTGTTAAATGCTAGAAACACCTCATGGCAAGATAAAAATCTTTTTATATATCGATTAGTTATAATCTGAAAGAATCGTGGGAGCCGATTCAATAGTAATTTTCAACAGGGAATAGGATAAATACTTAATGAAGGATTTTTCCAGCAAGTTATTTCTACGGTGTCTTTCAAACTTACATTCTGCTGACGTGAAGTTCTTTTAAGTGAAGACTCTTTAATAATGTGAAAAAATATTCCAGTGGGATGTGAATAAGAGATTGTTGGAATCAGCTGTTTTCTTTTAATATACATTTTATAAGATAGTTGTTGATTTAATGCAAGTCTAAAATCGCAGTTTTAATTGTAGTTTTTTTACTGGGACTGGTATGATTTGTATTTTTAACAAACTCGTATTTTTCAGTGTTTCATCTAAACGTACTGGCGGAAGCAGAGTATAACGGTTTGTCATCTTTTCAGTTTGAATGGCTAAGTGTTGGTACATTACTCACATGCTATGATAGTGCAACTGTTGATTGGATTTTGTTATCTGGTCAATAAAGGTGATTGATTTTTCTCAGACACCATCTCTTTTTCTTCTGTATCTTTCATTTGCTTTGCATTATTGTTCTGTGGTCTGCTTAGTATCTGTTTCTTTGTTTAAACTTTAAATAAGCGATCATGAAGAATCAAAGTTTTTTCACCTATTCTTGAACTCCTAAAGGAACCTTGGGATCGAAAACAATCAAGACCCAACAAGGGAGACACTAATTCCAGAGGCTGGGGTAGGACAAGGGTTTAATTAGTAGACTGACTTCCTTCCAGAAACCCAGTTTCAGTTAATAATCTGGAAATTGTTTCCTAATACAAAGTCTTTACTCATGGTAACCATATAGCTACTAGATTTTTGCAAGAAGAAAGCCTGATTTATAGATGCCCATTCTGCCTGGACTAAGTGGAACTATAGACCCACAGCAAAGTAGCTGATTCTGAAACGGTATTTCTATAATGTTGTCACGTGTGCTGAGATACCATGAGTGCCATCCAAACTGATCATTCCATATATAACTGCATCAAGGAAATAGCAAAAAGGAAACAATGCAGAATATGGTATTGTAGTTACAGGGAACAGGTAAACAAATAAAGTGCAAGGGCCATGAGGAAGTAAGCACAGAGGTCAAGAGTTGATCTTTTAGTGTATGAGAGGTATGTTCCAAGAGCCTATAAGTAGAGGGGTGGAAGCTACCTTTGAGCCTGGTGGTTTGTACTTTCAAGCTTTTAGCTTCTCCCCAATTGTAGGCAGTAGAAGAGAGAATGAGTGATGTGGGAGGGTCCTTGATTATTGGATGTATTCCCAAGGCAGCAGGAAGTGTGGGCAGGGTCAAGGGAATGTAGACTAGTTTGTGTGATTGGTAAATAAGCCACTCATTTAAGGGCAGTTGGGGATGGACAATAAATGTTGGCCTTGTCAGTGATTCCTATAGCGTGAAAATTTGTTTTTTATGGCTTTTTGGGAAAACTGACTTGGGTGTGCTGGACTGAATAACTGCCTCCTTTGCTGTCAGATTCCATGAAGCCAGTTTCTTTGGTTCTAATATGAAACAATGTAATCCACTTGGTATATGAAACCTTGAATACTGATGTCAATAAAAATCCCAGTGAATACAGGTAGTCCCCGAGTTACAAAGTCCAACTTACGGACAACTCATACTTACAAACCGAGGAAGGAGAATGCCATCTGCCATTTTAAGTTGGATTGTGATGCCGTCCACCATTTTAAGTCGGATCGCGACGCCATCCGCCATTTTAAGTCGTTGCCGTTGACACTGTGTTGAGTGTTTAACTTTGCATTTGGCTTAAATTTTTCTTAGTAAGATTCACCCTGACCCCGCCTCTCTCCTTGCCCCCCTCCCCCCATTCCGGTCGGCTGGTGGTGCAGTGACATCAGCGCCGGGCTCGAAAATGGAGGTTCCTGAGTTCAATCCAGTGACAGACTGCTCCTGTGCCATGTTGATGTTGATCCAGTGACTCCCATACCATCTGTGCCAGGTTGATGCTCGCAACTCGACCTCGTAAATAAAAACACTGCCACCTCCAGTTTAAATTCCCACGCGGAATATTGTGGAGGATCAAATGCCCAAACCCTGCACAGCCTCAACTTGTCCCATTTAGACTGTCTCAGTGCGGTGGTCCTTAGGACCTAGCAAACCTCGGGAGTCGGCGGAGCTCGGGACCTGCCGCCCGCAGTGATTCTGTTCCATTGACGGGAGGCAATCGCAATTGAAAATAAAGTGGAAATAATAAAGCGTTTGGAAAGGGGTGAAATGCTATCTATCGGTCATTGGAAAAGTGTTAGGCTACAGTTGGTCAATGATTGGAACAATTTTAAAGGATAACGGATAAAGTGAGAATAGTGGAGCATGTGAAAGGCCCTGCCCTGATGAAAGCTACAATTATTACTAAGCAACGCAGTGGTTTAATTATTGGAATACATACGTTTCTTAAGTGTTTTATATGTGTAGAAAGGTAAAATATAAACTATATTCTAAGACAAACGTTTGACTAACTGACGCTAAATAATACCGAATGTACTTGTTCTGACTTACGTACAAATCCGACTTAAAGATGGACTCAGGCACAGAACTCGTACGTAACCCAGGGACTGCCTGTAAAAGGAACTTGGCTTCAAATAATCTTTTAGGATTTGGCATCATTGGCAAGATATGCCTGTATTGTGTTCCTAAGTGCTTTTGAGAATATATTGCTGAACAGCCCATTTTTTTTTGGTGAAGCTACTTCTGTTGGGAAAGGGAGTTCCAGATGTTAGACTCAGTGACCCAGAAGGATTAGCAGTACATTTCTAAATCAGGAAGGTGCATGTTTTTGTGGTGAATGCAGACATGGAGGTGATTTCAAAAGCCTGCTTCCCCATTCCTCCTTTTTGGTGGTAGCCATGTGTTTGGGAGGTATTCATGGAGTAGCTTGAGCAAGTACCTGCAGAACATTTTGTAGATGGTACACTTACAGCCACAGTGTTCTGGTGGTGTTTGAAATACAGGATGTTTTTAGGTGCCAGTTATTCAAGCTGCTTTGGCCTGGATGGTTCAACACAATCTACTAGAAGTCAGCAAGTGGGAGATATTTATTTAGAAACTTCTTTACGATTTTTTTACTTTAAGACTGTGTGTTATTCCAGATTACAGCATCCACAATCTCTTGTGTGTCCTTTGCCCTGGATAGTGTTGAGCTTGAAGATTGTTCATGCTGCACTCTTCCAGGCAAGTGAAAGCTGCATCATAATCAGATTTATTACCACTAATGTACTATATGTCATGAAATTTACCGTTTTGTGGCAACAGTACAGTGCAAGACATCAAAAAATTAAGTTACAATAAAGAATGAAAAAAAATTGTGCAAAAGAAGAATAATGAGGTACTGTTCATGGACTGTTTAGAAATCTGATGGCAGAGAGAAATAAGCTGTTACTAAAATGTTGAGTGTGCATCTTCAGGCTCCTGTACCTCTTCCCTGATGGTAGTAATGAGAAGGGGGCAAGTTTTGATGGTGAAGGTCCTTAATGATGAATGGTGCCTTCTGAAGGCACTGCCTTTCGAGGGGCTTCTCAGTGGTGGGGAGTCTTGTGTCCATGATGAAGCTGTCTGCATCCACAATCCTCTGCTGCCTCTTTTGATCCTGTTCACTGGAGCCTCCATACCAGGCTGTGATGCAACTGTTCAAAATGCTCTGTCATATATCAGTCAAAATGTTTTAGTGACATACCAAATCTCCCGAAGCTTCTGCTGTAGTATAGTCGCTGGAGTGCTTTTTTTATGTTTTGTGGATATGTATTTGTAGTAACAAAATGGCATTTTTGTCTAACAAAATGGAACCTGTATTGTACCAGAAAGCTTTGCTAATAGTATTCATGCAACATTATGCCAGTGAAACCTGACCCCCTGACAAACTGCAGACCCAGTACATGTATTACTGGAAGAGTACCAAATATACTGATTAAGCAGGTGAACAGGATGCACCCTGACCTTGAACTGATGTGCCATAGCTGACACTTAGGTGTATCACTTGACTATGCTAGGCTCCTATACAGTGATGGTCTTCCCTTGCAGCAAGTAAAATAAATATGCTTATGATTGATCCACTTTGAGTTAATTGTTTGTTTTAAGACATACCAAAAAGGTGCTGGATCAAACTTGGAGATCCCACCAAGACCACCTGGTTTGTGTGCTTTTACCATGAGCTCTTTGGTATGAACACTCGAAAATGATGATTGCTTTGCAGCTTTGACAGTGCCTGCATACTGGCATATCTGAGGTCTGTGAACATCATGGGTTCCAGCTGCCAGGGTTGTCTACTGTTCATTACAAATACCCTTTCTGGGTGACGCGTCCTGTGCAACACAGGTGTTCAAGTGAGTGTGCTGCCAGCATTGCCTATTGATGAGAAGGCAAAGAGCGACTAAACCTCGCGGGGTGCCGCCAACTGCAGCAAGATACAGACCTACGGGACACGACAGGTGGCGCTACACATAGGACTTAGTCCTGGCTAAAGTGGCTAGACCTCTGAATGGTGCAGATTTCCTGTATCCCCAAGAACTGTAAGTTGATCTCAAGAACTGTTGGCTTGTAGATGTCAAGGACCTCGTGTCATTATCCTGTTCCCCCAGTAGGTTCCCCACACCACCAAGCACATGTACCACTGTATGAGAGTTTACTTGATTGCTGGGTGAATTCCCAGACCTCACCAAGCCCACATTCTCTACTACAGTTTCAAAACATGGGGTCAAGCACCACATTCCCACAACTGGCCCACTAGTCCACACCTGTGTGTGTAGACTGGATCCAGAAAAGCTGGTAACTGTGAAGGCTGAGTTTGCCAACGTGGAAAGTCTTGAAATTGTGCGCCACTCGAATAGCCCCTGGGCTTCACCCCTCCATATGGTCCCTACGTCCGATGGTGTTTGCCGCCCATGTGGTGATTACCGACACGTTAACAAGGTCACCATCCTGATCATTACCCAGTCCCACACATTTAAGGCTTTTTGGCAAGTTTAACCAGAAAGTTAATCTTTTCCAAATTAGATCTAGTTAGGGGCTACTATCGGGTACCTGTGTGCTCGGAGGACATTCCCAAAGCAGCTGTGATAACCCTGTTTGGCCTTTTTGAGTTTTTGCGCATGCCATTTGAACTGAAAAATGCAGCACAGACTTTTCAACAGCTGCTGGACTCTGTATTAAAAGACTTCGATTTTCAGTTTGTTTACGTGGATGACATACTTGTCGTTAGTGTGTCCAAATACGAAACATATCTCTGCACACTTCTCGAGCGCTGAAGCCAAAACAGGTTGATTATTAACCCTGCTAAATACCAGTTTGTGTTGTCAGCCATTGACTTTCTCGGCCGTCACATCTCCACAGAAAGTGTAAAACCCTTCTCATTGAAAGTAGCCACTGTTATGGGTTTCCTGCTGCCCTGCACTACAAAAACACGACATGAGTTTTTAGGTATGGTAATTATCACCACTTGTTTCTGCAAACTACTGAACTTATTCTCCCCCTGTGTAGTGTGCTTAGAGGCAATATCCCTAATCAAGTGTTTGACTGGTCAGCGGACAAGACCAGAGCATTTGATGATACCCTAACACAACACTACTGGCACACCTGCTCCCCAATGCGCTCATAGCCATTGCCACTGACATTTCAGACTATGCTGTGGGTGCTGTGTACGAACAGCTGGTTGGAGGCATGTGACAGCCACTCATTGTCTCAGGCAGCATTTCTGTTTCTCTCCTCTCCCCCCCCCCCCCCCCCCCAGCCAAGGAAGTATAGCACATTTGACCATGAGCTTCACAGTGTTTATTGACCACAGAGTCCTCTTGCACACAATGGCTGAAATGCTGAAATATCAGACCACTGATATTGGTCCTGCTAGTGACAGTACTGCTGGTGCTCCGCCCTGGGAAACACCTACTGTACTCTGCCAGCATCCGAACACAGGACTCTGGGAACATCTGAATTATAGGATGAACATCACATGGACTCTACAGCGGCCCCTAGTGATCCATGTGAGAATGACAGTAATTGCCATGTCAGATTGCTAATTACTGTTTTGAGAAGCTAGTGGCAGATTATTCAACTGTTGCTCAGCCGCTCAACAATCAGCTGAAGGACAAGAAGTGCTCAAACAACCCTGTGACTCTTAATGTAGAACAATTCAAAGCATTATAAACTTAAAAGGTAACATTGTGTTCTACACCTGCGTTAAGAATCCCTGATGCAGTTGGACAATTCACCCTGTATATCAATGAGAACTACATGATAGTAGTCTTAACTCAAGAAACTGGTGACAGTCAGCATCCTCTTGGTTATTACTCTGCCAAAGATTTTATTCTATGCACTGATGTCTCCCCAGTGATTGAGAGAGGGATTCAAATGGTTGTTTCTGGAACCAAGGTGTTGATATTAATTCAATTCAAATGTAATTATCAGAGTCAGGTTTATTATCACCAGCACGTGACATGAAATTTGTTAACTTAGCAGTAGCAGTTCAACGCAATACATAATATAGAAGAGAAAAAATAAATAAATATAATAACAATAAATAAATCAATCAATTACAGCATAAGTGTATCGAATAGATTAAAAATGTGCAAAAAATGGAAATACTGTACATTTAAAAAGTGAGATAATGTTCAAGGGTTCAACGTCCATGTAAGAATCAGATGGCAGAGGGGAAGCAGGTGTTCCTGAATCGCTGAGTGTCTGCCTTCAGGCTTCTGTACCTCCTACCTGATGGTAATAGTGAGAAAAAGGCATGCCCTGGGTGCTGGAAGTCCTTAATAATGAACGCTACCTTTCTGAAACACCACTCCCTGAAGATGTCCTGGGTACTTTGTACCCAAGATGGAACTGACTGGATTTTCAACCCTCTGTAACTTCTTCCGGTCCTGTGCAGTAGCCCTCCTGCACACCCCATACCAGACAGAGATGCAGCCTGTCAGAATGCTCTCCACGGTACACCTATAGAAGTTTTTGAGTGTATTTGTTGGCGTGCTAAATCTCTTCAAACTCCTAATAAAGTGTAGCCACTGTCTTGCTTTCTTTATAACTACATTGATATGTTGGGATCAGGTTAGATCCTCAGAGATCTTTTCACCCAGGAACTTGAAACTGCTCACTCTCTCCAGTTCTGATCCCTCTATGAGGATTGGTATGTGTTCCTTTGTCTTACTGTTCCTGAAGTCCACAATCAGCTCTTTCGTCTTGCTGACGTTGAGTGCCAGGTTGTTGCTGCGGCACCACTCCACTAGTTGGCATATCTCACTTCTGTATGCCCTCTCATCACCACCTGAGATTCTACCAATAATGGTTGTATCATCAGCAAGTTTATAGATGGTATTTGAGCTACGCCTAGCCACACAGTCATGTGTATACAGAGAGTAGGGCAATGGGCAAAGCACACACCCCTGAGGTGCGTTAGTGTTGATCGTCAACAAGGAGGATATGTTATCACCAATCCACACAGATTGTGGTCTTCCAGTTAGGAAGTCGAGGATCCGATTGCAGAGGGAGGTACAGAGGCCCAGGATCTGCATCTTCTCAATCAGGATTGTGGGAGTGATGGTATTAAATGCTGAACTATAGTTGTTGAACAGCATCCTGTCATAGGTGTTTGTGTTATCCAGGTGGTCTAAAGCCCTGTGGCATTCAACCATACATGAATACCCATGATTACAGCCAAACAAGACAGCATTACTCCGGGGCCAAGGTGCAAAGCGCAGTACCAGCAGTCACACAGCACAAAGCAGACATAGCAGGTACAAGATAGTAAGCATATAAATGTATAAGTAAGATACAGCCCCACAATAAAGACTTCCAGACCCAAGCCATGAATGCCGTAGAAATCTGCAGTCAACCACAATACTTCTTGTCTTCTGAGTAATCACTGGGGTGGGGGTGGGGCAGCACCAACTCCAGTCTGGACACGGCGCCACACAAGTAACATGTCTCTGCAACCAAAAGAGCCAGGGCCCCTATCAGGGAGCAGTAAAGGTACACGCACAGAGCTGACAAATCTCAGTCCTCACCGTCTGCTGAACGGCATTTATTGGGTATGTGATTCCTGGGCCTACCGCTTGCTGCAGGACTTGTTCCTTGAATATGAGGAGACGTGGAGAGAGCCTAGCTCTGGAAGTGTCCCAAATGCGATACTTGGTGTCACTACGTCACCATTGTCTGGTTTAGCGGCACAAAAGGTCGTTACAGAGAATGAGAGATTCTGAATGATTGCCTTTCCGAGATATGCCACTGAGATTTTCCTGAACTGATTAATATGGCACTGGCTTTGGAGAAAATAGCGAATGAACCTGCATAAGCCTTTGATCAAACCCAACAAGCATTAACCAAGTTGTCAGCAGACTGATGGCTGTTTGTACAGGAGCATTACAGACCAGGATGGTTTTGAATTTTATTCTGTCAGAAAAAGGGAACATTTGTATTGGTGTACTTGCATACATACCTGATGAATCATAAAATATAACTCATTTGGCAAATCACATCCATGAAACTACCAAAGAGATTAAGAAAGTCAGGGATCAGTATCACAATTATTACGCTCCAGGAGATGGATGGTGGGCAACTATTCTTTATTATGGTACAACTATTGGTATTATAATAATGGCTATCATTCTTGTGCAATTGTTACATGAAATAGCAAGACGAAGGAGAGGATATTAAGGAAAGGAATGGATACTCATTGAAGTGGATGGATAAAAAAGGAATTTTGTGGTTGGGCTTTGAAACTGCATCATTTATTTGCATATTTCAATGACTATTTAGTGAAATGTAGTGTTGTCATGAAGTGACAAATGGGAGGGAATGTATTTTACTTGTAACAAAATGGCAGTTTTACAGCGGCGTATCTATGGAAAATAGCGCCTATGGCAAGCACTGAAATTGCACCCCGTCCAAACATCTGACACCCATCTTTTAGATAACTTTGCCATAACATCAGCTGAAAAATACAAGTCAAGCTCATTAATCTTTTAATTAACAAATTATGGCACTACATGAAAATTATAACTGTACCTTCCTTGCTTTCACTGATGAAAATTGGTCTATGATGTGATTAAAGTCAGCTTTTTCAGTTTCTTCTCTTTCTACATTTAGCAGAGCAAGTTCACAGAGTCTGCTTTGACCCATGGAGGCTCTCAAATATGAAAGTATTAGTTTTAACTTGCTAACTGATCTCTCACAGCTGGCAATGGAAACTGCAATGGTTAGCATTATCTGAATAGCAATGAGAAGATTGGGGAAAATGCTCTCATCTCCATACTGAGCAATAAATTCAAGAAGTTCTTCAGGTCTTGGGATTTTTATGTTGACCCACCTTGATAGCAACATTCAGCAATCCAAAATTTCTTCATATACCTGCTGTCCATCAACATCAGATTTGTACAATTTGCCCAAATTTTCGCAGTTCTTTAGGTTGTTACTGTTAGTGCCGTAACACAGTCCCTCGACATCAAAAAGGAAACAGTGTCGTGCAAATGAACAAAACTTTCGTCCATTTCTCTGTGAAGATGGTCAAGTGTTCTCTTCATGACTCTTTCCATTGCCTCCTTAGCTGTTAACCCAGCATCTCAGGTTCTCATCAGCCATTCGTTTCTTTCGTCTCTGATGTCTTTCAACTTCAATATTCCATTCTTGACAGAGACTGACTCCTTCTTCAAGTAACTCACTGACCAAAAGTTCTCTTGCATCATAAAAATGATCTCAGAGGGCTTCAAAATCCAGGGCAGCATCGTGGAAGATCATGCTAGGATGCTGCAGCCTCTTTTGAATACGGTCAATGCAAATGAGTACTTTGTTCAAAAATCCGAGCAAAATCAGAAAATCATAACTGAACATGTGGTACAGCTGCCTTGTGTCACTGGTCTCATTTTCATTGTCTATCATGTCCTGGAGAACTTGAAATATCTCCTCAAGGTACTTGTTGACGGGCTTCACTGCTTCTGTGCTTGCACTCCACCTGGTTTTGGACTCTGACTTAACAATCACAGACATGGAGTTTTTGAGATTTTCCTAGTGCTGTGTTGAATGAGAAAAAAACAAGTAGAGAGCTTCAATGGTTCCAAAAAACGTGACCCTCATTGTATCCTGCTTGGCTGCATGTACACCCACCAAGTTGAGTGAGTGATTGTTGCAATTCACAAACACTGCCAGGTTGTTTTTCTCACTTATTCTTTGATGAACACCATTTCTGTGTCCAGCCATCATAGCAGCATTGTCATAGTACTGTGACCGATAATCTTGTAGCTCCATTTCATCCTTCTCTCGCTGTTTCAAGATGTCTTCAACCAAGCTCTCAGCATCCTTCTGGCTTATCTGGATAAAACCAAGGAAGGACTCTCTAACACGGACTGTTTTCCTCTCAAACTCAACTTCCACATACCTCACTACTTCTGACATCTGCTCACGGTGTGCCTGATCAGGAGTTGAGTGGAACATGGGACAATAGTACTTGGCTTTACGGATGCTTCTCAGTAAACTCTGGCGAGCAGTGCACGCCATCATGTGGATGAATTCGTTCTGGACACCCAGAAGACGTGGATCCAGGATGACTTTCCAAATGAGTGAGGTGTTCTTTTATGACAGGGTCAAAGATGGCCAGTAGTTTCAGTAAGCCAAGGAAGTTTCCCACACTGGAGTCATCGTCTAGCTGAAGTGACTCCCTGTGTCCTTGCAAAGCCAGGTTCTGATTCGCAAGGAATTTTATGCGGTGAAGGATTCTCGTCAAGATATCATGCCACTTCTGCTTTTCCTTCTCAATCTGTGACTGAAATGCCGTGTCAATAACTCCTCTGTTTCCAGCTAAATTTCTTTCCACTGTGTGAAGCACTCCCAATGATTCTTGGCACTTTCATGAACACTAATCCTTTCAGGTGCTTTCCACTGGTTGAATCCACTTTCCTGCTCCAATGAAGATTGATGGTCTGACCAGGAATAGAGAAGACAACAGATACAAAATGCAGACTTTTTAGAAGGGGAATAGACCAGCCATAGGCAAGTCACTTCCTCACCATGAGCATTTCCCAATTTCCTCTCGAACCAAGTTTTGTTCATTGAGTGGTTATTTGTTGGTAGGAAAGGCCCCTCACTGTTCTGGAAATACTTCAAACCCAGCTTTATTATTTCTGTTCTCAACGTGTCAGACAGAATTGCTTTTCCAGTTTCTTTGTCGAACTTCAGAAGTCCAATGTCATGCTGTTCAATCACTTCTGGTATGACAGTTCGAGGCTCTTTGACACCATCCAGTTCACTAGGTTCAGTGTCGTCACGTTCAATCTCATCACTAAACTCAACATCACCACCACCACCACCATTGTCTTCCCCTCCTGTCATGTCCACGTTCTCTGTGGCAGCCTCACTTTTAATCTCATCATACTCTGATTTATCTGACTTGACTTCTTCCTCGGCTTGTGACACATTTGTACCTGATCCACCTTCAGATTCTAACAAACTTGTAGCAGGTGCAGGCAACTCCGTGGAACATGTCGAACTACTTGTTCCGGGCTTTTCAAAGAAGGGCATAAAGAACTTGCTCGACTTCTTGGCTTCCTGCACCTCTAACTTCTGTCCCTTCTGTCCTTCAGCTCCACTTTCCTCCTTTTTCATGAAGAAACGTTTTATGGTCTTCTTACACAATGCTCTGAAATAAGGCCATCCTAGTGCTTCTCACCCATGATAATCAAAGACAGATCATACATCTGAAGAAAATTCTTTTTTCACAATCCGAGGATGGCTTGTCTGACCTTAATGGTAACTGCTCAGTGGCGTCCCCCTTCAATGGCGCCCAGGGCACGTGCCATACCTGCCATACCTTAGATACGCCACTGCAGTTTTGTCTGTATGTTTTTAAAAAAATGGAATCTGTATGGTACCAAAATGATTTGCTAATAGCATTAGTGCAACATTATGCCAGTGGAACCTGATCCCTTGAAAACTGCAGACCCAGCAGATCCGTTCTGGAAGAATCCCAAGTACATTGATTAAACAGGTGAACAGAATGCACCCTGACTTTGAACTGATGTGCAAAAGTGAACATGGAGTGACTATGCTGTCTGTTGTTTGGAAGCTATCTCCACCTCTCGTGTGGTGATAGTCTTCCCTTGCAGGAAATAAAATGAATGTGCTCATGATTGATCCACTCTGAGTTAATTGTTTGTTATAGACACAGCAAAAAGGTGCTCAATAGATTACATCAATATGTGGGCCTAGAGCTATTGTTGACCAGGAACTTGAAGATGCTCACCCTTTCCACTGCTGGCCTATCAATCAGTGCCATTCTGTTTTATTCTCCTGACTTGTGTCTTACAGATTGTAGGAAGGTTTTTGAGGTTCTTGTCACAGGAGCCCCTCTATCTGCTGTTGTAGTTAAAATATACAAGTCTAGCTGATCTACTGATATTTGGTGTTGATTCCCCCAGTCCCACACACCCACACCCCGAGGCTATTTGCAGGTGACAGCTCGGTGGTAATGCCCAAATCATTCTGTAGGAATCTACATTAGTAACCTTGTTAAAGAACAGTCAGTAGATTGAATGCTGAGCAGATCTATACGTATGAAATATTACACTAGTATATCAGTTTTTATGTTTATGGGAAAGTAAGACTGATAATTCTTGTACCTATGAATTATTAAACAAGTCACGTTTATACCCATCTAATTTTCCCTCTAGAAGGCCTCATATTTCTTAATTTTAAAGCATATGGTTTGTCAACTATTGCCTTGAAACTGAATGAAATTTAAGTTGGATTTCATTTTGTCTGCATGGATCTGCCCAACAAATCCAATCAACTGACAATGTGGACCAAGGGCAATTTATAATTTAATCTGTGAAAGACCTATAATAGACTTAACTCAGTGAAGAGTTGTGCCTATATCAAATGTGTTTTATCTAATAAGCAGTGAAATATATTCTCAGGCTGTTTGCCAGCCAATGAATTTTTCTGTACTTGCAACTAAATTAAAAAGAATCTTTTAGATAGGGACTCAGCTACTACAGCTAGTCCAAGCTTTCATATCTGGTTTTTCTCAAGAGCAGCAGCCATTACAGTAAACATTCAATCAGCCAATCAGAGTGCTTTACGTACACTCTGAGTCACTCACAGTCAATCACATATCAGTTCATGCTCTTCCTCTCCCGCGTGTGTAAATGTTCTTGCTCCCTCGTCAAGTTATTCCAATTTTTTCACCCATAATGTCTGGAATTGGCCTGCAACTTGCAGTGAGGGTAGTACATCTAAGATGTCTAGGAAAAGCATTAGAATGATGTGAAACTGCAAATGATATGACATTTGGAAGCTGGTGACTGTCAGGTTGATGTTGGTGCCTCTTTGAAATTGGGTACATTGACAGTCAGAATGGCCCTGACTGGGAGTGAAGCAATAAGACAAAGCGAGGTGTTTGCAACATGATTTCCCGCTACTGAGAACTGCTTCATGAAAGGAAACTTAAGAAAAGACAGTCAAATCTGGATGTTTACTTCAAGAAGAGCCAAAGTTAGAGGAGGACCCACAGCCTGGTCCTTCCTCTAAGATGTAGCCGCCAGCCACTTCCCTCCGCTGCTGCTGCAATGTGTTGCTGCTCCACTGATGTACAGGCTTGGCCTATTTCGTGTTTGTTTCTCAATGAATTACTTTGGATACATAAAATGATATGTATCTCGGGTTTAGTTTTTTTTTATCAGGCACACATGTTCATTTATGTGATGTCATAATGACCCTGCACAGTACTGATTTACATAGCGCTCCACCTCTAATTAGCACATCCTCGGCGTTAAGCGGGGTTTGAGTGTATAGTTAACTTAGTATTCACTTTGTTATGTGCATAATTTGTCATGTGTACTTTAAATGTTTGAGGCAATTATCAACATGTTAGCTTCTGTATTAATGCAATTTCTCAGCTGTTGCTTTTGTTCCAGATGCCCTAATCTGTTTCTTACAGCTTCTAATGAGTGCATTCATAAACAAGATATGTCATGCTTTATTTAGAAATGAATTATCATCTTAGGTACTTTAATCTATCTGTGCATATATTTTGTTTATTCCTTCAAGAGGCATGAATATCCCTAGCAAGACCATTATTTAATGCTATCCCTGGAGGTAAGCCACCTTCCTGAACCATTGCCGTTTGTCTGGTAATGATAGACCCACAATACTTTTCGGTTGAGAGTCTCAGCTTTGGTCCCAGAGTTGCTTAAGTGACTAATTTCATAATCAGAATGGTGTGTGACTAGAAGAGAACATGCAGTGGATGATGTTCCTGTGTGCCTACTGACTATGTCCTTCGAGGTGATAGAAGTTGTGGGTTGGGAGATAATGGAACAGTCTATCCTCTCAGCTGGAATATAGTTTTTAAATGGTGCACGCTGCAAACTTGATGCTGTGATGATGGATGTATTCATTTGTTAATGTGGAGACTGAGGTGTTGATGAAGTGAGCCACCTATTCAGACTGTTTTAGGAGTTGCATTTATTCATGTTGCATATTTGCTGGGTGGCTGGTGTTATGGATTTGCTGTCCATAATCTAATTGTAGGGATGGGAAGGTCCAGTGGCCAGTGAACAGACTCAGAGCATTATACTTCACAAGTTATTAACTAAAGCACATTGGATAAAAGCACATTTCTCCACATGGTTAAGTCAAGAGAATACTCTCCTTAGACCTCTAACTTTTATATTTGGTCCAATTGTAAGTTTCTCGTGGGGGATAATACACACAGAAGAGAAATATTTAAACCTGGGAAAACACAAATAAAGAGCATCAATCAGAAATTAATGGCTGGTGCACTGTACCTTACTGGTTAAACTATTAATTGTTGCTAGGTGCAAAACAAATCTATATTGTGATGTATTGTTTCTTAAAGAAAAACATTGAGCTGTTATCCTGAAGGTGAAAATGCTTTACGCTCCTTAATTCTGAGCAATAGCTAAAAACCCATTGATCGGTAATGCATCAGAATGAGTTGCTGTTTGCTCTTTGTGTTAGTGTGCAGACCCCCTCTCTCAATCAACTTAATTATCTCAATATTTCATGTTTTCAAACTCAGCCTCATCCTTGACATTAATTGATAAGTGAGGTTTTCATTGTGCAGTTCCCACGAGTACTTCATTTAGTTGTTGTTTGGAAGGAGGCTTTTCTCAGAATTATCCCGGGTGACTTATTGCAGAGAAAGGGAATAGGCATCAGTGAAGGGTACCCCTATGGCTGTTCCCCTGAATAGCAAGTATATCGTTTTGGATACTGTTGGTGGGGAATGACCTTGCAAGGGAAAGTCAGAGACTAGGCGGGTCTCTGGCTCTGTTGCTCAGAAGGGAAAGGGAGGGTTGGGGGGGAGAAGAGGCAAGCAGAAGCGATAGGGGATTTACTGATTAAAGGAACAGACAGGAGATTCGATGGATGAGAACAAGACTCCCGGATGGTATGTGCCTTCCATGCCCACACTTGTCTGATCATCTGATCAGAAAGTCTGATCATCTGGCTATACTACTTCTCCCGGCATACAGGCAGAGACTAAAGACCGCAGCACCAGTGGTGAGGACTAAGAAGGTATGTTCCAGGAAAGCAGAGATGTGCTTACAGGACTACTTTGAGTCGGAGACAAGTTAAAGGATTCGTCTTCGAATCTGAATGAATGCACCACAGTAGTCACCAACTTCAAGACCTGTGTGGATGAGTGTGTCCCTTTGAGAACATACAGGACGTACTCAAACCAAAAGCTGTGGATGAACCAGGAGATCCATAGTCTGCTGACGGCTAGATCTGTGTAATTGAAGACCGGTGATCCAGTACCAGATCCAGGTACGACCTATAGACAACCAAGAGTGAGAAAACGATTCTGATTGAAGTTAGAGACAGAATCGGATGCATGTCAGCTCTGGCAGGGTTTGTGAGCCATTACTTTGTGCAAGGTGAAACCTGACGCAATAAATAGTTATATGCACGCTTTGAAAGGAGAATAAAACTACAACTGTGCAGATCCTTGCAGCATCCAGTGACTGTTTTGGAAGCCGATGTCAGGACATCTTTCAAGAGGGTGAAATCCTCGCAAAGCATCAAGTGCTGGTGGTGTACCTGGTAGGGCACTGAAACCCTGTGCCAACCAACGGACAGTTGTTTTCAAGGACCAACTTCAATCTCTCACCACTTCAGTAAAGGGTTCCCACTGTCTTCAAAAAGGTGACAATAATACCAGTGCCCAAGAACAGTAGGGCAAGTTTCCTCAATGACTATCACACAGTGGCACTCGTGTCTGTGATGAAATGCTTTCAGATGTTGGTCATGCTAAGCAAAGAGCTGGACCTGCTTGGCCTCGGATCACTTGGACAGTAGCAATATCTATGTCATGTTGCTGTTTATTGATTACATCTCAGCATTCAACACAGTTAAGTGTGTAATGGAAATAAGATTTTCTCGCTGACAGTCAACACTGGCACAGCTCAAACACCATCTATAAATTTGCTGATGACACAATTATTTTTGGTAGAATTTCAGATGGTGATGAGAAGATGTACAGGATTGGTTGATTGGTGTCACAACAACCTTGCACTCAATGTCAGTAAGACCAAGGAATTGATTATGGGCTTTAGGAAGGGGAGATCGAAGGAACACACACCAGTTCTCATTCAGGGATCAGCAGTGGAAAGGGTGAGCAGTTTCAAGTTCCTGGGTGTCAACATCTCTGAAGATCTGAACTGGGCCCAGCATATTGATGCAATTACAAAGAAGGCACAACAGTGGCTTTATTTCATTCAGAATTTTAAGATAATTGGTACGTCACCAAAGATTCTCACAAGTTTCTACAGATGTACCATGAAGAGCATTCTAACTGGTGGCATCACCATCTGGTATGAAGGGGCCACTGCACAGGGTCAGTAAAAGCTGCAGAGAGTTGTAAACTCAGCCAGCTCCATCATGGGCAATAACCTCCCTAGCATCAAGAACATCTTCAAAAAGTGATACCTCAAAAAAGCAGTATCCATCCTTAAGAACTGCCATCACTGTGCTATTACAGGTGTCCCCTGCTTTACGAAAGTTCGCTTTACGCCACTTCGCTTTTACGAAAGACTTACATTAATACCTGTTTTTGCTAACCGAAAGAAATCCGAAGAGGATTTTCGCTTTTACGAAAAAGGCACCCGCTTTAAACTTGTGTTTACCCCAAGATAATTTTGTCCAGAGGAACATTCCTCGTCTCCAGTAACATACCATAAATCTTAGATAACTCTTAGATCTTAGATTGAACCATTTTGAAAAGGTGCCAGACTAGGAATTACGTCTAGTAAGTTCTTATCTGAGCTTATAGGGAATGTACATAACTGAGATCTTAAAAAGTCTTTAATTTGTAAATACCTAAATAAAAAAAAAATGAGTTTTGGGTAAACTATATTTAGCCGACAATTGCTCAAATGAACAAAGGTTTCCTCCAACAAACAGATCGCAAAAACATTTAATACCCAAACTGTCCCATTCCTTAAAAACTAAATCAATCATAGAAGATTTAGAAAAATTAGAATAAATGGGGCTTGAAAGGGAGAACCTCAATAAACCAAAGTGTTTTCTAAATTGTATCCAGATCCTCAGAGTATGTTTAACTATTAAATCATCAGTTGGTTTACTTACAGATAAAGGAAGTGAGGATCCAAGAGGAGAAATAATAGAAAATTCATTAACAGAGTTAGTTTCTAAAGAGACCTATACCGGACAATGTACACGATTAATATAGTATAGTCAAAACGTAAGATTTCGTATATTAACTGCCCAGTAATAAAACCTAAGATTAGGTAAGGCTAAACCTCCAGACTTTTTAGATTTTTGAAGATAAACTTTATTTAAATGAGGATGTTTATTTTTCCAAATATAAGAGGATAAAATAGAATCAAGAGAGTCAAAAAAGGATTTAGGAATAAAAATAGAAAAATATATATAAATTTAGGTAGAATATTCATTTTAATAGAATTAATTCGTCCAATCAGCGATATTGAAAGAGGTGACCAATTTAATATCTTTTTTACATGATTCAATAAAGTAAGAAAGTTTTCTTTAAACAGGTGTTAGTAATTCTTAGTAATTGTTACACCCAAGTAAGTAAATTGATTTCTTATAACTTTAAAAGGGAGATTAGTATTAATTGAGACCAAATTATTTAAAGGAAATAATTCACTCTTATGTAGGTTCAATTTATATCCTGAAAACTGGCTAAAACGGGAGAGTAAAGAAAGTATGCAAGGTAATGAGGTCTCAATATTAGAGATAAACAGCAATATATCATCTGCGTAAAGCGAGATTTTGTGAATAATACCTCTCCTTAAAATACCACAAATATCATTAGATTCTCGAAAAGCAATGGCAAAAGGTTCTAAAGCTAGATCAAAGAGCAAAGGGCTCAACGGACAGCCTTGTCTAGTTCCGTGATGAAGTTTAAATGTTTTTTTTCTACAAATCGGTTTTGGCTAAATCTTCCAGATTCTGGTAAGTGAAACTACACTGTACATACATTATTTCTATATATAGGCTGTGTATTTATCATATCATTCTTGCTTTTACTATATGTTAGTGTTATTTTAGGTTTTATGTGTTATTTGGTAGGTTATTTTTTGGGTCTGGGAACGTTCAAAAATTTGTCTCATAAATTAATGGTAATTGTTTCTTTGCTTTATGCCATTTCGGCTTACAAACGGTTTCATAAGAACTCTGTACTTTCGGATAGCAAGGGAAACCTGTATCAAGGAGGAGGTACAGGAGCCTAAAGACACACACTCAACGTTTCAGGAACAGTTTCTTCCCATCCGCCATCAGCTTTCTGAATGGACAATGAATTTATGTACACTACCTCACTACTTTGCTTTTTATTGCTCTCTTTTTACACCACTTATTGTAATTTTTTATTTATATTTCTTATTGTAACATGTAGATTTTTTAAATTTATATGTCTTGCCATGTACTGCTGCCACAAAACAACAAATTTCATTACATATGCCAGTGATAGTAAATCTGATTCTGATACAAACAATTAAGTTCAAATGATGCAAATGAGTATGAGAAATGCAAGGGAACACTTGAGGGAAATCCAGAAGGTTAAAAGAGAACGTGAGGTTGCTCTGGCAGACAAGGTGAAAGAGAATCCTATGGGCTTCTAGAGATATATTAAGAGCAAAAGAATAGCAAGGTCAGTGTAGTCACCTTCACATGGAGGTGAAAGGGATGGGTGAGATCTTCAATGAATTTCTTGCATCTGTATTTACTGGGGAGATAGACACAGGGTCTGTAGAACTGATGCATAAGAGTAGTGAGGTCATGGAGTTGACTTGCTATCCACAGGTGTTCCTTTGTACCATGCAGGAGGCTAGTGCAGAAATTGTAGGTGCCTTAGAAGAGACATTTGTCACAGTTGAAGTGCTGGAGGGCAAGAGGATTGCAAATGTTGTTCTGTTGTAAGATAGGCTCTGATAATAAGACAGGAAATTACAAGCCAGTGAACCTGATATCTGTCGTGGGTAAATTGTTGGAAGATATTCTAAGGGACAGGATGAATAAGGATATATCTGGACTGCTAGCAGACATATGCAAGACCCTTTAGCCTTAGGCGCCAGTACCACCAGGACTTTACTAGCTCCCTAAGATACACAAGGAGGGCTACCCCCCTGAGGCCCATCTCAGTAGGATAGATTCCTCTCCTCTCCAACCTGAGGAGGGCTAACCTTCGTTTCCATCCAAGGGGTCAGTGTGGACATGGTGGAGGATTACAGATACCTGGGGATACGAATGGACAATAAACTGGACTGGTCAAAGAACACTGAGGCTGTCTACAAGAAGGGTCAGAGCCGTCTCTATTTCCTGAGGAGACTGCCAGACGATGCTGAGGATGTTCTACGAGGCTGTGGTGGCCAGTGCTATCATGTTTGCTGTTGTGTGCTGGGGCAGCAGGCTGAGGATAGCAGACACCAACAGAATCAACAAACTCATTTGTAAGGCCAGTGATGTTGTGGCGGTGGAACTGGACTCTCTGACGGTGGTGTTTGAAAAGAGGATGCTGTCCAAGTTGTATGCCATCTTGGACAATGACTCCCATCCACTCCATAATGTACTGGTTAGGCACAGGAGTACATTCAGCCAGAGACTCATTCCACCGAGATATAACACTGAGCGTCATAGGAAGTCATTCCTACCTGTGGCCATCAAACTTTACAACTCCTCCCTAGGAGTGTCAGACACACTGAGCCAATAGGCTGGTCCTGGACTTATTTCCACTTGGCATGATTAACTTAGTATTATTTAATCATTTATGGTTTTATATTGCTATATTTCTACACTATTCTTGGTTGGTGCGGCTGTAACGAAACCCAATTTCCCTTGGGCTCAATAAAGTACCGTAGATTCCGGACTACAGAGCGCACCTGATTAAAAGCCGCAGGCTCTAATTTTAGAAATAAAATCAATTTTTTAATTCTAAAGGCCGCACCGGATTTTAGGCCGCACCGCTACTTTTAAATATACATACGTATCGGTAACACAAATTACGTTGCATATACTTTTTTACTGAACAGCACGAACAACATTCCAATATCTCCTAGCGACTGGTAAAAATATATATACTGCAGCCTACCAGGAAAAGTTATTGATCGACTTTAACTTAAAAGCAGCGTTTTCGCTCGGGTCTAATCGGGTCTGACGCGCTTGCGCAACGCGATCGGGTCTAATCGGGTCTGACGTGCTTGCGCAACGCGATCGGGTCTAATCGGGTCTGACGCGCTTGCGCAACGCGATCGGGTCTGACGCGCTTGTGTAACGCGATCGGGTCCAATCGGGTCTGACGCGCTTGCGTAACGCGATCGGGTCTAATCGGGTCTGACGCGCTTGCGTACGCGATCGGGTCTAATCGGGTCTGACGCGCTTGCGTAACGCGATCGGGTCTAATCGGGTCTGACGCGCTTGCGTAACGCGATCGGGTCTAATCGGGTCTGACGCGCTCGGGTCTTGCTTTTCTTCGAGTATTTTCCATGTTGATGAGGGTGAGTACAAATGACTGATTTACAATAATTTAATTGTGAAAGTGCGCTTGATTTATCGTACAATTTCATTGGACCTCTGTGAACTACTCATCAATTTTATTGGTCTACTGTTACGAGGCAAAATGTTTACGAGGCGGCATGAAAAAAAACCATGTATTAGCCGCTCTGGATTATAGGCCGCAGAGTTCAAAGCTGTTCAAAATGTGGGAAAAAAGTAGCGGCTTATAATCCGGAATCTACGGTATGTCTGTCTGTTTAATACCTCGCTAAGCATTTAACGGCCATGCTGTCTCCCTTTGTTGGGGGCTGTAAGCATCACATCATGAATTTGACTGACCTCATAAAAACAAAAACTAACATCCAGTTTCGTCATGGTATCCCTGTTCACAAGAGTTCCCAATAAGGACATCTTGGTGCTCCTGTGGTCAAGGTTTGATAAGG
Source organism: Hemitrygon akajei (assembly GCF_048418815.1). Lineage (NCBI taxonomy): Eukaryota > Metazoa > Chordata > Chondrichthyes > Myliobatiformes > Dasyatidae > Hemitrygon > Hemitrygon akajei. The sequence goes on from NC_133124.1 coordinate 111,001,279, forward strand.
GTACCATTGCCCTTTTTGAACACACACTTACTTCAACTTACTTGGGCACTAGCCTACAAAGTACCCAGGACGTCTTCAGGGTGCGGTGTCTCAGAAAGGCAGCATCCATTATTAAGGACCTCCAGCACCCAGGGCATGCCCTTTTCTCACTGTTACCATCAGTAGGAGGTACAGAAGCCTGAAGGCACACACTCAGCGATTCAGGAACAGCTTCTTCCCCTCTGCCATCCAATTCCTAAATGGACGTTGAACCCTTGGACACTACCTCACTTTTTTTAATATACAGTATTTCTGTTTTTTGCATAATTTTAATCGATTCAATATATATACTGTAATTGATTTACATATTTATTATTATTTTTGTTTTATTTTTTCTTCTATATTATGTATTGCATTGAACTGCTGCTGCGAAGTTAACAAATTTCACGTCACATGCCGGTGATAATAAGTATAGAAGGGAAATTACTATGAACAAATGGATGGAGTGGCCACCTTTGTCGCCGGCTATTTCTAATTTTTCTCTGGAGGACTTTAAGGAGAGTGCTCTGAGTTCATCACCCTTACGCCCCAAATGCTACTTCAGATATGTTGATGACAACTTTGTAGCGTGGCTTCATGTACTCCAAAAGTTCCACAACCATCTGAACAGCATACATCCAAACTTTCAATTTACAAAGGAGATGGAGAAGAATGGTTGCCTCCTGCTCCTGGACATTCTAATACCTCAGAAACCGAATGGTAGGCTTGGACATGGCGTCTAATGGAAAAATCACTCATCTCTGTCTTCATGTGTGACTCTTTCATTTTAAGCAGTGACCCGTAGTTCTGGACATTCTGTCAAAATGGAACATTCTTCACATTCACATTTTCAAAAGCTCTCGGGACATTTGGTCTACTCCTTTCTCAGTCTTCTGAACTTTTGTCTGTGCAATTTTTCTTTGTAAGATAACTGATCATTCCAAGTATTAGTGTAGAAAAGCTTCTCAACTGCTCCCAGCATATTAACATCCTTCTTAAATATGCCCAATACTGTACTTGTTAATCCTGATATGCCTATTAAACTGAATAGTCCTACAAGCTCTCACTATTTAGTTAGACAATATACTTAATATTTTTATCCTGCCCATATGGGTAGTTTCAGAGTTTTCTACATTTCCTCTTATTTGCTAGATCCTTGCCTATTCAATTAATCTTTACATATCCCTTTCCAACATTTTTATGTCATCTTCACAACTTATTAACTACCTATCAGATTTATTTATTGGCGTACGGCCTTGAGGAAGCCTTTCCAACCCTTCGAGCCACGCCGTGCAACAAGCCCCAGTTTAATCCTAGTCTAATCACAGTGCTATTTACAATAACCATCTCACCTACCACCCGGTACGTCTTTGTAATGTGGGAGGAAACCCATGCATTTATGGGGAGAACATACAAGCTGTGTACAGGCAGCAGCAGGAATTGAACCCGGGTTGCCTATACTATAAAACTCTTTGCTAACCACTATGCTACCATACTGCCATCAGTGTGTCCTCAGCAAATTTAGCAACCGTGCTTCCATCTGAGGCACTTGCATCAGTTCAAAACATTGAGGTCTCAGCAAAGATATCTGTGACATATCTCTCTTGCATCTTGTCAACTAGGAAAAGACTCATTTAAGCCTACTCTCTATTTCCCATTAACCAGCCAACTCTCCATATTAATATGTTTTTCTTGAATTATAACTCTTTATTTTACCCAATAACCTTTGATGTAAATCCTTATCAAGTATGATCTGATCATCTAGCGTGCCTTATCCACGTTGTTCTTTATCTATGGCACACATTTCTTCCAAGGGTTTCCAGTATATTTTTAAATCATCATTTTCCTTTCACAGAATAGTAGTTAATTTTGACTGATTACCTTTCAATTTTCTGAGTTCCCTTTTATAACATCTTTAGTACTTACTTCTAATATTTTCCCTATTACAAATGTTGAACTACACTTTCTGGTTCCCCTCCCTCACTCAATACAGAACTTCAGCATATAATTTTGCCTGAAGCCACAGTGCTCAATTGGGAAATTGCTGAATTGGTAAATGAGGATTTTCTTTCAGATGGGACATTAAACAGAGGCCTTATCTATTCTTTTGGGATATCAATGATTCCCTGCCATTATTTTGAAAAGCAGCAGGCATATTCTTCTTACTGTTCTTGGGGCAATATTTATCCCTTACACATGACTGAAATGATCTTATTTTGTTCTTTTTTTATGGAATTTGTTCTGTGCAAACTGATTGCTGTGCATCCTGCATTTCAATGGAATCTACACTACAAATATATTTCATTGGGTTTAAAGCACTTTGCAAGTTCCTGAGGCAGTGAAAGGTGCCGAACACATGCAAATTTTTCTTTCCAGATTTTGTACTCTGAATTGGGACTGCAGTAGTTTAGACATGAGCAGTAAGTATTTTATAATGTATCCTGTTAGGATCCTTCTTCTCCAGCCCTTTACCATTTTCACTCATCTAGCTTCATCTATCACCTGCTAGTTGGTCATCTTTTTCCTCCTTTTTATTCTGGTATTTCCACCATCCCTTTCCAGTACTGATGAAGGGTCTCGGGCTGAAACGTTGACTGTTTAATCATTTCCATAGATGCTGCCTGTTCTGCTGAGTTCCTCCAACATTGTGTGTGTGTGTGTGCGTGTGTTGTTTTATAATGTATTTTGCTATCTCAAAAAGGAACTGGATAATAGTATATGCATTTCCTATTCATTAATATTTCTGCTTTATCATTTAATGGGGCATTTAATTGTTGGAGGAATCCCAAGCAAAGTTCATATTTATATGTATTGATCATGAGTTTATTCTTGTTACATGGCTTTTCAGATTGCAAGATAGGATCATGGCAATTTTGTGTTTTTTTTCATATTTGTTTTTTGTAATGGAAGGCGTTATGCTGAAAAGTGCTTTAATTGATTTTTAAGCTGTGATATTGTTGGTGATAAGGTGTTTATCCTCTTTCCTCGCTCTCTGATAATTGGCACCCTATGGGCTTATATCTGTTTCCTTTCTGCCTTTGGTCTAATTTATTTCTGCAGTTGTTAATGTCATAACCCAAAAGTTTGTGACTTGCTTGATCATCTTCAGTTTCACTGCCCGCTGTCTATCTCTGCAACCTCCAAAGAAGATCAATGATTTCCTGTCACCTTGCCCAAGCAGGCTGAGCTCACCAGTACCATTGCTAGTTACTTCATCATGTTCCTCTTCCAGCAAAGCCAGGGCTCATCTCCTCTACCACCTCAGTTCAGCTCCTGTAACTCACTTTACCAACCCTGCAGCCTCCTCACTGCCCCTGACTTTTTGCCGTGACCTTCATAAAACAAGCAGGCAGCACTGAAGATGGTTGCCTTAAACAGCTTTAAAGCTAATTCCACTTGACTATAGTGATTTGTTATTTGTAATTGAGTTCAGTGTCCTTTCTAATCTCAGATACTTGTCACTGATTTTGCCGTTCTCTCTCTGAACTAAAGATTGTGGCAGTTTACTTTAAATTTTCTTTCTCCTTCACATGGTTTATAAATCATCCTCCAGGTAATGGTGTTAAAGCTATTAACTCTTATCAGGCAACTTGATTTCAAACAGTTATTTCTGGAGAGTATGTAGTGAACATTTTGGCAAAAGTGCATTCATGTACATATCTTAGTGTGTCGACAGAGTAAAATGAATCATCTGGTCACAGTTGCTTCTGTTTGAAACCCTGCTAAAATATGCTTTAGGCAAAGTGAACCGTCCATTATGGAGCTTCTGCAGTGGCAGAATGGCAGCTTAAGGTGCAATATTTCCAGTATTTTCCTTTGCAAATTAATTTCCAGTAGCTAATTGTCTACCAGAAGGAATACTAAAGATTCAAAGTACATTTATTATCAAAGTATGTATGTATGTACCCTGAAATTCATTTCCCCTACAGCCACGAAACAAATAAAACTATGGAACCCATTCAAAGAAAAACACCAAACCACCTCCAGAGTGCAAAGCAAAATTGTGCAAACGGCAAAAAGAAAATGAGCAAAAAGCACAATGTAAAATACAGAATCAAGAGAGTCCAGGCATATTCAGTTCAGCTGAGTGGTCACTATCTGCAGGCTGCAGCAAGAAAAAGCAACCAAAAGCTCATCATATCATGAACTACTGAGTGCAATCCACAAACCGCACCAGTTAAAACTTGCTGAAGACCCAGGTCCCTGGCACCATCCTCCAACAGCATCAAGGGAGAGAGAGAGAGACAGTTCGAATGCAGGGATGTTCTTTTGGGAACAGTGAGCGTAAGGGGAAAAGAGACTGTCACACGTAGACACCTTCCTCTGGCATGAGCAACTGAGAGGCTGGTAGACGGTGCTGAACACCCGCTCACCATCCACTCTCGTCGCGATGGAATCAATCTTTCCCGGTGCTTTAATCAGTGAGAATGGTGACAGATGGAGTCAATCGTGCTCATACCCTGTCTGTAGGCTTCTTGGCCTCAAGGCTGCATGCTTTATTCAAAGCCTCCTGGAACATTCGCAGAGACAGTAAAGCATCAGATTGCTCAATTGACCAGCAAAATTTAGATCTCGGGCTCCAACAGCAGCAGAACTACACTCGAAAGAAAAAGAAGATGTGAAAGAAGTAGATTTGTGAAGCGTATGGAGGATGTCACCCTTGGTCACCTTGGTCACGTTGTTCACTGGCACCATCTCTGGCTCTTGATGTAATACGCAAGGTTTTCTTTTAGTCAATTACTTTCAGATCAGTTTCTCATGCCCCATTTTGCCGGAAACTGGTCTCCTGGGCTTTTCATTCCAGGACGAAGGAGATGTCTTCCTTTTTTAAACAAAGGGGCTTCCCTTCGTCCACCAACAACTCTGCTCTCAAACGCAACTCTCCCATTTCCCGCACATCTGCCCTCACCCCATCCACCCGCCACCCCACTCGGGATAGGGTTCCCCTTGTCCTCACCTACCACCCCACCAGCCTCCAGGTCCAACGTATAATTCTCCGTAACTTCCGCCACCTCCAACGGGATCCCATTACCAAGCACATTTTTCCCTCCCCCCCCCCCCCCCCTTCTGCTTTTCGCAGGGATCACTCCCTACACGACTCCCTTGTCCACTCGTCCCCCCCATCCCTTCCCACCCATCTCCCTCATGGCACTTATCCTTGTAAATGGAATAAGTGCTACACCTGCCGTTATGCTTCCTCCCTCACCACCATTCAGGGCCCCAGACAGTCCTTCCAGGTGAGGCAACACTTCATCTGTGAGTCAGCTGGTGTGGTATACTGCGTCCGGTGCTCCCGGTGTGGCCTTTTATATATTGGTGAGACCCGACGCAGACTGGGAGACCGTTTCGCTGAACACCTATGCTCGGTCCGCCAGAAAAAGCAGGATCTCCCAGTGGCCACACATTTTAATTCCACGTCCCATTCCCATTCTGATATGTCTATCCATGGCCTCCTCTATTGTCAAAATGAATCCAAACTCAGGTTGGAGGAACAACACCTTATATACCGGCTGGGTAGCCTCCAACCTGATGGCATGAACATTGACTTCTCTAACTTCTGTTAATGCCCCTCCTCCCCTTCTTACCCCATCCCTGACATACTTAGTTGTTTGCCTGTTCTCCATCTTCCTCTGGTGCTCCGCCCCCCCCCCCTTTCTCCCGAGGCCTCCCGTCCCATGATCCTTCCCCTTCTCCAGCTCTGTATCACTTTCGTCAATCACCTTTCCAGCTCTTAGCTTCATCCCACCCCCTCCGGTCTTCTCCTATCATTTCGCATTTCCCCCTCCCCCCACTACTTTCAAATCTCTTACTATCTTTCCTTTCGGTTAGTCCTGACGAAGGGTCTCGGCCCGAAACGTCGACAGCGCTTCTCCCTATAGATGCTGCCTGGCCTGCTGTGTTCCACCAGCATTTTGTGTGTGTTGTTCCAGGCTGTCTTCTAAGCTTTGAAGGGCCATGGCTTTTCAGCTGAATTTGTACATATTTGGGAGCAATTTGGCAAAGTGGGATATCGCATGTGAAGTCTTCTTCCAGTTTACTCACCGACTGATCCAGCAGAATAATTATTACTCCATGCACCATTATTATGCTGCTCCACAACATTTTAACATCTTCACTAATGACTCTTATCTGTCTTGATCCTATTCTATTTCACTTACACTATACTTGTGACATTTGGTTTCTCTTTCAGTGGCTAGCAGCTTGAGTTCAATCAGTGATGAATTTCAGCTGCCTTTGACTTATTTTATTGCAGATTGTATTTGATTCTTGTGAAGGCCCCTGGCAGCTGCTTTGTTTGCTGTACTAGTTTAATATCATTTGTGTGTATCACTTGTTTGTATTGGGTTTCAATACCTGAATCATTTTCGTAGAATCATAGAAATCTACAGCACATTACAGGCCCATTCTTGTAGAAAAGAAATGTTAACATTATGCATTATCAGTTGCAAATATGTTAAAGCACTGTGCTCTGGTCATGCTGCCTTTGGGTTCTACTGGTCGAATGGAACAGGTAGTTAAGTGGAAAATGCAGCCAGTACAGCTTCCCTATGCATGTGGATTTTGAACATGTTTAGCAAAATATGTAAGTCATTTTTAACTGATAGTACCTCAGAGATATAGACACACCAATACAAAAACAGAAATTATTGCATTGCTTGGGAGAACTGGTCACGCATTTTTACATTTCCCCACATAAATTCTGTAAGAACAAATTTTATTCTGTATCTTACATTTTTGGGGGGGGTGATTTTGTGAAATCTGCAAAGACAGATTTCCATAAACTGGATTGGTATAATGCAGCCTGTGTCAGCATAAAACATAAGCTCTATAATTTTCCTGAGAAGTCTTGCTATTTGCAGCCAAGCCTCCTCTCCCTTCCTATTATAAGGTAATAATATTTAAGCATGTTTTCAATTTTTGGTTTCAGGTGAATCTGAGCAGTCATCAGTACCTGTTCACGGCTGTGGTGAATCCAGCCGAAATGCCATGCTTGTGTCTGCGCCATGATGTCGATGCACTTCTGTGGCAGCCGCACACAAAACAAGAGGACATGTGGGAGCACATTGGGACGTTCAATGCACTAGGTAAGTGAAGAACAGCTACTGTAATGCACCAGTCCTTTCATATCCAGCTTGTTACAAGGAACAATACTAGTATTAGTGATTTTTAAGAAAGATATGTCAGGAGGCATCTATGGAGAGGAATAAATAGTTGATGTTTCGGACAGAGGCTCTTGGAAAGGGAAGGATCAGAAGCCAGAAATAAGAATGGTGGGGAAGGTGTAGGAGTACAAGTTGACAGGTGATAGGTGAAGTGGGAAGCTGGGAGGGGATAGGTGGAGGAGGTTAAAGGGCTGAAGAAGTAGGAATCTGATTGGAGAGGACAGTGGGCCATGGGAGAATGGGAAGGAGGAGGGGTACCGGGGGAGGTGATGGGCGGTTGAGGAGAAGAGAAGGGGTAAGAGAGATACCAGAATGGAAAAGGAGAGAAGGGGTTTGGGGAGGGGGGGATGTAACTGGAAATCAGAGAAGTTAATGTTCATGTCATCAGGTTGGAATGAGTGTGGGAATCAAATTGAAGTGGATGGTCACCAGGAAATCCTGTCTTTTGTGGCGGATGGAGAGGGGTGCTTTGATGAAACGGTCCCGCAATCTACGTTGTGTCTCACCAATGCAGAGGACGCTGCACTGGGAGCACTGGATGCAGTAGATAAACCCAACAGTCACAGGTGATATGTGACCATACCTGGAGGACTTTCTCTCCCCAGTAAGATAGCGGCGCGTTCTGACATAGTGGCCACTTAGTGGTCAATCAAAGGTGTTTTTACCTTTTTTAAACATCTTTTTTACAATTGCATGGCAATGCTGGACAAGTACTGCAGTTCTGCCACATCAGTGAGCTGCTGGTTGGTAGTGGAGATATTCTTGGCACAGATCATATGTCTGCTACAGAGAAGCATCAGAGTTGGTGACTGTAGACAGTGTGTGTTCCAACAGCGAGTGATTGTGTTGGATGTTTCTCTTGTAATCACAAGGCCCTGTTGGACATTGGTAATGTAAAATACTACGGATCAGTTTACTTTGTTTATTGGAGAACCAGATGCCGGAGAGCTGTGTGGTCTCGGTTATAACAGGGACTAGGCATCAAGTCGTGGGCTTGCCTGTTGCAGCAGTCCGGGAGAGGAGATGCCAGAGGAGGTGTAGCATAGTGTCCATGCTGGTTGGGGGGCTGGCCTCTCCCATTGGTGTTGCTCTCTAGTATTTGCTCAGTGGAAGACAAGCATTTGTCTGTGGATTGCTGAGAACTGCTTGTTGTTACAGATAACACCCAGCACCATCAATTTGCATTACGTGTCACTCAGGGACTTGGGATATATATGTATTTTTTGTGAGACTGTACGTTTACTTGCTCTCTTATATCTGCTATATGAACCTTGTACTGTGCATGATTGCTGATACTGTGTTGCACCTTGGCCCTGGAGGAACACTGCTGCATTTGGCTGTATTCATGCGTGTTCATGTAAACATAGAAGCATAGAAAACTTACAGCACAATACAGGCCCTTCGGCCCGCAAAGTTGTCCCGAACATGTCCCTACCTTAGAAATTACTACGCGTACCTATAGCCCTCTATTTTACTAAGCTCCATGTACCTATCCAAAAGCCTCTTAAAAGACCCTATCATATCTGCTTCCAGCACCATTGCCGGCAGCCCACTCCACGCACTCACCACTCTCTGTGTAAAAAAAAAAACAAAAAACTTACCCCTGACATCTCTGTACAATATCTACTTCCAAGCACCTTAAAACTGTGCCCTCTCATGCTAGCCATTTCAGCCCTGGGAAAAAGCCTCTGACTATCCACACGATCAATGCCTCTCATCATCTTATACACCTCTATCAGGTCGCCTCTCATCCTCCATCACTCTAAGGAGAAAAGGCCGAGTTTACTCAACCTGTTCTCATAAGGTATGCTCCCCAGTCCAGGCAACGTCCTTGTAAATATCCTTTCCACCCTTTCTGTAGTTTCCACATTCTTCCTCTAGTGAGGTGACCAGAACTGAGCACAGTACTCCAAGTGGGGTCTGACCAGGGTCCTATAAAGCTGCAACATTACCCCTTTGCCCCTAAACTCAATCCCACGGTTGACGAAGACCAATGCACTGTATACCTTCTTAACCACAGAGTCAACCTGCGCAACAGCTTTGAGTGTCCTGTGGACTTGGGTCCCAAGATCCCTCTGATCCTCCACACTGCCAAGAGGCTTACCATTAATACTATATTCTGCCATCATATTTGACCTACCAAAATGAACCATCTCACATTTATCTAGGTTGAACTCCATCTGCCACTTCTCAGCCCAGTTTTGCATCCTATCAATGTAACCTCTGACAGCCCTCCACACTATACACAACACCCCCAACCTTTGTGTCAGGACAAGGGGAACTTTGTCATGCTGGCAGGAAGATGGCAAGAGGCCAGATTCTCTCTGTAGATGCTGCATGACCTGCTCAGTTCCTCCAGCATTGTGTCTGTCTGTGTCTGTGAGTGTGTTGCTTTGGATTTCCAGCATTTGCAGAATTTCTTGTGCTTAGAAAGGTATGTGTTAGTTTATATGAAGAACATAAGTTGATGACATCTAAGGCAGCCATGTTGATTGGTTCAATTCCTCTGTGTTATGAGTCCATGGCAGGTTTACTTTGTCTAGCTCTTTGACTATATCTCTCCCCATGTGCAGTTCAGCAACGCATAATATTTCATTTTAATCATCCATAAACCCTAGAGACTGCTCTAGAAGAAGAATGTAATTCATTATTTTATTTATTCAGTATTATATGTTGAATTAGTTTTGCATGTTCAGGGTTGCCATCTCAATGTTGTGAATTACATGAATCCATGTTTGAAAGCAACATATAGTGAATTTGGAGGTGCAGCTTGATACAACGTTGGTTAAGCCACAGTCAGAGTACTGTGTGCTGATACGGTTGTCACACTGCGGGGCAGATGTAATGGCAATGGAGAGGGTGGAGTGCTGATTCATCAAAGTCTTACCTGTGGTGAAGCATTTGCGCTATGAAGAGAGATAGGATAGACAGGGCTTGTTTTCATTGGTGTAGAGGAGGTTGAGGGGACACCTGTTAAGAAGTATAAAACATTCTGAGGGGTATAGCAAATGCAGATAGCAGGAAACTTTTCTCTATAGCACAGGTAACTAAAACAAGGGGACATGAGTACTGAGAAAGAGTTTAGATGGGATTTGAGATGAACCTTTTTAGCCCAGAGGGTGGTTGTAACGTAGACACACTACCTGAGAGGCTGGCACAGGTAGGTACTGTCGAACATTAACTATCTGAATGAGCATTGAAAAGCCAAATATGCCACAGACCAAATGATGACTAATGTGATTAGCATGAATGGGTAGTGGATGGTCAGGTTGAACATAGTAGCCCAAAGGGCCAGTTTCTGAACTGTTTGATTCCATGAACGTAAAATGGAATATATATCGGATTAGTGACCCATCAGAAAGAAGAGCTGTTTTTGGGAAAGGGTAATTATGATGAATATATATTGTATCTTTATTTTTACTGTTGGATTGAGAATAACCCCATGGAAAATATTCACTCTCCCCATTTTCATCACATTGTCTGACTCTGCCTCTGTTGCATCCCACCTGTTGCTAAAACTCATCTTTGTTTTTGTTACCTCATGAGATGACATTCCACTCAAACACCTGCATATCCATTATCTAAGGTCATGTAGAAGAATGCGAGGGTGTGCACCTTGGTAGAAAAAAAATTAAAAGGTGGAAGATTTATTTTTAAAGGTCCGAGAGGGCTGTTGTGAGGGATGTGGGTGTCTTGTACATGAATCACTACAAGCTTAGCAAGCAGTTGGAATGGCAAATAACATACTGGCTTTGGAGATATGAGATTGCAGATGCTGGAATCTGGAGAAACAATTGATCTGCTGTAGTAACTTAGTGGGTTGAGCAACATATGGGAGATGGAAGGAACTATTGATGTTTCAGTTTGAAACTCTGCATTAGGACTGGAGGAGAGGCAAGATAGCCAGTATAAAGAGGGAATATTGCAAGAGGACTTGATAAACAAGCATGGAGACCTGGTTTAGAGACTTGGTCATATTTGGAATTGTGTGTCTAATTTCCCTGCTTAATGAACAATATACTTGTGATTAATAAAGTGCAATGAAATTCATTAGAGTAATAACTAGCATGGGCATTTGACCTTTCAAGGAAGATTAAATGGACTGGGTCTTTACTCTAGATTTTAGAAGAATGAGCTCTTGCCAAAATATGTAATATCTATAGAGGGTTTGACAGGGTAAATGAGGATTTGAAATTTCCTGTAGCTGCAATGTATAGAACCAGGGACTTTTCATCTCTAAATAATGGTTTGGTCTCAGGATAAAGATGAGAAGATTATTTTTCACCCAGAGGAGTGCAAATCCTGAAATTCTCTACTTGAGTAGTCCAAAATAGTTCCAAAAGCTTTTGAGTATTTAAGAAATCATGCAGATATGGGGTTAGTGTGGGGAAACAGTACTGACATAAAAGATAACCCATAATATTTTTGAAAGGCAGAGCAGATAGGAAGAAATGAATTACACGGACCTGCCATTTCCTCTATTTTATTTTTAGCAGGATTAGGGATGGACTTCCTGAGCTTGAGGTCTAATAAGTTCCTCCTGGGATCCCCAAAAACTCTAGTTTTCAGCCAATTTAGTGCACCTTCATTTTATTAAAAATGGCTTGACACTATTATCTTGAGGATAATAAATGAAGAACGTGCCAGCAACCGTTTTAAAGCTGAAGACATGAAAGCTGTTGGTGGAGTGTTTAAAACTGGGAGTATATAAACAGCCACATTTAAAAGAACACCAAATTCTGATTGAGACACAAGAGACTGCAGAAGCTGGAATCTGGAGCAAAATGCAAGATGCTTGATGAACTCAGTGGGTCAGGCAGCATCTGTGGAGGAAAATGTGGAGTCAACATTTCAAGTCAAGTCTCTGCCTTTGGCCTGGATCTATGATGAAAGAGAAAGATTTTGAGGAGCTTCTATAAGGGAGCTGGAAAGGCAGATGGAATATAAGGTGGAAGAATGTGAGTTTATGCAATTTGTAGAAAATTCCAGATGTGGAGTCTTGTCTTGAAGCATTGACTGTCCATTTCCCTGCATAGATACTGCCTGAACTGCTGAATTCCTTCTACTCTTACAGAATTCTAATCATTGCTGTTCAAGGAATTTTAAACCGTGAATGAAAACAAACCTTAGAAGCAAGCTGTACTTGAAAATAGTGTCCTATTGTTTGGTAGTATCACTTCTTTCCATTGAATCCAGTGCTGCACCTTGGTTAAGTTTTCTTTGCTGGTCTGCTCTCACACATAAAAAACATTGCCTGTCACATCTTTCAGCCTGATTGATATGACATTTCCCAAGCCTAGATTCATCCTTGCCCAGACATTTGGAAATCTGTCTGCCTGAATGGGTAAATGCGATTTCACAAGTGTCAGCTTCTTTCTTCCTGCTTCTCTGACTCTTACACTAATTACTCCCTTCCCTGACTGTCTCTTTCTGCCATTGGTGACTTCCTTTTCCATCCCTTGTATATGCCTGTGGAGAAGAGAGCTGAGTTTTATAGTTAGAGTCATAGAATACTACAACACAGAAACTGGCCTTTCAGCTTATATAGTTTGTACTGAACTGTTATTCTGCCTAGTCCCATCAACCTGCATCCGGAACATAGTCCTCAATATCCTTCCCGTCCATGTACCTATCCAAATTTCTCTTGTTTTGCAATTGAATGCACATCCACCACTTCCTCTGGCAGCTCGTTCCACACTCACACTCGTGAAGAAGTTTCCCTTCAGGTTCTCCTTAAATATTTCACCGCTCATCCATAACACTGGACAACAATTTGTTTTTGAGAGTGTTGCTTCCTCATAATTATTTTTTGTTTATGATAGATCACTTGAAACTGAACTCAAATATAATTTCTGATGTATCATGTAGGAAATTGGAGACACAAGAAATTAACTTTTGTTGAATATAATGTGTTTAATTGCATAATGGCACTGACGGTTTGCAGTAGTTCAACTAAGTTAAAAATGTATTGTTGATGATTTTTATTTGTACCGTGTCTGAAGCATCTCACTTAAGTGTCCATCAATAATCAGCCAGCATTGATGGATTCCAGTTGCTCTGATACCGTTTCTCCATGAAACCTCTGGTGAAACCTCTCACCAGGCTCGTCACTGACAGTGCTAAGATTTGCAGGAACGAAGTCTAAATGGGAGTGCAGAAAATGAATCTTCAGTGACATGTTGCACTGCATGGTTTTGTATGCTTGAAGCATGTTGTCAATGTAGTTTGGTTCTCTGTAGTTGCCAAGAAAATTTACAACCACATCCTTGAATGCCTTCCATGCGATCTTCTCTGGGCCCATTGGTAGTTCTTCGAATTGCTTGTCATTGATGACCTGTTTGATTTGTGGACCAACAAAAATGCCTTCTTTAATCTTGGCATCAGTTATTCTAACTTGAAGTAAGAATTGAAATAACAAATATAGGTGATTTTTTAAAAATGGTGCGAGATAGGGAAATTCTATGGTGATTTTCATCATCAGCAGCCCAAAATCCATAAGATACAACCAAAAATATTCAGGATACAAAATCTTTGTTGTCCAGTGTAACCTCTGTATGACCTCTAGATCTAGTCTCACCCACCATCAGTGGAAAGAGCCTGCGTGCAATTATCCTGTCTATACCTCTCATAATTTTGTATATGTCTATCAAATCTCTTCTCATTCTCCTACACTCCAGGGAGGAAAGTTCTAACCTATTCAACCTTTCCCTATAACTCAGGTCCTTAAGTCCTGGAAACATACTTGTAAATTTCCGCTGTACTCTTTCAATTTTATTGATGTATTTCCTATAAGTAGGTGAGCAGAAATGAACATGATACTCCAAATTTTGCCTGACCAACATCTTGTACCACTTCAACATAACATCCCAACGCTGTACTCAATACCCTGATTTATGAAGGCTGATTGGTGAAAGACTCTTTGCAATCCTATCTACCTATGATGCTACTTTCAACAAATAATGGATCTGTATTTGCAGATCCCTTTGTTCTACCACATTCCTCTGTATCCTTCTCACTGTGTAAGTCCTTACCTGGTGCACCATTTCACACTGATTTGTTTTAAATTCCATCTGGCATTTTTCAGCCCACTTTTTTCAGCTGATCTCACTGAGAGTTTTGATAACCTTTTTCACTGTCAACTGCACCCTTACCCCATCTTGATGCCACTCACAAATTTGCTGATCCATTTCACCACATTATAATGCAAATCATTAATATAACTGACAAACAATGGACCAGCATCAATCTCTGCGATGCTTTTTCCCACATAATCATGCTTTCAGTAAAGGTCATACTCATCAAGCTGATTAAATTATTAGGACTGAGAGGAGAAAAGATTTTTCATGGAAAATTGTCTTGACTACCAAAGAGCTCAGTTCTTCAGTGCATTCAAGATTAAGTTTGTCTGGGCTTGATTAATTAAGTCACCAATGGTACAAGAGATTGAATATGGATCATTGTCTCAGCTAATTTAGAAGTTTACTGAGTGCACGTTGGCTTCTGTGATTTGCTTATTGCAACAGGGCCTAGACATCAAAGAATGCACGTTTTGAAATATGCTGAAGATATGCAAGTCTTTTCAGTTCAATGTTTAATCAAAGTAAAACCTTTCCCTGTTTCAGGCTATGTCCAAGCATCCAAGCGTGAGAAGAAGTTTGCCACTTGTGCTCCTGATCACTCGTATGCTGCTCTGTGTGAATGCTTCCGACGGGTTTTCATTTATCGTCAGCCTTCACCTGTCCAAACCGTGCTGTACAACCGAAAGGAAGCCAGGCATGTAGGGCAGGTTGCCAAGCAGCAGGTTGCAAACTTGGAAACCAATGACCCAGTATTGGGCTTTCAAGCTACAAATGAGAGGCTATTTGTTTTAACAACAAAAACTTTGTTTGTAATTAAAGTAAATGCTGATGGCCCTCAGTAAAATCATTGCAATAATTCACAGGCTTTGGGACTCCATGTAAAGCCATTTGTTACAGTTCTAATTTAGATAAGCTTTCCATAATTACAAAACACATGCTGTTATCTGTTCCTATAGCTCTGGTTATCTGAATTATTACAGGCTTTATTCCTTTCAGCAGATCACTGCACAAATGCAGCAGATTGTGTTACTTAAATTGCACATCTTAGTGATGCATAATTAAAAGTGGTTTCACACTTTGAAATACAAGTATGAAGTTTGAGTTTGTGCACCAAAAATGCTATGTGTGCAACCCTGCTGCCTCAGAATAGAGAATTCTCCCACCAATAATGTATCTGTGGAGCCTGTACCTCTCTGATGTATGACATATGTCCTCTCAAGACCCAGAGATTAGTCTAGCTACTGCCTGGAGCTGAAAATCAAAAAAACAAACTGCAGATGCTGGAAATCTGAAATAAAACCAGAAAATGCTAAAAATTCTTAGTGGGTCAGGCAGAAGCTAGTGAAAGAGAAACAGAATTAACAACGGAACTTTTGAAGAGGTAATATTGCACCTGTGCTTGCAAATGTTGCCTGACTTGCTCAGTATTGCCAGTATTTCCTCACAACTGGTATACATCACAGATCCTTGATTTTGCAAAAACTGTGACCCTCTTGCCTATTAAGGACAACGTCAGTGTCAAGCACCTTTTTGCTACTTTTTATAGCAAACAACAATTAATTCAGATTGGATCAATCAGAAGTGCGCTTATTTTACTTGGTGAAAGGGAAGACCAACACCACACAAGAGCTGGTGATAGCTTTGGAGAAAAAAAGGACCATATATTCACTCCTTTATACCTAAACGTTAGCCTCAGTTCAAGGACATCTGCGTAATTAGTGTTCTTGGCATTCTTCCATTAACATATCTGCTTGTCTTTTTGCAGTTTGTCATATACTCAAGATCCATCGGCATAATGTTGCATGAACACAATTAGCAAAGTACTCTGGTACAGGATAAGTTCCATTTTGTTACTACAAGTAAAGTACATTTTCACATTCCCTCATTTTTGTCATTTCATGACAACCCTATGTTTCACCAAATACAGTAATTGAAATATGTATATACATATATATAGCAATGATGCAGTTTCAAAGCTCTAGGTGTAATTCTCTTTTTACCCGTCCAATTCAATGAATACCCATTCCTGTCTTTAATATTCTCTCCTTCATCATTTTATTTCACACAAAGCTCATAAAAGAATTATCAGCCATTATAATAATACCAATAGTTATACCATAATACAGAATATTTGCCCACCATCCTCCCAGCACTTTGAGTGGTCACTATCCACCTCTCTGAGTATAATAGCATTCCTTCTGCAATGCTACTGTACAAGCAACTATTAGTTCTGCTGAACACTTGGAAGTGATCAAGGGCAAATGTACTTTCATTCGCTAACTTCTCCACAGCCTAAGTCATATTAATCAGTTCCTGGGGTAATCTCACAGTCCTACATCCCAGAAAGGCCATCATTCAGAATCTCTCTGCCTCCGTAATGGATCTTTGGTGCTGCTGGACCAGAGGATGGTGAGGTAATGATGCCAACTGTGATTTGTGGGGGACTAATTAGGCAAGATAACCAGCAGCCATTCCAGGGCCATGGCCCTCCACTTCCTCTCCTACTCGGGAAACATGCCCGGCAACCACATACCCAATAAGTTCTATTCAGCAGACAGAGAGTAGTGAGATTTGTCAATTCCATGCATGTACCTTTACTGCTGCCCAGATAGAGGCCCTTGCCCTTTCAAGTGCAGTGACGGGTTATCTGATCAATGCCCTTCACCACTGTGCTGGACAGTTTCATGTGGGGAATCTGGTCCCCATACTTATTCTGGCTATGGCAATCATACTTAAATTGGGGAACGTGCCATCTATTAAAGCACTCATAATGGCAATCAGTGTCTGTCCTGTAACTGTTCAGGATTTTCAGTTCAGTTCACCAAGACATCTGTTAGTTCCAGCATCGCCAGTATGAGCAGGGCGATCAGTGTGGTGTTGAGGGTTCTCGTTTTTATTGGCTCGTAAGTCTTTTTACAGTGCGAGATGTGTATCCATGATGGTTTCCCTCTTACCTTGATAGCTATATTAGTCACCACCAGTACCTGGAATGGAAACCGAGGTTTCAAACAATTCTTCCTCTTAAATGTCCAGACAACCACGTAATATCCAGGCTCTACGTCGTGACACTTTGTGTCACCCATAGTTGTTGTGCTTCCTTCACCTATTGATACTTGGTGATACTTTTTATCAAGAATGCACATTAGGCCAACATACTTTCATCCAAGTTATGTATGTCAGTTTTCTTAACTCCTCGTGGTGCATCAAACGTCAGGCACAATGGCTATGCCATTAGGATTTTGTGGGGGGACAATTGGCTGTGGCCCTAATGGTCATAAAAACCAAAGGTAATATCTGTTTCCATCTTAATAAAGTTTCCTCATTTTACCAAGCTTGTTTTTAATCATTCCATTCATTTATTAAGGTTGCCGACTGAGGATGGTAGCTACAATGGAAATGTTGGTCAATCTATAAGGCCTTACATACTACTTCTATTGCTTTCCTAGTAAAGTGTGTACCATTGTTGCCAGACAGTGTCCAAGGGATCCCAGACCCCGCTGATTTCCTTCAATAAATATTTAGCTACTGTAATTGCATCATTCTTTCTACAAGGAAATGCTTCAACCCATCATGGAAAAAAATATCAATAATGAGCAATACATATTTATATCCTTCACACGGAGGTAATTCTACAAAATCTATCGGTAAATGCCAGAATGGTCTATCAGGGGGTGGAATGAGATCTGTCCACCTTCATTAGTTTCCTTGGATTTTATAAAATACATATCATACATTGTTTACAAACTTGATTTACAGTTTTCGATAAACCAGGGGCATACCATGTTTGATTTGTACGATCTAGCAATCTCTTCTTCAACCTCCAGGAAAAGATTTCCAGCTGAGTCACAAGAAGCCGTACAGTGAAGATAACAGTGCCACTTACCAAGTTTTAGATCTAAACAAATGTTAGAGAAATTTATGGAGGCTCTCAAGACACTCTTGTGAAAATGTTCCAAACTTCTTTATAAGTGGGTAGTGAGTAACTGTCACTTATACAAAATGGGTTGACTACTATTGAAATAGTATAGTTTACAATGACTCTCTGGTGTACATACATTAAGTCCCTCAGGAGTGCAGGTATTAGTAGCTTGCATTTTGCACAATAAGTCTCTTACACATAAGTTTGTAGACACATCTGGAGAAAGTAGAAAGGTATGATGTAAATCCTGGTCTCCTATCCTAACCTCTATCAGGTCTGATTTTGGGGCATTAGTAGGCTATTACAAACTATTACATCACAGTAACTTCAGGAGATCAAAAGGGTTTGTACATAAAATGAAGTCAAACAATAATGAGGTGCTTCTGAAATGTAATTATATGTTAAATAGCTAAATGGAAGCAGCAGATGCTGTAAAATTGGAATTTAAAAAGCTTGAAATCCTCAGCAGGTTAGAAAGCATCTGAAGAAACATAACATTCCAGCCAATGACCTGTGATCATATGAAAGCTCTTTGGCTTGAACTATTAACCTTTCCAACAGACTGATGTGGCCTGGATGCTATTGATGTTCATTCCTGCACTGCAGCTCCTTACTGGGCTGTGAAGGTGCATGAGACCCACAAGCCACTGAACCAGACACATGAACCTGGCATTAAATGGTTTGCAGTTTCCCTTGGGTGAAGATTGTAGTTCAAAGAAAGCACATACATATCTAAGTTAGAAGATATGAATGTTCTACTTCCAACCTGCAGGTGAACACAAACTGGTCCTGTAGTGTGATTAGTCCTATAGTGTAATAAAACTGGCTGTATTATTGGAAGGAAGGAGCTGCTCTGTTGTAAGGTAGTCGAGAAGAAGGCAGTACTGTGGGAGTATTGCATTGTGAAAGGGGCAACACTGCAGGGAAGCTGTTCTGTCAGAGGCAGAGGGCTGACTGATGGAGGGAGAGTGCTGAAGAATCTGCATTGAGTACAGCACAATCAGTGCATTGATGGGGAAGCAGTACTGCAAGGAGACAACATTGGCAATGCCTTGGGAGTACTGCAATGATGGAGGGGCGGTACTTCAGGAAGATTTCATTGATGGAGATGCCAAGTTTAGGTGGAGTTATTAAATAAAGGTCCCGCTTCTCCCTCAGGTGGATGTGAAAGATGCCATGGTACTTTTTAAAGAGCAGAGGAGTTCTACTGATCTGGGACAAAACCGGCTTCTCAATCAATAGCTAAATATGGATTATCTGTTAATATTTCACATTGCCATTTGTGGGAGCTTGCTATGTACAAATTTGTCACTATGCTTCCGACATTAGGAGACTACACTTCAAAGATACTTCATTAGCTGTAACCACTTTGGGACATGCTATGGTCATCAAAGACAATAGTTGGAACTTATTTGAATCTCAACAAAAAATGATACATACACATACCACGTATGATGACTGTTGCATGACTTAAGCTACTAAAGTATCCAGAGCTTTATGCTTCAGGTAAGGTTGTTCTCAGATTGTCATGTACATAGTTTAAGTAAATGCAATTTATTCTTTGGTACAATGGTAAGAAGCTGTAATATGTTTGGAAATATTGTCCTATCGTTTTGATGTTAAATTCTGTGTAATGTGCCCATGCTTGCTCCATAAATAGACATGAAAGCTCTTAAAATTTCTTCCTCTAACCAATATCCACCAATCCCAATAGGCTTTATTTTCATCTCTCTTTTAATCTTGCCTCTCCAATTAGATCTCACTGTGCAGTACCCTGCCAAAGTAGATGAATGAAATAAAATCAAAATGACTCGTAAATGCCCGGTGTCAAAAGAAATGCATATTTTTCCTAAATTGAGCCTCAACATTGGGACAGCATATGTCTCAATTTCACAATATTGTTGTCTCTTAAGTGCCCTTTGCTATGTCTTGTCAAGCCACTATAGCTCGGATGTGTAGGACTGGCAATAACTGATCGTCACATGCTCATAATGGGTTAAAATAATAAGGAATTTTGTCAGTGTTGCTGAAATTTCTGTATTTAATACAGCCTGTGTGAATGTAGACAGCCTCCACACTCTTATGTTTTCAAAGGAAAATTGGCAAGACAAAAACTTAATTGACTTTTGTTCATGTAAACCAACTGTTTTTGTGCCCTGGTGAAATATCAATCCTGGTTCATTTGTTTTGGTGTGGTACTGAATCATCTTTGGTCTCACACTGGAAATCACCGTGACCACATTAGCCAGTGATTATTGGAATGGATTGGCGCATTTGGAGTCTGTTATCTTATTACCTGGCTTGTGTTTCATCCCACCCCCTTGGTTCTTGCAGGAGTGCTTTGCATGGTTTTATTCATTTGGTTTATGTTGTGATTTGTTTTCAATCAGTAAGCCTTCTTCAGTTTGCACCACAAGAGCTGTTTCTGCATTTGCAAGACACAATCATCAATGTATTTGCTTGATGGAGCCAGAGTTCCAATTGTCTTAAATCTGGAGGTTCAGGCAGCTCCTGCAGTGGTGATAATCAAATGTACTGGGCATGGATCGTAGAGGTCAGACTAACAATTGAGAGATTAAAATCTAAGTGAAGTAGAGGCAAAGAGACATTTGGCAGTGCTGCTTCTCAGAATCTCACTCAAACTCAGGTTGCAGATAAGCTGGTCCATAAGAAAAGGACTTGAGTGAGTTCTTTGCAGACGTGAGAATGTGGAAGGTTGGAGTGACTGATGAAGTATCAATGAAGAAGAATAAGGGGAAGCTCATTTGCATAGATAAGGGAAGAAGAAACCGAGGATATACTGAGAGTGCATTCATATCATAGAACTTACATAGTATATTCAGTTTTGAAGGATCTGGTTATTACTGAGAAGGCCAGAGTTTGTTGTCCATCCTTAGTTATGCTTGAGGAGGTGGGGTGAGTAAGCTCTCTTTGATTGCTGTGTCAGATGGAGATTAAGGTTACAGGAAATCTGGACAATTAAGTTGATACACACTGCAGCCAGAGGGCATGAATGGTTAGGCTGATAAATGGTGTCATCCTTAGGTAGGCTGCTCTGAGTGGTGGTGAACACCTTGAGAGTTTTGGAGCTGCACTCATCCAGGCAAATGGAGGCTATACCATCACATCTGATTTGTGTTGTGCAGATGCGGAAAAGGCTTTGAAGTGTTCAGATGAGTCATTCACAGGAAACCTAGACTCTAAGCTGTTCTTGCAGCCACATATTTAAATTGCTTGTCAAGTTGAGCTTATGGTCAATGGTAACTCTCAGAATATTAATAGTAAGGGACTTGTCAATTATAACTTTTTTGGATGCCAAGACTAGGTTGCCTGACTCCCTTGTTGGAGATGTCTGTTGCCTGGCACTTCTTGACTTTTATTTGCCCTTTATCAGCCTGTGCTTGAATGCTGTCTCAGTGTTGCTGCATAGAGATGTGGGCTGCTTTACTTGCTGAGGAGCTGTTAATGCACAATCATTACTGAACAGCTGATGTTTTGATGGAAGGAAGGTCATTGCTGTGGGTGAGTGAAGTCCTATAGTAATGTCCTGAGCATGTCCTAACACTCTAAGAAGAACGTGATAACGTGCCTCAATGACTATCATCCAGTAGCACTTGCATCCACTGTGATGAAGTGCTTTGAGAGGTAGGTTATGAAAAATATCAACTCCTACCTGAAAAGTGACTTGGATCCACTCCAATTTCCCTACTGTCACAACAGCAGATGCCCTTTCATTGGCTCTTCACTCAGTCCTGGAACATCTGGACAGGAAGGTGTATACATCAGGATGCTCTTCGTTGACTACAGCTCTGTATTCAATGCTATCATCCCCTCAAAACTAATCAATAAGCTTCAAGTCCTAAGCTTCAATACCTCCTTATACAACTGGGTCCTCTATTTCCTCGCTTGTAAATCCCAGTCAGTTCAGATTAGCAACAACATCTTCTCCACAATCTCCCTCAGCACAGATGCACCACAAGCCTGTGTACTTAGTCCACTGTCATTGTTTTGTACTTACGACTGTTAGACTAAGCACAGCACCAATGACATATTTAAGTTTGTCAACAACACTACTGTCATTGACCGAAATCAAGGGTGGTGATGAATCAGCATATAAGAGGGAGATTGAATATCTGGCTGAGCAGTGCCACAACAATTTCTCACTCAATGTCAGCAAGCCCAAGGAGATAATTATTGACTTCAGGAGGAGGAAACAAAAGTTCGATGTGCCATTCCACATGGAGGAATCAGAGTTGGAGGGGGTCAGCAACTTTTAATTTCTTAGTACTGTTATTTCAGAGGACCTGTCCTGGGTCCAGTATGTAAGTGCCATTGTGAAGAAAGCACAGCAGCAACACTACTTTCTTACAAGTTTGTGAAGACTCGGCATGTAGTCTAAAACTTTTGACAAACTTCTATAAATGTGTGGTGGAGAGTATATTGCTGGTTGCATCGCAGCCTGTTATGGAAACACCAATGCCCCTTTATAGAAATGCCTTCAAAAAGTAGTGGATATAGCCCAGTCCATCACAGGTAAAGGCCTCCCCATCACTGAGCTCACCTATGCTGAGTCCCAGGAAAGCATTCATTATCAAAGACCCCCACCATCTAGGCTATGATCTATTCTCGCTGCTGCCATCAGGAAGAAGATACAGGATCCTTAGGACCTGCACCATCAAGTTCAGAAATTGTTATTACCCTTCAACCAAAAGGATTTTGAACCAGAGTTGATTACTTCACTCGTTCCATTGCTGATTTAGACTCACTTTCAAGGACTCATCATCTCATGTTCTCGATAATTATTGCTTATTTATTTATTATTATTAGGTTTTTTCCTTTTTTTATATTTGTATAGTTTATTGGGTTTTATCTTTGCACATTTATCAAGAGCTTGGCTTGAGGCATAGCTAGTTATAGATTGTAGATCTTCAGTTCTGCAATAGGATGTCTGCTCCCACAGCCCTTCCTGTACCCAGTGTTCTAGATGTCATGTTGGATGAACAGAATTGACTGGAGACTAGCTCCTGTAATGATGGGGAATTCCAGAGGAAGCTGAGACCAAATCATCAATTCGACACTCCTGGCTGGATTGTGTTGCAAATTTTCAGCTTTGTCTCTAGCGCTTATATGCTAAACCCTCTGTGACAGCAGTGCAGAGTACTTGAGTGGTGTCTCAACAACAATCTTGCACTCAACGTCAGTAAGACCATGGAATTGATTGTGGACTTCAGGAAGAGGAAATTGAGAGAATACACACCAGACCTCATAGTGGGATCAACAATAGAAAGGATGAGCAGTTTCAAGTTTCTGGGTGTCAACATTTCTGAAGATCTATCCTGGGCCCAACACATTGATGCAGTTACAAAGGAAGCATGGCAGTGGCTATATTTAATTGGGAGTTTTAAGAGAATTGGTATATCACCAAAGATTCTAGCAAGTTTCTACAGATGTGTCATGGAGAGTACTCTAACTGGTGGCATTACCTTCTGGTATGATGGGGCCACTGCACAGGATCAGAAAAAGCTGCAGAAAGTTGTAGACTCAGCCAGCTCCATCATGAGCACTAGCCTCCCTAACATCGAGAACATCTTCAAAAGGTGATGCCTCAAAGAGGTGGCATCCATCATTAAGGACTCCCATCATCCAGGACATGTTATCTTCTCATTGCTACCATCAAGGAGGAAGTGTTATGGTCATTAATATCAACCCAGTGTTAATAATTATGGAGACTTGTGTAACCTCCCCAATCCAGCCTCGCCCACCCTCAAAAGGTGCTTACAGATTAACAGATTTTCCTCCATCCAAATACTGGGTATTTGAAGCCTTTAGACGCAGTCATGAACTTCCTGCTCAATCCAATGACACCTTCCCTCTGACAGCTGTTCGAAGCTCATTCACCAACTAGCTCTGTCTTGACCCATTAAGAAATGCCTCAACTTCTCACCATTTTCTGTTGTTTATTCCTCCCTATCTCTGTAATATTAGATAGCTTTATCATCATCAAGATACCTGCACTCCTCTATTTCAAGCCTCCTGATTAACCTTGGATCCTTGGATTTGGTGGGTGTGCCTTCAACTCAGCAGATTCTCAACTTTGGGATTCTGTCCACAAATGTATTTCTTTTTGAAATATCTCCCTTTCCCTCTGCCTCTCTGGAAAAGCTCTTTAAAATCTGCTTTTTGACTCTGTTTATGTTAAATCTTCTTAAACCTTTCTTGATGCAGTCAGATTTTGTTTCATGACACTCCTACAAAGCATGAGTGGAATTGTTAACTCAATGCAAATAGATGTTGTTCTGTTGAGCAGATCCTATCTCTGCCTTGTGTGGTGAATTATAATTAGATAGTTTGGTTGTATTTATGTAGCAGGTAAAAAAGAATTTTCAACAGAAGCTATAAGAAGAGGAATCTACAATTGCATGTCGGCTTTCTATTACATTTCTATACACTAATTGAAAGGACATTCCCAACAAAAGCCTTAGTTGAAAACAATTAGATTAAGGTTAAGATAATTTTTCATTTTTAAGAAGTTCATCCTAAAAAAAAGACTTTCTAAATGTTAACTGCTGGTACAGAGGCACATGTTCCTGGGAGCATGTTTCTGGGAATTGTATACCTCCTCTTGCACTGAGATCACTAGGTGGAAACTGTTGGATCTGCAGTTTTCTGATATGAGCTCTTAAAGCAAGACATTCAGCTTTGTGAAGAACAATTTGTAGATTTATTCCTGCGTTTGCCATATTTCAAATTTCCCTTGGGGTTTCTGGCTGATCCACGACTGTGAAAGTTCTAGTCACTCACCACTGACTGCAGAGTTCCAAATAAGCAACGGGCATTAGAAAATCTTTGATCTTCAGTTATTTTCTTTCAACTTCCTCCCCATCTTTCCATTTTCTTGTAGGTACAGTATAGTGAAAAAATAGGGTGTAATTCTTTAATAATGCCAAATTATCTGTGAAGTATCAAAGGGCAGTACGCTCACAATGGGTGTCTGGAGATCTGACTCCCTGTTCAGATGCTCCTGTCCTTTGGACCCCAGTGTTCTATTTGCAACAGAAACCCATTACATTTCCTAGTGCTCATTATTTCGTGGTGCCATTTCATCAAACAAGACTGCTTTCTGTTGTAATTTCTTACTGTTCCAGGAGCAGGGAAATAATATGTCTGCCAGGAGTTGCCTGGATTGTTCTTCATGCTGGCATTAAACCAGTAATGGTAATTGTAAAATCCCTGTGCCTGACACATCACAATTAACTACCCTGCTAATATATAACTTTCAGTACATTACATTCCTCTCTGAAATTATTGTAAATGCAGTTATACCTCTGGTATAAAAGCTGCTTCTTACTTTTCAACAAAAAATGTTTGCCTAAGGTATACAATAAAAGTGGAGAGAATATAAGGAATGTAGAGTTAATGAAAGTAACAGAAGGTACATGGAGATTTTGAAAGCATTGGGTGGAGGATGAGTACAATTAATCTCAGTGGTCAGGAAAAGTAAGCTTAAAGCTATAATGCAAGTGAGCTGATAAACTGTATATCATTCTGTTTTACCAAAGACTCCTCAGTGAGAAGTTAGTTAGTCTATTGAAGAAGAGCAAGGCAGTTTTCAGCTTCAAAATTTACCACATGCTTCTTGAACTTTAATTAACCGCTTCATAAAGGTGGTTGCTGTTTTCAGCTGTGAAGTGCTTAGGGGCATACTGAAGTTACCAAAGGCACCGGAGAAAAACAGGTTTGTGTTTTTGGCCATTAAAATAACAAAGATCTCTTCACACCGAGGAGGTGTTATAATGAGCAAACAGAGGCATGTCCTATCAAAACCATTTCTTTATAATTGGGAACTTGCTGCTAAATATTTCCAATCTCTTTCCGGCTGTGCACATCACTGAAATCCTTTGTTCATATGCATAAAACATCAATCCCAACTACGCTAGAATTTTGGAAAAAGTGCTGAGCCTTCTGTGCAGTGGGAGAGAGCAATTTCAACATGCTGACTAGTGTTACCCCTTCCACCAAATGGCAATGTCTGCTGTCTAGTGTGTTAGCACCACATTCTTGGAGAAGGAATTCATTTGGAATGCGACTATACAGAGATACAAATTCAGTGCAACTGTTGAGTCACAATGCATAGGACAATTATGTAGCTTGAAGAAAGACATCAATCCCTGCCTGATGTGTTAGTACATCATTACATTCAGAGCATAGCATAAGCTGTCACCTTACTTGGGTCAACGGGTTACTGCATTATCCCATGGCTTGTCTATTTGCCACTAGAAGACCAAGCTATGATTTGCCTGATATCATAATGTTGTCAAGGGAACACTGACTGAGAATAATATATTTCTGAAAATGCTGGCATGCCTGTTGGCTGTGACTGTGGGCTTTGGAGCCAAAACATGGTGAGGATGGTCCCTCTTCAGAGACTCTAGTTCAGTGAGTTCTGGCTCTCGGATGGATGTTACAATACCATTGAGGAGCCTGGAGATAGGTTAATCTTCAGTCATCATCAGTGAAATGTATTGCCTGGATACAGTGTTGTTAAGCCTGCCTACTATTTGTCCTACATTGAAACAGTGATTGCACTTGAAATATGTCTTTCTTAACATATTGAAAGGCACCATAAACGTGCTAGCCTTTTCTTCACTCAACGTGCATACAACCACCTACTGAAGTGAGACTGCAGTGTGACTGTGAATATTGTAGACACTGACTTCATGGAGAAAGATGGTGAACCAGGAGGATGCAGTGGTCATATTTAGAGGCAGAAAGGAAAAATATGTTTTTTTTTTAATTTTGCTGTGTTAAAATATGTAATAATAGACTGATCAGTTTAATTTGAGTTTGGTGGACATAAGATTCCACTGGTACAAGAGACCCTGTGCTGTTAATTAGGGGCACTGCCACTATCTGGTGAGATAATGTGATAGTTAACGAAAAATTCAAAATAATGAGGACCTTGAGGTGAAGGGGTTATTTCTGCTGAGGAAACTGTTCAGCAGAATAATTTGACTGCAAGCTCCAAAGCAGTACTACTTGTTGTATCTGCATTGGTTAATGTGCAAACCACTTAGTAAGTTTAGTAATGGTGTGCATGGTAAGCTCATTGATGCTCCAGCAAGATGTATTTTTATTCTTTTCTGTTTAGCTCTATTAGAGAAGTTCCAGGCCCCTTCCCCTGTCAGCACCAGAGGAGAATTTCTGCTTTCCTTGTATTACGTGAATATCTTCCTCCCACACACCAGCACTCATGTCAGACATCGTTTTCCTGTGGAAGGGCACTTCTTTCCACTGACACTTAACGTGACACATCTACTAATCCAGCCAAGGTCACTGAAATAAACTATTGTTGATCTGAATTGATACATTAGTGGAAGGGAAATGGCTCATTTTCTAAACCTGAAGTATATGGATTAGGCACTCTCCAATGATGTTCCTCACATTCCCACATTGAAGAAGAGCTGCTGGTGACACTGGGACTGACAAGATGATGTAGAGTGGGAGAGAGCTAATTCACAATTCCCAATCTACAGGCAGAAGTAGAATTTAAAAGAAATCTGGGATTGTACAGTGCCATAGGGTGTCTCAGGGCCCTATTAATACCAACAGATTCTGCAGATCAGTTCAGCAACATTGCTTCAGTGATGGATCTTGGCCAGTGCTGATCTCTGTGCAGTTCAAATGACATCTCTTACCCGAGAGAGCAAATGAAGGGTTGATTTAACGTCTCAGTGAAACAGACAACACTTACATCTTTGCAGCACTCCCTCTGTACCAACCCTCCCAACGCTGCTTCAGTACTGTGCCTCTGGTGCAGCACTCCCTCAGTACTGTCCCCACGATGGTGCGGTGCTCTCTGTACTGCTCTGCCACCAGTGAGACATTCCGTACTGACCTTCTGAAATCTGGTACTCTATCAGTACCACCCCTTAGTCAGTCCTGCATCATGATTCTCAGTGAATATACTGTATCCCTAATGGTTTCTAATATCAGGTAAATTTAATGGTCAGCATTACTGGGAAAGTGGATCAACAGGTGCATTGGTGAATTTCCTGCTTCATTACAAAACTTTGACAGAAGCTCATTACTGGAGTCAGATAAAATTTGAGCATCAGAATTTGCTCTTGGGGCAATTCCCCAGAAGGTTTTGCTGCTTTATCTCAAGATACAGAGGTGCCAGTATCAATCCCATAACAGGGTTGTCTGTCTTACTGCTGCCAATGCACTAGATTATTTTAGTTCCAAAAGAATTGTGCAGTTTTCCTTTTTCTTCAGTAAGTTGAGCCACCTGTAAGGAGGCTGTAGGATGATTGCTTTATGATAAAGTTAACAAAACACTTAGGGTAGCTGAAATAGTTTAAAACTGAATTCTGCAGGTTGGGAACAGATTGCTGAATTTAATTTACCTCACAGTAGCACAGGCTTTGTACAGAACGAACATTTGCAGGCCAGCATTGAAAACAATGCCATGATTTCATAGGCAGTTTCAGCATTCCTACATTGCACATAATGAATGTTTCAGTCATACTTTCACTCCTTACCCTCACCCGCACACTCAGAAGGTAGGAAGTAGGGAATGAGGTGTGGGTGGTGGAGTGGGTTGAAGGTAAGGGACAGGATACAGAGTTAGAGGTGGGGAATGAGTGCAGGATGGGACACGGTGCAGGTGTTTGTAACTACAATGGCGTGGGTGAGGGAGTGTTTGTGTTAGGGAAAGCAAGTATTCACGGTACTGGCAGGTTGAATGTATATTTGGTAATTTATTGCTACGCTCTGCTCCTGTAATGTATTCTAGAAGCTCCACAGGAATTGTAGAAATTCATCACCTAAAGCTGATCATGCTGTGAGACAGCAGTGATACCAGATCAGTAACCAGGAAACCAACAACAAAAACAAAATGAGTTGAGCCCCATGAAATTATCATTATAGGGTTCTGCTGTGTACTGGGCGTGTCTAATTCATAAATCAGTCTGCACTGAGGAAATTATTTCCCGAAGTTAGTAATGATGTCTTAAAACATTCATTGCTGCTCATTGATGTCTGGTTTTCCTGAGTCATACCACTAAAGCACAGAGAAATTACCTGTGTGATTAAGGTTCAAGTTCAGGGGACTTATTTCATCTCCCTTAGGGTGAATGTCCTTCAAACATCGATTAATGGTTTAGCTCCTGTACAGGAGAGGTATTCTGATGGACAGCTGAAGACACATTTGTTGAATATGGAACTGGTCAAAGAGCCAGAATTAAAAGAAGATGGAATGTTGTAGGGCAGGGGTTACTGAGCAAGGGAAAGGCCAAGCCTAGGAGGGATTTGAAAGCAAGAATGAGAATTTTAATCTTAACCTAACGTGGGGCTGAGGGGCAACTGAGACTCTGAAGAAGTAAAGATGAAAGGCAGCAGAACTATCAGCAAGAGAGCTCAGCTAGGAGTCAGGCTGCTTGCTCCTGCAGCTCTCCCTTACACTGTATCACCCCTCTTCCCCAGATTTCAGGAACCATTCTCTCCCTGCACACCTGTCACTTAGCAAGTGAACCAAAAAACACCAGCTACAAGCTCTAACTAGAGAAAGACTTATGTTAGAGAATTCACATTTCCAGTTCTATATTTACAGTCAAAATTATAGGATTGGGAGGCATTTATTAATCTTCATGGAAATTAAATGCACTTTGATGATGATTACTATCAACAATCACACTTAAACAGCCATTACTGTTGTTTGCAAGAATATTAATCATTATAGACATGCAATCGTAACAGTTTCATTCCATTGTTATTAATAATACTCAGGTTTATACTCAAGGTCATATAAGAAGTAACTGGAGGATTCACTTTATTGCATTCTCCAGCTGGAGAGGATGAGAAAATCTAAGTAATCTAGCCAAGCAAACCCCTCCCCTGCCTCTCTTTATACCTCTGACACTGACCACATTAGACTCATTGTTTCATAATATTACGTCTGCCAATTAGCTGCAGCTCTAACAGAATAATTCACCAAAACTTGACTAGCTCTGTCATTTGCTTCAATCTCTTTCAGAAGCTTTTTCGTTCAACAGAATTTAATATCTTTCAAAATCTCTGTCATCCAAGCCTTTACAGTGAGGTCAGCTTATCGTTTTACACCTCTGCGACCGATTTCCTTTCTCTCTGAACTTCATCACAGAAACTTGTGTCGTGGGTAAAAACTGAAAGATGGGTATTAACTATTTCCTTCCAATCTTCCTGCAGTCATACAAATAAAAGGCATCACTTAATTATCAATATCACAGCACATTATGGTAAAATTACAAAAGAGAAACAGCACCACATAGAACACTGAGGCTTTTGGAGGAGGTACAGGTAGACCGGTGATGAGAGGTGATCATCGCTGGGAGAGCAATAGAGGCTGGACTATGGATGACCCCATCTACAAACAGTGGGAAGAACCTTTGTGGATATTTGTTTAGGGAAGTAACATTGCTAGTAATGAAATTAGTCAGTGGTGAACTGTGACCGTGCTTTAGTGCTGATACATTTCCACCCTACAGCAGTATCAGGATGGACGAATCTCACAGATTGTATACTAATGGAAAGGTAAGAATAGAATGGAGAGGTATAAAAACAGGTCGGATCATCTACCTCAGTCATTTCCCGCCTTCCTCAATCCTAGGATTTCCCCAGAGTCTAAACCAAAATAAAAGAGCGTCAGTTTGAATATGTTCTTATAATTTCTACCTTCCACTGGGCTGGAGCTGGGACAAAGCAGGTGGTAAGGAGGTTCCCAGATGATCACTGGGGGGGGGGGGATGCCCCTTCTTCTAAAGGCCTGGCCTGCATCATTGTACAAGGTTGTTGTGATACTTTGAGAAAGTGCTCCAAGCTGAAGCTGACATTTAGGAGCTTTCACCATTCTGCCAGTTGAGCAGCACATAGCATAACTCTGCTGATAGGGGCTTTAAAACTTCACATGTGAATTCTGACAAGACCTACGTTTCAACATCAATTCCAGAACATGGTACCCACCAGTGCTACACTGGAGTGCTCTAGTCTCAGCTGGCATACCTTCAAGTGTCTGGAACAGTCTAAATATTCCACTGTGTTGAATTGTCTTTGTAATGGGGCACTAACAGTCACTTCAGCCCACATCCTCGGGTTCAGATGAAGACACACTGCTCATTTTGGAGCTAAGGCTAGTAAGGGAGTGATGGAGAGCTGGGGGCCAGGAACAAGGATCAGATAACTAGGCAAGTGAGACCTGGATTGGAAGATGGTCTGGAAGGATGGAGGTCTGATTCTGGGATTGTGGATGCGATGTCGGGAGGACTGGAGCTTGAAGTAGAGATAAGAGGATGGGATTATAGAGGACTAGAACCTGTTTGTCCAACAACAAAAAATACAGCTAAATACATTTCATTATCAAAGGTATTAAAGCGTATTATAACAGAGGGTAGAAATTCATTGCTGTAATTGCACAGATTAATTTTTATTTTGCTAATGAAGGATTGCAGCTTCATTCAAAAAGATTGGGAAAAGACTATTGCCATGCAGCGAACAGTTTATGTGTCTCTGTGACTTTCTTCTTCAACTTGACTTGACAAAAGGGACACGATTAGGTAAAAATTAGATCATCACCGATGTGTTCTGCTGAGGCAGAAGACCCGTGAAGGAGAGTAGTTGGTGAAGGTGGCATGGAATAGAGGGACAGGAGATCACTACGACTACCAAACAAATCAGAGGTCAAGGACTGAGATTGTGGAATTGTCAGGCAGGCCTGGAGCACTCCGTATCCACGTGTAAAGGAGTGGGCCCAGAGGATAGATGAATTACAGTAGTCCTACCCCAGCAGTGTGCTTGGAGTGACAGCTAATCTTTTCTCAGGTCTGCACTCTGGTTTCTCCAGTATTGCTCTGGAAACAACGTAGCAATGTGCCCAGATTAATGAGGGGGTCCTATAAAAGTGTATAAGATCATGAGGAGTATAGATAGAGTCAATGTGTGCAATCTTTTTCCCAGGGTTATAGAATCAAGAACTAAAAGGCATAGCTTTATGATGAAAGGTGGGAAATTTAATAGGAACCTGAGGGACAACTTTTTCACTCAGGGGATTGTCACTATAAAGGATGAGCTGCCAGAGGCAGTGGTTGAAGCAGGTATATTAACAACATTAAAAAGCACTAGGACAGATACATGGTTAGGAAGGGTTAAAGATATGAGCCAAACATGGCAAACAGGACTAGCTTGGATGGGTGTCTTTGTCAGCATGGACCAGTTAGACTGACTGGCTTGTTTCCATTCTGCATGACAGCACAACTGCATAACCCAGAGCTCATCTGTTGGACAAGTGCAGTCCTGTTTAGAAGTACCTGGTTCAATTTCTGCAGTGATCCAAAACAACCTCACACAATATCATTATGCCATATCATTGTTGTTGAGGGGTGGAGGGGAATCAGTTGTATAACACTGGACAAAACCCTGCCTCTGGCACATTTCAAATGATAATGCATCCATTAACGGTCATAGCTGCTCATTTACGGAACTCAAGAACACTAAGCCAATTTAATCAATTTAATATTAACAGCCCCTGGTGAAGGGACATTCTGTCCATGAAAAATTAAGTAATTGGTGGAAGTCAAGCAGTCTTGTTTTTCTTTAAAAATATCTATCTATATTTTTAAAGGAATTACAGTGATTTAGGAAAAAAGACGATAATGAGTTGGATGTTTTTAAATGTTAGAGATTATTTACCTGTTAGGTCTGTGTTAATAATTACAATATTAGAAAGAGATTTTGGAAAAGTTTATGGAAAGGGAAGGTTTAAAGGGATATGCACCAAATGCAGTCAAATGTGACTAGCTCACGTAGGCACCTTAGTCAGCATGGACGCATTGGTCTGAAAGGCCTGATTCTGCACTGTATAACTCTGTGACTCTATGGCTAGCTGCTAGACATGAAACGCCAAAACTTCTGTGAGGGATGCCTTTGAGACAAGCAATATATCAATTATGACTGTGTCATCTTTTAAAAATGAAGTGTTTGGTTTTTCAAACCCACATATCTCTAGTGAGTATGTATCATGCTTTTGGCATGTTTCTCAATTGCAAAGGGAGGACATCAATGCACATAACAAAATTCACATGGACCACAAATGCGACAGAAAAGATGAGATAACTCAGGAATGTCACTTCCAGGTCATAGAGTCATAGAGAATTACAGCGCAGAAACAGGCCCCTCAGCCCATCTAGTCCATGCCGAAAAACCACTTAAGCTGCTTACTCCCAACAACCTGCACCAGGACCATAGACCTCCATATCCTTACTATCCATGTACCTATCCAAAATTCTCTTAAATGTTGAAATTGAGCTTGCATGGACCACTTGTACTGGCAGTTCATTCCACATTCTCACAACCCTCTGAGTGAAGAAGCTTCCCCTCATGTTCTCCTTAAACTTCTTACCTTTCACCCTTAAGCCATGACCTCTGGTTGTCATCTTAACTAACATCAGTGGAAAGAACCTGCTTCTATTTACCCTATCTAACCCCCTCATGAGTTTGTATACCTCTATCAAATCTCTTCTCAATCTTCTACATTCTAAAGAATATAGTCCTAACCTATTCAATCTTTCCTTATAACTCAGGTCTTCCAGACCTAGCAACATACTTATAAATTTTCTCTGTATACTTTTAACCTTGATACATCCTTTTTATAGGTAGGTGACCAAAACTGCATACAGTACTCCAAATTAGGCCTCACCAACATCTTATGCAATTTCAACAGAACATCTCAACTCTTGTACTCAAAACATTGATTTATCAAAGCCAATGTGCCAAAAGCTTTCTTAACAACATTACCTACCCCTGACTCCACTTTCAACGAATTATGTACCTGTATTCCCAGATCCCTTTGTTCTACAACACTCCTCAGTGCTCTACTGTTCACTGTGTAAGATCCACTCTGATTGGTCCTACCGAAGTACAAAACCTTGCACTTGTCTGCATTAAATTCCATCTGCCATTTCTCAGCCCATTTTCACAGCTGATACAGATCCCTCTTCGGGTTATGATAGCCTTCCTCACTGTCCACTACACCCCCAACCTTGGTGCCGTCTGCAAATTTGCTGATCCAATTAACCACATTATCACCTAGATCATTGATATAGATGACAAGCAACAAAGGACCCAGCACTGATCCTTGCAGCACGCCACTAGTCACACATCTCCAGTCAGAGAGGCAACATCTGCTACTGCTCTCTGATTTTTCCCACAAAACCACTGGCTAATCCAATTTACCACTTCATTCTGAATGCCGAGTGACTGAGCCTTCTTGACCAGCCTCCCATGTGGAACCTTTTCAAATGCCTCTAAAGTCCATGTAGACAACATCCAGCATCTTGCCTTCATCCAGGTAACTTCATCGCGAAACTATAAGATTGGTTAGACATGACCTACCATGCGCTAAGCCATGCTGACTATCCTTAATCAGTCTATGTCATTCCAAATACTTTTATATCTGGTCCCTTAGAACACCTTCCAATAACTTTCCCACAACTGATGATAGACTCACTGGCCTATAACTTCCTGGTTTCTGTTTAGA
The DNA here is from genome assembly GCF_048418815.1 of Hemitrygon akajei. Classification (NCBI taxonomy): domain Eukaryota; kingdom Metazoa; phylum Chordata; class Chondrichthyes; order Myliobatiformes; family Dasyatidae; genus Hemitrygon; species Hemitrygon akajei. Next base: position 111,036,025 of record NC_133124.1, read on the forward strand.
GCCTTTTTTAAACAGCAGGACAATATTGGTCCAAATCTCTGGTACCTCACCTGACACTAAGGATGTTGTAAATATCTCTGCTAGGGTCCCGGCAATTTCGGCACTTGGATCTGAGGAAACACTTGTCAGGTCCTGGGGATTTATCCACCCTGATTTGCCTTAGGGTAGCAAATACCTCCTCCTCTGTAATCTGTACAGGTGTCATAAAGTTGATGTCACTTTGCCTCACTTCTATAGACTCTGTATCCATCTTCCAAGTTAATACAGAAGCAAAGAATGCATTTAAGATCTCCCCATCTGTTTTGGCTCCACACACAGATTACCTTTCTGATCTTGCAGAGGACTAATTTTGTCCCCTGTTCTTAACATATCCATTGAATCTCTTGGGATTTTCCTTCACCTTGTCTGCTAGAGCAACCTCATGCCTTCCTTTAGCCTTCCTGATTTCTAAAGTGTTCTCTTGCATTTCTTGCACTCCGTAAGCACCTCATTTGTTCCAACTTGCTATACCTGCTAAGCATCTCCTCTTTTTTTCTTAACCAGGGTCTAAATATCTCTTGAAAACCAAGGTTCCCTACACTTGTTTGCTTTATCTTTTATCCTGACAGGCACCTGAAAGCTTTGTACTCTCAAAATTTTGTTTTTGAAAGCCTCCCACCTTCCAAGTACATCTTTGCCAGAAAACAGCCTGTCCCAATCCACACTTGCCAGATAATTTCTGATATAATCAAAACTGGCCTTTCTCCAATTTAGAATCTCAACCCACAGATCAGACCTATCTCTTCGCATGTTTACTTTGAAACTAATGGCATTGTGGTCACTGGATGCAAAGTGTTCTCCCACACAAACTTCTGTCACCTGCCCTGACTCACTCCCTAATAGCAGATCCAGTATCATAAGCTCTCTTGTTGGGACTTCTACATACTGATGAAGGAAACATTCCTGAACACATCTGACAAACTCTATCTCATCTAGTCCTTTTATGGTATGGGGTTCTCAGTCAATATGTGGAAAGTTAAAATCACCTACTTTAACAACCTTATGTTTCTTGCAACAGTCTGAGTTCTCTTTACAAATTTGTTCCTCTAAATTCCTTGAAATGTTGGGTGGTCTGTAATGTAGCCCCATTAACATGGTTATACTTTTCTTATTTCTCAGTTCCACCCATAAAGCCTCACTAGTCGAGTTCTCCAGTCTGTCCTGACAGAGCACTGTTGTGACATTTTCCCTGACTAGCAATGCTACCCCTCCTCTTTTGATCCTTATTACTCTGTCACGTCTAATACAAATGAACCCCGGAATACTGAGCTGCCAGTCCTGCAACCAAGTCTCACTAATGCTGTTATCATGTCCTGAGCTCACTTGCCTTTCCTACGATACTTCTTGCATTGAAATATAGGCAGCTCAGGTCACTAGTCACACCATGCTCAACCTTTAGATTTCTGACTTTGTCTGAGGTCTTAGCAACATCTGCCTCCACAATAACTCCACTAAATGTCTGGTGCTCCAGTTTAAACCTGGCCCATGAAGCATTAACAAACTTTCCCGCTAGGATATTAGTCCCCCTCTAGTTCAGCTGAAAACCGTCAATCTGTACAGGTCCCACATTCCCTGGAAGAGAAGCCATAATCCAAAACTCTCATGCCCTCGCTCTATACCATCTCCTTAGCCTATTAAACCTATTAACCCACCTATTAAATTGTATTACCTTCCTAGTTCTGGCCTCACCAGCACATGGCACAGGTAGCAATCCTGAGATCACAACCTTGGAGGTCCTGCCCTTTAACTTAGCACCTAACTCCCTGAACTCCCTATGCAGAACTTATCACTCGTCCTATCCACGTCATTGGTACCTACATGGACCATGACCTCTGACTGTTTGCCTTCCCACTTGAGAATGCTGAGGACTCAACTCGAGATGTCAGGGCCCTGGCACCCGGGAGGCAACATACCACCTGGGAATCTCATTCTTACCCCCAAGACCTCCTGTCCATTCCCCTAACTAACAAATCCCCTATCACAGCAGCATGCCTCTTCTCCCTTGCTTCCTTTCTGAGTCACAGAGCCACAATCAGAGACCTGACCATTGTGACTTTCCTCTGTTAGGTCAACCACATCCAACAGTATCCAAAGTGATATACCTGCTGTTGAGGGGTTTAGCCACAGGGGTACTCTGCTGTGGCACTTTAACCCCTTTCCCCTTCCTGACTGTCACCCAGTTTCCTCTGTCCTGTACCTTGGATTTAACTATCTCTATATGTCCTATCTATCACCCCTTCAGCCCCTGAATGATCCGGAGTTCATCCAGCTTCAGCTCCAACTCCTTAACACAGATTTTCAGAAGCTGAAGCTGGATGCATGTCTCGCAGTTGTAGTCATCAGGGACACCGGAGGTCTCCCTGCCTTCCCTCATCCCGCAAGAGAAACATTCTACTATCCTGCCTGACATCTCTACTGTCCTAAATGAGCAGATATAAAGAAGGGAAGAAGAAAAAACAACCTAGAGCAGCTGAAGCAGCAGCTTCTCGTCCAGCGAGTACTTTCCTGGTGCTGTGACTTGTCCTGGGATTCCAAAGCTCTCGTTATAGTGAAAGATGAGATGTAAATGCTACCCCAACTCCACTGTCATATTGTCCTTGCAGGTTTTGTCATTCACTACCCTGCATTAATGAGAAAACTCACAATAATCCCTTTTCCTCAATGACCACAACTCCCACTTCCAGTAGCGAACACCAGAGCCTTACAATTTATAATTTATAAAGTTCTCAACTTAGTTCTAAATTATTCCCTGGCTGCCACATTATTAAGATTCAGCTCCAGACCCTCTTTCAGTGCTTCCAATCTTTCAACCTGCCTCTTCGCACTTCTCACCTGTCCATTGACTGCAAGTGCCTAAAACATTACTCGTCCACCCAGCTCTGAGAAACATCTCTCTCACTCATCTCTCCTTGCTTAAAGGTCTCTTCAGGGCCCATACTCTAGATTGCAATTTCCCACTTGCCAATTGTCACACCTTTTGAGTTGTTTTGATGTCCCTTGTCTGTGCATTACACTGAGGTCCATCTGCTTTCTCAGTTGAATGTGAATGATCTCAAGGCACTATGTTATTTATATAGAGATACAAAATGGTAACAGGCCCTTCCCACCCAACAAGACTATGCAGCCCAATTACAACCACGTGGCCTGTTAACATACTGTACTACCACATACTGTACATCTTTGGTGGAATGCGGGATGAAACCAGAGAACCTGGAGGAAACCCACGAGGTCACAGCGAGAATGTACAAACTCCTTAGAAACAGCAGCGGAAAATGAACCTGGGTCAGTTGCACTCTAAAAAGATTGCACTAACCATTACACTATCATGTATTTCATCAAAAAGAGTTTTGGGGAATTTTCACTTTGATATTTATCACCTATCAAACTTTACCTGTGAGCTGATTTTTCTGACCATTGTTACATTGTGATTTGTGTGAACTTATCCTGACTGCAGGCTGGTACCATCCAGGACATGTTCTCTTCTCATTGTTAAAGGCACACGCTCAGCGATTCAGGAACAGCTTCTTCCCCTCTGCCATCCAATTCCTAAATGGACATTGAACCCATGAACACCACCTCACTACTTTTTTAAATCTCTGTTTTTGCACGATTTAGTTTAATTTAATAATTAAATTATATAGTAAATGTAATAATATATAGTAAATATACATATTTACTTGAATTCAGTATTTTCTATATTTATCACGTATTGCATAGTACTGCTGCCGCAAAGTCAATAAATTTCACAACATATGCCAGTGATATTAAACCTGATTCTGATTCTGATCTTAGCTGAGAATTGGTCAGTCTCATGTATACAGGAAAGGCTGGACATCTGGATTGAGATGTTATCAATTGACAAGATTCATTCAATGTCATTGTAAGATCCAACAATCAAGTAATTCTTCATACATGCAAATTAGAATTCCCCACTCTGGTACAAAAAAATCAATGTTGCTTCAAAGAATATGAAAGCAAAAGATTAGATCTTAGAAGTTGATGTTGGGTTCTTACTATTGAATGCTGAAGGCTTCAGATACCCCCTTCTGTGCCCTGCAGTTATTACAGCTTCAAGATGTTGACGGACTCCAGCTAGACATTGGAAGCAGCACAATGAACACATCACCTCGGAAAGGAGCTGAAGAGGCAGGGTGTGCATGGGCTGGACTTTCCACGGGGTTACTGAAGGTCAGGTGAAGTCCCCACAGCTTGTGATGCTGAAAGCAGAAAATGTTTGCCCCTCAAGTTTGTGAAAGGGAGATTGTTGTATGGGTCAGTCATCCCTTGTAAGCTGGGCAAGCACCACCTCAACTGCTGGGGGTGTCAGAGGAGAACTGGAGTCCCACGATCCTCCAATTATCCACAAACCTGCCACTGTACAGGAAGCGGGTGACTGTGCTTGCAGCCCATGGGAACAGGTTGCATTATGTCAGCACATAAGAGATTGCAAATACTGGAACCTGGATCAATACACAAAACCTCGGAACAGGAAGCATCGGTGGAGGGACGTGGACAGTCAACATTTCAGGAGAAGTCCCTTCATCTGGACTGAAAGATTGATGGGAGATGCCAGTGCAAAGAGCATTGGGGGGAAGGTGGAGCAAGAGCTAGTAGGTGATAGATGGACCCAGGTGAAGAAGGTGATAGACAGAAGGATGGGAGGGGAAGGTGGTAATGGCATCAGAAATTGGGAGGTAATAGAAGTAACACAGGGTTGAAGATGATAGAATCTGAAAAGAGAGGAAGGTAGAGTATTGAATAAAGAGAGGGCAGTGGTGAGGTAGTTGGGAGTTGTTGGACAGGGGACCCAGTAGGAGGAATGTATGGGTGATGAGCAGATGCAGAGAGTAAAGAGGTGGAAAAAAACTTGGAGATAGGAGCCATGAAGGTCTGGAGGTGGAAGGAAAATGGACATTAGGGGAGCAAATTAACAGAAGTTGGAGAATTCAATGTTAATGTGGTCAGGATGTGGACTACCTAGACAGAATATGCTGTTTATTTTGTTTGCATTTAGCCTCAGAACAGGGTATCTCCACCTCGATCTCATTCCTGTCTCAACCCAAAGCATCAACTGTCAGTGCACTACCTTCCCATTCAGAGTCACCGAGGGTCTGGACATCCCCTGCAGCCTTGGAAGTATAGCCGTCACTGTGAGAATCCTGATTTAAACCACAAAGAAAGTATCAAAGTTAAAAGTAAATTTATTATCAGTGTACATGCTTATGTCACCAGATACTATCCTGAGATTCATTTTGCTGTGGACATTCACAGTGGAACAAAGAAATACAATGGAATCAATGAAAAATCTACACATAAAACTGACAAACAACCAATGTGCAGAATAAGACAAACTGAAAATATAAAGAAAACAATAATAGAAACATAGAAAACCTATAGCACAATACAGGCCCTTCAGCCCACAAAGCTGTGCCTAACGTGCCCTTACCTTAGAATTACCTAGGTGTACACCTAGCCCTCTATTTCTGGATAAGCTCCACATATCCATCCAGGAGTCTCTTAAAACACACTATTGTTTCCGCCTCCACCACCACTGCTGGCAGCCCATTCCACACACTCACCATTCTCTACGTAAAAAACTTACCCATGACATCTCCTCTGTACCTACTTGCAAGCACCTTAAAACTATGCCCTCTCAAGTTAGCTATTTCAGCCCTGGAAAAAGCCTCTGACTATCAACACGATCAATGCCTCTATCAGGTCACCTCTCATCCTCCATCGCTCCAAGGAGAAAAGGCCAAGTTCACTCAACCTATCCACATAAGGCATGCTCCCCAATCCAGGCAACATCCTTGTAAATCTCCTCTGCACCCTTTCTATGGTTTCCACATCCTTCCTGTAGTGAGGTGACCAGAATTGAGGACAGTACTCCAAGTGGGGTCTGACCAGAGTCCTATATAGCTGCAACATTACTTCTCGGCTCCTAAACTCAATCCCACGATTGATGAAGGCCAATACACTGTATGTCTTCTTAACCACAGAGTCAACCTGCATAGCAGCTTTGAGTGTCCTATGGACTCGGACCCAAGATCCCTCTGATCCTCCACACTACTAAGAGTCTTGCCATTAATGCTATATTCTGCCATCATATTTGACCTACCAAAATGAACCACCTCACACTTATCTGGGTTCAAGATGGAGCTTCATCTGCCACTTCTCAGCCCAGTTTTGCATCCTATCAATGTCCCACTGTAACCTCTGACCACCCTCCACACTATCCACAACACCTCCAACCTTTATGTCATCAGCAAATTTACTAACCCAATCCTTCACTTCCTCATCCAGGTCATTTATAAAAATCACAAAGAATAGGGGTTTCAGGATCCCTGATGCACATCACTGGTCACCGGCCTTCATACAGAATATGACCTGTTTACAACCACTCTTTGCCTTCTATGGGCAAGCCAATTCTGGATCCACAAAGCAATATCCCCTTGGATCCCATGCCTCCTTACTTTCTCATTAAGCCTTGCATGGGGTACCTTATCAAATGCCTTGCTGAAATCCATATACACTACATCTACGGCTCTACCCTCATCAATGTGTTTAGTCGCATCCTCAAAAAATTCAATGAGGCTCATAAGGCACAACCTGCCTTTGACAAAGCCATGCTGACTATTCCTAATCATATTATGCCTTTCCAAATGTTCATAAATCCTGCCTCTCAGGATCTTCTCCATCAACTTACCAACCACTGAAGTAAGACTCACTGGTCTATAATTTCCAGGGCTATCTCTACTCTCTTTCTTGAATAAGGCAACAACATTCGCAACCCTCCAATCCTCCAGAACTTCTCCTGTCTTCATTGATGATACAAAGATCATCTCCAGAGGCTCAGCAATCTCCTCCATTGCTTCCCACATTAGCCTGGGGTACATCTCATCTGGTCCCGGCAACTTATCCAACTTAATACTTTCCAAAAGCTCCAGCACATCCTCTTCCTTGATATCTATGTGCCCAAGCTTTTCAGTCCACTGCAAGTCTACCCTACAATCGCCAAGATCCTTTTTCATAGTGAATACTGAAGCTAAGTATTCATTAAGTACCTCTGCTATTTCCTCCAGTTCCATGCACTCTTTTCAACTGTTACATTTGATGGGTCCTATTATCTCACGTCTTATCCTCTTGCTCTTCACATTCTATCTTCTTTTGTAGTTAACCCCACTGCTAATGCCCAGAAACATTTCAATCAATCTACCTAGTTTTTTGAACCTTTCGTAAGCTCTTCTTTTCGTTTTGACTAGATTTACAACAGCCTTTGTACACCATGGTTCCTGTACCCTACCATCCTTTCCCTGTCTCATTGGAACGTATTTACGCAGAACCCCATGCAAATATCCCCCGATCATTTGCCACATTTCTTCCGTCTGCCTGTTCCTATCCCTCTCCAATGCTATGGTAAAGGAGATAGAATTGTGATCACTATCTTCAAAATGCTCGCCCACTGAGAGACCTGACACCTGACCAGGTTCATTTCCCAATACCAGATCAAGTACAGCCTTTCCTCTTGTAGGCTTATCTGCATATTGTGTCAAGAAACCTCCGTGAACACACCTAACAAATTCCACCCCATCTAAATCCCTCGCTCTAGGGAAATGCCAATCAATATTTGGGAAATTAAAATCTCCCACCACAACAACTGTGTTATTATTACTCCTTTCCAGAATCTGTCTCCCTATCTGCTCTTCAGTGTCCCTGTTACTATTGGGTGTCTATAAAAAACATCCAGTAGAGTTATTGACCTCTTCCTATTCCTAACTTCCACCCACAGAGACTCTGTAGACAACCCCTCCATGACTTCCTCCTTTTCTGCAGCCGTGACACTATCTCTGATCAACAGTGCCACGCCCCCACCTCTTTTGCCTCCCTCCCTATCCTTTCTGAAACATCTAAAGCCTGGCACTTGAAGTAGCCATTCCTGCCCCTGCACCATCCAAGTCTCTGTAATGGCCACAACATCATAGCTCCAAGTACTGATCCACACTCTAAGCTCATCCACTTTATTCATAATACTTGCATTAAAATAGGCATATCTCAAACCATTGGTCTGAGTGCATCCCTTCTCTATCACCTGCCTATCCTCCTTTTCGCACTATCTCCAAGCTTTCTCTATTTGTGAGCCAACCTCCCTTTCCTCCGTCACTTCAGTTTGGTTCCCACCTCCCAGCAATTCCAGTTTAAACTCTTCCCAACAGCCTTAGCAAATTAGCCAGGATATTAGTCCACCTCAGATTCAAGTGCAACCCGTCTTTTTTGCACAGGTCACACCTGCCCCAGAAAAGGTCCCAATGATCCTGAAATCTGAATCCTTGCCCCCTGCTCCAATCCCTCAGCCACACATTTATCCTCCACCTCATTCTATTCCGATACTCACTGTCATGTGGCACAGACAGTAATCCAAAGATTAGTACCTTTGTGGTCCTGCTTTTCAGCTTCCTTCCTAACTCCCTGTAGTCTGCTTTCAGGACCTCCTCGATTTTCCTACTTATGTCATTGGTACCAATATGTACTATGGCCTCTGGCTGTTCTCCTTCCCACTTCAAGATATCGTGGACGCGATCAGAAACATCCTGGACCCTGGCACGTAGGAGGCAAACTACCATCTGCGTTTCTTTCCTGCGTCCACAGAATCACATGTCTGATCCCCGAACTATAGAGTCCCCTATCACTGCTGCCATCTTCTTCCTTTCCCTACCCTTCTGAGCCACAGGGCCGGACTCTGTGCCAGAGGCATGACCACTGTTGCTTCCCCCAGGTAAGCCACCTCCCCCAACAGTACTCAAACAGGAATACTTATTGACAAGGAGTACAGCCTCTAGGGTACTCTCTAGTACCTGCATCTTCCCTTCCCTCTCCTGACTGTTACCCGCTTCTCTGTCTCCTGTGGACCCGGTTTGACTACCTGCCTATAGCTCCTCTCTATCACCTCCTCACTCTCCCTGACCAGACGAAGGTCATCGAGCTGCATCTCCATTTCCCTAACGCGGTCCCTAAGGAGCTGCAGCTCGACGCACCTGATGCAGATGTGGCCATTTGGGAGTCTGGGAGTCTCCAGGACTTTCAATATCTGACACCGAGCACAGAACACCAGCCTCACACACATTCTTTCTGTCTGTATTCTAAACAGATAACTTACCTCGCCTCGACCCTTTATTGCCAAAACCTCATTGAGCAAAAGCCTTCCTACTCTGTCTGCCTCTACTCCGTCACCCGCTCCATAAAGCTGTCTTCTTTTTAAACTCTTCCTTCTGTTCTCCCCGGCTGACCTCCATGCCCTTGCACAGTCGTGCCCCGTTCAAACTGCTGAAGAAATAGCCGTCACCTTTAGACTACCGGCCTATAGCTCCTAAATAAATAAGTGATATTAAGAACATGAGTTGTTGAGTCCTTGAAAGTGAGTCTATTGGTTGTGGAATCAGTTCAGTGTTAAGATGAGTGAAGATATCCACACCATTTCAGGATTTAGATTCAGGACATCCTACAATTAGGATGATGAGAAGAAATGGAATGAGATTTGGTCTGTCTGTATGAATTAATGGCTATTTCTAATGTTGCCTGACATGAGTTATTTAACATCAACTCCTTTCCTTCAAACTAAGGATGCTAACAGTTGCTCTGGTTAGGTTTCTGAGCAACCTGGGGCTGGTACCCAATGCTGTAGTTTAGTTTGCAGCTAAGTCATTGAACTCTTTTGCCAATAGCTTCCAGATTAGATAGCAGAGCTGCAATCCCACTGGACTTGTTCCCTCTCAGTGACCAGTGAACTGAACATGAGTAAGCAAGTTAACTTGCAAGCCTGGAGCACTGACCCAGAGTGAAGAGTTCAAGTCCCTCGCTGGTAGATACATTTACTTAATTAAATCCATTCAGTTAATCAAGGCTACCATGTAGCTACTGGCTTATGATAAAAGCCCACCTGCTACTGCTGTCCTTCAGGGCCCCTGTCTTGTCATTCCAGACTGGTGTGCAACTCCATCACAGATCAGACTCAACGAAATACATTCATATTCAGTAATCACCAGGACAAACAATGAAAATCGAAAAACTGCAGAAGCTGGAAATCTAAAATAAAGACAGAAAATGTTGGGAACATTCAGGAGGTCAGGCTGAGCTTATGGCTAGCGAAGAATCACACGTGCTATTACCACAGGTGCTGCCTGACCTGCTGAGTATTTCTAGCATTTTCTGTTTTTACTTTAAAGCAGGGCTTGTCAACCTTTTCTATGCCATGGACCCCTACCATTAACCAAGGGATTTTTTGGATCCCTGTTTAATCGGAACAAGTTTTACAAAGAAAGCTACATCAAACCAGTATACAATGCCTGCTGTATAGGTTTTCCCAATAGCAATAAGAACGGAGTTAGATTACTTCAAAGTGGTGCACATGCTGATCTTCAAACTCTGCCAATAGATTGATTGAAATGTTTCCGGGCATTAGCAGTGGGGCTAACTACAAATGAAGATAGAATTTTTAAAAATATATCCCTTCATGTAACCTTGGGACTCCACTGTGAGCATCTTCACCAATACGAACAGCTCCAGAATGTAGCAGCACAGAGAGCAGATGAAACTGGCAATGGTTGCTGGGGTGCTAGTATCGTGGAGAACTCAGCCCCTCCGGGGAAGGTGGGTAGTCAGAGAGCACAGTAGAGGAGAGGGACTAATATGCCACTTACATTCATGGTGCAGGTTGTGTAGCCCCCACCCTCTTGCCCATCTAGGATACTGGCCCAGACATAAAAGTTCCAATACTGTGTAAGGAACAGGTATGGGTCTGGGAATTTCATCCCAGGTACCGTTGCAGAACTCGCTAGGCTGTGGGTCATTTCTTGGTCAAGTGATGACTTAGGTTAACGCAATGCAGTGAGAGTGCAAAGCTCCCTCCTACTGCACTCAATTGTCAGCTTAGAAGGAAGGTTGAGAGTGAGATGGTTGGTTGTGGGGAGATTGCATGTAGGATCACTCTGCAGAGGGACGGGGCAGTAGGATGAAAGGTCCCGTATCGAAAGATGGGTAAATCAGGTGTCCAGGGGACAGGGTGGAGAGGTAGGGATTGGTGGGATTCGGCTGGGAGTGGAGATGTGTAGGGATTGGTGGGATTCAGTTGGGAGTGGAGAGGTGTAGGGATTGGAGGGATTCGGTTGGGAGTGGAGAGGTAGGAATTGGAGGGATTCAGTTGGAATTGGAGAGGTAGGGATTGGTGGGCTTCGCTTGGAAGTGAAGAGGTAGGGATTGGTGGAATTTGGTTGTGAGAGGAGAGGTAGGAATTGGTAGGATTCGGTTGGGAGTGGAGAGGTGTAGGAATTGGAGGGAATCGGTTGGGAGTGGAGAGGTAGGGATTGGTGGGATTTGGGTGGAAGTGGAGAGGTGTAGGAATTGGAGGGAATCGGTTGGGAGTGGAGAGGTAGGGATTGGTGGGATTTGGTTGGAAGTGGAGAGGAGTAGGAATTGGAGGGATTCAGTTGGGAGTGGAGAGGTGTAGGGATTGGTGGGATTCGGTTGGGAGTGGAGATGTGTAGGGATTGGTGGGATTCGGTTGGGAGTGGAGAGGTGTAGGAATTGGAGGGATTCGGTTGGGAGTGGAGAGGTAGGAATTGGAGGGATTCAGTTGGAATTGGAGAGGTAGGGATTGGTGGGATTCGCTTGGAAGTGAAGAGGTAGGGATTGGTGGGATTTGGTTGTGAGTGAAGAGGTAGGAATTGGTGGGATTTGGTTGTGAGTGGAGAGGTGTAGGAATTGGAGGGATTCAGTTGGAATTGGAGAGGTAGGGATTGGTGGGATTCGCTTGGAAGTGAAGAGGTAGGGATTGGTGGGATTTGGTTGTGAGTGGAGAGGTAGGAATTGGTGGGATTCGGTTGGGAGTGGAGAGGTGTAGGGATTGGTGGGATTCGGTTAGGAGTGGAGAGGTAGGGATTGGTGGGATTTGGATGGAAGTGGAGAGGTGTAGGAATTGGAGGGATTCGGTTGGGAGTGGAGAGGTAGGGATTGGTGGGATTTGGTTGGAAGTGGAGAGGTGTAGGGATTGGTGGGATTCGGTTGGGAGTGGAGAGGTGTAGGGATTGGTGTGACTCAGATGGGAGTGGAGAGGTGTAGGGATTGGTGGGATTCAGTTGGGAGTGGAGAGGTAGGGATTGGTGGGATTCGGTTGGGAGAGGAGAGGTGTACGGATTGGTGGGATTCGGTTGGGAGAGGAGAGGTGTACGGATTGGTGGGATTCGGTTGGGAGTGTAGAGGTGTAGGGATTGGTGGGATTTGGTTGTGAGTGGAGAGGTAGGAATTGGTGGGATTCGGTTGGAAGTGGAGAGGTGTAGGGATTGGTGGGATTCGGTTGGGAGTGGGGAGGTAGGGATTGGTGGGATTTAATTGGAAGTGGAGAGGTGTAGGAATTGGTGGGATTCGGTTGGGAGTGGAGAGGTAGGGATTGGTGGGATTTGGTTGGGATTGGAGAGGTAGGGATTGGTGGGATTCATTTGGGAGTGGAGAGGTAGGGATTGGTGGGATTTGGTTGGAAGTGGAGAGGTGTAGGAATTGTTGGGATTCAGTTGGGAGTCGAGAGGTAGGGATTGGTGAGATTTGGTTGGAAGTGGAGATGTGTAGGGATTGGTGGGATTTGGTTGGGAGTGGAGATGTGTAGGAATTGGTGGGATTCACTTGGAAGTGGAGAGGTAGGGATTGGTGGGATTCAGTTGGGATTGGAGAGGTAGGGATTGGTGGGATTCATTTGGGAGTGGAGAGGTAGGGATTGGTGGGATTTGGTTGGAAGTGGAGAGGTGTAGGAATTGTTGGGATTCAGTTGGGAGTCGAGAGGTAGGGATTGGTGAGATTTGGTTGGAAGTGGAGATGTGTAGGGATTGGTGGGATTTGGTTGGGAGTGGAGATGTGTAGGAATTGGTGGGATTCACTTGGAAGTGGAGAGGTAGGGATTGGTGGGATTCGGTTGGGAGTGGAGAAGTGTAGGGATTGGTGGGATTCGGTTGGGAGTGGAAAGGTAGGGATTGGTGTGATTTGGTTGGGAGTGGAGAGGTGTAGGGATTGGTGGCATTCGGTTGGAGTGGAGAGGTGTAGGGATTGTTGGGATTCGGTTGGGAGTGGAGAGGTAGGGATTGGTGGGATTCGGTTGGGAGTGGTGAGGTAGGGATTGGTGTGATTTGGTTGGGAGTGGAGAGGTGTAGGGATTGGTGGGATTAGGTTGGGAGTGGAGAGGTGTAGGGATTGGTGGGATTCGGTTGGGAGTGGAGAGGTAGGAATTGGTGTGATTTGGTTGGGAGTGGAGAGGTGTAGGGATTGGTGGGATTAGGTTGGGAGTGGAGAGGTGTAGGGATTGGTGTGATTTGGTTGGGAGTGGAGAGGTGTATGGATTGGTGGGATTCGGTTGGGAGTGGAGAGGTAGGGATTGGTGGGATTCGGTTGGGAGTGGTGAGGTAGGGATTGGTGTGATTTGGTTGGGAGTGGAGAGGTGTAGGGATTGGTGGGATTAGGTTGGGAGTGGAGAGGTGTAGGGATTGGTGTGATTTGGTTGGGAGTGGAGAGGTGTAGGGATTGGTGGGATTCGGTTGGGAGTGGAGAGGTGTAGGAATTGGTGGGATTCGGTTGGGAGTGGTGAGGTAGGGATTGGTGTGATTTGGTTGGGAGTGGAGAGGTGTAGGGATTGGTGGGATTCGGTTGGGAGTGGAGAGGTGTAGGTATTGGTGGGATTAGGTTGGGAGTGGAGAGGTGTAGGGATTGGTGGGATTCGGTTGGGAGTGGAGAGGTAGGGATTGGTGGGATTCGGTTGGGAGTGGTGTGGTAGGGATTGGTGTGATTTGGTTGGGAGTGGAGAGGTGTAGGGACTGGTGGGATTCGGTTGGGAGTGGAGAGGTAGGGATTGGTGAGTTGGGTTGGGAGCTGAAGGTGCAATGATTGGTATTGGTTTCTTATCGTCACTTGTACCAACGCTTTTATATTTATTTATTTATTTATTTATTAAGATACAGGGCTGGCTGATGGCGTAGTGGCATCAGCGCTGGACTTCGGGGCAAGAGTTCCCGAGTTCGAATCCAGTCGACTCTCGTTAAGAGCTGGTGATCTCTTAAAACAAAACTCACCTGGCAGAAGGCAATGGCAAGCCACTGCTGTAACTTGCCTAGTATGCGATTTCCCAATACGTCAGAGCGGCGTGGAAGGAAATCGTCTGCTACCTGGAAATAATTTCTTATGCGACATACCTACTATTGAGATACAGCACAGAATAGGTCCTCCGGCTCTCCAGCCCCACCACCCAGTAACCACTGGTTTAACCCTAGCCTCATCATGGCTATTACAATTTACAATGACCAGTTAATCTGCCAACCAGTACGTCTGCGGGAAGAATTAGGAGCACCTAGAGGAAATCCATGTCGTCACAGGGAGAACGTACAAACTCCTTACAGAGAGCATCCTGCCTACTGTTCATGCAGGTGAAATTATTACACAGTACATTGAGCTAGAATAACATGCAGAATGAAGTGTGAAAGCTACTGAAAAAGTTTGGTGCAGGTAAACGATAAATGCAAGATCATAACGAGATAGAATGTGAGATTCTTATTATTCAAGAGGTTCGTATAAGAGTTTGACCTCTGGACTCTGCTTTTGTACAAATCAATGATGGACTTTTCTCAGGAATAAAAATTTAATTCAGAGCCTGGCCTCTCGTGTTGCTTTCTCAATTGTGGTTGAAGCCATCCACTTTGAAATTAAGCTTTCAGTTTATACATTATTGCCAGCAGGACTCATAATCTAGAGATGAATTTCTAGCCACACATATTTCAATGTTAGCCTCTGAACCAAGTTAATTGAATCTTTAAAGTTTGCAGAAAACTGGAGTTGATTTCCGTACAGCTGACTTTCTCTGCTACTAAGCGTTCTTATCTGATGCACGCTGGATATCTTTGCCTCTGAGGATGTCATTGGCCTCAGGACATAGCCTCCTGGATTTGGCTGGATATTGCACTTAGTTTCAGCTGTTACATGGTGATTGAAACTCCCTCAAATGAAACCAGTCTTTCAGAAATTTGATTGTTTGCTTGCCAGCCTTTGCAAAATACTCTGCACAGTTCAATAATGTATGTGGTTTTGTTCAGTGTTTGTTCTTGCACAAGCATGTTTGTTCAAGGGAAGATTTAATGTTGAATATCTTTAATATTTTCACTCTCCTCTGTACTCCACACGGAGTTGTTTGTCCTTGGCCTTCTCCATTGCTACGAAGAGGCCAAATACAAACTGGAAGAATTACATCTCATATTTTTCTTGGTAGCCTACAACTGAATAGAACAAACATTGAAATTTTGAATTTCAGGTAACTCCACGCTCCCTTTACTCTCCACCCACGAACAATCACCTGTCCACCTAGTTCCCTTTGCCTTTTTCTCACCTTTCCCCTCCCACTCCCAGTCCCCACCTGTTCCCACTGATCACATACCAATCGACAAGATAAAAAAACATAGCGGCTTGTGGCCTGTTCCTGCCCCTACCTCACGTGTTTATTGTACTAAGTAAAAAAATGTTTTAAAAAATAACTTCTTAACTTCTAGGAGTTCAAAGTAAAGCTCTCAATGCAAGTTCTCTTCCCTGCCTGCTAGCTATCCAAGAGCTGCCGGTGAAGGTTAGTGTCTGTTCTCCGTAAACTATTCAGTTACTGGTGACTCTTCCTTTTATTCTCAACAATTAGTGTGAGTAATTCACATAGAGTTGCAAAATATGGCTCATCCTGAAATGCTTCTTAGTTAAAATGTGAACCATCCATTAATTGAAATTAAACTACAAAAATAACATATCTAAGCAGTTGTTTTGAAATAACTTTTGAATTAGTAACCGTGAACTACAATTCTCTTTATTTAGCAGAATGTATATTTATCAGCTTCCTTTTGTACATCTTTCAGAAATGTCATCTGCAGAATGAAAGAACCATCTGAAAGAATTTGAATTACTGTAGCTTGTCTGAGATTCCAGGAAGTGACAGTTGATTCAAATTCATGTTTCCTTGAATGTGCTGTCTTTTTTCTATTAATCCTGGAAACGTAGAACAAACTGGGAATTCTGATGGAAAACTCAACCTATCGGCCTTTATCACAGAACGACAAAACAGAAGGAAATGGAGGGGTCGGGGTTTCAGAGTTTCTAATCACAAGTCACTGTGGCTGTGTCTTGGAGATGAGGTCTTGATTATCCATCAGGAGGATGTACGTCACACGGGGAAAAGGTGAAAGCCTAGGGCAGCAGCATGACCTTAGCTGTGGAAGCAGGCAGTGTGATGGAGTTTAAGATGCTCTTCTACAAGCACGTGAATATGAAAGAATGGAGGGATATTGATGATACACGGGAAGAGTATACTTAGTATCAAGAGCAACACAACATCATGCACCAAATGGCCTGTCCAGTGCTATACTGTTCCGGGAGATGGTGCAGAGTTTTATTGGGATAATGGAAAGTATCTCTCAATGATGGTAGCAGTGGAACAAGGGAACAATGGATTGGGGTAAAGGTAAAATTAAACACGTTGGTAGGAAAGGCGGAACGTCAGGCCTTTGCGGACAGACTCCCAGTTCCACTCAGTTGACAGGAATCGCCTGCCTCTTTTTCCCAACTCATCACCTGAAACCTATTTATACTCAGCTCTCATCTGCAGTCCTTTCTTCACCCATCGTACCAGCCAACTTCAGTCAATTGCTCCTGGCCTTCAGTTACCTTAATGCCCTGATGTGCTAAGTATCTGTCATCTCTTGTTTTTTTGGCCCTTCGTGGCATGTTATTTTGCAGTTTATTAACACAAAGTATTGTTTACTGCTAAGCCCTATCTACTGCTCACTTTTGTGTCAAGCCTCCTCTCACATTTCCCAGCACAGGATATTTTTTACTTGGTGAAAGATTGGGAAATGTTGATTTACAAATGACCTGGGTGCCCTTGTACACTAGTTACTGTAAGTAAGTATCCAGGCAAGCAATTAAGAAGGCAATTGACCAGAAGTTTTGATTTCAGGAACACAGCATTATGCCTTGTATAGTTATATAAGGTCTTGATGAGACTGTACTGGGATTATGGTGTATAGCTTTGTATTCATCAGATTTTAGAAGAATGAGAGGGATCCCAGTAAAACTTACATAATTCTGACAGGACTAGACAGGATGAATGTCGGAAGGATGTTTCGTCTGGTTAGGGTCACACTCTCATGACATAGAGTAAGGCACTTGGCACCTAGATGAACAGGGAAGTGCGAGTGATAGACCTGTGGAATTCTATATTACAGACAGTTGAGGAGGGCAAGTTACTAAATGTATTTCAGGAAGTAAGTAGATCTCCAGACAAAAAAAAAGCATCAAGTGACCATGGTGAGAAAGCAGGAATGCAATAATGATTTAAAGGATCAAACATGATCATACTGAACGGTGAAGCTGTTTGGAAAGGCTGAATGGACTACTTCTGCTCCTGTTTTCTGTATTTGATAAAACTGGAGGAGCCAGTTAACCAATCAGCAAAGCTCTGTACAGGGTATCAGTTTACATCATCAGTCACCGAGGTGGTGGCGTTAGGAGTGAGAGCAGGACTAGCAGTGGTCTGTTTTGCAGTAATCCCACTCTACTTAACCTGCCAGTTCTACTTACTAAGATCCCTTATGATTCAAGCCAACAGAGATCAAGACAGTGGAGCCAGTTAAAGGTAGAATATGACAAACCACACCAAGCAATGACATTTACCATTAACTGTATTTCTTTATTAACCACAATGATTTCAAACAATTCAAAGGTTTATGTATTACCAAATAAATTCATTAACTCTTTGGTTACTTATCTCTTTTAGTGGTTTTACAGCCACAGCCTCCAAAATGCATTGATATTACCTTCTTTAGATGAACATGCAAGAGTTTGTGTGGTGAATTCCTCCCCAAGTCTGAGGATGTAGAATTATTGGGTTTTGGAATTATTGCTGTCGATCATCTCATGAGACACCTTTTTATATATTTCTTTGTAAAGTTTTCAGGCTTTGCTTTGATTTCACAGCCAGTTATATGGCCATAGGTCAACTCCTTTTCCATTCATGTATTTGTTGTTTGATACTTTCACATTCTTGCTAGTTCTCTTAATTACTATAACCAACAGGTCCAGAGTTATCAGAATTTAAACTTGTACACTACTATCCCTGGTAGCTCAGAGTTGTCTGTGTGTCTTTCAGTATCAGGAATACTGGTGGGGTGGGGAACACAGCACTGTAGACTTAGCTCAGGTGGAGAGTTACCACAGATACGTTCCTATGACATTAGCTGGATTTTCAAATGTCAGTGTGACCCAATTCCCATTGTTCCTTCAGCTTCATACTGACCAAGTCTCTTCCATAGCTTTTGATTCTTCCAGTTAGCTCTTTCTTCTGTCCTCAACTATCTATAACTGAAAATACAACAGCTCCTGATAAAAGTGGATGTTTATTCAGAAAGTTTCAATGTGTGGATAATCCCTGTCACGCATCGGTGGTGACTGACAAGGCAAATTCCTGCCCCTTTAATTTCATTTGGATGTGGAAATGAATTGCTAACTTTGTGGGTATTAGAGTGGACAAGTAGGTGAGTAACCTTGGTACTTCCCTACTAGTGCCTGCATGGGGTGGGTAAAGATCAGCTGTTGGCAATGTAGACAGGAAGGGGAGGGTTACACTGTTCGTATGGGAAACTGGATGATCTCTTGATACTGGTTCCATTCGGAATAATCTGAAAACATGAGAGGACCTTTCAATCTCTATTTTTGGTACAATCACACATGGTCTGAAAAAATTTACAGGCTGAACTTGTATAATTTGCTGCCTGTTATCACTACCCCATCCCATTCTTTCCCAATCTCTGTCAGTTTATGTACAACAATGAAACAGCATCAGTCCCTTGCATTATGAGACAGGACAGAAATGGAGAACTGTTAGATTTTTTAAATAAATCTCAAACCCACTGTTTTATTCTGGCATCCACCTCCTTCCTTTCCAGATCGAAACATCGACTGTTAATTCATTTTCATAGATGCTCATTTCCTCCAACATTTTGTGTGTTGCTCTGGATTTCCAGCAACTGCAGAATCTCTTGTGTTTATGATTTGTGGCTCCACCACAGTGAAAACTCTGAGGTAAGCCTACCATGAAGTTTAAATCTTCTCTTCGAGTTCAGTGAGACCCTCTCTCACTGCTCCGCATCTGTGATCTCTGCAGCTTCTGACTCTTTGACCATGCTAGCACAGCCACATGTCCTTCCTGGGAACATCTGCACCACCATATTGTTTCACTAGGCTTCTAGCCCCATTATCAGGCCTCCCTTTTTGGCCTGCCCTTTACTTTTTCCACCTATCACCTTATAGCATATCCTTCTTCTCTTCCCCCCACCTTTCCCCTTCCTAGCCAGTCTTGATGACGGGTCTCAGCCCAAAACATCGACTGCTTATTCATATTCATAGATGCTGCCTGACCTGCTGAGTTCCTTCATCATTTTCAGCATCTGCAGAATCTCCTATGTTAAATTACTTTCTCACATTAGGCCTATATCCACCTATACCATTTCTATAACCCTCAGCCAGGTGTGGTGGTGAGTCTGGGAGTGTAAGTCCAGCAGGGAAGTGTCCAAAGATTGGGAATGAACAGGACCTAATTCATGGGCACAAAATGGAAGGGTTAGTGGTGGTGGGGTGGGATGGATGAGTGGAAGCAGGTTTTTGCCTCTCAGTTCAGTACCTATAAGATTCTGGTTGAGGGGGAAACAAAACCTGTGAATGATCTTGTGTAGGACAAAACCACCCAGTCCACTGAATTCACTGAAAAAGTCTCAGCTCCTTGCTTTCTCTCTGTAATTGTCTCTACTCCCTGCTTCCCTGCTCTGTCTATACACCCCTGCAAATTTCATCTCTATCAGAATTTACCTAGCTCCCTTTTGAAAGTTTGTGCTTCCATTTCCCTCTTGGACAGCAAGCATGTATTCCATCAGCTATATTAGCTGATCACCCTCTTCTAGTCTCCCACCCTAACGGGAGAGTGAGGCCTCTCTGTGTGGGGTGTGTGGCCAGTGAGGTTCCTGAGTGTGTGGTTGTTGGAGTGAAATACCTGAGTGTGGAGCAAGATTATAGTTCAACCAAGACATCATTCCAATTAAATGTTGGAGCAGGATTCGAATGCAACTAGTAATCTAAAGGAGGAGCATCATCTATGGGGAGAGAGGAATTGTTGACATTTTGTGTGGAAGTGCTACATTAGGCTTCTAAAGTACCTGTCAGTATGTATGAACATATTCAGGTTTCAAATTCTCAGCCTTGTTTCCAATCCCCATTCTGAATTCACTGCCCCCTCTCTCTGTCAACCCCTACAATCCTATAAGACAGAGGTTCCGAAACTTTTTTATGCCATGGACCTATACCATTAAGCAAAGGATCCATGGGTGCCAGGTCAGGACCCTCTACTCTAAGGTCCATTCTTCAATTCCAGCCCCTTCATCGCTCCTAGTTCCCATTGCTTCACTAGAAGAAGACCTTGACCTCAGGTGCCTGGGCCCCAAGCTCTGTGACTCTCTCACTTAATCCCTCTCGCTGCCTCTGAGACCCTACCTCTTTGACCAACCTGTTGAAACATCTCCTCTGTGAGCTGTATCACATGCTGTTTGACCACAGTCCTGTCAGCATGAGAAGTTTTAATACTGCTCAAGGCAATATATAAAATTGACACAAATTCCAGCTGGAGACTTTTCAGGAATTCCAATATCCATTCAAAACTGTTCATTGCTGTAAAGGCTCACCACTTATTCTTAAAAGATGATGTTTCCAAGGCAACAGGAGCCATCATGATATTTGTTGCTACCAGTGCAATCTGATGGAACTTATTAATATCTTTCTAGATTTGCATAATGCTATTTCATGATAATGAATTATTTGAAATCATTTGACCTTTTTGAAATTCTGGTCATGTTATTACTTTAATCATTTTTAAAGAACAGATTAAATTAGGGGTGATTAGCTTGTCATTTAACATTGAGTAGAACACTCACAAGGAATGAACTGGCTTGAAATGGCATCATTTCAGAGAGGCGCTGACCCTGGCAGCAGTGAATCTCTTGAAGCTGTTGGAGAAAAAAATAACAGACATTTCCATACAGGTAACTGTTTCACCACAAATTGACAGTTACAATACTTGGGTAGCTGTTTTAAAACTCCTTTTACAACCTGTTCTTATCTCATTGCTGAACTCCTGGATTATAAATACATTTATTTCTTCAGCACCTCCTATAACTACATGAGCCCTACGGAAGCTCGGAATCAGAATCATCACTGTTAATATCATGAAATTTGTTGTTTTGTGGCAGCAGTACACCGCATGATATAATAATTACTATAAGTCTAATATTGCAAACACAGAATAGCAAGGTTGTGTTCATTACCATTCAGAAATCTGATGGCAGAAGGGAAGGCACTGCTTCTAAAACACTGAGTATGGGTCCTTAGGCTCCTGTACATCCTCCTTAATGGTAGCAATGAGAAGAAGGCATGTCCCGGATGTTGAGGGTCCTTAACGATAGATGCTGATTTCTTGAGGCATCACCTTTTGAAGATGCCCTTGATTTTGGGAAGGCTATTGCCCATGATACAGCTGGCTGAATTCATATCCCTCTGCAGCCTCTTTCAGTGCTGTGCTTTGGAACTCAGGTAGCATTCTCCTATGTCTCCTCTGTCATCTGTATAGTGTAACCCCATCTTTCCAGAATGTGAGGCATAGATCTATACCCTGTGGTCTAACGATTAAGACAGTTCAGAGATGCCTGGATATAAATTCAGTAACCTGGTCAAGAAACTTAAAGTGTCTTCAATGCCTTCATTACCAATTTATCCACCTGTCTACAACCTTCAGGGAGGTATAAACATGCCCTTGAAGATCCCTCTGCCCTCTAGAATTCTCAATATAATTGCATTTATCCTGCTAACCAGAATCTGATGGCGAGGGTCTTTAATGATAGATGATATCTTCTTGAAGCAATACCTCTTGAAGATGACCTGGTTGGTGGGGAAGTTTCTGCCTGTGATGGAGCTAGCTGAACCTATAACTCTTGCAGCGTCTTTCAATCCTGCACATACCAGGCAGTGATGCAACCCGTCAAAATGCTCTCAGTCATACATCCATAGAAATTTGCAAGAGTCCTTGGTGACATATGTACCAAATCTCTTCTAACTTCTAATGGCATGCTTTCTTCATGATCGTATCAAAGTGTTGGGGCAAGTTAGGTCCTCTTAGATGTTATTGCCCAGGAACCAATTGCAGCACCTGAAGATTGCACAAGTATGTGATTACAAATAAAAATCCTCCACCATCACAACATTGACTTGAGAGATAAACGTAGGGTGTGGGTGATGTGGTCCTCCCCATAGTATGGCACTCTCTCTACTGCCCCTCCTGCAGTGTGGTGCTCACTCCCTCAGTTCTGCCCTTCCCACAGCAATACTCCCATTCTGCACTGATTTGTAGGTTTCAACATGTTTACCTCCTTCACCATCTTCAATCTTGCCCAATGTTGGGAAACCTGTTGGCCCAGCCCACATGGCCCCAGTATTATGTGGAAGGACTCCCACCTCTCATCACACCACACCTGGCTGCCAGGTGTGATGTATTCATCACCACTGTGGAAGCTCTTTCAAATCATTGCATTACCTCAAACACTAAAATGGACTCCGCTCCCCATCCCCACACTCAACTTTTACAAATAGAGGGAATGTCACTCCGTTATACAAAGGGGACACAGGGAATGTAGATACTGGAATCTAGAGCAAGACACAATCTGCAGGAGAAGCCCAATGGGCTGAATGGGTTCTTAGGTGGAGTGCCATTGTTGACATTTTGGGTGGAAATACTAGATCAGTTGTAAAGCTGTGCATGTTATGGGATTTCAAAATACCTGCAGATGTAGGAAACCTTTAATGAAACACAGAGAACACTCAGCAGGTCAGGTAGGGTCTGTCAGAAGTGTTACCTTCAGAACTGATGAAGGTTTTTGATATGAGTCGTTAACTGTTTCTCACGGAGCTGCCCAACTTACTTAATTGCTTTTATTACTGAATGTAGTTGTCCTGCAGTCTTGTAGCACTGACAATACTTGCCATATCTTCCCATTTTCCATCTTTGAAAGACAGCTGTTCCTAAGAAATAATAATCTGGAAACTACAGGTTATTACTTAGTGCCGAAGCAGATGCCACTTTTAAATATATATTTCACTAAGCAGAGTAGAGCTTCAGTTGTGCTATTTCAAGGAAGAATGAGTAGTTGCTTTCAATATCTGTGACATTTTTATTTGATGTGTTCTTTTATTCTTCCCACCAATTGGCAGTGTTCTGTTGGATCATGTAGAATGTGATGCATCAAAGCCTGTCAAAGCTTCAGAACTCACATGAAGGACTCTTTGAAAATCCCATAAGTCTCCACCAGCCTTGTAGCTGCTGTACTCAAAGTCCTGACCAACAGTGGCACAGAATAATGTTCACAGCTCACAGTGACGTTATTAACTACCTGGAGATCTGACCTGGCCCAAATATGTTCCCCTTCACCACTCTCACTGCCCTCTTCAGCACCAATGATCTGTCGTCACTATCAATACTTTCTTCGCTGTCACTTCTCTACATCATCATTGCTCTTGATGATCACCATGCTTCACCAACTTGTTTTGTCACCATCACCACTCTTAACCAGTGCTACTCTTGACCAACACCACTCTTAACCAGTGCTACTCTTGACCAACACTACTCTTCACCATCACCACTCTTCACCATCACCACACTTCACCAACATCACACTTCACCAACACCACGCTTCAACATCACAACACTTCACCATCACTACTCTTCACTATTGCCACTCTTTACCATTGCCATTCTTCTCAACCATCAGTATTCACAACATGACTCTTCTGAGTGTACATTCTGAGCTTCTCTAGTCTACGTTCTCAGTTTCTCTGGTCTCTGTTCCAAGCTTTTCAATTTGCAAGTGTATCCCTCAGGTTCGTCCAGCATGTGTTTGTCTAGGGGAAGTCAGCCTCTGGCCCAGCCAAACTTGAGAAATCTTGTTTGTGTGGATGTTGCGTAATGTGTTGCCTGGTTACAAATTTGTACCACAAAATTTGTGGTACAGACAGTGCACCATATGCAATTAAACTTTATAATTCTTAATCTGACTGTAGGGTTAGTAAACAAAACAAAAAGAAAAATGGCCCATAGTAATGAAACCTTCTAATGTGCATGTTAGAGCTCACAATTGTCCATGTATTCATTCCCCATCAATTTCCTCCAAGGATCATCAACTCTCAGACCCTCACTCCAAGTCTACACCATCCTGCGGTTTACCAACTCTCTCCACTCGCGTTTTCTCTCTTCATCTCTCGCTGACAAAAGACTGCAAAACCCTTCTCTCAGACACACAAGAAAGAAACGACATGCCTCTCATTGGATGGCACACATTCCAAAGCCCCCGTTATCTCTAGTCATAACCCAAACACTGCTGCTACAGAGAAACCATTACATTAGCAGTGAAACCTTACAGAGCATTATACAAGTATCTGGGTTCCCATGACTTAGGTCTGCATAACAATTGAGCGCTTCAAGCGAGCTTATCAATGAAGTTTGTTTGATTCACCACTCATGTTAATAGTGTAAATTTTGGTAGAACCCTGTGCCAAAAGCTGATCCCTGGCTGCAGTGTGTAAGGTAAAGTAGCTACTTGATGACAGCCATAATACAGGCTGCAAAAATTGAGCTTTCATGTAAGAAATGAAACAAATCTGCAGAGAGCCAGCTGGCTCAGTGATATCTATGCTGTCTCAATCTGTAAAATTCAGAGTACAGCCTTCTGTATCCTAATTGCCTTTGGAAAAATAGTGAATGGTAACTCTGTGAGCAAGGTACTTCCAGGATCCTTCCCTAGGCTTTTTCCAGGCCTCAGCTTTCAAGGACTTCAAAGTTTCCCTAAGTTTTGTTTTTCAATGTTCTCTTCTTATTGAGGACTCCCAAGCCTTCCCCTTGGGGTTCCCTGGTTTCGCTTGAGCTTCCCCCTGAGGTCCCTCTCAAGATCCCCATAGTGTCCTGAATTGTCCCTGGATCTCAAGTTTTCAGGCCTACCTGGGTCATCAGGTGACAGTCAAAGGGAGGCGAGTCCTGTAATGAGTTTCTCAGGGCGCCGAAGAGCAATGAGCTCAAGGGTTTTAGAGCACCTTGTGTTTTAACAACAGTCAATAATCATTTAGAGTTCCTTGTATTTTTCTTGAGCAATTCGCTCTTTGTAATGTAGTCACTTGGTGCTTTTAATTTAAGCTTGTTAAGTTTATTTTGATAGGCTCAGGGATGCCATTTTACTTGTATTATTTAAGCAAATACCCAATCTGTGCTAATCGCAAGGTTCTAGTTTTGAGAATGTTATTTCACGTGGTGTCACCCGGCTAAGGCACCCATGTTCGTCCAGAATTATTATGAATAAAGTGTCACCGCCATCTCTACATCAGAGTCTGTCTTTCCTCTGCACTTGGGTTCCAATATTGCCAGCGGACATTGTGACACCATCACTGACACCATCAGATTGTGAGGGAGGCACCCAGTGGATGTTTCTCTATGCAGGGGCCTTTTGCCCTATACCTTGGGGACCTGGGGTGGAGGGTGTTCTACAGGGCAGTATCATGTAATAGACTGCTGAGCAGGATCACTGATAACTCATCCACCTGTCTTGTCTGTGGACAAGAGGAGTCAGTGTACCATGTCTACAAGGAGTACAAGAGGCTGCAGGCCCTGTTTGAATATCCTCATGGTCTGGCTGCATTTCAGCCCCATACTCTTGGTTTATGGCCATCCAATAAGCAAGGGGGAGGGTAGCTTTGAGGATGTCCTCATAGACTTGCTTTTGGGCCTGGCTAAGCTAACTATTCACAGGTCCAGGCAGTGTACAGTCGAAGGATATGTCCGAGCCAACTGCCTGCCTCTCTTCCAGGGCTACATTCATGCCAGGGTGTTCTTAGGTAGAGAGCATGCAATCATTGTGGGTTCAGTGGGGGATATCTGGGAATGGTGCCCATCCCAGGGAACTGTGTGCATCATAGATGCTAAGAACACTATTTTAATTTGAATTCAGTAACTGTATTGTAACTCCTAGCGTTTTGTATTAGACCATAAGACATAAGAGCAGAATTGGGCCATTCAGCCCATTGAGACTTCGCCACCATTCCATCATGGCTAATCCCAGATCCAACTCAACCCCATTCACCTGTCTTTTCACCATATCTTTTGATGCCTTGACCGATTAGGAAACAATCAACTTCTGCCTTCAATACACCTACAGACTTGGCCTCCACCACAGACCATTCCACAGATTCACTGTTCTCTGGCTAAAAAAAAATCCTCCTTGCCTCTATTCTAAAAGATCGCCCCTTAATTTTGAGGATGTGCCTTCTAGTTTGGGATACCCCCACCACAGGAAACATCCTCTCCACCTCCACTCTATCTGGTCCTTTCAATATTCGGTAGGTTTCAATGAGGTCACCCCGCATTCTTCTAAATTCCAGTGAGTACAGGCCCAAAGCTGTCAAATGCTCCACATATGTTAATCCCTTCATTCCCAGAGTCAACCTCGTGAACCTCCTCAGGACTCTTTCCAATGACAACACATCCATTCTGAGATATGGGGCCCAAAACTGTTGACAATACTCCAAGTGCGGCCTGACTAGTGTCTTATAAAGCCTCAGCGTAATCTCCTTGCTTTTATATTCTATTCCCCTAGAAATAAATGCCAACATTGCATTAGCCTTCTTTACCACAGACTCCACCTGTAAATTAACCTTCTGGGAGTCTTGCATGATGACTCTTAAGTCCCTCTGCACCTCTGATGTTTGAACCTTCTCCCCATTTAGATAATAGTTCACACACTATTGTTCCTTTTACCAAAATGCATTATCATACATTTCACAACACTGTATTCTATCTGTCACATTTTTGCCCATTCTTCCAATTTGTCTAAGTCCTGCTGCAATCGAGTTGCTTCCTCAGCACTACCTACAATCCATCTATCTTAATATCTTCTGCAAACTTTGCCGCAAAGCCATCAATTCCATTATCCAAATCATTAACAAACAATGTGATAAGTAGCAGTCCTAATACTGACCCCTGAGGAACACCACTAGTCACTGGCAGCCAACCAGAAAAGGCCCCTTTTATTCCCACATGCTGCCTCTTGCCTGTCAGTCATTCTGGCATCCATGCCAGTATCTTTCCTTTAACACCATAGGATTTTATCTTGTTAAGCAGCCTCATGTGTGACATCTTATCAAATGCCTTCTGAAAATCTGAGTAAATGACATCCACTGCCTCTCCTTTGTCCACTCCGCTTGTTACTTCCCCGAAGAACTCTTAACAGATTTCCCTTTACATAGACCATGCTGACTTTGATTTATTTTATCATTAGTCTCCAAGTACCCTGTAATCTCATCCTTAACAATAGACTTCCAAACTTTCCCAACCTCTGAGGTTGGGCTATCTGGTCTATAATTTCCTTTCTTTTGCCTTCTTCCCTTCTTAAAGAGTGGAGTGCTATTTGCAATCTTCCAGTCCTCTGGGACCACACCAGAATCAAGTGATTTTTGAAAGATCATGACCAATGCATCAGTTATCTCCTCCGCTACCTCTCTCAGGACTCTGGGATGTAGTCCATCTGGTCCAGGTAACTTATCCACCTTAAGACCTTTGAGTCTGCCTAGAACTTTTTCCTTTGTAATAACAATGGCACTCACTCCTGCTCCCTAACACTCATAGATGTCTGGCACACTGTTAGTGTCTTCCACAGTGAAAACAGGTGCAAAGTACCTGTTAAGTTATTCTGCCATTTCTTTGCCCCCCATTGCTACCTCACCATTTTCTCGTGGTCCAATATCAACTCACCTCCCTTTTACTTTTTATATAACTCAAAAAAAGTTTTGGTATCCTGCTTCCTATTATTTGTTAATTTGCCCTCAAATTTCATCTTTTCCCTTCTTAAAGCTTTTTTAGTTGCCTTTAGTTGGATTTTAAGAGTTTCTCATTCATCCAACTTCCCACTCATTTTTGCTACCTTATATGTGCTTTCCTTGGCTTTTATGCAGTCCTTAACATCCCTTGTCAGCCACGGTTGTTTACACATGCAATTTGAGAACTTCCTCTTTCGTGGAACATATTCTGTGCCTTCTGAACTATTCCCAGAAACTTCAGCCATCTCTGCTCTGCTGTCACCCCCGCCAGTATCCTCCTTCAATCCACCTGGGGAAGCTTCTCTCTCTTGCCTCTGTAATTCCCTTTATTCCATTGTGATACAGATACATGTGATTTATGCTTCTCCCTCTCAAATTGCAGTATGAATTCAATCATACCTCCTAAGAGTTCCTCTACATTAAGCTCCCTAATAAAAACTGGGTTATTACACAACACCTAATTTAAGATAGCCTTCCCCTGAGTAGGCTCAAGCATAAGCTGCTTAAAAAGCCATCTCATAGGCATTCAACAAATTCCCTCTCTTGCGATCCGACATCAACCTGTTTTTCCCAATCCCCTTACATATTGAATGCCCTATTACAATTGTTTCATTACCCTTATTACATGCCTTTTCCAACTCCCTTTGGCTTCTATTTGGAGGCCTATATATGATTCCCATAATGTTTTTTTTACCTTTGCAATTTAACTTCACCCACAAAGATTCAACATTCTCTGACCTTATGTCACCTATTTCTAAAGATGTATTTCCATCTCTTACCAACAGAGCCACATTTGAATAAAGTTTTGTGCATTTGTAAAAAAAAGCAATGCTACTTTTTAGCGGCACCACTCTGCAATACTATTTCTCATCACCATCAGTTTTCACCAACACATCTATTCAATGTCATTGTTCCTCAACATCTCCACTCTTCACAACAAAAATCTTCAATGCTACCAATTTTCATCAACACCATTATTTACCATCCATTCTTAACTGACACCATTCTTCATCATCACAACTCTTCACTAACACCATCTTCACTGACACAATATTCACCAATTCCATTTGTCACCACCATCAATCTTAACCAATGAGTATCCTCACCATTATTGCATTTCACCAACACAATTCTTCACCACCATTAGTCTTCACCAATAAAAATCCTCACCATTGTCGTACTTAACCAACACTAATCTTCACTAATACTATGCTTCATTATCACCACTCTTCTCAAACACTCCTCATCATCACCATTCTTAACCAGCAACATTCCTCATCACCATCAGTCTTTCCAATCATGACTCCACATCATTGCTTTTTACCACAATGATTCTTCACCAATACCATTCTTCAACATCACCACTCTTTACTAGCACCACACTTCACTAACACCAATCTTCACTAACACCACTCTTCACCAACACAACTTCCACTGATAACACATTTCAACAACACCAATTCTGTCCATCAGAACTCTTCACCAACACCACTCTTCAGCATCATCACTCTTCACCAACACAACTCTCACTGAACATATTTCACTAACATCAATTCTGACCATCACTACTCTTCACCAGCGCCACTCTTCAGCAACACCACTCATCTTCATCACCAGACTTCACCAATACCACACTCCATCAGTACTACTGCTCAATATCATCACTGTTCACCACACCACTCTTCACCACCACCACTCTTTAATGACACCACACTACACTGAGATCAATTTCACCATTATCACTCCTAACTATCACCAACCTTCACTAACAGTATATTTCATCACCAGCAATTTTTACCATGATCTCCCTTCACAAACTGTCATCACCTGCACCACTCAATGCCATCACCAAAATGAATACTCAACACTCTTCACTAACACCATTCTTCATTACTACCATTCTTCATTACTACCATTCTTCATTACTGCCATTCTTCATCACCATCAATCTTTACCAGCATCACTCCTCACCATCACAACTCTTCACCATCACCAATCTTCACGATCACCATGTTGAACTATTACCAGTCTTCACAACCACCAATCTTCATCAACACCACATTTTATCACCAAAAAATATCACCATCATCACTCTTCACAAAGACTCATCAACATCACCAGTCTGCACCATCACCAATTTAATGCTCTCCATTCTTCACCAACACCACATTTGTTCAACATGAAACATAAACATAACTACGCCACCAAGACCATAGTTCACCAATAGATTTCATTGACAACAATTTTCACCATGACCACTCTTCACAAACAATTCTCAACATCACCAAAACCACTATTCACCAATCCTTTTTTCAACACCATCAGTCTCCACCAGCACGACTCTTCACAATCATTGCTCTTTGCCATTACTTTCACAAACACCACTCTTCACCATCAACACTTTCTACCAACACTTTCCCCTCCATCAGCACCCTTCACTAATGGCACACTTCACCAAAACAATTCCACAATATCAGCACTGTTCTCCAACATAACTATTCACTTTCACCACACTTCACCAACATCTATTTTCTCCATTACTAATTTTCACCAACATAACTCTTCACTAACACCATAGTTCACCAACACCACTCTTCAGCAGTGCCATGCCTCACCACTCCCAGTCTCCACCAGCATGGCTCCTCACCATCATTGCCCTTCACCATCACCACTCCTGACCAATGCCACACTTTCCAACACCACATTTCACCAACACAGTCCTTCAGCATAAGATATAAGATACAGGAGCAGAAGTAGGCCATTCGGCCCATCGACTCTGCTCTGCCAATACTCTTCATCAGTACCATTCTTTAACAACACCAGTTTTCACCATCACCATGCTTCACCATTACCAGTGTTAACCAACACCATTCCTTACCATCAGCAGTCTTTTACCAAGCCACACTTCATGGATACCACTCCACAACATTACAACTATTCACCAACACCAATTTTTTACATCATCACTCTTTATAATCACCATTCTACATTACTGCAACAGTCACCTACACCACTTTTCACCAATGCTATTGTTCACCACCATGTCTTCACCAACAGGACTTTATTCATCACCATCGCTAATCTTCACCAACACCACTCTTTCTCAACACCACAATCCAACAACACAATTCTTCCCCTTCAATGCTCTTCACTAACACTACACTTTACCATCACCATATTCACCATTATCACTCTTCACCAACACCACTCTTTACCAAAACACACTTCACCAACTTCAGTCTTCATCATCACTAATCTTCACCAACACCAGTCTTCCCCAGCGCCACAATTCACTAACACAACTCTTCCACATCAGCACTCTTCACTATCACAACATTTTACCATCACCACTCTTCACCAACACCACTCCACACAATCACCACTCTTTACAAAAAACACACTTCACCAACTCCAGTCTTCACTATCATGAATCTTTACCATCAGCAATGTTCTCAAATACCATTGTTCAAAGCCACACCTCACCAACTCTATTCAGATTAACCAACACAACTCTTTACCATCATTGCTGTTCACCAACACCACTGTTAATTGATGCCACATTTCATGGCCAATAATTTTCACAATCGCCACTCTTCACCATCACCACTCTACCAACACCGCTCTTCAGCAACTCCATACTTCACTATTTTTACAATAGCCAACCTTCACAAACACTCCTCAACATAACTAATTTTCACCATTGTCACTCTTCAGTATCACCGTACTTCAGATCACCATGCTTCACCTTCACCAATGTTCACCATCACTACTCTTCACCATTATCACACTTCACCAAAACCAGTTTTCATCAATATTAGCCCAGGAAATTATAGGCCAATGAGTCTTACTTCAGTGGTGGGTAAGTTGATGGAAAAGATCCTGAGAGGCAGGATTTATGAACATTTGGAGAGGCATAATATGATTATGAATAATCAGCATGACTTTGTGAAAGGCAGGTTTTGCCTTACGAGCCTGATTGAATTTTTTGAGGATGTGACAAAACACATTGATGAAGCTAGAGCTGTAGATGTAGTGTATATGGATTTCAGCAAGGCATTTGACAAGATACCCCATGCAAGGCTTATTGAGAAAGTAAGGAGGCGTGGGATCCAAGGGGACATTGCTTTGGATCCAGAACTGGCTTGCTCACAGAAGGCAAAGAGTGGTTGAAGACAGGTCATAATCTGCATGGAGGTTGATCACCAGTGGTGTGCCTCAGTGATCTGTTCTAGAACCCCTACGCTTCGTGATTTTTATAAATGACCTAGATAAAGAAGTGGAGGGATGGGTTAGGAAATTTACTGATGACACAAAGGTTGGAGGTGTTGTGGATAGTGTGTAGGGCTGTCAGAGGTTACAGCGGGACATTGATAGGATGCAAAACTGGGCTAAGAAGTGGCAGATGGAGTTCAACCCAGATATGTGTGAGGTGGTTCATTTTGGTAGGTCAAATATAATGATAGAATATAGTATTAATAGTAAGACTCTTGGCAGTGTGGAAGATCAGAGGGATCTTGGGGTTTGAGTCCATAGGACACTCAAAGCTGCTGCACAGATTGACTCTGTGGTTAAGAAAGCATATGGTACATTGGCCTTCATCAATCGTGGAATTGAGTTTAGGAGCCGAGAGGTAATATTGCAGCTATATAGGACCCTGGTCAGACCCCACTTGAAGTACTGTGCTCAGTTCTGGTCTCCTCACTATAGGAAGGATGTGGAAAACTTAGAAAGGGTGTAGAGGAGGTTTACAAGGATGTTGCCTGGATTGGGGAACATGCCTTATGAGAATAAGTTGAGTGAACTGCCACTCAAGACTGGCAACTAGACTGGAAGCTAGACTGGACTGCCAACACAGATGCCTTGTGCAGGAAGGCACAGAGTTGACTGTACTTCCTAAGAAGGTTGGCGTCATTCAATGTCTGTAGCGAGATGCTGAAGATGTTCTATAGGTCAGTTGTGGAGAGCGCCCTCTTCTTTGTGGTGGCGTGTTGGGGAGGAAGCATTAAGAAGAGGGACGCCTCACGTCTTAATAAGCTGGTAAGGAAGGCGGGCTCTGTCGTGGGCAAAGTACTGGAGAGTTTAACATCGGTAGCTGAGCGAAGGGCGCTGAGTAGGCTACGGTCAATTATGGATAACTCTGAACATCCTCTACATAGCACCATCCAGAGACAGAGAAGCAGTTTCAGCGACAGGTTACTATCGATGCAATGCTCCTCAGACAGGATGAAGAGGTCAATACTCCCCAATGCCATTAGGCTTTACAATTCTACCGCCAGGACTTAAGAACTTTTTAAAAGCTATTATTAATGCTTTTTGAGATAGTGATTTAGATGCATATCATATTCTTTACTGAGTTAAGTATTGTATGTAATTAGTTTTGCTACAACAAGTGTATGGGACATTGGAAAAAAGTTGAATTTCCCCATGGGGATGAATAAAGTATCTATCTATCTAACTCTGCCATTTTTCCTCGGAGTGATGGAGGATGAGAGGTGAACTGATAGAAGTGTATAAGATGATGAGAGGCATTGATCGTGTGGATCATCAGAGGCTTTTACCCAGGGCTGAAATGGCTAGCACAAGAGGGCACAGTTTTAAGGTGCTTGGAAGTAGGTACGGAAGAGATGTCAGGGGTAAGTTTTTTACGCAGAGTGTGGTAAGTGCGTGGAATGGGCTGCCAACGGTGGTGGAGGTGGATATGATAGGGTCTTTTAAGAGACTCCTGGACAGGTACATGAAGCTCAGAAAAATGGAGGGCTATTCTAAGGTAAGAACATGTTCAGTACAGCTTTGTGGGCCAAAGGGTCTGTATTGTGCTGTAGGTTTTCTATGTTTTTGTGTTATTCTTCACTATCAGTTTTCACCACATGAATCCTCACCATTGTTGCTCTTCAGCATCACCATCTCTGCATTTCACCAACACCAGTCTTCAGCATCAATGCTCTTCTCCAACACAACTCTTCACCAACACCTCACTTCACCATCACCATCATCACTCGTCACCATCACTACTCTTCAAAATCTCCATTCTTCACTAACAACACATTTTGACAACACCAATTTTCACCTTCATCACTCTTCACCAACACCAATCTTCACCACCACCATTCTTCACCATCAGCACTCTTCATCATCACCACTCTTCAACACCATCGTCGCCTGCATTATTCTTCACCACCAACAGCAGTCTTCACCAACACAACTAGTCCACATTATTGCTCTTCACATTACAACTTTTCATAATCACCACTCTTCACCAGCATGCTCCGCACCATCTCTAATCTTCACATCACAACTTTTCACCATCACTCCTTTTCAATGCACCACTACTCACCATCATCAATCTTCACCATCACAACTTTTTACCATCACCACTCTTCATGAACACCACTCTTCATCAAAACCATTTTTTGCCACCAACATCACTCTGCACCATTAGTGCTTTTCACCATAACCACTCTTCATTGTCACTTCTCTTTAGCATCTCTGTTCCCACCACTCTTCAGACAGACAGTCCCACTTATGGTGGTTGACCTGGTTCCATGAGATTTTTGTGGCTTCTGTGATGACTGATCAGGCCAATGCAAGTTCCTCAAACCCTTCCACAGTTTGGGGAAGAGGTGGCAATGATCAGCCATTTTGGTGAGCTGGTGGGCATAGAAATATTTGGGCCATAAGTATTCATTTCCTCTTAAAATACCAGCAGCTGTTGGCAAAAGGAATGGTTAAATTGTTCAACGTGGTGTGTGATTTCTGATATGCCATGGTAAATGCTCCATGTTTGGACAGTTTATGAGGGAAGAGGGCTTTGAAAGTGGAGAAGGGTTTCTAACAGGGTCGAATGGTGCTAAGAAATGCAAATCTTCTGATTCATTCTCTTTCAGAGGTAAAAAGCTACACTGGCTGGTGGTCTTTGATGTGGCTGCTTTCACGAGTCAGTCTCTGTACTTCCCTGGTATTCTGTTGAACGGCAGGTTGAAATCATTGGAACAGCATATTCTGGATCACAGAAACTCTCCACAATTGTCATTTTGCTGAGCCCTTCGCTCCATGTCCCTTAGAATGGGCCCCAAAGTTGCTCTGCCTCTATATCGCAGAGGGCTTTGTCTGCTGAAGGAACCAGGCTGCTTTCCAGGCTGCAAATGTCATTCAGGCAGAGAGAGCTGTGGATCTTTTTAGCTTCAGTTTGAAGAACTGCTGCCCAGGTGAGTGATGTGGTGGGATCATTAACATCCATCTTATAGGCTGGCATGAACTGCATTTATTTTTTTAGCAACCCCGGAGTGGCTTCATGTTGGACACCAGTCAAGTCAGAATATAAAAGAATATCAAAGCTAGGGTGTAATGCTGTGGTTTTATAAGGCACTGGAGGACTCACTTGCAGTATTCTGAGCAGTTAGGGGCCCTTATCTAAGAAAGGGTGTGCTGACATGGGAGAGGGTTCAGAGGAGGTTCACAAGAATGATTTCAAGAATAAAGGGTTATTGCATGAGTTGCACTTGATGGCTCTGAGCCTGTACTCTTTGAAATTTAGAAGAATGAAGGGGGACCTCATTGAATCCTATAGAAAGTTAAAAGGCCTAGATGGAGTAGATATTGAGAGCAACACTCAAAATCCCGGAGGAACTCAGCAGGCCAGGAAGCATCAATGGAAAAGAGTACTGTTGATGTTTTGGGCTGAGACCCTTCACCACAACTGGAAAAAAAGATTAGGAGTCAGAGTAAGAAACTGGGGAGAGAGGAAGAAACCACAAGGTGATAGTTAAAACCAGGAGGGGTGGGGAGTGCTGAAGTAAAGAGCTGGGAAGTTGATTAGTGAAAGTCGTACAGGGCTGGGGAAAGGGGAATCTGATAGGAGAGGACAGAAGGCCATGAAAGAAAGTAAAGCGGGAGGAGAACCAGAGGGAGGTGATAGGCAGGTAAAGAGAAAGCTTGATAAGGAGATAATGGGAATGGGGAAAGGTGAAGGAGAGGGGGCAGGGCTTTACCCAAAGTTCAAGAAATTGACTTTCATGCCATCAGGTTGGTGGCTAGTCAGATGGAGTATAAGGTGTTGCTCCTCCAACCTGAGTGCAGCCTCATTGCAACAGAAGAGGAAGCCATGGACTCTTTCGTTATTAACTTCCCAGCTATTTACTTCACTTCCTCCCCTCCCAGTTTCACCCACAACCTTGTGTTTCTTCCTCCCCTTCCCCACTTTTTTACTCTGACTCCTCATCTTTTTTGATGTTCTGATGAAGAGTCTCTGCCTGAAATATCAGCTGTACGCTTTTCCATAGATGCCTCCTGGCCATCTGAGTTCCTCCAGCATTTTGTGAGTGTTGCGTGGATATCTAGAGGATGTTTTATACAGTGGGGGAGTCTAGGACCAGAGGGCACAGCCTCAGAATAGAGGGACGTCCATTTGGAACGAAGATGAGGATTTTCTTCAGCCAGTGGGTGGAGAATCTGTGGAATTCTTTGCAACCGGCGGCTATGGAGGCCAGGTATGCTTAAGGCGGAAGTTAATAGTTTTTTTTATAGTAAGGGCGTGAAGGTGACGGGGTGAAGGCAGGAGAACGGAGTTGAGAGAGCAGAGGGATCAGCCTCGATGAAATTACGGACCAGACACTATGAGGCGGCATTCTTGCAGTGTCGGAAAGTGGGAAAGGATTCGCAGGCCAGGTAACTTGAGCGTGGCTGCTAATTATATTAAAAATTAAAGGAATTATATAAATAAATATTTTGATTTAGCTCCACTGAGTTTACTATTCCCTCAAATTGATCGTTTTTGCTAGTAACTTCTATAAGATTAAAAGACTTTAAGAGCGAGTTAGCCGGTGTGAAGAGAAAGGGATGAACCAAGGTGGGGGGTGGTGAAGGTACATAGGACCAGGGCTGGTGCCCAATATGAAGTCCCTCGGCTTTTCTAAAAAAAAAACAACAGACTGCTGTAGGCACTCAGCTGTTCAGGCAATATCGAGGGTGGGGGGGGGGGGGGCGGGGATGGACAATCGACATTTCGGGTCGAGACCCGTCATCTGGACTGAAAGAGTATAAAGAGTGAGGTGGAAAAGTGAGGCCAGGGCTGGCCAGTGATAGATAGATGCATCCTAGGAGGGGTTGATGCTGTCAAGTGAGGGAGAAAGGAGTGAAGATATGGACAGAGGCTGGGGAGCTATAGCGAAATTAACAAACCATCGGAGATATCCGGTCCCGGTGATCATTCCCGCATTGTCATTCCTACACATTTCTGCCTTCGACAAGCGGTGACGGACAACCGTTCCGGTCTCGAACTCTCTTATGTAGTCGAGGGATGAATTTCAGCGCCTATAGGTGCTGCCTGCTCCTTGATGAGAAACAAGAGGTTGTTTGTTCATTTGAGGAGCTTTCTTTAATGTTTTAAGAATAAGTTGGAGGAGTTTAGTTGTGCGACAAGGAAACACATGGCACGAAATGAGAAGCAGTCTGATGCTTGTCGGGGCAACCAGATCAGGAAAACATATCTTCAGTGAAGGAGCATGACAAACTGAAACCTCCATAGCCTGGAAGTATTCGGAGTCTGCGCTCTTTCTATCACCATATCAAGCTAAAATCTACCGGGTCCTGACAGATCTCTTGCATTGATTTGAAAGTAAAACTCATGACCTCGGGAGGATATTTACTGTAAATCTTGCTCGCCCAAGCTCCCGCCTTAACAACACTGCCGGTGAAGCACAAATCACAGGCGTGAACCATTCGGATCTATGTCTGTCTCTGTCCTAACACAGTCCGAGTGTTCATAAGGAGTTATAAAGCACGGGAACGGGTCCTTCGGCCCATTGACCTTGCTGCCTAAGATTCCCATCAAAGCTAGTTCCACTTCCCTGCGTTTGGCGCATATCCCTAACGCTTACCTATAGGGTCCTCGCACCTGTCCAAACGTCTTTAAAATGTTGTTATTAATCGCAGCTCATTCCATACACCCACCACGCTCTTTGTGAAAAACTTGCTCCTGGGGTTCCTTTAAGATTTTTCTCCAGTCATCACATCTCCGTGATTAAATTAAAATTTTAGATCGGGGCCGAAGGAAACGTGTTGAGTGAGAAATGAAACTATTCGGCCCAGTTATCCTCCCGCTCCCAACCGGAAGTCAGAATAAATAAGTCTGGAGTTGCGAATACAAAATCGGTGCGAGAACGGGAACCATAGAAAAGAGTCTGGTTGTGTGTGAGTTTCACCTTGTGCCTATGGAGCAGTGAACGGCCATTTGGGAGAGTGAGCAGGGTTAGTGTGGGCAACTGTTCAAGAAGGGGTGGAGGCCAGTGTAGGAGTCTGAGATCTGAGGAGGCTTCGACAAGGAGATACAGACTGAGTAGCCCATAAGAACAGGTAAGGTTTTTTTAATTAAACAAAAAATATACCAAACTATATCTAACTAAATAAAGTAGGCATACAGGATCAGGTCTTATTTTATATTTTCATGATGTAGGAATTGGTGGACATCATTGTGCTTCCTGGTCACCACATCTGCAGCAAGTGTTGATTGCTCAATAAACTCCGGCTGAGTTGTTCACCTGGAATCTGAGCTTCAAACGGTGCAGTACGTCAGGGGGGACGTACGATGAACAGGGAGGTTTTGCTGAGGGGAAATAGAGCAGTCAATGACTAAATTGAAATGTAGAAGCAAAAAGTGATCTTTGAATTGTTAACCAGTCCACGTGCAAGTTTACATAGGGTTAATAAGTTCAGAGAGCCAAGTGTGTGGCTCAGGAAAAGGTGTGACAGAAGTGGATTTGATTTCGTGGTAAATTGTCACCAGTATTTGGGAAGGGGGAACAGTTCTGATGGGATGGGCTCCACCCAAACTATGCTGGGACCAGGGTCCTA
Source organism: Hemitrygon akajei (assembly GCF_048418815.1). NCBI lineage: Eukaryota > Metazoa > Chordata > Chondrichthyes > Myliobatiformes > Dasyatidae > Hemitrygon > Hemitrygon akajei. The sequence goes on from NC_133124.1 coordinate 111,074,914, forward strand.
GTGAATCTGTGGGTAAGGCTTTAATCTAAATTATACAAAGAGGGTTCAATAGTTTTGAAAAGTATGGATAAAGTAAAGGGAAGGAGGGTGTAGGAGAGGTTATTGGAGTCTCCAGAATAAAGAGTAACACAAAGTCAATGCAAAAGGAACAAGAAATTAACCTCGGGCAACATGGAGACCAAATTGAAAGGAAGGGCGGTGAACACAGGACTGAAGGAGATATATCTGTGCGCATGCAGTGTACGAAATAAAGTCGATAATTTTGTAGCGCAGTTAGAAATTGATAGGAGTTACTTTGTGGCCTTCACAGAGTCAAAGTCAAAGAAAATCACAGCTGAAAGCTTAAAGTCGAAGGATATGCATTGTATCAAAAGGTCTGGCCAGTGGGTGTAATGACTTTCTTAGTAAAAAAAAATCAATTCCTTAGAAAGAAGATCTAGTATCCTTGAGGGTAGAGATGAGAATCTACAAGTCTGAAAAGAGCCTGATGGGAGTTATACACTTCCCAATCTACCGAGCAGCAGCCAGGATGTGCGGGGTATAACTCACATCAGGAGATACAAAATTCATGTAAAAAGGACAATGTTACGATGGTCACAGAGGATTTCAAAGTGCTGGCATATTGGGAAAACCAGATTGGTGCTGTGGATTGCTTTCAAGGTGGCTTTTTAGAGCAGCTTGTGGTTGAGCCCATTATGGAAAGGGTAATTCTGGACTGGGCGTTGAGTAATGATGCAGGTTTGATAGAGAGCTTAAGGTAAAGGAAGACTTAGGAGGCAGTGATTATTATATGATAGAATTCATCCTGCAGTTTGAGATGGAGCTGCTAAAAGTGAATGAGAATAAAGTGGTACAACACAAACAAAATTCTGGGGGAACTCTGCAGGCCAGGCATCATCTATGATTTGAAACTTCGGGCCAAGACCTCTTTTCTATAGATCTTACCTGGCCTGCTGAATTCCTCTAGCTTTGTGTGTGTGTGTGTGTTGCTTGGATTTCCGGTGTCTGCAGATTTCCTCTTGTTTGAGAATAAAGGCGTAATCTAATTTCTAAATAGAGAGCGAATTTAGACATCAGAGGCGAAAAGGGAGTTTGGAGTCCTACTGCAAGATTCCCTAAAAGTTGACTTGCAAGTTTAGTCGTTGGTAAGGAAGGCAATGCAATGTTGGCATTCATTACAAGAGCACAAAAAACAACGATGTAATGATAAGACTTCATAAGGCGTTGGTCAGACAATATTTGGGGTATTGCGTAGTTTTGGGTCTCGTATGTAATGCATTGGAGAGGGTCTCGAGTAGATTTATCAGAATGATACCAGGAACTAAAGCGTTAAATTATGAGTGCGTTTGATGGATGACTCCGGGCTGTACTTGGTGGAATTTAGAAGAATGAGGGAGGTTCTCATTGAAACCTATCGACAATTGAGAGATCTAGATAGAGGGAATGTGGAGAGGGTATTTCCTAGAGTTGGGCAGTCTAGCACCAGAGAGCACAGCCTCAGAACAGAGGGACCTCAATTCAGAATAGAGATGAAGAGGAATTTATTTAACCAGGGGATGTGAGTATGTGGAATTCGTTGCCGCTGACGGCTATGGAAACTAAGTCATTGGGTATATTTAAAGAGGAGGTTGATAGGTTCTTGAGTAGGACGGGTGTCAAAGGTTATGGGGAGAAGGCAGGAGAATAGGGTTGAGAGGGATAATCATCAGCCATGGTGAAATGGCGGAGCAGACTTGATGTGCCGGATGGTCCAATTCCTTCTCCTATGTCGTATGGTGTTATAAATGGAGCCGTTTTAAACCCATCGGCAGGGGAAACGCCGACAAATTCCTGCGTGGTTAATGTTGAAATGCATGTTGCAGAGCGGCAACATTTGAATATCCATCTCAAAATAGCTCACTGCCATAGATCAGCCGCTGAGAATATGAGTGCACGGAATACAGATTTTAATGAAATTCGCTGTGACAACATTGGAAAAGAGGCTTTGCCGTTGTCGTCGTTTTTCGCTGTCTCGAGAGGTCTTAAGTAATGTAGAGAGTATTCGGTACTTCTGAAGTGTAGTCGCTGTTGTGAGGTTGTGCGTCCATAGGAAGTTCCCGCAGTCCGTAGTGATATCCTGACTGGATGACAGAGCTTTGGGTACTCGTGGGATGAATATTGGTTCGGAGGAGCGGGGAATTCTATGCTTTTCAGTAATGCTAGTCCTCTCGAGAGAGTCTATAGGACCTTACCTTACCGCGTGGTCTCCATCAGTGCGGCTGTCGTGTGTTAACCTGGATTAGCTCTCTGAACTCCACACCGGGTACTGAAGCTTTTGGCGTAAAAATTCGGCATTGAGGTTACTGGTCATGGAACCAGAGTTGACACCCGCTGGTCAAATGTTGGACAGGTTACGTAGTAAACTAGCTGCATGCGTAATAATCCGCATCGTCTCTGTGGGCTGAATTGCCTGTTTCTATGTTCTGTAACTGTGATTCTAGGCTATGAGGTTATAGGTGAGAGGGGTGAAATTCAATAGGAACTTGAGGAGCTGTTTCGTTACACGAAGGTGGTCAATATATCGAACGAGATGCAGAGGAAAGAGTTCCTACAGGTACATTAACAGCATTTGAAATACATTTGGGTAGGTACCTGGATAGGAACTGTTTTGAGGAATATGGATCAAAAGTTGGCAAATAGGACTAGATATAATGGGATATCTTGGTGGGAAGGACGCGTTGGGCCGAAGGGCCTTTTCCCGCAGAATTCCTTTTGGCCGGGACACCACGTGCCACCTCCCTGCTCAAACAACAACACCCACCTCTCAACACACAAACACACACACCGGGAGAAGGAACAGGCCGGAATAAATGCAGCTGGTGCGCACGGGATTTTGAGGAAAGTTGTGGGGAGATTTCCATTTGGGGAAGTTGGGGTGATGGCGAAAGAAATGCACGATCGTTTGCAGAGGACAGAGAGCGACTGGGGAGCTTGGTATATGAATTAATGGTGTCTGCCTTTCTCAGAATATCATCTTTCCTTTCTGGAATCCCTTCCCTTGGACGACGCAAACTCTGCCATCACCAGAGCGCCGTTGTCCTTCCTACCGGTTAGCAAGATTGCTTTCTGTTCGTGACCTCGGCGCTGCTTCTCCATTCTGCAAACATGTGCAGTGTTTCTGCGGGCGGCTTGGCTTTGTCGAGCAAGACTCCGTCACCTAATCTCGCTTCTGCGCTCTCCACTGGGGAGTGCTTCGTAAATCGAGATCCACTGACAGTCACTTTTCTCGTCGAGGGCTCTGGTCTCATCAACTATCCAGACTTTGCTCTGATCCCTCCTGAATGGTTCGGGATATCAGGAATCCGACGCCGGCCGCAGATCAGACCCGAATCATTGTTCTGTGCGTTTTGGCCGTATGTTCTCTAATGTTCACGCTGCCTCTTTGTATGGGGTTTTTCATAGTCAACAACGGCATAGATTTTGACGTTAGCGGGATTGAGAGAGAAGATGATAGACAGTATAATAAGTGGAAACCTACTGCGAACAGCCTGGAAAAAGCGACTCCCCGGAGTCCTTATGCCTTCTGTTCTCTGCCAGCTTCCATTGGGAAGGGCATAAACCATAGACATCAAAAATATCATCAGCCTCCTTCTTGATAAATCGTGAGCATTGAGTCAACTACATAATGACAAATCCAATGACAAAGAAACCGAATGTCTTGACAGGTTGAGACGTGTGACCAACTCCACAGTTGAAAGTGCTATCAGAAAAGGGCGGTCCCTGGTCCATGATGATTGGAATAGGAGTTAGCAAGAGGAATTACGTTTGATTGACGTGATGCAGAGTGACTGGGGAAACGAGGGGACAAACAGCGGATGGAGTGTGTTTATATACGGTCTTCGATATGATCCCACGCCGGAGGTTGGTTAACAAAAGAGCAAATTCAGTCACCGGATTCTGGCGCAACATACAGGATGCTGGAGGAACTCAGGCGGCCGGGCATAATCTGTGGAGGGAAATGTACAGTCGACGTTTCTGATTGTGACTATCGGGACTGGAAAGAAAGACGAGATTGCCGATATAAAAATGTGTGGGAAAGGGTGGAGGAAAAGCTGGCGGTGATGGGCGGGTGAGAGAGACAATAAGACAAAGATTCGGCTATTTGTCCCTTCGATTCTGCTCCGCCATGGGGGGGGGGGGTGAGTGTGAATCAAATCGGAAACACGGCGGTGATAGGTGGACAACGGAATAAAACGAAGGAGGCGAGGAGAGGAACCAGGGAGCCGAATGTGTGGCCGCTGGGCAGATCAAGAGAGGGACGGAGGGAACAGAAACGGTGTGATTGATCCGCTGAGATAAGCAAAAGAAGGGGAAGGGGAGCAGAAAGGTGTGGTTACTGGGGAGAAATCGAAGCTCATGCCATGAGATCCAAGGCAGAATATTAAGTCCTGTTCTTTTAATCTGTCTAGTTTACCAGGAGCTTGTTGATAAAGTTGGGGCATATGCATCTGTGGTTACCATTCTGACAGTGAATTGTCAATTGATTTATGGATGGAAAACAATGAGTGGGAATAAATGGGTCTTTCTGTTGTTGGCGGGCTGTGACCTTTGTGATGTTGCATGAACCCAGTTATTTATATTCCGCATCTACAATGTGTCTGAGCGGATGGAATGGCATATTTTTTTTTAACTTATACTGGTATGTAGGGCAGATTTTCCTGGTCCGTGGATCCCGTTGAGTGGATGCAAGGATCTAGGGAAGAGATCCCTTCTGAGGTTGAGCAACAAAGTTTCTGCGTGGATCTGCAATTTCCACTGTAAAATGTACGGATTTCTGGTAGCATTGTGGGAGAGTTGATAAGAATGTGGGAAGATTTTTTAAAAATAAATTAATATAGGATTAAGCTAAATGGGTGGAGGATGATCAGCCTGGGCTGGGTGTGCCCAAGGTCCTGATTCGGCACTGTATCGCTCGCTGGCCCTAGCTGACTACATCAATCTGCAGTGCAAGGCAAACCCTAGCCTCCCCAGGGTGGTGCTGCCATGGGAAACCTCCTGCTAATGTTCCTATCATCCAAGGGTTATCAACATCCCGAGATTATTCTTTGGTCTTTGTGAATTAAAGATTCAAGTCCTGGTTGGAATTGTGCTGACTTGTGGTTATGAATAATGAGCTGCAAGGTTATTGGACTGGCAGAGATCTGCCATCCATTTGTACATTAGAAGCCAGTTATCAAAAGAATGGGTGTCCATTATTGGAGGGTAAGTGTTGAATTGCCGGCGGAAGATCACAAGATGAAATCTCCTTGAACGGCTGGCTGCACCCAAAGTCAACAGCCACTTCAATAAAGGAAACTGTTGAGTACATTCCCAATCATCACACACAAAACACTGGAGGAACTCTGCAGGCCAGACAGCATCTCTGGAAAACAGTAAACAGTTGATGTTTTGGGCCGAGACCCTTCTTCAGGACTGGGAAGGAAGAGGAGAAGTCAGCATCAGAAGACGGAGGGAGCAGAGGAAGAAGTACAAAGTGGCAGGTGGTAGATGAATCCGAGAGAAGAGGGGTGGTGGTGAAGTAAAGAGCTGGGAAGTTGATTGTTGAAAGAGTTAAAGAGCTGGAGGAAAGGGAATCTGACAGGAGAGATTCAGAAGGATGACTCCGGAAAAGAAAGGGTTATTATATGAGGAACATTTGATGGCTCTGGGTCTGTACTCGCCGGAATTTAGGATGAAGGGGGAATCTCATTGAAACCTTTTGAATGTTGAAAGGCCTACACAAAGTAGATGTGGAAAGGATTTTCCCATGGTGGGGGAGTCTAGGACAAGAGGGCAGAGCCTCAAGAAAGAGTGGTGCCCATTTAAAACCAAGATGTGGAGAAATTTCTTTAGCCAAAGGGCAACAAATTTGACGAATTTATTACCACATGCAGCTGTGGAGGTCAGGTCGTTGGGTGTATCTAAGGCAGAATTTCATAGCTTCTTGATTGGACACAGCTTCAAAGCTACAGGGAAAAGGCTGGGGAGTTGGTCTGAGGAGGGGGAAAAAAAGGATCAGCCATGATTGAATGGCGGAGCAGACTCAATGAACCAAAAGGCCCCATTCTGCTCTTATGTATTATGGAATATGGAATGGATGGAAGACCATGAATGAAAGAGAAGGGTGAAGGAGAACCAGAGAGAGGTGATGGGCAGGATGAACATTCCCAATATTCAAACTAGCATTGGCCAAGATACTCTATTCCCCATCTATCTCAGCAATAGCTGAGCCTAACTTTACAAACTATCATGAACATTTGTATTATTGTGATCCACGCTTTACTGAATTAATCTGAATGATTGCCATGTTAACAGTCTACTAAAGCTTTAATTTCCAGTCTTCTAGCTAAACAAACATTAGTAGTAATTATCGAAAAACTGGAATAATAAAGTAATTAATATCAGATAATGGTATTCTGACAGTGCTTGTCTGCAACAATATGAAAGAATTTATCATTTTGGATTTAATGAATATTTTATTTTAAATCGTTTAATTTTCCTGTCTCTTACTTCCAGCAGGATGATGTATATCTTTTAGCCTTGAGGCACTGTCACTTTTGATTCTATCAGTACACAGGGGCTTCCATTGAGCAGTGGCATCATTCTCAAGGAGATTTCCAGCGAAACAAAGCGGCATTTAATCTACAGCGTAAATGCCTACAACGCAGACCAGGCGGAACACATGGATGGGAGTGTCCAATCGGCTCAGCAAGTGACAGGTTTTCTCAGGTGGGACTAAAGCCTAGATATTGTTCAATTAACAAAAAACGCAAATCACTGCAGATGCTGGAAATCCGAAACTAAAACAGAGACTCCAGGGGCTACTCAGCAGGCCAAGCGGCATCTATGAAGAATGAAGCAAAATTAATGTTTCAATTCAATGACCTTTCACCAGTACACACTACTTCTTCCTCAAATGTTCAAAGTTCAAAGGTCGAATTTAGTGTCAGAGAAATGTATACAATATACATCCTGAAATGCTTTTTCTTTGCAAACATCCACGAAAACAGAGAAGTGCCCCAAAGAATGAACGACAGTTAAACGTGAGAACCCCAGAGTCCCCCCAGCTCCCTCCTCCCGCGCGTAAGCGGCAGCAAGCAACGATCCCCTCTCCCCCACCAGCAAAATAAAGCGCATCGGTACCATCATCGAGCCCAAGCGTGTGCTAAGCAATAGCAAAGACACAGACCAGTTACCCCAAAGGCCTCGCATTTCATCCGGCATTCGACATCCCACAGGTTCTCTCTCTTCCTGGCAGGGGACAGGGAGGTGCCCCCCCATTTTCACAGCGAGCGGGAGACATAACAACAACCCGCTGGCTTACCATGTTATAAGTCCGTTCCGTCGCTTTTTGCGAGCTCTGCGTCTGAAGATCGCAAAGACCTCGAGTCTTCGGGCCCACAGCGAAAGATTTTCCGGCCTCCCCGACGACACACGTGTTTCCTGCCACGACACCGACCCTCGATCCGCCCGTCTCCAGAGCCCTGAGATCTTAGGCTTCCGAACACAATCGAGACTCTCGGGCCAAACGCTTGGCATGTCGAATAACGACCAGTGGTGGAACCCCGAGAGCGGGTCCCATTCCCGCACAGAACCGAAGCCAGCGTGTAACTCCAGGTCAGGGTCTTCAAAAGAACCTTGAAAGGGGAAAATAAAGATATTAAGGGTGACGGTAGAGCTGTTTCCGAAGATGCAAGCAAAGAAGTCACGGTTAGGCGCCATTATCCATCCTAAGCTCCACCTTTTTTGTTGCTTGATTTGTTGAGTGTTTCCAGAATCCTCTATCTTTATTTCAGTAAATAATGGTGAAATAAAAGACACGAGCCTCTCTAATCCCACTTCCTGTGAGGGGAAGGGTCTCAGAGCTGGACCGAGTCCATTTCTCTCTTCCTTTGTGATCAACATGAACAGCAGCATCTAGTCGATGCGATAATTCTGATGGTCTAATCAAATTCACAGTCTTCAGAACTCCTGTAAACATTGCGCTGCGTTGGGGTAATGTATGAATGCAAGGATGCGTGATAGCTCAGACCAGGGCCCAGAACATGAGAAGGAGGAGTGTGCGATGGATAATCACTTTATCAAACCTCACTACCACTTAATAAGATCAGAATTCGTCTTATTGATTTCAGTTCCTTGTCTGTTCAAAAAAAAACATTCTGACACGGAGTTTCAGTCGGAATATTAAATTGAACATAATAATGATGCTCAGAACTAAGGAGGAATGTGCTTATCAATATAGTAAAGGTCAGTTCCTGGGATGAGGAGAGGGCTAAGAAGATTGCACTTAGTCTCTCTGGAGCTTAGACGAATGAGAAAATTAAAACACACACACAGTTCTTTAGGAACTTGGCAGGGCGAAGATTCTACCAACGATCCTGCTTCCCCGCTTGGCAATTCAGAAGTAGGCACCAAAATCTCAGAGATGCAGTCTTTTGTACACCGAGATGAGGAAGAATTTCTTCTCTCCGGGGGTGAGGCATCAAACCGGCCGCGGTCTTGTTGCGTTCTGGAGCAGGTGAGAAAACAGATGTCTCAGCGCTCTGTTTCTTAAGGAATATACATCATGGGGGTTTCCTTCTACTCACTAATGCACCATGGAACCAATTCATGGCTTTTCAATATCATGGGTTTCCCCAGGCATGTGAACATCCAGGACGGTGTACTGCCGGAGCCGCCATCCTTAGCTTGCTCTCGCTGCTGATCCTATCATTTTTCCCTTGCGGAAGAGCTCTTCCTGGTTTTGCGGCTCAAACAGATGGCTTTGGTGGAAAGTCATCAAAAAGGAACGTCAACCCGGTTTCTCTCTCTGCAGTCTTTAACTGACATGTGGTAAGGTTTCAGCTGAGTCTGATTGTGGGATCTTGCTGTGAGCAGGTTGGCTGCCATCTTTACAGAAATAGCTTACTGAGTATGACTTTAGTTGTAAAATTCTTAAGGTCACCTTACGGCGGTGAGCGGCGCTTGAGAAAAGCCTCCAACTCCGCCATCTTAATCCTGACTGAATGCTTGATGTGTTCCACGATCAATGTGTTTTTGTTTCAGAGAGATTACCATGATATATTGCATTGGTTGTTACTGTCAGATAATGCAAATTGCTTTCTAGCTACTTTACATCGGCATGATGTGTGAGCCGCAACAATGATTTAATTCTTTCTTCACCGGAATATCTCCGAATATTTAGTCAAGGCGGAGGTACAGTTAGAAGGGCTTTGGAAGTGCAGATACAGTTGTAATGCAGGGAACATGGGCTACCAAGACGCACACAGCAAGATCCCACGAAACAGAAAGCAACACATTTTTATTAATTTTTTTAGGATTACGGGATTAGCACCGGCGGCCTCCTTTGAAATAAATAACCTCCCCCAACCCGGGAGGATAGACAGGTCTAGCGTTTCAACACAAGAACTCTAAGCCTTAACTCTTGGAGAGCGCTGGACCCACAAACCGGACCTGGGATGACTAAAACATTTTTTTGGGACTGGGTAACGATGCCGGTCTGTGGGTTTGGTGTTGAGGGACGGGATCACATCAGCCTCTCCTCCCTCTTCCGGGCCTTCCTGGGCTTGCACCAGTTACTGTAACTAATGATGTAAAACTGTTCGCACCGGAAACTATGAGACCTTGCTGTGGGATGAATTCGCCATTAAGTGCCGCCGCACTCGGATGTGGAAATGAACCAGCCAGAAATTCAAAACCCAGTCAGAATCAGAATCAGATTTATTATCGCTGACGTATGACGTGAAGATTTTCATGTGACGTGACAAAAATCAATAGGTAATGCAAGTGAAAATGAATTATTACTTGATGGATCATTCAGAAATCCGATGAAGGAGGTGAAGTAACTGTTCCTGGATCGCCGAGTGTGGGGCTTTCTCGTGAGAGCAACACCAAAAATTACCGGAGAAACTTGGCGTATCAGTACTGGGATCATCAGCCCGGAAAACTCAGGGACTGGGATCTCCACGGTCAACCAGTTAAAACAGTACAATCATTTTTGTGTTTAGAGGAGCTAGAGTGTAATTGAAAGCAATATTTTGACTGTCTAAAAACTAAAATTAAAACTTGAAGAACAAGGCTCCCTAAGAAAGAGGGGCCTTTTTGAGGGGTTTAGCGCCACGATAGAGGACGCGACTCACACACAGGTTTATCGGCCCACTCTGTCAATGCGTGCTATTTGTGAAACGGGCGTTGGGAACACTTCACAGATCGGGCAGCATCTACGGCGAGAAATTGAGTCAACGTTTCACCTCTGAAACCTTTGACCGGAGCATGGGTCTCTAATCTCAAAGATTAAGCTTGTTTTCCCCTCTGACCTGTTGAAATAAAGACAAAAATACGGAAAATCCGTAGATTTTCACCGTCAATGTGTCTGTGAGTTGCATATTTATTTACACCAGAAACGCCATCTGCTCTCGGCCGGATTCATTCCTTCTGAATGAGTGGGACGGGTCGGCCAAGGGTTAGAGTGCGGTGATCGCAGACTGTTTACCCCATGTTTTATTACCCTCGCCTATTCGGTGTGTAAGACTGAGGATTCAAACTGGCCTCAACTGACAATAATACAGAATGTATACGGAAGGTTTCCCTGAGCAACAGTTCCGCGTCAGTAACCGGAGTAATTACCCGATCTCTGTTAAAACTGTTCCGACCAGTAAAATCCTCATCATTCCAATTAGATTAATTTGCATTTATCCAGATGAAACACAGCAGGAGCTGTGCACTAAATTAACTTCATGCCTCATTAATGAACAACTCGGCCGGCGGTGGTAACGGCCTCGAGCCCCGTCGCAACCTTCAGGACGCTGCACGGAGCTGAGCGATGGGTAGACTCTACGGGTAAGGGGCTGAGTGATAGAGAGAATTTCAGTACAGTGAGAGATTGTGCCTGCTCGGGCTGTGGGTGGTGATGTCCCATAGCCCGATTATATTGCAAATCAAATCTAAATTGGTTAATTAGTTTATCATTGTCACATGTTGGTTTGCATTCCATCCAATACCGATCACATCAGTACACTGAGGCAGTAACAAGAAGAAATCAATAGCGGAATGCATTTACAGAGAGAGTACAAGTAGGCAATAAGGTGCAAGGCCATTATGAGGTAGATTGTGAGGCTAAGAGTCCATCTTATCGTACTAGGGGAGCGTTCAATCGATTTATAATAGTGAGGCAGCAGCTGTGCGACCATCGCAGACAACTGTAAATTGAAGAGTAGTGGTAGGGGCAACGGCTGGATGTCTACTGGCTGTCCGGGTATGTGGGGGCAATACCAGCAGCGCCATGCGGACGTAATAGTCAAGAAAGCCTGCCCTACCGGAAGAGCTCTTCACCCGCGCCTGTTTGCTTGGCAGGCGGGTTGTGGTGGGCTGAGGAAAGGCGCCAGGCACAGAGAGGCGCTCAGACCCCATCTCTGAGTCCATGGAGAGCTGGTCCCTGGTTATAAGGGAATGCGGCCCTACTCAGACAGCTTCTGAGCAGATTCCTCAAAACCCCAAAGTGCTGCATCTGCTGGGACCGTCCTCCTGCTTGAGTCTCACCGACCCACGTCACCAGCTCTCCACGGGCGCTGCCTCACCAGAGCGAGCGCGGCCCGAGGAGAGCAGACGCGCCGGGGACATGCTGCAAAGGCGGAGGGGATCTGCGGCTCTTTAAATGTGAACAGATCTTCGCCTTGTCAAGGAAGAAGAAACACCCTCAGAGCGGCAGAGCTCAACCTAGTGTTCCGAGGCCATTTTAAAAATCTCTTAACCAATGTCACAAAAACCTTGTTAGGCTATTGTTGCTGCAGAGTTTGTGGAATCTTGTTGTGTGCTCGTATTCCTTGGTATCCTGCAATAGCGGCTGGACTTGCAAAACACTTATTGGACCTGAGCTACTTTGGAACGTGCCCTGAAAGATGCTGTCTGTTGTGGAGGTGTTCTTGTCTCTTCAGAAAGTCTGCTTCTCCTAACAAGATCCCTCAGAGTTTCGTCTTTCAACCAAGTCTCTCCCGGTCTGCCACACTCCAGTGGATACAAACCCAGCTTGTCCAACGGTCCCTCATGAGACCGCCTCTGTATTCCTGGTATCAATCCAGGAAACCTTCTCTGAGCTGCTTTCAATGCATTAACATCATTCCTTAAGTACTCCATCTTTACAGTAGTCTTGTAGTGGATAATCTCCTTACTTCAGATTTCAGTTTCCCTGGCATGATATGGTTAGCATTTTTAATTACCTTCACACTAAACAGGACATCTAAGTTCCTCTGGCAGTTCAAGAAGAGTGTCAAGTCCCTGGGGAGTGTGTGGAGGAGATTAGCCAAAACAAGCCCAGGGAGGAGAGAATTCCTTGGATAGAATAATGGAAAGCTGATGGCAGGATGTCGTTCTTGGTCCAGCAATCTTTCCCATTGAGTGGGTGGACACTGAGCAAAGATGACTGAATGACTATCTAATCGTGGCTTTGATAAGATAGAGAATCCATCTGGCAAATGGCCAGAGGTGAAAACAACTGGGAGAACAGGTAGAAAACTGGAAGAAATATTTTCATGTGGAGGGTTGCTAGTTTCTGGAAGTTATAGCTTCCGTTAGATTTCATAGCATTTGGCAGTATCTGAAGAGCAGTAGTTTACAAAAAGGGGAGAGACTGAATACAGAGAGCCAGGGTGGAACAGTACACAACGCTGTGAGTCTCTGAGATCCTGTTATTGTTTTTTTCAGTATTCACTGCAGAATGCCTGGTGTTGCTCTGTGAGCTGAGGGCTACTTGTAAGAGAATCATGTGATGTCTGTTGCAAGCTCTACCTAGGCTTACAAGTCTGAATGTGAGTTTCTGCCAGGTAAGGCTGTTCAAGTGCTGCTTGCTTTTCCAATGAAAGCAAGTTCTGTTGCTGTCTGTCAGATTTCTACAGCCAGGCATTAGGTTTTGCTGCTCTTCTCAACTGCTCTCAACATCCAGAAGCAATGTCTGTGCATGCCATGAATGCCCCTGGTTCCAGTCTGACCATCTCCAGTATTGCTGAGTCAATCATTCAGCTGTTTGCTGCCTGTTTGACTTGGAGACTTTTCTATTCATTCAACATTTTCTGAATGTGCCCATATAGACTCACCTGGCAGCTTTTCAAGCTACTTTGCCCTCATCTATAACAGGTATGCTTATATTTCTCTGAAGTGCAGTGCATTTTAATGACCACTATTTATTGACTCTAGGGCCTACTGAAGTTGAATGAAGGGGCTTTATTAACTGTTAGGTTGTGTCACTTTGCTATGGAGCAAAGAGAGAGGGTCAGAGAGTGATGAGGTTACTTGGGTGAGCTGGGCAGGCCATTACCAGTAGAAGTACCGGAAGAGAGCCAGGGAAGATGTAATGCAATGGATACAAATAGTGAAGGCATTTGTATCCATTACAATGCAATAGATACAAATGCCTTCACTCTCTCTGCTGGCTCTGAAGATGGACCTCATTTACTGTGTGTTGTCTGTCAAGGCACAGCCTCTGCCAGCACTGGAAGATTCTACTTGAGGTGTGGTCATTGTTGAAATGTAGGAACCATAATCAAATTTGACATAACAAGATCTTTCAAACTGGAATGTGGTAATCATTGTATGATGTGGTTTTTAGTATGATTGGCTGGTAAGGGATTAATGACATCAAGATGCTTGGAGTTCAAGCCATTTAACTTCCATCCTGCTTCCATTATGGAATTAGAACCATAGAACATTACAGCACAGAAACAGGCCTTTTGGCCCTTCTTGGCTGTGCCGAATCATTTTTCTGCCTAGTCTCACTAAATAGAACCATAGAACATTACCCCACAGAAACAGGCCTTTTAGCCCTTCTAATCCTAACCAAATTATTAAGGTTATTCATCATACTAAGCTATTTATCCAGTTAGAGGCATCCACTACTCATTCCCTACAGACCTGAATAATTCCCTATCTATACCTTCCTGAAAGCTCCCATTGAATCTTTCACCATTCCTTTAGGCAGCATATTATGGATCACAACTGGTAGCTTAACTGCTTAAAAACATTCCACTCTTCCTTCCATTTCTTCTGCCCATCCCCTTCAAACTGACCCCTTTGCGTAAGAAACTGCTTCACTTTAAAACTGTTCAGTGTTTTGAACTCTTTCATTCAATCTCCTATAACCTTTATTGCTCCAGTTAGAAGAAGCCCCAGATTTGTTTTTGGGTGAGTTTCCTCTGCACTGACTGTGAGTGCAGCAAGTTTCCCTTGAATTGAGAGTTGGCTACTGACAAGTCTGCCTGCCACAAGATGTTTGTTGCACTAACTGTGGGGAGTAGAGAATTTAAACATTGCACTCTCCAAAGGGAAGAAGTTGGCATAAATCAGAGCTGTATTCAGATCTAACAAAACTGGGAAGACCACTGCTCAATATATTCTGTTGTTTCAATGTCAACGATTCATGCTGTTAAAAAGCTTTAGTCATGTATAAAGTGTTCATTTATAAGCTGGTCTCTCTCCACATTGAGCTACTTGGAAATCAGCCAGAGAGTCCATTAGAGAGAGAGAGAGAAGGGTGTCTCTATCAAAGGGACTTTGCATTGAGTTTGATTGTATGCAGTCAACAAGACAACCTCACTCAATACACACTGCACAGAAGTTAGCTGAGAATACTCAAAGCTGGGTTGCATGGGTGAAAGATTCAAGGTGACTTTATTGATTTATAATTTATTTTGTGTTTAGGGTGTGTTTCTAGATGATCTGTCTCATGTCAAGGCAGAGCCAAATTTGGCATTTAAGAGTGAAAGTGGGAAGACAACTGTTAATGAAGTAAGAGAGGATAAAACCCTATGTTCAAGTGGATTTTGTCCATGCATATAAGCAATTGAGGAATCTAAAGCAGAAAGAAAATGAAATATTGATATAACAGTTAATTAGAAAATGAATCTTCTCTCAGTTGTAAATAGAAGCCCATCTAGAAACCAAAAAAAAGTAATAAAAAATTTATCAACTTAGATTATAAAGAGGATGATTATGCTCAGCTAATTATTGAATTACATGAGGATGTACTAGGAGGGCCAGATAAGGGTACTGTAAAATATGTAATATAAAGACATTTATGTTGTTTTTAGGTACCATACCACTAGGTTCAGGAACAGTTATTATTTTTCAACCATCAGGCTCCTGATCCAGTGGGGATAACTTCATTCACCTCAAATCTGAACTGATTCACAACTTATGAACTCAATTTCAAGGACTCTGCAACTCATGCACTAGAGCATTGTTTATTTGTTTGTTTATTTATTTATTGTAGTTACCTTCTTTTCCACATAGATTGCTTGTTTGTGTGTAGTTTGTCATTGATTCTATTGTGTTTCTTTGTTCGGTTGCGAATTCCTGTAAGAAAAAGAATTTTAGTGTAGTATATGACATATATGTACTTAGATAATAAATTTACTTTGAACTTGAACTTTGACCTTTCATGTGGAAAATCCTTATCAAAACATCGAAGATGAGGAGAGTTGTTACAAAATAGAAATCAAAAAGCTGGAAATTCTCAATGGGTCAGGCAGCATTTGTGCGAAGAGAAGCAGAGTTAATGTTTGGTTCAAGATCCTCATCAGAACCGGAAAAGTGAAGGAACAAGTTAGGTTTAGGTGGCAGAGAAGGTGGGTGAGGGATAGATCAGACAAAGGAGATGTCTCTGATAGGATGAGGCCAGAGTTATCTGAGTGATCCCAAAGTTTGATTCATAGACTGATGAGGGAAGATGGAGATGCAGCACCCTGTTCTTTGATACTCAGAATGAATAATACGCTGTCAACAAACAGAACAGAGTGGAGAGTGATGGTAATTACACAGAGAGGCAAAAGATTATTTCACAGGGATCAGGACCCCAGCATCTGAGTTTCACAAAGTGACATGGAATTGAGACATGAAGGACTTTGCACAGAATGGATGTCAATTTGAGAGCTGATATTAATAATATGGAAAACTGCCAGCAAAGTCTCAGAGGAAGTGAATAAATTTTGTAGCATCAATGAGTAGCTGGCATTTGAATGCAATATAATGTATGGAGATGTTGTGTTTTGGTAAAAAAAAATATATGTCCTTTTAAAACAAGTATCTAAGTGGGTTAGAGATGGATTAAAAACTAAGTGCCATGAGAGTCAGTTAGGCCAGCAAATGTAATGAGTCAACCCCATGGGTTTATTCTGGAGGAACAGAAGTGAAATGCAGAGACTTGGTAATGGATCAAACCTTAGAGCACACATAAACTGTTTCAGTCTTCACCCCGTTAACTGGGAAACAGTGCATAAAAAAACAAACAGTAGCAATGGCCTATTCCAGCATTGTAATGTTCTATATAGTATTCATTCCTTTAGTAAACATTTGGCAAAGGGTAACGTAAGGCAGCCACCATGTACCACAAATGGGAATGCTGGAGAACAGTGAGAATGTGGAACTCATTCCCTGGGACAGCTGCTGAAGGTATGGCCGTGAGGAAGACAGGAATACAAGCATGTAGTGATGCAGTTTTGTAAAGTGATTCACCAGGACCAAATATGACAGTATGGACTGGTTGGGCCGTGCAACTTGTTTCTCTGCCATTGACATATGTGAGTGATGGACAGTGAAGCACAGCTACTGAGTCCAGAGAGGAAGGCTTAGTTGGAATGTGCTATTTATATAAATACCAAGTCTACACCTTATGCTCACACTAGGAACCCAGTATCTCTTTATTGCAATATCAGAGTAATTGTTGGATAAATCCAAATCAAATGATCAAGTGAGTTATTTAATATAACCCATAGCTGGGATATTTTATTTCACTTTATGATCTCTAATTACGTGAGTCTTAAAACGTGCCATTTCTGCTATTTCACCCATTGTGCTTCTCTCTCCTTCATCACAGAACAAGGCAGTGTATGATTTGGGTGAGGGTGGTGGTGGTGGTGGACATTCTTCTTATTGAGTTCTTACCAGTCGGAAGAGTTACCCTCCCTGTTCCTTTTGCAATACTGGTAGGGGAAGAGGGCAAATTACTTTCTTTTCTACGGCTCCTTCCACAACCTCATATGCAGCTATGTAAGGACTACAGACATGAAGCAACACACACAAAATGCTGGAGGAACTCAGAAATTCAGGCAACATCTATAGAAGGGAATAAACAGTGAATCTTTCAGGCTGAGACTGGTCATCAGATGTTGGCCTGAAATGCAGATTATTTATTACCTTCCATAAATGCTGCCTGACCTGTTGAGTTCCTCCAGCACTTTGTGTGTGTTGCTCTGGATTTCCAGAATCTTCAGGATCTCTTGTGTGTAGGATTTACTGTAGCAATGGGAGTCTGGCAGAGAAGGGCACAGCAAAATCCCATAAATGATAATGTAATGACCAACAATCTTTTTAGTTGATGGTGGTTAAAAGGGAAATGTTGACCTTGTTTCATCGGGGAGAAATCCCCAACTGTTCCAAACCATGCCTGGTGGTTTCATGCCTATCATAGTTTATCCTACTGTCTGTAGGATGCTCCTCCATCAGTGCTCCAACCCTCATGTACTGCATGGCAGTCTCAGGTGATATTGAGAACTTAGGTTCATGAGGTTGGAGGTTCTGAGGCAGGAGACAAAGTCTCCCCAGCAGTGTTGTTAGCACAACTGAACCCAGAGACATATGTAAGAACACATATCTTTGCTGCACTTAAGGAACTGAAATTTTAATAAACCTTAAATGAAAATTAAAATACATAGTTGGGACCATAACCAGATTGTTGTTAAAACCTACCTGTTCACTGCCAGGGAGGGAATCTGCTGTATTATCCAGTCAGATATGTAACTCCAGATGCACCAACTTTTTAGCTGCCTCTTCTGTCCTGAGCATTGACAGGTGAAATAATTTGGGATTGAATCAGCCTGTTGCTGCTTTTACTCCCTCCCACTGGGGGTGAGATAGTGCAGGTACCACACCTTTCTTTACCCTATCCATGACTCCTTTTTATCCAGGAAATACCTTTCAAATCTAGGGTCAGAAACAGGTTGTTGGAAGTAGGCTAAAAGCAAAATACTTCAGCTTTTCGAAAACTGGAATAAAAATGTTAAATATTGGAAAATTTTGGAAGTCAGGCAGGATCTGTGGAGAGAGGATCAAAATCAATGTTTCAGGTTAAATTGATTCTTTCTGAAACCTATGGGCATTCCGTTCTGAGCCTCAACTATTTACACAGAATCCGCTGCTTGCTTAACCTTGTATAACTAGGGTATAAAGGTAGATTATCACTTCCATTGCTGACTGACTCAGAAAAAGCAATAGAACAAGTTGTCATTTTTGCAGTGCAGACAAGGAGATGAAGGATCAGTGAAGTACAGTAGAATGTAATTTAATAAGACAGGGCTGTGTGCTGAGCTCTATTCACCCTCTACCCGTGAACAGAACAAAACTGGGAGTCTGATCAGCTCACAGCTGACTTGTAGCTTGGTTACATTTGCTTGATATTGGTCTGAATAACTCAGTTCCAACTAACGACTGGTAGCTGCAACCTTATTGTGGATGCTATTCCTGTGCTGCCACCATAACGAAGAGGTGTTTTCCAGTTTAAATGTGAGCACAAACAAACAGGAGCAGGAGAAGGCCATGGATTCCTGCAATCCTACCCTGCTCCTCAACATGACCATGACTGATCTTCCCTAGGTCTCTCCTCCTTTTCCAGTTTCCCATCACCCTCAATTCTCCAATATTTCAAAAGTGTATCTACTTCCTCTTTAAAGACAACATTTGCAGAAGGAGAAGCAAGAGGAACTAGGTTTAAATTGCAGAAAACGTGGCACATAGCTGGATAGGCCAAGTGGAATGTCTCTGACCGGATAACACCATAAGACACAGCAGCAGAATTCAGCCATTCAGCCCATCGAATCTGCTCCACCATTCCATCATGGCTGATCCCGGGTTCCACTCAACCCCATACACCTGCCTTCTCGCCACATCCTTTGATGTCCTTACTGATCAGGAAATGATCAACTTCTGTGTTAAACATTCCTATGGACCTGGCCTCCACCACAGTCTGTGGCAGAGCATTCCACAGATTCACCACTCTTTGACTAAAAAATTTCCCCCTTACCTCCATTCTTAGAGGCCACCCCTCAATTTTGAGGCTCTAGTTCTGGATTCCCCCACTAGAGGCAACATCCTCTCCACTTCCACCTTATCGAGTCACTGCAACATTCAGTAGGTTTCAATGAGATCCCCCTGCATTCTTCTAAATCCCAGTGAGTACAGGCCCAAAGCTGCCAAACACTGCTCATATGTTAACCCCTTCATTCCCAGAATCATCCTCGTGAATCCCCTCTGGACTCTCTCCAATGACAACACATCCTTTCTGAGATATGGTCCTAAATCTGTTGACAATACTCCAAGCAAGGCCTGCCTGGTGTCTTAAGAAGCCTCAGCATTATCTCCTTTGTTCTTATATTCTATTCCCCTTGTAATAAATGCCAAAATTGCATTTGCCCTCTTTACCACAGACTCCACATGTAAATTAACGTTCTGGGAGTCTTGTACAAGAACTCCTAAGTCCCTCTGCACCTCTGATGTTTGAGCCTTCTCCTCTTTTAGATAATAGTCCACACTATTGTTCCTTTTATCAAAATGCATTATCATATCATACATTTTCCAACACTGTATTCCATCTGCCACTTTTTTGCCCATTCTTTCAATTTGTCAGAGTCCTACTGCAATTGCAATGCTTCCTCAGCGCTACCTACCCCTCCAACTACCTTCGCAAATTTTGCTACAAAGCCATCAATTCCATTATCCAAATTATTGGCAAACAATGTTAAAAGTCCCAATACTGACCTCTGAGGAGCACGACTAGTCACTGGCAGCCAACCAGAAAAACCCCCCTTTTATTCCCACTCACTGCCTCCTGCCTGTCACCCACTTCTCTATTCATGCCAGTATCTTTCCTGTAACACTATAGGATTTTATCTGGTTAAGCAGCCTCATTTGTGGCACCTTATTGAATGCCTTCTGAAAATCCAAGTAAATGACATCCACTGCCTCTCCTTTGACCACTCTGCTTGTTAATTTCTCAACAAACTCTAACAAATTTGTTAAGCAAGATTTCCCTTTACAGAGACTGCTGGTTACATTAAGCTCCCTAATAAGATCTGGGTTATTACACAACACCCAATCTAAGAAAGCCTTTCCCCAAGTAGGCTCAAGCATAAGCTGCTCTTAAAAACTCATGTTGGTATTCAACAAATTCTCTCTCTTGCGATCTGGCAGCAACTTGATTTTCCCAATTCTCTTGCATACTGAAGTCCCCCATTACAATTGTGACATTTCCCTTATTACATGCCCTTTCCAGCTCGCAATCTCAGCTCACACTTTGCCTACTATTTGGAGGCCTATGGATTCCCATATTAATTTTCTCCTTGCAGTTTGTTAACTCCACCCACGAAGAGTCCGCATTCCCTGGCACCATTGTCACCTCTTTCTAAAAATGCAATTCCATCTCTTACCAGCAGAGCCAACAGAGGATGAGGCAGGGTTGCTGTGTTAACATGAAGCTGTCTAGTTTATTTGCTCAACAAGGCTGTTAGGGGTAGCAAGTGAGGACACACACAGAGAGGCATGTAAAGCTGTGAGGTGTACGTCAGAATTGCTGCAGAAACCTAATACCAAAAGGAGAATGCAGGAAGTTCCCGATGGATCAAGTCTGATTTAAGGTCTTCAATCTGATACATCAGCTCAGTTCCTCTTCCCAAAGATGCTGGCCTACTCACTGAGTTTTCAACATTTTCTGTGTTTATTACAGTGAATCACTCAGTGTCTGTGGAAAGAGAAAAACACAGATCATAAGGCAGGAGCAAAATCAGGCCATTCAGCCCATCCAGTCTGCTCTGCCATTCCACCATGACTGATTTATTATCCATTCTCTTGCCTTCTTTGCAACCACTGGCACCCTTACTAATCAAGAGCTTATCAACCTCTGCTTTAAATATACTCTGAGTTGGCCTCCACAGCTATCTCACCACAGACTCACCACCCTCTGGCTAAACAAATTCCTCACCTCTGTTCTAAATGTACATGCCTCTATTCTGAGGCTGTGCCTTCTAGTTCTCAACTCCCCTGCTATAGGAAACATCCTCTCTACATCCACTCTATCTAGGCATTTTGATAGTCGATAGGTTTCAATGAGAATGCCCCTCATTAATCTAAACTTCAATGACTACGAAACTGACTTAATTCTGTAAACTAATGTCCTCCGTCAGTCCTAGCTAGTTTAAAACAGGTATCAGAGATCTTGAATTCAATATTGACTCTTAATTTACCTTAGAACTTGTTACAACAGATGGTAGACCACATAGAGATGGACCAGAGTGTAGTCAGAAAGAAAATTAAATTGATAAGTAACTGAGAATTCAGGGTCATCACTACCAGCAGCAGCAATAAATCCTGGCTCTGCCCTGAAAGCACCTTAATCCCATGATTTATAGAAATTGTTGTGAGCTCAGTGGGCATGTGCACCTGTGATTGCTAATTGTTGTCTTTTTTAGAGTCATTAAGTCCTGTGTTTAACCTTGTCAAGTTTTTTTTTTTGACTGGCACGGGTTTTCTACGTACTTTGATTATTTAAAGCGGACTCCCCTTTAGTGTTTATTGTGGGGTCCTTGTGTTTTGAGAATGATTCACTTCATGGTGTTGCCCTGTCAAGCCACTGATGTTTGCTTGGAATTCCTATGAATAAACTCTTGTTTCCATCTCTACATAGGGAGAGTCTGTTGTTCATCCACACTTGGGTTTAGTCATCTGTCAATACACACCTTGACAAGAGGTTATTACTTTCTAGGAGCAGTTCAGTAGTACAGACCCAAATTTCAGGGACTCTGGAGCAGCAAACATTTCTGCTGGAGGAGCTCAGTGCATCAAGGGTCCAAAGGTCATAATTCTTTATTCACTTCAGTGGAACTTCTCAGCAGGCCACTCGACCCATCAAGCCCATGCAGGGTCTGTGAAAAACTCTCCAAGTTGACACCCCCCCAATGAAGTCTGGCTCTGTCCTCCCATTAGCTCTTAAGGCCTATTAGCTCACCCTATGTCTCAGGACGTTGTTGCTGAAGAGGTTCACCCCTCTCACCGGCAACAGTCCCCTTTCTTATCCCTTCCCTCCTTTACATCTGAGTACTAACCCTCCTGCTGTAAGCTGATTGAAGGGCGGGTCTCTCTCTGGTGGGATGTCATGGCAATTTAACCTCTGGAAATGGACACCCTATTTATCAATGGGTGCATACGTCCCCCACACACTTTTGACAGGGTTCCCCCTTCCCCCCTCACTCTGGGATGCCACCACTGGAACAACATCTGCCAACAATTCAAATTGTTGTTTAGACTGGTCTGTGTGGTGCACCGCTCCCTGGTATGCAGACAACTCACTTTTTTTTTCAGTGGGACTGTAAGTATGCTAGCCTACTGAAACTCCAAAAGGGCAAGGAATAGAGAACAGTACAGCACACGAACAGCCTTCCGGTTCACCGTGTCCCTGCAGACCATGTTGCCAATCCAAATTAATACGATCTGCCCACACGTGGTCCATACTCTTCCACCCCTGTTCATGCGCCACTTAAGCGTTTACTGTCGTATCTGCATCCAGCATGTTCCCGGCAGTGCGTCCCTTCCACTGGTCTCTCTGAATTCATACTACCCAATGTCTAAAAAAAAAGACAAAATATGTCTACGGTCTCCTTTAAACTTGCTCCTTCTCAGCCTAAAGCGATATTCTCTATTATTAGATGTTCCACGTTAAGTGAAAGTCTATCTCGCTTGACGGACACTCTATCTACCTTGATTCTGGTCACCTACTCTGACAATCTACCCTACACTGTGACCGCCTCCCTCTTCCTCGACCTTGGACTATCTCCCCTATCTTTCTTTCTTCTCTGGTTTCCATTAGGGAAGGAATTGACGCGGCGTGGCTACAGCGGCAACAGGAACGATGTATAATACTGAGAGACGCAGATTAAATTTCTCCCAGGAATCCGCGGTGATTCACGCTAAGCAGCGCCCCTCGGGTCGGGTAGATCATAAAACATGAAGAGGCAGTCCCGCGGCAGCACACGCGGTAACTGGGTCTCCCCGGGGGAGAAGTGAGGGGGAACTTGGAGGGCGATCGTCAGTGTTTGGGAGAGGTGCGACCCGCTCCGTCTGCCCGAGCCACTGGATTTCGAATCGCGCAGAGACGGAGCTGTGTCCGACCACCAGCTCGGTTTAAATGGTCGTTCCGCTCGCCCCCAGCAACAGATGCTCTAGTCACCCTGTTGGCTCCGTCTCGCCGTTCTCACAGCTGCTACGTGGGGTGAGATTTAACTCGGGGGCCGCCCTTCGTTCTGGGCTGCTGTCTACCACCGTTCCGCTCACCCCTATACACCCACATTCCTCGCTCGACTCCTCACTCACACTAAGACAGAGAGGTAGAGCAGCCAGCTGCAGTTAACATCAGGGACCGAATTACTGCCCAAGGCCTCCAACACAACAGTGTGGAAGGAGCGCATGGTGAGGCAGCAGCAGGTCGGTCAGGAGTTCCTGTAAACAGACACCATAGCAACTAAAGTAATCTCGCCGCGTGTCGTCATTATTGATGCGACCGTGTTGTGGACACACACACACACACACACACACACACACACACACACACACACACACACACACACACACACACACACACACACACACACACACACACACACACACACACACACACACACACCTGGGACATGGAGGACGAGATGTACCGGCACTAGAGGTTCTTTTTGGTGCTGTTTCCGATATGCGTTCACCTGAAGTCATAATTAATTTGAAACACGCCGAAGGTTTGATGAAGAGTTTCCGAACTTGGCATCTCGGCGTACTTCTTCTTATTTCAGACTTCCAGCATCAGCATTTAATTTTTCAACGGATGCTGCCCGATCTGCTGAGTTCATCCAGCTTTTTTGTATGTGTTGATTTGACCACAGCATCTGCAGTGTACTTTGTGTTTAGCATTTAATTTTGGGCTTTTATACTAATTTGCCGATCGACTTAATGCGGTGAACACCCATCTCCCAGCAGGCCAAACTAACCCCCAACCCGTCGGAAGCCTGCCAGGCATTTCCAAGGAAGCGACGCACTTTTAATGCAAAACAAGACTGCAGATGCTGGAAAACCGCAACAAAAAGCAAGAAAGCCGGAGGAGAAAGAAAAACACAGAAGGTCGGCCAGCGCCCTTGGAGAGAGAAATCGAGTTAACATTTCAGGCCCTTCTCCTGGTTCTGAAATGCAGAGTCGACGGGCCATCAACCAGAAACGTTAACGCTGGCGACTGGTCCAACACTTTTCGACCGGTGCTGTTAGAGGGGCCCTTTGTATCGCGGATAACGCCCCGTTCCCATGTTAAAATAATACTCCCTCCATTTCCCAGCCCCTCAGCAGACCATACGTATGTAGAATAACAGGGAGTTCTCCTCACTGCCGACCATCAAGATTAACATAGAATGTTATAACTTTGGTGTATGGAGGGTCTAATGTGACAGATTGAACAGTGACCAGGCTCTATTAAAATAGTACGCTTTGGGCTGAAAGACGCTCTGTAAAAAAAACAACAAATTGTTCTCCCCCTCAATGGATGACTTTATACGTTGTTTAGTCTGAATGCAGGCGGGTTGTGAAAGCCCTTTTCTTGCGGGGCTTCAGCCTCAGGTGCTGTTCGCTGTGCTGACGGTAGAGTGCGAGAAAATGCTCTCGATCAGCTGCTGAGACTCTAGTTCCCAGAGTCCTCCGCCCGGTGGAGATGCGAGTCCCGAGCTTCCGCTGCGATCTGCAGGACTGACACATCAGCAGCTCCGAGGAGTGGCGGAACCGGTGCAAGCGCTGCAGTCGGTCAAAGTCCGGCTCGCCTTCAGCACACCATGTAGGGTGCGCCCTGAGCGACGAAACTCAGGTACGTCGGGGCAATGTCCGCAGGAATAAAAATGAAGGGGCTTGTTTACATTCTGATGCGTTCGTGTGGTCAGTGCCAGTTCAAGATTCGTTCACTCTTATCTGTTCTACCGAGGCTGTCAGCTCCTGTACAGCCTGATCGAGCATCTTTACACCGAGTGTGCCGGGGACGGGACGTTGGCACGGGACACAGTTGAGGCTGTTGGACGTTGGTTTGAAAGCGATTACTGAAGTTTATCGCTTTGACAGGGAGGTTGTTCAGGGAGAAAGTTCACTGTTCAGATTCTCTGGCTTCTTTCCAAGCCGGCGTCAGAAACCCAGCTAATTAAAGCACGCGATTTAAGTGGATGGGACCTCACCATCTGCTAGGTTGGATTAATTTGATTCTGTGCTTCTGAAGCTGTTGTAAATCATTTGCAGAGGCGTGGCCCTAGGGCAGGGGAGCTGGGGTTGACAGGTGGGGGGAAGATGCAGGTGGTGATAGTGGAGTGAATGCTTGGGGTCGTGGAATTTTCAGTGAGGTGGGCGAGGTGTGAGGAGGTTGGAGTGTGGGGTGGTAAGTGAGGTGGCGAGGTATGAAGGGGTAGAGTGTTGGGTAGTAACTGAGGGTGTGAGGGACTGGAGTGTGGGGTTATATGTGAAGTGGGCGGGGTGTGAGGTGGGTCTGACTGTTGGGGTGAGAGCGTAGGAGCTATTGTTTTCTGCAAACATTGCCGCGATCTTGGTGCAAGATTTAACGACGTTAACTGCCGGCATTCAATAGGGTGTGCAGATCGCGGGCTGGAACTCGCGTGTCCATAGTGCACCGAAACACTTGAGTAGAGTGACCGCGCTATCGGTCCGTCGTTTCAGCGAATGTGTCCTTTATGTCAACAGAGGCAAGTCTCGGATCGGCATATTGCCAATTATCAGAGTCTACAGACGGATAGTGAAATGCATTTCCCCAAGGCGAAGTGATTTACAGACAACATTACGGTGGAGATGTGGGACGCGGCTTGTTGACTTTTAGTGGCACGGAGGGGCAGTGGGACTAGGCGATTCCTTGTCCACTCCACGCCGAGCCGCGACTCAGTGTGCCTGAGGTGCAGTTTTCGGAGATGGTTTAAAGGACACTCTCTGCGAGTGAGAGAAGGGAGGCACTGAGGGAGATCATGACTTCAGTGGAGTTGGTGTTTCTGGGTGAAGAACGGGCGCACTCTGGACATTGGACGGAACTAAGCTGGGGTATCCATGGCCCGGTCTCCAGTTCAGCACCTGGGACAGCGCCGATCCAGAGTGCCAGCTTTAAAGCGGAGCGCCCGGACTCCAAGGTATGCTGTCACCAGCAACTGGAAACTTCATTCTCCTACATTGATGAAAATGTCAATCTCCAACGTGCGTGTTCCCCGCTGTCGGACGGAAGCTGTAGCCCTCCGTGTTACCAAGGCGCCTGTGGCGACGGCAGACCGGCACCCGAGGAGCTGCGAGAACTCTCATCTCTCTCCGAGGACACCTCGCCCGATCTCTCCGACTCCCCAGTGGACTATGGCTTCATCAGCGCCCTGCTCTTTCTCTGTAGTGGCATCAGTCTGGTCATCATATCCTACGTGATCCCCCGGGATGTGAGCGTGGATCCGGACAGTGTTTCAGCCCGGGAAATGGAGCGATTGCAGCGGCAGAGTGCCCGCGTGGGAGCTCACCTGGACAGGTGTGTGATCGCTGGCCTTGGACTCCTCACTCTCGGCGGGATGCTGCTGTCCACCTTGCTGATGATATCCATCTGCAAAGGCGAGTTGTACCGGCGCCAGAGGTTCTCATTGGCAGGGAGGTCGGGGAAGATCTATGGATCCTTCAACTTCCGCCTGAGTTCCCCCAGCCATCGATTTTCACTGGGAGCAGAGGAGATGATTACTAACGACTAATGGTATGGTGCGGTGGGTCCTAAACTCGTTCTTTACACAAGGTACAACTTTAAAACAGTCGAAACAAAAACAATCAAACAGCCCAGACCCCTTCTCTGCAAAAGACAGAGAACGTGCAATTCCCAAGCACTCTCCACTTTGTCCCGTTGCCTGACGAGTAGATATAGCAAATGCTCCTCGGTCACTTCAAGTCTGCCTGAGAATCAGCATGCTAGCATTTGCGAACTTGGAAATAAATCACAAATCCAGTAACCCATTTCTCCTCCCACATGACATGTTCTTGTTGGTTCACGACTTTCATCTATTTATTAGAACACAAGAAAGGGTGGGGTCACTTAGTCCCCCAAATTTGTTCCATAATCAGTGATATGCACCAGATTTCCAGTTCCTGCCTTACGTTTGTTTCACAAACATGTCACCTCGTTAAATAAAAGCAATCCATCTCCATAAACTACAACCAAGTTCTTCCCCAGAAAATCTGCACCCTCCCGTTACTGCCCCAGAATAGCCTGGCTCTAGTTTTGTACTCCCCCGCCATAAAAAAATAACGTTTCTGTTTTTACAATAACAGGGGTTAGAATTTTAAACAACTTGGTGAGTTCCCAATCAGCCTTTCAAACTCACACATGGCTGACTTCAAATTAAACTCTCCCGTTGTTTGGTTGAAACAGTTTTTTTCTCTCTCTCTCTCTTGTTTTTCTAGACAATTGATTTACTCCTGTTTCCTATAAAATCAGAAGTGAGAACATTTGGCAAGGCAGTCAGCATCTTGGGTAGAACAGATGAGTTTAGGATTCAATGTGGGTCCTGGTGACCCACTTCCTCCCAGTTCCTAACCTACAGTCATTTCACTTTGCTGCCTTGTTCTAATTGAACTGATAATCAGTAGCTTTCCAACACCTGATTTACAGAAGAAAAAATGGTTTAACGTTAAATGCTTGCAGTGCTAGAAAGCCTTGGACAGATCATCCACAGAGCCGGTATGAGTCTATTAGACTGAATGGCTTCCTTTCTATTGTAATATTCTTCTATACTGTTCCAGACTCCATTTCTGTTTCTCCAAGTTGTGCAATAACTTGAGCTATTTGGATCCACATATGTCTGTGTAGGCCCTTCAGTGAATTAACTGCAGGTTAATCTATTCCAGTCTGTCCACCATAGCTGCAACTAATACTAAATGGGATCTCTAACACACTTGATTGTATTTTATAGAGATACAGTAAGTTACACAACCTTACCCCTGAAAAACATTGTCAGCTGAGCAGAGTTGTTCAACTCTTATGTTACTTCCTTTTAAAATTAAGTTTCCACTTCAGAGCTCTTTGATTTGAACAACATGTTCCTTTAATTACATTTGTTTGTAAAGATAAAATGTATTTGCTTCCAAAATGCAAACCAATGTCCAGCACTACACATTCTCCATAATCTTTACTTTATCAAATGAGACATCTTCTATTGTGAAACATGGCATTCATTAAGTGAATGTAAACATGGAAGAAGGTTAATATTCACAAGGGGGAATAGATGTTGGCAAGTATCCATTCTCATCCTGTTTTGGTCTGATTCCCTCCAAAGAATGTTCATGTCCCTTAAGCCATTGATATGGGCTCTGGAAAGGGTACCAAGATAATCTAGCATTGCTCCTTTAATAGAGGAATCTGAGTAGCATGTGTTAGGTTCCTAAAAGGAGAATAGCAATAAGGAGCAGGAATAATATTATATAAAAACCTCAAGACTCATTTCGTTACACCCTCGCACTGACAAGATGCTTTTTGAACCTGGTTCAATTCCTTTTTAATCATCTTATGTACATTCCCTGACTCCTCGCAGTGCAGCTTCTGGGCCACAACAAGCAGGGTGGATCAACAGCTTCATTCCTTGTTCCCATAATGTCAGAGCAAAGGATTTCCTCTTTCTCCATTGCCCTGACCCTGTAGTTCCTCCGCCAAGGACAGCTAAACCGGTACTCCTGAGTAAAATATTTACTTTCTTAATTACGTGATTTGAGGAGTGAGTCAGGTTTGAAGTGTATGTGATTTCTAGACTATGAAGGTCATGGTCAGCATCTGTCTCTGTACCACAGGTTGTGTGTTGACAAGTGATTTATACAAGCCCTTCATAATTACAAGGAATCCATAACACTATTTCAGTTTTGAAAAATGAACCATGATGAGCATTTTTATTACATTATACTCAAGTATTTATTGTATATCAACATATTTAATGCAAATATTTAATGCCTTATTAATTGAACCCTATTTATTGTAATGACATGTTCAAATGTTTAACAAAAATAATGATTAAAATAAAATGAATTTTCAATTGCATTCAAGGTATTTTCAAAACAGTAATAGTTAATTTTCACCAGGCAGTATTAAACATATTATGGCCACACACATAAACAATGTGCAGTAGTTAGATTTCAGAGTTCTGCATTTAAATCCACTGCTTTACAATCAGAGTAATACCTTCAGGCAAAATTTCTAATAATGAAGGACTTACATTTTATGTTCTCAGAGCATAACTGAATACATACCAGCTAATAGAAACATACAAATTTGGCAAAGTTATAGGAAATACAGCCAGACTGATCAGCTGTAATGTGACACTCCATTAGAGCACAGGAAGATCCCATAAACATCTAAATTATAAAAGCTAGGTAAACCAACTTAATCTGTTGAACAAGGTATGGCCATCGGCAGGGACACAGAGAGAGCACAATTGCTGGGGGTTTTCACATCCATTCAAGGCAGAAGACAGTTCCTGATATCAAACCTTGTCTTAGAGACAGGAGGTCAGCATGGAACACTTCATGCCCCTGGAGAGGGGCATGACCCATGACCTTTTTTAACTCAAAGACTGCGACAATCCACTGAGCCATGTTTAATATTGTAATGGACATGGATGTAAAACGTTCTAAACTACTTACAGAAACATGTTCTATACTTACGAAGAACAACATTGTTTAATGGAGATAAAAGCCTAGGTACCTTCTCTCTAGTGTTTATCTCCAATCATAATATGGCTATAGTGAATAGAAATAGATCAATTTTAAGCAATTCTTTAATATTTTCAATAGTTTCAAAGTGTTTTAAACACTACAAAAAATTGTCTGTCTATTTTCATAGCTAAGGAATAGAAATTTACTGCTTGTTTTACAAAATATGCATGATATTTTATAAACAAATTCACAAGCACAACACTGAAGTCTTATGAAGGATTGTCTTAACATCATATGCACATTGCTTTACAGTACCAACAGATGCTCAATCCATCCCTTCTGTGGATAATGCAATGGAATATTCTGCCAGTCAACATCTTTTCATCACTTTGAAGTCTAAATTGCATTGTAAAAAATTGCAGCGATGAATAATACATCAAATAAACTGACAGTCCCCACTTGTTCCTTTCATAGTGGGCTCCATATGGTGGTCTCTGTTATTCCAATGTTGAACAATTTTAGATAACTGTTGCATGGTCAGCAGGAGCTACCTGTTTCTGAGTTTTAGACAAAAATGTTACCTTGCAATCACTTACTAATTACTTTAATCTCAGCTATAAACTATAAATATTCACTCTTTAAATTTTTAACATTCACATTTAGTTATGAATAGGAGGAGGCTATTGAGAAACTCTTGTGTCACTAAGAGAAATTCCATTCCCCAGCTTAATTCCCCGGAACCTGTTCTCTGTCATGTGCTCATCAACTCCCTCCTAACACCCAGCGGCACTTGAGGTCATTTTAGTGAACACCTAACCAGCAGAAACCTTTGGGATGTGGAAGCACCTATGGGGAATGAGAGACACTATCTATTTTGATTTAGTAAATACTATACAGTAGGGTGGTTCAGAGGTGAGGGCACATGGGATCTAAAGAGTGTTGACAAAGTGGATCCAAAATTGGTTTGGTGATGAGGGGCTGAGGGAGTGGTCCAGGGAAGTCTGTCTGACTGGAAGTCTGTAACCTGTGCTGTACCTGTGTTGTGATCTTTGACATATGTTTAAGTAACCTGGATAAGAGTGGTCTGATTAGTAAGTTTGCTGATGACACAAAAATGGAGTTGTAGATAGTGAGGAAGGTTGTGAAAGGATGCAGAGAGAGATTGGAAAGTTGGGCAGAACAATGGCAGGTGCAGTTTAATCCAGTCAAGTGTGAGGTAATTCATTTTGGGAGGTCAGTAATGATTAAGGGGGAGAACATATACAGCAAATGGCAGGGACCTTAGGAATGCATCTAAAGATGTGAAGGTACATCTAAAGATGGACCTTGGCGTGCATATTCTTAGCTCCCTGAAAATAATAACATGGGTGGATAGGATAGTGAAGAAAGCATTTGGCATCCTTGCCTTCATTGTCATATTTTAACAGCTGGGAGGTCATGTTCCAGCTGTATAAAACAGCTGGATGGGATGAAATGTGCCTATTTTAATTCAAGAAGTATGAAGAACAAGGGTGCTGAAATTAGAGCATGGGTCAATTCATGGAGCCTCAACATTATAGCCATTACAGAGGGTGTCACAAGGGCAGGAATGGCTGCTGGATGCTCCGGGTGTTAGATGTTGCAAAAAGGACAGGAAAAGAGGTAAAAAAGAGTTGGGGTGTGGCATCGCTAATCAGGGATAGGATCACAACTGCAGAAAGGGAGGAAGTTATTGAGGAATCAACTACTGACACTTAAAAAATCATGAGCGTGTGAAATGTCGCAGATGTAA
Source organism: Hemitrygon akajei (assembly GCF_048418815.1). Lineage (NCBI taxonomy): Eukaryota > Metazoa > Chordata > Chondrichthyes > Myliobatiformes > Dasyatidae > Hemitrygon > Hemitrygon akajei. The sequence continues at coordinate 111,106,463 of NC_133124.1, forward strand.
GTAGGAAGGGTTTGAACCAGGGGGCATAAAACAGAGCCGAGGTATGCAGATATAAGGGGTAGGGACAAGCAGAAACAATGTGTCTAACTGGACAGGCAGGTTTCATCTCCTGGTTCAGTCCCTTCCTACCTACATCCGTGACACTTCACACCCTCTTTATCTTTTCAATGACTTTAAATTCCCTGGCCTGATAGGCTCATTTTCACTAAGTACTGTATGGCCTACACCTATACATCTCTATCCCCCATCAGGAGGCCCTTAAAGCTCCCTGCTTCTTTCTTTTCTTTTGTAATTTATTTTTTTATTGAAGTTCATCAAACAAACATTTCCATAAGATGTATTTCAGACATTGTACATATATATCATATAATCACAAAATCTCCACAAAGTATTTATCTGGGGTATACACTTATAGAAAAGAGTGGAAAGAAAAAAACAAGCAAAAGGAAAGAACTATGTACAAGTAGGGAGTGATTTTTTTTTACAACAGATTCATTGATTTGTGAGAATAAAATCAGGCCTATGAGGCATTATGTAGTTAAACCATTTTTCCCAGTATGAATCAAATTTTTCCAGCTTACTATTAACAGATGCTGTTATCTTCTCCATTTTGTAAATGTCCATTGTAATTTCCATCCATGTATTTAAAGTTGGGCTCTCCTGTGATAACCATTTCCTAGTAAGAGTCTTTTTACCAGCCACCAACAGTATATTCATTAAATATTTATCTTTTCAACCATTCTTGAAGTATATATCCAAAATATATGGTCTTCTTTCTAGACAAAAAAAAAATCTCAGTTCCCATCCACCACCGCTCTCATCTGTCTGGTGGAACTGGTCTTTAATCTCAATAATTTCTTCTTCAGCTCTCCCAGTTCCTCCAAACCAAAGGTGTAGACATAGGTCCCAGCTATGCCTGCCTTTTTGTTGGCTATGTGGAACTGTTCATGTTCCGATCCTGCACCGGTATCGCTCCCCAACTCTCTCGACGTTACATCGACAAGTGCATTGGTGCTGCTTCCTGCACCGTGCTGAGCTCATCGACTTCATCCACTTTGCTGCCAACTTCCACCCTCAAATTTACTTGGTCCATTTCCGACACCTCCCTTGCCTTTCTCTCTCTCTCTTTCTGCCTCCATCTCTGGAGACAGTCTATTACTGATATCTTTTATAAACCCACTGATTCTCACAGCTACCTGAACTATACCTCATCCCACTTTGTAACTTGTAAAAATACCATCTCATTTTCTCAGATCTTCCGTCTCCACACATCTGCTCTCAGGATGAGGTTTTTCATTCCAGAACTAATGAGATGTCCGCCTTCTTCAAAGAAAGAGGCTTCACTTCACCACCAATGCTGCCCTCACCCACAATTCTTCCACTTCATGCATGCCTGCCCTCATCCCATCCACCCATCATCACAACAGGGATAGGGTTCCTCTTGTCTTCACCTATTCACCTACCACCCCACTAACCTCTGTGCACAGCACATAATTATTCCGCCGTCTCCAACGGGATCCCACCACCAAGTACATCTTTCTGCTTTCCACAGGATCGCTCCCTACGTGACTACTTTGTCCACTCGTCCCTCCCCGCTGATCTCCCTCCTGGTACTTACCCTTGCAAGCGGGACAAACACCACACCTGCCCCTACACCTCCTCCCTTACTACCATTCAGGGCCCCAAACCATCCTTCCAGGTGAGGTGATACTTCACCTGTGAGTCTGTCAGGGTCATCTATTGTATCCAGTGCTCCCAGTGCGGCCTCCTGAAAATTGGTGAGACCCAACGTAGATTGGAGGACTGCTTCACCAAGTACCGATGCTCCATCCACCAGAAAAAGTAGGATCTTCCTGTAGCCACCCATTTCAATTCAGCTTCCCAGTCCCATTCTGACGGGCCAGTCCTCTACTGCTGTGATGAGGCCACACTCAGGCTGGAGGAGCAACACCTTATATTCCGTCTGGGTAGCCTCCAACCTGATGGCATGAACATTGATCTTTTGAATTTCCAGTAGTGCCCCCACTTTCACCTTCCTGTTTCCCTCTCTCACCCTATCTCCGTATCTGCCCAACACGTCCTGCTGGTGCTCCTCCCCCTTCCCTTTCTGCCAGGGCCTTCTGTTCTCCCCCATCAGATTCCCCCTTCTCCAGCCCTTCATTGTCACCAACCTACTTCACCCCTCCCCCTCTCCTAGTTTCACCTATCACCTGCCACCTTGTACGTCTTCTTCCCCTCCCCAACCTTCTTATTTGGACTTCTCCCCTTCCTTTCCAGTCCCAATGAGGGGCCTTGGCCTGAAATGGCGACTGTTTACTCTTTTCCATAGGTGCTGCCGGGCCTGCTGAGTTCCTCCAGCATTTTCTGTGTGTTGCTTTGGATCTCCAGCATCTGCAGATTTTCACATTTTTGAACAGATATGCTGGGAAATGCACAATGGAGATGAGATAGTTGTTTAGAGAATGCTTTGAGAGGTTGGTAAGGGTCAGAATCAACTCCTGCCTAAGCAAGGACCTGAACCCACTGAAATTTGCTTATTGCTACAATAGATGTTCAGCAAAAGCAATCTCACTAGTTCTCCACTTGGCCTTGGATCACCTGGACAATAGCAATACCTACATCTGGCTGCTGTTTATTGATTACAGCTCTGCATTCAGCAGCACCTTACCCTCATATACAGTGGATTCTGCTTAACTGGGTTGCAGGTTAATAGGGGCAGCCACATATTTGGGACAGCTCTTAAAGAACAAAACCAAATTGAGAAAGTAGCCAGTATTCCCTTCATTTATTTGGGACACAATTGTGGTTTAATTGGGGCAGGAGACTCTTGCTGAATATTTCCTAACTAGCAGGAGTCATGTGCACATCATGTGGCTGTTAGACACTACACTATGCTTAGTGAACAGTTCTTAAATAACATCACTTGCGCGTTTGTGTTCAAAAAAGCAGTGATTTTTGTCACAGTTGGATAGTTGGCAAGAAGTAAACAGTGAGACAATTCAGAACTGTTTGTCTCACTGAGGTTTCACTGAGGCTTGGACATGCCAGAAAATGCCAGAAGTGAAAATGAAACGGTTTCACTACTTCAAAAAGTTAGGAACTATGAAGAGTTTGAAGGTATCAACAATCATCTTAAATGTTGCAATGAAAATGAAGATTTGGAGGGTACAGTTGTAGAAAGAATTCTATGAAGTTAGTCCATTATCTGAACTAAGTCGCTACACTGATTTTGTTCATTTACAGTGAATTAAAAGAACACAGCAGCGTACATGGGATAAATCCCTCCATCAGTATCTATTAGGAACTAGTTCTATAGTACTGTAGTAGTATTATTAGTGTTCTAATTTGTTCTGTATTTCATTTAAATATATAATTTGTTACACAGTTAAATGGTAGTTTGTCTTTTTTACATGTTTTTAAACATTTCCATAAAACTTCAGTTATTTGCAGCAGCCACTTAACTGGGCCAACATGAATTGATCCCGATGTGTCCCAATTAGCCAGAATCTCCTCTCTCTCTCTCTCTCTCTCGCTCCCCCCTCCCCCCTCTCTCCCTCCTGTCTCTCCTCTCTCTCTCAGGATAGTCGGCTGAAGGAGGCATGATTGACAAGAGATGTGGAGAATCTGGTGAAGATGAAGAAAGAAGCATTCTTAAGGTTTAGGAAGCAAGGATCAGACAGGGCTCTAGAGAATATCAGGGTAACTAGAAATGAGAATAATAATGGACAGGAGAGATAAAAGGTGGCATGAAAAGGCCTGGGGAGCTGGATGAAAAAAAACTCCATTCTACACATACTTGATGAACTAAAGGATGGAACTGGGGGATGATTAGAGTGAAGGTAGAACTAATTAGCGATATAAAAGGAAACATGTGCCTGGAGTTGTAGAAGGTAGAAAAGGTTCTTAATGAATACTCCCTTCAGTATTCACCAGTGAGAGGGACCTTGACAAATGAGAGGATAGTGTAAATCAGGTTGATACGTTAGAAGATGTGGATGTTAAGGAAGGTAAGTCTCTGGAGCCAGTTGGGATATACTGCAGGTTACTCCAGGAGGTGAGATGTTTAAAAAAGGGAGTAGGGATAATCCTGGGACTTACAGATCAGTGAAATCTTACATCGGTGGTGGGCAAATTATTGGAAAAGATTCTTAGAAACATGATTTATAGTATGTGTGTTTTGATTAGCAGAGTTTGATTAGGGGTTGTCAGCATGGCTTTATGAGGGGCAGGTCATCGCTGATGAGCGTGAATGATGAAACAAATTGATGAAGGCAGAGCAGTGGCTGGGGTGTACATAGATTCTGGTAAAGTTCCACATGGTTCCTCATTCAGATAATCGGGAAACATAGGATCCAGGGAAACATGGCTGTGTAGATTCGGAATTGAGTGACAGTGTTTCTATCCTTTACTGAGATCTTCGATACAGTCACTATGACAGAATAAAGCACAGGCCATCAGACAGACAGGCATGGCAATCGTGCATCTGAACTGAAAGGTTAGACCTGAAGTCTGATTTTGAAGATAAGATCTTAGCCAAAAATAGTTCTGGCTCCTGACATGAATTCACATTTGTATATTCCATCAATCTGTTGAGTACAGTTCTGGTTGCCTCAGTACAGGAAGGGTGCGTTAGCAATAGAGACTATGTGTAAGAGATGCAGCAGGAAGTTGCTGGAATAGTTACAAGGAGAGATTGAATAGGTTGCATTTATTCTCACTGGAACATGAGGGGCTGATGGGTGACCTCATAGATGTTTATGAAATTATGAGGTTCCGAGTCTGAATCTGTCAGATCTGAATTATTGTTGGAGATCTTAAAATGTTAAAAACTGCCTTTTGTTTATCATTATTTCCCTGTCAAGTACAATCTTATATTTTCTCCACACATTATTTTGTGCCCTGCGTCTGATTGTGCTGTGAAATACATTTGTAATTTACACTTTCTGATTTCAAGATGTACATCGCAGTAAGAATTGATTGAGGAGTCATGCTGTGGCTCCCTTGCTCTCACATATTTACAGATCCTCTGTGGGGGAGGCTGTGCTGATTAAATTGCTGGGAATCCCAGGAAGAGATTGCGGCCAGATTTCAGGGTAACAGACTCTGAGCACCGGTCCTTTGACACTGATTACTGAAATCTGTGCCACAGCCACATTCCACCCACTCTACAAAAGCCTGGAGATCAGAAACGCCCCAGCAGCAGATTACCAGGGAATGCTTGCTAATGGAACATATGTGCTGATTGCCAGGGCTGACAGTAACGTCCTCACAAGTCTGATCAACTAGTGCTTCATTATCACTGACAATGGCACGTCGCTATTCCTCGCAGCCATTTGTTGCTGGGAGCTCTGATCCAGTCACTGTGAGAGAATGAACCACAAGCCGTCAGACAGACAGGCATAGCAGTGATAAATAGATTAGAGCTGAAGACTGATTGTGAAGATAGGACCTTAGCTAAAAATAGGTCTGGCTCCTAACATGAATCCAAATTTACATAGGTGGGGAAACAAGGCAACAGCACAGAGCTGGGGACCAAAGGAGCTACTCTGAAGGTATATACTGTATGTGGTCACATGAAAAAAAATATAAACTCATGACAAGGGTAATACTGACTGTCCTTTTACCATACACCAGTGAAACACCATTACCTATACTGTTACAGCACTGATATCACCAATTCCACCCATTCTGTTACAAGCATTAACACACTTTCACCCATACCATTACAGGCAGTAACACACTTTCATCCATACAGTCACAGGCAGTAACACACTTTCACCCATACCGTTACAGGCAGTAACACACATTCACCCATACCGTTACAGGCAGTAACACACATTCACCCATACCGTTACAGGCAGTAACACACATTCACCCATACCGTTACAGACAGTAACGCACTTTCACCCATACCGTTACAGGCAGTAACACACATTCACCCATACCGTTACAGACAGTAACACTCATTCACCCATACCATTACAGGCAGTAACACACTTTCACCCATACCATTACAGGCAGTAACACATTTTCATCCATACAGTCTACAGGCAGTAACTTACTTTCACCCATACCATTACAAGCATTAACACATTTTCACCTATACTGTTACAGGCATTAACAAACTTTCACCCATACCATTACAGGCAGTAACACACTTTCACCCATACCATCACAAGCAGTAACACACTTTCACCCATACCGTTACAGGCATTAACAAACTTTCACCCATACCGTTACAGGCAGTAACACACTTTCACCCATACAGTCACAGGCAGTAACACACTTTCACCCATACCGTTACAGGCAGTAACACACATTCACCCATACCATTACAGGCAGTAACACATTTTCATCCATACAGTCACAGGCAGTAACACACTTTCACCCATACTGTCACAGGCAGTAACACACTTTCACCCATTCCATCACAGGCAGTAACACACTTTCACCCATACAACCACAAGCAGTAACACACTTTCACCCATACCGTTACAGGCAGTAACACACATTCACCCATACCATTACAGGCAGTAACACATTTTCATCCATACAGTCACAGGCAGTAACACACTTTCACCCATACCATCACAGGCAGTAACACACTTTCACCTATACCGTTACAGGCATTAACAAACTTTCACCTATACCCTTACAGGCAGTAACACACTTTCACCCATACAACCACAAGCAGTAACACACTTTCACCCATACCGTTACAGGCAGTAACACACATTCACCCATACCATTACAGGCAGTAACACATTTTCATCCATACAGTCACAGGCAGTAACACACTTTCACCCATACCATTACAAGCATTAACACATTTTCACCTATACCATTACAGGCATTAACAAACTCTCAACCATACCCTTACAGGCAGTAACACACTTTCACCCATACCGTCACAGGCAGTAACACACTTTCACCCATACCGTTACAGGCAGTAACACACTTTCACCCATACCATTACAGGCAGTAACACACATTCACCCATACCATTACAGGCAGTAACACACTTTCACCCATACCGTCACAGGCAGTAACACACTTTCACCCATTCCATCACAGGCAGTAACACACTTTCACCTATACCGTTACAGGCATTAACAAACTTTCACCTATACCCTTACAGGCAGTAACACACTTTCACCCATACCACCACAAGCAGTAACACACTTTCACCCATACCGTTACAGGCAGTAACACACTTTCATCCATACAGTCACAGGCAGTAACACACTTTCACCCATACCGTTACAGGCAGTAACACACATTCACCCATACCATTACAGGCAATAACACATTTTCATCCATACAGTCACAGGCAGTAACACACTTTCACCCATACCGTTATAAGCATTAACACATTTTCACCTATACCGTTACAGGCATTAACAAACTCTCAACCATACCCTTACAGGCAGTAACACACTTTCACCCATACTGTTACAGGCAGTAACACACATTCACCCATACCATTACAGGCAGTAACACACTTTCACCCATACCATTACAGGCAGTAACACATTTTCATCCATACAGTCACAGGCAGTAACACACTTTCACCCATACCGTTACAAGCATTAACACACTTTCACCCATACCATCACAGGCAGTAACACACTTTCACCCATACCGTCACAGGCAGTAACACACTTTCACCCATACCGTCACAGCTTAGCAGTGAATCCTGCAGCCAAACAGTCAATGCTGACCAAGTTCATCCCCTATACATGAGCCTGACTCAAATCTTTCCTCTCCACTTACTTGACCACATGTCCTTTAGAGACGGATGTTGTTATTGTATCTGCTTGCCTGAACTACTTACACTGGCAGCTTGTTTGATATAGTATCACCATTCTCTGTGAAAATCTTATTCATCAGGTCCCTTCCCCTCTTAATCCTATGCCCTCTAGTTCTTGATTCCCTGCTATAGCAAAAGCATCTATGTGCATTCACCCAAACTATGACCTTCACAATTTCATATCCCGTTCCACGATGAAACCATAGCACTGATATCACTTTTGATTACAATATATGTCTTCCTTTACTTAGACAGTCCTTTGTGACTGAGGATGAAGAGAGTATGAGCTGGGTGATGGGGTGTCCTTGATAATGGACATTGCTTTCCTGTGACAGCACTTCAATAGTGGGGAGGGCTTTACCTGTGGTGGACTGGGCCATATGCAAGGGCATTAGTGTTTCCATACCAAGCTGTGATGCAACCGGTCAATATACTCTTCATCACACATCCATAGAAGTTTCCCTTAAAGTTTTAGATGTCATGCTGAATCTTTACAAACTCCTAAAAAAGTAGGGGCTTTGCTGTGCTTTCTTCATAATAGCACTTACTGGGCCCAATACAGATCCTCTGAAATGATACCACAGAGGAATTTAAAGTTGCTGATCTCTCCATTTCTGATCCCCTGATACGGACTTCCAGTTTCTTCCACCTGAAGTCAATAATCAGCTCCTTGGTCTCGTTGACATTCAGTGAGACCATAAGACACAGGAGCACAATTAGGCAAATTTGCCCATCAAGTCTGTTCCGCCATTTCATCGTGGCCGATCCATTTTTCCTCTCAGCCTCCACTTCCCGCCTCCCACTTCCCCCCCCCCCCCCACCCCGCCAATTTCTTCATGCCCGGACCAATTAAGAATTTACCAACCTCTGCCTTAAATGATACATAAAGGCTTAACCTCCACAGCTGCCCGAGGCAACAAATTCCACAGATTCACCACTCTCCAGCTAAAGAAATTCCTTCTCATCTCCACTCTAAAAGGACACTCCCCCCACCTCTATTCTGTCCTCTAGTCTTAGACACTTCCACCAAAGGAAACATCCTCTCCACATCCACTCTATCAATGCATTTCACCATTTGATAGGTTTCAATGTGGTCACCCCTCCTTCTTCTGAATTCTAGTGAATACAGGCCCATGCCACCAAATGCTCTTCATATAACAAACCATTCAATCATGAAACCATTTTTGTGAACTTCTTTTGAACTATCTCCAGTTTCAGCATATCCTTTCCCAGATAAGGGGCCCTAAACTGCTCAAAATACTCCAAGTGAGGCCTCACCAGTGCTTTATAAAGTCTCAGCCTTACATCCTTGTTTTTATATTCTAGTCCTCTCGAAATAAATACTAATATCACATTTGCCTTCCTCACCATAGACTTAAACTGCAAATTAACCTTTAGGAATCCTGCACAAGGACTCCCAAGTCCTTCTGTGCCTCAGATTTTGTATTTTCTCTCCATTTAGAAAATAGTTAACCCTTTCATTTATTCTACCAAAGTGCCTGACCATACATTTCCCGACACTGTATTCCACCTGCCACTTCTTTGCCCATTTTCTTAATCTGTCTAAGCCCTTCTGTAGCCTCTCTACTTCCTCAAAACTACCTGCCTTCCACCTGTCTTCATATCACCTGCAAACTTTGCAACAAAGCCATCAATACCATCATCTAAATCATTGACATCTAAAGTAAAAAGAATCGGTCCCAACACAGACCCCTGTGGAACACCACTAGTCACCAGCAGCCAACCAGAAAAGGCTCCCTTTATTCCCGCCCTTTGCCTCCTGCTAATCAGCAACCACTTTATCCATGCTAGAATCTTCCCTATAATACTAAGGGCTTGTAGCATGTTAAGCATGTGGTTCCTTGTCAAAGACCTTCTGAAACTCCAAGTACAAACATCAACCAATTGTCTATTCTACTTGTTATTTCTTCAGAGAATGCTAACAGATTTGTCAGACAAGATTTTCCCTTGAAGAAGCCATGCTGACTACGGCCTCTTTTATCATGTACCTCCAAGCACCCCAAAAGCATCCTTAACAATCGACTCCAACACTGATAGACTAACTGGCCTATAACTTCCTTTTGTCTGCCTCTCTACCTTCTTGAAGAGTGAGAGGTTGTTGTTGTGGCACCACTTAAGCAGATTTTTAATCTCGCTCCTATATGCTGATTCATCACCTTTGATTCAGCCAACAACATTGATGTCACCAGCAAACTTAAATTTGGCATTGGAGCTGTGCTTAGTCATCATTATAAAGTGAATTGCTAAGCACAGAGCCTTGTGGTGCATCTTGTGGAGAAGATAATTACGCCAATCCGAACTGACTAGGGTCTGCAAGTGAGGAAACCGAAGATCTAGTTGCACAGGGAGGTATTCAGGCCAAGGTCTTGAAGCTCAGAGACTGAAGTCATTGGAGGTTATGGGAGTTCATGAAGGTTCCTCTTTGTTTTGATGTCAAATCGAGCGTAGAAGACATTGAGCTCAGCTGGGAGCAAAGCCTTGTTGTCACCTAGGTCATTTGGCTTCACTTTGTAGGAGGCAATAGCATTCAAGCCTTTCCACAGCTGTTGAGCATCCTTCAGTGATTCAAGTTTCGTCAGGAATTGCCACTCCATATTATAGAAACCCGAATCTCCTGTATCTATTTGGTTGCCAGACCTGAATGCCAGTGATCTGGCTCTCAGCAGATTGTGAATCTCATGGTTCATCCAAGGCTTCTACTTGGGGAAAACTCTAAATGATTTTGTGGGGTCACATGCATCTACAATTGTTTTTATAAAGTCCATGACAAACATGGTGTATTCATTCGGATCCTCTGATAAATCCTTGAACACAGCCCAGTCCACTGAATCGAAAAGCGTAGCCATTCCTCTGTCTTCCATGACCACGCCTTTGTTGTCCTTATCTCTAGTACCTTGGTCTTTAGCCTCTGTCTATATGCAGGTAGGAGAGGGACAATCAAGTGATCGGATTTCACAAAATGCACTCTTGGCTTGGAACAGTAGGGGTTGCTAATCGTAGTATAGCAGTGGTTAAGTGTTTTGGCAGCCCTGGTACTACAGATTATATTTTGATGATATCTGAGCAGAGATTTCTTCAAACAAGCCCGATTGAAGTCCCCAACTATGATTTGAAAGGTGTTGGGTTGGGCTGTTACCTGTTGGTATTGGCATCATTCAATATCACGAGTGCCTGATAATGTTGTCTTTTTGCAATATGGAAACTGTAGTTAGTATTACCGAGGAAAAATCTCTTGGTAAGCAGAATGATTGGTGCTTAATCATTAGATGTTCCAGGTTTGGGGATCAAGAGTGCAACAAGACCATTGCACCCAAGCGCCACAAAGAATTTATCATGAAACACAGACCCTCACCATTTGCCTTCTCCTATCGGCACTCCGGTCCATCCTGTGTATTGAGAAGTTCTCAGGTCTTACTTATGGCAGGTTTAAAGTGAGCTATGTCTCTGTGGAACACAGAACACAATTGCTCATTTCCCTCTGATACTGCAATCTTGCCTTAGGTCCTCAATCTTGTTCTCCAGCAACTATACGTTTGCTAATAAGATCCTGGGTGGGGGAGCTTTCTTTCGTCTGCGTTTCAGTCTGATTGGAGTCCTCCCCTCCTCCCTCGCCTCTGGGCATGGTGATGCATCTTTGTCTACTTAAAGGTGCCTTGCCCATCTGCTTGAGAGTTAAGACCCACCAAGTCCTTCAGAAGATTATGAAATCGTTGATTCATTAAGATGGTTCAAAAGTATGTTGCTTAAAGGGAAATTGCAGATGGCAGATTACAGTGAGAGTATTCAGAGGAAGTAGTTTTAGGAGTTTTTTAATCCACCCACAACATGTTGCTGTCATTCACCAGTGCCGTCTTGACAAGTCAATGTAGGAATTCATTGCTGGAGACATCAGAAGGGAAGGGGACACTGATTTTGGTTCACTTCCCCTCTCAGTGAATGCAGAAACGGCAAATCTCTAGTTCTTTATGGTGCCTGCATTAGGCAGTCTAGGTCTCAGGGGCGTATAAGTGAGTAGAGATCACTGTTGCCCAACACACCATGTTTTGTATCAGGTCTGAGGTCTCAATATCCTTATAGGCATCCGTTAGTCTCGTGAGACCATGGATTTGCACCTTGGAAGGTTTCCTGGGCGCAGGCCTGGGCAGGTTTGTATGGAAGACTGGCAGTTGCCCATGCTGCAAGCCTTGCCCTCTCCACGCCACCGATGTTGCCCAAGGGAAGGGCACTAGGACTCAAGCAGCTTGGCACTGGTGTTATCGCAGAGCAATGTGTTGTTAAGTGCCTTCCTCAAGGACACAACATGCTGCCTCAGCTGAGGCTTGAACCAGTGACCTTCGGATCACTAGACCTGATGCCTTATCCACTAGGCCATGCGCCAACACTCAATATCCTAATCCTCAGTCAACTCAAGGCTTCTAATATGAGAACACTCTCGCCTATACTTTTACAACATTGACAGTACCTTTAGCCATGATATTACAGAGCTATGGTACCGTACTCTTTACTGAGACAGTACTGACACACCTATATGGTTAGAGAATTGTTAACACCTCCACAGAGGGAGTTACACCTCTAATAACACCATCAACATACATTTACAGAAGTGTTTGCAACTGTAACACTAGAGAGGTAATGAAACTATCACCAATAGTTATGTAGCACACACAAAATGCTGGAAGAACTCAGCAGGTCAGGCAGCATCTATGGAGGAAAGTAAGCAGTTGATGTTTCGAGCCGAGACCCTTCATCAGGGCTGCAAAGGGAGGGTCCAGAAGCGAGAATAAGAAGATGGTGGGAGGGGAGTTGTACAAGCTGGCAGGTGATAGGTGAGACCAGATGAGAGAGGTGGTTAGACAAGGGAGGGAAATATGATTTGAGAAACTGGGAGGTGGTGGTTGGAGAGGTGAGGAAGGAGAAGACAGTGGAGTAAATAAAAGTAGGCAAGAACCAGAGAGGAGTGATGATGGGAAGAGGATAATTAACTCATATCTTTTTCCATCAGAAATATTTGTTCTTGCCCTTCTGCTAGAATTGTTATAAAACATCGGTTAAGCTTCAGAAGGTCTGGACACAGCTGGGATCAGAGAGGCTGTGGAAGGGATTCACTGAACCTGCTCCAGGGATGAGGGGTTTTAGTGCTGGAGAAACCAGGGACATGATATATTGTTTTTAACAGAGCAGAGAGGGATAAGGGAAAGGGTGGTGGCGTGTTGTGATAGAGAGCATCCAAGGGTATTGCTTAGAGTAAGTAACTGTTCCCAGAGCAGGACAGCCATTGACCAGAGGACCTGGAATGAAAGGGAAAGAACTAGTGGGGAGAGGAGAAGATGACTTTATGCAGTGTATTGTGATTTACAAGGAAATGTTTAACAGAGACTTTAAAATGAATCAAATGAACTGTCAGTGGGGAGGAAATAATTGTAGAGCTCTTTTGAAGAACCATTATGGACAGAAAGGGCCAACTGGTTTTCTCTCGTGCTTTATGATAACAGACCCCAGGGGGAGGAAAATGGGAGAGGGGATGTGAGGGGAAGGAATGGAATCGGGAGAGAGAAGGAGAAATCAGTCCTCTCCTGGAAGCCCTGTGCAGGAGCCGAGGTAAACCGACTCATAGGCCACGGTATCTGTGGATCAGAGCCACCGTTCAGCCTATTGGAAGGAGAATGTATCTGGTCCTGTTCGCGTTCGAGTAGTGCGCAGAGCGCGTCCCCGCGGTTCCTCTCTCCACATCAGAATGTCAAAGTCAGAGACACTAAGGTCCGAGACCTGCCCCACATTCATCTCCATCACAGTCGCGTTTCCCTTCCGATTCGCCCACCTCCCCTCTTCCGATTCTTTCTCCGTTTCTCTCCGGCTTCCATCCCTTCCCCTCACGTCTCCTCTCCCAATTTCCTCCACTCTCCGAATTCCTCCTCTTTCTTCTTCCGACTCCCTCTCCCTCCCTGGCATCCAAGCACCGGTACGAGCTCTGATCAACCGAACACTCACAGAGCCCAGGGTAAAGTAGATCAGAGTTACAAAACGATTTGCAGGTGGAAAAAAAATCCTCCTGACCGCAAGGTAACTCTCTGAGCCCATGCTCTCTCGCTGGAATTCCCCATTAGCAGAGAGAAATTCCAGTAAACACCATGGTAAATGAACAGGTTACCAGGAAATGGTGAGGGTCAGAGTGGACATGCCGAATTTCTTGTTGCATTGTGAGCTCAATATCTTTAGCATCTGCAGGTTTTATGGCTACTTGTGGTATGATTAAGACCATAAGACGGTAAGACATAGGAGCAGAATTAGGGTCTGCTCCGCCATTCAATCATGGCTGATCCTTTTTTTCTCTCCTCCTCAACCCCAGTTCCCAGTCTTCCCAGTCTTCTCACCATGATCTTTGATGCCATGTCCAATCAAGAACCTATCAATCTCTGCCTCAAATACACCCAATGACCTCCACAGCTGGATGTGGCAACAAATTCCATAAATTCACCACCCTTTGGCTAAAGAAGGATGGCGTAAAAGTAAAAGAGAGGGCATACAGTAGAGCAAGAACTACCGAGAGGCTAGAGGGTTGGGATGCTTTTAAAAACCAACAGGCAACTAAAAAAACAATAAGGAGAGAAAAGAGAATATGAAAGTAAGCTAGCCAATAATATAAGAGAGTATACCAAAAGTTTATTTTCAGATGCATAAGGAGTAGAAGAGGGGAAAGTGTGCACATTGGCGGCTGGAAACACACTCCAGAGAGATAGGAATGGGGATCAAAGAAATGGCGGGTGAAGTGAATAAGTGTTTTGCAGCAGTCATCAACGTGGAAGGCAGCAGCAAATTTGACAGAGCTAGGGCGTAGAAGTGAGTGTAGACGCTATTACTAAGGTACTTGGGAAGCTGAAATGTCTCAGAGTGAATGAGTCACCTGGACCAGATGTACAACACTCCACGGTTCTGAAACAGGTAACTGAAGAGATCGTTGAGGTATTGGAAGCAATCTTTCAAGAATTACTAGATTTTAGAATGATGCAGCAGGACTGGAAAATCGCAAATGTCACTCCACTCTTTAAGAAAGGAGGGAGGTAAAAGACAGAAAGTTATAGGCCAGTTAGCCTGACTTCAGTGGTTGGTACACTTAATACATGTAAATGTATATGGCAAATAAAATTGATCCTTGGTAAGATGCTGGGTCTCTTTTCAATCAGGTGTGCACAGAAGATTAAAAAGGCAGAACTTTGAGGCAGTGTTTGGGAGCTAGACTGTGGCCAATCACTGAGAGTGATTCCATAGAAAGGGCAAATAGAAATGACACACGTGCAAGTGGAGTGGATCAGTATTTGTGGTAGCTTTGGCTCATCAGGCTTCGGTGAGATCAGAATTGGACAAAGTATCTGGCAAACTTCTCTTTTTGTTCTCAATTCTTCATTCCTCATCTGATAGAGCATAGTAGTGCTGTGAAAATGGCTCCGGGGCAGTGTCTTGTAATGTGTGTGAGATGTGGCAATTCTGTGCGACCTCCATTCTTCCAGATAAACACATCTGCTCCAGGTGCAGCTCCTCACAGAACATATTAAGGAACTGGGGCTGCAGCTGATGACCTTTGGCTCATATGGGAGAATGAGGAGGTGATAGATGGGCGCTACAGGGAGGAAATTACCCCTAGGTTGCAGAAGACAGGTAACTGGTGACTGTCAGGAGAAGGAAGGGAATTGCACAGCCGGTGCAGGGTTCCCCTGTGGCCGTTTGCCTCAGTACTAAGTATACAACTTTAGATACCGTTGAGAGAGATGACCTACCGGGGTGAGCCGCAGTGACCAGGTCTCTGGCACTGAGTCTGGTGCTGTGGCTCAGAAGAGCAGGGAGGTGAAGAGGATGCAGGAGATTCGATAGTCAGAGCAATAGAGATGAGGTTCTGTGGGTATGATAGAGATATCCAGATGGTATGTTGCCTCCCAGGTGTCAAGGTCAGGAATGTCTTGAATTGGGTCCATGGTATACTCAAAGGGTGAGGGTGAGCAGTCAGAAGTCGTGGTACATATCTCTGGCGACATAGTAATCTCTGGCTTGCAGCCCATGCCATGCCCCAGTGAAAGGCAGAATAGGATGATTTGGCTGGTGAACGTATGACTGAGGAATTGGTACAGGGGGCAGGGGTTCAGATTCATGGATCATCGGGATCACTTCTGGGAAGGTACGACCTATACAAAAGGGATGAGTTGGCCCCGACCCAAGGGGGACCAATATCCTTGTGGACATGTTTGCTGGACTTGTTCGGGAAGGCTTAAACTAATTTGGCAGGGTGATGGAAAGGGCAGTCATAGTGCTGAGGATGAGATTGCTGGTTTACAAACTGAGGCAGTGTGTAGTGAGACTTGGTAGCAAGGAGAGGCTGTTGATGGGACATAATTGCAGTCAACAGGATGAGTTTCAATGTAAAAGATGGAGAAAATGGAAAAGGGTGAATACAGGACTGAAGGTATACAGAATAAGGTAGATGAACTTGTAGCACAGTTACAGATTGGCAGGTTTGACATTGTGGGCATCACTGAATCGTGGTGGAAAGAAGATTATAGCTGGGAGCTTAATGTCCGAGGATTCACATTGTATCAAAAGGACAGGCAGGTAGGCGGGATTGGGGGGGATGGTGGCTCTGTTGGTTAAAAAAAAAAAAATAAAATCATTAGAAAAAGGTGGCATAGGATCAGGAGATGTTGAATCTTTGTGGGTAAAGCTAAGAAACTGCAAGGGTAAGAAAACCCTGATGTGAATTATATACAGACCCTCAAACATTAGTAAGGATGTGGTCTACAAATTATAACAGGAGATAGAAAATGCATGCCAAAAGGGTAGTGTTACAATCATCATGAGGGATTTCAATATGGGAAAACCAAGTTAGTGCTGAATCCCAAGAAGGGCAATTTCTAGAATGCCTATGAGATGGCTTTTTAGAGCAGCTCATGGTTGAGTACACCAAGGGATTGGCTATTCTGGATTGAATGTTATGCATTGAACTGGAATTGATTAGAGAGCAAAGAAGCACAAAGGGGACAGTGACCATAATATGTGCCCTGCAATATGAGAAGGAGAAGCTGAAGTCAGATGTATCAGTATTACAGTGGAGTAAAGGGAATGAGAGAGCAGCTGGCCAGAATCAATTGGAAAAGAACACTGGCAGTGATGACAGCAGGGCAGCAATGGCTGGAATTTATGGAAGCAATTCGGAAGGTGCAGGATAGATACAGTACTACATCCCAAAGAAGAAGAAGAAGTATTCTAAAGGCAAGATGAAACACCATGGCAAATAAGAGAAGTCAAAGCCAACAAAAAGCCAAAGAGAGAGGATATAATAGAGTAAAAATTACAGTAGATTCCGGATTTTAAGCCGCTACTTTTTTCCCACATTTTGAACAGCTTTGAACTTTGCGGCCAATAATCCGAAGCGGCTAATGCATGATTTTTTTCATGCCGCCTCGTAAACATTTTGCCTCATAACAGTAGACCAATAAAATTGATGAGTAGTTCACAGAGGTCCAATGAAATTGTACGATAAATCAAGCGCACTTTCACAATTAAATTATTGTAAATCAGTCATTTGTACTCACCCTCATCAACATGGAAAACACTCGAAGCATTGTGCTGCCTACTTAGTTTAAACTATATTTGTTTTCTGTACTACATCGCGGGATGCTATGACGTCACACCCGGTTTCGCGGTGTCTTGTGGGAAAATGCCGGTTTGCGATGAAACGGGACGGAGGGAGGGAGCGCATTACGCGAGCGGCTTTGGATCTGAGCAAACTCTGCTTTTAAGTTAAAGGTATCAATAACTTTTCCTGGTAGGCTGCAATATATATATTTTTTTACCAGTCGTTAGGAGATATTGGAATGTTGTTCAGTAAAGAAGTATACGCAACGTATATTTAAAAGTAGCCGCGTACGGGCACGGTTCGAAAAAAAGCATTTGCAATATGTATTTGTTTTTGTTACCATATGGATTTAATTAAAAGTTAAAAAAATCCTCACGTGTAATATCTTTCTGTGTAAATATCTCATATTACAACGTGGGACACCTGCGGCCGAAAATCCGGTGCGGCCTAAAATCCGGTGCGGCCTTTAGAATTAAAAAATTGATTTTATTTCTAAAATTAGAGCCAGCGGCTTTTAATCAGGTGTGCTCTGTAGTCCGGAATCTACGGTAGTGTGAAGTTAGAGGATTGGGAAGCTTTTAAAAACTAACAGAAAGCAATTAAAAAGTGATGAAGAAGGAAAAGATGGAATACAAAGGTAAGCTAGCCAATAATATTAAAATGGATACTAAAAATTTCTTCAGATACATAAAGCGTAAAAGAGAGTCGAGAGTGGACATTGTACTGTTGGAGAGACAGTACAGAAGGACAAGGAAATGGCAGATGAACTGAATTTGTATTTTGCATCAGGCTTCACTGCAGAAGGCATTAGCAGTATGGTGGAAGTTTGGGAGTGTCAGGAGAAGGTTCTTGGGAAACTGAAAGGTCTCAAGGTAGATAAGTCATCTGGACCAGATGTTGTACCCCCAAGTTCTGAAAGAGGTGGTTGAAGAGATTGTGGAGGCATTAGTATTGATCTTTCAAGAATCATTCTGGAATGGTTCCAGAAGATTGAAAAATTGCAAATGTCACTTGACCCTTCAGGAAGGGAGAGAGGTAGAAGAGAGGAAACTATAGGCCAGTTAGTCTGACCTCAGTGGTTGGGAAGATGTTGGAGTCGTTTGGGAAGGATGTGGTTTTGGGGCACTTGAAGACACATGATAATATAGGACATACAGTACACAGCATCTTTTCCTCAAAGGTAAATCTTGCGTGACAAATCTATTGGAATTCTTTGAAGAAGTTTCAATCTGTCACGGTCCCTTCTGGCAACTGGCTATGTACCTCAGGAATTGGACCTCAATCACCTCGTTTAGTTCTAATCATTCCCAGGTTCCACTAACTACAGACACCTGCTTTCCATCAGCAAATGCAGTATAAAGACCCTGTGAGCACAACAAGGAGCTGCCATTTGTTGGTTGACTTTGGTGTCAGTAACCTTGTTTCATGTTTCTTAGGGCTACCAGTTCTAGATCAAGCATTGCTCCTGGATACCAGCTCCATGCTTGCTATGTAAATAATGCCTCCTGACTCTGCCTCCATGCCTGTGTTCTGCACTTGGGTTTGTTCCACTGCCAAGTCCTTGTAACACAATCAGGATAGACAAAGGGGAGTTGGTAGATGTTGTGTACTTAAATTCAGAAGGCCTTTGACAAGGTGCCAGACATGGTGTTACTTAAGTTATGAGCCAATGGTATTATAGGAAAGGTACTAGCATGGATAAAGCAATAGTTGATTGGCAGGAGGCAAAGAGTGGGAATAAAGGGAGCCTTTTCTGGTTAGCTGCCATTGACTAGTGGTGTTGGATAGGGGTCTTTGTTGGGACCTATTCTTTTTGTGTTATATGTCAATGACTTGGCTGATGGAATTGATGGCTTTGTGGCAACATTTGTGGATGATACAAAGATAGGTAGAGGGGCAGTGAGGTTTGAGGAAGTAAAGCAGCTATGGAAGGACTTGGTTAGATTAGGAAAATAGGCAATGAGGTGGCAGATGGAATATAGTGTCAGGAAGTGTATGTTCATGCACTTTGATGGAAGAAATGAAAGGGTTGACTGCTGTATAAATGGAGAGAAAATGCAACAGCAGAGGAGAAAGGGATCTTGGCAGTCCTTGTGTAGGGTTCCTAAAGGTTAATTTGCAGGTTGAGTTTCTGGTGAGAAAGGCAAATGTGATGTTGGTATTCATTTCAAGAGGACTAGAATATAGAAGTAATGATGTCATTTTAGGAAGTGTAGGGCCCCACTTGGAGAATTTTGAGCAGCTTTTTGGCTCCGTATCCAAAAAAGGATGAGCTGACATTGGAGAGGGTTCAAAGGATGTTCACAAAAATGATTCTGGGATTGAAAGGCTTGTCATATGAAGAGTATTTGATGGCTGTGGGCTTGTATTCACTGGAAATTCAGAACTAGGGGTGACCTAATTGAAAACTATTGAATATTGATAGGCCTTGAAGGAGTGGATCTGGAGGGAGTGTTTACTATGGTGGGGTGGAGGGGGGGGGTCTAAGACCAGAGGATATAGCCTCAGAATAGAGGGGCATCCATTAAAATGGAGATGAGTAGGAATTTCTTTTGCCAGAGAGTAGAGAATCTGGAATTGTTTTGCCACACGTGGCTGTGGAGGCCAAGACTTTGGGTATTTTTAAGGCAGAGGTTGACAGATTCTTGATTAGTCAGGGCATGAAGGGATATGGGGAAAAGGCAAGGGCTGAGAGGGAAAATGGATCAGCCATGATGAATTGGCAGAGCAGATTTGAAGGGGCCAAATGGCCTAATTCTGCTGCTATATTTTAAGGTCTTAGTTTTATTATTAAGGATGAGGCTTTGAGGCACATGATAAAATAGACCAAAGTCACCAGTTTCCTTGAAGGAAAATCTTGCCTAACAAATCTGTTGGAATTCCTTGAGGAAACAATAGGCAGGAGAGACAAAGGAGAATCAATGGATGTTGGTTACTTAGAATTTCAAAAGGCTTTTGACAATGCTACTCAACTAGATATGGGCCCCATTGTATTAAAGGAAAGATGCTAGTCTGGATAGAAGGTTGGCTGACTGGGAATAAAGAAAACATTTTCTGGTTGTCTGTTGGTGATTAATGGTGTTCCACAGGGGTCTGTGAGTTCGATTTTAGTTTCACTTTTAAATTTCCACAGTATATGTAATGATTTGGATGATGGAATTGATGGCTTTGCGGCCAAGCTTGTGAATGGTGCAAAGATAGATTGAGCAGTAAGTCTGCAGAAGGATTTGGACAGATTAGGAGAATAGGCAAAGAAGTTGCAGATCCCTTAGGAAAGGGTATGATCATGCACTTTAGTAGAAGGAATAAAGCCATAGAAGATTTTCTAAACAGAGAGCAAATTCAGAAATCGGAGGTGCAAAGGGACTTGGGTATCCTAGTGCAGGATTCCTTAAAGGTTACCTTGCAGGATGAGTCAGACCACATTTGGAGAGTGTGTAGTTTTGGGCTCTGCGTTTAAGGAATGATGTACTGGCATTTAAGAAGAGTAGTGGAAATTTATAAGAACCATCCCAAGAACAAAGGTAGAACAGAGGATGGTGAACCTGTGGAACTCATTGCCACAAACATCTGTAGCAATGAATTCCACAGATTCGAGTATGTTTAAAACAGAGATTGATAGGTTCTTGATTAGTAAGGTGAGGTCAAAGTTTATGGGGAGAAGGCAGAAATGGGTTGAGAAGGAAAATAAATCAGTCATGATCGAATTGCGGAGCAAACTCAGTGGCTGAATAGTCTAATTCTGCATCTTTGTCCTATGGTTTTACGTTTAGCATCTCACCAGAAGGATGAGCTTTGTTCTGCACTGGCAACGCTGGTTCAGATTAGGGACATGACTTTCATAGTGCAGGGCTTGAATGACTATGGTGTGGTCTAGAGGTATGTGGGCTACCTCCTGCCTGCTGGGGATGTTCCATTCTTCCATGCTTCTCAAGACTGTCCAGTGGTTCTCAGTCTTCCTTCCTGCTCACTTCATCATTAATGAAGAAGCAACCTGCTGAGTTCCTCTAATTTGTTTTTGCTTCTCTCTGGACATTGGCCATCAATTGCTGATCATTTTAAACAGCTCAATTAGAGTACAATTTTAACATCCAGTAGGGTACACTTTCAATAAACTTTTTAACAATGTGTTTAAATTGAAGTAAGAAACAGGTGCTGAAATGATATGAAAGGTGTTGCAGCTTCAGGCTGCTGTGAAACGGAACTTTAACAATGATCTACCGAATGGTGTCTGGACATCTACAGGCTGCCAATAAACAAACTAACAGTGCCTGCCTCCACAAGCAGGGAATGATCCAGACTCCAACTTTCCCCTGGGTTATCATGCTTTTATTAAAAGTTTCAAAGAAACTGAGGATGGTGAAGAAAACAAACTCTTGGCTTTGGTCATTAATTTTAAAATGAAATAATCATATTCCACGCTGAGCGGGCTTTTAACTAAACTGCCTTTGGCGAAGCCCACAAGCTCGCTGAAGGCTGTCTAAGAGCGGTGCATTGTGGCAATTAGATTTACCAGCAATCCAGAAGCAGGAGCCATGCAGATGGGAGGAAAGATGAGAGAGGAGACACCCATGGTAGGCTTCACATCAGTAATATTTCCAGGGCCCGGAGTCTCTGAGTGGCATGTGCTAGGAACGTTGATTAAAAATGTTTGCATTTATTTAGATTTCTTTACTTTTCCCAAAGTGATTCAGAGTCACTGGTGTAATTGGAGCAAAGGAGAAAGCAACCAGGAATGTCCAGTGCCACAGCTACCATGATCACTTCTTTAACGACGTAGGTCACATTTGTAAAAATTCATTTACGGGATGTGGGTGTCGCCAGCTAAGCCGTCATTTATTGCCCATCCCTAGTGGTGATGAGCTGCCTTCTTGAACTTCTGTAGTACTGAGATACCTTGAAAACTTGCCTTGCATGTTGTCCACGTAGACCATTTCATTACAATAGTGCATTGTGGTAGTTCAGTGTGAAACAATAACAGAACGCAGAATGAAGTGTTACAATTACAGAGAAAATGTAGTGCAGATAGACAATAAGGTGCAAGAACATAATGAGGTAGATAATGAGGTCAGAATGCATCTTGTCATACTAAGCGACCATTCAATAATCTTACGACAGTGTAATCATGTAACAGTGAGAAGCGTAAGATGCATAGGATCCATGGTGAATTGGTCATTTGGATTCAGGACTGGCTTGCCCATGGAAGACAAACGGTAGTGGTCGAAAGGACTTATTCTAGCTGGAGGTCTGTCATTAGAGGTATTCTGCAGGCATCTGTACTGGGATCTCTGCCGTCTGTGAGTATATACATAAATTACCTAGATGAAAATGTAGATGGGTGAGTTCATAAGGTTATGGATGATATGAAGATCGGTGGTGCTGTGGATAGTGTAGAATACTGGCAATGAATACCACAGGATATAGATCACTGGCAGGTATGGGTGGAGAAATAGCAGCCACAGTCTAGTCCAGCCAGAAGTGAAGAGTTGCATGTTGGTTGGTCAAATGTAAAGAGACATTGTTAAGGGCAAGACCATAATGCTGAGCAGAGGGACCTTGTAGTCTAAGTTCGTTGCTCCCTGAAAGTGGCTGCACAGGTAGATAGGGTGGTTAAGAATCATATGACAAAGTTGCCTTTATTAGTTGAGGCATAGAGTTCAAAAGTCAGGAGGTTATGTTGTAGCTTTATAAAACTCTACTTAGGCTACATCTGGAGTATTGCGCACTGTATTGCATACAGGTCTGGCTGCCCCACTATAGGAAGGATGTCAAGGCTTTGGAGAGGGTGCAGAAGAGGTTTATCAGGACGTTGCCTGGATTAGAGGGCACGTGCTATAACGAAAATGAAAACAGCCTGGACAAGCTTGGGTTGTTTTCTCTGGAGTGCTGGAGGCTGAGGGGAGATCTGATAGAGGTTTATATGATTATGAGCAGCAGAGATAGAAAAGACAGACAATATCTTTTCTCAAGGGTTGAAATGCCTAATACCAGAGGCATGCATTTAAGGTGAGTGGGGTTAATTTGAAGGGTGATGTGAGAGGCAAGTGTTTTACACAGTGTGGTGAATGTCTGGGGTGGTGGCAGAGGCAGATGCATTAGAGACTTTTAAGAGCGCACACTATCTTTTTTCTTACAAGTGGAAGGGAACCAAAAACTCGAAGTTGTGGCTTTAAGGTGAAAGGGGTAAGGTGTAAATAGGATCTGAGGAACAACTTCTTCATGCAGAGGATCACATGTAGAGAGAATGAGCTGCTGGAGAAAGTAGTCGAGTGGGTATAATAACAACACTTAAGAAATATTGTCAATGGGAGAGGGTAGTGAAGGTAGCCCAGGAGGTGCTGGGCTATTATTCAGATGCACCCTATCTAAATGCATCACAACTTGATATGACAACTGTTCTGCCTGAGACAACAAAAATATGCAAAGAGTTGTAGAAATTGCTCAACACATCACAGAAACCAGCCTTCCCTCCGACTCTGTCTGCACTTCTCAGCGGCTGAGTAAAGCAGCCAACATGATCAAAGGCCCTAGCCAACTCGGACATTTTCTCTTCTCCTTCCCCCATCAGGCAGGAGATACAAAACCTGAAAGCATGTACCACCAAGCTCAAGGACAGATTCTACCCTGTCGTTATGAGACTATGATGACAAAGTAGACTCTTGGTCTCACAATGTACCTCATTATGACCTTGCACCTTGTTGTCTATCTACACTGCACTTCCTCTGTAGCTGTTACACCTTATTCTGCATCTGTTATTTTTTTACCTCGTACTATCTCAATGAGCTGTGTAATGAATTGATCTGTATGAACCATATGCAAGACAAGCATCTCATTGTACCTCGGTACATGTGACAGTAGTAAATCCCAATTATTGTTAAAAGTGGGAGGAGAGGCAGCTTACTGAGGGATTTTTTTCAAAGTTGTGAGGAGCAAAGCTGGGAGAGATTAGGGAAAAGGGCACTGGAATTGTGATGCTGATTTATGGAATGTATGGGGTTGGGGCAACCTTGGGAGAGCCAGCAGTCCCTTCTACACATCGCAATAATGGGTCAATTCTCGGACCAGATCTCACAGATCATGGAAATAGCCAGAACAAAACCACTTATCCTTATCCATGTTTTCAAATAAATATTTCAAGACAAGTTACTGTGCCCACAGTTTCAGAGGGCAGTGTTCTGGGATAAACCATTCAGGATTTAGATGAAAAGAAATGTGTTTATTCATAGAGTCATCCAGAGCTGAAGTATGTAGTTCTACAGCCCATCAGGCCCATGGTGAGCATCATTCACACGAACTCTCCGCACATTTTCATCAGCTCCCCCAAGATTCAACACCCACTTTCACACTAGAGACAAGTTATAGTGGTCAATGAATCTAACACCATGCATGGTTGAGGGTTGTGGGAGGGGGAAATTCACATGGTCACAGAAAGGATGTTTAAACTCAGCATATCCTGTGGTCAGGATTGAACCTGAGTTCCTGGAGCTGTCAGTCAGCAGCCCTACCAGCTGTGCTACTGCACCATCCCAAAAGGCTGTACTTCTTTGAAATTTTGCACCCAGATGACTGTGATGGGATACTTGGACACGTCCATAGATAGAGGTTTAGAGGGATGTAGTCCAACTGCAAGCATATAGATGTAGCCTAAGTGGGAATGTTGGTCAGTGTGAAACAATTACCTGTTTCTGTGCAGTTGACAGGTTGTCGATCAATGAGGAAATCATAAAGAAGCAGACTTGAGTCACAGGATAAACGTTAATCCTATCGACCAATGGAGCAGATATGAAGGACTAAATGTTCCCTTCTGTTCCTAGTTTGTATGCTTACATTTATTGTTAGGGCACAAAAACACTAGTAATGATGAGTTCCTGTTGGTGTAGGTAATGGGCAAACTCGTGATAGAGATCACTTCAGTTCTCAGCGGTATCAGAGCATCATGGGCTAAAAGTCTGACTTCATGGGCTTCTGAACTGATCAATAAGTTAGATGTATTTAAACCTTGTACTCTCCAGTGGCCGCCTAACTCTGTGGAGCCCAGTATGTGAAGTTTGCATCTCGCTTGTGCTACCCATCCCTTATTAGGAAGGATTTACCAAGATATTAATCTAACCTTCTCATTCAAAGCATTCATCTCTCCTAGACTCTTTAAAACCCTGCATGTACTGATCAGTACCAATGCTAATTCTTTAACATTTTATTCTGTGAGTAATTCACAATGAGAATAGAATTTTTCTCTGTTCAAGGAGAAACCATGGATGTAATGGCCTTCACACAAGCTCCAGTGTGTGGGATGCCTCAGTTCTGGAATGATTGGCCTCCAGCACAATATTCCATACATGGCATTTATAAGTGCTTTGGAGAATTGAGGTTATGCAATGTACCATATTCAGAAAAAAAAGCTAAACTGCAATAGTCTGTTTTCATTTTCTAAACTGGACAACAAGTTGCTTAAAGTTTTTGAAAATATACCAGTCTCCTACCCTTTTAGTCCTCCATCAATGCAAAGGTGGAGGATTTGGTCAGTGCAGTCAGTGCATAATTTGTCCTTCATATCTGAGATGAGGTCATGTTGAGCAAGCCTCAAGAACTCTTCGCTGGTTGTGAACATGATGGAGTCATCTGAGGACCATGTTCTTACTTTCTGTTTTCTGTGTAATAGAATTGGAGTTGAAAATCCCCATAATGTAGGAAAAGTATAATTGCAACTTTGCTCAATTCGTTCATATGCTCCTCAGGAAGAAGGGTGATGGACTAGCAACGTCGAGAGTTTTCTTTATTCGTGCTGGGCTGGAGATGTCTGAGTAATGAACCTTTCCTTACATGGGACCAGGTTAGCCTTTGAGAGCTTGCTTTCTATTGAAAGCGATGCAGCTGGCTACATCTGTCTCTTCCAGGGACACAATAATGAACTAAACAAGATACTTTACTAATTAAGTGTGACTTGATAGCTTGATCAGCCAACAATTTTTCCTCCTTACAAGAGAGATAATTGATCTCCGTAGCAGCTACAAAGTGACTTTGGTTCTATTTTAATGAGCGACTGGGCAGAATCCTCTCTCATCTCCAAGAGTTTCTCTAGCCTTTGAGATAATCAGTCTTGCTGGCTCATTAAGCCCTGACATTTGGTTGGATGAAGTCTTATGCTCTCATAGGGGGAAAAGCATTTTAATTGAATGTGGCATGAAGAATATATCTCAAAGCCTGGAATGAACTGTTGGGCACTGCAGTAGACTTGGTAGGGATCCAGACACTGCTTTGGAAGATGGCCTGATGCTGCATTGAGCCCAGTACGGGACTTGTCTTGCTCCAGTTCAGCAGACAGGGGCTGATCTGCCCCTTCACTCTGCCAACTCTCTTGGTTCTAACCCACCCACCCCGCTCCCCACCAACATTCTTAGCGAACGTAGAATAATACAACACCAGACAGGCCAATTTATACTCCCCTTGTGTGTCATCCATATCCATCTATACCTTTTATATTCAAGTATCTATCTAAAAGCCACTTCAACTCCACCAAACTGCCTGCTTCCACTACAAAAGATACAGAATGCCGAGGAACACAGCAGGTCAAGCAGCATCTATCAAGGGGAATAAACAATTGTCATTTCAGGCCAAAACCCTTCATCTGGACCTCAGCCCAAAACATCGATTGATATTCCTCTCCATAGATGGTCCCTGACCTGAGTTCCTTAAGCATTTTGTTTGTGTTGGTCTAGATTTTCAGCGTCTGCAAAATCTCTTGTGTTTACAATTTGCTGCTTCCACTGTTCTGCCTGGCAATCTATTCCAGGCATCTACCATCTCTGCATTAAAAAAAACTTGCTCTCATATTGCCTTTAAACTTTCCCCCTCTGACCTTAACAGCATGTCCCTGGGAAAAGAATTTCGACTGTGTATCTTTCCTAAGCTCATAATTGTAAAAAACTGTGTCAGGACCCTCCTCAACTCCTGATATTCTAGAGAGAACACCCAACTCTTCTTGTGCACAAAGTTAGTGAAGATGCTCAGGACTGACAGACATTTCAACTGCGGGGGAGTTGAGATGGGTGAGGGAGAGGGAGAAGGTGGACACGTAGTCAAGACTGGAGAAGCCCTGATCATAGCTAACTAGAGCAGGTTGGGGGAGTCAAGTGGCTTCTCCTGTGGGATGCCCAGCCACCGCTCCTGTTTGTCCGTGTAGTGCAGAGGCCATACTATTCTAGCCAGTTCTCTTTTCTCCTTCAAACTGGGACGAAATAAGTCAATGCTCTGCTAAAGAGTAGAGAACAGGCTGACATGAGCACGTTGCACATCTGGTAAACAGCAGCACTAGTTAATGCACCCAGTGTTTTGTCAGGGACCTGCATTCTCTGAACAGTTAGGTCACTCAGTCAGGTCAGAGAGTCAGAGTTACAGAGTCACAGAGAATCGAAACTCATACATTCTGACCAAGATCCTAAGCTAGTCCCATCTGCTTGTATCTGGCCTGTATCCATCTAAACCTTTCCTATTGTGTTCAAGTACCTTTTAAATGCTATTAATATACCTGCCCCAACTACTTCCTCTGCCTGCTCATTCTATATACTGACATCCCTGCGGGTGAAAAAATTGCCCCTCATGTTCTGATTAAATCTTTCCCCTCTCACCTGGGCCCTCTAGTTTGTGGCTGTCCAGAGGCCCTTTGACTAGAAGAGTTCTGAAGGTAACAGGAGGCTCCCAGTGTTGGGGTCTGCCCTGAGAGCCTCTTCCAACCTGTTGGCGAGATCTAGGAGAAGGCTATTCAGCTCTCAGGCTTGTTCACTTCACCAGGTGCCCAGACGTAAACCCCTACTACGCACTTGCACAAAAAGTTAAGAGCAATGTCAGTAATCGCCAGCAATGTCCAGGGCCACTCCTCCCACCAGGTAACTCCGATTAACCCTCTGCCTGTTGGGGAGGGAGCTTCAGATATCTGCTACCCTCTGGGTGAGGTGCTGCCTCAGGACCATAGGCTCCCAGTCCTCCTTCACCTCAGGAAGATCACAGGTCTACCCTGTACTCATGTACTCAAGTCAGAAATCTACCCTGTACGCTCTACTCTTGTCCGATCTACACTGCAGGGGGGAATCCTCTCTCCACGCACCCTCTCCATTCTCTTCATCTCTAGAATTGTTTCCTTCCTCACGTCCTTTCTGGACACCACCTGCAGGGTGTCACTTGCCCACACGGCAGTGACTGAGCTGCTGGCAAAGTGAGCGTGAGATGCACCAGGAACACGACAGGGCACAGGGCTCTGGATCCAGTGTGTCCATTCACATGAGGTCTCCCAACTCCTCCTCACCTCTGTACCTGCCTATTCCACCTGAGGTACCTCACTCAGGGAACCGAGCATCACCAAGGGTCACAGGTGCAAAATGTTGACCTTTGCTCATGTCACAGATGCTGCCAGCATTTTCTGTTACCTTCTTGTCCCCTCCCTCCCCTGCCTATCACATCCCTCTGGTGCCCCTCCTCCTTTCCTCTTCCCATGGTCCTCTCACCTCTCCAGATTTCACCTTCTTCAAACATTTGCCTTTTCCACCTGTCACCTCCCAGCTTCTCACTTCATCTACCCCACGCCCACCCACCTACCTGCACCTCACCTTGTTTCACGGGTCAGCTTGTATTCTTTCCCGTCGATCTCTGCCCCCCCCCCCCCAACCCACCCACCCTCTTGTTCTGGCTTCTTCCCCCTTCCTTTCTGATGAAGGGTATTAAATTGACTCTTTATTCCTCTGCATAGACGCTGCCTGATTTGTCGGGTTCCTTCAGTATTCTGTGTGTGTTGCACAGCATTTTTCTGTTCAGCAGCACTAGCAACACACACAAGCACTGGACCAACTCAGCAAGTCAGGGAACATTTGTGGAAGAAGATGGAGACAGTCAATGTGTTGGGCACCTGGGCTGGAAAGATAAAGGGGAGATGGCCAATATAAAAAGGTGTAGGGAGGGGTTGAAATGAGCCGGCAGGCAACAGGTTGATCAGGTTGAGGGGTGGGAAAGTGGAAATCTCATGATGCACTTGGATGGCTTCATCCTATCTCTTTCCCCTCCCTCATCCTCTCCATCTCCCCATCACCCACACACCCTTCACACTGGTTCCAATCCCCATGTCCCTCCCTTTATTCCATTCCCCACTTCCCTCCCTTATTCCATCACCTCCTTCCCTTTATTCCATTCCCTACTCCCTCCCTTTATTCCATTCCCTACCTCCCTCCCTTTATTCCATTCTCTACCTCTATTCCATTCCCTACTCCCTCCCTTTATTCCAATCTCCACCTCCCTCCCTCTGTTGGTAAAAAATGAAATCAAATCATTAGAAAGAGGTGACATAGGGTCAGAATCATAGGTTGAATCATCGTGGATAGACCTAAGGAAATGCTTGGTAAAAAGACCCTGATGGGAGTTATATACAGACCCCCAAACAGTCACCCTGAAATTTGCAATGGAGAAGCTAAAGTCAGATGTATCGGTATTACAGTGGAGTAAAGGGAATTACAGAGGGTTGAGAGAGGAGTTGGCCAGAATTGATCGGAAAAGAACATTGGCAGGGATCATGGCAGAGCAACAATGGCTGGAATTTCTGAAAGCAATTCGGAAGAAACAAGATACATACATCGTAAAGAGGAAGGAATAGTCTAAAGGAAAGATTACACAATAGTTGCTAACATGAGACGTGAAAGCCAACATAAAAGCCAAAGAGAGGGCATATAGTATTAAAAATGTTATTGGGAAGTTAGAGGATTGGAAAGCTTTTAAATACCAACAGAAGGCAACTAAAAAGTCATTAAGAAGGTAAAGATGGAATACAAAAGTAAGCTAGCCAATAATATTAAAGAGGATACCAAAAGTGTAAAAGAGAGGCGAGAGTGAACATCGGACTACTGGAAAACAATGCTGGAGAGGTGGTAATGGGGACAAGGAATTGGCCGATGAACCGAATAAGTATTTTCATCAGTCTTTATTGTGGAAGACACTAGAGTATGGTGGAAGTTCCAGTGTCAGAGGTCATGGTGTGTGAGTTTACCATTACTGGGATGAAGTTTCTTGGCAAACTGAAAGATCTGAAGGTAGATAAATCACCTGAACTAGATAATGTACACCCAAGTTTCTGAAGTAGTGGCTGAGGAGATTGTGGAGGCATCAGTAATGATATTTCAAGAATCACTAGATTCTGGAATGGTTTCGGAAGACTGGAAAATTACAAATGTCACTCCACCCTTCAAGAAGGGAGAGAGGCAGAAGAAAGGAAACTATTGGCCAGTTAGTCTGACCTCAGTAGTTGGGAAGATGTTGGAGTTGATTGTTAACGATGTGGTTTCTGGTACTTGGAGGCATTTGATAAAATGCCATAGGCCATAGTCAGCATGGTTTCCTCAAGGGAAAATCTTACCTGAATAAAAAGCTGTCAGAATTCTTTGAAGAAATAACAAGCAAGATAGACAAAGGAGAATCGATTGATGTTGTGGAGTTGGATTTTCAGAAGGCCTTTGACAAGGTGCCACACATGAGGCTGCCTAACAAGTTAAGAGCCCATGGTATTACAGGAAAGATTCTATCATGGATAAAGCAGTGGCTGATTGGCAGGAGGCAAAGAGTGGGAATAAAGGGAATCTTTTCTGGTTGGTTGCCAGTAACTAGTGCTGTTCCACAGGGGCCTGTGTTATATGTCATGATTTGGATGATGGAATTGATGGCTTTGTTGCAAAGTTTGCTGACGATATGAAGGTAGGTGGAAGGGCAGGTAGTGTTGAGGAAGTAGAGAGGCTACAGAAGAACTTAGACAGATTAGGAGAATAGACAAAGAAGTGGCAGATGGAATCTGTGCCAGGAAGTATATGATCATGCAGTTTGGTAGACGGAATGAAAGAGTTGACTGTTTTCTAAATAGAGAGAAAATACAAAAATCTGAGGTACAAAATGTCTTGGGAGTCCTTGTGCAGGATTCCCTAAAGGTTCATTTTCAGGTTGAGTCTCTGGTGAGGAAGGCAAATGTGATGTTAGTATTTATTTCAAGAGGACTAGAATATAAAAGCAAGGATATGATGTTGAGACTTTATAAAACACTGGTGAGGCCTCACTTGGAGTATTGTGAGCAGTTATGAGTCCTTTTTCTCAGAAAGGTTGTGCTAAATCTGGAGAGGGTTCAAAGAAGGTTCACAAAAATTATTCCAGGATTGAGTGGTTCATCATATGAAGGGCCTTTGATAGCTCTAGGCCTGTATTCACTGGAATTCAAAAGAATGAGGGGTGACCTCATTGAAACCTATTGAATAGTGAAAGGCCTTGATAGAGTGGATGCAGAGAGGGTGTTTCCTGTGGTGAGAGTGTCTAAGGCCAGAGGACACAGCCTCAGAATAGAGGGATGTCCTTTTAGAATGGAATTGAGGAGGAATTTCTTTAGACAGAGAGTGATGAATCTGTGGAACTCTTTGCCACAGGCAGCTGTGGAGGTCAAGTCTTTATGTATATTTACGGCAGAGGCTGATAGATTCTTGATTGGTCAGGGCACGAAGGGATATGGGAGAAGGTAGGAGACTGGGGATGGATCAGTCATCATAAAATGACAGAGCAGTCTCGACAGACCAAATGGCCTAATTCTGATCCTATATCTTATTGTCTTTCCTATCAGATTCTACTTCTTCAGCCCTTTGTCACTTTACTATCACCTCCCTTCTGACATTATCACTTCTCTCTGCCCCTCCATCTGCCGATCGCCACCTTACTTGGATCCACCTATCGCCTGCCAGCTCTTGCTCCACCTGGTAGCCTCCAAACCAAAGGCATGAACATCAATTTCTTTCTCCCTCTTTTCTCTTCTTCCATTCCCAGAGCCGGTTACCCTCTGACCCCTTGCTTTTTCCTCACCTGCCTATCACCTCTTTCTAGTTACCCACATCCTTCTCTTTCTTCCGTGGTCCACTGTCTTCTCCTAGTAGGTTCCATATTTTTCAGCGCTTTGCCTTTTCCGCCTATCCCCTCCTTACTTCATTCTCCATTCCCCCACCCACCACCTGGTCTCACCTACCTCCAGGAGGCTTGTACTCCTTCCCTTCCCCCACCTTCTAGTTCTGGCTTCTGACTCCTTGCTTTCCGGTTCTGACGAAGGATCTTGGC
This sequence comes from Hemitrygon akajei, assembly GCF_048418815.1. Taxonomy (NCBI): domain Eukaryota; kingdom Metazoa; phylum Chordata; class Chondrichthyes; order Myliobatiformes; family Dasyatidae; genus Hemitrygon; species Hemitrygon akajei. The sequence continues at coordinate 111,139,030 of NC_133124.1, forward strand.
CCAAAAGGTAAACTGTTTATTCCCTCCGTAAATGCTGCTTGACTTTTTGAGTTCCTTCGGATTTTTTTTCAGTATTAATCACCCTTTCCATCCATCTTTTTGTATTGGCGCTCCCCACTCTTTCTCTGCAGTCGAGATGAGGAGTCTCATCCTGAAATGTTGATTGTCCATTTCCCTCCATCAATGTTCTCAGACCCATTGAGGTCCTCCAGCACCTTTGTGTGTTGCTTCAGATTTCCAGCAACTCCAATCTCTTGATCTCCTCCCAGCATCCTCTGCTTATTTTTTTTTTGAGTTTCATCGCCCACTTTAAAGTTTGATAGACACTGATCGCTCCTTGTTCAACAAGAAGCCCAACTACAATTGACTACTCCATCTTCTGACTCCAAGCCCATTAACTGTCTGACCATCCTGACACTCTTCTCCCTTGGGCATGGATATGGAGGGATATCTTTCCCTTAGAGCAGTCTAGGATCTGATAGGCAGGGAATTTGGCTTATGGGCTATCAATTAGGTTTTCACAAATACAGATGTCTCCTGAGTCTAAGAGTGTGCTTTAAAAGACTTCCATGGCTTCAAAGGTACATTTTAACATGGGGAATGCTGCAAGGTACCTCCTGTCACCCAGCCTCAGACCTTAACCACGCTTCCTATTTGTTGTACAGAGATTGCTGCCGATATCCATACACAGCAGCCACTGTGACACTGACTAACACAACACAAAGAGCAATAAAACCATAGCACGTAATCATCAACAGAGCAAACCAACAATAAATCATTTTCCCCAGTATAACTACACTACCATAGCAACAGACTGAAGAGTTGGGAAAGATCCGCTGGTGAGCTGGAGACATACCAGGCAGATTAGAATGATTTGATTAATGATATTATCCAACTCAGATCTAGGCAGCAGAAACATTGGACGTGAAAAGTTATTTAGACTTCTTAATTTCTCCTTTGTGTGGCAATGATTCATTACACGATGTAACCATCAGTACACTGAATAATTTAACACAGCCTAGAGAAACTCACTAAAAGCTAAGAAGGAGCCTTTTCTGTATATAGAAAAACAAACTTGCACAGGTTCACTATGTTCAGAAACAATTCCAGCATCAGGTCGATGGAGGAGGGGGACATTGAACTCTCCCACCTGCTGGAACTAGTACGGAGGTGTAATAAAACACGGTTAGCATTGACGAAGAGTGCGCCACCATACTTCGTTACAACACTTCCTACAGATCTTCCTGGAGGCTCACTCTCATTGAGTACTGACTTTGCACCACGTATCTCACTCACAGCAACAGTTTCCTGGGTATCTGGCAGAATTCCTCAAATGTTTTTTCAGATTACTGCTGGCAGTATCAATATTTATTGTCCATTTCTACTTACCTTTGAGAAAATGATGGTGAGCAGCCTTCTTGAAACACTGGAGTTTAAACCCAATGGCAATATGGGAGCAGCAGTGCATTTCCAAGGGATGATGGGCTGTGATTTATGAGAAACCTGTTCTCGCTGATCGAGTCTGCAGATGCTTGGGTGAGTTGCGGGGCAGTGAGGGTTGAGCTCTTGTGTCAAGTTCATTTCTTACCTGCATCATTGCCCACTCCATTCCAATAGGGTTCACTGAGCATAGTCCTGAGCTTAACGGTAATGGTAAGCCACCTCCATTCCCTTACTACACCCCACACACCTGTACAGCACAGTTGGGGGTATACCAGTCTTAGAAGGAGTACTATACATGTTCACCATAAGACAGAGGAGCAAAATTAGGCCATTCAGCCCATCAAAACAATCTAGTCATTCTCTTGTCCTTTACTTACGTTCAAATGGTTCAGATAGTTCTGTTTATTATTAGAGAATTATACAGTACACAACCTGAAGTTCTTAGTCTTCACAGACATCCAGGAAAGACTAAAGAAGTCTCTCATTCTCTCTCATTCTCTGTCACTCTTTCTCTCTCTCTCTCACTCTCACTAATAAGGAACAGAAAGATGACACCCATTTCACAGTGAAAGGGAAGACTAACAAACTGTTAATCTGTCACGATATTGCATTCTGCTGTGTTGCTTTTTATTCCAAGATTCTCTGACTCGAGAATCGGCAGCAAACTCTCCCCAGCATCAAGAGAAAGGGAGAGTGGTCGCTCAACTAGAGACTTCTGTCTGCAGCATCCGCCACCACGAAATCCTGATGTTCCTTCTCCTGCGACAACTCAGTTGGTGGCACCGGCCTGGAATCTGTCTTCTTCGGAGTCGCACAGGGCCGCACCCGAGCATCTTCCATGCTGCATATAGAATGCCTTAGGGTTTTCCAGAATTCCATCTGCCCCCTTCTAACTCTCCTAAGTCCATTCTTAAATTCCTTCCTGGCTACCCTGTAACTCTCCGGAGCCCAGTTTGATCCTTGCTTCCTGAACCTTAACTAAGCTTCTTTCTTCCTCTCGACAAGATGTTCCACATTTCTTCATGCTTCCTTCACCCCATTATCCTTTCTCTGCCTCAATGGAACACAAGTATCCAGAACCCCATGCAAGTACTTCTGAATAAATTCCACATTCCCCTGAGTATGTCTGCTGCCAATATATGTTTTCAACTTCCTGCCCAATAGCAGTAATTAATGCCCTGATGTGTGATGAACTGAGCCTGAGGCTTTGGGCCTACTCCATCTGCTCCAGGCTCCTGGACTCATTTTGTTTCGGAATGCTGTTGCTTGCTTTTATCGTTTGCGTGATTTGTTTTTTCTCTTTGTCCACACCTTGGGTGTTGGTCTTTTTTTATTTGGGTTCTTTCAGGTTTCTTACTTTGTGGCTGGCTGGAAGCAGGCAAATCTCAAGGTTGTATAATTTATACATCCTTTGAAAATAAATATACTTTGAATCCTTAAATACTTCCCCATACTGTCTGCTCCTATTTGTGTCCAAGGCTGTGGTGAAGATCAAGGAATTGTGATCACTGTCTCCAAAATGCTCAGCCAGTGAGAGATCTTGCACCTGATCTGGCTCACTGCCTAGCAGCAGATACCAGGATAGCCTCTCCCCTGGTCACCAGGTCTACACATCCTCCCTGGACATACCTACAAATTGTGCCCCATCTAAGGAGGTGCCAATCAATATTAGGAAGTTGAAGTCACCCATGACAATAACTCTGCTATTTTGCACCTTTCCAAATTCTGCCTCTCAGTCTGTTCCTCGGTGTCTCATGTTGCTTTTGGGTGGTCTATAGAATAGACCAATAGATTGATTACACCCTTCCTGTTTCTGACTTCCACCCATACTAACTCAGTAGACAATCCCTCCACCACATCCTGTCTTTCTGCAGCCCTGATAAGCAATGCTACTGCCCTACCTCTCCAACCTCCCTCCCTGTCTCTTTTGAAACACCTAAACCTCACAACAGTCAGCAGCTATTTCTGTCCTATCACTAGTGAATATCACTAATCAATAGAGAACAGGAGCAGTTGTGTTGGTCCAGTCAGACACCGAACCAGAGGTTAAACATTCAACTGGGTAAAGTCTGAAGGAGACTTCAAAAATCTGTAAACTAGTGGGTGGGGAGTAAATTCTTTGGAGCTGTGACTTTTTGGTCTCACATTTAGTTTTCCATCTGCATGTTTGAAAGGCGTACAGCCCACATACAAGTTCTGCAGTCCGTTTAAGTAACACTAATCAAAAAATAATTTATGCTGAAGTCACTTCTAGTAAGTGAAACAATTAAAGCAATTATCCATCTTTAGGCTCATGATTAAAGTAAATTAATAAAATAATAACTAGTGCAGAAAGTCTATTTAATAAAAGCGAATGTGACTGGAAAGAAAATAGAGAAGATCTGGAGTAAATCAGGAGATGCCAATCAGTGAGGTTGGCAACAATAACTTGCATTTATGTGCAGCCTTTAACCAAGTAAACTTCCCTGTGTTGCTTCACAGAAGCAACATGTGAGAATTAGGGTAGATGCTCAAATACTGAGGCAATGTTTGGTTAAGAAGCATCTTCAAGGAGAATATGAAGTTAGTTTAGGGAGGAAATGCCAGAGCTTGGGATCTTAGCGGCTGAAGATACGGCCACCAACAAATGGAACAATTAAATTTAGAAGTGATCAAGTGGTCAGGAATTTGGGAAGGGATTGGAAAACAAGAGTGCAATTTTAAACCAAGCCATTAATTAACGGGTCCAGTGTAGGTCAGGATGAGAGGGACTTGGTGTACTGTAAGCTTGCACATGGACAACAGTAGTCCAGACCTTATAATAAAATAGATATAAAACTTGGTTAAGAAATGCTCTTGCCACATTTAACCCTTAATTAAAGTGGATATTAAGAGGTTAGACTCAATGTTCTGCAACTTCTGAGTTCTTCCCAACTCGTTCCACCACTCTGGAGATGGGCAGGTGAGGCACGTCCTTTAATGGGGAACCAATGTATCCATGTCAGTGACAGTGGTAAGGCTGGATTGTGTGGTCTGTACAGTGCCAGTGGTCATGACCTTTATCTGAGCTCCAGAGCTGTGACTTCTTGTGACTACAAACATCTCCTCAGGATGTCTGAGGCTTTTGTCTCCCCAGCCAATCAGATCTAGTGCTGTGAGTCACAGTAGGGTCAATGCCAAATTAGAACATGAAGTTAGGAGAGGGATAGACAAATGGAATTATGAGAGGGAGAATGCTGAGGAGGAAGAGGAGAAGGAGATAGAAAGCAATAGTACAAAAGAAGTGACTTTTATACACATGATCGACAATAATTCAGGTGGAATGAGACTACAGTAGGGTAATTTCTCACTTTCAGTGCCAGAAAGATAGTTTAGCAGTAATTCAGATTTGCCCTTTGCCCTATACTCACTAACCCTAACTAAATCTTCAAGTTTGGTTGGAATCTTGGAGGGAGGTACCAACTGCAGCCAGTGGGGAAATGCTTGAAGCTAAATCATTTCTGGCCTGGCTGGTGCTTGGATAGAGACCAGCAGGGATGTCAGAGTGCATAGCCATAGAGTTGTGGGAGCCTAGGAGTCAGCTCTGATGCAGACCACTCTGCATCTTCCACAATGCAGAGACTTTGGGGCTGATTTAAACTGGTCAGTGCCTAGCAACCTAGCTTATGTCTTCATGCCTAGTTGTGCAGATTTAGTTGGTGAGGTTTAACTGTGACTAACCTAGATAGAAGGACTACTGCAGCATGGGTTTTCATGTTCAGCTGGCTATGTACCGGGGCTAAAACTTCATCTGATTTACTTGCAGCAACCCAAAGCCTATAGCTAGTCTATACCCTAACTTCAGACTCCTGTAGTCTGTAGTTTGTCAATGGAATGCAGTAAATTTTCTGTAGTTTACAGTTTGTCTGTCTCCTACTATCTGTGTTCTGTCCTACTACAGTTAGTCTCCCACTGTATATACCACAGTTAGTCGATTATTAGTTCCCTATATCCTATAGGTAGTCCCTGTAATCTACAATTAGTACCCAACTGCCTACTGTTAGTCAGTGGCCTATAGTTAGTGCACTGTTGTCTACAGTTAGTCTTTTGTAGCAAGTTGGACTGAAAGCCCACTTTCTGTAATCCAGATGCAGCCAGTTAGGTCTATAAGACTACCCAGGGCTAACTACAGGCTAAAGTGACTAGCTGTAGGTTATAGAAGACTAGGAATGAACTGCAGACACTAGAATGGATGGGATGGGTCAAATGGCCTCATTCTGTGCTGTATATCTGTTGTAATCCCTGCCTTACCTCCTTCTACAGCACAGTCAATCTTTTCTGCTCTGCAAGTCTTTGCTTTGACTGTAATAAACATCACAAGTGGGAGTGAACAGCTCAAAGTCAGCAAATGGTTCTGAAGAATATTATCAAACCCCAGGATGGAGCATCTTGTGCAGCTGTCCTTAATTCCCCTGAGTGTGTTTGTGTGTGTACTCCACAGTGAGAAATTCTCTCTCCTGCTCTCAGCTCTCTTCTAAATTCACTGCCAACAGGCTTCCTGACAATGCAGACACCTTTTATCAATATTTTTGCAGGGAACAGACCGTCTCTTTAAAGAGTGTTTCTAAGCTACAATTAGCTGGGGAATGATTGATGGTTATGATTAATGATGGCATGTTGAATCTATAAGTTTAATTCTCCCTGGCTGTGCAGAGTGCTGGCTGAATTTAACTCTGCTACAAATTACATGGCTGATATCAGCAATAAAAGAGCTTATTTGCTGTGAAATGTTCTACACAAAAGAATCGAGCCAAGAACAAGTAAGGTGAAACCACACTTTCTTTCTCCCACTTGTCCTCAGTTCCAACAAAGGCACATAATAAAGAGGCTGGAGAAAGGAAAGTCTTGTGCTGTTTGTGTATGTGTTACTCATAGAGAAGAGGCTGCAGAAAGGAAAAGTGGAACACACCTCAACAAATAAGACTCATTTCCTTGGCTCTGTGGGTGTGGTTGTGTTAGTGTTGGGCTCTGAGAGGAAGCCAGTCTTCTCCCTGGCCCAGGGTTGGATAGAGGAGGACTGAAGTGAGAGGGTTTCTGCCATGAGCCCACTACCATGGGAGGGAAAGAGGTGTAGATAGGTTTTTGCTACCCTCACCCCAACTGGCACTTCAGTGCTATTAGTGTGGTGGCTCTGGGGTAGAGCATTCCACGCACAGTTCACACCACCTCTCAGGCAGCTTTCATACAATATACAACACAGAACAGTACAGCACAAATTGGACTAATATCTCTTCTACCTGTACATAACTCATATTCCTCCATTTTTTTTGCGTATTCATGTGTCTAACAGCCTCTCAACCACCTCCACCACATTTCCTTCCACTACCTGTCCTGACAGCCCATTCCAGACACCCACCGCTCACTGTAAAACAAAACTTGCCCTTCACATCTCCTTAGATGTTCCCTCTCTCACCATACACATATGTCCTCTAGTATTTGACATTTCTACAGTGGAAAAGGAATTCTAACTATGTATCCTATCTCTATCTCTCTTCTTTTCAATCAGGTCTTCCCTCAGGCCCCAACACTCCAGAGAAAACAAACGTAGTTTGTTGAGCCTCTCCTTGTAGTTCATACCTCCTGATCCAGGCAGCATCTGTTTTTCTTCTGCCCCCTCTCCAAAAACTCCACATGCCTTCTGTAGCGGGGCAACCAGAACTGCACACAATAAGTGTGGGTGAAGTGAGGTTGATCCTCTTCCAGTGCAAGCTGCCCTGCTCCCTTTCCAATCAGAGCCACGGGATCTTTTGTGCTCCATCCCTTTCACTCCCAGCAGGAAGTCAGACCATCGGGTGGCGAGGGGCTGTGATCGCGCACACTCCTTCAGTACTGCCCAGGGTGGGCCATCCTAGGGTTCCTTACTTCAGCACCTGGGCTATGAAGTCTGGTCTTCCTGCAACGAGAGGAGCGGTTTGCTGCCGCTGAGCTTTGGGCTGACGTGAGAGAGGGAGTTCATGCGATATCAATATCTGTTCCCCATATACAGTGTGGATTCAAGGAAAAGAGAAGCAAGGTTCCTACACTGTAAGGGACAGAGCCTCTGAGAAGGTACCGGAGACCATGGTGCTGAGGCATGGGCAGCAGATACTCGGGAGAATGTCACTGACAATCCCCCTGTATCTACCAGACCGCTGCCAGATGTATACCGGAACCACCTTACCCCTACTCTGCAAAGTTATTCATTATCCTGGATGGGAATCGAATGCAGATTGTGACCCCATGAGTGAAAGCAAGAGACTCAGTCTCCTACAGCTCCCCCCACCCCCCCTCATTCTCTCAGGTCCCTACAAACACAGGAGCCAATTTTTACCCAGCAAAATCCCGTGATCGTCAGCAGGCCATCTTTTCCAATGGGTGTTACAGGCATGGTGCTAAGATACCAGAGGCAACTCACTTGCTCAGCTGTGAGGAAGCACGGTGGGCTATGTTGCATCCTACAATCAGAATGTTTAAATACTTTTAGACAGGTGCATGGACAGGAAAGATTTTGAAGGATATGGGACAAATGCAGGAAGATGAGAATAGCTCAGATAGATATATTGTTTGGTGTGAACAAGTTGACTCTGTGTTGTATAATTCTATGAATCTATGACTGTGCCCCTTTAGGTGACCACAGACTAATAGCCCCTTCTGACTTTGCTATGTAGTGTGTACTGTACCAGGATTACTGAACGTACCCCTGGACTTTCCAACTTTCACTCGGCATGGTGGAGGAAGCTGTAAATCTTCATTCATCAGATACCCTTGCTGAATTCCATGGGCAGTGTTGCACCTACTGGCTTCTAGTGAGAGGCTTCAAGTCCCTGAGCATCAGCAACTCTGAGGATTTGTCCAGGGCCCAACATACTGATACATTATGAAGAAGGCATGCCCACAGCTCTACTTTGTTAAGAGTTTGGTAGATCATCGAAGACTCTAGGAAATGTCTGCAGATGCACGATGAAAAGTGTTCTCTTGGGTCGGATTGCAGCCTGGTGTGGAGGCTCCAAAGCACAGGACCACGAGAAGTTTCAGACTCTGCCAGCTCATTCGTGTGTACACCGTCGAGGACATCTTTGAGAGACAGTGCCTCAAGAAGGCAACGTCGATCATTAAGGACCCTCACCGTCTGAGCCATGTCTTCTTCTCATTAGTACCATCACGGAAGAAGTACAAGAGCCTGAAGACCCAAACTCATTGACTCAGGAACAGTTTCTTCCCCTCCGCCATCAGATTTCTGAACAGTCCATGAATCTACAAACACTACCTCATTATTCACATGATTTATTCATTTTATAACTTACAAATTTTATGTCTTTGCACTGTGCTGCCGCCCTGAAGCAACATATTTCACACTATACGTCAGTGATAATAAACCTGACTCTGATTCTGTGTGAGATGAAACATCTTCATCAATCTTCATTACGTTAAAGTTCTGTGTTATCTGTCATCTCTCTGTTACAGTTAGCCAGTGAAGAGAACAGGAATGTCCCCGAGGTGACCTCCTCTATTAAGTGTATCAGTGGTGCTCTAACTCCACACTGCAGTCACATACCATTGAGCTCGTGAAGAAATTGTCACCATTGGGCTTCACAAATCGTGCAATGTTGAATCTCTCAATAAGATTTACCCAGGGAACTGTTAGTTTACCCAGTTCCCTTATACAGCAGAGACTGACAGCTCCCACATTTGACTGGGGGTGTGAGTGGGGAGAGTGGAATGGGGGAAGGAGGGTATTCAGCCCAAATTGCCAGTCCCAGCTGTGTAGAAGAACTCTTATCAGGCCCACTCCACAGTTCTGTCCTTGCATGTGGGCAAGCAAATGGATGGAAAGGCTGAAGGGAATACTAGCCAAACATGATATCACATGACACATAACACCAAACACGTAAATGGGACTAACTTAGATGGACATCTTGGTCAGCATAGATCAGTTGGGCAACAGGGCCTGTCTTCCTGCTCTATGTATGATTTTACATACTGCAGCTCATTTCCTTTCCTGCTACTTTTCCTTCATTTCTGGAGGTTCTTGTTGAACCTTCTTCCTTTGCCCTCTTGGGCTTGGACTTCTCCCCACCGCCCACTCTTGGTTCTTTTGAAGGGAATTCCAGGCCCCTGTTTCTTGAGCTCCTCCAGGATTCTTGTGGCTGGGGGAGTGATTCTGACTGGTCAGTGACTTGAGGACTGTTCCCATCGACTTCTGATCCTAAGGTAGTCACACTTCCTCAGCGTACCTGCCCAGTTCCACATACGGGGGCTCTATGGGCCTTTCTACTAAAGGTTGGAGACTGGAAGGAAAGTTTCACTGGACAGTGTTGTGACTGTCGAAGATTAAATGGGCCAGAGGCATTGAGGAGGGCTCAGGATTGTCTACAACTGGTGCCAACTCTGATAAAACCAGTGGAGAGTTTGGGGAACATCTGTCCCTAGAGACTAGGGAGGAGCTTACCACATGGAACCTGGCTCTTCGGCCCACTGAGTCACTGCTGTATCTCTCTACCACTCAGTTACCCCAATCATACACAGACCCTATTTTATCCTCCCCACACTCTCATCCATATTCCCTCTCCCACACTCTAGGGAGAGGTATATTTTACACTGGCTATTGGGCATACCATCCTGGGGAGGAGACCTTGTCTCACCTTGTCCAAACTAGCTGTCCCAAGGGAGGGATAGATAGTGTCCATGATAGCCAAACACATCTGTACCAGCTGTCTGACACAGAGCTGGTCCCACAGGCACAACGTGGCAGGTACCCACTGCAAAACATCACCTTCAGCATTCCTGCAGAAACCCTCACCTGTGGCTCTGTCATGTAATTCCTGCAGGGAGTGTCATGAGATCCAGTCAGTGACCAGAGCAATGGGGCACACCAGTCACCTGCCTAACAGCTTGCCCATTCAGGGGGTTCAAATATGCCCACTACACATCGCAGCACAGAGCCTCAGGGAAAGCATTTTAAGCAACATCACAGGTAGAAGGCTAATGAAAAAGCTGATATCGGAGTTAGGACATTATGTTTCATTGTGCAAGATGCCAGTGAGGCCACACTATGGTACTGTTTACAGTTTTGGTCACCCTTTTATAGGAAAGATGTGGTTAAGCTGGAATAAGTGCAGCAGAGATTGATGAGGATCTTTTCCAGGGCTGAGCAAGCTGACTTATCGTGATAGATGGTTCAGGCTAGATCTTTATTTCCTGGAGCATAAGAGAAAGAAGGGGTGACCTTACAGAAATGTTCAAAATTATGGGAGATGTAGATAAGGTGGAGGCAGTCTTTTCACTGGGGAGGGGAGTCCAAAATGAGGAGGCATAGACTTAAGGTGAAAGTGGACAGATTTAATAACGATCCAAGTTTCTTCATATAGAGAGTGGTCAGTATATAGGAAGAGGTTGAAGAAGGTACAATAATACCATTTAAGATCGGTGGGGCTTAGACAGACATGGGCCAACACAGGACATTGGGATTAGATGGCTGGGGACCATGGGTCAGCATGGACTGGTTGGGCCAAAGGGCCCATATCCTTGTTGTATTGCTCGATGACTATGACTTCATGACTGCAAAACCTTGATCAATGCATAGAAAATATTCTGTTACCATAGCGACACCAGCCTTGGGAAACCAGAACTAGCTACTCCTGTTGGTTATGCAAAATTGAAAATAAAGTGAAGAGTTTGAGCAGATAAAGAGACATTCAAAAGTCAGCCTGTGGAGAGATGAATCACAGAATGGAACACTTTCTCCACAGAAAGCATCGCCTACTGTCCTTCTGAAGTCATCGCTCATTGAAGTCATATGTACAGATAGGGAGAAATCAATTTTGTGTTGCTGGGCTTACTCCCTCCCTCACTGTTTGCACCCACTGTATTCACTCATTCACCTTTCAGGATCCGGGCATCGATGACAAGACCAGCATTTATTGCCCATCCCTAACCGACCCTGAGAAGGTTGAGGTGAGCTGTCATCTTGAATCACTGCAGTACAACTGGTGATGGTGCTCCACCAGTACCACTGGAGAGAGAGTTCCGGGATTTTAAAAAAACCTGAGGGAAGAATGGTGTTATGTTTCCAAATTGCCATTTGCTCTTGCTCTTGTCACTTTTGGTGGGAGAGGTGGTGGGGTTGTGAGATGCTGTTGAAGTAGTCTACATGAGGAACTGGACATGGGTGGTGGAGGGAGGGAATGTTTAAGAGGTGGATGGGATGCCAACCATGCAGGCCACTTTATCCTGGATGGGGTCAAACTTCTTGAGTGTTAGAACCACAAGTGATGAACCCAGTGGCAACTCCACTGCGGCATGGGACAACTGCTGAAGGTGACGGTGCAGAGATTATCTCGGAGATGCAAGAAACTGCTGATGCTGGAATTTGGAGCAAAAACCAAGGTGCAGATGCAGACCCAAAACGTCGACTGTTCATTTCCCATCACAGATCCTGCTTGACCTACTGAGTTGCTCCAGAAAATTGTTTGTTGCTGCCGAGGCGGGAGCCCGGTGTGAGGAGCAGCCCAGCAGACGTGAAAAATGGCCAAAAATATCAAAATGGCCAGGGTTATGGAGAGTTACAGCATTGGAAAGTCAAGTAGGCAGTTGTAATGGGAAATAATTCCATAAGTAGGGAGTTGTAATGGGAAATAACTCCATAAGCAGGGAGTTGTAATGGGAAATAACTCCATAAGCAAGGATTATCCTTTCAATTCGCCAATATGTGCATTCATTCTATTTTTTACATCACTCTAATAAGGCTCAGTGAATAAAATCCCAATGTTTCCCTGCAACTCAGGCCCTCAATTCCTGGCAACATTCTCATACTGTCAATCTTCTCTGCATCCTTTCCAATGTATTCATGCCTTTCTTACAATAGGCGCAAATAGATAGTAGATGTGGAATTAGAATGCAGTTTGTTTTCTGGAGCTTCAGGACTTGTCAGTGGCTGTAGGAGGGGAGGAGGGGATGGTGGGTTTTGCAGAATGCTAGCTGGGGATTGGGGGAAAATCAGTGAAAGGGGCAGGGAAGGAGGAGGATCAGAAGAGGAGTGGGGAAGGGTTAGAGGGGAGGTTTGCAGTGGGAGGCGTTGAGATGAACTTTAGACAGGAGTGGTGGCTTGGGAGAAGTTAGACCTTGTCAGGGTTCATCCTCAGGGCTGGAAATCCTTTCACTATTTCAAACTGTACTTAATCAAATGAATCTAACAGCAGAATGTTGTCAACTTGGAAAATGGGAATCTAAATGGTGAGTGGTGCAAGAGAAGATGCAGGAACAACAAGGATAATTTTTAAAAACTACTCAGAACAATAAACAAAAGTACTGGACTCTTCCTAAGGAAAATGCTTCATGCTCAGCATTGGATGTGGGTCAAAGTCTGATTAGAACCCACACAACACTGGCACTGTCCTGGTTTCCTTACCTGTAGATGTTATAGTGGTACTGGCAAGAAAGCCAAAAAAAATTACCAGGAGGATACACAACTGAGAGGTCCCACCCATCAGGAAGGACAGGTTTGCCAGCACCTTTCCCTCATCTGGGAGTGAGCAACACGGGTTTATCTTTGAGTTAGTGCATCAGGGGTTTGAATACACTCTGGATGGACAATCATTTCCAGCTTGAACATGTACCTCAGAATCAGATTTACATTGGGAAACATTAGACCCTATGGAAGCTAGTTGTTGGGCTGAGACCCCACTGTAGTTATTCTAATAATTACACACTATTCACCCACAATGTACCTTCACCCCTCCTCACCACCATATTCAACCGCTAGAGCCCAACACCTGACCTCCCAAAGATCCCATTGTCAACTCACTACTACCACAAGAACCTGATCACCTGCCCTCTAATCTCTGACGGAGCTACTGACCCAATCACACAACCTAAAACTCTCCGTTCTCCAGTCTTCCTCTGGCTGACATCCAATGGAGCGAGTGACCTGATCACACAACCTAAAACCCTCCGCTCTCCAATCTTCAAATGGCTGACATCCATCTCTGTTTTGGCAATGAGGTAATTGGATGTGCACTTGATACGGAGTCACAACAGAGAGAAGAACATGACTCAAGAGGAGAAGTGGCAGGTTGAATTTCCTGTGAGATGTAAACCCCAGACGTATCACACTTCACTCCAGAAATAGTACTTTATTCATGGTTTGCGCCAAAATAAATAGCTCCTTACATTTAGTCTTGAATCAACAGCTCCAATCAGGGCAATAATCATTTGGGGAACAGCTTTTGTAATGTAGATGAGACAATGAGAAGCAAAAAATTAACTCAGCTTCTACTGTGACTGTTGAAGTCTTTTTTGCTAGCCTGATTCCTGGGGTGAGAAGGGAAGATTGGTCCATACCAGGGATTCCCAAGTTAATGGTAAGGTTCCATGGCTTAAAAGCAGCTGGGAAATCCTGGTCCATACACACTAGAAAGAGCGGACATCTTCTAGATGTGCCCAGGAATCTGGAAGGGATGGGCAGGGCAAGATTCAGGGAGAGGACCATGGGGTGCTGGACACGATACAATAGAGGGAAGTCTCAATCATGTAAAATGGAACTACTTCTCTCAGAGAGTTGGAAACATCCGGAATTAGATGAGGGAATTAGAGGTGCAGGGGACTTCAAGGCCAAGACTCAGAGGTCATTGTGCTTGTAGGGTTGGTAGGAAAGTGCTCTGAGGGTGAATGACGGGCAGGTTCGGTGTGCTGAACTGCATGCTTGCTCTTGTCTCTGATATATGATGAGGGCGGCACTTTAGTGTATTGGTTGGTGTAATGCTTTAGAACACTTGCCATTGGGGTTCAATTCCTGTTGCTGGCTTTACAAAATCTGTACCTTCTCCCCGGTACTGCATGCGTTTCCTCCCATATTCCAAAGACATAGGGGCCAGTAAGCGGTGGGCATACTATGTTGGCACCAGAAGTGTTGTGACACTTGCAGGCTGTCCCCAGTACATCCTCGGATGGTGGAACTGTATGTTTCAACGCTTTCGGTATACACGTGACAAATAAAGCTAATCTTTCATCTTTTATGTTATGTATGAACTGATGCTGGTCATTGAAAGTTAGAGCAGCAGATTTTGTTTTGTATGTAAAATTCCTGGAAATGCTTTATTTGATTAAATAATTCAGATTCCCACAAACACAGCAGAGGGGTCCATGAGTTGGTGTAACGTTACTCACTTTCCGTTGGTTGATGATAGAGGGAAAATGCATGCAAGTCACCAGTGCTGTAGTATGCATGTAATATATATTATGTTGGCTATTGATTCTGTTAAGTGGATACTTGAGACTTCCGGAACAAGTGCCAACAATTTGTTTCAACTTAAGCTTTTGAGGGGAATATTAAAACACACCATAATTAATAACTTCCTGCATTTTATTCTCATACGGCCAGTAGGTTCAAGAAATTGTCGTCTCCTTGGCTAATCGGTCTGCTTCCAGATCACGTGCTGCAATCATCTTTCTTGGGCAGAGCAGAGTTTTTAAGTGCCTCAGTCTTTAATGGTCCCCGATGGGAAGAACATTAATGTTTCTCTCTGTAATGATGTAATAAACAGCCACCTGTCCCCCAGGGCTCTGCAGCCAATGAAAAACTTTCTGGTGGAGTCACTGCTGTAAAGCACAAGACACCACTGCTGCTGCATGCACAGCAAGATCCCACAACCTGCTTTTGCGATGCGAGCACATTACCTATGTTGGCTGCTGGCTAAAGGAAGGGTATCGAGCAGGCGTGTGCTGGGTTCGAGGTCTGGAACACTGAGACAGTCAACCTCAGCCACCCTCCTCCTTGACTCCTTGGCCTTCTCTCCTTTCTGATACCTACTGCTCAATTGGACTCTGCCTCAGGGTGAAACCGATGCCCCATGTACCTGCCAGCTGGACACTGTAGAGAAGGTCTGCAGTGGTGAGCTCCCTACAATGGTGAGCTGTGGGATGGGGCAGAAATTAGCTTAGACTTCCAACAAAAATGCAGAAGAGCCAAAATGATAATTTCTCCACCAAAGTGGCAGGAGTTCCAGGTCACAGGAAATTCTCAGTATCCAGGCCTCATTGCTGATACAGAAACCGGGAAGACCAACTGCAGGACAGGACGGAGGGAGTGATGCATCGCAAGAAGTGCCATCTTTGGGCATAAAAGAATGACAGGCCTCCATTGCAACGTAAGGCAGTACAGTAAGTCCTGGCCAATAGTCATTCACCAAACAATGTCGGTAACAACGCAGGTTGCCAGGTCATTATCACTCATATTGCGTTCGGCACCTTCTCACAGAGGAACAGTGATTTCACTTCCACTGCATCACATTAAAAAGGCAGTTGAAAGTGCGTTGGAAATGCAACTCTTTATCCAGTGGCTGAGGAACACTGCAGGCCCTGCTGTTGGGATATATTGGATTAATAATGTTTATACATTTTAATAAATATTTAATAAATATCTTGACAGTTTGCAAAGGTTAAATGTATATTCATGTATTTGAAGTCTGGAGAAAACAGGAGACATTTAAACAGAGCTGTGGATGTAAGTGTCAATTAATGGCTTTATGCAATGGATATAGAAGTTCAATAACCTTCACCAATCTTTAAGAACAGATGATAGAGAGGGTAAGATTATTATATCAGGTTCCAGCAAAACTCACGCACTTCTCATTGAGTAATGACAAAGCATCAAAAGCATTAGGATAGATCTAATTTGTAAAGGGAATATTAAGCAAAGTCACGGTACACCCAGAGGCATAACCAGTATTAACAACACCTGCTCTGTCCTATGTTCCTCTGTTGCAGAGCCTGCTGCCTCTCATCCATCTGAGAGACAGCGTCGGTGAGCTGGGCAATGTCTGCATGCTGAGGGCGGCTGTGCTCAAGATGCAGAGCTTGATTAGGTCACAAGCATCAGGGATAATCAGCCTGTGTGGGCCCGGGGGTCAAGAAATTTATCAGGTCTTGTTACAGCTAGCGGGACCTGCAGGCTTCATAGTAAACTCTATCTCCCACATCACTGTGTTTCCCCCCTCCCCTGCCAAATATCATCATCGGCTTGCACTTGGATAGCACCTTAGAAACACCTCAGTACCGTACAGCAGTGCCGTTACGTGCAGATCTCCTGGAGAGATAACAGGGCAGTGGGCAAATGGCTGGTCAAAGAGGGAGGTTTAAGAAGAGTGCTAAAGATTTTGAGACTCCAGAGGGCTGAAACTGGGAGGAGCACAGAGGGCACAGAGGCTTTAGGTTTGGAGAAAGTTCGGTAATAGGAGAGGTGACTGTGCAGAGGTCTGGAAGCCACAGAAAACATTTGAAAAGTGGTGTGTCGGCTAGAAGGGGAATTCAAGCCATAAGGTCTGAATGCCCCCCCTCCACAGAGCTGTGTTAAATGAGAGTGAGTGGGAGGGCAAAGCTTTAAGCTGTGTCACCAACACCCCCTCACGCTCACAGAAGCAACCAGACTACAACCTCCTTCTGATCATCAATATGTCAAAGCACGAGAGGAAATGAAAGAGTCAGGAAGGATCCTGCTGGGGCGGATTGATGCTCAGTGTGTCTCCTCGCTGCAGATCAGCTGTCTCCCTGGCTCTCTGAAAAAGCACACGTCAATACACTTCTGCCAAGGAGGATTCTGTGGCCTGGAAAGTCCCACATTGTTCTCTCTCACTGCTCTGTGTTCTGTAGAAGCAGATGTGCCTCGCCCTGAGAGTCTGCCCCTGCTCCTCCCACCGTGAGTCGGATGGATGACAGAGACACTAAGGCAGTAAGCAATTCATACATGGCTGTGGGAAGGAGTGGTTGTGTTGCTGTGACTGGGTAAGTAAACCTTACAGGGTAGCTATGCCACATTACTTAAACCCTTCTTTACTCTCACGTTCTATCAGAATCAGGTTTAATATCATTGGCATATGTTGTGAAATACTGTATGTTGCTTTGCAGCACCAATACATTGTAATTCAAAATAAAAAAAAACAATAAATTACAATAAGAAACATATATTAAGATATATATAAAAAATTGAAATAAAGAAGAAAACGAGAGCAAACGAAGAGGAAAAAATGGTGAGGTAGTGTTCATGGTTTCATTGTCCATTCAGCAGTCTGATGGTGGTGGAGAAGAAGCTGTTCCTGAAATATTGAGTGTGTATCTTCAGGGTCCTTTACCTCTTCCTTGATGGCAACAAGAAGATGGTATGTCCTGGGGGATGGGGGTCCTTAATGATGGATGCTGCCTTTTTGAGGCATCGTCTGTTGAAGATGTTCTCGATGCTGGGGAGGCTAGTGCCCATGATGGAGCTAACCGAGTTTGCAACTTCCTGCACCTCTATCGGATCCTGTGCTGTGCCCCCCACATGCACCCCCCCCCCACCACCATACCAGACAGTGATGCATCAGTTAGAATGCTCTCCATGGTCCAACTTTAGAAATTTGTGAGAGTCTTAGGTGACATATCAAACCTCCTCAAGCTCCTAATGAAATGTAGCCACTGTTGTGCCTTCTTTGTAATTATGTTGGGCCCAGGATAGACCTTCAGAGATGTTGGCACTCAGAAACTTGCCTATTTGACTATTGATCCCTTGATGAGGACTGCAAGCTTAGGCAGGAGTTGATTCTGACCATGATCAACCTCTCAAAGCACTTTATCACAGGAAATGTGACTACAGCCGTGAATGGTCACTGAGACAGCTTACCCTGTTCTCCATTACTCTGCCCTCATGAATTGACATTACCAACAGAAAATAAAATCCTGCAGAACTGGGAATCCAAATTAAATGCATATCCCCGTACCTCAGGTTGAGCTGAGAAAATTAACAATATAATAATATTGGTCTGAAACTGATCTGGAAAATTAAGAAGGAAAAATAAGAACTGAAATGACAAATGACAAACATTATGTACACTAGAACACACTCAGCTTAACACTGGCAACAAATTCAAAATGATAAATGCAGAAAATGCCATGAGGAACCAGAAACAATCCAACGCATTACAGGATCCTGCAGCAGTTTAACTCAATCTGATTACTTACACAGGGGCAATCAAATGGCAAACATCATTCACCAAAATCTTAATTTAAAATACAAATTTACAAAAGACTCCATACCTTACTATAATTATAAGCCTGCTCCAGTTTCAGAGTCTGAGTCCTACAAATTATATTACAACTGATCCATTATGACAGAGCAATCCATAATAACCGTCCGGATATAATAATACAGGATAAACAACCAAGAACTTAATAGATATAGTCATTCCAAACACACATAACTTACAGAAATCAATAAGTTAAAAAAAACCACCAGAAATATGCTGAATTAAAAGAGGAAATTAAAAGACTATGGAACATGAACAGGGTTTACATTGTCCCAATGGTAATATCTACAACTGGTATCATCCCAAAGTCAGTACACAATGGCATTAAGCAATTAGGGCTATACAGCAATATTTTTTCTCCAGAAAGCCACAATACTAAACACTCTGAAAGTTTCTAGCAATTGAGAAATTAGTGTACTTTGCTGTGCCTGTATCTCGTGTTTTACCAGTTTGTGCTGAGAAAAAATAAAAATTCAATAATAATATGTTATTATATTGACTACCAAAAGGCATTTATTCTGTTCCATGCTCCTGGTTGATAGAAGCTCTTAATATATATGTAAACTACACACAATACTTGTGAAATTCCTACAACATCTGATAAAGCATTAGCTAATTAACTGAATCAGACAAAAATAGGGTATCAGAACAGAGACAACAAAACAAATTGTGCCTTGACATACCTTCTATACGTGGATGATTTGAAATGATACACTCCATCAGTAAATCTAAAGAAATTAATTTAAATAGTAGAATTATTTTCTAAAGATATAATCATGAACTTTGAACTAGCTAAGTGCAGAACATTAAACATAAAGAAGGTGTGATAGAGCTAATAGAATATAAAAGAGAGTAGCAGAATAAAATACAATCAATGGATAAATGTTAAACATAAATATATGGGATAGCATCAAGCAAAGAAAATAAATCATTGTGCAATAAATGGAAAACTTTTAACAGAATTTACTTCAAGGCTTAAGGATATTTGCCAAACAGAGCTTAATAGTTAAACTATATAACAAAGGCAATAAACACTTTCATTATACCCATATTAATGTACTCTTTTGGCATAATTTCTTGGTCTGAAACCAATCTGGAAAACTTACAAAGAAAAGTAAGAACTGAAATGACAAATTTTAGAAAACACAATGTACATTCAAACACACTTAGATTAACACTACCTAGGGCAGAAGGGGGAAGAGGAATACCAGAGATTTAAAAAAAATACAACTGTTAGATAAAACTTCTAAGAATATATTTTCATCAATGACAACAAGATTCAGCACTCCATGTGAGCATATGCAATTCTGATAAGTACACACTACTAAACTTAAATGAAAGCACAACCCAGAGAAACGAAGAGATTATCACTACAGAAAGAAAGTTAACCCATGGAAGAGCATAAGCCTCCATGGAAGACATCCCATGATCTGAACAGACTAGATGTTGATAAGGAAGCAGTGAATGGCTGGCTGTAAGTCGGAGATCTCTTCCCATAAACAGAGGGGTTCCTTGTGATAATACAGGATCAGGTGGTTAACACAAAAAATATCAAAAATACATAATAAAAAGACAACAGATTCAAGACAGCAAATGCAGAAAATGCCAAGAGAAGCCAGAAACAATCCAACAGATTACAGGATCCTGCAGCAGTTTAACTCAATCTGATTACTTACACAGGCACAATCAAATAGCAAACATCATTCACTAAAATCTTGGTTTAAAATATAAACTCATAAAAGATACAATACTTTACTATAAATACA
Source organism: Hemitrygon akajei (assembly GCF_048418815.1). NCBI lineage: Eukaryota > Metazoa > Chordata > Chondrichthyes > Myliobatiformes > Dasyatidae > Hemitrygon > Hemitrygon akajei. Next base: position 111,159,290 of record NC_133124.1, read on the forward strand.
AGCCAGATCCAGTTTTAACGTCAGACTCCTACAAATTATATTATGTTTGATCCATTATTACAGATAGGTCAATCCATAATAACCATCCAGATGTTATATCACAGGATAAACAAGCAAAAACAACTTAGTTAATAGATATAGCCAGTCCAAACACACATAGTATACAGACATCAATAATTGAAAAACACCAGAAATATGCTGAATTAAGAGGAAATTGAAAGACTATGGATCATGAAGAGGATATACATTATCCCAATAGTAATATCTACACCTTCTAACATCCCAAAGTAACTACACAATAGCATTAAACAATGAGACCAACACAGCAATATGTATGTACATCTCCAGAAAACCACAATACTAGACACCACTAGAATAGTCCAGAAATTCTTAGCAATTGAGAAGTGAGTGTGTTTGGCTATGCCCATACCTCAAGTTTTACCAGCTTGAGCTGAGAATAAAATAAAAATAAAACTAATAAATAAACGAATAAGCAAGAAATATCAAGAACATGAGATGAAGAGTTTTTAAACGTGAGTCCATAGGTTTTGGGAACATTTCAGTGAAAGTGAAGCTGAGTGATGCAGTCCCTCTGTTTCAAGAACTTGATGGTTGAGGGGTAATAACTGTTCCTGAACATGGTGGTGTGGGACCTGAGGCTCCTGTACCTTCTTCCTGATAGCAGTAGTGAGAAGAGAACATATTCTGCATTGTGGGGGTCCTTGATGATGGTGCTGCTTTCTTGTGATAGCACTCTATGTAGATGTGCTCAATGGTGGAGAGGTCTTTACCCATGATTGACTGAGCTGTATCCATTACTTTTTGTAGGCACTTCCATTCAAGAGCATTGGTGTTTCCATGCAACCCGCCAATATACTCTGCACCACATATCTATAGAAGTTTGTCAAAGTTTTTAGATGCCATGCTGAATCTTCACAAACCTCTAAGGAAGTAGAGGCTCTCCATACTGCTTTCTCCATACTGGCACTTTTCATGTCAAGTCAATTCAAGTCAAGTTTATTGTAATTTCGACCATAAATTGCTGGTACCGTACACAGTAAAAACGAAACGTTCCTCCAGGACCCTGGTGCTACATGAAACAACGCAAAACTACACTAGACTATGTGAGACAGCACAAGGCTGCACTAGACTATGTAAAACAACATAAAAACTGCACTAGACTACAGACCTGTACAGGACTATATAAAGTGCACAAAACAGTGCAGGGCAGTACAATAATTAATAAACAAGACAATAGGCACAGTAGAGGGCAAATTACAATATAATAATAAATGATGTAGATGTCAGTCTAGACTCTGAGTATTGACGAATCTGATGGCTTGGGGGAAGAAACTGTTGCTGTCTGGTTGTGAGAGCCCGAATGCTTCGGTACCTTTTGCCAGATGACAGGAGGGAGAAGAGTTTGTGTGAGGGGTGCTGGACACAGGACAAATCCTCTGAAATAACTGCACTAAAGTTACTGACGCTCTCCACCTCTGATCCCCCGATGAGGACAGGCTCATGGATCTCCAGTTTCCTCCTCCTGAAGTCAGCTCCTTGATCTTGCTGACATTGAGTGGGAAGTTGATGTTGTGGCACCATTTAGCAAGATTTTTGTTCTCCCTCCTGTATGCTGACTTGTCACCACCTTTGAATCAACAACAACAGTGGTGTTGTCAGCAAACTGCTCCTCCCTCAAGTCCTTAGTTCTGGAATTTCCCCCTCCGCATGGGAATGTGCATTGTGAAGATGTTCATTGTTGCAATCTGTGTAAATATCTTTCTGTAGTAACAAGATGACTGACACCTGTCATTCTGTTTACCCAGTTCATCGGTTCCCCTCATCACCAAACTTCATCCTTGGGATGTCTAGAATGAGGCATGGCAGGGGGAAATGATTCTCATGTTATTTCACCTCCAATCCTCTCCAGCAGAAAGCATGGACCCAGTATTATGTTTAAGGATGCATCAATTATTGTCTGTCCTGATGAAAAAAGAGCCTAAGACATGCAGCATCTCAGCCAGTAGAACATTCAAGAACACTGACTCCTCTCTGAAGAATATTCCCCTGTTCCTTCTGGTTTTTGACAGGTTGAAATGAGGAGTTGCTCATCCCTAACAAAACAAGAAGGACATGATTAGCTATAATAGCTATTACCCTTCAACCATCAGGTGCCTGAACAATCATGAATAGCTTCACTCACCTCAACTCTGAACTGATTCAACAACCTGTGGAGTCACTCTACAACTCATGTCCTCAGTATTATTTATCTATCAATTTATCTATCAATTTATTTATTTATTTGTTTATTTCTAAGTTGGTTTTTATTTGGTTTTGTGTTTCCACAGTTTGTCTTCTTTTGCACATTGGTTGTTCAGTCTTTGTAGTTTTTCACTAATGCTTTGTTCTACTGTGAATGCCTGCAAGAAAACGAATCTCAGCATTATATATGGTGAAGTATATGTGCTTTGATCATAAATTTACTTTGAACTTTTCTAATGTCAGCTGTTCCATTCCACCACCTTCTAGGTGAGGGGAAAATGCTCTAAGATTTAGTTGCACTGGCAGTGCTGTGGTGCCACTGCACAGTAATGGGATCAGTCCACAGTGGGTGGTGGAGAATGCCGTATTTCATCTCATTGTCTCCCACTTCCCAGGCGCATCCAGAGCTACCATGACAAGCAGTCAAGTCAACCGCGAGATGCAGGTGCTGAATTTTGATGTGAAAACTGATCAAACTCACCAGATTGAGTGGCTCTAATAAATACAGTAACACCTCGGTGAAGAAGTACAAACGGCATTAAAGTTTGAGTGTTCACAGTAGACTGCATCCCAAGTAATCACACCACAAAATTACCGCATCAATAGGGGGTGGTCAGCAGAACTGTTTTGAGTCAATAACAAATTATTTAATATAATGTGGTTTAGCAGATGGATTTTTTAGTTATAATAATAACTGCCACTAGAAGATAATGATAATGAAAACCAAAGTGTGAACAATGTTGGTATCAGGAGATAATTACAGAGTGCCCTTTCAAGATCTACAGAGCTAGATTAATTTATTCCGAAAGAAACAAGTGGCATTTCTCAAAAGGCCAGGCAGGAATGTACTAGATTTAATTTTCATTTCTCGATCACAGCTTATGCAGTTGTTATATCTACTGTGTATTCAAACAGAATTCATTTCTTATTGATTTAAGTTTGTAGATCTTTTGCAGTATCATTCCACCCAATGAGAAGATCCCTGCAGAATCTCCATGTGAGTGCCACATTGCCTGTCCTTCGGGTCCTGGTGATTGTTGCAGATCCCGCAGCTTTGAGCAGAGTCAGATTCTGTCTTCTCCTCACCCTGAGGGCTGGCTGTACTCCAGGACATTGCTCCTGAGCAGTCAAATATTGATAAAGGCTGGCAGCTATGGCTGTCATCAACCCTTGCCTTGTGGATGAGGTGTTAAAACAACACCTCCTCTCAGGCAGACATGAAAGGTCACCCAGTGAAGAAGAGTGAGGGAGTTCTCACCAGGACCCATGAGCCTATATCTGCTCTCCAGTCAACATCCCTAAAACAGATGATCAGGTCACCATCCTGTTTGTGGGACCTCGTTGTGCACAGAAATGCCATTGTGTCAGTGAAACAGCTGTCTTTTGGGGAATGTCAACTTGAGGTGCTGACAGGCACTTTAAAAGTAAGTCTTTTGCTCTCTGATTCATGATCTGAGTTGACTGATATTTTCCCCTGAAATCCCAGTCCTCACCATGAAGTGGGCTGTGGGCAGAAAGATGGAGGTCAGACCAGCCACCCCATCACTGCCCATAGACCTCAAACTAAGTCTTAATGAAGATGGGAGCAGCCTACACTGGCTGAGGAGAGGAGCAGGGATTCCAATCATATTCTAGACTGGGTCCCTAGTTAACATATTTGGGTACCTGTTTGAGGTGTGAGCACCTCAAATAAAGGCACCCAACAAATTGGACAGTCACCTTGCTAGGTTAACTGTCCTGCAATAAACCGGCTAGCTTGGTGCATGCACTTGGCACATGGTCCTGGTAAATCTTCCACACCCTCTGCAGTAATCATGGACCTTAGCATCTGGTGTGGTCTCCACACTACAGGAAGGATATGGTAGCACTGGAGAGGAAAGGAAGTTTATCAGAACTGAGGACTCTGAATGTGGGTCACTGTTTTCTTTGGCGAGTGAGCTGAGATTTAATTTAGACACGATTATGACACTGTGTGAACAGGAAGGAGTCATCTCCCCACCCCCACCCCCACCCCCAGTAGAGTGGACAGTAAGGTGAAGAAAGAGACTTAAGGTAATGGCAGAGCATTAGATGGAGTTTAAGGAAAGATTTGGTGTAATACAAACAGAAGCCCTGTCCACAGTCCTTGGATGAGCTTCTGCAAAGCTATGGCTGGAAAGGCTGTGGCCAGCATGCTGGAAAGTGGGATTACTCTGTAATATATTGAACTGATTGCTCTTTCTCTGGTTCTGTGATGTTTGACCACTCTCTACACTGCCTCGACTTTGGCCAGTTTCCCCTCTCACCCTTCAGCCCAGCGCCCAGGGGATTATTCTGAGGTTGTTCCACATTACGTGTCCTTCAGATATAATAGATGTAATAGTGGCCAGAGGACCTAGGGTAACGGAGGAACTAAAGGAAATCCACATTAGGCAGAAAATGGTGTTGGGTAGACTGATGAGACTGAAGGCTGATAAATCCCCAGGTCCTGATGGTCTGCATCCCAGGGTACTTAAGGAGGTGGCTCTGGAGATCGTGGATGCATTGGTAATCATTTCCAATGTTCTATAGATTCAGGAACAGTTCCTAAGGATTGGAGGGTAGCTAATGTTATCCCACTTTTTAAGAAAGGAGGGAGAGAGAAAACAGGGCATTATAGACCAGTTAGCCTGACATCATTGATGGGGAAGATGCTGGAGTCAATTATAAAAGATGAAATAGCGGCACATTTGGAGAGCACTGTTACGAACCCCGTAACTGGGTCACTTACCAGCAAAGATAGGGATGTCCGTTGAAGTCTGATGATACTATTTTTAACAGTATTTATTGGTAAAAATACACAAAAATAATATCAATGCAAACATACAGATAATATACATCATCAATACTAAATCTAAAAGTGCAGGTATAATAATAATCAATAAGAAATAGCTCTATCGTTGTCTAGGGGATAGTGTATTGTCAGATGGAAATATAAAGTTTGTTCAGTTCAGACAGGCTTCAGCCTTTGGGGACTGCTGGGTTTGCAATTGTTGGAGAGAGAGAGAGATTTTGAGAAAAGAAACTTGCCGGCTTTCCTTTATCCAATCTTGATCCGTATTCATCCTTTAGTGAGGCCGTTCCGTGGAGGACTTGTCATCCAGGCAAGGATGGACACACACACAAGCCCCCACCGGTCTCATATGTTTCTCCTGGTGTGTCTCAAGGGGTTGTTCCCCAGACCCTCTTTTATCCTTACTCAGGGGGTCTCAGATGTCAATCAGGTTGGGATGATACAATCCCTCAACCAGCCCACTCTGGTCGTCCCCTGAGGGCTTCAATGAATAGTACAGTACTCAATACACAATTCCATCTCCAAGAGATAATGGCAGTAATCAATGGTTCCGTCCCGCTTTTGTTAGGAGGCATTCCCCCTACCTTGTGTATTCTGCGTTGTCTATGGCAACTGCCGGGGCTGTGATCCGGCGTCTCGCTCTCTCTCATTATTGCCATGATGTGTATCTCTCTCATTTCCTGGGTCCCAGACCCAAATTAATAGTGATCTTGCGATTCTCACAAAGGAGGGGGCAACTTTGTACCCTTCGGCCCCTCAGAGTTGTGTCACATTCATAACACCCCTTTCCTTCTAGGATTTTTACCACCGGTAAAAATGAATTAATACAGAGTCTTACAGGATTTCAGAATCTAACACAATACAAAAGAGTTTTTTTTTCACTACAGAGTAATACAGTTATACATTCAATTCAGCATCTAAACAGTTAGCGATTACATTGTCACTTCCTTTAATATCTTAACATCTTGTACCTTAATAAAATTCTTGTAGCATCAGACTCCAATTTAATAACCACCTTTTTTTTCCCTTTCCTTCAGCAAACAAAAACTAAAGAGTTATGATCTTAGCTTACGTGTATACTACAAAAGTTCATGCAAATACTAATCTTTATGTTACTTTCAAACTTAACAGTCAATCTTCCATGGGGGTGTCTTTATTATTCACATGCTTTGTCGAAATCCCTTAAAACCGGATCCTGTTATTTAAAATGGCATCCTGTCAACCCTCACCCCTTTTCCAGTTAACTCCCATGTGGTTAACTTGTATACTAGTGTGGAATAGGCTTTCGCATGCTCCTTTCATAGGAGTTATTTTATCAACGATGTGTTCCAAACTTAGACCATTTTCCGAATTTCCACACAATTCTTTAATCTTAAGCACGTCGTTAGTGTTATCTTCAGGACCCTTCATTCTATTAGTTTTCAATTTAAGATCTGCAAGCGATCTCTCTTTGTTCAAACAGCATTTCAAATTCTGCCTTTTCACAGCACTCTCTTGAATAACAATAGCGTGTGGGGCACCTTTACATTCCAAATCAACCTGTAATTGATTCGCAGGCACCTTGTTACCAAGCCATTGTCTCTGAAGCCTGGTTGCTGCTTCTGACATCAATCCAGACTTTAAATTTTCTTCATTCAATTTAGGAACTACACTTTTCCCTTGCCCTTCAATAATAATATTCACATCACCACCTTTTATCTCCTCACTCACTTTTAACACACCTTCGAACACAAACAACTGGGAATTCTCACTTCCCACTATTACCAAGGTTAACCCTTTCTTCACTGAACCAAGTCCATCTGACCCACAAGGACTGCATTCCTTTTCAACTGAATCAAATACCTCAGACTTTTTCTGAGCTCCATTACTAGGTTCAGTACCACGTGCATCCACATCTTGAACACACTCAAACGGGACATTTGCCTCTTCCAGGCTTTCAATACCCGTACCCTTTTCAAATTCTAAATTCCCCTGATCCTCCCAGTTACTCTCTGGGCGACTCCCTTCCGGAGTCAACTCAACCCCGTGGGCTGAAACAACCTCATCTGCCAACCCAGCAGACTTCTTCAAGGTAATGGCATCCTTTTCATCTAGGACTGCCCTCATTTCATTATCGGGAACACCTTTAGAATTTTCAACTTCTTCAAACAGTTCTGCCAAACCAGACAGATCATCCATGTCCAACCCTGGACTTTTTAACAGCCTTATCTGTTTCTCATCTTTACTCCGTGCCTCTATAAATTTCCTCCTGGCTAAGGGCAGGTCTACCTCCTCTCCCTTACTCTCTTTCACCTCCCTATTCTCCGTTTTACCACCCTCTAACTCCTCTTGGTACAGGGTCGGTAAAAACGTCTCAGCCAAATCGATACTGGCCTGATTTAAACTGGTCTCTTTCTCAGCTGCCTTTCTCGACATGCTGCGAGTGACCGCACATGCGGGATAGATCTTGGAATCTAGGGGCGGGACCTGAACACTTACAGGCTGACTCATTAGCTTCATTGCTGACCAAACTTCACTCCTGGCTAAATCGTTACCCAGAAGGACGTCCACGTCAGTTCTCGGGAATTCTGATCGCACCCCTATTTCAACTGGTCCAGATACCAGCTCACAATTTATAATGATCCTATGCAAGAACACCGCTTCCGTCCCTTTTCCTATGCCTCTCAAAGCCACCTCTCCAGTCTTGCGACCAAAACCTAGTACCTTACTGCTAATCAATGACAGCTCAGCTCCCGTGTCTCTCCAGATCCGCACTGGAACTGGTGTGTCTCCCTCTCTCACAGACACGGTTCCTTCTGAAATTCATTTCTCAGACCCTTCTCGTACTCTGTCTACCTGGGGCTCTCTCGTCAATTTACAGATCACCACAGCACATCCTATAGGGACTGCTGCTTTCCATTTTCCTGTCTCCTTCCTCGGAGCAAGGCACTTAGATGCAATATGACCCACCCTTCCACAATTAAAACAGGTCAAGCCAGGACCTCTCCTGCTGTCTTGCCTCTCCTCCTCAATTTTACCACTAGCTTCTGGCGGGATCTCTGCCTCAGCCGGCGGGCTTTCTCTACCATTCCCATGGTCTCTCTGGTAACTTTTATTCGAGGAAAACTTTGTCTTGTGGGTTAGGGCATATTCATCTGTGAACCTAGCAAATTCGGAGATGGACTTATTCGGCTTCTCATTCAAATACATCCAGATATCATCTGAAACACAACCTTTAAATTCCTCAATCAGAATTAACTCCCTGAGACGCCAAAAATCTTCTTCCACTATTTCTGCTGCACACCAGCGATCCAAGAGCACACCCTTCTCATAGGCAAACTCTGCATACGTCTGATTCCACCCTTTCTTTAAATTTCTGAACTTTTCTCTATAGGCCTCAGGCACCAATTCGTAGGTCCGAAGAATGGCCTCCTTTACTTTCTCGTAATTCTCAGACTCTTCCTCCTCCATGGACAACGCCGCATATGCCCATTGTGCCTTTCCTTTTAACACACTTTGTAACAGCGCCACCCACTGCTCTTTGGGCCACTTCTGATTCACTGCCACCTTTTCAAAATGCAAGAAATAACTATCAACATCCGTCTCCTGGAACGGAGGTACTAACCTAAACTCCCGACTAACATTAAACCGCTCCTCTCAGTCTGGCCCTTGAGCTCTGCGCTTTTGCCTTAACTTCTCCATTTCCAGCTCATGTTGCCTCTGTTTCTCTTTCTCCTCATACTCTCTCTCCTTCTCGGCTCTCTCCCTTTCCTTCTCGGCTCTTTCCTTCTCCTTTTCAGCTGCTTCCAGCTGTTTTAGCTGAATTTCATGCTCCCTTTGTTTCTCAGCTCTTTCCTGCTCTTTTTCCTTTTCAGCTGCTTCCAGCTGCTTTAACTTAATTTCTTGTTCCAACCTTAATTTCTCCAACTCTAACTGAGCCGTCCCACTAGCTGGTACCTTTTCAGGGATATTTTCCAATACCTCAGCCAAAAACACATTCTTCACAATATAATACTGAGTTATGGCCCTTCGCACCTCCTGCTTTTTCATCGACAACCTCACCTCTGCGAGGTTTAGTCCTTTTGCAATATTTATCAATTCCAACTTTGTGGCTGCCTCTAGCGCCTCCAGAGTCGGGTTTTCTATAAATTCATCCACGTCTATCTTTGCTGGTTTCCCGTCTGGCTACTCGTGCAACCAGACCCACGTTTGGACTTAAGCCCGATTCACTGGCCCTCCAATTTGGTATCAAATCCCGAGATGAGATCCCCACTTTGTTACGAACCCCATAACTGGGTCACTTACCAGCAAAGATAGGGACGTCCGTTGAAGTCTGATACTATTTTTAACAGTATTTATTGGTAAAAATACACAAAAATAATATCAATGCAAACATACAGATAATATACGTCGTCAATACTAAATCTAAAAGTGCAGGTATAATAATAATCAATAAGAAATAGCTCTATCATTGTCTAGGGGATAATGTATTGTCCGATGGAAATATAAAGTTCGTTCAGTTCAGACAGGCTTCAGCCTTTGGGGACTGCTGGGTTTGCAATTATTGGAGAGAGAGAGAGATTTTGAGAAAAGAAACTTACTGGCTTTCCTTTATCCAATCTTGATCCGTATTCATCCTTTAGTGAGGCCGTTCCGTGGAGGACTTGTCATCCAGGCAAGGATGGACACACACACAAGCCCCCACCGGTCTCATATGTTTCTCCTGGTGTGTCTCAAGGGGTTGTTCCCCAGACCCTCTTTTATCCTTACTCACGGGGTCTCAGATGTCAATCAGGTTGGGATGATGCAATCCCTCAACCAGCCCAGTCTGGTTGTCCCCTGAGGGCTTCAATGAATAGTACAGTACTCAATACACAATTCCATCTCCAAGAGATAATGGCAGTAATCAATGGTTCCATCCCGCTTTTGTTAGGAGGCATTCCCCCTACCTTGTGTATTCTGCGTTGTCTATGGCAACTGCCGGGGCTGTGATCCGGCGTCTCGCTCTCTCTCATTATTGTCATGATGTGTATCTCTCTCTTTCCTGGGTCCCAGACCCGAATTAATAGCGATCTTGCGATTCTCACAAAGGAGGGGGCAACTTTGTACCCTTCGGCCCCTCAGAGTTGTGGCACATTCATAACAGCAGTAACAGGATCGCTCCGAGACAGCATGGATTTATGAAGGGGAAATCATGCTTGACTAATCTTCTGGAATTTTTTGATGATGTAACTATGAAAATGGACAAGGGAGAGCCAGTGGATGTAGTGTACCTGGACTGTCAGAAAGCCTTTGATAAGGTCCCACATAGGAGATTAGTGGGCAAAATTAGAGCACATGGTATTGGGGGTAGGGTACTGACATGGATAGAAAATTGGTTGGCAGACAGGAAACAAAGAGTAGGGACTAACGGGTCCTTTTCAGAATGGCAGGCAGTGACTAGTGGGGTACCGCAAGGGTCTTGGTGCTGGGACCGCAGCTATTTACAATGTACATTAATGATTTAGATGAAGGGATTAAAAGTAACATTAGCAAATTTGCAGATGACACAAAGCTGGGTGGCAGTGTGAAATATGAGGAGGATATTAGGAGAATGCAGGGTAACCTGGACAGATTGGGTGAGTGGACAGATGCATGGCAGATGCAGTTTAATGTGGATAAATGTGAGGTTATCCACTTTGGTGGTAAGAACAGGAAGGCAGATTACTATCTAAATGGAGTCAAGTTAGGAAAAGGGGAAGTACAATGAGATCTAGGTGTCCTTGTTCATCAGTCACTGAAAGTAAGCATGCAAGTACAGCAGGCAGTGAAGAAAGCTAATGGCATGCTGGCCTTTATAACAAGAGGAATTGAGTATAGGAGTAAAGAGGTCCTTCTGCAGTTGTACAGGGCCCTGGTGAGACCACACCTGGAGTACTGTGTGCAGTTTTGGTCTCCAAATTTGAGGAAGGACATTCTTGCTATTGAGGGAGTGCAGCGTAGGTTCACAAGGTTAATTCCCGGAATGGCGGGACTGTCATGTTGAAAGATTGGAGCAACTGGGCTTGTATACACTGGAATTTAGAAGGATGAGAGGGGATCTGATTGAGACATATAAGATTATTAAGGGATTGGACACACTGGAGGCAGGAAGCATGTTCCCGATGTTGGGGGAGTCCAGAACCTAAGGCCACAGTTTAAGAATAAGGGATAGGCCATTTAGAACAAAATTGAGGAAAAACTTTTTCACCCAGAGAGTTGTGGATATGTGGAATGCTCTGCCTCAGAAGGCATTGGAGGCCAATTCTCTGGATACTTTCAAGAAAGAGTTAGATAGAGCTCTTAAAGATAGCGGAGCCAAGGGATATGGGGAGAAGGCAGGAATGGGGTACTGATTGTGGGTGATCAGCCACGATCACAGTGAATGGCGGTGCTGGCTCGAAGGGCCGAATGGCCTACTCCTGCACCAATTGTCTATTGGCTCTGGTGAATGTTGTAGTTAGAATCAGATTCTGTTACCGAAGTCAAATGCTCATCCTGAAACAAGTCAGCCCCACTCAACACCCATCACACATCTGCCGCGGGGAACATCACACCCTGGATATGTTACAACCACGGATTCGGCGGCGCATCAGATTCGGCGTTGCGCTCGTGAATATGCACGTGTCAGCTAATTATTATTTTATTGTGATAGTATTTAACTCCATTTGCTCGTCGTGGTTTTTGTCGAGACTTGAACTCAGGACATAGTAGTGCTTTGCTGCCTGCGTGAGAAACTGAACTGTTTAGTCAACTGAATCTGAAGACTAGAGGTATTCATTTATTTCTTAGTTGTTCTCTTTCAGCCGCAGTTTTCCATCTGAGAGTTTTAGTTAACGGCTCTATTTTCCCGAGCGTTTAATGTTTTTCCATTGTTCGCATTAAAGTCTGTGATCTATCGACCTGCTTCAGTGCCTCTCACTCCGCACTTGGGCCCTATCCGAACCGGGGTGACAGGATAAGGAGGCAAAGTGATGGCACTGGCTTTCCTGTTTTACCTCCAGTTGGATTTCAGGGGGGCTTCCAGTTCTGAGGAAGCTCTTCATCAGAATCTGTTCTTCCCCCCCCCCCCCCCCCCCGTATAAATACCAAATATTGAAAACAAGTATCTGGCCTGACCCACTGAGTATTTAAAGTCAATGTCAAGTTTAGTGTTAAATGCACGAGTATGTACAGGGACAATGAAAAACAGCATTCACAAAAAGAAAATCAATCAAACATCATATACAATCTTTACAAGAAAGGACATAAAATACAAAGTCCATTTTAGTGTAAATCCTAATAATATTGCTAAACGGAGGTAGTAATTTGGGTTGTGCATGTTGGTTCAAAAATTGACTGGGTGAAGGGGAGTAGTTCAAAGTAATTTAATCGGAGTACATACATGTCACCACTTACAACCCTGATTATTCTTCCTGTGGGTGTACAGTACTTAACAAATCTTTGGAACAGTAACTAAGCAGGATCAATGATCAACCCACACAAAATACTGGTGGAACACAGCAGGCCAGGCAGCATCTATAAGGAGAAGCATTGTCGACGTTTCGGGCCGAGACCCTTCGCCAGGCCTAACTGGAAGAAAAGATAGTAAGAGATTTGAAAGGGGGAGGGGGAAATCCGAAATGATAAGATATATAGCTGTAATCGCGGGTCTGGGTCAAAATATGATCGGAAAGTTGAAGGGCCGAAGAAATTATAGATTGGGGGGGCAGCGAGAGAGGGTTTCACTGAACTCCCGTTGAAGAGAAGATTTAAACTTCTTCAGTGTGGGCATTACTGGCAGAGGTTTCGCAGTAGTGAATTTGAAAACGCAAACACGGGGAACAATTCACTGCTGCGTTTCCAAATTCACTACTGCGAAGCCTCTGCCAGTGATGCCCACACTGAAGAAGTTTAAATCTTCGGGAGTTCAGTGAAACCCTCTCTCGCTGCCCCCCCCCCCAATCTATAATTTCTTCGGCCCTTCAACTTTTCGATCATATTTTGACCCAGACCCACTATTATAGCCATATATCTTACTTCGGATTTCCCCCTCCTACTTTCAAATCTCTTACTATCTTTCCTTTCAGTTAGTCCTGAAGAAGGGTCTCGGCCCGAAACGTCGACAATGTTTCTCTCCATAGATGCTGCCTGGCCTGCTGCGTTCCACCAGCATTTTGTGTGTGTTGCTTGAATTTCCAGCATCTGCAGATTCCCACGTGTTCAACGATCAATAACTATGCAAATATAAATAAATAGCAATAAATACCAAGATAAGGAGCCCTTAAAGTAAGGCCGTGGGTTGTGGGAACATTGGAAATAAAATGAATGTAGTTATGCACTTTTGTTCAAGAGCCTGATGGTTGAGGGGTAGTGGCTGTTGTTGAACCTGGTGGAGCAAGTCCTGAGGCTCTCGTACCTTCTACCTGATGGTAGCAGCAGATAATTCATGAACCTGTTGGTGTGGGACTTCAGGCTTCTGTACCTCCTGGCCAGCGGTAACTGCGATAAGATGGCGCGGCCGGAGAGGCGGGGATCTGTGGTGATGGCTCTTGCCTCCACCTGATGCTACCGATGGGTGGGGGTGGGGTGGATGTGCCCGTATTGAGCGGAGTTCACCGTTCTCTGCAACTTCTAACGTTCCTGCTGTTTTTAGTTTGGACTTGAGTGACTGAGAGGTGGTAGAGTGTCACGGGAGATTCCATCCCGCAACCTCTCGGTGAAACCATGGTCGTGGCAGGTCAGGACACTGGGCGGGCTACCGCCAGTTTATGTGGATGACCACGCGCATCGCCGTTGCTATCTTTCTGTCATCGTGAGGGATTGAGGATCTCAGACCCTTGTTACTAGAGAATATGCCGACAGAGGATGGGGATTAAAGATTGCACGTAGATAAAAGGAAATCAGTCAATTCCCGGGGGTACGTTCCCGCTGGAAATGAAGGAGTCCGCAATTATCCCTTCAGCCAGGTTTATCTTAAAGTGCCGGTAATGCCTTTCCGGAGAGATCAGAGCGGGCTGCCGTTTGCATATTGTGATCCAGGACTGTCGTTCAAAGGCAACTCCACAAATCTAAACTTCCCTGCCCCTCTCGGGGCTGGGCTTCTCCCGATCCGGAGTTCGCAATGGCAAGTACAGTAATTCACAGAAGGGCAGCTCCGCGGGACATACTCTCGCTACGGGCGGCGATCCAGTTTACCAGAAACCTCCGTTAACCACGCTGGTGGTTGATAAGTTGACGGAGAAGGTCCTGAGAGGCAGGATTTATGAACATTTGGAGAGGCATAATATGATTAGGAATAGTCAGCATGGCTTTGTCAAAGGCAGATCGTGCCTTACGAGCCTGATTGAATTTTTTGAGGATGTGACAAAACACATTGATGAAGGAAGAGTAGTAGATGCAGTGCATATGGATTTCAGCAAGGCATTTGACAAGGTACCCCATGCAAGGCTTATTTAGAAAGTAAGGAGGCATGGGATCCAAGGGGACATTGCTTTGTGGATCCAGAACTGGCTTGCCCATAGTAGGTAAAGAGTGGTTGTAGACAGGTCATATTCTGCATTGGAGGTCAGTCACCAGTGGTGTGTCTCAGGGATCTGTTCTGGGACACCTACTCTTCGTGATTTTTATAAATGACCTGGATGAAGAAGTGGAGGAATGGGTTAGTAAGCTTGCTGATGACACAAAGGTTGGAGGTGTTATGGATGGTGTGGAGGGCTGTCAGAGGTTACAGCGGGACATTGATAAGATGCAAAACTGGGCTGAGAATTGGCAGGTGGAGTTCAGCCCAGATAAGTGTGAGGTGATTCATTTTGGTAGGTCAAATATGATGGCAGAATATAGCATTAATGGTAAGACTCTTGGCAGTGTGGAGGATCGGAGGGATCTTGGGGTCTGAGTCCATAGGACGTTCAAAGCAGCTATGCAGGTTGACTCTGTGCTTAAGAAGGTGTATGGTTCATTGGCCTTCATCAGTCGTGGGATTGAGTTTAGGAGCCAAGAGGTAATGTTGCAGCTATATAGGACTCTGGTCAGACCCCACTTGGAGTACTGTGTTCAGTTCTGGTTGCGTCACTATAGGAAGGATGTGGAAGCTATAGAAAGGGTGCAGAGGAGATTTACAAGTATGTTGCCTTGGATTGGGGAGCATGCCTTATGAGAATAGGTTGAGTGAACTCGTCCTTTTTTCCTTGGAGCGACAGAGGATGAGAGGTGACCTGATAGAGGTGTATAAGATGATGAGAGACATTGATCATGTGGATAGTCAGAGGCTTTTTACCAGGGCTGAAATGGCTAGCACAAGAGGGCATAGTTTTAAGGTGCTTGGAAGTAGGTACAGAGGAGATATCAGGGGTAAGTTTTTTACGCAGAGAGTGGTGAGTGTGTGGAATGTGCTGCTGGCAGTGGTGGTGGAGGCGGATATGAAAGGGTCTTTTAAGAGACTCCTGGATGGGTATATGGAGCTCAAAAAAATAGAGGGCTATTGGTAACCCTAGGTAATTTCTCAGGTAGGGACATGTTTGGCACAGCTTTGTGGGCCAAAGGGCCTGTATTGTGCTGTAGGTTTTCTATGTTTCTATGAGCCCCAGTATTCATCAAATTTGGGAAGCTTATGCCCAATTGTAACTCTCCTCCCCAGTCAGATTTAATGCACAGTCCTCAAGAAAGAGGGGATGAGGAAGAAACAGTTGACCAGAAGCTGGGATAAAACTAAGTTAATGAATTTGAGGTGGGTTAGTGGAATCCCATCATGCATGTCACATTGTCAGATGGAGAAGGGCAGGAGTCTACTAGGTCTACTTGTCATTGAGCCTACTAGGGGATCAGCTGTACTGGATTGGGTGTTAATGTAATGAACCAGAGGTGATTAGGGAGCTCAAGGTAAAATAACCCTTAGGAGGCAGTAATCACAATATTTAACTTGAAATTTGATAGGGAGAAAGTAAAGTAGCAGTATTTCAGTGGAGTAAAGGAAATTACAGTGGTATGAGAAAGGAGTTGGCCAAAATAGATTACAAGGACTTACTGGCAGAGATAACAGCAGAGCAGCAATGGCGTGGATCTCTGGGGAAAATGAGGAAGGTACAGGATAGATGTATTAAAAAAAAACAAAGAAATACTCAAATGGCAAAATAATACAATTGTGGCTGACAAGGGAAGTCAAAGCTCATGTAAGAGCAACAGAAAGGGCAATCAACAAAGCAAAAATTAGTTGAAAGATAGAGGATTGAGAAGCTTTTAAAACCCTACAGAGAGCAACTGAAAGAATCATTAGGAGGGAAAAGATGAAATATGAAAGCAAGCTAGCAAATAATATCAAAGTGAATAGTAAAAGCTTTTTCAAGTATGTAAAAAAATAAGAGAGATAGGAGTTAATATAGGACCACTAGAAAATGAAACTGGAGAAATAATAACAGGGGCCAAGGAGATGACAGATGAATTAAATGGGTATTTTGCATCAGTCTTCACTGTGGAAGACACGAGCAGTGTGCCAGATGTTGCAAGTTGTGAGGGAAGAGAAGTGGGTGCAGTTACTGTTACAAGAGAGAAGGCGCTCAAAAAGCTGAAAGACCTAAGGGTACATAAGTCACCCAGACCAGATGAACTGCACCCTAGGGTTCTGAAAGAGTTAGCGGTAGAGATTGTGGAGGCATTAGAAATGATCTTTCAAAAATCATTGGACTCTGGCATGGTGTCAGAGGACTGGAAAATTGTAAATGTCGTTCCACTCTTTAAGAAAGGAGGAAGGCAGCAGAGAGGAAATTATAGACCAGTTAGTCTGACCTCAGTGGTTGGGAAGATGTTGGAGTCACTTTGTAAGGATGAGGTTGTGAAATACTTAGTGACTCAGGACAAGATAGTACAAAGTTAGCTTGGTTTCCTAAAGGGAAAATCTTGCCTGGCGATCCTGTTGGAATTCTTTAAGGATATTACGCGTAGGATAGATAAAGAGGATGCAGTGGATGTTGTATATTTGGACTTTCAGAAGACCTTTGACACATGAGGCTGCTTACCAAGTTTACAGCCCTTAGTATCACAGGAAGGTTACTAACATGGTTAGAGCATTGGCTGATTGGTAGGAGGCAATGAGTGGGAACACAAGGATCCTTTTCTGGTTGGCTGCCAGTGACTAGTAGTGTTCTGCAGGGGTTGGTGTTGGGACTGCTTTGTATACTGAATATCAATGATTTAGATGATGGAATAGATGACTTATCGCCAAGTTTGCAGATGATCAAAGATTCATGGAGGGGCAAGTAGGAAACAGGTAGGCTGCAGAAGGAGTTAGATTAGGAGAATAAGCAAGAGAGTGGCAAATGAAATACAATGTTGAAAAATGCATAGTCATATACTTTGATAGTAAAAATAAATGTGCAGACTATTTTCTAAATGGGGAGAAAATCCAAAAATCTAAGGTGCAAAGGGACTTGGGAGTCTTTGTGCTTTGACATCTCCTCTGCATCTACTTCCAAGCACCTTAAAACTCTGCCTTCTTGTGCTGGTCATTTCAGCCCTGGAAAAACGCCTCTGACTATCCACATGATCAATGCCTCTCATCATCTTGTACACCTCTATCAGGTTACCTCTGTCGCTCCAAGGAGAAAAGGTCAAGTTCACTCAACCTATTCTCATAAGGCATGCTCCCCAATCCTTGTAAATCTTCTTTGCACCCTTTCTATGGTTTCCACATCCTTCCTGTAGTGAGGTGACTAGAACTGAGCACAGCAGTCCATGTAGGGTCTGACCAGGGTCCTATACAGCTGCAACATAGCCTCTTGGCTCCTAAACTCAATCCCATGATTGATGAAGGCCAATGAGTTTTGGGCCCCTCATTTATGATGTTTTGGCATGTGTTGGCAGAGGAGGTTCACAACAATAATTCCAGGAATGAAAGGGTTATCATACATGGATAGTTTGATAGCTCTGGGTCTGTATTCACTGGAAGGATGGTGGGGAGGGGGGAAATCTCATTGAAACCTTTTGAATGTTGAAAGGCCTAGATAGAGTAGATGTGGAAAGGATGTTTCCCATAGTGGGGGAGTCTAGGACAAGAGGGACACAGCCTCAGTATAGAGGGGTGTCCATTTAAAACAGATGCAGAGAAATTTCTTTAACCAAAGGGTGGTGAATTTGTGGAATTTATTACCATATGCAGCTGTGGAGGCCAAGTCATTGAGTGTATTTAAGGCAGAGCTTGATGGGTTTTTGATTGGACATGGCATCAAAGGTTACAGGGAGAAGGGCAGGAAGAGGGGCTGAGGAGGGGAGAAAGGATCAGTCATGATTGAATGGTGGAGCAGACTCGATGGGCCAAATGGCCTTACTCTGCTCCTATGTTTTATGGTCTTAGGAGTCTGGTGCTGAGGTCAGGGTCCAGATTGTAGTGGTTTCAGGGATGATAGCGATCAGAATAGGAGCTGAGCAGGTTTTGGAATTGCTGAGCAGTGTAGCAGTTGGAAGGTGCAGGCAAGTGAGGTATCCAGTGATCAAAGGGGGGTACAGAGACAGGAATCGTGTAGGAGTTGGAGGGTGTTACAGAGATGGGTAGAAGAATAGGGATTGGTGTAAGTTACCAAGATGAGGAGGCAGGTAGAGGCTTGAAGAGTTACAGAGATAGGATTGGGAGGAGAGAAGGGATGTGGGTGAATATAGAGATAGGATGTAAGGATTTGAGGAGAGCTGCAAAACAAGATTGGGAAGAGATATTTTAAAGTTCTTATAGAAAAGACCAGAGATGGAGCAGTAATAAAGGCCTTAAATTAGGGGAAAGCCAGTGTTATTAACATAAAAGAAGAAATGACAAAGGTAAATTGGAAGCATCTATTTGTAGGTAAGTCTATGTTCAAAGCAGAAATAGCTAGCATTTGGGTAAACATGTTCCTGTAAGGGTTCCAAGTGCAGGAAACAATAGATGCTGAGGGATATCAATGTCTGGACTAAAAGGGGAAAGGAGATATGCAATGAGTATCAGGAGCTAATGACAGAGGAGGGGACAAGTGTAAAAAGGGTAGATAGGTGTTAAGCTAAATCCAAAATGCTAGCCAGGTCTCAGCTGGAGAACTGGGAGCGGTTTTGGGCTGAAGAATAATCACGTGCTGCTGGGAGATGCAAGGTCCCAGGTGACGGTAATGATCCGCAACAGGATTTAGGTTTCTAAGCAAACAGTGTTCCTATGCAGATTGAAAGGACCACAGTTTGCTTGGAAATTGAAATTCTTGGCAGATGTAACCCTCTCACTTGCACTAAAATATGTGCTGATTGTGACTGTGATCTATTTGACTGTCAGTCTGATGTAAAATTAGCCATTGAGTTATTTATATCCAGGGTATTTGAATATATCCCTTCAGCTTCAAACTGGTCACAGGGGATGCCTGTGGTCATGTGATTATTTTTAATTTATTAATTGGGGGCCTTAATTGATCTGCTAATCACTACAGTATATCATTAAGCTAATTATGGGCTGCTTTGAAAGGCATGCATTTGTAAAAGTGTTGAATTCTCTACAAGTCTGCGTGTCTAAGGGCTCGTGGCATTCATCAAGGAAATGGTTTAATTATGCGGAGTTGTAGATGTAAATGTAATGCACACAAGTGGCAAACTAACTCTAAAGAGGCTTGTTATTAAAGAATTCTTCTTTACCTGGACTGGTTCTCGGATTCAAGAATGAAAGATGCAAATGGCTCCTCATTTTACTAACAAACCAGCACTGGGTCCTCTGAGATCGGCACACTGTTTTAACGGGCTCCCCAGAGCAGCCGTTCTGTGTTCTGCAGGTAAACAACGTCAGGGAAAGGCGAGGGGCTGTGAGTGTAAATTCAGCGTGCTCATTACATGAATGACCTCATTTGCATTTCTATGGAAGCCTCTGAAGCCCCAAAGAGATTTGCAACCAATGAAGCGCCTTGAAGTGCAGCCACTGTTGTCACATTGGAAGCAACGTGCATAGCAGGATTCAACAAACATCAACACGGTAGTGGCCAGAGACATTCCAGCAGTTGGAGGCACACTGTGCACCAAGGGTGGTGCTTGTTGAGGTCAATCGTTGCCAGGATTCCTCAGAGCAGAGTTCGAAGCCCACCCATCTTCAGTTGCTTTGTCAATCTGTCACAGAAACACATCAGTACAGCTCATAATTCCTAAGCAAATGAAGCAGACCTTGCCTGTATGTAGCAAGGCTTGGACCATGTTAATGGCTGATAAATAGCAGGTAATATTTGTGTCACAAGAGTGTGGCAGTGACCACTTCCAACAAGAAACATCTACCCTTGAAATTGAATGGTGTGATGGATATTGACTCTCTGGGCCCCAAAAGGGCTCATTGATAGCCTCAGGTTTTTGGCACAGCAGCAGAAACTGCCAAGGTGTCAAGAGGCTCGTTCATTAAGGTAATTTCTTCATTGGCGCAGCAGCAGAAATTGCCCAAGGTCAAGATAATTGTTGTTCAATAAGTTAAACTTCTTAATTGTTTTCTTTTCTTGCCCTTTTGACTTCTAACCAGTATACTTTATTCACCCTCTGAACTGAATCAAGAGACGCAATGCAGTCCATGTTGGCCTAGCTAAACTATGATCTAATCGAGAAGGTACACATTGACGTAATTAAACATTCTATCCAGCATGCTAATGTAGTTGAGAAACACCAATTAACAATGATGCCAATTAATAGGAAAAAAACCGTATAAATGTTAAAAGGCTGTCAGGGTTGTTAACATTGACAGAAGGAAGATACAAAATTCATTCTTCAGCCATGGCTTCTGTAATAGCTGACTCATTCATCTGAACCCTTTGGAAATTTTTCTAGTCTATAAGAATTGTACTTGTATTTGGAAATCCTTTGCAGGTTATCCTGTAAATCTCTTAAGAATTACTCGTCAGAAATTAAAATGTGCTTCACTTAAAAATTGTTTAATCTTCTTCCTTTCCTGGATGGTGAAGGTCCTTGATGATGGATGTTGCAGTCCTTGTAGAAGGAGAATCGATGAAGGTAAGGCAGTGGATGTTGTCTCCATAGACTTTAGCATGGCATTTAACAAGATACCGCATGGGATGTTGATCAAGAAGGTTCAGTCACTCAGCATTCAAGATGAAGTAGTAAATTGGATGAGACATTGGCTTTGTGGGAGAACCCAGAGAGTGGTAGTAGATGGCTGCCTCTCTGAGACCTTTGACTAGTGGTGTGCTGTGAGGGATCAGTGCTGGGTCCTTTGTTATTTGTCATCCATATCAACAATCTGCATGATGTGGTTAACAGGATGATGCACCATCAATAACTCTCGGAAACGGGAGACGAACAATAGGCTTTTATTAGCAGCAAGAGACCACCACACAACATCCTGGAGATTGAGGGAGGAGCAGTGCCTCCAATTGCCTTTATACCGGGGTCTGTGGGAGGAGCCACAGGAGCAGTCAGCAGGGGGGTGTGTCCAGACAGGTATATGTAGTTCACCACACTGGATCAGCAATTTTGCAGGTGGCATCAAGATTGAGGGTGTAGTGGACAATGAGAAAGACTATTATGGCTTGTAGTGGGATCTAGATTAACTGGAAAAATGGCAGATGGAATTTAATGCAAACATGTGTGAGTGTGCTCCACTTTGGTAGGACCAAATAGGGCTGGTCTTACACAGTGAATGTTAGGGAACTGAGGAGTGCTTTAGAACAAAGGGATCTGGGAATACAGGTGCATAATTCAATGGAAGTGGTGTCACAGGTTGATAGGGTCATATTGGCCTTCATAAATCACAGTATTTACAAAAGATGGGATGTTATATTGAAGTTGTATAAGTCATTGGTGAGGCCTAATTTGGAGTATTGTGTGCAGTTTTGATCAGCTACTTACAAGAAAGATGTAAATAGTTTGAAAAAGTAAAGAGAAAATTTATAATGATGTTGCTGGGTCTGGAGGACCTGAGTTATAAGAAAAGATTGAATAGGTTAGGACTTTATCAGAATCAGGTTTATTATCACCAGTATGTGACATGAAATCTGTTAACTTACCAGCAGCAGTTCAATGCAGTACATAATATAGAAGAGAAAAAAATTAAAATAATAAATAAATCAATTACCGTATACATATATTGAATAGATTTTAAAAAGTGCAAAAAACAGAAATACTGTATATTTTAAAAAGTGAAGTAGTGTCCAAGGGTTCAATGTCCATTTAGCGATTCAGGGACAGCTTCTTTCCCTCTGCCATCTGATTCCTGAGTGTGTGCCTTCAGGCTTCTGTACATCCTACCTGACGGTAACAAGTAAGAAAAGGGCATGTCCTGGGTGCTGGAGGTCCTTAGTAATGGACGTTGCCTTTCTGAGACACCGCTCTCTGAAGATTTGTAGACTAGTACCTAAGATGGAGCTGACTAGATTTACAACCCTCTGCAGCTTCTTTCAGTCCTGTGCAGTAGCCCCTCCATACCAGACAGTGATGCAGCCTGTCAGAATGCTCTCCACTGTACAACTATAGATGTTTTTGAGTGTATTTGTTGACTCTTCAAACTCCTAATGAAGTATAGCCACTGTCTTGCCTTCTTTATAACTACTTCGATATGTTGGGACCAGGTTAGATCCTCAGAGATCTTGACACCCTGGAACTTGAAACTGCTCACTCTCTCCACTTCTGATCCCTCTATGAGGATTGGTATGTGTTCCTTCATCTTACCCTTCCTGAAGTCCACAATCAACTCTTTCGTCTTACTGACGTTGAGTGCCAGGTTGTTGCTGTGGCACCACTTCACTAGTTGGCATATCTCATTCTTGTATGCCTTCTCGTCACCACTGGAGATTCTACCAACAATGGTTGGTATCGTCAGCAAATTTATAGATGGTTTTTGAGCTATGCCTAGCCACACGGTCATGTGTATATAGAGAGTAGAGCAGTGGGCTAAGCACACATCCCTGAGGTGCGCCAGTGTTGATTGTCAGCGAGGAGGATATGTTATCACCAATCCGCACAGATTGTGGTCTTCCAGTTAGGAAGTTGAGAATCCAATTGCAGAGGGAGGTATAGAGGCCCAGGTTCTGCAACTTCTCGATCAGGATTGTGGGAACAATGGTATTCAATGCTGAGCTATAATCGATCATTCTGACATCCTGTCAGCATCCTGACATAGGTGTTTGTATTGTCCAGGTGGTCTAAAGCCGTGTGGAGAGCCATTGAGATTCCTTGGAATGTAGAAGATTGAGTGGAGATTTGACAGAGGTATACCAAATCATGAGGGGTATAGATAGGGTAAATGCAAGCAGGCTTTTGCAATGAGTTTAGGTGAAACTACAACTAGAGGTCATGGGTTATGGGTGAAAGGTGAAAAGTTTAAGGGGATCATGAGGGGAATTTTCTTCACTCAGCATTGTGAGAGTGTGGAATGAGCTGCCAGCAGAAGTGATGCATGCAAGCTTGATTTCAACATTTAAGAGAAGTTTGGATAGGCACGTGGATGGTAGGGGTATTGAGGGCTATGGTCTGGGTGTAACTTGAAAGGAGTAGTCAGATTAAATAGCTTAGCACGGACAAGATGGGCCAAGGGGCCTGTTTCTGTGCTGTACTGTTCTGTCTCTATGACTTTATAAGTACTGAATGGTGGGGAGGGCTTTTCCTGTGATGGATGAAAAAGCCCTCCCCACCATGAGCACCTACAACTGCAATTATGAAGAAAGGGCGGTTGTGCTTCTACTTCCTTAGAAGTTTGCAAAGTTTCGGCATGACATCCAAAACTATGACAAACTTCTATAGGTGTGTGATGGAGAGTACGGTAATTGGTTGCATCACAGTCTGGTTTGGAAACTCCAATACCTTTGAGAAAAATCTTAGAAAATGTAGTAAAAATGGCCCAGCCCATCAAGGGTAAAGCTCTCCCCACCATTGAGCACATCTACATGGAGCATTGTTGCAGGAAAGCAGCATCCATCATGGTGGGCCCTCACCACTCAGGCCATGCTCCTATCTCACTGCTGCCATCAGGAAGAAGGTACAGGAGCCTCAGTACCCAAACCACCAGTCTCTTGAACCCGATGGGATAACCTCACTCAATTTCACTTGCCCCATTACGGAACTGTTCCCACAACTAATGGACTCATTTTCAAGGGCTGTTTATCTCATGTTCTTGATAGTTATTGCTTATTTATTTATTATTATTACTTTCATTATTTCTTTTTCTCTTTTTTATTTGCACAGCTTGTTGGCTCTTGCACATTGTTGTCTGTCCTGTTGGGTGAGGTTCTATTGTGTTTCTTGAATTTACTGTGTATGCCTGCAAGAAAATGAATCTCATGGTGGCATATATGTACTTTGTTAATAAACTCAATTGGAACTTTGAACCCATGTTCTCACTATTATTTATTTCATTATTGATTTTGTTATTTTTTAAAATTTGCACAGTTTGTCTTGTTTTGCATGCTGTTTGTTAGTCTTTGTTTTGGTGCTGATTTTCAAACAATTCACTGCCAATACCAAACATCAATACTTGCTGTGATACCAAACATCATTACTAACCGTCGATACCAAGCATCAATGTGTGCCGTCGGTAGGGCCGCAGACACTCACCACCGCTACTAGGTTACCAAGACATAGGTTTCATCTGCATTTTTTTGTTGTGAAGTTGTCAGTAACTTTAAGCAGACCATCTTTATTCAGCTCAGCTCTGGAATAAATTATTTCATCAACATAGCTCTCGAGAATCAGGTTCAACAGTCTCTTGAGTTGCACGATTGTGTTTTTTGAGAGACTGTGGCAAAAACACTATGAGAATTAGCTGAGGATAAGGTTTAAAACTGAAATGAATCTGTTACCAATGGCCACAATATTTAAATTAACACTATTCCCTAATCCAGGTTTTGGTGTGAGCACTGAGCTCATGGTACACTGGACAACAGTGAACTTTATCTCCCCAGTATGCTTCATGGGCAGTTTCCAAAAACATGCCATGCACTTGAAGCACCGGGTGATGCCACCAGTATTGTCCCTGCAAAGTCTTCCAGTTGCACCATAAGATTAATGGCATTGTCAGAATCCTCTCTCAGGCCAACATCCCCAAAGATGAGGCTCTACTTACCTGTACACTGTCAGATCTAGTGGCCTTGTATTCAGCATCAGAGCCCAAAAACAGGTTCTCTATTTTGAGTTCTGTTGTGATAGTGGTGGGGGTGGGGTGGGCATGGTGGAATTTATCGAACAGGAAGAAGGAAAGATTCAAAGTTGTGCTGTATCCTACTTTGGGGGGGGGGGGGGGGCGGGAACAATATTCCTGTTGTCTTTTGGGAATCCTTGTCCCATGGTTGCTCAGACTGCAGAAGGAGCATTAAGGGAGAGATTACCTCAAGGCCATGCATCAGGACACACAGAGACCCTGTGTACATGGGAGAAGATATGTACCCACCCACAAAGTGTACACCTGTCCACTCCATTCGGCATCTTCTGCCCAACTGCATGAGTCATATTTGAACCCTCAGAAGAAAGTCATCTTTGACCCAAGGAACTGCCAAAAAGGAGAGGAGCAGGAGGGAAAGACGAGTACATTTTGGGGAAAGAGTAGGAAGTGGGATTGGGTGGGAGGTCAACCTTTGGTTATGAGTCTGTGCTTCTTTGAGACTGCATCCTCTGAGGCTGATGCCCACCCACCATGCTCATCTCTGACTGATGTCTCCAGAGGGTAGGTTGCCCCAATGGAGGCAGGCTAACACTTCACAGCCTCAGTCTCAGCATGTCCCAGAGACAAGGGTATCAGGGTATGCACTTTGAGTGTGGACACTATTGCCCTGTAGATAACATGATGAGCAATATATATATATTCATACATGCATACATACATAGATACATAAATACAAATCTGTGTGTGTGTATGTGTATATATATATAAAAAATTTGAGATGCAGTCTACATGGAGTTGGAGTTTATAGCTAAGCAGGGAGGAGTGTTGTGTATTTTTGATTAAACATTATTTGTTGTATACACAATGCATTACGGGTTATCTGTTGAAGTACATAAATGGCATACGTCATCATGCCATCATGTGATACATGCGCACCTCACTTACAGTAAAAAAAAAACAAAGTTAGGCCAGCATTCCTGGCTCTGTGTTTTGCTTCTAATTAGTTTTATGTTTTGGAGTTACATAACATAATGTAAAGTCCAGAACTTGGTCCATCCCCAGGGGTGGGCTCTGTAGTTCTCCTCTGGATGTCTCAAATGCTTCAAAGATCCCCCAAGGTTGGAGATGGACACTGCCTCCTTTATTGCACAGCTAAGCACCTTCTGGCCAAATTAACCATGCAGAGACATGCCCCACTGACTGAATCTTATGACAAGATGCAGGAACCACTGAATGTTACCAGTACCTGCTGTAGAAATAAAACACGGACAGAGCAGAAGAATGAGGATTCACTGCTCACTCACATGTCTGGAGAGAAGTAGTTGAACTGACCACCTGTCTGCCTGCGAGAAAGATTTGGAAGGAGCTGTTTGCAGCGATGTTGTTGAACTGAAATGATTAATGTTCCCAGCAAGAGGCAGTATCTACCAAGTTTTGTAAGATTTCGCTGGTAGTGTGGGAAATGCCAGCACTGAAACAGTCCTACCAGTTGTATTATCACAGTGATCCAGGGCACCCTGTTATTTTTAAAACTAGACCAAGATCATAGACCGACGCATGCTTTTCAACACTCAGTCTCTACTTTTGATTGCAGTATGTATTACTGTGAAACTGGTTAAATAATCCTGAGGGCAGGGTTGAGTGACCAGCGAGAGACAGTTAGCTCTCTCCCAGCCCAGCCTCCCTTCCCATGACTAACACTGTGTCTGTGCGTGGTGAGTGTGGGTGTGTCAATATGTGAGTTGTGTTCATGACTGTGTGAGTGTGTGTGTGTGTGTGTGAATACGTGAGTGCGTGTGTAAGAGAGAGAGGGAGGGAGAGGGAGATATGATTGTGGTGTCCAGGACTAGTGTACATAAAGCTGATGTTGACAGGGTGGAAATTTGCGAAGTGAGAATTCATAAGGCTAGTGTTTATAAGTGAATGTGCATATAGGGAGGGTGTGCCTGAGTGAGGGTGTATATTAGGAGTGCATGAATGGGAAGGGTGTGTGTAAGTGAAGGTTAGGACAGGAAAGGTGCCTATAGGGAGAGTGTGTATAGAAAGAGTGTGCATGTATGAGGGTATGTATAGGGATTGTGTATATGCATAGGGTGTATATAAGTGGAGGTATGTATAGTGAGGGTATAAGTGGAGGTATGCATAGGAAGTGTGCTTAAGGGTGGGTGAGTATGGGGGTGCATATGATTGTGTGTATCAGTTAGGGCGTGTACTTGGAGGATGTGCATAGAGAGAGTGCGTATGATGTGTACAGGGAGGGTGCTTTATACTGAGGGTTTGTATAGGGAGGGTGTATATGAGTTTGGCTGTAATTGCTGCCAAAGGTGCATCTACTAAATACTGACGTGAAGGGTGTGAATACTTATCCAATCAATTATTTTGTGTTTTAGATTTGTAATTAATTTAGATCACTGTGTAGAGATCTGTTTTCACTTTGACACGAAAGAGACTTTTTCTGTTGATCAGTGTCAAAAAAAGCCAAATTAAATCCATTGTGATTCAGTGTTGTAAAACATTAAAACATGATAACTTCCAAGGGAGGGGGGTTTGACTACTTTTTATAGATACTGTATGTTAGGAAGGGTCTCGGCCTAAAATGTCGACTGTTTTCCATAGATGCTGCCTAACCTGCTGAGTTCGTCCAATGTTTTGTGTGAGTTCCTTTAGATTTCCAACACATGCAGACTTTCTCATATTAAGAAAGGTAATTGTTCATCCAAAATTCCAATCCTTGTTAAGCCTTGGATGCCTGAAGTGAGTTTTAGTAAAGGCAATCACTGTACATCTGTGTTCACCCCTGTGCTTCGTTCAATCCCTGTTTCTCATTCTCTGACCCTCACTGGCTCTCCCAACTACTCTATATGGAATTACCAGAGCCTACCAGTAGCTGTTGGCAGAACCACCGACTCCAGTACAAGACACAGCGCACAAGCCGAAAGGAATATGCCTTATGAAGGCATAAGTAACTGTCCTACGCTGGTGTAGAGAAGACATTGAGTAGGTCTCACTGCTTCTAAATCAACTGCACAGAGGATTTACAAGGTTCAAAGTCAAAGTTGAGTTTATTGTCATATGCACAGGTGCGATGAAAACCTTACTTTTACTACCAAATTGGAGAATTATCATTGAAAAGAGACACTGCTCAGGATGGGCGTGCTTAAACTGGAACAGAGGACGTTCAAGGAAGATTTCACTGAAATCAATAAAATTTTCAGAAGCTTACAGAGAGTGAACAGAAGGGTCCATCCCCCAGCAGAGAGATGAGTAAACAGGGAATCCTCTGCTGGATTGGGGTCTAGATACTTGTTTTTATTGGGTTTTTTTCTTGTAGTGTTAGTTTTCTTTACACTATCTTTTATGTTTACAACATAGTGTATATAGAATATAGAATATTACAGCACAGAATAGGCCCTTCAGCCCACAATGTTGTGCAACCTTTTAACCTACCCTAAGATCAATCTAACCCTCCCCTCCTACATACCCTCCATTTTTCTATCATCCATGTGCCTATCTAAGAGTTCCTTAAATGTCCTTAATATATCTGTCTCTAACACCATGCTCGGGAGTACTTTCCACACTCCCACCACTCTCTTTGTAGAAAACTTTCCTCTGACATCCCACCTATACTTTCCTCCAATCACCCTAAAATTATACCCCTTTGCATTTTTTCAGCCCTGGGGAAACATCTCTGGCTATTCACGGCTCTTAGTATCTTGTCCGCCTCTGTCAGCTTTGCCCGCTTCTCATCCTCCTTTGCTATCAAGAGTGAAGCCCCAACTTATTCAACCAATCTTCTTCCTAAAGCCCAGGCAGCATCCTGGTAAATCTCCTCTGCACCCCCTCCAAAGCTTCCACATCCTTCCTATAATGAGACAATCAAAACTGAACGCAACACTCCAAGTGTGGTTTAACCAGGAGTTACAACATTTACCTTGCAGTTCTCAATCTCGATCCCCTGACTACTGAAGCTCAACACCTCATGCGTCCTCTTAACAACCCTATCAACTTGCACAGCAACTTTGAGGGATCCATGGATATGGTCCCCAAAATCCTTCTATTGCTCCACACTGCCAACAATCCTGCCATTAACCCTGTATTCTGCCTTCAAATTCAACTTTCCAAAGTGAATCATTTCACACTTCCCCGGATCGAATTCCATCTGCCATTTCTCAGCCCAATTCTGTACAATCACTTATTTCTTTGTAAACTTTTAGTACCTCGTAGTATATTTGGTTCTATGCCTCTGTGTTTACAAAGAAATAAGTGATTATACAGAGCTGTGTTGAGCTGAAGTGTGGTTCAGACAGTGGTGCTTCACAGTTTCCTTATCTAACTGATTCAGACTGGGTTACAGTACAAACTGGGAAAGTGTGGGGTCAAGTTCTTTATTTTATTTCTTTTAATTTGTCTTGATTGCTGGTACAGGCTGACCCTATCTGACCTGTACTCTAATGAACATTTAATAAAAGGGCAGTAATCATAAGATTGGTGCCTCATTCTTGACTTCTGAAGGACTTAGAACATAGAGTATATGACAGTACAGCACACTACAGGTCTTTGTCCCAAAATATTGTGCTGACCTTTTAACATACACTAATCTGACACTTCCCACCCACGTAACCCCCCCATTTTTATTTCAGCCTTGTTCCTATCTAAGAGTTTCTTAAACGTCCTTAATGTACCTGTCTTTACAAACAGCCCTGGCAGAGCTTTCCATGAACTTCACACACACTATGAAAAAAAACATGCCTCTAACATCCTTTTACTTCCCTCCTTAAAATTATGCCCTCTAGTATTGGCCATTGGCACACTCTCTAGGCCTCTCATCATCTTATACATTTATATCAAGTCACCTCTCTTTCTTGTTCACTCAAAGAGAAAAGCCTTAGCTCGCTCTGCCTTTGCTCATAATGTATGTTTTCTAATCCAGACACCATTCTGGTAAATCTCCTCTGCACCCTCCCTAAAAACTTCATATCCTTCCTATATTGATTCAATGCTCCAAGTGTGGTCTCACCAGAATTTTATAGAACTGCAAAATTACCTCAAGGCACTTGAATTCATTTCCTCAACTAATGAAGAGCAACACATCACATGCCTTCTTAATCACCCTATCAACGTTAAGGGATTTATGGACCTGAACTCCAAGATCCCTCTCTGTTTCTCCACATTGCTAAGCGTCCTGCCATTAACCTTGTAATCTGCCTTCAAATTTGACTTTCTAAAGTGTATCACTTCAGTTTTCTGGATTGATCTCCACCTGCCACTTCCAAGCCAATCTCTGAATCCTGTCAATGTCCCAACGTGACCTACAATAGTCTTCTATACTATTCCCAACACCACCAACTTTTGTGTCATCTGCAAACTTTCTAACCCACCCTTCCACTTCCTCACCTAAGTCATTTATAAAAAAAGTCTCTAAGAGCAAGGACCCCAGAACAGATCACTAGTCACAGACCTCCAGGTAGAATACACTCCATTCTTCTGAACACCCACCTCACCATCAGAGTGGTGACTTCTGGATCTTTTTGTCCAATGAATGGGTGGTGGGTGCTGGATCATTTACATGAAGTTTTGATGATTCGAGCTTGGAACACAACTTTAAGAGATGGAAGCCGCAGGAAACAGAGGCGGAGAGCCAGCAATTAGGTACCCTTGTCTCAATGTGTCTTCATCATATGACGGGACATGATGGACTGGGCGGATTCTGCAACTGTGGCACATCTCAGTGATTCTGAAGATACTTGAAAGAGATGGTTTGGTGACTTGTGATCCTATTAGTTTGGGAGATTGATGTGGAGGCAGAGGTGAGGAAGAAGAGTCCAATGAGATACTTACGATGTTAAATGGATTGATGATCCTGAGATTTCAGTCTCTGGGACTGATGTGCGAGCAATCTTCAGGAGGATGAAGCCACGAAAAGCATCCAGCCCAGACAGGGTACCTGGCCAAGTACTAACGACCTGTGCTGGTTAACTGACTGGACTGTTCACTGAGATTTTTAACCTCTCACTTCGGCGGTCTGAGATACCCACCCACTTCAAGCAGACTTCACTTATACCGGTGCCTAAGAAGAATGTGGTAACTTGCCTCGATGACTAATGTCCTGTAGCACTTACATCCACTGTGATGAAACTTTTTTAGGGGTTTAGATGAAACATATCAACTCCTACCTGAGAAGCGACTTGAATTCTCTCCAATTTGCCTACCGGAGCAATAGGTCCACAGCAGATGCCACCTCATTGGCTCTGCACTCAGCCCTGGAACATCTGGACAGCAAAGGTGCATATATCAGGATGCTCTTTATTGACTACAGCTCGGCATTCAATATCATCATCCCCTCAAAACTAGTCGGTACACTTCAAGGCCTCAACCTCAGTACCTCCATGTGCGAATGGATCCTCAATTTCTTCACTTGCCGATCCCAGTCAGTTCAGATTGGCAGCAACATCTCCTCCTCAATCTCTATCAGCGCAGGTGCACCACAAAACTGTGTGCTTAGCCCCCTGCTCTACTTGCTTTACACCTATGACTGTGTGGCTAAGCACAGCTCCAATGCCACATTCAAGTTTGCTGAAAACACAGGCTGAATCAAAGGTGATGATGAATCAGCATTTAGGAGGGAGACTGAAAATCTGGCTGAGTGGTGCCACGGCAACAACCTCTCACTCAATGTCGGCAAGACCAAGGAGCTGATCATTGACTTCAGGAGGAGGGAATCAGAGGTCGTGAAGCCAGTCCTCATTGGAGGATCAAAGGTGGAATGGGACAGCGACTTTAAATTCTCGGTGTTATCATTTCGGGGACCTGTCTTGCGACCAGCACATAAATGCAATTATGAAGAAATTACAGCAGCACCTCAACTTCCTTAGGAGTTTGCAAAGATTTGGCATGAAATCTGAAACTCTGACAAACATCTCTAGGTGTGTGGTGGAGAGTATATTGACTGGCTGCATCACTACCTGATATGGAAACATCAACACCCTTCAATGGAAAATCCTGCAAAAAGTAATGGAGATAGCCCAGTTGTTGCAGGAAAGCAGCATCCATCATCAGGGACCCCAACCACCCAGGCCATGCTCTCTTCTCACTTCTGCTATCAGGAATAAGGTACAGGAGCCCTAGGACTCACACCTCCAGGTTCAGAAACAGTTATTACCCCTCAACCATCATTCTCTTGAGCCAAAGGGGATAACTTCACTTAACTTCCCTTGCCCCATCATTAAAATGTTCCCACAACCTATGGGCTCACTTTCAAGGACTCTTCATCTCAAGTTCTATATGTCTATGTTCTATTATAATAGGGTGTTTTAATAGACTTAGATAGGTACATGGAGCTTAGAAAAATAGAGGGCTATGCAGTAGGGAAATTCTAGGCAGTTCCTAGAGTATTTACATGGTTGGCACAACATTGTGGGCCAAAGGGTCTGTAATGTGCTGTAGATTTCCATGTTTTATATTCTACGTTCACGTTCTCAATGTTTATTGCTTATTTATTTATTATTATTTCTTTCTTTTCGTATTTACAGTTTGATGTCTTTGCACACTGGTTGAACACCCAAGCTGGTAGTCTTTCATTGATACTATTATAATTACCATTCTATAATGGATTTATTAAGTATTCCGCAAGAAAATGAGTCACAAGTTTGCATATGGTGATATAGGTGTACTTCGGTAGAGAGAGAGAATTTGTTTCTATGATGTTGAACAGGACCTTAAAATCTGAGCCGGGTCACTCAGATATTGCCTCCATCCTCGTGAGGGAGAGCTGTTGGTGCGGGGACTCTAGGTTTGCCAGATCTTTTATGAATTACAGTTCTGTCCGTTCTTGGTGCAGCCTGATTTGGTGGGAGCCAGCAGGCTTGCCGGGTCGGGAGTTGGTGTCAATGAAACTGGAGGGATTGGGACTCCCATGCTCTCCCTGGCCAAGGACAGAATCTCTTGGTTGTCCTTTCAACTGAAAAGTGCAGGAAGCTCAAGAGCTCAAAGTGAAGAGAATTTTCCACTGAGCTGTCTGATCTTGGGTCACTGCTGAAAATTCAAACTGAATTCTTAACTTCACAATGTTTTAAGTACAGGGAAAAGAAGCACTCTGCACAGCTAGATCCTGGTGCTATCAAAGCACATCAGTTGTTAGCAAACTAAAATTACAATGGCAGAGTGTGATTTTTGTTATGGTAACAGGAAGCAGAGTGCAAGATTACTGTTTAGCAATGAAATGAGTGTTACCCATGTCACTTATCATTGCCTTTCCTCCATAGCTTGGTCTCTTCCTGAATGCTCCAATACTGATATGATTGATCCTAGGAATAATATCAGCATCATGAATATACCAGTGAAGGAATATCACTGATAATTTCTTCCGATATTGAAGGCACAGTGGTATAGTCTACATCTAGTATACTTGGAAATGAAGGCAAAGTAACAACAGTTTAATCTCTTCCTGATTCATCATTCACAAATTCTCTGATCAAAACATTTCCGTTCTAACCTGGAATATTGAGTTTCATAGATTTACTGATCAGGTCGCTTGATTCTTTCTGATTCCTATCGCTCCACCACTGGTTGTTGTACCTTCAGCTGCCTGGGCCCCACCTCTGGAATCTGCCCCCCCCCCACTACTTACCGAATCCCTCATTTAAAAGCCTCTAAAATACAGCTCATTTCATCCTAAAATTCAGCCCCTTAACCAAGTTCTTTGGTCAACAACTTCATGTCACCTAAGTTTGATATGTGTACTCTGAGCCATGGTATCAGTATATAAATGCAGATTGTTGTCCTTTGAGTGGGTTGGGTTGACATCTCTGCTTCTGATAACTGTGTAAAAAGACTAGGGTATCCATGTCAAGTCTCCCTTAAGTTTTAACTTGGCTCCTAGTGAATAGCAGTCAGGGGCAATTATGCTGAAGAATATTCCCAATGACTTGGCCATTCCAAGTCTCTTCAATGCCACTGTTCACTTGCGTACAGATTACTCTCCGGAATGGCAAGGAGATGAGTATTAGATAGGCAACATGGGTTTACGATCACAGTGTCGCTGATCCCTGGGGCTAGTCCACTGGATGTACTAATATGGGTCTGTAATTATTATGTGACATGGCGTGGGATTAAAAGCAACTAATGGGAAATTTTTCAATAAACATCAATTTATTGAGGGAGATTCTAATAGCACCTCAATTCAGCAGGAGTGATTGATCCCTAAGGTCACAGAATGGAACCCATATGGTAAAAGTGATCGTCCCAGGACAGCGTGCTTCTCCCGAGAACTGATCAACCACATCCTTTACCCCCTTTTCTGCCTCTGAGGTCCCAGAAATATCTCCTTTGCTTTTAGTTTTGGGGAAGTGAATTCCATCCCAATTTTATCTATCAGCCTTCCCCATCCAGGAAAGATGGATCACTGTTGGTATGAGAATGAAATGTTTAGAGGGAACCATTTTCAAACATAAGAGACCCTAAGGGAACTTGACAAGGTCAGTGTTGGGATGTTTTCACTTGTGGGAGAGCCACGAGCAATAGGATATAGCTGCAAAGTCAGGGCTGATCTTTTAACTCAAGCGCATAGAAATTTCTTCAAAGAGCAGTAGAGCATAGATACTGACCCATTGGCCCAACAAGTCCATGCTGGCTATGGTGCTCACCCAGCTAGACCTGATTTCCTGCATTCAGCCCATATTCCTCTAAACCCTGCTCCACCAAATGGCCCTCCAGTACCTGCTTCAATCACTTCCACTGACAGCTCGTTTCATATTTTCACCATCCTCTGAGTGAACATGTTGCCTCTCAGGTCATTTTTAGACCTTTTCCCTCTGGTCCTAAACCTATGCCACCTCGTTTTGGACTCCCCTACTCTGGGAAAAGGGTTACCATCCGGCTTATCTGTGCCTGAGGGGGTAGCTTGCAGCCAGCGGATGGTGAATCTCTGGAGAGATGGATCATGAGATGTATTTAATGTGGTGATGGATAAATATCGACAGATCAAAGGACAGAGGGCTCTGGGAAGCTGACACAGAGGTGCAACTGAGGGTAACACAGATCAGCCATGATTGTATAGTGTTCCTTGAGTTCTGGAGTCAGTGAGAGGTTATTGGTGAGTAAACAGTAAATGACCGCACTATTGATGACAGCTTCTATCACTACTGTTGACTGAAGGTGGGTTGATTGTGTGATGATGAGATGGGCTGGTTTGTGCTGCCTTCTGCGAACGGGATGTACCTGTTGTCAGGTAGTTACCAGTGTTGTGACTGGAACTGGAGGTGCAGCTGGTGCTGAAGCACAGGGTTTCAGAACCACAACTGGGGTGTGGCTGGTGCTGTGGCCTGTGCTGCCCCTAATGCTGCCTGTCATGGGGTGAATGGAATTGTCTGGAGACAGGTTTCTGAACCAGTAGGATCTCAGGAGGGACAGAGACCGATCACCCTGAACATGGTTATATATAGGTCACTCACAGGCTGCTCCACCCTCACGGAGGGTAGGGGTTGACCCTGGAGCCCCCTGCTCCCGTTTCTGTTTATTTGTTCACCCCCATCCACAACCAGATGAGGCAGACTGCAGAGCTCGGATCCGATCCCCTGTGACGTCACCGCGCTCTGTCACTCGCTGTTGGCCATGTTGAGCAGCGTGCGGTCCTGCTGTAGCTTCACTGGGCTGGGACCTCATCAGCTTCAGGTAGACAGAGCCGAGGCTGCTCCCAATCTGCCCTTCTGCACAGCCCATTGACCCGAGTCTGACAGTGATGGTGAGTGAGGGCGGTGTGACGGCCACGAGGTTACCGATTGGGACAGCGAACATTTCTCACGATGGACCAAAGTATCTCATGGATGATCAGTACTGAGTGGATGTCAGATATGCTCTGATTCTACCCCATTTGGCGTAGCATGCTGGAGAATATCCTCCATATGAAGAGGGGCTGTGGTGCTCATGGGCAGATGCATCTGCCACAGAGAGATTGGTGGATGGGGAACTTTCAACCCCTCAGACCAGGTGTGGGTGTTGACAGACTCATTCCTGAGAAGATCTCTGATCTCCAGCATCTGGTTTTATTCAGAACTTCTAAACTCATCCATCCTTCCTACTTACACAGGGCCTGTAACCATCTTCCTGCTTCCTTCAAATTCTCAACAGAGATCAGGTTTTTACATCCAGGGATGAAAAGGAATTTCTTTGAAACCACTGGTATTTATCAGAAGCCAAAGGACAAGCAGGAGAGACGGGGCAGGAATCAGTAAGTGGAGCAGAGATGAACCAACGGGAGCAGCATGGTGCAGGAGGATTTCACTTCCAATGGATGTAAAGATGGAATTAATTCACTGACACGGTGGGAGGGCAGGGAGTGTGATCAGGCTGGGATTTGTACAGGGCTATGGGAAGAGAGCAGGGCAATAGGATTAGGTTGGACTCTAATACAGGGATCTGGGGAGAGAACAGGGCAATGGGATTAGTTTGGGGACTGATACAGGAATGTGGGGAGAGAGAGTGTTGGGCATGGAATTAGTTTAGGCACTGGTATACGGATGTCGGGAGAGGGTGTGGCAGTGGGATTAGTTTGGGCTTGGTAAAAGGCTGGGGTAAGCAAGCCAGGAGCGGGTTCAGAGTGCTGTGGGGAGAGAGTAGGGCAGTGAGATTAATTTAGATTACATTAGGTTAGATTAGTTTTTGACATATTCATCAAAGTGGAATAAAATGCCTTCTTCACTTGAAGGTAACAAAGAAAACAGATGAGATTGATACAGAGCAGTGGGGGGGGGGATGGACAGTGGGTCAGTGGGTTTAGTGTGACGACTGAAGATTGGGTCAGTGAGCTTAGTTTGAGGCTGTGGGGAGAGTGTTGAATGTTTCATGTATGCCTGATGCATAAGCAAGATCTCACTTTATTACTGGTGAGACCGCAGCATTATGCACACGTTTTAATAATTTTCACACTAGGAAATGGTTCTGCATGTGGACAGTTTAGATTAAGTACTCAGCGTGTGTGTGGAATACAAGTTGTTTATTGAGGGGCAGTCTGACAGCTAGATTGGGCACACTCACTTGATACATAATGTGTGCAGTTCCAAGGATCAGGTGATGTTTCGTTCCTGTTACTGGCCTTGACCTGCCCAGTGTAATGCAAAGGCAGCAGACCTCAATTCTGTGGCTATCCAGCAAATTAAATTTTAATTTAGGTTTGTCATTCATTTTCCAAGCATTAAAGATATCTAGCACTGGATTCCCTTTCTGTTTCAGTGCAACTGGACCAACATACAGTCAAAAGTGAGGCAAGATTTACTTGTCCTGGATGCCACACCTTCATCTGGCCGACAGTGATACAAGCGACAGCAGACTTAGGAATCTGGAGCAAAGTACAAACTACTGAAAGAAGTCGGCCGGCTAGCTACCCCTTTGCTCGAGAGTTGCTGCCTGACCCACTGAGTTCTTCCGGCAGCTTGCTTTCTTGTTCCATCTGGCCAAGTTTGTCTCAAATTAACTACAAACAGGTTATCGTTCCACGATTAACTCATATAATCAGCCTATGAATAATCACAAGGTACATTCAGTGAATTTTTATAACATTTCATTATTAATGCACAAATGGAAGTAAGCGTACCTGTGTCCAAGTGTGTATTTGTGTGTGTGTGTGTGTGGCAATGAGTGTGTCCAAGTGTGTATTTGTGTGTGTGTGTGTGGCAATGAGTGTGTCCAAGTGTGTATTTGTGTGTGTGTGTGTGGCAATGAGTGTGTCCAAGTGTGCGTGCACGCATGCTCTGCAGAATATTATTACGGTGGAGGTGGACAGGTTGTTAGGAAGAAAAAGGGGTGAAAGATCTGCAAGGGTGAGTGGAAATGCAGAGCCAAGCATCAGTTGTGATCTTTTGAAAGTGTGGAGAAGGCATGAGGGACAGGGGGCCTACTTTAGCTTTTAGATTATATGATCATGTGCACGTATATGAGTGTGTAGGGGAGGGTGCAGAGTACATGGGTGTACGAGAGTATATATGAATGGTGTGTAAGTGGGTGTGTTAAATCCAATCCAGCTAGTTACTGGCCAACCTGTCTGATCTCATTGAGCAATAACAACATTGACGGTGCGCTCAGGCACTGCGTACTCTTCGATACTTGCTCACTGGTGCCCTGTTTACAGTTCGTGTGTCGCTAGGACCACTGGGCCCCAGATCTCATCACATGCTTGGTCTGAAGATCTGAACTCTAGGGTTGAGGTGAGAGAGACCGACCTTGACTAAACGGCAGCATCTGTCCATATGGAGCCCCTGCAAGCCTGAAGTTACTGGGTGTCAATGGGAAATCACTCTAGTAGATAGCCAGAGTTCCTCGGGGCATTTTCAGCCACTTCAACACCCTTCCTCCCATCGTAAGGTTGGATGTAGGGATGTTCACTGACAGTTGCACAATGTTTTATTGCAAATGAAAAAGCCCATGCTACACGTAGCGAAGACTGCTAAGTGGAAGTAACACTCTCATCACTAGGGTGCCAGTGGAGATGGTCATTGTCTGGCACTTCTGTAATGCCACTGTTACTTGACACACAGATTTGAGTTGCTTATCTACAACATTCAATGGCATTACCACAGCGCAATCCCTCACCACCAACGTGCTGGTAGCCACCACTGCCTAGAGATTGACCTGGACCAGTCATGTAAGTACCGTTACCATGAGAACTGCTCAGAGGCTAGGTATTATACGTTGACTGACTCACTTCCTGACAGCCCAAGGTCTTTTTACCATCCTCAAGAAGGGGGTGAACTCTCTCCATATATTTATCAATCACCTAACACTAAACCATTCTACTTTCTTCTGAGAAATAGCTTCAGGATTTTAAACTTATTACCCCATTTAATTTTTAAGTCATTTAAAACAGAAAGGGGTGAAAACCTTTAAAAAGAAGTGGAAATCAATGTAATTATGGAGTGACCCTCCGTAGCTACGAAGAGGTTTAAGCAAAGAGTGAACCACACTGTAAGCAGTGAGCATGGTCAGACCAAGCTAAGGACAGAAGCTCCATTGCCGCATCACTAAGATGGTGGGATAGGGGACTTGCACTTGTGTCAACTTATCTCTTCATGTTCTCTCTCCTCTGCCGTTGAAGGTCAGATCTATTGACAAAGAGTCCTCATATTGTTAATTTCTGTTAACAATTCTTGATTTCTCTATCAAGAATGATCATCTGCCTTCCCTTCACCAGATGTTGCCAGAACAGATAATGGTGAGGTTGTGGGGACTGATGTTGTTAAAACCTCAAAGTCAGGAATCCAAAGGTTGAGCATGGTGCGGCTAATGTCCTGAGCTGCAAAAAGTACTGTAGGAAAGGCAGATGTGCTCAGGGCATGGATCAACAGCTGTGATTATGATACTGTAGCTATCAGTGAGAATTGGTTGCAGAAGGGGCAGGACTGGCAGCTCAGTATTTCGAGGTTCAATTGAGACAGAGTGGGAGTGATTATAGGAGGAGGGTTGGCATTACTAGTCAAGGAAAATGTCATGACAGTGCCCATGTTAATGGGGCTATATTACAGACCACCCAACAGCCTGAGGGAGATCGCAGACTGTTGCAAGAAACATAAGGTTGTTATAGTACTTTGTAGGTGATTTAGCTTCCCTCATTTAGACTGGGACTCTTGTGCTGTAAAAGGATTAGATGGGATAGAACTTGTCAAATGTGTTCAGGAAAGTTTCCTTAGTCAGTCCATAGAAGTCCCAGCAACAGATTGTGTGATTCTTGATCTGCTACTAAGGAATGAGACAGGGCAGGTGACAGAAGTTTGTGTAGGAGAACACTTTGCATCCAGTGGTCATAATGCCATTAGTTTCAAAGTAAAAATGCAAATAAGTAGGTCTGGTCCATGGGTTGAGATTCTGAATTGGAGAAAGTCCACTTACAATGGTATCAGGAGGATCTGGCGAAAGGATTGGGACAGGTAGCTTTCTGGCAAAGGATACTCGGTAAGTGGGAGGCCTTCAGAAGTGAAATTTTGAGAGTACAATGTTTGCCTACAGAATAAAAGGTAAAGGTAAAGGTAACATGTAGGAAACCTTGGTTTTCAAGAGATATTGATGCCCTGATTAAGAAATAAAAGGAAGTGTATTGCAGGCATAGCCAGGTAGGAACAATTGAGGTGCTTATAGAGTACAAGAGATACAAGAGAACACTTGAGAAAGAAATCAGGAGGGTTAAAAGAAGGCGTGAAGTTGCCTTAGCAGACAAGGTGAAAGAGAAGCTTAAGGTATGATAAGAATCTCATGCATATGTTAGAGCAAATGGATTGCAAGGGACAACATTGGAACAGAATGGTAATCAATGAGCACAGATGCAAGCAATTAATTTAAGATCTCCCCTATCAAACAAGATAGGGGAGATCTTTAATTGCTTGCATTTGTATTTACACAGAGTCCATAGAAGTGAGGGAAAATGGCATCAACTTCAGAGACCCTATATAGATTACAGAGGAGGAGGTAATAGCTGCCTTGAGGCAAATTATGGTGGATAAATCCCCAGGGCCTGACAAGGAGTTCCCTCGAACCCTATGGGAGGCAAGTGCAGAAATTGTTGGGCCCCTCACAGAGATATTTAAATCATCCTTAGTGACATGTGAGATACCAGACGATTGGAGGATAGCCAATGTTGTTCCGTTGTTTAAAAAAAATCTCTAAAAGTAAACCAGGAAATGATCGGTGATCCTGATATTGCTCGTGGGAAAGTATTCTAAGGGACTGAGTATTTGGATAGACATAGACTGGTTAGGGATAGTCAGTGTGGCTTCATGCATGGTAGGTCATATCTAACTAATTTATAGATTGTTTTAACCTAAGTTATCAGGAAAGTTGATGAAGTCAGAGTAGTGGATGTTGGCTAAATGGACTTTAGCGAGACCTTTGACAAGGTCCCTCATGGAAGATTGGTCAAGAAGGTTTAGTTGTTCAGCCTTCAAGGTGAGGTAGTAAATTGGATTAGACATTGGCTTTGTGGGAGAAGCCAGAGAGTGATAGTAGATGGTTGCCTTGCTGACTGAAGGATCGTGACTAGTGAGGTGCCACAGGGATCAGTGCTGGTTCTGTTGCTGTTTGTCATCTGTATCAACTATCTGGGTGATAACGTGGTTAAATGGATTGGCAAATTTGCGAATGACAACAAGATTGGTGGTGTAGTGGGCTACGAGGAAGACTATTGTGGCTTGCAGTAGGATCTGGCCCAGCTGGAAAAATGGGCTGAAAATTGACAAATGGAATTTAATGCAGAGAAGTGTGAAGTGTTGCACTTTGGGAGAACCAACCAGGGTAGGTCTTACACAGTGAGTGGTAGGGCACTGAGGAGTGTGTTAGAACAAAGGAATCTGTGAATACAGGAGCATAATTCATTGAAAGTCACCCACAGGTAGAAAAGGTCATAAAGAAAGCTTTTAGTAATTGGCCTTCATAAATCAAAGCATTGAGTACAAAAGTTCGGGTGTTATGTTGAAATTGTACAAGACATTGAAGTGGCCTAATTTGGAGTATTTTGTGCAGTTTTGGCTACCTACATACAGGAAAGATATCAATAAGATTGAAAGAGTACAGAGAAATTTACAAGGATGTTGCTGGCTTTAGAGGACCTAAGTTTTATAGAAAGGTTAAATAGGCTATGACTTTATTCCTTGAAATGTAGAAGATTGAGAGGAGATTTGATAAAGATATACAGAATTATGAGGGGTATAAATAGGGTAAATGCATGCAGGCTTTTTCCACTGTGGTTGGGTGAGACTACAACTGTATGTCATGGGTTAAGGGTGAAAGGTGAAAAGTTTAAGGGGAACCTGAGGGTAAACTTCATCACTCAGAGTTCAGAGTGTGTGGAACCAGCTGCCACGGCAAATGCTACATGTGAGCTTGGTTTCAACGTTTAAGAAAAATTTGGATAGGTACATGGATTGTAGGGGTATAGAGGGCTATAGTCCTGGTGTAGGTCGATGGGAATAGGAAGTTTAAACAGTTCAGCACAGACTACATGGGCTGAAGGGCCTATTCCTGTGTCGTAGCTTTCTATGACTCTATAAAGAAAGGCAATGATGGGTAAGTAATGAGACAAAAGACAGAGAGCAAGTGTGTGGGAAAAGTAAATGCCTGAGGCTGTTGAACTCAGTTAAATTGTCCTGGTCCCAGCACATAACTACAATCATTAAGAAGGCATGCAAGTGCCTCTACTTTACTATAAGCTTAAGGGGATTCGGCACATCACCAAATACTCAAAGAAACTTCTACCTGTACACTGAACATATCCTGACTGGTGGCCTGTTA
This sequence comes from Hemitrygon akajei, assembly GCF_048418815.1. Taxonomy (NCBI): domain Eukaryota; kingdom Metazoa; phylum Chordata; class Chondrichthyes; order Myliobatiformes; family Dasyatidae; genus Hemitrygon; species Hemitrygon akajei. Next base: position 111,201,685 of record NC_133124.1, read on the forward strand.
CGGTTTGCCAAAACACAGGAAGGCAAGAGGCTGTAGAGAGTAGTGGGCATCAAAGACACAGACTTCCCCACCATTGACAGCATTTCCAGGAGGTGCTGCCTCAGGAAGGCAGCGTCCATCAGCAACAATCCCGATCACCTGGACCATGCCATCTTCTCACCGCAACCATCAGGCAGGAAGTACCGGAGGACAGGTCCAGGAGTAGCTACTTCCCCACAGGCATCAGATTCTTGAATCGGCCTGCACAATCCTAAACCTATCTCAGCGAGGGAACGCTATGGAGCAGCTCTTCACTACCATGGACTTGTCTCGGATTCTGCCTTTGTTTCTTGTGCTCGCACAGTGTATTTTTTATTCTCTATCTTCACTATAATCCATGCATCATTTATATTCAGCGTGTTGTCTGAACATACCTGCCTGTAATTCTGCTACAAGTAAGTTTTTCAACTGTGTGGCTGGAGGTGTAGGATCCATTCTTGCTCTATGGTGAGTGGTTATTTATAACTATCCTGCTCTGCCATCCCTTCAGTTTGCGAAACAAACCCTGCAGAGTCCAGTCAGGGATGTTGTGGTAACAGCATAATTGCTGATACAGCTTTACAGGCCACTCGTCCCCTCTGCTCCATGCTGGTGATTCCACTCTATGCCAGCCCCTCCCATTTCACCCTCTCCTGCATTCGAATTACTCATGGGGTTAATTGGTGAGCCTCTTATATTTATGGCCCTAAGTTTTGCATGGGGACAGCTTCCATGGACCCTTTGATAGCCTCATCCAACTCCATAGCCTTCCAATACTAGAATACAAAGCCCATCTCAGCCCTCCCTCTGGCTGACGGCGACCTCTCGGTTGTGTTACTCTCCTAAGGAATCCCTTCTCCTCCTTCTCCAAGTCCACCACACCTGAGTTTTCCAAAATTGAACCAGCTGGGATTTGAACTCTGGTCATTTGCTCAACTCATGCTCAATCCCACTCTGCAAGTATTCCAGCAGCAAAAAGGCTTTATGAGGGGCCTGTCATACCCCAGGAGCCTGATTCAATTCTTTGAGGATGAAGGCAGCACGCTGATGAAGGTAGAGCAGTGGATGTGGTGTATATGGATTTTAGTAAGGTGATTGAGAAAGTGCCCCCCTATTCTGAAAGTCAGGAGGCATGGGATCCAGGGAAAGCTGGCTGTGTGGATACAGAATTGGATTGCCCGTAGAAGGCAGAGGCTGATCGTAGATGGAGTGTATTCTGCCTGGAGGTCAGTGACCAGTGGTGTTCCACGGGGATTTCTTCCATCACCCCTGTCTTTGTGATTTTTATAAATAACTTAGATGAAGAAGCGGAAGGGCTATTAGTAAGTTTGCAGATGAGACAAAAGTTGCTGGAGTTGTGGATAGTGTGGAGGATGGCTGTAGGTTGCAGCAGACAAGATGCAGAGCTGAGCGACAGAGTTCAACCCGGAAAAGTGTGAAGTGATTCATTTTGGGAAGGTTGAATTTCAAAGCAGAATACAGGGTTAATGGCAGGATTCTTGACAGCTTGGAGGAACAGATGGATCTGGGGTCCCCATCCATAGATTCCTATAAAGGTGTCACGCAAGATGATAGGTTGATTAAGAAGGTGTATGGTGTGTTAGCCTTCATCAGTTGGGGGATTGAGATTAAAAACCATGAGGTAATGTTGCAGCTCTATAAAACTCTGGTTAGAACAGCCATGGAATATTGTGTTCAGCCCTTGTTGCCTCATTTTAGGAAGGTTGAGGAAGTTGTAGAGAGAATTTTTGTGTGTTTTACTTTAGATTTCCAGCATCTGCAAAATCTTTAGTGTTCAGTAAAATTTTTAAAAACTGTTGAATTGAAAGTCTTTGACTTGGTAGCAATATTATCAAATTGTGGTTCAGTTGCTCTATTCCTTAACTTTCAAACTCAAAATCAACAGTAGTAAGATAAATACATTGCTATATTAACTTGCTACAATATCCAACTGTATAATGTCTTTACTGTTGCAAGTGTCTCACATTTCCACACAGTAAGGATGGTTGATAGCAAATAATCAAAATGAAAAAGTAAGTTTTAAGGAATGTCTTAACTTGTTGATCAGGGCATGAAGGGATACAGGGAGAAGGCAGCAGACTGGGGCTGAGAGGATAATTGGATCAGCTATGATGAAATGGTGGAACAGACTCGATGGGCCAAATGGCCTAATTCTGCTCCTATATCTTATGATGAAAGAGAATATAGAGGAGATTTACCAGGAAGCTGCCTGGATAAGAGAATGTCTTATGAGCATATGCTGAGTGAGCTTGGGCTTTTCTCTCTGGAGCAAAGTTGGGTGAGCAGTGACTTATTAGAAATGTACAAGATGATAAGTGGCATAGATAGAGTGGATAGCCAGCGGCTTCTTCCCAGGGCAAAAATGGCTGATATAAGCTGACATAATTTTAAGGTGATTAGAGGGAAGTATAGGGGGGGTCATCAGAGGCAAGTTCCTTACACAGTGAGTGGTAACACCCTGCCAGTGGTGGTTGTGGATGCTGATACTTTAGGGACATTCAAGAGTCTCTTAGTTGGATGATAGATAAATGGAGAGCTATGTAGGACAGAAGGGTTATCTTGATCTTAGGTTAGGTTAAAAGGTTGGCACAATATTGTGGCCCAAAGGGCCTTTACTGTGCTGTACTGTTCTACGTTCCGTGTTAATAACCTTTCATCAGAACCTTTCATCTCTGCCTGACCTGCTGAGTACTTCCAGCATTTAGACCAAGAAAACTCACCAACGCCTCCACTTCCTCTGGAGGCTTAAGAAATTTGGCATCTTCCCTTTGGCCCTCACCAATTTTTATCAGTGCACCCTAGAAAGCATCTTATCTGAATGCAGCAGCTCTTGGTATGGCCATTCTTCCTCCTGAGACCATAAAAAACCTGGAGATAGTGGTGGACACAGCTCAGCAAATTGCAGAAAACACCCTCCTCTCCACGTACTGTCTACATTTCTCACTGCCTTCATAGTGCCAACCAAGAAATTCTCTCTTCTCTCCCATCTCGTTGAGCAGAAGATACTAAAGCCTGAAGGCACGTACCACCAGGCTAAAGGACAGCTTCTATCCTGCTGTCATAAAGTTACTGATCAGTCCCCAGTACAATAAGACGGACTTTTGACTTTCAGTCTCCCTCATCATGACCTGGTACTTCATTTTCTACCTGCACTGTAGTTTCTCTGTAACTGTAACCACATTCTGTTCATGCTCTGTCTTGTACCACCTCGAAGCACTGTTGTAATGAATTGATTTGTATGAAAGGTACACGAGTTCTTCCCTTTACACGTGACAATAATAAACTAATTTAGCAGTTTACTGAAGATCCAAAGACCATCTTGGGGTTAGAGCAGGAATTAGATGTCAACACATACACGTCTCTCCACACACACCACTGGACATCCCAAAATATAGTTATCAGAGAAATAGTAGCAGGTGCTGTGAAGCAGATGGCCAACAATTAAAGTGTGTGTGTGTGTGTGTGTATATATATATAAAATTACACACATATATACACACATACAAATACATATCTAAATATACATATAAACACAGTGAGTAAGTTTATTATGGATAGACTCAGCACTGTGTACACACCAGTCAAGCAACAAGGAGACAGTCATTGCTTTGATTATACAGTTATAGCCTTTAAAGCGTTTTATGTAGGTGATGTCCCTAGGACCTGTGGCAAACCCTGCATAACATTGCAGCTTGGCAGTGCTTGTACACATGGGGGGTCTTCCTGGAATGTAGGACAAACGGAAAATGCAGACTCCATGTAGTAAACAGTCCTTGTCCTGTGTTCAAAAGTCTTCCTGCATTTAAATAGACACATCTTGTTCTCCAACTCTGGGCAACTCTATAAGCAGGGGCTAACCTTGCATGTTTTAAATTATCTTAATGCAAACTTTGTGGCTTTTTAAAGAGTCTTTGCCACACCAAGCTTGTTCTTTACAGGTCAAACGGAACAGCAAACGCCTGATGTATAAATAAAATTTTTCATGGACTTTCCCTCTTTCTTTCATTTCTGCCACTAATATTGTCAAAAGCAGCACAACTGCAGGAGTGTAGGAAGGACGAGCAGCTTGATGAATGTTGTGGATTAACGTTTTATAGGTCCGTGCTCTCTGTTGTTTGCAGTGCCACAAATTGCTTGCGTTCCTTAGCACGAGCTCTCTTCTTCTTCTTCTTGTCTGCTCCCTTCGCTTTTGCTCTCTGCTTTTTCTCTGCCAAAGGAAAGAACGACAATTAGTCAGGGTTCCCGTCTCTGCAGACATGAGGCATTTGTTCATCTGCCTAATCCCATCCCTCTTTACCCTAAGGAAACTGGGGCTTCTGACAGAAACTGCCTCTTGAAGTCTGGAAAGATTCAGACTGTGGAGTCTTCCAATGGAAAAATGCACTGTCCACCAACCAGTATCCAGGGAACGCCATCACCCCTCCAACTTGCCTATTGTTGTTCATTTAACATCAATGAATCCTGGAACCCTCTTCTGTGTTCTGGCCATAAAGGAGACTGACACCATGGCCAGAACTCAGAGGCAGACAAGAGAATATTCTGAAAAAGTCCTTGAAGAAATGCAACATCCACACTGATCCTGGGAATATCCAGCCCAGAACAATTCAAAGATTTGGGGTGGTAGTGACAACCTCAATCCTGATTCAGAGCAGACAGAAACCCCACACAGTGGTAAAAGGAGCACGCCACATCACAACCTACACCCCCACCCTAACAGCCACCTCTTGCCCATCTGTGGTCCCCACAATAGCCTCAGTCACCTCAGAACCTGCAGAATGGGAAGCAAATCGGCCTCATCCTGCCTAATATGACACAATGCTCTGGCCATTGGTCTAATTAGTGTGGTGTAGCCTCCCAGCTCTGAGCTTGTGAGCCTTGGTTGATTAAGGCTAGATTGCTGCATACTGCCTGGTCTTGCTGGCCTTGACAGATGTGTGAACCAGCACTTCCCACGTGCCCCTCACTTCTCCAGTTATTCTGTACAAATTCACCGGCAACCAAGAGGTTCTTTCATGGTGAACCTGCCTGAACTCTAGTTTTCTGAGAAGCCTGAAAGGGATTTCACTGAAATATGCCAGGCTCCCAGGGCCAGAACACTGCGTCGTCTTAGGCAAAGCCAGAGATTACTTGCTTCCACTCCACAACCATGGGATTGAGGCTGGTGTGAAAGCTAGGAGTTCTGCTTTGGGGGTGTGGTTGCAGAGATCCGGGCCTAGGAGGCAAAGTTTCTGGACAAGATGAAGAAGAATTTCTTCCCTCAGAGTATCTTTGCAAGAGAGGCCTGAGAAGACAGCCACTGAATGTATTCAAGCTCGAGATAGGCCGAGAGTGTGGGTAAGCGGCAGGAAAGTGGAAATGAGGGCAAGACCATGGGTCTTATAAATGGCAGCACATATTCGGACTCAATGGCTTTCTCCTGCTCCTGTGCCACGTGTTCTTGACTGCCTCTAGTACCACTTGCTAGCTCACCTCCTGCAGTAATACATTATACTTAAACTTTAAGGGAGATTGTGAGACATTGAAGATCCATTAAAGAGATTTGTAAATAGGTGGAGCCATGGTGTAAAGCTGAAGATCCCTGTGAATCCTACAGAACTTTACAGTCCTCTCATACAGGGAGTGGGGGCCGAGGTAAAAATGATAGGACCTTGAGAAGTCCCATTGTTAATGGGCAAAAGCAGCCTTCCATCATTCCACAGTAATTAACCAAGGTACAGACTCACCTAATTGGGGATCAGTACCCAGAGTACCGACAGCCACCATATCAAATGGCTTCTTTGATTTTAGAATCACATAAGTAAATACAACAAGGAGACAAGGCTTTTGACCCAACTTGCCCATGTCAACTATTGCTTCCAACAAGCTAGTTCCGTTTGCCATGTTTGGTCCATATCCCTCTAAATCCCTCCTATCTGTCAAAATATCTTTCAAATGTTGTTATTGTAACTGCCTAACCACTTCCTCTGGTAATTCATTCCATAGAACCACCATCCTCTGCATGAAGCAGCTTCTCCTTGGGTCCCTTTTCTGACAGTGATCCTCCTGGAATTTTAGGGTCCAAATTCCTTGGGACCTATACTCGTTGTTCATATCATGCAGTGCTAATTCCACTCGGCAAGTATTCCAAAATCTATCCCCTCTCACCTCAATCCTACGCACTCTAGTTTTTAATTTCCTTCCCTGAGAACAAGACAGTGTACATTCACTGTACATATAGTGTAACCCTCATGATTTTATAAAGCCTTATATGTTCACCCTCAGTCTCCCACACTTCAGGAGAAATTACCTTTACTTGTCCATTGTCGTGATGAGGCCACACTTAGGTTGGAAGAACAACTTTTATTCCTCCAACCTGTAGCCTCCAACCTGAAGGCGAGAACATTGATTTCTCGAACTACTGGTAATGCCTCCCAGCCTTCCTCTCCTCCATTTCCCATCCCCTTTTCCCTCTGTCACCTTATCTCCTTGCTTATCGCCTCCGTCTGATGCTCCTCCCCCCTTTTCTTTCTTCCATGGCCTTCTGTCTCTTTCTCCAATCAGCTTCCCAGCTCTTTACCTCATCCCTCCCCCTTCAGGTTTCACCCATCACCTTGTGTTTCTCTTTCCCCTCCCCCCATCTTTTAAATCTACTCCTTAGCTTTTTCTTCTCCAGTCCTGCTGAAGGGTTTTGGCCTGAAACGTCAACTGTGCTCTCCCTAGATGGTTCCTGGCCTGCCAAGTTCCTCCAGCATTTTGTGGGTGTTGCCTGGTGAATGCCTCCATTGGTTTGTACTTACACATAATCCACCCCCTCATACACACAAACGCGCACACCTCACTGACACTTCAATGAAGACACATACACACACTGACCCATATAGTCAGACATACTCACTCACACTTTCACATACACATACACTCCTAGATACACACCACAGGCACACACATTAGTGTAGACAAACAGATATACAGATGCACAGAGATATATGTGCACATACTCTCAGATACACTCATTGACATGCACTTGTGCACACTCAGATGTGTTTACACACATACATATGGCACATTCTAAGACACACACATGCACAGAGATATGTGTGCATATGCTCATGCGCACACACTCACAAACATCCATGTGCACATACACACAAATATATACACATGTATGTGATTTCAGGTCCCTGTGGTGAGTCCTGGCTGCTGTTATCATGCTTGTTTTGGGGAAATTATACTGCTAATTTTCAGAGCAACACACACAAAATGCTGGAAAACCTCAGCAGCATTCAGGCAGCATCTATGGAGAAAAGTACAGTCGACATTTCGGGTTGAAACCCTTCAGTGGGACTTGGGTTTTGGCCCAAAACGTCGACTGTACTCTTTTCTATAGATGCTGCCTGGCCTGCTGAGTTCCTCCAGTATTTTGTGTGTTGCTCAGATTTCCAGCATCTGCGGGGGGGAAGAAACAGGTGGGAAGAGGTTGTATGGGGCAGGAGCACCAGTGGCAGAGGGGCTGAGTGGTCTGTGGCAGCAGTGCAGTATTTGCTTCCTCCTCTCCAGGCAGCGTGGAGTCTGCGGGCTCTGATCACTGACCCGTCCCGAATAAACCAGGCCATGAGGTTACTGAAAGCAGATAGTGAACTATGAATGCTTTGTTCAAAAATTAAGATAAAATCAGTCAGAGGTTCGGTTAGTTTCACTTCTACATTCTATTTACAGGTTGATATCAAACTCACTCTCTTCATCAGTTGGATATTCCACGGTGAGGTGGAAATCTTAGGGTTTAAAGTCTTCAGATTACTAGCATTGCAACCTGTTAGACTGCTCTGCGTGAATGTGTCGAAGTGTGGTCCAGGGTTGGGCTGGTGCACACGGTGTGAGCACCCGGAGTCAGGTCTGTGCCGACAATCACACCTCCCATTGGGAAGATGCAGCATTCCAGCCCTTGTCAATGGATAAAGGATGCAGACAACATCTTCTCAGTGTGAATAAGCTCGACAGGGGCTGGATGTAGGGAGGTTGTGTCCCCTGGCTGAGGTGTCTCACAACAGTATCAGTCTCAGAACGAGGGGATCAGCTGCTTTTGGCCTGATCCCCATATCCATCAACATCTGGACATCAAATACTGGTGGAACGCAGCAGGCCAGGCAGCATCTATAGGAAGAAGCACAGTCGACATTTCGGGCCGAGACTCTTCGTCAGGACTAACTGAAAGGAACGATACCGTCTGGGTAGCCTCCAACCTGATGGCATGAACATTGACTTCTCTAATTTCCGTTAATGCCCCCCTCTCCTCCTTACCCCATCCCTGATATATTTAGTTTCCCCCCTCTTTTTTTTCCCTCTCTCTCTGCCCATCACTCTGCCTGTTCTCCATCTTCCTCTGGTGCTCCCCTCCCCCTTTCTTTCTCCCAAGGCCTCCCGTCCCATGATCCTTTCCCTTCTCTAGCTCTTTATCCCTTTTGCCAATCACCTTTCCAGCTCTCAGCTTCACCCCACCCCCTGCAGTCTTCTCCCATCATTTCACATTTCCTCCTTCCCCTCCTACTTTCAAATCCCTTACTATCTTTCCTTTCAGTTAGTCCTGACGGAGGGTCTCAGCCAGAAACGTCGACTGTGCTGCTTCCTATAGATGCTGCCTGGTCTGCTGTGTTCCACCAGCATTTTGTGTGTGTTGCTTGAATTTCCAGCATCTGCAGTTATTCCTCGTGTCTGGACATCAATCCTGTTTCAAATCAACTCATCTTCCGTGGCCTTCGGAGGATGGAATCTTAGATTCTGTTGGGAGAAGAAGAGGAGGAAGAGAAATATCTCCCCCCAGTGCGTGGTGACTCTTCAGAACTCTCTCCCCAACGCTGCAGGGACACTCGGCGTTCAATTCAAGATTGCTGGATAGATTTCTGATGGTGGAGCAGGCTTGAGAACTTGAATGGACTACTCCTGTTCCTAGTTCTTCATGACTATACTTCCCCCATGGTTGGCTGGGATAAAGGTGGTCACCGGTTAGAGAAGGACAATTGAGTTTTGCCCACCCAGCTCCGTTGAGCTGACCTCCACTGGGGAGGGGACTGTGAGGATATGCTGCAAGCCCACACACTACATCAGCAGAAGAACCCTGGTGCCCCAGGGAAGAGTGGGCCGCTGCCGCTCAGATCCACAAGCAGCGACAGCAACTCCCACAGTAAACCCTGAGGTCACGTGAGAGCGGCAGAGAATAAATAGAAGCATCAGTAGACAGAAAGACATCTCCTGTTCTTTTAATGGCTTCACACCACCTCAAAGTAGTTTGCAGCCAGTCAACCTCTTTTCAAAGTGCATCTACTGTCTGTGTATGGGGGCTACTCTGACAGCACCTGCTGAAACCTGTGACTTCTATGGCAGCAGTTACAGGGCTGCATGTTCCCCTCCAGGATACAAACTTGCTGACTTATAAATATATAATTTGTCCTTCATCCTCACTGGTTCCAAACCCTGGTACTCCCTCCCATCGGCTCTGTGGGAGACCATCAACAGACAGACTAAACGTTCACCAGAAGGACTAAGTCTGATTTATACTTGTGCATCGCATCTACGCTGTAGGGTGACCTGTACCTCCGCAAAAAAGTAACTCACGCATCACGGCGACGCAGACCACAACAACTGTGATTGGTCCACTTGGTAGCATCGCATTTCCGGTTGCTGATTCTCCGCCGTGTCTGCACACCGATGCGAAATAGATGAACCAAATCATCAAATCTACCTGCAAACATCTGAAAATATTTGAAATGCGTTTCCTTGTCCACGTCTCTCGCGAAGAAACTCAACACTGTGCCATAGAAACCCCACCACCAACAAGTGTTTTGGCGCACACCAACGCATGCTTGTTACGGCGTTGAGCAACGCAGAAGTGAAAATCAGAGTTACAGCGTAGCCTGTACGCACAAGTATAAATCAGCCTTTACATCTTCACCAGAAAAACCACATCTTCACCTGAAATATTATACCTTCACCAGAAGCACCACAGCTTCACCAAAAGGCGCACACCTTCATGAAAAGGACCAGTCCTTCATGAAGGATTATACTTCTATGGATAAGATTACACCTTCACCAAAAGGCACACACCTTCACCAGAAGGATTATGCAATCTTAAATAAGTTTGGATGATAAATGTTATCCTTCACAGACAGAGAATAAAGACAGTCACTATTAATATCAGGAATAAACACTGGGCCCAGATACAGGCTCAATAAACATTAAGAAATAGATGTTGCACATCCTTGCTTAAAATGACAACAGATGTAGAAGCTCAATGTTAAGAGTTAAAGGCAGATCTGCCTGGAATAGGTTGCTGACGTGGGCCCAAATCACAGCCCACGATGAATCAGAACATCTGCTCACAAACAAAATCCACAGTGAACATCCAGAGTTTTATGTCACCTCTGTACATGCAAGATCTGGAATTTACCTCAGTCTGAATAAATTTGGATGTGAAATCCATTCGGACTGTTTTATATCTGAAGCACTTTATAGATGCAAGAAAGAAAAAACTAGCACAACTATACTCAAGTCTGTGTTCCCGATACACTGGCCCACTCCACTTCAGATGGATTCAGGGCCACTTTTATTCAAACTCTCAGCATCTCCTTTTTGTGCTGTTTTTCTAATATCTGGTATTTATTTAAAAGTACATCCAAAGTCATTAAGATTTGTAATGGAACAGCCTGGAACACAAGCTGTTGGTGGATGGGAGAAGGTTGCAGGTTACCAGTCTGAAGTTTATCTGTTCAAATATCAAGGAGTCAAACTTTAAAAAAGCAAGAGTCTGAGTGGGCAGGAGTAGGAGGGACTAACAAAGATGCTCACTGCTCCTGGAGTCCAATCTCTGCCTAACCAGAAAACAATCCTAGGGCTGACACGATCCTCCAAAGTAACAAACTGCAATTCCAATGCTCCTTCCTCCTCCCGGATGTTCTTTTAGTGGCACACATTGCAAAAAGGATGAGAGCCAAGTGGATATTTGTAAGGGTAATACAATCCCAGCGTTTCGATTTGAGTCATAGCTCACATATGCCAGCAAGGGAAAAAAAAATAGGTTCATCTTCTGAGCAAAGAGCAGGGCTGTAGGAATGTTTTCACATTCTACTATTACAAACCCAAGCGCCCTGTGAAAAATTTATTGGTCGTCTTGCAGATTTACTCTTACTCTCTCTGAGTTTTGTCATGTGATTTGGAATTTTGCAAATCAGACCCATATATGGAAGTGTAAGCTCTTCTCACTTGGCGTGGAGTGCCCTGCATTAGAGAGAGGTAGGCGGACTGGGCCTCACCATGGGTTTGTCAGATCTTGACATCACAACAGGATTCATAAGTGAAAGCAGAGATGGAACCTGTTGACAGGAAAAGGATTGGTGGGGGGGAAGAAAGGGAAAGAGACGAGCAGGAGAGAGAGAGAGAGGGGCGGGAGAGAGGAATGGAGGACGAAAGAACTGACAAAGTCAGGGAAAAAGATGGGTCAGAGGGGAAGGAGTAACAGAGAGAGGGGGAGAGAGAGAGAGGAGTAAGACAGAGAAAGTGATAGACCAAAAGGGGAAGAAGACACGTGAGCGAGAGAGATAGATAAGTCTGCCAGAATATGAAAGAACACTACATCTGAGAGAAAAACAAGAAGCTAATAATCACAGCAGGGGACAAGGAATGTAAAATATAGAGTCATTCAAAAATTAGTAATACATTAGGTTCATAGCTACAAGACATAGAGATAACTTATAACCAGCTCCGTTCAATTGGAACAAAAGCAGAAAATATATTTCAATGTCCAGCCTCTGCAGCCTTTTGTTTGTAACTTCTGCTGAATTTGCCCTCTTCCAAGTCCCTGAAGATTTCTCGTCATAACCTCAGACAAAGCAGTAGGAAGATCAACCCTGAACTGGGTCATAGAACTGGAGGATCTCACTCAGCCCCACCCAACATCCATCGGCAATCTTTACCTCAATCGACTGCCCAACTGTGTAACTAAAGGCTTAAATCACCAGATATACATAATCAGGTCAACATTTCTCATCCTCCATAATCCAACAATCCCTCTCTCCTCCCTCCCTCCCCACCAACCCAACACCTCCTCCTCCTCTCTCCCCCCCTTCAAAAGCCCAACACACCCAACCTCTTCCCCCATCGACAAACCAGCACTCTCCACCACCTCCTTCCCTCAATAATTCAAGCTCCTACCTTACCCTCCCTTCCTCAACAATCCAACACTCCCACTTCCCTCTCCTCCTCTACATGTCAACACCCTCCACCTTCTCCCTCCCTCTCTCAGTAATCCAACCCCGACCTTCCTCCACTCTTCAACAATCCAACATCTCTACCTTCCCCTCCTCTCTCTCAATATCCCAATCCTTTCTCATCCCACCTCCCCTCCCCACAGTGATCCAACCCCTCCCTCCACCTGCTCCTCTCCAGATTCTCAATTTTTCAAACACTTTGCCCACCAAGTAACAACTTGCAAGAGATGCTTAGCCCACAAATCTGCCCACAGCTCTGGAGACCTTCAGTGCACGTGCTGCTGATCTCAGGTGAGAAGGCTTAGCGGATAGGAGATAGTCCCTGAGGAACTGAAGGCGTGTCATACCGTCAGAGAGGTAGTACTGAAGGAGTGTCATACTTGGGAGCAGTAGCTGAGGGGGGCAGTACTTTGCGAGGAGTGTCACACTGTCCTTTTGACTGAGATTCTAAAACGCGATTGCATCTGCTCTCGTGGGGACAGTGGCGCTAGAGAGATTTACAAAAACAGGCAGGGGTTAAGACCCAGAAGAGATTACAGAGATAGGAAGAGGTGTAGGGTCCCAGAGTAGGTTATAGAATCAAGGACTGTGTAAGGACCGGAGGGGTTACAGACGTAGGGCCAGAGACAGTTACAGAGTTAGGGAGGGGTATAAGGGCTGGATGGAGGTAGAGAGTCAGAGGGGGTTACAGAGATAGTGAGAGGGGTTATGGAGATGATGCAGGCTAAAGGGGCCAGAGATGTTACAGATTCAGTGGGAGTGTAAGGGGCTTGAAAAATTTGACAGCTTTAACATGAGATAGAACAACATAGGAGCTAAGGGTACCAAAAAGAATAATTAATGAACTGGATCAAATGAAAAATGAATGCAGTAATCTGGACTGAAAAGTTTGTTAGAATTTCCATTAAAAGTGCAAAACCCTGAGCTGAGTCTGTCTACACTCTGCAGGTGGACACATCCAACAGACGATGTTCGGTAATATCTTTCAGACGGTCCACAAGGAGTTGTAGCAGAAACAGGTGAAACAGACAGGCTGGAGAGTAGGGTCCGAGCTTACACCCTGTACCTACTGACAGGAACCCCACAGCAATCAGGAGCAGCTCAAATCACAGCTGTCAGGAGTAACACTGCCCCACTCATAAAGTGACCTGGAAACCCCGGCTGGTATCACTGAGCAATAAAACAGACAGAGATGTACACTAATGCACAACTCAAGCTCAGACTGCACACTGTCAATCAGATGGTGGCAGCTGCCTCTTTCAGTTACACTCACAGTGCAACATCCACCACAACCTCACTGTCACCGTACTACACCTACTGAGATACAGTTGGTGCTTCCAGTCCTTCGAGCCATGACGCCTAGCAATCCCCTGATTTAACCCTGGCCTAATCACGGGACAACTTACAACAAACCTATTAACCTACTAACCGGTCAGTCTTTGGACTGTGGGAGGAAACCGGAGCACCCGGAGGAAACCCACGCAGTCACGGGGAGAACGTACAAACTCCTCACAGGCAGCGATGAGAATTGAACCCTGGTCGCCTGCACTGTACAGTGCTGTGCTAACCACTACGCTACTGTGCCACCCCTACTCAGGCATTGCACAGCTGGGCAAGAAGGATTGGAGGGACCTATCGGAGGAATGTCTGAGGTTAAGAAGAAGTAGTCTGCCAGTCTCAGCACCTCTGGCACTCCCTGGTGCCGCACTGAGGAACTCCATTCTCTAGACTGAGACCTGGCAAGATGACTGAGCTAATTCCATTCCTTAGCAGATACTAGAAATATGATTTTCATGGCATTAGAAGTCCATGAGGAATATAAGGAGCAGTAGTGACTGCTGTACATTGCCTTTCTTTGTCTTGTCAAACACAGACAGACCCGCTGCAGGTTCAATCCCACAGGGTTCCACAAAAGCCAAGTCAAGGCTCGGACCCTTCTCTCTATCGACCTCACTGCCGTACCTGATCCCACCTTCAGCAAGCTTCCTAATGGACAGGCTAAGAGGGAGGTGGTGCAACCTTTGCCTCCATAACCGGGCCCAATCAGCATTGTGGGCTCTGAACATTGTTGACCCCTTAACTTGGTGCAGAGGTGAATGATCCCTAAACAAAACATCCTGAGTTAGTGTTACACAGCACAGAAACAGGCTTTCAGCCCACCTAGCGCATGCTGGCCTGGTTTTCTACCAGCACCTGGATCATAGTTCCCCATACCTCTCTCACCCACGTACCTATCCAAACTTCTCTAAAATGTTCTCTCTACAAGTTCTAAATTCTCTACAATTGAACCCACATCTACCTTTCTGCTTGGTTCTACTTAGTTTCACACACACCATCCTCTGAGTTCCCTCACAGATTCCTCTTAAATAGTTCAACTTTCAGGCTAAACCGGTGACTTAGTTCTCATCTCACCTAACCTGAGGGGGAGAAAAACTGTTTCAGCCTGTCTTTACACCTCATAAAGACTGAGATCCTTTCGTAAGATGTCCCAGCACACACACACACAGCCCCGACACTGCTGCAAATCAATGCCCATTCCCCCAGCACCTTTCCGCAGCACAGCCTTTGACCGCCAGAGGCAAGATCTTTGTGAAGGCCAAGACCTGAAAATCCTGCACCTTTCACTCTCCCGTGTGTTTCTGACCTCTTCATTTGCGCGTTAGCTTAGGACCTCCCAGCTCATCTTAACTCTCACCCTGTTGATTACCAGAAACCTGATGGGACAGGACAATATTTCATTGTACCAAAGGCACAGAGTACAAACTCACTCTCATTACCCAGTCTCCTCTCCCACAAACTAGAACTGCATACTAGTGCATGACCCAATCTCGGACTGCACTCCAGTAACCAGACCGCAGCAGCTGCCTCTTTCCTCCGTGCCGATAGAGTGACTGCTTGACTCCAGAAAAGACTTGCCTGGCTGCCTTGCCTTCAACCCTTCTTGCGATTAAGACTAGTGTACTCATTGCCTTCCTTTATCCGTACAGCACCTGCTTGCTAACTTTCAGTAGCGTGTATAGGGACACAGAGACCATCTCAGCACCTTTTAATCTCCCACAGTTTAATAATATTCTGCTGTTTTAAATATTTTCCACCTGTCGAATGTCTTGCATTTTCCAGCATTGTATTCTATTAGCCAGATCCTTATCCAATCCTTTAACATGTTGATGTCACCTGAAAGCTTCTCTGCACTCTCCTCACGTAGCATAATCACTTCACTCAAATCATTTGTCTGGATGATGATGGATGTTGAGGGACATCAGTGTACAGTATCAATCACAACAACATTGCTCAGATCAACTAAATATTCTAGTCTTTCTCGGCATTTAACCACACAGGCAGATCCCAGGTTACAACAGGGTTCCGTTCCTGAGAACTGTTAGTAAGCTGGAAATGAACAGAAACACTGCTTGGGAGAGGATCACAGATACAACCATGATGGGAGAGCAAGCAGGAATGGGAAGGGCAGCCACCAGCCAGCCTCACTGTCCTCAGCTCCACCCAGCCCCCGACTGTTGTTGCTCGGGGTGGAAATGCCCTATTCTCACCGAGCAGAAACACATAACATAGAACGTTACAGGCCCTTCGGCCCACAATGCTGTGATGACCATGTAACCTACTCTAGACACTCCCTAGATTTTCCCTAGCACATAGCCCTCTATTTTTCTAAGCTCCACGTACCTATCTAAGAGGCTCTTAAAAGACCCTGTTGTATCTGTCTCTACCACCATCGTCAGCAGTGCATTCCACGCACCCACCACTCTCTGTGTAAAACTCTTACCCCTGACATCCCCTCAGTACCTATCTCCAAGCACCTTAAAACTGTGCTCTCTCGTGTTAGCCATTTCAGCCCTGGGACTATCCACACGATCAATGCCCCTCATCATCTCATACACCTCTGTCAGGTCACCTCTCATTCTCCGTTGCTCCGAGGAGAAAAGGCCGAGTACGCTCAACCTATTCTCATAAGGTACACCCTCCAATCCAGGCAACAGCCTTGTAAATTTCCTCTGCGGATGCCTGCAGAAATCAAACCCCACCCATATCGTTGGTCTCGCAAGGCATCCATAACTCTGAAAGGACCTGTACCTCCACATGGGAGAAAGGTCCTCCTTGGTTGTAGAATTTTATTTGTGTAACTTGGTACTCTAGCAGAGTGATTCGGTATCAGTAATGCTGGGCACATCAGAGTCTGAGCCTGAAGAAGCACTGCCCTGAAAGATCTCCACCAAAAGCTACGACGGATGTGGAGACTGTTTGATGAGCAAAGTCCTTGGGAAGATTAAACTACATCAGGGAGCTGGACTTTCTGACTTTCATTCTAAGGGCTAAGGCACAGTCGGCCTGCTTTTAGAAAGGAAAAAAAAGACATAAAATTCAGCAGGTTTAGTATTCTTATCAAAGGGTCAGAACCCAGCTTTTCTGGTATCAACTCATTTCTTTCAGTGAAGTTGTTGAGGGATAACTATTGACATCAAGACACAGTTTCACATTCAGATTCAGTTATCAAATATTCATGGAAGCACACAGTGAAATGCATCGTTTGCATTAGACCATAAGACATAGGAGCAGAATTAGGCCATTCAGCCCATCGAGTCTGCTCTGCTATCCCATCATGGCTGATCCCAGACTCCACTTAACACCCATACACCTGTCTTCTCGCCATATCCTTTGATGCCTTGACCAATCAGGAAACGATCCATTTCTGCCTCCACCGCAGTCTGTGGCAGAGCTTTCCACTCTCTGGCTAAAAAAATTCCTCCTTTCCTCTGTTATAAAGGTTTGCCCCTCAATTTTGAGGCTGTGCCTTCTAGTTCTGGATACCCCCCACCATAGGAAATATCCTCTCCACATCCACCCTATCTATCTAGTCCTTTCAACAACTGGTAGGATTCAATGAAATTACTCTGCATTTCTCTAAATTCCAGTGAGTTCAGGCCCAAAGCTGCCAAACACTCCAAATATATTAACCCCTTCATTCCCAGAATCATCCTCATGAACCTCCTCTTGACTCTTTCCAATGACAATATATCCTTTTTGAGATATGGGGCCCAAAACTGTTGACAATACTCCAAGTCTTATAAAGGCTCAGCATTATCTCCTTGCTTTTATATTCCCCTAGAAATAAATGCCAACATTGCATTTGCCTTCTTTACCACAGATTCAACCTGTAAATTAACCTTTTGGGAGTCTTGCACAAGGACTCCTAAGTCCCTCTGCACATCTAATGTTTGAACATTCTCCCCATGTAGATAATATTTTATACTATTGTTCCATTTACCAAAATGCATTATCATACATTTCCCAAGGCATTTCCCAATATTGTATTCCATCTGCCACTTTTTTTTTTAACCTATTCTTCCAATCTGTCCTAGTCCTACTGCAATTGCATTGCTTCCTCAGCACTACCTACCCCTCCACCTATCTTCGTATCATCTGCAAAGCCATCAATTCCTTTATCCAAATCATTGACAATGTGAAAAGCAGCGGTCCCAATACTGACCCCTGAGGTACACCACCAGTACCTTTCCTGTAACACCATAGGATTTTATCTTGTTAGCAGCCTCATGTGTGGCAGCTTATCAAATGCCTTCTGAAAATCCAAGTAAATGACATCCACTGCCTCTCCTTTGTCCACCCTGCTTGTTACTTCCTTGAAGAACTCTAACAATTTTGTCAGGTAATATTTCCCTTCACAGAAACCATGTGACTTTGACTTATTTTATCATTAGTCTCCAAGTACCTCGAAACTTCATCCCTATAATAGACTCCAACACTTTCCCAACCACTGGGGTTAGGCTAACTGGCCTATAATGTCCTTTCTTTTGTCTTCCTCCATTCTTCAAGAGTGCAGTGACATTTGCAAACTTCCTGTCCTCCAGGACCATGCCAGAATTAAGTGATTCTTTTAAGATTATGACCAATGCATCTGTTATCTCTTCAGCAACCTCTCTCAGGACTCTGGGATGTAGTCCATCTGGTCCAAGTGGCTTATCCACCTTTCAATTTGCCTAGCACTTTTTCCTTTGTAATAGCAATGGCACTCACTCCTGCTTCCCGACACTCATGGACCTCTGGCACACTACTGGTATCTTACACAGTGAGGTCAGATGCAAAGTATCCATTAAGTTCATCTGCCATTTATTTGTCCCCCATTACTACCTCACCAGCATAATTTTCCTGTGATCCAATATCAACTCTTTCACTCTTCATATAACTGAAAAAACTTTTGGTATCCTGCTTTATATTATTGGCTAGTCTGTCCTCGTATTTCATCTTTTCCCTTCTTATAGCTTTTTTAGCTGCATTTTGTTAGATTTTAAAAGCTTCCCAATCATCCAGCTTCCCACTCACCTTTACTAACTTATTTGCCCCTTCCTTGGCTTTTATGTAGTCCTTAGCTTCCCTTGTCAGCCACGGTTGCCTACCCCCACCATTTGACAACTTCTTCCTCTGTGGGACATGTCTATTGTCCGCCTTGTGAACCATTCCCAGAAACTTCAGCCATCTCTGCTGTGTCGTCATCCCCGCTAATATCCCCTTCCAATCCACCTGGGCAAGCTCCTCTCTCATGCCTCTGTAATTCCCTTTATTCCATTGTGATGCTGATACATCTGACATGTGCTTCTCCCTCTCAAACTGCAGTATGAATTCAATCTTATTATAATCGCTGCCTCCTAAGGGTTCCTTTACGCTAAGCTCCCTAATATCTGGGTTATTACACAACACCCAATCTAAGATAGCCTTTCCCCTAGTAGGCTCAAGCACAAGCTGCTCTAAACAACCATCTCGCAGGCTTTCAACAAATTCCCTGTCTTGTGATCGGATACCAACAATGATTTTCCCAATCCCCTTGCATATTGAAGATCCCCATTAGAATTGTGAAATTACCCTTATTACTTGCCCTTTTCAGCTCCATTTGCAATCTCAACACCACATCTTGGCTACTATTTGGAGGCCTATATATGATTCCCATAATGTTTTTTAACCCTTGCAATTTCTTAACACCACCCATAAAGATTCAATATTTTCTGACCCTATGTCACATCTTTATAAAGATGTGATTCCATCTCTTACCAACAGAGCCACACCACCGCCTATGCCTTCCTGCCTCTCCTTTCAATACAAAGTATATCCTTTGATGTTAAGCTCCCAAATATGGCCCTCTTTCAGCCATGACTCAGTGATGCCCACAAAGTCATATCGACCAATCAGTAATTGCACCACAAGTTCTTCCACCTTATGCTACACGCATTCAAATACAGCACCTTCAGTCCTGCACCCTTCGCTCTTTTGAATTTTGCCTCTATGATACAATTGAACTCTTCGCTCTGTCTGCATTTGACTCTGGCTCTGGCTTGCCATTAACAACCAATGCAACCCAAAGGTGCGCAGAGGCAGCGCACAAGTGTCACCACATATTCAGGCACGCCCGCCAAGTTCACAGAGCAACGGGAGAACAGCAGCAGCAGCAAGACAAGTCCCGTCCCTCCTTCACACCCATGCAACGCCCACACGGACACGCAAGTAAAACTCCATTATTCCTCCAGCCAGAGGACCCATTCAAATGATTACACATCTCAACTGAAGTTCAGCCCCACAATAGTGTGGATTCCTGCACTGCCCACCCCACAACGACGTTCCCCAACATGTGACACTCCCTCAGTACTGCCCTGCCACAGTGTGACGCTCCCTCAGTATTGCCCCTCCCACAGATTGGATATTGGTCTGGATAGTCCACCAAAGATCTCATACATGGCTCCGTCACAGGGTAGAGGTAGAAATATCCCTCCTGGCCTGTCACAGTCTGAAGAAATAATATGCGACTTTGTTCATTGCAGGTGTGAAGTCCTGTTGTTAAAAGCCAGGGTAGGCCAGGTCTAGATTGGGAGGCGAGCCAGGATATTGCTGCTGGTGTGCTTGCTCGGGGTTGGGTGGGAACTCCCAGACCCCTCAAAGACCAGTTATGCTGCACTTTGCCAGATCCGGTGAAAGACCCCTTAACAAGTCTGTCCAACGGGCTGAGAAAGCAATTAAAGCAGAGAAGTTGAATTTAGGTCATCAGATGAGCAGGGAAGAAAGAGGGAGACTAAAGAAGCTGATTGAAAGATAAAGCAACATATATGAAAAATGTTTAACATTTTTGGAAGTCTGTGAGAGAAGTTCAGAAAGTGCAATAAGCTGAACTGTTGAAATCATTCCATCTCTGGCCTTGCTCAACAATGATCACATTTTAAAAACAGTTTTGCTCTATTAATTAGTGGTCACAGTCTCTGCTATTTGTTTACTTGACAGCGCACTCCATTTCCACATGTTTTCATACAGCATAGAGGATGGAGCTAGGAAAATATAATGGGCAAACAAAAAATATAAAGCCTCAGAGTCACGGAGCACTGCAGCAGAGAGACAGGCCCTTCTGCCCATCCAATCCATGCTGAGCTGTTATTCTGCCTAGTCCCATAACAGTCCATAATCCCCCATACCCCTATCATCTACGTAGCTGTCCCAAATTTCTCCTAAATTTTGAAATTGAACCAGCATCCATTCACCCTCTGAGTGAAAACCTCAGGTTCCCTGAAATATTTCATCTTTCACCCTTACCTATGACCTCTAGTTCTAGTCTCACCCAACCTCAGTGGAAAAAGTCTGCCCGCATTTACTCTATCTATATGCCTCAATCTTCTATTAAATTTCCCCACATTCTTCTGCAATCCTAATCTATTCAACCTCTTCCTATAACTCGGGTCTTCAAGACCCGACAATATCCTTGTAAAATTTCTCTGTACTTCTTCAATCTTATATGTTTCCTGTAGGTAGGTGGCCAAGACTGCACACAATACTCCGATTTAGGACTCACCAACATCTCATACAGCTTCAACATCTCAACTCCTGTATTCAGTACTTTGATTTATGAAGGCCAATGTGCCAAGTGCTCTCTTTATGTCCTTGTGTACCTGTGATGCCACTTTCAAGGGAGTATAGGTCTGTGTTTCCTCTGTTCTACTGCACTTCTCAGTAACTTAGTCCTACTATCCTGGTTTGTCCTCCCAAAGTGCAACACCTCATTTGTCTGCATTATTTGCAGACAAATAATTGCTATTTGCTATTTTTCAGCCATTGTCCAGCTGGCCAAGATCTTGCTGCAAGCTTTGATACCCTTCCTCATTGTCCACTAGCCCCCCCCCCCCACTCCCCAATGCTGGAATCTGGAGCAAACAAGGAATTGTCAGCTTGTTGAAATTATGTCGATACCCTGCACCAGGTTCCAACCCAAAGCATCGACAATTCCTTTTCTCCAAGAGATGCTGCTCGGCCCAATAAGTTCTTTCAGCAGGTTGTTTGTTGAAGTGAGGGAAGTTTTGGTATAAACGCAGCAGTGGGCTTTGCAAATTCACAATTCATGCAAGACGGAGATAATTCACATTTTAATAACTGCATATAGGTTACAAGAAAAACCTTTAGCTGAGAGAGAGAATGGGAGGAAGTGACTTGAGAAAGAGAGGGAAAGGAGGAGATGGGGAGAGGGGAGGGAGGAGGGGGAGAGAGAGAAGCAATGAGACAGACTTCGAAGG
The DNA here is from genome assembly GCF_048418815.1 of Hemitrygon akajei. Lineage (NCBI taxonomy): Eukaryota > Metazoa > Chordata > Chondrichthyes > Myliobatiformes > Dasyatidae > Hemitrygon > Hemitrygon akajei. The sequence continues at coordinate 111,223,532 of NC_133124.1, forward strand.
GAGGTAAAGAAACAGATTGATATAAGAAGAGGCATGGGGAGATAGAGAGATAGAAAGAGAAGATGGGAGAGATTGACATGGAGACAGAAAGAGGTGGAAATGAGATAGAGAGGAACAGATACAGAGATAGAGAGAAAAATAGAAAAGAGGCACAGAGAGTGTGACAGGGAAAGAGACAAAAAGAGAAATAGAAAGATAGTGACAAGGAATAAGATAAAGAAAGAATGAAAAAGTGGAGTAGGCAGAAGGAGAAAACCAGAGAAAAGAAATGGATAGACTGAGAGATAATGAAATAATGACATAGGGAGAGGGAGAGGGAGAGAGGTGAGAGGAGGATTTGACAGCCCACAGGTTTTGGGGCACATTGAAATAAAAAAAAACAAATATGTTTGGGGGTCAGTGTTGGACCAAATGGGAATTTGTGGTATGTTAGATTATAGGGGTGAATATCTGAGCCAACTATCATGACCACAGCTGTGGACTGGGTCATAATTAAGGAAGAGCCCATTGTACTTCCCTGGACAATGAAGACACAGAAATGTAAAGTGAAGTATAAGCCAGCAGTGAGTGAAAGGGCCTGATTAAGCCCACAGCCTGTACTTTCTGGGTGATGTTTGTGAACTTCTGTTCCAGCTGGTGGGCATTGAACACTGTACCAATGATTACTGGGACTTACAGTTATTCCAGAAACAGGAAATATACCAGATCTAAGGCAGAACAAAAAGACTCAGTTGATTACAATAAAAGATAGAAGATTCCCATGGTGGTATTTTGAAGCACTAAAAGATGTGAAAGGTGTGAAGGGAGCTATTTGTCCCATCATGTAAGCTAACTTCCTTGATCAGCCTTTATTCTCATCCCAACTCCCGCCTCTTTTTCTTACCCATTACTTTTGTTTAAAAAGCTCCCATAGCCTCTATTCCACAACAGCATGGCCCAGATCACAACTTGTAGAGCAAACAATCAAGGACATCAGCCACACACACACAAGATACTGGAGGAACTCAGCAGGACAATCAGCCATCCTTCTCCCTTCAGGCAGAAAACACAAAAGCATGTACTTCCAGCGTCAAGGACAGCTTCTAAACCACTGTTCATAGACTCTAGTTTTGCCGTCTCACTCACTAAAAGATGGACCTTGAACTTTGAGCTCCCAATCAACCTCATTGAGTCCCTTACACTTAATTTGTCTCACTGCTCTGCACTTTCTCTGTGTATGCAACACTATATTCTGTGTTGTTTTATTTTAAGCATCTCAGTGTTATTATGTATGACACTATCTGCATGAATGGCATGCAAAAGCTTTTCACTGTATCTTCATCAGCGCTATAGGCTTAATCAGGCCCTTTATAACAAACTAATAACAATACCTTTTCCTGCTCCACTTGTTAATTCCTCTCACTTCATACCTGGTGGTTCACCCATCCTCCATTAAATGTCAAGGGGAACAATCCCAGACTCCCAGATTTTCCAAAGCCCTGTACATCCCTACCTCTGGAATGGTCCCCAAAATATTCCTTAACCTCTCTCTAAGTTTTAAAGAACCTTCCCTTAATTTGGTGCCAGAATTAGCCACAGAAAAGCAGCTAATGCCCATCCAATGATTTATATAAAGAATAAGAATACTGAAGGCCGGGCATTTGAGAATTATGTGTGCTTTCCGTTTCATTGGACAAACTTTGGTACAATGTAACTAGTTCCAAAACTCACTTATGGTAAAGAGCTGATAAGACACAAGAAGTAATTACTGCATCCCTTATAGAATTTTTGTTGAAGCGCTCTGCTGTGCTTCAGTTTGTCAAACTTCAGATAACAAAGTTGCAACTGTGATTAAACTGGAAAGGGTACAAAAAAATTTACAAGGCTATTATCAGGGGTGACTTTATTGAGGTTTATGAAATCATGAGATGTAAATAAGTTGAATGGCCAATTTTTCTCTCAGGATAGGGGAGTCTAAAACTAGAGGGCAAAAGTTTAAAGTGGGAGGGGAAAGATTTAAAATAAATTTGAGTTGCAACTTTTCCACAAAGGGAGTAGTGGATTTATCGAACGAGCTGCCAAGAGAAGTGGCAGAGGTGGGTACAATTATATCATTTAAAAGACATTTGGACAGGTACGTGGATAAGAAAGGTCTAGGCAGGGGTGGCCAACCTTTTACATTCCATGTGTCAATTTTTTCATGCACAAGTTCTACATTAACATATTTTTACAAGAATTGAATGGGGGTACAAGAGTTGTATGGCGCATCTGAACTCGTGCATGAAAAAATTGATGCATGGAATGTAAAAGGTTGGCCACCCCTGGGTCTAGAGGGATATAGGTCTAATGCAGGCAAATGGGACTAACTCCGTTCGGAAACTTGGTAAGAATAGATAAGTTGGACCAAATGTCCTATTATGCCATATATCTTTACAATCGTAATGACTGAATGAAGTGGCTGCTTCTCCCCCATTTACAGCCTCTCAGCTCACTCTCGCAGAGCTGTTAAACAGCCAACCCTGCCACCACACTGCTACATGTTTACACATCCCTGCCAGTAGGCAATGCATTACAAAAAACACAAAATGGTTTAGAAGCCAATCAAAACATCAAATTTGTCTTTGATGTACTTCAAAACAGATGTTGATTAGCAGATCCTTAATCAGAAATGAGAGGAGGACTAATATCCTTGCACTAACCACAGCAAAGTCTACACTGGTATTCCTGATGATTTTAGCTCTGAAGTTTTTTGCTTATATTTATCAAACAGTCCAGGGAAATTGGTAACATATGGTCAAGAGCCCTTGGCTAACCTTCTGTCACAATGTCTTTACTGTATGCCTTCTAATAAGCTGGTCCATAACTAGCAGATACCTGTCTTAGGTATCTTCATGGGACCTACGTGTTGCCAGCAGAACTAACATTTATTGTCCACCCATACCATTGTTGAGAAGGTTGGGGTGAGCCACCTTATTGAAATATTGAAGTCTCTCTGGTGAAGGTGTTCCCACAATGGTGTTAGGGAGGGAGTTCCGGGTTGTAGACCCAGTGATGAAGAAGGACCCGGGATCTATTTAAGTCAGGACAGTTTGCCAACTTGAGGGAAGCCTATGGGTGATGGTGTTTGCCTGCACCAGATTGGGCTAAAAGATCTTACTGGCAACAAGCCCCTGCTACCAGGGGTGGTCTCATATTGTAAATCTGGACTGGGCCCTATTCAGATTCAAAGACCTTGAAGCGTGAAATGTTCCAGGAGTTAGAGTGAAAGCAATGATAGCCATTGCTACCCATCAGCCATGTCAAGAGCTTGGTCAGAAGCCTTTCCATATTGAGAACCAATTCCCAGAACTTTTCAAAATAAGGAATCACTCCCCTTTCTATCTCAGCCTCTGTTAACCTGTACATTGCTAAACAAAAATACGAGGGGTGATTGATAAGTTCGTGGCCTAAGGTAGAAGGAGTCAATTTTAGAAAACCTAGCACATTTTTTTCAACATAGTCCCCTCCTACATTTACACATTTAGTCCACCGGTCGCATACCAATCTTGGACCTCCAGAAAGTCCACAGCAGGGTGATTGATAAGTTCGTGGCCTAAGGTAGAAGGAAATGAGTTATACAGCTCTCGTAACATGCACGTGCAGTTCAACTCTGAGTGAAAATGCAGAAAGTTTGGTTAATAACTCATCTCCTTCTGCCTTAAGGCCATGAACTTATCAATCATCCGGATGAGTTATTAACTTCAAACTTTCTGCATGATCACTGAGCTGAACTGCACATGCATGTAACGAGAGCTGTATAACTCATCTCTTTCTACCTTAGGCCACAATCTTATCAATCACCCCTCATAAGGTCACAACGAGAGGAGAGAGAGAAACAGACAGAGAGAGAGAGACAGTATAGTACTTACTCATTTGAACATGTAGTAGTACCTCGGTAACTCCCATGTTATAGATATCATGGGGTAAGCAGTGGATGCAAAATGTTATCAGATATTGTCTGTTAGCTGTTGGAGGGATGACTGCCTAGTTTTATGTTTTAACCCAAACATTCCGCACCTGTGCTATCTATCAGTGTTGAATGAACTCAGCCCATCTACCATGCCAGTATTGTGTTCTGAACAGATCCACCAAACTCATGGAAAGCTCGATTCCCTGCAAGAAAGATAGGAGAACCGCAGCCAGTTTGTTGCAGGGGGAATAACCACTCCTCACCACCACCCTCCCTCGGTACAAAAGAAAAAGTCAATGTTGGTTTAAGCTTGGTCCACACAACTTCCGCTCTCTAATGGGAAAGGACCGAGACCTCAAATATTTCCTCTTGACACTCCGCCATCATCTGGTTTTCCTGCCACATTCTGCACTGTGCCAGGTCTCGCTAACTTCAGGGTGTTACACTTTGAGACGCACAGGCCACATCTACTGAAGATCTTGGCTTTTAACAATGTTTCCTCACTGAAGTTCAGTAGTTTGACGGTTTGATTCAGCACACCAAGACAGCATGGCCCGTGACTGGGATCCAGCTCCTCATCCCCCTGTAGACATCCATGTCACTCACTGCCAGCTCAGACTGGCCCCAATTCAATGCCACAAAACTGCCCAGCAGCTAAAAACAGATGAAACTACCAGCGAGGCATCAAGCAACTTCTCATCACAGAGATCACAGCCCACTGGCCCACCGCAGAAGTGATCATGTGACCCTCTTGGCTAAACCCCATTAATAATTAAACTAGGAACAACTATCTTCTTTGGACCTCAGTATTTGAGAGGCTTGACAGAGATGGTCTCTGAGCTTGGAATATAGACTGTGAAACAATTGAAGTAATCTAGACTGCTAGACTCTTGTCCAGGAATCTGACAAGGTCCCCCCAGTAGGCTAGTCCAGAAGACGATTCTACATGGGATCCAGCACAAGCGAGCCAACTGGAGGCAAAACTTAGCTTGGTGGTGGGAGTCAGAGTGGCAGTGGAGAGTTGCTTTTCAAATGAGAGCCCTGTAATCAGTGGTGTGTCACAGGGACTGGTGGTAGGTCTTCTATTGTTCAGCATCTGTGTTAACAATTCCGATGAGAACATTTAGATGAGTTGGGAGGGTTAGTAGGATTCCAGATGACACTAAAATTAAGGGTATACTCAACAGTGAAGAAGGTTTCTAAGGTTACATCAGGAAATAGATCAAATGAGAAAGTGAACCAGAGAATGGAATGGAATTAAACCCAGACAAGCGTGAAGTGTTGCATTTACTATTTTAACACTGCAAGACTTGTACAGCAAAAGGCAAGGCCCTGGAGAACATTGAAGAACAGAGCTGGGGTACAGTACATAGTTCCTTGAAAGTAGTGACTTGAAGGTAGACAGGGTGGATCTGACACACCTGCCTTCATTGGCGAAAGCACTGAGTACAAGAGTTGGGATGTCATGTTACAACTGTACAAGATGTTGGTGAGATCGCAGAATCATGTGCAATGCTGGTCAGCTAGCTTTAGAACAGGTGTGTTTAAGTTGGAAAGGATGCAGAAAAGCTTCACAAGGAGCAGAGGGCTTTAGTTGTAAGGAGAGGCTGATAGGCTGGGACTGTGTTCCAGGAAATGAAGGGAGCTGAGAGGCGACCTTATAGAGGTTTATAAAATCATGAGGGTCATGGATAAAAGTCAGTCTTTTTCCCCGGGGTGGGGGAGTATAAAGCTAGCTGGCATAGCTTTCAGGTGAGAGGATAAAATTTAAGGGAACCTGATGGACAACTTTTTCCACACAAAAGGTGGTAAATATGTGGAAGGAGCTGCCAGAGGAAGTGGCAGATGTGGGTACAATTACAACATTTACAAAGCATGCACATGGATAGCAGAGGATTGGAGGGATACGGGCCAAATGCAGGCACATAAATGGGAAAACACAAATGGGAGTAGGTCAGTACGAACGAGCTGGGCTGAAGGACCTGATCCTGTGCTATACAACTCTAAGAGGGTGAGGACACTGAGACTGAGCCCAGCAGCTTACTCCGTTCTCCCACTCCCAGAGCTGGTGTGGCAGCTGGATCAGACCACAGCTGCGTGGGCTAACAGCTGCAAAGAGTCAGGGCTTCTAAAAGACGAGCTAAATTATACGCATCCACGAGCAAAGTAGAAGGTAGACCTCCTGCCCAAGAAGAAAGCTGTAGGAATCTGGCAATTGAGGGTAGGGTTTAACAGTGGGTTAGCAATGTAAAAGGCTTGTGTTTTACCCAGTGCGGCTTTCATTAGGCTATCTGTCTACTTGATCTGCACTTCTAAGCATATGAAAGGCTCACCACAGCGTTCAGAGGCAGGCGGGGACAAGCAGTGAGCTCTCCAATTGTTTTTATGTCCTGGGGTACATTACAAGCTTAACTCCTGCAAGACAGCACACATGATCGGGGAGCTGGTGCACCAGCTGAGCTCTCCCCTCTGGTTCGGTACAATGTAACTGTTGTTCATGCTGTTGATAAAGGAAATCAATCTGTGTCACTATTTCAGTAGAGGTGAACGATTACAAATCTAGGGCAAGAACCACTAGGAGACAAGTCTGACCAAATAAGCAGAGGATTTTCCATCAGGACAAATACTCCCATAGTTTGCTAATACACAACATTGCTTCGTCATCTCACACACCCTGAACTTTACAATATCCCCTCTAGCACATTCACTGTCCTGGGGTTAACCAAGTAACCTGCACAAACAGCAACCCTCTCCAGATATTTACCTGTTACCTGGCCCCAAAGATGCAGAGCTGGAAATCTCTTCCAGCTGGAAATTTAATTCTCAAATGAACTTGAGGCACAAGCCAGTACAAAGGGGTAAAGTTTGCTGATGATGCCACTGCCGTTGGCCAAATCAAAGGTGGTGGTGAATCAGCATATAGAGAGAATGAAAATCTAGTTGAGTGGTGCTGGAACAGCCATCTCTCACTCAGTGTCGGCAAGACCAGGAGCTGATTATTGACTGCAGGAGGAGGAAATCAGAGATCCATGAACCAGTCCTCATCGGGTGATTAAAGGTGGAGAGGGTCAGCAACTTTAAGTTGCTCTGTGCTTTCATTTCAGAGGACCTGTCCTGGTCCAAGCACATAATTGCAATAATGAAGAAGTACATCAGCATCTCTACTTCCTTAGGAGTTTGCGAAGATTCAGCACGATTTCTAATACTTTGATAAACTTCTATAGATGTGTGGTGGAGATTATACTGACAGGTTGCGGTTCAGCCTGGTAAGGAAACACCAATACCCTTAAACGGAAAATCATACGGAAAGTAGTGGACACGGCCCAGTCCATCGCAGGTAAAACCCTCTCCACCATTGAGCACATCTATACTGAGCACTAGCACTGTCGCAGGAAAGCAGAATCCATTATAGGGACCCCCACCGCCCAGGTCCTGCTCTCTTCTCGCTGCTGCCATCAGGAAGAAGGTACAGGAGCCTCAGGACTCACACCACCAGGTTCAGGAACAGTTATTACCCCTCAACTATCAGGCTCTTGATCCAATGGGGATAACTTCATTCAACTTCACTCGCCCCATCACTGAACTGTTCCCACAACCTATGGACTCACTTTCAAGGATCTTCATCTCATGTTCATGTTATTACTTACTTAGTATTATTATTTCTCTTTTATATTTGCATATTTTGTTGTCTTTTGCACATTGGTTGTTTGTTCGCCTTGTTGAGTGAGGTCTTTCATTGGCTGCATTATGTTCTTGAATTTACTGACACAAGGAAGCAAAGCTCAGGGTTGTATGTGGTGATATACGTGTACTTGGATAATAAGTTTACTTGGAACTTTGATTTAGTGGCCTTTACAGAAAAGTGGTTGCAGGATGGGGATGACTAGGAAGTAAATATCCAGGGTATCAGGTAATAGGGAATGATGGGCAAGAATGTAAGGGAAGTGGGGCCATGCTTTTAATTCTTGATGAGATCGGGGGCAACAGTGAGAGACGATATAAGATCTAAGGTGCAGAATGTTGAATCAATCTGGAGGGAAATCCAGATTGGAGGGGATAGGAGTTGAATATAGGCCACCTAATAACAACATTACAGAGACACAGGCAATACACCAAGAAATATCCAATGCATGGAAGAATGGAATGGCAGTTGACATGGGGGATGTTGACTTGCATATAAATTGGGTGAATCAAGTTGGTTGAGGCAGACTTGAGGGGGACTTCATAGAGTGCAGATATGAATATTAATGATGTTGTATTTTGGGAAGAGTGATCACAGTGTGAATGAATTTCTCACACAAGTGGAGGACTGATCTAAAATCAGTGCATTATACCTGAACAAGGGAGACTACAAACAGATGAGGGATGAGGTTATATGGCAGAGCAGTTGAAAACTTTCAGAGATTTTTCATATTGCTCAACTAACGTATATTCCAGTTAAAAGCAAAATCATTATGGATCAGGAGAGCCGCCCTTCAAAAAACCAAAGAAATAAAGGCAAGCATCAAACTAGAAACTCATGCATACAAACAAGAGAAAATCTTCATAAGCTGGAAATCCAAGCAACACACACAAAATGCTGGAGGAACCCAGCAGGCCAGGCAGCATCTATGGAAAAGAGCAAATAGTCGACATTTTGGGCCAAGACTCTTCGTCAGTACTCATGCGTACAAAGTCACTAAGAACAGGTGGGAACTCAATTCCATCTTTATCGTAAACAAGCAATAAAGGGAAGATAGATTATGACAGTAAACTAGCACAGAATATAAAAACAGTGAAACTTTCTATAATTACATAAAGCTGAAAAGTTTAGCGAAAGTGGATGCATAATGAGAAAGAGGAATTAATATTGGGTGATGCAGAAATAGTCAAAGCTTTGAACAACTATTTTGTGTCAGCTTCATAATGGAGTACATATCTAACGTGCCTCAGAGAGATGTTATGGATACAACAGCACATGAGGACCTCGATACAATTGCTATCACTTAAGAGGTAGTCCTGAGTAAACTAATGGGCCTAAAGATAGATAAGCCCCCGGTTCTGATGGAGTGTGTCCCAGGTTACTGAAAGAAATAGAAGTGCTTGTAATAAATTTCCAAAATTCTCTGGACTCTGGGCATGGCCTGATAGACTAGTAAACAGCAAATATTATGTCATTATTCAAAAATGGATTTATGCAGAAGGCAGGTAACTATTAGTTGGTCTATAGTCAGGAAAATGTTCAAAGCTATCATTAAGGAAGATATTGCTAAAGATTTGGATATAATTGATTCCATCAGGCAGACACAGCACAGATTCAGGGGAGCAGATCCTGTTTGACAAACTTCTGGAGTTCTTTGAGTATATAATGTGCAGTGGATAGAGAGGAAAAGGTGCATGCTGTATATTTGAATTACTAGAAGGCATTTAATAAGGTGCCATGAGATAAAGATATATGAATTTGGGACAATGTATTGGCACGGAAAGAGGACTGGTTAGCCAATAGAAGGCAGAGAGTTTGGATAAATGGGTACTTATCTAGTTGGAAATCAGTGGTGAGCAGAGTACCACAGGGTTCAGTGCTGGGTCTGCAACTGTTCACGGCAGACATTAATGATTTGGAAAAGAGGGACATGTTTAACATTTGTAAGTTTGCTGATGACATTAAATTTAGTGGAAAAGCAAACTGTGCAGTTTGCAGAGAGTCTACAGGCAGATATGGTTAGGTTAAGTCGTGGGCAAGGGTCCGGCAGATGGAATGCAATGTTGGTAAAAGCAAGTCATTCATTTTGGAAAACGATCAGATTATTGTTTAAATGGTGAAAGACGGCACTGTGCCATTATGCAAGAAGGGCTTTGGAGTGCTTGTGCATGAATGGCAGAGTAGTGGTTTGCAGGTGCAACAGGTTAGCTAGAAAGCAAATTAACTGAATTCAGTAGCAGAGAGTACAATACCCTTCAGCATCTTGGGATGGTCCAAACCACCTGTCTATTCACTCCAAAATGGTGCAGCAAGCTTCCACGAACAAATGGGCAATGATCAGGTCATCCATTTGAGGTATTTAGAACACATCCCTCTGCCTTTTTTAGTCCGGCCTTTGCGAACTTCCTGTGGTTACGGGAATGCACTGTTAACCCATCTTAGACCATGCCATACTGACTGTCAGTCCAGTCCTCTCGGAAAACTATCCATTTCTTCTTTAGTTCTGCTTTTCTCTCTCTCTCTCTCTCTCTCTCTCTCTCTCTCTCTCTCTCTGTGTCTGCTTTACCCCTTCTTTCTGCTTTCCAATACCACCACCCGGTGCCCAGTTGCGTTACACCACTCCACAGCTCTAGTGAACCTTCCTGTGAGGACATTGGTCCCAGCTCTGTCCAGACCCAGTCCCTAGGAATCCAAAGCACTCTCTCCTCCACTACCTCCCCAGCCCCACATTCACCTGCACCATACTCATAGTTTTGTTTTCCAATGGTAGGGAGCCCAAAGATAATATGAAATTAGCACCTTCAGTGTCCTGCTTAAACTCTTTCCCCAGCTTCAGAAGATTCTGATTGTTCCCTTCTCCGTCCATTTCGTACCACCCTGGTACCACATCTGCAGCTACAGAAATGTCTGCTTGCTTTCCAGGCCATGGAATCTTTTATCAATCCATTCCAGCCATTCAGCTCATTGACCCTCTATGTAAGAACACCTACCCTCTCCCCAGAAGCCTTCAAATGCTTTCCTTCCATATATTTATGTGGCTCCCTCAAACGCAGACTGAATCTGCCCATCCATGTTTGGTCGACTTAAGCGTCAGGCCGGATCAGGGACATCCGGGTGTTGGGGCTGGAGGCGAAGGATGGACTGGTGGTCAGCTTGCTGCTCGGTGAGGTTCACTCATCTCTGCATTGAACGGAGGCTGTGGCCTGCAGCGAACAAACTCCTGGGCCAGCTGCAGTGATGACTGGCTGCCAACCCAGTTTCATGAACTTTAATTCTGAATATTATTTGCTTACTTTTTATTGTTTGCACAAATGTGCAAATTGTTTTTGCACATTGGGTGTTCGACTTTTTTTTTTATGGGTTCTCTCGGGTTTCTATGTTTTGTGGCTGCCCGGAAGGAGACGAATCTGAAGGTTATGTATACGATACAAACTTTGATAATAAATTACTTTGAACTGCTTTTCCAACCTGCCCTGCCATTCAGACACACCCTTCAGTTCCCTGTGCCTAACAAGGGCACAAGTGGCTGCTCAAGCTTTCCCACCATTCAATATGATCATGCTGGCCTCAATTTGTCTTCTGTCCCCCCTGTGAGACACGTATCCACCTCCACTTTACACACTCGTAACGATCCAACTTCCCATCTGCCAGGGCAGACAATTCTAGAGATTCACAGCCCTCAACCAGAAGTAGTTTCTGTGACCCTCAGTTTTAACTTACCAGCTCTTTATCTTGTGGGGATTTTGTTCAAGGCTCTCCACGTCCTTCTTACCAAACCATAACATGTCACCTCTCCCCCTTCCCGCCAACCTGGTCTATTTTTGTGCTCCTCACAGTACACTACGCAGCCAGGTAGAATCACCTACAGATTTGGGAATCGTGCCCTGGACGCCCAAGGTGGAAGTGTTAATATTTATTAAGAAAAGCAGCGATCCCTGAGGCATTCCTCTGTCCACTCCCCTACAGTCTGAAAATGCCTCACGCTACCAGTCCATGTTCTGGGCTAATTTTCTACCTGCTCTCTGTGCTGCTCCATCACCTTTTACTCCCTGGTTTCTGATCTTGATGGCAAGCCAGTAATGAGGCACCTTTTTAAATGCCTTCTGGGCATCTATATGTAGCACACTAACCATGTAGCCTCACCACCCTCTCTGTAACTTACTCCAGCAGGCGATTTGGACACAGTTAACCTTCAACAATTCCATGCAGGCTCTCTCTAATTGTTTCACACCTCTCCAAGTAACTGCTATTTCTGTGCATACTTTTTGCCCCACCGCTGAGGGTTAAACATTTACAGTTTTCCTGCTCTGAATCTATAGTTGGTTTACAGTCAGACTTATCTATTATGACGACTGCTTGTAATTTTTTTTCGCACAGTTTGTCTTTTTTTCCACATTGGTTATCTGTCAGTCTTTGGGTGTAGATTTTCATTGATCCTATCGTATCTGTTGTTCTACTGTGGATGCCCGCAAGAAAATCTATCTCAGGGTGACTTCTACTTACTTTGATAATAAATTTACCTTGAACTTTGAGAGCCTCTGCAATTTCCCTCCTTCCCTCAGCAATCTATCAGAGGCCGGGGGTTTACACATACGAAGCAGGACAAGTCTGTCTTCTCTATCAGTTGACAGCCCATTCCAGATACCTGCTACCTCTTTTAGCAGCACCCAATCCCTCCCTGAGGATATATGAACTTCTCAGCCCACCCCTCAGTGCTCCCTCACAACCATGACTTGCTCTCCGATGATCACCCTCCCCAACATGGCGACAGAATATTTTTGGATTAGTACAGTCAACATGTAAGAGTTAGTGCTAATAAGGAGAGAGGGTGCAGGTTAAGGTGATTGTACAGAGAACTTGGATCCTTAGCTCCTAATTTTATTGAATGGCCAAAGCCTTCTGAATGCATTAAACACTACATAAAAAGTCAGGAGAGGTTTTATTAGTAATGTGCCTGGCGTGGTGAACTTTGAGTTACAACCTAGTTCCTGGTGCTGTCACATCAAGCCGACGGCAGTGGCAATCTGCTACAGTCAGGTCACATTGAGTCGAAATCCTCCTCCCGAAGTAAACGATCCAGTGAATTTGGTCACTACATTTGGGGCGACTGGGCACCAGTGCTTTATATCGCCAGCAATCACTGGTCGAGGTTTGAATCCCGAGGCTGCCTGTAAGGGGTTTGTACGTCCTCCCTTTGAAGAACTGACCGTGTGGGTGGATGCACGGTTGGTTAGTAAATTGTGAGCATGGGTAGGCGCCGGGAGCATGGCCACACTTGTAGGCCGACCCCTACCCCCCCCACCCCCCGGAGAATCTTTGCTGCTATGATTTGGCGCAAACAACATTTTGGTGTACTTATGACAGATAAAAACTAAACTGCATCTCTCTCTCTCTCTCTTTAGATTACACAATACTGAGCACGATCGTCCACCAAACATTCCAGAATCATCTCCACAGCGTTCCTCGGCAGATAAAATCTCAAAACAAAAACCTTTCCCACTGACATCCTAATTCAGCCAGCTGCCGCCCTCCAACACCCACAGCTCATAAATACAGGGGAACCATTTAACGTTGAGCAATAAAACTTGGACTGCTGCTCTTGAGTTCTCAAAAAGAGAATTAATTTTCCATCCAGCACCAAAGACTAGAAAACACAAACTAGTTTCCTTTCCAGACGTTTCACACCTCCTAGGGGCCAGAGTTGTGTAATTTGAAACATACTGAGAGCTGGCCGGTTCTTCTGCCGCACTACTCCTTTCTCTCGTCTTAATTCCCCACATCCATAAATGCTGCACTTGGTACAGTTCGTAATTGAATTAACGGGTCTTATGTTCGTCCAGCCGCTTGAAGGGAGGTTAGTGGGAAATGCTTCGTGGCCATCACCGAGGATAGCAAACGGCCGGTAGCTGCGGATCTCCGCTCCCGTGTGAAGTTCCCAAGCCGCACTCAACCACGAGAGCGGGGCGCCTCCCGCACCGAGCTCGCAGAGGCGGTCAGTGGGAAAGCAAAAGGCTGAGATAGTTTGGACCTGCGAGCCACCAAGTGTCTAAACCATCTGAGGGCTCGGTACAAGCCTGTTGGGGTGGGGGGGGGGGGTGATGGCGGGGAAGGATACTGCAGGAGACATCCTCGGGCTCAGTTAATGGCAGTGTGGTAGCTGTCAGATGACAGTCAAAGAAATTCTGCGGTTTCTCTAAATTTCGAGCAACACACACAAAATGCTGGAAATACTCAGCAGGTCAGGCAGCATCTCTGACTTGAGCCGTCAATCAGACACATTTCGTAATAGCATCTCTTTTAAACATAACTCAAATACTCGCACATCTCTAATTGCATGTTAATTTAAAGTGTGCGGTAATGTTTAAAACTGTTTTATATCAATTTAAGACTCTTTTAATTCAAAATCCTTTTGCCATAGACAATGCAATACGTTGTAAACGGCTCACTATGAAACAATCCCTGCAGGCACTATAATGCCCCCATGGATACCCTGTACAATCACTCTGTGACAGGCAGTTGGGAGAGAGTGTAGGGAGCTGTCTGATGGTTATAAGGTGTACTGCACAGTCAGGGTGTAGTGCCTGTACTGTCACTGAGCTGGGTGACCCATGATTATTGTACATCAGGAGGTGGCCCATGGTCAGTCATTACCCTGGGAGCTCACTGCCTGGTGTATACAGCAGACTGACCATGGTTCAACCCAGGTACAGACACGCCAGAGTGTGTCTGTGAGCTTGTCATAGGGAACTAATGGCCACACAATCAGGGTGGTGTGGTACCATGGGCCACTGACACAAAATTCAGCCAATCCCTGGGCCCAAAACTCACTCTCCAGGTCCCCTGTGCTGCCCTGGGGTTGTGAGTAGGAGAAGGGCCAAGGTCGATACAAGGGGATCAACTGCGAATTCCAGCAAAAATAATCTGAAATGTAGTAATGGGAAAGTTAACCCAGTGAAATTGGAGAGGAACACACAGTGTGTGTGTGTATACAATGACCAAGCACAATACCCTCACTGCTCACCAGCTATAACGCTGAATATGATACTGGAAAACAAACAGGGAATTAAAGAGGAACAAGGACATGGGGCAAATGGGAACAAAGTCAGAGAGCTGCCAGGTTTAACAGCTCATTCTACTGGTTCAACACTCCACCCAAATTTCACCACCTCCCACCACAGCCAATCAGGGATGGTTAAGGTGCCAAGACCTAGTGATGTCCAGAGTCCAGATTGGGAACAGATCACACTGTTCAACAATACCAAGGCCAATCTGATGTTTCATCACTTCAGCCTTGTATTGTCACCAGATTTAAATTCTATTCTCCCTGGTCAAGTATGCCTGCTCTCAGGGAAACTAAAATCTCCCCAGATAATACCCTTGATGATCTTACAGCCATGCCCAGGTTTGATGTTACAGATTTCCTGTAGAAAAACCAAAACTTTACCAATGCCCAAAACTGAGCAGTTAACTGACAAAGTGGCCATCAGCCAGGGCAGAGATACCAAGGCTGACTGCACCACTGTGTTGGGATTTACAGAACTACTGTATCATTGCTTCCGGCTTTCACATATGCTTGCAGAGAATGAGTAACAACTGACGATACACACCAACAACTGAGCAGAAAGAGATGGGAGTGTTAAAGACAGGAGGAAGTGGGAAAGAGAGAGAAAGGAGGAGAGAAGGAACAGGAAGGGGTCAGGGAGACATAGAGAGTGAGAGGAAAAAGAAATAGGGAGAGGGAGCAGGAGAAAGGAGAAGGATGGAGTGAAGGTGAGAGAAAGGAGAGAGAGAAAAGAGGAGATACAACAACCAGAGACTGGAGAGAGCAGAAGGCAGAAAGTGGGAAAGAAAGAGAAAGCAGAAGGAATAGTGAAAGGAGGCAGTGAAATAAAAACTGCAAACCACCACTGCTGCATAGTCTACATTCAGCACCGTCCACCAGACACAGCTCGGGCATGGACAGTCCACACACGGCACCGTCCACCAGACACAGCTCGGGCGTGGACAGTCCACACACGGCACCGTCCACCAGACACAGCTCGGGCGTGGACGGTCAGTGAGTTGCTTGTCCTTGGAGAAAGGTGGAGCTCCACCAGGACTCAAGTACAGTTCAGGGTATGTGGCAGCCCGGGGAAAGTGCTCACAGCTGAACATGGTCTGCACTCAGATACATCTCCTGTATCCACTGAATATCAAGATCGGCTCCCAGCCGCCATACAAAACTGAAAGAGCAACACAATAGTGGGGAGCACTCAGTGAACATCAAAAACCTGCAGAGCAGCAAATCTGAAATAAAGTCAGAAATTCTGGAGGGCAGATACCATACTGGAATAAAGCAACAGTCAACAGTTCAGATGAAAGACGATTCAACGACTCCCTTACCTCCTGGACAGTGCCGCTTTTCCATTTTACATCTCCTGGATTCTGCGATGGTTGGACAGGGAATCGTGTCCCTCGCTGGCTTCTTCACGATCTGCCGTCTCCTGGTTTCCAGCCCCCACTTGTAGCCGCATGTTTTATCATTCTTTATACAAGTTTCCCAGCTGCTCCACGGTCCAACCTCACAACCCTCTGAAGACAAGAAACACGCACGTTAGGCTGAAGACCAGATGTGAGCGAGTGTAAGAACTGGTTGAACCTTAGCTGGACATACACCGCTGAAGATGCCCCCCACCCACCCGCAGAGGCATTCCAGGTGTAAAAGCGAAGCAACTAAACCTTCTGCAAGACCCCTGCATCTTGTACAATGTAGTCATAGAGTTAAACAGACCCTTCTATGCCAACCAAATTACCAAACTGATCTGGTTCCACATGGTCCAAATTCCTCCACATACCTATCCAAATGTACCTCCCTCTGCCACTTCCTCTCATAGTTCATTCCATATGCCCACCACTCTCTGTTTCAAAAATTTGCCCCTCAGGTGCCCTTTAAAGCTTTTCAGTCTCACCTTAAGCCTATGCTCTCTAGGTTTGGATTCCCTGCACTGGGGCAAAGATGGTAAATGCCTCTTAACTTTTTTTTAACCTCTGAATTTGGAGCTATTATTATTCCAGAAGATATTAAGTATCAAAACTTTCCACAAAGCAAATGTTAATAAAGTTTTCCAAAAAGTGATGAAGAGAATCTAAAGATGAGACAGAGGGGACAGTTTCTTGTTTGTCTGTGAAGTGGAGCTGTTTGGGACAATATCAGGAAACGCTTCTCGACACAGAGGGCAATGAGAATAAGAACTCCCTCTCCCCCCAATGAAGCTGTGGGTGGCGGGGAATGTGGAGCTTTCAAGATTGCAGACTGTATATTTCTGATCTGATCTATTTAGTAGCTCGAATCATTATGACATTATTTGTTACAGATGTCCATTCTGGCTGATTTAACTATTTTGCAAATTCCATGGATACATACTGACAATATTGCTGATGTCTTAACACAAACTGCAAATCCCAAAATTGTCATGGTCACTGTATGCACTAATTTCCTAGTTGGAAAACAAGCAATTCCTGGGTGTAACCAATTGCAAGACAACACAACTCAATTTATTAGACCATCCACAAGGTGTTAATAAACGTTAAACAGAACCACTTGCTGGAAACATACGCTATTCCCTCTTTAAGGGCTGTTATATGAGATCACTTACCCACACATTCCATGTGCTCTTGCAATGGTACATATGCTTCAGGGCATTCTTCAAAGCAACGCCCCTTGTGTAAGTATGAACCAGCTTTGCACTTTGTACAAAAGTCTTTGCTGAAACATGTGTCACAATTATCTATTTTACATCCTAGGAGGGAAATTAAAACAAAACTACTGTTAGAAGGGAAGTGGGTGTAAGTCTGCTAACCAAACTGGAACAATGCAATCACATAAGCTTTCTTGCAAGAAAAAGAATGTGTTTGAGACAGAGATAGATGGATGGGGAGAGAGGGGGAGAGAGGGGGAGAGGGGGGGGAAGGGGGGAGAAGAGGGGGAGAGGGGAGGGGGAGAGGGGGGAAGAGGGGAGGGGAAGAGGGGAGGGGGAGAGGGGGGAAGAGGGGGAGAGGGGGGAAGAGGGGGAGAGGGGGGGAAGAGGGGGAGAGGGGGGAAGAGGGGGAGAGGGGGGAAGAGGGGGAGAGGGGGGAAGAGGGGGAGAGGGGGGAAGAGGGGGAGAGGGGGGAAGAGGGGGAGAGGGGGGAAGAGGGGGAGGGAAAGAGGGGGAGGGAAAGAGGGGGAGGGAAAGAGGGGGAGGGAAAGAGGGGGAGGGAAAGAGGGGGAGGGAAAGGGGGGGAGGGAAAGGGGGGGAGGGAAAGGGGGGGAGGGAAAGAGGGGGAGGGAAAGAGGGGGAGGGAAAGAGGGGGAGGGAAAGAGGGGGAGGGAAAGAGGGGGAGGGAAAGAGGGGGAGGGAGGAGGAGGGGGAGGGGGGAGGGAGGAGGGGGAGGGGGGAGGGAAAGAGGGGGAGGGAGGAGGAGGGGGAGGGGGAGGGAGGAGGAGGGGGAGGGGGAGGGAGGAGGAGGGGGAGGGGGAGGGAAAGAGGGGGAGAGGGGAGGGGGAGAGGGGGGAAGAGGGGGAGAGGGGGGAAGAGGGGGAGAGGGGGGAAGAGGGGGAGAGGGGGGAAGAGGGGGAGAGGGGGGAAGAGGGGGAGGGAAAGAGGGGGAGGGAGGAGGAGGGGAGGGGGGAGGGAGGAGGAGGGGAGGGGGAGGGGGAGGGAAAGAGGGGGAGGGAGGGGAGGGAGGAGGAGGGGGAGGAGGGGGGGAGGGGGGAGAGAGAGGGAGAGTGAGAGAGAAGGTATCACCAGGTACTGAAATGGAAAGCAGCTGTAGTAAATTGTTTCCCATACAACTTTCATTATAACTGACCCATTTAATACAGTACTTGCAGCCATGCTGCTACATCATATTAAATACACTCCTAGTCAAGGCTACAATTTTTGGCACCACAGCATTTCAATAAGAAAGTACAAGAGGATGGGCTTTATTTGATTAAAATAGTAGCCCCAATTTGCCTGTTCATTTAATATTGTAAATCATTCTGAGATGTAGTTATCCCACCAAACCGATTCATTTTGGGAGGTAGTGGTGCAGGTAACTAAAAGCACGGGCAGAAGGCAGGCTCAAGGAGCATCTCAAGAGAAGAGAGAAATGTGGAGGGGTACAGGGAAAGAAATCCAGAGCTCTGGGCACAGATGTGATTAAAGTCAGGGGAAGATCGAGAGGCTAGTATTAGATGATGTCAGGTATCGCAGAGATAGAAGAATGAGACCATGGGGGAGGGGGTGGTGTAGGGATGGAAGATTAAACACCAGACAGCAAGGGTGCACAGGATGATGGGTGAGTGGTCAGGACATAAATCAAACACTTTCCCAAGACCCAAACTCAGTATGGTGACAGAGCTGCCCTCATCAGCATCAGATAGTTCTATTTAAGTGAGCGCAGATGCTGTAGAGAAATATAGAAGCAATGAAATAGGGGGCAACAGTAGGCCATTCATCAGTGTGAATCTACACCATCTTCAACATGATCGAAGCTGTCCAAATTCACTAGTCTGTTGCTCCTTTCTCCCCACACCCCTTGAACTCTTCATCTCAAGAAGCAATATTGCAGATATTGCAATACTGCCTTCTGTGACTACAAGCTCATCGCTCTCAGGATGATGAACTTTCTCCTCATTGGAAACCCAAATAGCCAACCTCATCTCCCAGTTTGATTCTCAACTCCTCCACCTTCAAGAAGTGTTCAGAACCAGGAGGATCTTTCCTGCATCTCATCTGTCCAGCCCACGTTCAGTGCCGTGCCCTCTTGTTCAGTTTTGGTCACCCAGCTGCTGGGTGTTTAAGCTGGAAAGATGCAGCGACGGTTTATGAGGAAGTCGCCAGGACTCGAGGGACTCATTTAGGGAGAATGGTTGAGCAGGCTAGAACTTCATTCATCGAAGTGAAGATGATCTTATGAAATTGCTTAAAATCACCATGGATCAATGTGCACAGTCTTTCTCCCAGGGTTGGGGAATCAAGAACTCAAGGGCATATGTTTAAGATGAGAGAGGGGAGAGATTTAGTAGGAACCTGAGAGGCAACTTTTTTGGAGGGTGGTGCATATATGGAATGAGCTGCCAGACAAAGTGGTTGAGGCAGGTACATTAACAACACTCAAAAGGCTCATTACACGTATATGGATTGGAAAGGTTTAGAAGGATAGGGGCAGAATGCAGGTAATAGAACCACAGGGTCAGTTTCTGTGCTGTACGACTATGATCATCTCTGTCTATCTATCCTCACGGCCTGTTAGCAGTGAATCAGTTCCTCGGGCTCCATCACCTCCACTTGTGTGTGTCCATAGCATCAGCTCAAGAGCACTCACTGGTCCGTGTCACTCCATCTTGCCGTTCAGCTGACGTGTAACTCCTCCTTCTGTTCCGCAGGGGCATACAGTGAGGATCCGCAGGGGCATTGGCAAAGGCCTGAAATACACAGGCATCTGGTTCCCATTGAATACCAGCTTCCTCTCGGACTCCTCATTCCCTTTCTTTACACCCCTCGCTCTCTCTCTCTCTCTCTCTCTCTCTCTCTGTAGCGAATCCCATGATCACTGACACCAGGGAGTTTACAGTGAAGGATGATGGGAGTTAATCAGAGGAAAGGCAACCATCCCTGGAGAACAGTACCTAGTGCCAGGAGTTACAGCATCTCCAGCTTGACAGACGCACTCTCTTTCATCGCTGCACTCATCATTTGTCTGTACCTGCTCTATGATAGTGACCTCCACAATCATATTAATGAGAGAAACGCCAAAACCTTGAAATATTCACTGAAACGATCTCAGCCGAGCTGGGTGTTTTATTAATGACGAGGGCTTCCGACATGGTGGTGGTGGCATCCATCCTCCACTGCAACTCCTTCTCACATGCACTGAACTCCATTTGTCCTGAAGTCCACTGATCCAGTTGTTGGCATCAGAGTGTGAATGTGTTGCACACTTAACACGTGTGATCCCAGAATGAGATGGAGCACCCTCGCCACCTTTCAGCATGTTCAGTAACACCCAGGACAAAGTAGCTCACTTTGATGGCTCGTCAACCACCCCAAACATTCATTCCTATTACTATCAATGCCCGGTAGGTGCAGGGTTACCATCTACAAGATGCACTCAGTCACCTTACCCAGGCTATTCCAACAGCTGAAACCCAGGATCTCTAACAGCAAGAGGAACACGGGAGAACCATCTGTGGCTTCCCTTCCATCTCCTACACTATCCCAACTTGGAAATATATCACTGGTCCTTCATAGTCACAGGGTCTAAGTCCTGGAATTCCATCCCCAAAAGCTCTGTGGGAGATCTTCACAAGGGGTACTGCAGTTATTCAAGATGGCCACTCTTCAGCAGCTTCTCAAGGGCAGTTACAGATGGGCAAGACTATCACTTACTGCCAGGGACATCTACATTCTGTTAAAAAACAAAGTAAGAACTAGCTCTTCTCCCTCAAATTCTCTCCAGGAATTTTTACATGTAATCCCAGCTTACATGTAATGAAGAGGGCTTTGCCTTCAGAAGTGTCCTCCTCTGTGTCTCTGAGCCCTTGTTTGTCCTCTGTCATTGCTACCCAACATCCAACTCTTGCTTAACCTACTTTCATCCTGCTGTTTGTGGGATCCTACCATGCACATGTTGACAGTGCTACCTTCCCTACAACACTGACCATATTTCCAACCACTTTGAGACATCCCGATATCAAGGATAGTGTGATTGGTCCCTTTGATGGTGTTCTTGTTAAAAGGTCAAAATCTGCTTCCAGGAAACAGGCAACATTTTGGCTATGACTCAGCAACTAATTAGATGACAGCCTCTGTCTTCAGGGCTTTCCGTTTGATAACTCATGTTCCAGATGATTGTCTCTCAGCAGCTCATTCCTCAGGATGAAGATATCACCAGTGAACTGGACATTTATGGCCTACCACTAACATGGGCACGCCACAGGTGCACCTGACAGCCAGCCTCTCCGGTCCCATAAAGCTCGAGGCCAGCTGCAAAACAGCTGTGCCTCTCTCAGTGATCAGAGAGCTTCTCTCTGACAAACGCCCAGCAACATCTTCACAACACACCCTGGCTGAAGCGATGGCATTTCCTGCAGATGCTCTCTACTCAATCTTAGAGATGGTAAGAGAGGCACTGACACCTGCATTATATAAAAAAGGATGACTAATAGTATAAATTTGCATAAATGATAGAATGAAAATATCTTGAATTACAAAGAAGTAATGAATAAGTGAAACAAAGTCTGTGGAAGGCACTATCACTGAGAGACCAAAGCAGAGAATCGGGGGTTCTGGGGGGACCATGTCTGATTGAAGTGGGGGAAGGGGGTCAGGGTGAGGGCTAGGTGTGAGCACTGGCTCAGGTCACTTTCCCTGGCTTCTTTCCGAGCTATTGGCATTTTGGACCATGGATATAAATGCAGCCACTTCAACCCAATGACCCATTTCTGCTCTGTCAGGTTGGCGCTCTCGCGAGCTGGGAAAGAATTAGAAATCAAGTTGCGTGCCACTCATGGGTTAGTTCGCCCCACCGGCTGCCCGAGCACATCTGCTGGCCTTGGCCAAACCCTCGGGACAGGCGGTGTCTCCACGACCTCAATGAGAAAATTCATTGGGGGTTTAAAACAGCCAAGTACTCTTTCAAAGAAATACTTCTTGGATTTCCTTCCAAATTTGTTCCAAAATTAACCTGCTTTGGAAATAAAAGCTGTTTGTCAACTTTTAAGCAGTCGTGAATAAGAACACTCTATCAAGGTTCTGCTTGGAGAGGGAAGGTGGACTCGCCATGTTGCCGACCATTGGCAGGAACGTGGGTGCAATATTGTTGGTGGCAGGGGTTTCGTAATGATGTGGAACGGATCTTCAGTCAGAGCCAGTAAACCAAAAGTGCCATCACTGACCTCTAACTTCTACTGAAACCACCCAGGATAACAGAGCAACACACACAATATGGTGGATGAACTTTGCAGGTCGGGCAGTATCTATGGAAGTGAATAAACAGTCAATGCTTCAGGCCACAACCCTTTTTCAGGACTGAGAAGAAAGGAGGAAGATGCCAGGGTAAAAAGGTGGGGGAGGGAGAAGGAGGATAGCGGGAAGGTGATAGGTGAAGCCAGATGAGTAGGAAAGAGAAAAGACTGAACAGGAAGGGATCTGATCAGAGAGAAGAGTGAACCATAGGAGACAGGGAAGGAGGAGGGGACCCAGGGGAGGTGATAGGCAGGTGTGAAGAGGTAAGACACGGAGCAGGGAATAGAAGTGGGGATGGGGAGGAAATTTTTTTTTAAACCAGAAGGAGAAATCGATATTCATGCCATCAGGTTGGAGGCTACCCGGATTGAACATAAGGACAACAGAGTTCATGATATAATGCCTGGTCCCAGTGGTCCCCTCTAGCCCATCCTCACTGAACATCACCCTTCTATCTCCATCCCCCCTCCCTTCCATCACCCTCTACCCCAACCCCACCAAACATCACCCTGCTATCTCCACCCCCATCTCACTATCACCCTTCTAGCCCATCCTCACCCTTCTATCTCGATCCCCACTCCCTTCCATCACCCCTCTATCCCAACCCCACCCTTCTATCTCCATCCCCAATCCCACCAACATCACCCCTCTATCCCAACCCCATCAAACATCACTCTTCTATCGTTATCCACACCCTCTCCCATCACCAGTCTACCTCCAAACCCACCAAATATCACCTTTCTATCTCCATTCCCACTCCCACCAACATCACCCCTCTACCCCCAGCCGGGCATCACTCCTCCACCCACCCTCACCCCCAGCCCAGTTACCGCCTGGGAGACCAGCAATGATTAAAGGAAATGTCAGAGAAACACAAAATAGGGAGAATGCCTCCGAGGTTTGTAAACCAACCAGAGGAGTATTTTGACGGCAAAAAATGAAAACACATTCAGCACTCGTTTCTAACATTTAAACCGTGTCAAGAGAAATGTAGGCTTCGAAACCACATCACACAGCAGTGTAAATCAGAGCAAGAGGCAGGTATGCACTGCTCATTCAAACAAGATGTATTCCCCAAACCATCAAACTGAAATAAACTGTTAAGTAGAGAGCCAGTTTCAGAGACAGCCACAGCATAAACATTGTGACAGCTTCAGTCTGAGCCATTACCCATGGGCTGGCCAGGGGACAACTGGACCCTCTCATCCCTGAAACTTTACAAAGTAAATGTAGGCTCGAGCTGCAATACAAATGTTCAAATGAAGCCGAGAGAGGCTCCTCTCTTCATCACTGCTACCCAGCCTGGTGAGCACTCTGGAGATTTGCTCCTTAAATGTGAAACCAAATCCTTGTCTGGGCTTAGTGTGAAAAGAGGTTCTGCCTGCAGGTGAAAGCAGAGCAAAGCAAATACAATAACGTGAGACCTACTTGCACATCTGTTCATCTCGGGCGCCCGCAGACCATAGTACCCCGAGGGGCAGGAGTGGAGGCATTCACCAAACTGACGCATTCCCTGTCGTCGGAGGTAAAAGAACAGCTTCTGCTGGCAGCTAAGGCATCCATTATCCTTCGAACAAAGGAGACAGCCCTTACAGATTGGGTACAGTCCTGCGTTTGCTGCAGAATAACAACAGGGGAGATAATCCAACAGCAGGGTCAAGAGCTGAAACCATATCTTCACAAGTGTGCTAAACCCCAACAGACAGCGATCCATTATGGACGTGGAAAAGCACGGGGTGGCCCTAGAACGCTAATGTAATAACAACCTCTGCACCTTCAATGTGGAAAGTCCATCCCAGTGCACTGAATGAACATACTAACGTAACTACACTAAGTCACGTCTGAGGCAGGGGTTGAGAGCGTGACTGACAGGGTGGCTTCCAGCAGGAGAGCGAGAAGTAACGGGGGTTAGGAAGGGGGTTCTAGAGCTCAAAGACACAAGCGGATGAACGTAAGGCAGCAATGGGAGAAGTGATGGCGGAGGGGGTGAGGTCAGGAGGGTGAAAGTGAAGACATGCAGAGACCAGAATGAAATCTGAACTAGGTGGAGGACACGATGGTGGAAACCATTTATCACACAGTAACACTGCCTGTTCACTAACCAGATTAACATCTCTTAATGCTCAGCAGGGGAGTGTGTTGGGATGCTAATAGGGTCCTGACGTGTGAAGGAAAACGGAGGATTTGAGAGAACCTCGGCTACCCCGTATAATAGAATCCACTGTCAGGATGCCTGAGTGGATGACACATGGTCCTGTTTCAGGGCCCCACCATGCAAGAATAACAGGGGAATAACTGGCATACCCAAGGATGAAAGGTTCACACACATCACCACACTCTGGAGCTGGGCATGGGGGATAGGGGTTGGAGGAAATACTTCCTCTGGGCTTTAGAGCTTGTCTGAGCACTTTAAGCGCAGACCCCAAAAGGGTCTGCTCCCAGTTCTGAAGGCTTCTCGAGTAATGATAAAAGGATCAAAACCCGATGAACAACTGAAGTTGAGAAGAATTTCTTCCCCTGGCATGTGGGGATACTGTGAAGTCCTTTAATATATTTGGAGAAAATTCAGTATCTGAAGTGGGAGCTGGAAACAATGGTAAGTGCAGGTGAAATATGGAACAGTGGCAAGCCCATGTCATTGCTTCACCAAGACAGGCCATTCGACCCATCTACTTACATTGGCATTTATTCCCAATATCGACAGTCCTGGTAGTACTAACCCTCCTACATACTGTACACACGTGGTCTTGGTCACACATGCATGCATACAAAATCTTGGTTACATTTACACCTGCAGTATTCATAACATTTAGCTACCCCCCATCCACCCCACACACACAAATACTTGCATGCACAAAAACACATACATAATTCCTTACCCCTCTTGCTCCTCCACCCTCACCCACCCCCCCCCCCCACACACACACACTCATGGTCCTATTGCACTTATTCCCTAAACACCCACACACACACACTCTCTCTCTCTCTCTCTCCCCGTTACATGAAGCCCTGCTTTTGCTTTGGATTTCCAATTCCCGTGGTTTCTTGCTCTCTTGCTCCCACCAGATCACTTTGTGTCCAGCTCCCTCATCCAATCTCCCATATCTCTGGTTTCCTGCATCTAGGGTGCTGACAAGTCGTCTCCAGTGTTTCAAGTACCGTGCCAGGCAGCAGCCCAGAGAATACGCACTGTAGCTCTTTAAAGGGTCAATGTCTCTCCTAAAGAGCGGGCACTGGGAATCAGGGGTTGCTTAACAAGCAAATAAAGCTCAGCACTCCCCCTCTGCCCAAGGTAACAAAAATGCAAAGGCATCTTATGTCCTGCGCTCCACCCTGGAGACGGGCTTGTGTCACACTTCAGATGTTAGATACATGACCACATCTGTGCTAACAACCTTCCCAGTGCTGGACGGTTGGTAACAGGATGGATGACACAGGAAAGGCCAGTAGATAAACCCTGAAACTCCAGGATTTGAACTTGTTACCAGATTTAGCCAGGGTTTCAGATCAGGCAGAAATCTTACTCACAGTCTGACAATTACGGTAAGTATCAAAACTCCAGTAAAGACCCGGGAGGGTCAGAGATGTGTCAAGACTAACCCAATTCACATCAGTATCAGGGCAGCTGGCTTTGGACCACAGAAGTGTCTGACCTTCAATATCACACTAGCAGACTGGGACCTAAATAATGACTTCAAATCCATCATAGAAACTCTTAAATTTAGTTAAACTATTAAATTAGCATCATAGTTAGCAACAATTCACAAATTACAAGCTTCTTACATTCTGCTTTGTAGATCATTGGTTTCTTCTCAGAGGGCATTGCAACCCCCCTGGGCTGAGTGACTTTCCTGTGTGCCATGGGCAGACTGGACTTCTTATGCTTCCTACTGAACTGAAATGGACACTGTAGATCGGACTCGGAAATTCACAACACATAAGGACGCCATTCAACATATCCAGGTGCTCACCCAGCTGGTTTGTAACAAACACTGCCACCAACCTTTCTGGGTCCCTTCTTCCCCTCCCCTGTAATACATCCACTCAGTAACGCAGTACTCTGGTTATTGAGACCCTTTCTCTTAACCCTGTCACAGGTGCTCCTAACCTTATATCCTTCAAATAAACCTTTTCCTAAACTCCTTTGTTCTAAAGAAGGCAGCAATCTCTCCTAATGATGACCATTCTCTAACCCATGTTCATCTCCTGCACCTTCTCTTGTGCCACCATGTCCTCCCTGTAGAACCATACAGTGCTGTTCAGAATAGTTCTCTGCACCATTCCGTCTGGCTACCCTAGGCCCGCTTGGCAAGGGTCCATCAGTTAACAGGATACAAAGACCCCAAATCAGATGCAAAGATGAGTATCAGTAATTGCAGACTAAGGCTTGGTCAAGGAGAACAGTATAAGCAAGAATTCCAAATAAAAAGAAAGTCAGACAGGCCTTGAAATCTAGGAAGAGAACTCCAGAGCTTGGGACTTTCAGAGCTGTAGGCACGTCTACCAAAGCCAGAGGGATTGGGAGACTCTCAAGCCTGGCCCAGGGCTGGAGTCCAGAGCTCATGTTAGAACCAAAATACAACTTTTAACATTCTTCCTAAGCAGACAAGTGAAAAAAAACCATCTCTTGGCAATGGTGACTTGCCAAGAGAAATCACATAAATTATGTCAAACCACGGCAAGCATATTATACAGCGCATAAAGAATGAGCAAAATAAAAGTATTTGAAAAAGGAAATTGCATCAACAGCCTCAAAAAGTGCTAAAGACCACTTCTTTTAAACAAGAAATGAACCCTGTGCATTCCTCAACCATCATCACATAGCAGACACCAGCTTCTCTGCCACATAATGTTGAATCCCGTTCAAGCAAAACCTCCCTTTGCAATCTCTTTGTAGACAGGCTCTCAGTAGCCATACCTCGTAAATTTGAACAGAGATGTTGCAATAAACCTGCACACAGTTGTTCATGTAAAAAATATTTCAAGGTTTAATTATCAACAACTTTTTAAAATAATCACAGGAGAGATATGTGACAGATTTAAAAATGGGTCCAATAATGTAGAAGCAACAATGAATGGATTGAAAATTGGAGATAAGATGAAATCAAATCCATATGAGATGAGAGGAGCTCTGGGGCAAGGCAGATGTAACAGTGTACATCTCCTGATGTAACACAGCAGAATTCACAGCTTCAAACAGCACCGTGCCTGTGCACACTCAGAGACCAGATGTAACATACTTGGTTTCAATAGTGAGCATTAGGTTGGGCTCACACAAAACTAACAAGATTTCCAGCCATCTATCGATCCCAGGTTTGGGACAGTGCCTGCAGGCATGCAGACTCATAGCCTTTGGCCAAGAGAAGAGGTAGAGAGGCAGTCCCAGCGGAAAGGCAGAGAAACACTACCACCGTACACACCATCTCACACCTCACAATCTGCACACCAGCACTGGACACACCAGCTCACAATCCACAGCCCATGCATGCCACAGCACTAAACAAAGGGTGATTGATATGTTCATGGCCTGCATGTTTATCTTCATGGACTGGTCTTTTCTCCCCTCTGTCTTTCCCAATCTATTGCCATTCAAATAATAATCTGCCTTCTTATTTTTAATCGCAAAGTAGAGAATCTCGCACGCATCTGCCCATTCCCTCAAGCCATTCAAATCACAGTGGTGCCCCTGTGCATCCTTCTCACCCTCCCACTCATAAAGCATTACATTTAATTCCTTCATCTCAGTCATCACCACCTTGTAATCCGACTGAAGCTCCACGACAATCTATCGACCACCGTGAAAATGTCCTGTTTACTGTTTCCTGTCTGCTAGCCAGTTCTCTATCTTTGCCTCAACCCCATGTGTTTCAAGTTTGCAGGCTGATCATTTACGTGCAAGTCTTAATACACCACAGCTATGGGTCTATCTATTCTGATAGTTACATCCTCAAAACAACAAAAGGAGTAGAATTGTCGAGAATGGGGGTTTGATTTCCTTTTCATAAACCCATGCTGACTTTCTCTGATCTTGTCACCATTTTCCTTCTAGTCTGATGCATCTTTCACTTTCTCCATGACTGACTTGTCAATAACATCCTGTTTTCTCTCACTCCTCTTTTAAGTTGTGGGGTAACAATAGCTACTCTTCAATCTATTGGAACTGATCCAGAGTCTACGCGACTTTGGAAATGAGCAGCAATCCATCTATTACTACCACGGCCTGTTCCTTATTGGATGGAGATTTCAGAGGCTGGGGAATTTTTCACTGTTGAATGCCATCAACTACACACACGTTTTCCCAGCGAAAACCTACACTGCTCCTTTCTCTGCGTCCTCTCACATTCCTGGGAATTGACTATATCCTCCTTTGTGAAGACAGAAACAATATAAATGATTGTTCCAAAATCTCTTTGCTCCCCGTTATCAAATCCCACCAATAACTGTAACCGTACATATTCACAGAAGCTTTTACAGTCAGTTTTTATACTCTCTGTGAGCTTACTCTCATAGTCTATTTTCCCATCCACTAGACAGCATGTCTTATGAAGAGAGGCTGAATGACCTCAGGCTTTTCTCTTTGGAGCAAAGGAGGATGAAAGGTGACCTGATAGATCATAGATAGAGTGAACAGCCGGAGACTTTTTCCCTTGGTGGAAATGGCTAATACAAGGGTCATAATTTTAAGGTGATGGAAGCAAAGTACGGGGGGAGGGAATGCCAGGGGTAAGTTTTTTTTTATTACACAGAAAATTTTGGGGGCATGGAGTTCCCTGCCAGAAATGGTGGTAGAAGCAGATACATTAGGGGCATTTAAGAACCTCTTAGATAGGCAGATGGATGATAGAGAAATAGAGGGTTGTGTGGGAACAAAGAGTTAGATTGATCATACAGTAGGTTAACAGGTCAACACAATTTTGTGTTCTAAGACCTTGGCCCTCCTTTACTCACTTGTAAACAGTTCCCACCCTCAGAAGTGCTGCCATATTCAGCCATTTCCCACTTGTTCTCCTTGGATTTAATTTCCCTCATAAGCCACAGCTGAGCACTTCTTTGCAGGTTGTTTCTGTACCAGCCCGGAAGGAACAGCTGTCCGCCAAATCCTTGCTATTCACAGATCGTCATGAGGTCAGCCATGTACTATTGGTAAACACCACATGTTCCTCAGGACCCTCTGTTTTCCTCAAGACGCTTTCCTTGTGCTGGCATGTGGTGATACATCGACGGTCAATATACGGCCGTGCTAGACGTTGGGGGTCACCAGGTGTAGGGAACATGTGAAAGTTTACCGACAGACTGAGGTTGGCTCATAAGCTGGAGTGCAGCCAGCGTCAGGACCAGGGTTGGGGTCAGGATCTCTGATAGGTTTACGCCTGGGGTTTGCTGTGCGTGCATTTTCCAATCCACCCCATTTCTGTGTCTCCTTGCAACCTTTTCTTTCACATTCACGGCTCCCCCCAACCCTTCTTTTTGTTTTGTCGCTTATGGGTAACAATGCTTAAGTTACAGTCTCCGATTAACCCACCAGTACATTCTGGGACGGTGGAGAAAATGGGAGGAGACTGGGAGTGTTCAGGGAGCGAGAAGGGCAGGGTGAAAATGCCCAAAATGGTGTTTACAGAGCTGACAAACTAGAATCTCTGGATCTGCTGAAAACGTATCCACTTAACACCTGAAAAAATGCAACAGGGCAGCTGCCAGGAGTATGCTTTGCAAGGTTGTCGCACAGAGGAGACAAAGTAGTCGTCATGGAAACCAGAACTTGCTGAAACAAGTATCAAATCTCAGTCCAATATGATCGATGATGATCACATCATGCAATTCCCAGAGCGACCATAGTATCCTCGGTGTCAACAGGGAGACTTTGGAAAAGTGCATGTGTTGACGGCTTCTGAATTAAATCAGGCTCGGGCTTTGTGACCAAGACTGTGATCTTACACTCAGCTTGTGACTTAATGAAAAGGACTAGCTGAGTTAGTGAGGGAAGAGACACCACATGCGCGAGGGCCACAGCAAGGGAGTGCAGCGGGTAGTGCGACTGCCGCACAGTTCCAGTGACCCAGGTTCGAGTCTGGCTTCCAGCACTGCTTGTGTGAGCCTGCTCATCTCCCCACAACCGTCTGCATTTCTGCCGACACCACCTCCACATCGCAAAGATGGGACTGGCTGCTGCAACTGGCCTCTGGGGTAAAAGGGAAGGGGTATTCAAGGGGGAGTTGGTGGACATTGTGGGGGAATAATAAGGGTTCAGGGGAACAAGAAGAGGAGAATGGGACTGATGGGATGTCTCCTCTTGGAGCTAGCATGAACAGATGGGCCAAATAGACTCTTCCTGAGCCATTTTAATTGATTGGGTCAAATGCACTCGTATTGTTTACCAGATAAAGCATATCACGGCCCACTGATTTTGCAGCTGATGAAATACTTTATATACACAGCCTCTGGTGTTTAAAGGAAAGCCATGGCCAACTTCATGCACAGCAAGATTCCTTGGGCAAGAAGATAAATGATTAGTTGATGATGGTGACAATCAATGGATGAGATGTTAAACTCGAGGCCCTGATTGCTCTGTTTGTTTGGTGTAAAAGATCCCATGGCTCTGTCTCCTCTGTCCCATGGGAGGATACCAGTGCCAGAGGACGATTTCCATTCATCCACAGCTGACACAGCTGGGCACACACTAATGGTCACCCTGTTGTTTGCAGGAAGTGCTGTGCAAAAGAAAAGGATGGATTGCCTTCTTTTTCCAGACGTGTACGTTCAAACCTAAAGTGAAATGCATCAATGGCAACAAACCAAACCAGCCAGGATTGTGCGGACACTGCAAGCCTCGCCACCCTTCCAGGGCCAGAGTAGCATCCCCACAACTCCCTAAGCCTAAACGTTCCTCCTGGGAATGTGGGGGGAAGCTGGAGGACCCAGAGGTAACCCATCTGATCATGGGGACATTGTACAAGCTCTGATGCTGTGACGACCAGTTGGCATCATTCACCCATCATCAAATTTTAGCCATCGTACATGTGTTGTGAAAAGCATTGGAATCTCTCCTTTTGTTACAATTATCCACCACAATCCAGCCAGCAAACCCATGCACACATCCTACACCACCCTTCGCCAATCCACTGCAATTTCCACACCTACAGTGCCCTTAACACGATAAGATGAACAAAGAAGCTTCATAGCATGCTCACCAAGCGTCATTTAACATCAAAGCACATAGGCAGCTGACGGGAGAAGAAAGAGCTTGGTAAGGGAGACACGAGAGACTGCAGATGTGGAAACCTGGAGGAAAGACGCTGGAGGAACACTCAGTGGTTCGGGCAGCGTCTATGGAGGGAAATGCACAGTTAAAGTTTCTGTGTGCCCCACTGAGTTCCTCCAGCACGTTGTAAGTTCATGGTTCTGGGGTCAAACATGCCAGGAACGGCTGCAGAACATCTTGAAGGAGCAGATGATGAACACCAGAGGTAGTTTGTACAGTACATATTAGCACCAAAATCAGAGACCATAAAGCATAGGAGCAGAATTAGGCCATTCGGCCCATCAAGCCTGCTCTAAATCATTATGGCTGATTTATTAGTCCCCTCAACTCCATTCTCCTGCCTTCTCCCTGTAACCTTTGAAACCCTTACTAATCAAGAAGCTATCAGCTTCTACTTTAAATAAACCCAATGACTCGGCCTCCGTACCCACTGGTTGCAAAGAAATTCCACAGATTCACCACCCACTGGCTAAAGAAATTACTCCTCATCTCTGTTCTAAATGGACATCCCCCTATTCTGATGCTGTGCCCTCTGGTCCTAGACTCCCCCACTATAGGAAACATCCTCTCCACATCTACTTTTTCTTGGCTTTTCTATATTCTATAGGTTTCAGTAAGATTCCGCCCACCCCCCTCACTTTTCTAAACTCCAATGGATACAAGCCCAGACCCATCAAGCACTCCTCATTTGTTAACCCTTTCATTCCCAGGATCATTCTTTTGACCCTCTTTAAGAGAGATGAGGATAAAATGAATTTAAGGAGTAATGAAATAATAAAGCAGGAATTCTGAAGTAATATTGTCAGGATTACTTCCAGCACCATGTGCTATTGAGTACAGAACCAGGAAAATAGAACAGGTAAGTGCATGGCTGAAGAGATGGTGAACCAGAGAGGGATTTAGATATCTGGGACACGTGAACCAATTCTGCAAAAGATGGGATCAAGTGGAGCAGCTCACGTACGTGGAGCATCAAGACTAACGGGAGCGTTGGCTTTTGCTGTAGGGAAAGCTTTAAGTGAGAATGGCACTGGGATGGAAAACCAGGCAAGGAGTTGGAAACAAGGACAGGAATGAAATGAAAGAACAAACAACAGACAAAACCAAAAGGAAAGGAAGCTGGTGTTGAAAGACAAATAGGGCCCTGTGCAATAAAAGGTAAAAATAGCAAGACTGAAGCCTTTGCATCCTAATGAAAAACAGCAATCGTGTTAGATGAACACAGCTCTGTACGTCACTCTGCCTGTAGTTTCTGATGGCTCAGAACAGCAGCCAATGTAACCAAGGACCCCACCCACCCCTCTTCTCTCCTCCTCCAATACATAAATCCTTGGAAGTATGTACTTCTAGGCTCAGGGACAATTTCTATCCCACCGAGATATCCTCTTCAACGATTTCTCAAACACCGAAGGTGAACGCTTGATCTCTAAATCTAGCTGGTCGTGGCCCTTGCACTTCAGTCGCACAACTCCTTCTCTACAGCTGTACCACCGTACTCTGCACTGTGCTTTCTTTTTACCGTCGTGATCTGCGTGCACGTGGAATGATTTGTCTGGATGGCATGCTGACTAAAGCTTCTCACTGTACCTTGGTGCGCGTGACATATTAAGCAGCTCCAATCCCAACTCCAAACTGCACAGATGGAGGTGAACAGGTTGAAGGGCTACGGCAAGGTGATTCAAGCTGTGCGCTTAATACTCAGCGATATTTCACTTCTGGGAGGACGGACAGGAAGAGAGTGGAGGGTGGCGCTGTGAACATGATATGAAAGTAAGTCCACCTGTGAGAGGGGAACTAAGCTCCAGTGATGCGGAGTCCATTTGGTCAGAGGCAAACGGCGAGGGAAAGAAGGCACGGGCAAGAGTGGTGCAATACCCATGACATAAACCGGCAGATAATGGGGGTGCCTAGAAAGAACAATGCTGTAATGATGAGTGACTTCAGATGTCATGTAGATTAAGTTAATGAAGTTGGAAAAGACAGCTGCAAAAATGAATTCATAGAATGCATTCACGACTATTTCCTTAAGCAATCTGGAGTCACATGGAACAGGCTACCTTGTATCTGGTAATGGATAAATGAGGCAGTTTTTAAATAAATAATTCCGGAGCAATATAGTTTCTATGTAATAGTATTTGTGGTATAATAAAATTTTTCATCCAGTTTGAGAGAGACAGGAGCTTGAGAGGAGCAATGGTGTTTAGTTTAATAAAAGGAATAAGCACAGACAGAGTTGGCTGAAGTGGATCGGGATGTTAGATAAACAGGAAAGACAGTCCACCAGCAGTGGCCAGCAGTTAAGGAGATAATTCATGATACCATCCAGCAAAGGGGAAGAAAAGAAAGCTAATAAAAGAGGGGAAATAAACCATGAAGCAAACTAGCGAGGATTTAATAACAGATGATAAGAGTGTGTTTAAGTACGCAAAGAGGAATGAAGACTTACGAGTAAACAGCAGTGCGATAGAGAACTAAACTGGGGAAATACTGGGAATAAGGAAATGTTAGAGGAGTTAAAGAGATATCTTGCATCAGTTTATACAGTGTAAGATACAACAAACAATCCCATTAACACTAGGAAGGAATTAAATACCATCCCTAGAGAATTGGTATTAGGCAAAGTAATGGGGCTAAAGGATGATAAGAACCCTGGTCCAGATGGCTCGCATCTTAGGATCTTAAACAAAGTGACTACTGAGATAGTGAGCGCATCGCCCAAAAATCTGTAGATTCTGGTGAAGTGCCAGAGGATTAGAAACCTACCAGCGTGATGTTTCTATTCAAAGAAAAGGGAGTGATTTTAAAAGCATGCAACTTTAAACGGATTAGCCTAACATTTATTGTTTGTCGAGGAAAAGGTTAGAATCAATTATTAAGGAAGCAATAGCAGTGTGTTTGTAATAGCAATCTAATCATTGGAGTAAGCATGAATGGAAATTGTGTCTAACAATTCTATTAAAGTATTTTGAGAAAATATTGACCGCAGTGGGTAGAGGGGAAGCAGCAGATGCTTGGACTTCTAGAGGATGTAATACCATGCGTCTCACAAAGGGTTAAGTTCCAGGAAAAGACTGCATGGTATTGAAGGTAATATTTTGGCTTGAGCAACAGATTGACTTACAGTGAGCAATGAGTAGAGGCAGAGGGTCACGTCCAGGCTGGCAGCCTGTGACCATTGGGTAATACAGAAATTAGTTCTGAATCCTCAGCTTTTCTGCAATAGATATTAATATCTTCGGAGGAAGGAGGCAAAAGACAAAGGGTAGGTGTGATGCTGAGTTGTTAGGAGGATTACTGTGCTGATGTTAATATAGAAGAAAGAAACAGAGTAAGGGAAAGAAAGGACAGAAATATGACTTAATTGGAGAGAAGTCGCAGAAAGCTGCCCTTTAGGGATTCTAGTGGACAAACAGGAAGATACCACACCAGTGCTCAGGTAATAGGGAAGGCTAATAGAATAGAGAGGCCCAGTGACTGAAAGACAGAGCACCGTGCGGCACAGAGACAGAGAAAGGAAGAGACTGCATCAGTAAGCATGAGGGATCACTGCAAGGCCCTTACTTCTCTGGTAGATGACCCCAACGTTGGTGGTGCACCATTCAACCTGCTATGAAAAGTTAATGTTAGTAAACATGTAGGCTGAATATCAAGTTACAAGTAAAAGCAAAGGAACAAAATAACAGTGACCTCAGTGGGTCGGGCTGAATCGGTGAAGAGAAATGCACGGATAACATTTCTGGTCAAGAACCTTTATCTGATCCATTTCCCTCCTCGGGTGTTACCTGGCCCACTAAGCAGTTTGGCTTTTGCTGCCTGTTCCAGCATCTGCAGTCTCACGTTTCCATGACACAAGTGAATGCTGGTCTGTGTTCAATGCAGCTGTGGCCCCTTGCCTTCTCTGCCCACTGGTGTCCACTCACCTACCATTCACTCCGATGTGTGCTGGAACGCAGGGCACCCCAGCACCACAGCACCCAGTCACCAACCCGCTGATAACTGGCGCTAGCCATTGAAATAAAGCATGGGCTGGCCACCTGTACGGGTGGGCTCAGACTCCCCAGTTTTATGCACTGGCAGCCCTGTCTGGGTGGAGTCAGCTCCAAACCAAACTCTGCAAAGTATTCCTCTTTTGGGAATCTTAACTTCTATCACAGCAGCAGTAGTCAGTCGGAGAGGGTGTGAGCCGATCACCTTTTCCCATCCTGTGACCTGTCCCAACTACTCCCCAGCTGACCTTACCCCTTCACTTGTTCCCACTGCCATCTCTTTCCACCTGTCACAAGTCTCTGCCCCATCACCTCAGCTCTCCTACTTTTCCCTCCTCTGGATCCCCCACCCTAGCCTCTCCCCCCTCTCCCTGTGCCACCCTGCTTCGATCCTGGAAAAGACCCTTTTGCGTTCACCTGTGTTCGGAGAGGGTGTGAAGACATCACCGATTTCTTCTCTGTACAGTCCTCACTCTACAACACGAGCCACATCTCAGAAGACAATTCTCCATTAAACCAGTCGCTAATCATAACTTTGCAAGCCAGGGGGCAGTGTTGAGACATCAGACTCGATACACCCGCCCTGGGTAGAAGCAGCACACTGCCTCAGATCAGGAGAGTACATCACCTGAAGCAGAACGTCCTGCACCTCTCCCGCACCTTGCTCCTTCTCAGTGTCCCGAAACGCTTGGCATTTCCTTTGGAAGGAGCCACCGGTACAAAGTAGGAAGCTCGGATCTTGTTCAGTGGGGGAAAAAAAACCACGCAAACAAGTTGGGAAAAGAAAATCCACCATGCACTTCATTAGTGAATGGATGGACACTGGTGGAAGAACGATTATGTACCAATGAGGGCATATAACAAGACAGCAGCAAAAACGTTTTAGCAGTTGCACTAAAATAAAGCACAGATGATGAGACATTCCACTGACTAGTTTGTGTAACTTGGGCTAATATAGATTTCATTAAAATGCACTGGGATCTGTTCTGGGACTCCTGCTGTTTGTAATTTTTGTAAATGAGGAAGTGGAAGCGTGGGTTAGTAAGTTTGCAGATGACATGAAAGTCGGTGGTGTTGTGAATAGAGTAGAAGGTTGTCATAGTGTAACGTGCTGTAAGGTAAAGGGTTCACTGTAGCAGCAGTGTTTGGGTTACGACTAGAGATAACGGGGACTTTGGAATGTGCGCTGGCCAATGAGAGAAGATGTTTTCTTTCTTGTGTGCCCGAGCGAAGTTTTCGCGGGAGATAGAGAGAGAAGATGCCAGAACGGGGATGCTGTAGTCTACAGGATGGAGTGGACTTGGAATGGGGTCGGGAGTCGACAGGAAAATCGATGGAGGACAGATGGGAACACAGTGAGCTCCAATGTTGTGCATTAGGCTGTTTCATGAGAATGGGCTCTTTTTCTTTTTTGTTTCTTTACTAACCTAGAGTCAAATTAAGAATTATAAAGCTCAATCATTTAATTGCATATTATGTACTGTTTGTTATTTCATGGTCCTGATTTGTAACAGGGGAACACATCACGCAGCTTCCACACAAACAAGATTTCTCTGGTTTGGCTGGGACAGAGGCCGTCTTCCCCTCGATTAAGCCGCTAGCTGAACCTGAGGGTTACAATAGGTTCCAACGGGACATTGATAGGCTGCAGAAATGGGCTGAGAAGTGGCAGATGATGTTCAATTCAGAAAAGACCATAAGACTATGAGACCATAAGACATAGGAGCAGATTTAGACCATTCGGCCCATCAAGTGTGCTCCGCCATTTCTTCATGGCTGATGAAATTTTTCTCTCAGCACCAGTCTCCCTGCCTCCCTTCATGCCCTGACCAATCAAGAATCTATAAACCTCTGCCTTAAATATACACAAAGACTTGGCCTCCACAACTGCCTGTGGCAAAGAATTCCACAGATTCACCACTCTCTGGCTAAAGAAATCCTCCACATCGCCATTCTAAAAGGACGCCCCTCGTTTCTGGGGCTGTGTCCTGTGAAGGGATACACCTTGGAAGGTCAAACTTCAGGGCAAGTACAGGGTTAATGGTAGGGCTGCTAGCACTGTGCAGGAACAGAGGGGTCTTGGGCTCCTTGTCTACAGATCCCTCAAAGTTGTCGCGCAAGTTGATAGGTTGCTTAAGAAGGTGTGTGGTGTATTGTCCTTCATTAGTTGTGGGATTGAGTCCAAGAGCTGCGTGGTACTGATGCAGCTCTATAAAACTCTGGTTAGAGCACACTGGGAATATCACGTTCAGTTCCAGTAGCCTCATTTTCACAGCAATGTGGATGCTTTAGTGAGGATACAGAGTAGAGTTACCAGGATGCTGCCTGGATTAGAGAGCATGCCTTATAAGGAAAGGTTAAGCAGGCTAGTTTAGATTTTTCCCTTTGGAGCAGAGGTTGAGAGGCAACTTGATAGTGGTGTATAAGATGATAAGGGGCATAAACAGTGAACAACCAGGCCTTTTTCCCAGGGTGGCAAGAGGTGATTGGGGAAAAGTATAGGAGGGATGTCAGTGATAGATATTTCACACAGTGTTGTAGGTACATGGAACACACTGCCAGGGGTAAGAGTAGAGGCAGATTCATCAGGGACATTTAAGAGACTCTTAGATAGGCACATGGATTAAAGAGAAATGGAGAGCTGTGTGGGTGGATAGGGGAATACTGATCTTGGAGTAGGATAAAACGTCAGCCAAAGGGCCTGGTTGTGCTTTAGTCTTCTATGTTTCATGTTCGAAAAAAACTGCATTTTTTTCCTAACATCCTTCTGGCCCCACCCTGCTCCACATCACAGCTTATACCCCAGCCCCAAACAAACTCCATGGGAGATGAGTGCACGAGGCCTGTCCAGCAGGTTTCTAACAGAAGTCTCACAGTATTATCCCTGGCTCAAAGGCTACTCCACGGGTGCTTTGGGGTGATTCCTGCTGCCCACATCTGGATCGGACAGATCTGAAGAGTGAGATGGCAAACTTTCCTGGAAACATTCAGTGGATCAGGCAGCATCTCTGAGGAGAGTAACAGTCAACCCATCAGGCCTGAGGCGTCTCTGCTGCCCTGCTGAGCGTTTCCAATATTCCAGCTTTTGAGTTTTACTAAGAACCCGATTTATTTCAAAATCCATCACAATCCAGGCAGTTTATTCACTGGCTTGGCAGGCAATGTTCTCACTAAACACAGCAGGCATAGTATTCATCCCCAATGGTATTTTAAGTCTGTTTCTCCTTCCAGTTCTTCACTTTAGTCCAAGCACATACTTGGGGATGTGCACATCTTTGCTTTAAAATGTTACACAGAACCAAAGGGAATTTTAGGATTAAAGAATTAGGATTACAGTTCGAGTTTTAGAACAGGACTCAATGATTGCAACAACTCAGGTCTCTGCAAAACAAAAAAAAACCTCAAACTACTTCAGACCAGGTGCTGGCAAATTCCTTTGAATTTTATCACAGAATCACAGAGCATTTACTCCAGGCCATTCAGCCCATTATTGACAAGTGCTTAGTAACAACACAATGGTCCTGTCCCAACACACTGCAAGTTCTTATTTTCACTTACATACACAGCTCTCTTTTAAACACCGCAATTGAAATTGCCTCCATTGCTTCTCCAGGTGCCAAAGGCTCACTGTCTGAAAAATTTTGCCAATCATCTTCATTCTCCGTCTCCTGCTTGCTGACCTGCCAACCGAGAAAAACTGTTTCTCTCTATTTACCCTGTACCCTTCCTGATTTCAAAAACTTCCCTCACGTCCGCTCACAACATTCTCTGCTCTGAAACAAAACTCCAGCTTCTCCAGTCAAAAGTCCCTCGCCCCTGGAATCATTTTGGTAAATCACTTTGCAGCCTCTCTCAAAACTCTGATTCAAGTGCTCCCTTAGAGGGCTTTGTTTCCCATTCCCTTTTAGATTCATACTCTTTCATTTACTGGATTACTTTAGGTCACTGAATTCTCTTTCTTGCACACTTAAAACTCACTTTCTCAATGCATCTTCATAATCACTACATTCTGTTTCCGAGTTCCTTTAATCTCACCAAATTCTGTAT
This sequence comes from Hemitrygon akajei, assembly GCF_048418815.1. Classification (NCBI taxonomy): domain Eukaryota; kingdom Metazoa; phylum Chordata; class Chondrichthyes; order Myliobatiformes; family Dasyatidae; genus Hemitrygon; species Hemitrygon akajei. The sequence goes on from NC_133124.1 coordinate 111,263,406, forward strand.
GCTGCTCCCTTTACATTCAGTGAGCTCCGTTAAACCCTTCCAGATTCTGTTTCCACATTCCATTTAATGTCTGAAGGTTTTTTTTTAAATTACACTTTCTGGATCGGAAACAAAAATGGAAATTCCTGGAAGCATCTAGCTGATCCGCAGGGAGGAAAACAAAGTTAACATTTCAGGCTAAAGACCCTTTGTCAGAACTGGGAAAGAGATGAAAAGTTATTTTATGGTGTAGAGAAGGTTAACTTTGTCACGTGTACATTGAAACGTCGAAACATACAGTGAAATTTGCCATTTGCTTCAGTTACCAACACAGTCCACTGGTTTGCTTCAGTCACAGCTGGTGCAGTCCACAACTGTCGCCGTGCTTCCAGCACCCACAACTTAATAACCCTAACCTGTACGTCTTTTGTGGAAGGAACCGGAGAACCCATGCGATCATGGGAGAACGTGCAAACTCCTTACAGACAGTGGCAGGAATTGAATCCCAGTCTTCCAATCACTGCTGCTGTAAAGCATGATGCTACACACTATGGTACTGTGGCACCCACGTGTGTGGTCCTGAGATCCCGAGAGCGATGCCATCTGGAGCTATGCTCCTGGTAGGGTCACCCATGACGGTAAGTCAAGGGTGAGGGTCCCTGACAAAGAACAATCTAACCAAGACCTCAATGGTGGGACAGGCGGACAAAGTTACTTCAAACTCAACGGCTGTGAAAGCGGATGAAGGCTGCAACAAATCCAGCAGCCCCAGTCGTCGTGGTTTCCATGCCATTGGGATCAGTTGGTTGATTTGTGAAGTATCGTGTGCTTCTTGGAGTGCAACGTCTTCGCTCTGTGGGCCACTTCTTCAAGTCTTTCGGCGACTGGGGGAGGGCGACGGGAGCAGGCAATGTGATGGCTGGAAGCTCCTAGTCCTGAACTGGCACAAAAGTGGTGAACGCTTGATTCAGTCGCCCAACTTTTGGACAGAAGCAGGAAAGTTGTTTGGCAGTAGTATTCATGTCTGAGCAGCCCTATGAGATCCACTCTGCTCACCCTGAACTGGGAGGGGGCTAGAAAAGGTGCCCTAAAAATAGTCTGCTTCACCCCATCCTGTCTGGAAAGCACGTCCAGAGGGATCACCATCATGCGGTTGAAAAACATCGAGAAGTGAAACTATGAAATCTGGAACCTGGAATATACGGACTCTGATGGATAACCCAAACTCAGACCGGCCAGAGCGGAGAACTACCTTTGTTGCCCGTGAACTCCAAAAATTCAACTTTGACATTGTTGCTCTGAGTGAGACCCGCAGAGCTGGAGAAGGGCAACTAAAGGAAGAGCAAGGTCAATACACCTTTTCTGGAAAGGACTTGATCCTGAACAACCGAGGATCCATGGAGTAGGTTTTGCCATCCGAAACAGCCTACTTCAGAAGCTGACAGAGCAACCATTGGGAATCAACGAACGTCTCATGACTCTGCGAATCCAGCTCTTCAAGAACCAACACGCCACCATCATCAGCGCCTATGCTCCATCTCCAGACGCTGAAGATGAAGTAGAGATGAACTTCTATGCCCAACTTGACCACATCCTTTCCTCTGTTCCCAACAACGACAAGATCATTCTCCTGGGAGACTTCAATGCCAAAGTCGGGAAAGATCATACGCTCTGGACTGGGATAATAAGCAAGGAAGGAGTTGGCAAGGTCAACACCAGTGGAACACTCCTCCTCACCAAATGTGCTGAACACAACCTGGTGATTACAAACACCCTATTTCACCAGAAAAACAGGCACAAAGTCTCCAGGCAGCATCCACGCTCCAAACACTGGCACCTCATCGACCACATCATCGTACGATCTCGGGACCAACAAGATGTACAGGTAATAAGAGCTGTTACTGGTGCCGACGAGTGCTGGGCAGACCATTGACTCATCTTGCCAATCTTGAGAATGAAGATTCGGCCCAAAAGGAAACACCAAAATCAGAACACTATTAAGAAATTCAGTGTTGACATCCTTCAAGACATCAACCATGTACAGAAGTCCAACAAAATCTTCAAGAACAACTGCCTCAACAAATCCCACCATCTGTAGAAGAACACTGGAATCAATTGAAGAATGCTATCATCACCTCCTGCAAAGAAACAACTGGGTTCAAGATGAAAAAACATCAGGATTGGCTCGATGATAACAACAAACTACTCCAACAACTCATCAACGAAAAAAGAAAAGCTTTCATCACCTTACAAAATGACCAACAATCAGGTAGTGAAAGGAAACGCTATCAGGAATGCAAGGCTGCAGTCCAGAAGAGCACCCGAAGCCTGAAAAACCGATGGTGGAGGAAGAAAGCTCAGGAAATCCAACAACTAGCAGACGCCAACGACACTCGAGGCTTTTTCAATGCAACTAAAGCTATTTTTGGCCCATCCACTCACAGTCAAGCCCCTCTCAAAAGCAAAGCATCCTGAAAAGCAATGCTAACATCAATTCTAGATGGAGGGAGCACTTTGAAGATCTTCTAAATCAGACCATCTCATTTGATAGGAATGTGATTAACAACATTCCAAAGCAGCCCATTGACGACTCCCTAAACAAAATACCAACACTTGAAGAAGTCAAGGAAGCCATCAAAACCTTGAAAAACAACAAGGCCGCTGGACTCGATGGAATACCTGCTGAGGTCTACAAAATTGGAGGTAATCCGTTTCATTACCAACTGCATCAACTTCTCATCAAGATCTGGATAAATGAAGATGTACCAGCAATCGTTACCATCTACAAAAGGCAAGGTGGTCAATCCGAATGCGGACACTATCGTGGAATTTCCATTAGCACCAGCAGGAAAGATCCTCACCCACATCATGAACAACCAGCTCAAGTCTTTAGCCGAGAAGATCCTTCCAGAGACACAAGCTGGTTTTAGACCATCATGTGGAGCAATCGACATGATCTTCACAATGCGACAACTACAAGAAAAATGTCATGAACAACTTCAACCTTTGTACATGGCATTCATCGACCTCACCAAAGCCTTTGACTCGGTATCAAGGGAACTCCTAAGGGATGTCCTATCCACCTATGGATGCCCTGAAAAGTACATTCGAATCCTGAGACTCCTCCACGATGGCATGCTTGCCACAGTCATGATCAGCAATAGTAACTGTGAGCCTTTTCAAGTCAGATCAGGAGTAAAACAAGGATGCATGATTGCCCCAACTTTGTTCACCATCTTCATTGCGACAATCATCCACATCATCAAGGACGACCTACCCTCAGGAATCGAAATTGTCTACAGAATAGATGGCAGACTTTTCAAGTTTGCCTGTCTCAAGTCCAAAAACAAGACATCCACGAGTTCCCTCATCGAGTTCCAATATGCAGATGACAACAGCGTTGCAGCTCTTTCAGAAAACCACCTACAACAGATTCTGACTGCCTTCAACTGTGCATACACGAAACTTGGACTTACCATCAATTCTAAGAAGACTCAGATCATCTACCAACCATCACCAACTGAGACAAATCAGATAGAACTAACAATTCAACTTGGCAAAACAACCTTGGAAAACGTGGACCACTTTCCATATCTTGGAAGTCACCTCTCCTCCAATGTCGACCTTAATGATGAGATCCAACATCGTCTTAAATGTGCTGGAACAGCTTTTGGACATCTCCAAACAAGAGACTTTCATGATCGTGACATCCAAACAGACACCAAAATGTTCGTGTACAAAGCAGTGGTGATCCCAACGCTCCTGTGTGCAACAGAAACGCTGACAACATACCGACAACATCTGAAGGCACTTGAAAAGTTCCATCAATGCTGCCTTCAAAATATCTTAAATATCAGCTGGGAAGATAGAAGAACCAATGTCTAAATGAAGAAAGAACAACAAGCATTGAAGCCTACGTCATCAAGAACCAACTAAGATGGAGCGGCCATGTTGTTCGGATGAAAGACGAATGCCTGCCGAAACAAATCTTCTACTCCCAGCTTAAAGAAGGCAAACGTAAAAGAGGCGGACAACAGAAGAGATTCAAAAACATCTTAAAAGCCAACATGAAGAAATGTAACATCGACATCAACAATTGGGAAACCAATGCCAAGGACAGGAAACTCTGGCAAACCATCATCCAAGAAGGAACAGCAACTTTCGAAGCCAACAGATGTGCAGAATTAGAAGAAAACGGGAAGAGAGGCAGCAACAACCAAAGCCCGATCTGCCATCTGGAGCTAGCTGTCCTGAATGCAGAAGAACTTTCAAAGCCAAGATTGGACTCATAATCCACTTGAGAGCCCATAAATATATCGACGGAACGAAGACCATCATCCTCAACCTTGAGGGATAGCCACCACCACGACTGTGGCACCCTGATGTACATGTGACAAATAAAGCTAATCTTATCTTTTAGATAAATGGAGGATGGTAAGAGTAACGCAAAGGGAACAATTAATAGGGCGAGGCCTGGATTGCAATGTGGATAGATTACAGATGAGGCAACATCAAAGGTCAGACTGTGGTAACAGAGAGGGGAAAATTAAGCGAGGAGTAAATATTACAGGCAGATGGCTAAAACCACGATGACTATATCTTATATAGGCAGTGAAACTGAGTAAACTTTGATCCTGGGAGGCTGCAGTGTACCCAGAAGAAAGATGAAATGCTGTCCCATAAGCCTGTTAGGGCTCATGACTACAGTGCAAGAGGGGACAATCATAGAAGTTGGGCTGGAAGTGGGATTGGGTATTAAAGTTACAGGCATCAGGAAGCTCAAGGTTTCCCCTGCCTGCCTGTTGAATACAGCAGCACCACAAAGTGACCCCCCAGTCTGCGTCTCATCTTTTCAGTATAGCAAAGATGTTAGCAGAGCAGCAAATGCAGCAGACAGGGCAGGCAGCAGTGCACGTCGGTCTCTGTTTCAACTGCAGGGACGACTTCACCTGGACGGCAGAACGAAGAGGTGTTGCACCTCCTGCATGGGAAAGTGCCATATGATGAGAGAGGTTGGTGAGGATGAAGATCAGACCAGGGACTCATGAAAGGAACGGCGCTTTCAAAATGCTGACAGTGAAGGGGGAGTAGAATGTGTCTGCTGGTAGAATCTTGGAGCTGGTGGAAGTGGTGATGAATGGTCTGGTGGTGTGGAAGGTAACAGCAATTCACGTACACCAGCCAGTTTCATAACTGTTCTCTTTGTTCTCAAAAACGGAGAACTCAAGCACAGACAGCGTGTTGTTTTGTGGGGTCCATGTGAGTGAATCTGAGCTTTCCGTTGCTACGACTTCAATTCTCCATTTCACTCCTGGTCTGTCCACGGCCATAGCAAGATGCAACACAATCTTGAGAAACAGCATATCACCTTCTGTCTGTGCATGTTGCCACCTTGTAGACTCAGTATCAAATTCATTAGCTTCTGATAACTCACCTTCTCTGTCTAGGTCAGGATTGCCTGTTTCTGCCATAATGGCTCTGAACTTTGTTTTTATTGTTTCTGTTTCCTCTTCTCCATCAACATAAACTTACTGATCTACAATTGACACAACCACCCTTCTTTATCGTCCTCTGACTACTTCATCTCCATGGTAATCCTGGTCCCACCTTGTTACAGATATTTCCCTCAGCCAGCACTTTCAGCACATCAGGCTTCTCCATCACCCACTAACTGGCCCATTAATTACTCATCCTTCTGACAGCCTTGATTCACCTGATCATGGTTATTTCCTTTACCCCATCCATCCCACCCCCATCTTCTCTCCAATTTAAAACTGATTTACATCTCTTTCCAACTTCCGATGAAGTGTTTTTTTTACCTCAAACATTAACTGCTTCTCCTTCCAAAGCTATGACCTGACTAAGCATTGTTTGTTCAGATTTCCACCACTTGCAGATTTTATTGTACCTTCTGTTTCCTGCACTCAGTTTAATCTCACTGGTTTCTGTTTCCTTTACCCCCTTTAATCCTGCTGGTTTCTGCTCCCTCTTCCCCCGTAATCTCGTTGGTTTCTGTTTCCTCTGTTCCCTTTAAACTATCAGATCCTGTTTCTTACATTCCTTTAAACTCATCAGGATCTAATAGAATCATGGAGTCAAATAGAAGAGAAAGTGGCCCTTCAGCCCATCATGAACATATCAGTTATTTAGCTCCCATCTGTACTAATCCCATTTACCAGCAATTGGTCTATAATGTTTAATGTTTCAAGTGATTCAAATGATTGACTTCTTAACTGCAATGACAGCCTCTGATTCCAGAGCCTCCTCCGTCTATGTGCTCTAAATTCCAACCACCTTCTGGTGAGAAATATCTTCTGCTGATTCCCTCCACACCTCCTGCCCTTTAACAATCCAGAGTCCTTTAATTTTATACACTGTTCCCTTGGGAAAAAGTGTCCTGCCACCTACTCTCTCATAACTTCATGTACTCAGTCAAGTATCCTTCAACCTCCCCCAAAGAAAACAGGTTCAACCTATCCAGTCTACATTTCAAGCAACTTCCTTGCATATCTCCTCTACATCCTCTCCCCTGAAAACACATTCTTTCTATAGTAAAGTGATCAGTACTCCTGCTGTGGCCAAACTAATATTTTATTAAGTTGAGACATAACCTCTCCCCTCAGATGCTATGTTCTAGTTAATGAAGATAATTCCTCTTCGCCTTCTTCACGGCCTCACTTATCTGTGCTGCCACCTTCAGGAGTTCTTAGACTTGTACGCCGACATCCCTTTGTTCCCGGGGATCTGAGCATGCATTGTATACATCGACTGTTATTAGTCCTCCAAAACACATCACCTCACCTACCAGAATTAAATTCCATTTCTGTCAAATTTACCAACTGATCAATATCATCCTGTAGCACAAGGCCACCCTCCTCACTACCATCACCACCACCGACTGCCTGACATCTACAGACTTACTCATCATATATCCTATACCTATATCCAAAAGATTAATGCACTGGGAGTCTCAACACTGATCTCTTTAAACTAAGTTCTGATCCCAACTCCTTTTAAACTCAGTGGCTTCTGCATTGCTTTGTAATCACAGATTAATAGTTTAAACTCGCTGGAACTCTGTTTCTCAATCCTTTAATTGCCCTGTACCGCTTTAAAGCCCCCACATTCTCTTTCCTGCTGTCTGGATGTTGCTGACTTTAAACCCATTGAGATTGTGTTAACCTAGATGTGTTTTTAAAGTCACAGGACGTTGCTGTTTCAGCCTGTAAAAGGTTGTTTCCCACTCCGTTTACCAGCTACTCATGAACTCACGGCACTCTGATGCCCATTTCTTGTAATTAGCCCAACTCTGCCCAGCACTCACCATCCCCTGCACCACTCTCTTTAAACCACCAAGCACTGATGCTCTCCTTTTAAAACTCACTGTCTTCTATTTCGCTGAATCAAAGGAACTGGCTCTCACTCCCTTCAACACTCGTTCGGTTTCCCACACTCACGGGTTCTCATAGAATCATTATGGACCAAAGGGGTAGTATTGTGCTGTAATGTTCTATGTTCAAAGCACCAAACAACACAGAGACTGCCCTTTCTGTCCACCATGTCCCTGCTACCATCAAGCACCCATCTATATTATCCTCATTTCACTTGGTCCAGAGTTCTCCCTGCCTTGGCGATTCAAGAACCGGTCTTCTTAAATGCTCTGCAAGTCTCTGCCTCCACCATCTACACAGGCAGTATGTTCTAGACTTCAATCATCAGGTATTCTTCAAATTCCTGACTCCTCAATTTATTCCTGTTCCCTCTGGCCTTGGACAAGTCTGCTCGGGAGGAAGTTTCTATCAGTGCTGCACACAATCTTGCACTCCACAATCAGAAGCCGTCAACCATCAGCTTCCAACTAAACCAATGTTGGGTTTGATTTTCCAGCGTATCCTGGATCCCATGGACTCTAACCTTCTGATCAGTTTCCTATCCAAGATGCAGTTTAAAAAAAAAACCTTGCTGAAGTTCATGTAGACTATACCAATTGCACTGCCCTTAACACTATTACCTCTTCAAGATCTCTCCCTAACCACGTCCTCCTTGATCGATCTCTGCCTTTCAAAGTGGAGAATTAACCCTGCCTCAGGGAATTTGTTCTGTATCTTTCCTACAACTGACATTAGACTCGCTGGTATGTAATCAGCTTCTCTTGCTGCCCTGCTTGAATAAAATGATCACATTTGCTATGCTCCAGTTAATGGGCACTCCCACCCACGTCCGGAAAGGATTTAAAAATCTGCCATAACCTCAAAAGATTTGCAGATGCATGAAATCACAAGCAACACACACAAAATTCTGAAGGAATTCAGCAAGTTAAGCAGCACCTAAGGAGAGGGTGGCATGAGCACAGATTTCTCCAGTAATTTCTCTCCCTTCCCCTTCTCTCTCTCTTTTCATTCCCATTCTGTTTATGCTCTCATCCCTTCTCTTCTACTCACCTGCCCATCACCTCCTCCTTTTCCCCCTTCTGGCCCTTTCTCCCATGGTCCACTGTCCTCTCCCATCAGATTCCTTCTTCACCAGCCCTTTACCTCTTCCACCCATCACCTCCCAGCTTCTTACTTCATTCCTGCTACCCCACCCACCCACCTGGTTTCACCTATCACTTGCCAACTTGTAGTCCTTCCCTCACCTCATCACCCCCCCCCCTTCTTATTATGGCTTCTGTCCACATCCTTTCCAGTTCTTTTTTTTAAAAAAATTTTTTTTAATTAGTTTTTCGAAACATTTTACAAATTAAAAACCCCAAATCCCAATGAGGAACATTAATACAGTGCAAAATTAAGCATACAATAACAATATGCTACAAAGGAAGAGAATTTAACAAAAAAGCACTTAAATTAAAGACAGGTAAGCTTAGTGTCCTCCCCAAGCCCCACAACACAAGAAAAAAAACAACAACTCCAGACCGACCACAACACAATATAGAGAGTATAAGTCAGGACAGTCAAACTCCCAGACTGTGAATACACTTAGCAACAGAGGATAATAATGCCTACTACCAGAAAAAAAAGGGAGCTGAAAGCAAGGGACCGAAAAGAAGAAGAAAAAAAAACCCTAGTCAAGAGGAAGGTTATGAAAGTACTCGATAAAAGGCCCCCAGACCTTATGGAACTTTAGATCCGAATTAAGAACTGAATAATGAATTTTTTCGAGGTCCAAGCAGGCCATAATGTCGTTAAGCCATTGCGCATGGGTGGGTGGGGCAACATCTCTCCATCTAAGGAGGATCAAGCGTCTAGCCAGGAGAGAGGCAAAGGATAGTATTCGGCATTTGGTCGGACCCAGACATAAATCTGTCTCGCCCCAAAAACCGAACAGAGCAATTAAGGGGTTTGGTTCTAGGTGCTGATTCAGAGTACACGATAACGTAGTGAAGACATCTTTCCAGAATTTCTCCAAGCTAGGACAGAACCAGTACATATGGATGAGAGAGGCCACGCTCCTCTTGCATTTATCACAGAGTGGACTAATGCCAGGGTAGAATTGAGATAGTTTAGATTTAGACATATGGGCTCTATGAACAATCTTAAACTGTAAAAGGCAATGGCGAGCACAAAGAGAGGTTGAGTTAACCGATTTGAGAACTGAGTCCCAGCTCTCCTCAGATAAGGAGATATTTAAATCCTGCTCCCAGGCCATTTTAATTTTATCCACAGGGGCCCGTCGTAAGGCTGCTAGTTTATCTTGGATAATTGATATTAAACCTTTACCTAGTGGATTAATGGAAAGAAATAGGTCCATAGCATTTTTCGCAGGCATTTCAGGAAAGTTAGGAATTAAAGGAGCAATAAAGTGTCGGATTTGGAGATAACTGAAAAAATGAGCGTTAGGCAGATTGAACTTAACAGAGAGCTGCTGAAAAGAGGCGAAGCGATTATCAACGAAAAGATCTTCAAAATGTCTAATGTCCTTCCTATACCAAACATGGAATGCTGAATCGTACGTAGTAGGTAAAAAAAGGTGATTATGTGCAACAGGGCTGGAAACGATCCTTTCCAGTTCTGATGGAGTTTTAGCCCAAAACATTAGCTATTTATTCCTCTCCATAGATGCTGCCTGACTTGCTGAGTATCTCTAGCATTTTCTGAGAGTTTCTTAACACTTGTCTCCTCTCTTTTCTTCCATAACAACCTAGAATATACCTCATTGGGCCCTGGGGATATACCCATACTTACTATCAAACAATTCTTCCTTCTTCAATGACTATTACTCTCTGAACCTGATTTGTTTTGAAAATCCCATTTCAAAAATTCTAGTCCCTCTTGACCTTTCACACTGTGATCCCAGTTAAAATCAGGAGTGTTGAAGACCTCGACCAGGACAATGTTGTTATTCTTTACCCCTCAGCAGTTTGTTACATATTTGTTCATCCAACTCCTGCTGTCTATAGGGAGGGTAGCATATACACCCAGCAAGCTTCTCACACCTTTGTATCTCTTTGCCCTATTCACATGTCCTTATTTGAAGAGACTTCTGGTATATCCTCCATCAATAACTTCTCCTTAGTCAATATTGCAATGCCCCTTCCTCTTATACCCACCTCCCCCTCACCTGAAAGTTCTAGACTTGGAACCCTGCCCCTTCTTCAACCGACTCATCCCAGCAATGATATCAGATTGCCAAGTGCTGATCAATGCTTTCAATTCATTTGATGTGCTCAGCAGACCTTTCACTTAAAATATTTGCAATTCGTGCCACATGTTGTATTATGCCCATACCTGCTTAGCCTACTGGAGTAATTTAACTTTCCTTCTGTATTTGACTGGAGCACCCCACCAACCTACCTTTTGCTCCATACCCTTGCCAGATTAGTTCAAGCCCTATCCAATAGCACCAGGAAACGTCCCTGCAGGATATTGGACACACTCTAGCTAATTGATCAAGTTCTACCAGTTTTTCCAGCTGGAAAAAGTCCCACCTGCTCCAGAGACAATGCCAGTAATCCAGAAATGGATTAGCCATACGTTTATCCAAGCAGCTCCGGAAACATCCTTCATGCTTTCTCCAAACCTGCAATATCTTTTCCAGATGTGCTCCAAATATGGTCTGGCCAAGGTTCAATTTTCTCCCACTGGAAATGACCCCTGGTGTCTAATTTTATTAATGTTCATATGATCCAGACCCACTATTTTTAATGACTGGGAGAACCCGAATTAAATCAGAGTTCATACACAACAATATCTGCTAAATGTCTAATGTGAGCTCACCACTGCGCATGGACTTTCTTCGACCTCACTAAAGATTCTTTTCTTTCTGATGGTATTCTGATCCCAGTCCATCCAACATGGAGCCAATATCGAAAACTGGCATCAAACAAGATTGTGTCATCACTCCAATGCTTTCCTTAATCCTGTTCACACAGTGCTCTTCCCTCACCTTCAAGCTTTCATTTGAACGTAGAACAGAGAACACTACAGTTCAGTACCGGCCCTTCCACCTACGATGTTATACTGACCTTTTAACCTACTCCAAGTTCAACCTTATCCTTCCTTCCCAGATAGCCTTGCAATGTTTCTGTCATCTATGTGCCTACCTAAGAATCTCTTAAATGCCCCTCACGTATCTGCCTCCACCACCACCCCTAGCAGCGTCTTCCTCGCACGCACCACTCCGTGTAAAAAAACTTACCTCTGACATCCCCCCGATACTTTCCTCCAATTATCTTAAATGTATGTATGCCGCTTGGATTAGCACTGTGAAAAAGACTCTGGCTGAGATTCGATCCTATTATTCCTATCATCTTATACACCTTTATCAAGTCAACTTTCATCTTCCTTTTCTCCAAAAAGAAAGCTATTCAACCCTATCCTCGTAAGACATGCTCTCCAGTCCAGACAGCATGTCACCACCACGGATTTGGCAATTGTGGACAGCCAGCGTCAGCTGCCAGCCATTAGCGTTCTGGCAAACACAATTCAGCAGCCCCTGGTTGCATCAGTCCCACTCCCAGCATCTCATAGGTCCTCCTTTTCTGCAGCCCTGACAATCTCTGCTACTAATGCTCCAGTTCCCACACCCGGACTAGGAATGTCCCCCACCTTCGGACCCCCGCGTGCATACAGGATCCCAACGGCTGCAAGAACTTTATGACCCATCACAGCCACTCGCAGTCAAGGCGGATGCATCCATTGTCGGCACTGGAGCTGTCCTCTCTCGGAGCTCTTCTGCGGATAGTCGGCTGCACCCAGTGTCTTTCTTTCCTGACTCTTCTCTCTGGAACTACGATGTTGGGAACCAGGAGCTTCTGGCTGTCAAGGAGGCCCTGGAGGAATGGCGACTCTGGCTGGAGGGGGCAGAGCATCCATTCTTGGTCTGGGCAGATACAAGAACTTCTCCTATATTCAGGATGCTAAGAGCCTCAACTCTCGTCAAGCCCGGTGGGCTCTCATCTTCACACGGTTCAATTTCATCCTCACCTATCATCCTGACAGCAAGAATACAAAGGCTGACGCTCTCTCCCGGTAGTTCAACGGATCTGAGGACAACGCTGACTGAGAGCCTATTCTTCCTCACGTGTCTTGCTACTCTGGTGCTCTGGGGAATAGAGGCAGAGGTAAGGGCCGCCAAACAGTTGGACCATTCTACCAGCTGTTTGTCTCTGCTGCAGTGTGCTCCAAAGTGTTGGAATGGGGTCCTCCCATCTGGCTGGACATCCGGGAATTCAATGGACCTAAGAGTTTGTAAAGAGACAATTTTGTTGCCCATTTATGCCCCAGGATGTCCACGACTGTGTATCTGCCTGTCCCACCTGCGCTCAGAACAAGACATCACGCCAGCATCCTGCGGGTTTGTTATGTCCACTGCCTGTGCCCCACCGCCCCTGGTCCCACCTCTCAGTAGATTTCATCACTGGCCTGCCCCTGTCTAGTGGAAACACCACCATTTTGGTCATTGTGGGTCAATTTTCCAAGGCTGCCCACTTCATTGCCCTCCCCAAGCTCCCATTGGCTCACGAGACTGCCACACTCATGGTTTAACATGTGTTCAGGCTCCACGGCTTCCCTCAAGACAGCGTTGTCATGGTCCACAGTTCACTTCCTGCTTTGGGAAGGCTTTCTGCTCCCTTGTAGGAGCCACGGCCAGTCTCTCATCGTGCTTCCACCCCCAGCCCAATGGCCAGACTGAGAGGAGTTGTCTCCTGCACGGTCTTGCCTCTTTCAACCACGCACCCTGGAGCTCCCAATTGGTTTGGGCAGAAATCACCCACGATAACCTCCAGTCGTCCTCCATTTGTATGTCTCCCTTTGAATGCCAGAAGGGATTCCAGCCCCCACTCTTCCCTGATCAGGAGATCGATGTAGGAGTTGCTGCTGCTGAACAGCTGATCCACCTGGAGACGAGCCAGGGCTTCTCTGCTGAGCACCCAGAAACAGCATTCCTCCCTTATCAACCTTCATGCTCTTTAAGAGATCCAACACTGCCTCCTCTTTAAAATGCTCTGGCATATTAATACTCTGATCTCCATGTGCTTCTCTTTGGTAAATACTGATGTAAAGTACTCATTAAGAACCTCAGCCACATCTTCTACCTTCAAGCAAATGATCCCCCCACTCCCCTTCATCCTCGAGTGATTGTACTCTCTACCTGGTTATCCTCTTCCTCCTGATATGTGTAGAGAATGTCGTGCAATTCTCTTTAATATTTCTTGCTGAAGACTTTTCATGACCCCTGCTGGCTTTTCTAATTCCCCTCACATTCTTTCCTAGCTTCTTTATAATCCTCAAGGTCTCTGCTTGATTCTGGTTTCCTAAGCTTTTCATTCTTCTTCATCACCTCCCAAGGTTCTCTCTTACCTTTCCATCCTTTTGACGGGAACATACCTGACCTGGTCTCTGTGCAGCTGGTCTTTGAACACACTCCACGTGTCAGATGAGGACCTGCCCAAAACCACCTGTTCCCAATCGATTCTCCCTCGTTCCTGCCTGTCGCTTTTGTAATTTGCCCTGTTCCAATTTTATACTCTCCCGCAAGGTCCATACCTATCCTTATGTATAGCTATCTTAAAAGTAAGGAGTTATGAGCATTCTTCTCTAAATGCTGACACACTGACAGCCCAGTCACCCAACACCAAATCGAGTGCAGCCCCTCCTCTTGTTGTAGTTTTTCTGACAAGATCCCGAAACATATGGATCATTTAATGTATCTGCTTCTGAGAGTTGGACTATGTATAACCACCACCTCAAGTCACAGGGGAGATACCACCAGCACTATTTTCAATGAACACACCAAATCACAGGTAAATTAACACCTCAGCGATTAAGTGCTAATTTCACTCCACGGGTCCCGTTGGACAGATGTTCACTTGGATGCCTCACCCCAGGCTCTTAATCAGATCCAGTTCAGGCCTCTGAGATAGGCCGCCAGGTGGAGGAAAGATTCAAGGACATTCCTGAGCCTCACTGTAAACAAAAGCAATACCCCTGCCACTCTTGTTGATCTCTGGCCCAGAATCACCTAGTGGAGACAGAGCAGGTGCAACGGGAAGCTGTGCAGTAGGAGTGGTGGAAGGGGTGAACCACCTCCAAAGCTACCATTTGTCCATCTCTTCTGACACCTCCTACCCTCTGTGGATGAGTCTGCGACTTCCATTGACTTCATCAGTCAGCTCAGACCCCACAGGACCGGAATGAGAACAAGTGCAGCTGAAGTCTGCTGATGAGACAGCAGCGGAGAATCAAGAAATCTAAGTGTGGCCACGGTTACACAGGAATAACCAGCAAACACTGCTGTTCGGACTTCGATGGAAGCAGCACCCAGCCCGTGAACAACCCTCGATCAGTGTCTCCCCTGTCATATGGGGAGGGGAGGGGTAAAGTTTGTAAGTTGTGAAAGCCATTTCTAGTAAAATAAAACCCACTATTTATCTGTCCATGCTTCAACACCCCAGACAAAAAAAAATTGTGATCACAAAATAAGGCAAACATTTTCCATTCCTGTGTTGGCTGAAGTTCCAGGGTCCATTTCCCCACCAATGTCTTGTTTGGAAGCTGGGAATTATACTGGATTTTGGTAAGAATGACTCATTCATGTATATTTGCTCCCAGTACAGTACCTCACCATTCCCCACCAGAATGGAATTGGGGGATAATTTGTTCACACCACTTCCCTGCCCGATGGAAATGATTTCCCTTATCAAACATTTGGTAGAACTGTTAATATTGTATCAGAAGCAGCCCACCTTCTCCCCCTGAACCAAGACCTCATCCCTGGACCCTACGCAGGGAAATATCCAAGATCCCGGTACAGATGACCCACAATGAGGCTGAGCTCTAGAATTCAAACACAGGTCTCCTTGCTGGAACTTCGAAGCCCACAGCTCTACGACTTCATAATTCTCGATTGTTCTAACTATATTTCTCCTCTGTCCTGCTGGATTACAAGAACGGATAGTTACTGAGAGGTGATCTGGAGAGGATGCAGGCTGTGGAGAAAGGGTGCCTCTTCAGCTACCTGGATCTGCCTCCAGTAACCAGACTTCACAATGCCAAAGCTGTTCTGCAGAAAGGACACCTCAGTGCACAGCAGTACCCCTCAAGGAAAATATAATCAATGGGAAGTGAAAAACCCCCACATACATACCTGTCGTAAATAAGAAGCAGGCATGGGCAGAGAACAAGGGGGATCTATCTGAATGTATTTCTCCATAGGATAAAATTTGGATTTGTTTCTCAAATCTAGTAACTGCTGCCAAAAGGCTTGGTTTAAATATGATACTATAATGTAGTGTTTATAAGAGGGAGAAAAAGGACTCCTGACCAAACAAAGGAGCTAAATTAAATGCCACAGCCAATGCTCCGCTATTTGGTCCAATCACCAGCAAATGTGCTGTACTGTATTTTAGAAACTGAAAGGGCAATAGATCTACATCTCTTCATCTCTACCCTCTTGAGCAACCCACCTCTCTCCATCCCCAAATCTTCCTCCTCTCCCTCCAAACCCCTACAATGTGCAGTTGTGTTCACAGATGTCTAAGCTGATATTTGGGGGCTCCCTCTCTTAGTTCCCCCGCTCTGCTCCTTAAAGACATTCCTTAAAGCCTATTTTTCTGGCTAGTCCCTTGGTCACCTGACTAAATGACATGCAGACCCCAGTCAGTTCAGATTGTCAAAAACATCTCCTCCACAACATCCATCAGCACAGGAGCACCACAGGGCTGCTCTACTCATTTTACACCTAAGATTGTGTGGCTAAGTACAGTTCCAACACCATATTTTCAAGTTTGCTGATGACACCACTACTGTGGGCTGTATCAAAGGTGGTGATGAATTAGCATATGGGGGGGGGGGAAGAGATTGAAAATTTGGCTGAGTGATGTCATAACAACAACCTCTTACTCAATGTCAGTAACTTTTAATACCTGGGTGTCACTATCTCAAAGGACCTGTCCTGGACCCATCATATAAATGTAATTGCAAAGAAAGCACAACAGTTCCTCTACTTCCTCAGGAGTCTGCGTAGATTCAGCATGTCATCACAAACCTTGACAAACTTCTATGGATACTTGGTGGGAAGTGTGCTGACTGGCTGCATTACGGCCTGGTGTGGGAACACCGATGACTTTGAGCAGAAAATCCTACAAAAAGTAGTGAATTTGGCACAGTACATCTTGGGTTAAGCCTTTTCAACCATTAAGCACATCTACATGAAATAAATCCTGTCGTAGTAGGAAAGCAGCGTCCATCATCAGAGATCCTCACCACCCAGGCCATGATCTTTTCTCACTGCTGCTGTTAGGTGGAAGGTACAGGTGCCTCAGGACTCGCACCACAAGGTGCAAGACCAGTTACTACCCCTCAACCATCAGGCTCTTAAACAAAAGATAACTACACTCATCTATTGAGAAGTTCCCACAACCAATGATCTCACGTTCAAGGATTCTTTATCTTGTTATTTCATGTTCTTGTTATTTACTACTATTTATTTATATTTGCATTTGCAGTTTGTTGTCTTCTATGTTCTACTTGATCTTACATTGATCCTGTTTATAGTTACCATTCTATAGATTTGCCAGGTGTACCCACAGGAACAAAAAACTCAGGGTTGTATGTGGGGACATGTATGTGCTCTGATAATAAATACATTTTACTTTACTTTTAAGTTCTCATAAGTTCAAATCAAAAAATGCTCCTAAAGTTCCCCAAGTTAACCAAAGATGCCGCATAGACAAACTCCAGGGCATGCTGGGGATTCTTCACTGAGAGCCCAGTAGCACCCTATAACCACCCACCACTCGTACATTGCCTAAATTCCATTTGCTTCCATTATAGACCTAGAGAGCCAATGTAATGCCAACCTGGGGTGGGGGGGGGGCAGTTGTTAGGCAACAGAATATGTTATCACCGAGAGTGCTCAGTTGACCACTCTTGCCTCTGACACAGGAGATTACGCCTCCAAGTCAATAATCCTGAGTAGTTCTGAACAAAGGCTGAACCATTGGAGGAGTCCTTCAAAGTAGGACTTGAACTGTTCTCTGCAATTTACACAAAGTGCTGGAGGAACTCAGCAGGCCAGGCAGCATCTATGGAAAAGAGTAAACAGTTGATGCTTTGGGCTGAGACCCTTCATCAGGGCCCCTCTTTTACTATCCAGCTGTTCTCTCATTTACATATAAAGAATCCCATGATACATATGGGTCTCTTTGCTATTCTCAAATAATATCAGAGACCGAGATTATCAGGTCACCATGATATTGCTCTTTGTGGGAACTTGTTGTACACAACTTAGCCATTGTGTTTCCTGTATCAACCTAGACTAAAGAAAGACTTGACAGAATTTCAGGTGTTCTGGGAATCTTTGATTTCACACTAAAGAAATGAAAGTCTTTTTTTTAGTTTTGGGGTCCTGCATATAAGCAAAAGATCATTCACACTGAAAAACAGAATTATATTCAACAATCCCAGGGTAAAACTTACAAGGGCATCTGGTTCTCTTTGCTATTCTCCAAATTGTCATGTTCCTGCAAATCCTTACCCTACAGTGCCAAATTCAAAGAGTTCATGCCCACCAGCTTGTATCCCACTGCTATCAGACTCTTGTATGATAAGATGGACCCTTGGCTTCACAGTCCATCTGTTAATGATCTTGCTCTTTCGGTAGCATTTACATTTTGTTCTGTACTGTTATGGTTTCACCTTATTCTGTCTCAATGTACTGTATAATGATTTGCTCTGTACAGTTAGTACACAAGACAAGTTTTCCTCTGTATCTTGGTATATGTGACAATAGGAAACCAAACCTACTTAGACACATGCAAAAAATGGATCCGGAATGGAAACTGCATTCGGCAAGGTGTCATGTTGCCACAGCAATCCAACAGAAGAGAACCTGATACCCTCACCTGGAGTAATCCTACATGTGACTCTAGACCCTCTCCAACTGCTTGAGTCTAAATTGACCCGACAAAGAAGTTATGTAGGTAGGATCCTTCCACCACAACCATTTTAACTCAGGACAGAAAGTAAATGCCACACAGGCCAGCAATGTTCTCAGAATTTATTACTTACCATTCATTAAGCAAACAGTAATTTGACACAGATACCATTTTTTTAACCAGCTGATGTTGTAAAGCAGATCCATTTCTCCCCATACTCATGGGCCTCAGTCTTAACAGCACTTACAAACCCTGGACAGGGTTGGCTTTAGCGGGCAGCAGTGTTACGCTGCCCCTGCAGCTCCAGGGAGCATTGTGGTAGCTCTTCAAATCAATTGGCCAAAGTAGGTTTGCCCAGCGCCTTTCTGGTAAATGTAATTTTCCTCGACAGATCTTTATTCTACGGCTGATCACACCCGTCGAGTTCCTGAGCACCTACCAAGCCGACAAACCCTCAGGGCACTGCAGCTTGCTCCAACTTCTACAGGGGACTGCCCACTTGAAGAGATCTCTACTTTCAGTTGACAGGTCCCTACCCTTCCACGTTCAGACAAGAGTGAAAAGTTGCACTTTTCCTAACTATGGGCCACTCTGGGACGGACAGATTGCAGTATTGACCAAGCACAACCACTGTAGCAGCCACAAGGAAGCTCCCGCAAACAATGCGACAGTGATCCGATCTCTTGATTCGGTGACGTGGATTGAGGGATCGCTACCTGCCTGATATTAGTGAGAAATCATTCCCCCTTCACTATATTATACAACAAGACCTCATACCTTGACTGAGGGAGCAACGGGACCTCTTGCCAAGATTGTAGGGCAATCTAAAATAGTGCAAAACAAAATGCTGAAGTGGCAGTGTGGAATAACCGAGAGAGGAGTGGATCTGTCGAGAGGTGCTGCAGGATCGGACAGCTTTCTGATCTCAAGGATGGAATGTTACCAGGCTGAGAAATACTCATCAATAGTTTGTTCATCTTATTTGAGCTGAATTGTGGTAGAATACTGACTCAATCATTATCACATGCAGTCCCTACTTTCAAATGTAAACTCCCAGCTAAGTTAATGCGTTCCACAGGATGCTTGTGTTTGTTATTCCAGCTGCTACAGGCGTTAAGAGAGCAGACCTAAAACCACCATGAAGCAAATATATTTGTTTATTACTTGTACATAAGATTTTGTGTTCCATTATAATCGACTTTCAGATCGGCGCTGGGAGATCACCAGGAAGCACTACGTCTGACAGGGGATTACATGAAGACCTGTATGGTGGATTTCAGGCAGGATTGTGACCAAAGATTTCAAGGATATTTTCTAAAGGGCTTATAATCTGAAGTGAGTTTGCAAGTATATCGTTCAGCTAAAATCATGCTGTAATGACATCTTTCTAACTTATTTCAACTAAGGCATGTGTTTTCTTTAGAAATATTGATGCGCATTGGTGACTTTTGGGTATCCAGGCTTTTTGGGTCTAAGCATGCGCATTTTCTAAGCTGGAGTTCAAATGGATACAATTCTGCAATGAGTGTCTATTGTGTCCATTGTAACTCCATTCTCTAGAAAACTGGAGTTGCTCCAGTATAAAGCTGCCATTGAAATAAATCATAATTACTGAACAAATGGAACACACAAGCCCGAAAAACGCAAAGTGCTTTCCAAATTCCAGTGTACTACAGATTAATGAACAATATCTCATAGTATGCATCACATAACCTCTCAAATGATCACCAGCAGTGTTGCTACATCGTACAATTCATTCTGAAAAACTTTTAAGGAAACAGCAGAAGTCTGCATCAAAACTTAAGAGGCCAATCACCAACCTGAGAGCAGTGTGTGTGCTCATAATGGGTGAGTCTTATTGGCGAGTTAACCAGTTGCCAACCTGTCTGAATCTCTTCCACACACCCATAAAGAAAGGGAAAGTTCAGTATAAGCAACAAACATTAAAGTAAAGTGATTAGACACTGTACAGTCAGAGATGTTATTACCTAATACTTGTGTTGTTCAAATGTTACATGGCACTTACTCAGCCTGTGCCTGAATGTTACCCAAGTCATGCTGTGTGCAGGCACCAGCTGCTGCGTGTGCTGAGTTGCGGATGGAATTGAATACTGTGCGGTCGTAAGTGAACATCCCCACTTTTGACTGTACGATAGAGGGGAAAGGTCATTGAAGTAGCCAAGAATAGTCGGGCCCAACTCATCACCCTGAGTTTGCAAAACAACAAAAAATACTGCAGGATGTTGCTTTTCACACTGAAAAGCAGGAAATCCCCCCCAAGGCAGTAGAATGGGCTCCGAGCCTTTCCCCACCTTCTCCCAGACTGATACCCAACTTACTCAGCACCGGTATACAAGTGAGGCCCCACGTCCCATTCAATACATTCTCTGAACTACACTATGTGACTGCATAGCCACCACACCCATAGTGTGTATAATGGTTCAATTAAATATCAGAGAATGTGTTTAGTACACAACCTGAAATCCTTACTCTTCACAGACGTCCATGAAACAAGAAAAACCCCAAAGAATGAATGACAGCAAACGTTAGAACCCAAAGCCTCCCACCTCCCACGTTAAGTTGTTCACCCTATCTAATACTGCTAGACGGAGGCTTCCCACTCTAGTGTATGTAAGTGTAGTGTATCTTTAAGAACCGAGTACCATGTCCTCTGAGACTTGACACCATGCTACATCAGGCTCCGGGTGGGTGGGAGTTTATTACCTCCAGTAAGGGAGCCTTTGCTGATGGAGCAACTGCTATTTGCCTTTACAACACGAAGGAGCTCACAGAAGCGATGTCACAGTTAAGGTTCCTAATTCGTCATTCAGCATGCAGTCAGCCACCAAGCCCACGCTGGACACAAAGCACCATCTGCCCTTGTTGTTCTTGTTTCATATGGCTTGCCTGGTGGTGGGGGGGCGGCACAGTCACCAGTCGGTCCGTTCAATAGACGGGGTTGGATCAGTCTTCGTCTGGGATCTTGTCCACAGCCATTCCAACGTGGGTGGCTCTGATGAAGTCCCTGAAGCACGCAAGCCTCCATACAGTGTCAACATGCTGATCCGTCTGCACTGAACCTATTTCAGTTTCACCACTTCCCACTAATTCCATTCAGATCCCAATGCTCACCAAACCTCTCACAAATCATCCCAAGGTGCTTTGATGCTGTGGGGAAGGAGAGTGAAGCTAAGGTTCAGGAAGGAAATTGCAGAGATCAGGTACAGGCAGCTGAGTGCACCAGCTACATACGGGGAGGACCATAAGTACAGACCTGGTCAAAGACAAAGGGTGGTGGAGCTGGGAATGGTTATAGGGATAAGAGGTGTGGGGGTGTAGGGGCCAGAGGGGGTTACAGTGATAGCAGCTGGAGGGGGTTACAGGGGTTGGTGAGGGCTGGAGATTGTTACAGTGACAGTGCTTGAAGAGTTCCAGGGATAGAATGTAAAACACGAAAGATAGACACAGGGACAGGCTATCTGGTCCCTCTTGCCCGGTAGCCATTCAATGACAGTTGATCTGTATTTTAGTGCCATCTTCCCACACTAACCTTCCAATCTTGATTCCCTTAATATCTAAAAACTTGTCTATATTTCTCTTGAATATACATAGAACCACAGAACATTACAGCACAGAAACAGGCCTTTTGGCCCTTCTTGGCTATGCTGAACCATTTTTCTGCCTAGTCCCACTGACCTGCACCTGGACCATATCCCTCCATACACCTCTCATCCATGTTCCTGTCCAAGGTTTTCTTAAATGTTAAAAGTGAGCCCACATTTATCACTTCATCTGGCAGCTTATTCCACACTCCCACCACTCTTTGCATGAAGAAGCCCCCCCCCCCCCATGTTCCCTTTAAACTTCTCCCCCTTCACCCATAACCCATGACCTCTGGTTTTTTTCTCCCCTAGCCTCATGGAAAAAGCCTGCTTGCGTTCACTCTATCTATACCCATCATAATTTTATACACCTCTGTCAAATCTCCCCTCATTCTACTACGCTCCAGGGAATAAAGTCCTAACCTATTCAACCTTTCTCTGTAACTCAGTTTCTCAAGTCCCGGCAACATCCTTGTAAACCTTCTCTGCACTCTTTCAACCTTATTAATATCCTTCCTGTAATTTGGTGACCAAAACTGCACACAATACTCCAAATTCGGCCTCACCAATGCCTTATACAACCTCAACATAACGTTCCAACTCTTATACTCAATACTTTGATTTATAAAGGCCAATGTACCAAAAGCTCTCTTTACTAACTGTGACACCACTTTTAGGGAATTTTGTATCTGTATTCCCAGATCCCTCTGTTCTACTGCACTCCTCAGTGCCCTACCATTTACCTTGTATGTTCTACCTTGGTTTGTCCTTCCAAAGTGCAATACCTCACACTTGTCTGTATTAAAGTCCATCTGCCATTTTTCAGCCCATTTTTTCCAGCTGGTTCAGATCCGTCTGCAACCTTTGAAAACCTTCCTCACTGTCCACTACACCTCAAATCTTTGTATCATCAGCAAATTTGCTGATCCAATTTACCACATTATCATCCAGATCATTGATATAGATGACAAATAACAATGGACCCAGCACTGATCCCTGTGGCACACCACTAGTCACAGGCCTCCACTCAGAGAAGCAATCCTCCACTACCACTCTCTGGCTTCTTCCATTGAGCCAATATCTAATCCAATTTACTACCTCTCCATGTATACCTAGCGACTGAATCTTCCTAACTGACCTCCCATGTGGGTCCTTGTCAAAGGCCTTACTGAAGTCCATGTAGACAACATCCACTGCCTTCCCTTCATCCACTTTCCTGGTAACCTCCTCGAAAAACTCTAATAGATTTGTTAAACATGACCTACCACGCACAAAGCCATGTTGACTCTCCCTAATAAGTCCCTGTCCATCCAAATACTTGGAGATCCTATCTCTTAGTACTCTTTCCAATAATTTACCTACTACTGACATTAAATTTACCGGCCTATAATTTCGCGGATTACTTTTAGAGCCTTTTTTCAGCAACGGAACAACATGAGCTATCCTCCAATCCTCCGGCACCTCACCCGTAGATACTGACATTTTAAATATATCTGCCAGGGACCCTGCAATTTCAACACTTGTCTCCTTCAAGGTCCAAGGGAATACCCTGTCAGGTCCTGGGGATTTATCTACTCTGATTTGCCTCAAGGTAGCAAGTACCTCCTCCTCTTCAATCCATAAAGGTTCCATGACCTCACTACTTGTTTGCCTTATTTCCATAGACTCCATGCCAGTTTCCTTAGTAAATACAGATGTAAAAAACCCACTTAAGATCTCCCCCATTTCTTTTGGTTCCATACATAGCCAACCACTCTGATCTTCAAGAGGACCAATTTTATCCCTTACTATCCTTTTGCTCTTAATATACCTGTAGAAGTTCTTTGGATTATCCTTTACCTTGATTGCCAAAGCAACCTCATGTCTTCTTTTAGCCCTCCTGATTACTTTCTTAAGTATTTTTTGCACTTTTTATACTCCTCAAGCACCTTATTTGCTCCCTGTTTCCTATACATGTCATACATCTCTCTCTTTATCAGAGTTCCAATATCCCTTGAGAACCAAGGTTCCTTATTCTTATTCACTTTGCCTTTAATCCTGACAGGAACATACAAACTCTGCACTCTCAGAATTTCTCCTTTGAAGTCCTCCCATTTACCAATCACATCCTTGCCAGAGAACAACCTGCCCCAATCCACACTTTTTAGATCCTTTCTCATTTCTTCAAATTTGGCTCTTCTCCAGTTTAGAACCTCAACCCAAAGACTAGATCTATCTTTATCCATGATCAAGTTGAAATTAATGGTGTTATGATCACTGGAACCAAAGTGTTCCCCTACACACACTTCTGCCACCTGTCCTAACTCATTTCCTAATAGGAAATGATCTAATATTGCACCCTCTCTAGTCGATACCTCTATATATTGATTTAGAAAACTTTCCTGAACACATTTTGCAAACTCTGACCCATCTAGACCTTTAACAGTATGGCAGTCCCAATCAATATGAGGAAAATTAAAAACCCCTACTATCACAACTTTATGTTTCCTGCAGTTGTCTGCTATCTCTCTGTAGATTTGCTCCTCTAATTCTTGGGTGGTCTATAATACAACCCCATTAATGTGGTGATACCTTTCCTGTTTCTCAGCTCCACCCATATGGCCTCAGTAGACAAGCCCTCTAATCTGTCGTGCATGAGCATTGCAATAACATTTTCCTGATTAGCAATGCCACCCCCCACCCCTGATCCCTCTGCCTCTATCACATCTGAAACATCGGAACCCTGGAACATTGAGCTGCCAGTCCTGCCCCTCCTGTAGCCAAGTTTCACTAATGGCTACAATGTCATAATTCCACATGTCAATCCATACCCTCAGCTCGTCAGCCTTCCCCACAATACTCTTCACATTGAAATAGACACACCTCAGAAGATTATTACCACCACACACAACCCTCCTATTTGTGACTTTGCATGAACTTTTAACATCATTTATTTTTACCTCCGCTCCACTATCTGCTCTGGCACTTTAGTTCCCATCCCCCTGCAAATCTAGAAATCTAGTTTAAACCCCCCCCCCCACCCCCAACAGCACTAACAAACCTCCCTGCAAGGATATTCGTCCCCCTGATAGTTCAGGTGTAACCCGTCTCTCTTGTACAGGTCCCACCTGCCCCAGAAGAGGTCCCAATGATCCTGAAATCTGAAACCTGAAACCCTGCCCCCTACATCAGTCCCTCAGCCACGTGTTCATCCTCCAGAGCATCCTATTCTTACTCTCTCTGGTACATAGCACAGGCAGCAATCCTGAGATTACCACCCTCGACGTCCTGCTTTTTAACCAAGCTCTCTATACTCACTCTTCAGGACCTCCTCACTCTTTCTTCCTACGTCATTGGTACCGATGTGTACTGTGACATCTGGCTGATCACCTTCCCACTTCAGAATGCTGTGCACGTGATCAGAGACATCCCTGACCCTGGCAACCAGGAGGCAACAAACCATCCGGGAGTCTCTGTCGCAACCACAGAACCTCCTGTCTGTACCTCTATCGAGCCCCTATCATTACCACTCTCCTCTTCTTCCACCCTCCCTTCTGCACTGCAGAATCAGACTCAGTGCCAGAGATCCGGCTGCCACAGCTTGTCCCAGGTAAGTCATCCCCCAACAATATCCAAATCGGTATACTTGTTGTTGAGGGGAATGTCCACAGGGGAGTCCTGCTCAGCCTTCCCTTTCCCCTTCCTTCACCTGACGGTAACCCAATTACCTGTGCCCTGCTCCTATGGCATAATTACCTCCCTGAAACTACTATCTATAAACTCCTCATTCTCCCAAATGATCCGGAGGTCATCCAGCTCCTGCTCCAGTTCCCTAACACGGTTTGTTAGGAGCTGCAGCTGGATGCACTTCTTGCAGGTGTCGTTGTCGGGGACACCGGAGGTCTCCCTGACTTCCCACATTCTGCAAGAGGAGCATTCCAACATCCTGCCTGGCATTCTCTCTACTCTAAACAAACAAAACAAAACTTACCGGAATCTACCCTCGCCTCTGCCTGTTCACACAATGACGAAGCCTCCACAGTCTTCCAGGGTGAAGGATTCTGAAGATTTACCAACTGGATGAAGACACCTCATCTCTGTCCTGAATGACCAAGGAGAATGAACCAGACAGGGGAAACATCACATCCACTTCTCCCCTATCAAGTCCTTTGAGAATTTATAATGTTTCTAACAGATCATCTCTGATCCTACTAAGCTCTTGAGAGTGCATACCTAGATATCTTAAGCCTTGTTGTACGACATCCCAGGATGACATCTGGGATCCTTCATTCCAGGGTCACTCCGGTGAATTTTTGCTACATTCCCTCATTCACAAAAAAATATACATATTTCCTTCAATACAGAGACCAAACTCCTACACAAATATCAGATGGATTCTCACCTGGTAGCATATAAGACATTTTTATCCTTTTATACAAATCAGTCAAGGTCAGCATTATATTTGCCTTGCTAATTGCTTTGCTGTATCTGCATGGGGTAAATTCCAGTGTTTTGTGCACAAGGATACCCTGAATATCAATACCTTTCAGACTCTCACCATTTAGAATATGCTCTGAATTCATTTTTTCTCTACAAAATGGAACAAAAATAGAAAAAAATAGACTATTTCACCTCACATTTTTCTATACTCCATTTTGTCTGCCTTGTCCTCACCCATTCACTTTGCCCATCTCTGTCTACCTCGGTCCTCTCCGCCATATCCTCATTGCCCCGGAATGCCATCCAGTTTTGTATCACCAGCAAGCTTCCATATATTTCACTTTGATTCTCTCTTGCAAAATCACTGCTCATGTGAACAGCAGGGTTCCCAGAACCGACCTCTGAAAACTCCATTAGCCACTGCCACCCTTCCCAACAATGTCAAAATGCCATCCACTTCTTCTCTCTACCTCCTGTCAAACAACCAAGCTGTTACACACCCCATGTGCTCCCATCCTTGTTTAATAACCTGCTGTTGAATGGCCTTGTGAAAGTCCAAATCTGCTGGTGAGAAATGGTATTGTTTTCATAGATCCACACCCACTCTGGTCAATTTTATTATTTTTCACACTCTGTCACACTGCCTTTTTATTATTATGTTTCTCAATAATTAATTCTCATTTCCTGCTTTACCTTTCTTTATCCAAGTCTCAGTCCCCCTTACCTGGCATCTGAAATTTCTAAGCTCCTTTTTGGCTGACATTATGGACTTTGATCTAAGGCGTTCTATAACTCTTGTTTGTCACAGCAGGACAATTGTTTCCACCAGCTAGGACAATTTCTACCAGCTTTCATTCTCTGAAGAGTAAACTATGTACTAATTCTATGACTGTTTCCTCTTGCTTATTTATGGTCATATTTATTCATGTCGTTTCCCAAGTTACGCCTTCCCAATTATTTTGATCAGATTTAGGACACTAGTTTCAGATTGAACTAAATTACTTCCTTTTTTTTGCAGAATTCTATCATTCTAAAAGCCAATGAATATAAGTTGTACAACACTAGATATAAAGCAGACTCTTCCCCTTCGCTCCCTCAACATCCTGATCTGTGAAGATCATGATTTTATTTCCCCAACCATCACTGCTAATTTACTTTGCAAAATGTATATGCACCGCATATTAAAGTCTCACTAGGAAATGGTATTAGTCCCACTATATTTGTTTCTTGTTTCCTTATTTGTACCATGCCCTGCATTAACACAAGGTTCGGGGAAGGAGTGTAGGTTTGCAGAGTTAGGAACAGGTGTAAGGGCTGGAGCACTTGGGGAATAGGAAGGGATACAAAGGCTGGAGGAGTTCTCACATAGTGAGAACAATAGAAGAGTTTACATAGGTGCTAAGGAATTAGTAGCTGGAAGACATCCCTGGTGGAGTAGTGTTTCATTTAGGGAGGAGGGTAAGGGCATGGGGGGGGCATAAAGAGATAGGGAGGGGTGGTTACAGAAATACCAAGGTATATGGAGGTGGTCATGGAGATCAGAAGTGGTGTAAGGGCTGGACAAGTTCATAGGAGTAAGGTTGTGTATGGCTGGAGGGGGGCATAGGGATAGAGAGGGGTGTAGTGGCTAGAGGGATTTACAGACATAGGAAGGGGTGAAGGGCTTGGAGAGGGTTACAGAGTGAACGATGTGCTTAGGGCTGGAAGGAGTTGCAGAGATAGGGAGGAGTGTAGGGGCTAGAGATAATTACATGGATAGGGAGGGGTACAGAGACTGATGGAGGTTTAACAAAGATGGGGTTTGTAGCGGAGTGGGTTTGCAGAGACAGGGAGGGATTGTGATGGTTACTGAGTTAGGGGTCTGACAGTGTTACTGCGATAAGAAGGGTTAAAAGGGCTGTAGAGGTTCACAGAAACAGAGAGGGACGTAGAGGTCAGAAACAAGGAGAGCTGTAGGGATTGGGGTGGTTACAGAGATAGGGAGGGTTGCAGGAGCGGGGGTCGTTATAACTCAATGCTATAGAACTAACTTAAGTGTTTGATTGCAAGATGCTCTCACTCAACCGAAGAACTAAGGCTACATAAAACACATTTTAAAAATAATAATATTCTGATTCTCACATCACGTTAAGAGCCGTGGAGGTTTGAACTGCCTTCAGAAACCCTTGGTCAGACGATAGAGAGGAAGCTTCCTGGCCACTTGGGGGCAGTTGAGAGTCAGCCTCCCGATGTCTGATTGGACCGACAAACAAGCCGTGCTCCTCTCGACGAGTCAACCGCTACAGCTTGTCTGACACGGAATATCCACTCACAAGCTACTTACGCAAAGTTATCCTCGTGTCTATTACTCTGAGAAAATTACAAGCACTCTATAAAATAATGTTCAACATACAACTCCACACTCTGATCCGGTAGTAAAACACTTCCACGGTGCAGGATCTTGTACCGTATTTAAAGCACCTTTCGTATCCCAAAGCCAATCATCACTCAACAGGTACAGCCACGTTGGAAATCAGACTGCTAAATTCTGAATAGCAAGATCCCACAGACAGCAATGTGATAGCGGCCAGATAGTGTGACATCCATTCAGCAATAAACTCTGGAGGTGAGAGGGGCCTGCTGTCTGTCAACTAAGTGTAGTGGGAACAATGACACAAATAGGAGCGGGGAGACGAGACCACAGCGAACGTCTCACGTGAATGACAGACCACTCGTAAAACAGCACATTGTGCAACAGTCCCTCAGTAGTCCCCTTCCCGTGGCGTGACTCCCCCTCGTCACTGCCCCTCCCACAGTACAGCACTGTCTCTACCCCCCCCCCCCCCAAACAGTGTGGCACTCTCTCAGTAACGCAACTCTCACAGTGTGACTCTCCCTCATTACAGCCCCTCCCACAAAGTGACACTCCATCATGACTACCCTTCTCACAGTGTGGCACTCTCTCAGTATCGTCAGCCTGGTTAGGTTAGGCCCTAGCTCGGGGTGAAGGAGGTGGCAAGATCTGTGTTTCAGAGCCTATGACTGATCACAGTAGAAACAGGCAGTCCTGCTGGGAATTGATCCTCAGAATTCCCGCCTCGACTGGGGAGGGTCGGGATTCATTCCTTCCCTGTGGTCCTGATGGGATTCCTACACATCGGGCTCGTCTCCGCGTTTTGTTGGGACAGCTCAGCCCCACCTACACCTACACTCACTGGGGAAATGAAACATCTCGGCAAGTTGTGTGGTCTGGGAGGTGGGACAATGGGCAGAGGAGAGGGAGGATGGGGGAGCGACTGGAGAAAGCTGAATGAGGGGCAGGGTTCAAGGAGAGAATTGGGAAAGGAAGGGGAAATGGTAGAGGGAGAGAATTTAGAGAGGGGATTGGAGAAAGGAGTATAAATTGGAAATAGGGTTTAGAGAGAAGAGTGATAGTGGACCAGTGAGGAAATGGGGAGACAGGATTGGGAGGGAAGAGGGGATGGGAAGGGATGGGAGAGAGTTATGCGTAGGTAGGGAGGTGGAGAGGGAATGGGAGGGGAGAGGAGTTGGGGAGGGTTTAGGAGATGGAGATAGATTGGGGGAGTGAGCAGAAGAGGGGAAGGGAAAAGTAATTGGGTGGGGAGAGAGATTGGAGTGGGAGGGGGAGAAGAAGTGGGGAGGGGAGAGAAGTTGGGGAGTGTTTGGGAGAGGAGAGGAACTGCGGTGAAAGGATTTTTGGGAAGGGAAAGGGATTTAGTAGGGGGGATTGGACAGTGGAGAGGGGACTGGGTAGAGAGAAGTTTGGAGAGGGGAGAGGGGTTTGAGGAAAGGGAGAGGGATTAAGGAAGGGGTTGAGATAGCGGAGAGCAATTGGGGAAGGGGAAGCGGAGGGAGTTGAGGACGGTTGTGGGGAGGTCGCAAGATCGGAGACAGTCCGGGCTGGGGAGAGATATCTGCCTCTTGCCCCTCACTCACCGCCATGCCCGGGACAGGAACCGCAGCGGCTGCGGAGAGGGTGGGGTACGATGGGACGTCTACCTCCTCTCTGTTGGACAGGGGACCGGTTGGTGAGCGGAGCCAACAGCTGGGACAGGGGAACCCCTCAGTGCGCAGACACATAGCGCTGCGCCCCAGGACCAACTCTCCGCGTAAAACTGCGGCGCGTCCGGTGGAAGTTTGTGGACTGGGTCGGGGGTCCCGCTGCCGACACTGACCTCTCCTGCTCCGCTTGCCCCGCTGCTTCAGGCCGTGCCCATAATCCATGCAGTTCACAAGAAGCAGGGCCAGAGAAAAGAGTCGAAAATGCATCTGTGCTCCGGGGCCGTGCGTGCGGTGGGATCGGACCGTGCCGCCGGACCTCTCGCTCCACTCTGCGCTCCGCTCCCCCGCACCCAGCGGTGTCCGGATTACTCTGACAACGACTGGGGGGGGTGTCCTGGGCTCCGGCCGCTCTCCCTGCAGCCCCCACCCCCCTTTGTAGACACACCGAATAATCCGGTCTCAGGCACCTTCCAGCCGCGACATCCTGGATGGGGCGAGCCGGCGCCCAGACAACTGATCACACCGAGCCGCTCCCAGAGCACTCAACCCCCGCCTTAAATCCTGCCCGGTCTCCACGGGGTCGGGGGCACCAAGGCTTCGTGCGATCTCGGGAGGAGTTTGAACAGTCAGCCCGGGATCCGGACCAGAGCGGCGAGGATCAGTGCAACATCGGCGCATGGAGATGTGGTTGGTACCTCTGGACAGCGTCTGTCCCGGCCCTGCCTCTTGTAGCGGCTCCTCGGATGACGCTGGGAGCTGTGGTACTTGCTGATCAGGGTGGGGGGAGAGAGAGGCAACCACGGCTGTTCAATGCAAGGTGCAAAAAGGTTTGAGGACTAACAGGGGGTGCTGTGCTCCCGTCTCACATCAGCTCGCTCCACACAGTCTTACACTGGTCCGCAGGCTCCGACCGCCCCACATCCCACGCCCGCTCCTCGCCGACACGCGACAATAACGCCACCGGGTGCAGATGCAATTAAATCACTCGGGCCCAAAGCTGAGTGCATTAATTTTGATAAATTGCGTTCAAGGTTGGAACTGGGGACAGAAATAAGTTAGAATTGCGAGAATCGCCAATGTAGGGGCTTCAAATGGTAAACCCACTACTCGCCCTCAACAACTCTGGAAACTTATCACGATCCAGGATAAATCAGCGACCCACACCCTGAACACTCCCTCCCCCACCACTGGTACACTGTGGCTGCAGTGTGCCCCCTCTACTTCGCTCCACGCCCTGTCCACCCCAACCCCAACCCAACCCATACCCTGTCCACCCCACCCCACCCCACACCCTGAACACTCCCTCACCCACCACTGGTACACTGTGGCTGCAGTGTGCCCCCTCTACTGCGCTCCACGCCCTGTCCACCCCAACCCCACCCACACCCTGTCCACCCCACCCCACCCCACACCCTGAACACTCCCTCCCCCACCACTGGTACTCTGTGGCTGCAGTGTGCCCCCTCTACTTCGCTCCACGCCCTGTCCACCCCACCTCACCCCAACCCAACCCACACCCTGAACAATCCCTCCCCCACCACTGGTACACTGTGGCTGCAGTGTGCCCCCTCTACTTCGCTCCACGCCCTGTCCACCCCAACCCCAACCCAACCCACACCCTGTCCACCCCACCCCACCCCACACCCTGAACACTCCCTCACCCACCACTGGTACACTGTGGCTGCAGTGTGCCCCCTCTACTGCGCTCCACGCCCTGTCCACCCCAACCCACCCCAACCCACACCCTGAACACTCCCTCCCCCACCACTGGTACACTGTGGCTGCAGTGTGCCCCCTCTACTTCGCTCCACACCCTGTCCACCCCAACCCCACCCCACCCCAACCCACACCCTGAACACTCCCTCCCCCACCACTGGTACACTGTGGCTGCAGTGTGCCCCCTCTACTGCGCTCCACGCCCTGTCCACCCCAACCCCACCCACACCCTGTCCACCCCACCCCACCCCACACCCTGAACACTCCCTCCCCCACCACTGGTACTCTGTGGCTGCAGTGTGCCCCCTCTACTTCGCTCCACGCCCTGTCCACCCCACCTCACCCCAACCCAACCCACACCCTGAACAATCCCTCCCCCACCACTGGTACACTGTGGCTGCAGTGTGCCCCCTCTACTTCGCTCCACGCCCTGTCCACCCCAACCCCAACCCAACCCACACCCTGTCCACCCCACCCCACCCCACACCCTGAACACTCCCTCACCCACCACTGGTACACTGTGGCTGCAGTGTGCCCCCTCTACTGCGCTCCACGCCCTGTCCACCCCAACCCACCCCAACCCACACCCTGAACACTCCCTCCCCCACCACTGGTACACTGTGGCTGCAGTGTGCCCCCTCTACTTCGCTCCACACCCTGTCCACCCCAACCCCACCCCACCCCAACCCACACCCTGAACACTCCCTCCCCCACCACTGGTACACTGTGGCTGCAGTGTGCCCCCACTACTTCGCTCCACGCCCTGTCCACCCCAACCCCACCCCAACCCACACCCTGAACACTCCCTCCCTCATCACTGGTACACTGTGGCTGCAGTGTGCCCCCTCTACTGCGCTCCACGCCCTGTCCACCCCAACCCCACCCCAACCCACACCCTGAACACTCCCTCACCCACCACTGGTACACTGTGGCTGCAGTGTGCCCCCTCTACTTCGCTCCACGCCCTGTCCACCCCAACCCCACCCCTACCCACCCCACATCCTGAACACTCCCTCCCCCACCACTGGTACACTGTGGCTGCAGTGTGCCCCCTCTACTTCGCTCCACGCCCTGTCCACCCCACCCCACCCCAACCCACACCCTGAACACTCCCTCCCCCACCACTGGTACACTGTGGCTGCAGTGTGCCCCCTCTACTTCGCTCCACGCCCTGTCCACCCCACCCCAACACACACCCTGAACACTCCCTCCCCCACCACTGGTACACTGTGGCTGCAGTGTGCCCCCTCTACTTCGCTCCACGCCCTGTCCACCCCACCCACACCCTGAGCACTCCCTCCCCCACCACTGGTACACTGTGGCTGCAGTGTGCCCCCTCTACTGCACTCCACGCCCTGTCCACCCCTCCCCACCCCACCCCAACCCACCCCAACCCACACCCTGAACACTCCCTCCCCCACCACTGGTACACTGTGGCTGCAGTGTGCCCCCTCTACTTCGCTCCACGACCTGTCCACCCCACCCCAACCCACACCCTGAACACTCCCTCCCCCACCACTGGTACACTGTGGCTGCAGTGTGCCCCCTCTACTTCGCTCCACGCCCTGTCCACCCCAACCCCACCCCAACCCACACCCTGAACACTCCCTCCCCCACCACTGGTACACTGTGGCTGCAGTGTGCCCCCTCTACTTCGCTCCACGCCCTGTCCACCCCACCCCACCCCAACCCACACCCTGAACACTCCCTCCCCCACCACTGGTACACTGTGGCTGCAGTGTGCCCCCTCTGCTTCGCTCCACGCCCTGTCCACCCCAACCCACCCCAACCCACACCCTGAACACTCCCTCCCCCACCACTGGTACACTGTGGCTGCAGTGTGCCCCCTCTACTTCGCTCCACGCCCTGTCCACCCCAACCCCACCCCAACCCAACCCACACCCTGAACATCCCTCACCCACCACTGGTACACTGTGGCTGCAGTGTGCCCCTCTACTTCGCTCCACGCCCTGTTCACCCCACCCCAACCCACAACCTGAACACTCCCTCCCACACCACTGGTACACTGTGGCTGCAGTGTGCCCCCTCTACTTCGCTCCACGCCCTGTTCACCCCACCCCAACCCACACCCTGAACACTCCCTCCCACACCACTGGTACACTGTGGCTGCAGTGTGCCCCCTCTACTGCGCTCCACGCCCTGTCCACCCCACCCCACCCCAACCCAACCCACACCCTGTCCACCCCACCCCACCCCAACCCACACCCTGAACACTCCCTCACCCACCACTGGTACACTGTGGCTGCAGTGTGCCCCCTCTACTTCGCTCCACGCCCTGTCCACCCCACCCCACCCCAACCCAAACCACACCCTGTCCACCCCACCCCACCCCAACCCACACCCTGAACATTCCCTCCCCCTCCACTGGTACACTATGGCTGCAGTGTGCCCCCTCCACTTCGCTCCACGCCCTGTCCACCCCAACCCAACCCATACCCTGAACACTCCCTCACCCACCACTGGTACACTGTGGCTGCAGTGTGCCCCCTCTACTTCGCTCCACGCCCTGTCCACCCCACCCCACCCCAACCCAACCCACACCCTGAACACTCCCTCCCCCACCACTGGTACACTGTGGCTGCAGTGTGCCCCCTCTACTTCGCTCCACGCCCTGACCACCCCAACCCCACCCCAACCCAACCCACACCCTGAACACTCCCTCCCCCACCACTGGTACACTGTGGCTGCAGTGTGCCCCCTCTACTTCGCTCCACGCCCTGTCCAACCCAACCCCACCCCAACCCAACCCACACCCTGTCCACCCCACCCCACCCCAACCCACACCCTGAACACTCCCTCCCCCACCACTGGTACTCTGTGGCTGCAGTGTGCCCCCTCTACTTCGCTCCACGCCCTGTCCACCCCACCCCACCCCAACCCACACCCTGAACACTCCCTCCCCCACCACTGGTACACTGTGGCTGCAGTGTGCCCCCTCTACTTCGCTCCACGCCCTGTCCACCCCACCCCACCCCAACCCACACCCTGAACACTCCCTCCCCCACCACTGGTACACTGTGGCTGCAGTGTTCCCCCTCTGCTTCGCTCCACGCCCTGTCCACCCCACCCCACCCCAACCCACACCCTGAACACTCCCTCCCCCACCACTGGTACACT
Source organism: Hemitrygon akajei (assembly GCF_048418815.1). Taxonomy (NCBI): domain Eukaryota; kingdom Metazoa; phylum Chordata; class Chondrichthyes; order Myliobatiformes; family Dasyatidae; genus Hemitrygon; species Hemitrygon akajei. The sequence continues at coordinate 111,298,638 of NC_133124.1, forward strand.
GTGGCTGCAGTGTGCCCCCTCTACTTCGCTCCACGCCCTGTCCACCCCACCCCACCCCAACCCACACCCTGTCCACCCCACCCCACCCCAACCCACACCCTGAACACTCCCTCCCCCACCACTGGTACACTGTGGCTGCAGTGTGCCCCCTCTACTTCGCTCCACGCCCTGTCCACCCCACCCCACCCCAACCCACACCCTGAACACTCCCTCCCCCACCACTGGTACACTGTGGCTGCAGTGTGCCCCCTCTACTTCGCTCCACGCCCTGTCCACCCCACCCCACCCCACCCCACCCCAACCCACACCCTGAACACTCCCTCCCCCACCACTGGTACACTGTGGCTGCAGTGTGCCCCCTCTACTTCGCTCCACGCCCTGTCCACCCCACCCCACCCCAACCCACACCCTGAACACTCCCTCCCCCACCACTGGTACACTGTGGCTGCAGTGTGCCCCCTCTACTTCGCTCCATGCCCTGTTCACCCCACCCCAACCCACACCCTGAACACTCCCTCCCCCACCACTGGTACACTGTGGCTGCAGTGTGCCCCCACTACTTCGCTCCACGCCCTGTCCACCCCAACCCCACCCCTACCCACACCCTGAACACTCCCTCCCACACCACTGGTACACTGTGGCTGCAGTGTGCCCCCTCTACTTCGCTCCACGCCCTGTCCACCCCTCCCCACCCCACCCCAACCCACACCCTGAACACTCCCTCCCACACCACTGGTACACTGTGGCTGCAGTGTGCCCCCTCTACTTCGCTCCACGCCCTGTCCACCCCAACCCCACCCCAACCCACACCCTGAACACTCCCTCACCCACCACTGGTACACTGTGGCTGCAGTGTGCCCCCTCTACTTCGCTCCGCGCCCTGTCCACCCCAACCCCTCCCCAAACCACACCCTGAACACTCCCTCCCCCACCACTGGTACACTGTGGCTGCAGTGTGCCCCCTCTACTTCGCTCCACGCCCTGTCCACCCCAACCCAACCCCACCCCAACCCAGACCCTGAACACTCCCTCCCCCACCACTGGTACACTGTGGCTGCAGTGTGCCCCCTCTACTTCGCTCCACGCCCTGTCCACCCCACCCCACCCCAACCCACACCCTGAACACTCCCTCCCCCACCACTGGTACACTGTGGCTGCAGTGTGCCCCCTCTACTTCGCTCCACGCCCTGTCCACCCCACCCCACCCCACCCCACCCCAACCCACACCCTGAACACTCCCTCCCCCACCACTGGTACACTGTGGCTGCAGTGTGCCCCCTCTACTTCGCTCCACGCCCTGTCCACCCCACCCCACCCCAACCCACACCCTGAACACTCCCTCCCCCACCACTGGTACACTGTGGCTGCAGTGTGCCCCCTCTACTTCGCTCCACGCCCTGTTCACCCCACCCCAACCCACACCCTGAACACTCCCTCCCACACCACTGGTACACTGTGGCTGCAGTGTGCCCCCTCTACTTCGCTCCACGCCCTGTCCACCCCTCCCCACCCCACCCCAACCCACACCCTGAACACTCCCTCCCACACCACTGGTACACTGTGGCTGCAGTGTGCCCCCTCTACTTCGCTCCACGCCCTGTCCACCCCAACCCAACCCCACCCCAACCCACACCCTGAACACTCCCTCCCCCACCACTGGTACACTGTGGCTGCAGTGTGCCCCCTCTACTTTGCTCCACGCCCTGTCCACCCCAACCCCACCCCAACCCACACCCTGAACACTCCCTCCCCCACCACTGGTACACTGTGGCTGCAGTGTGCCCCCTCTACTTCGCTCCACGCCCTGTTCACCCTACCCCAACCCACACCCTGAACACTCCCTCCCACACCACTGGTACACTGTGGCTGCAGTGTGCCCCCTCTACTTCGCTCCACTCCCTGTCCACCCCACCCCACCCCAACCCACACCCTGAACACTCCCTCCCCCACCACTGGTACACTGTGGCTGCAGTGTGCCCCCTCTACTTCGCTCCACGCCCTGTTCACCCCACCCCAACCCACACCCTGAACTCTCCCTCCCCCACCACTGGTACACTGTGGCTGCAGTGTGCCCCCTCTACTTCGCTCCACGCCCTGTTCACCCCACCCCAACCCACACCCTGAACACTCCCTCCCCCACCACTGGTACACTGTGGCTGCAGTGTGCCCCCTCTACTTCGCTCCACGCCCTGTCCACCCCAACCCCACCCCAACCCACACCCTGAACACTCCCTCACCCACCACTGGTACACTGTGGCTGCAGTGTGCCCCCTCTACTTCGCTCCGCGCCCTGTCCACCCCAACCCCTCCCCAAACCACACCCTGAACACTCCCTCCCCCACCACTGGTACACTGTGGCTGCAGTGTGCCCCCTCTACTTCGCTCCACGCCCTGTCCACCCCAACCCAACCCCACCCCAACCCAGACCCTGAACACTCCCTCCCCCACCACTGGTACACTGTGGCTGCAGTGTGCCCCCTCTACTTCGCTCCACGCCCTGTCCACCCCACCCCACCCCAACCCACACCCTGAACACTCCCTCCCCCACCACTGGTACACTGTGGCTGCAGTGTGCCCCCTCTACTTCGCTCCACGCCCTGTCCACCCCACCCCACCCCACCCCACCCCAACCCACACCCTGAACACTCCCTCCCCCACCACTGGTACACTGTGGCTGCAGTGTGCCCCCTCTACTTCGCTCCACGCCCTGTCCACCCCACCCCACCCCAACCCACACCCTGAACACTCCCTCCCCCACCACTGGTACACTGTGGCTGCAGTGTGCCCCCTCTACTTCGCTCCACGCCCTGTTCACCCCACCCCAACCCACACCCTGAACTCTCCCTCCCCCACCACTGGTACACTGTGGCTGCAGTGTGCCCCCTCTACTTCGCTCCACGCCCTGTTCACCCCACCCCAACCCACACCCTGAACACTCCCTCCCACACCACTGGTACACTGTGGCTGCAGTGTGCCCCCTCTACTTCGCTCCACGCCCTGTCCACCCCACCCCACCCCAACCCACACCCTGAACTCTCCCTCCCCCACCACTGGTACACTGTGGCTGCAGTGTGCCCCCTGTACTTCGCTCCACGCCCTGTCCAACCCAACCCCACCCCAACCCAACCCACACCCTGTCCACCCCACCCCACCCCAACCCACACCCTGAACACTCCCTCCCCCACCACTGGTACACTGTGGCTGCAGTGTGCCCCCTCTACTTCGCTCCACGCCCTGTCCACCCCAACCCCACCCCAACCCACACCCTGAACACTCCCTCCCCCACCACTGGTACACTGTGGCTGCAGTGTGCCCCCTCTACTTCGCTCCACGCCCTGTCCACCCCAACCCAACCCCACCCCAACCCACACCCTGAACACTCCCTCCCCCACCACTGGTACACTGTGGCTGCAGTGTGCCCCCTCTACTGCGCTCCACGCCCTGTCCACCCCACCCCACCCCAACCCACACCCTGAACACTCCCTCCCCCACCACTGGTACACTGTGGCTGCAGTGTGCCCCCTCCTCTTCGCTCCACGCCCTGTCCACCCCACCCCACCCCACCCCACACCCTGAACAGTCCCTCCCCCACCACTGGTACACTGTGGCTGCAGTGTGCCCCCTCTACTGCGCTCCACGCCCTGTCCACCCCTCCCCACCCCACCCCAACCCACCCCAACCCACACCCTGAACACTCCCTCCCCCTCCACTGGTACACTATGGCTGCAGTGTGCCCCCTCTACTTCGCTCCACGCCCTGTCCACCCCACCCCACCCCAACCCAACCCACACCCTGAACACTCCCTCACCCACCACTGGTACACTGTGGCTGCAGTGTGCCCCCTCTACTTCGCTCCACGCCCTGTCCACCCCACCCCACCCCAACCCACACCCTGAACACTCCCTCCCCCACCACTGGTACACTGTGGCTGCAGTGTGCCCCCTCTACTTCGCTCCACGCCCTGACCACCCCAACCCACCCCAACCCACACCCTGAACACTCCCTCACCCACCACTGGTACACTGTGGCTGCAGTGTGCCCCCTCTACTTCGCTCCACGCCCTGTCCACCCCACCCCACCCCAACCCACACCCTGAACACTCCCTCCCCCACCACTGGTACACTGTGGCTGCAGTATGCCCCCTCTACTTCGCTCCACGCCCTGTCCACCCCACCCCACCCCAACCCACACCCTGAACACTCCCTCCCCCACCACTGGTACACTGTGGCTGCAGTGTGCCCCCTCTACTTCGCTCCACACCCTGTCCACCCCACCCCACCCCAACCCACACCCTGAACACTCCCTCCCCCACCACTGGTACACTGTGGCTGCAGTGTGCCCCCTCTACTTCGCTCCACGCCCTGTCCACCCCACCCCACCCCAACCCAACCCACACCCTGAACACTCCCTCACCCACCACTGGTACACTGTGGCTGCAGTGTGCCCCCTCTACTTTGCTCCACGCCCTGTCCACCCCAACCCCACCCCAACCCAACCCACACCCTGAACACTCCCTCCCCCACCACTGGTACACTGTGGCTGCAGTGTGCCCCCTCTACTTCGCTCCACGCCCTGTCCAACCCAACCCCACCCCAACCCAACCCACACCCTGTCCACCCCACCCCACCCCAACCCACACCCTGAACACTCCCTCCCCCACCACTGGTACACTGTGGCTGCAGTGTGCCCCCTCTACTTCGCTCCACGCCCTGTCCAACCCACCCCACCCCAACCCACACCCTGAACACTCCCTCCCCCACCACTGGTACACTGTGGCTGCAGTGTGCCCCCTCTGCTTCGCTCCACGCCCTGTCCACCCCACCCCACCCCACACCCTGTCCACCCCACCCCACCCCAACCCACACCCTGAACACTCCCTCCCCCACCACTGGTACACTGTGGCTGCAGTGTGCCCCCTCTACTTCGCTCCACGCCCTGTCCACCCCACCCCACCCCAACCCACACCCTGAACACTCCCTCCCCCACCACTGGTACACTGTGGCTGCAGTGTGCCCCCTCTACTTCGCTCCACGCCCTGTCCACCCCACCCCACCCCAACCCACACCCTGAACACTCCCTCCCCCACCACTGGTACACTGTGGCTGCAGTGTGCCCCCTCTACTTCGCTCCACGCCCTGTCCACCCCACCCCACCCCAACCCACACCCTGAACACTCCCTCCCCCACCACTGGTACACTGTGGCTGCAGTGTGCCCCCTCTACTTCGCTCCACGCCCTGTCCACCCCACCCCACCCCACCCCACCCCAACCCACACCCTGAACACTCCCTCCCCCACCACTGGTACACTGTGGCTGCAGTGTGCCCCCTCTACTTCGCTCCACGCCCTGTCCACCCCACCCCACCCCAACCCACACCCTGAACACTCCCTCCCCCACCACTGGTACACTGTGGCTGCAGTGTGCCCCCTCTACTTCGCTCCACGCCCTGTCCACCCCTCCCCACCCCACCCCAACCCACACCCTGAACACTCCCTCCCACACCACTGGTACACTGTGGCTGCAGTGTGCCCCCTCTACTTTGCTCCACTCCCTGTCCACCCCACCCCACCCCAACCCACACCCTGAACACTCCCTCACCCACCACTGGTACACTGTGGCTGCAGTGTGCCCCCTCTACTTCGCTCCACGCCCTGTCCACCCCAACCCACCCCAACCCACACCCTGAACACTCCCTCACCCACCACTGGTACACTGTGGCTGCAGTGTGCCCCCTCTACTTCGCTCCACGCCCTGTCCACCCCACCCCACCCCAACCCACACCCTGAACTCTCCCTCCCCCACCACTGGTACACTGTGGCTGCAGTGTGCCCCCTCTACTGCGCTCCACGCCCTGTCCACCCCACCCCAACCCACACCCTGAACACTCCCTCACCCACCACTGGTACACTGTGGCTGCAGTGTGCCCCCTCTACTGCGCTCCACGCCCTGTCCACCCCAACCCCACCCCAACCCACACCCTGAACACACCCTCACCCACCACTGGTACACTGTGGCTGCAGTGTGCCCCCTCTACTGCGCTCCACGCCCTGTCCACCCCAACCCCACCCCAACCCACACCCTGAACACTCCCTCACCCACCACTGGTACACTGTGGCTGCAGTGTGCCCCCTCTACTGCGCTCCACGCCCTGTCCACCCCAACCCCACCCCAACCCACACCCTGAACACTCCCTCCCCCACCACTGGTACACTGTGGCTGCAGTGTGCCCCCTCTACTTCGCTCCACGCCCTGTCCACCCCAACCCACCCCAACCCACACCCTGAACACTCCCTCCCCCACCACTGGTACACTGTGGCTGCAGTGTGCCCCCTCTGCTTCGCTCCACGCCCTGTCCACCCCACCCCACCCCAACCCACACCCTGAACACTCCCTCCCCCACCACTGGTACACTGTGGCTGCAGTGTGCCCCCTCCACTTCGCTCCACGCCCTGTCCACCCCAACCCCACCCCAACCCACACCCTGAACACTCCCTCCCCCACCACTGGTACACTGTGGCTGCAGTGTGCCCCCTCTACTTCGCTCCACGCCCTGTCCACCCCAACCCCACCCCTACCCACCCCACATCCTGAACACTCCCTCCCCCATCACTGGTACACTGTGGCTGCAGTGTGCCCCCTCTACTTCGCTCCACGCCCTGTCCACCCCAACCCCACCCCTACCCACCCCACATCCTGAACACTCCCTCCCCCATCACTGGTACACTGTGGCTGCAGTGTGCCCCCTCTACTTCGCTCCACGCCCTGTCCAACCCAACCCCACCCCAACCCAACCCACACCCTGTCCACCCCACCCCACCCCAACCCACACCCTGAACACTCCCTCCCCCACCACTGGTACACTGTGGCTGCAGTGTGCCCCCTCTACTTCGCTCCACGCCCTGTCCACCCCAACCCCACCCCAACCCACACCCTGAACACTCCCTCCCCCACCACTGGTACACTGTGGCTGCAGTGTGCCCCCTCTACTGCGCTCCACGCCCTGTCCACCCCTCCCCACCCCACCCCAACCCACCCCAACCCACACCCTGAACACTCCCTCCCCCACCACTGGTACACTGTGGCTGCAGTGTGCCCCCTCTACTTCGCTCCACGCCCTGTCCACCCCAACCCCACCCCAACCCAAACCACACCCTGAACACTCCCTCACCCACCACTGGTACACTGTGGCTGCAGTGTGCCCCCTCTACTTCGCTCCACGCCCTGTTCACCCCACCCCAACCCACACCCTGAACACTCCCTCCCACACCACTGGTACACTGTGGCTGCAGTGTGCCCCCTCTACTTCGCTCCACGCCCTGTTCACCCCACCCCTCCCCAACCCAACCCACACCCTGTCCACCCCACCCCACCCCAACCCACACCCTGAACACTCCCTCACCCACCACTGGTACACTGTGGCTGCAGTGTGCCCCCTCTACTTCGCTTTACGCCCTGTTCACCCCACCCCAACCCACACCCTGAACACTCCCTCCCACACCACTGGTACACTGTGGCTGCAGTGTGCCCCCTCTACTTCGCTCCACGCCCTGTCCACCCCACCCCTCCCCAACCCAACCCACACCCTGTCCACCCCACCCCACCCCACCCCAACCCACACCCTGAACACTCCCTCACCCACCACTGGTACACTGTGGCTGCAGTGTGCCCCCTCTACTTTGCTCCACGCCCTGTCCACCCCACCCCACCCCAACCCAACCCACACCCTGAACACTCCCTCCCCCACCATTGGTACACTGTGGCTGCAGTGTGCCCCCTCTACTTCGCTCCACGCCCTGTCCACCCCACCCCACCCCACCCCAACCCACCCCAACCCACACCCTGAACACTCCCTCCCCCACCACTGGTACACTGTGGCTGCAGTGTGCCCCCTCTACTTCGCTCCACGCCCTGTCCACCCCAACCCACCCCAACCCTCACCCTGAACACTCCCTCCCCCACCACTGGTACACTGTGGCTGCAGTGTGCCCCCTCTGCTTCGCTCCACGCCCTGTCCACCCCAACCCACCCCAACCCACACCCTGAACACTCCCTCCCCCACCACTGGTACACTGTGGCTGCAGTGTGCCCCCTCTGCTTCGCTCCACGCCCTGTCCACCCCACCCCACCCCAACCCACACCCTGAACACTCCCTCCCCCACCACTGGTACACTGTGGCTGCAGTGTGCCCCCTCCACTTCGCTCCACGCCCTGTCCACCCCAACCCCACCCCAACCCACACCCTGAACACTCCCTCCCCCACCACTGGTACACTGTGGCTGCAGTGTGCCCCCTCTACTTCGCTCCACGCCCTGTCCACCCCAACCCCACCCCTACCCACCCCACATCCTGAACACTCCCTCCCCCATCACTGGTACACTGTGGCTGCAGTGTGCCCCCTCTACTTCGCTCCACGCCCTGTCCACCCCAACCCCACCCCTACCCACCCCACATCCTGAACACTCCCTCCCCCATCACTGGTACACTGTGGCTGCAGTGTGCCCCCTCTACTTCACTCCACTCCCTGTCCACCCCAACCCCACCCCAACCCAACCCACACCCTGAACACTCCCTCCCCCACCGCTGGTACACTGTGGCTGCAGTGTGCCCCCTCTACTTTGCTCCACTCCCTGTCCACCCCACCCCACCCCAACCCACACCCTGAACACTCCCTCCCCCACCACTGGTACACTGTGGCTGCAGTGTGCCCCCTCTACTTCGCTCCACGCCCTGTCCACCCCACCCCACCCCAAGCCACACCCTGAACACTCCCTCCCCCACCACTGGTACACTGTGGCTGCAGTGTGCCCCCTCCACTTCGCTCCACGCCCTGTCCACCCCACCCACACCCTGAACACTCCCTCCCCCACCACTGGTACACTGTGGCTGCAGTGTGCCCCCTCTACTGCGCTCCACGCCCTGTCCACCCCTCCCCACCCCACCCCAACCCACCCCAACCCACACCCTGAACACTCCCTCCCCCACCACTGGTACACTGTGGCTGCAGTGTGCCCCCTCTACTTCGCTCCACGCCCTGTCCACCCCACCCCACCCCAACCCACACCCTGAACACTCCCTCCCCCACCACTGGTACACTGTGGCTGCAGTGTGCCCCCTCCACTTCGCTCCACGCCCTGTCCACCCCAACCCCACCCCAACCCACACCCTGAACACTCCCTCCCCCACCACTGGTACACTGTGGCTGCAGTGTGCCCCCTCTACTTCGCTCCACGCCCTGTCCACCCCAACCCCACCCCTACCCACCCCACATCCTGAACACTCCCTCCCCCATCACTGGTACACTGTGGCTGCAGTGTGCCCCCTCTACTTCGCTCCACGCCCTGTCCACCCCAACCCCACCCCTACCCACCCCACATCCTGAACACTCCCTCCCCCATCACTGGTACACTGTGGCTGCAGTGTGCCCCCTCTACTTCGCTCCACGCCCTGTCCAACCCAACCCCACCCCAACCCAACCCACACCCTGTCCACCCCACCCCACCCCAACCCACACCCTGAACACTCCCTCCCCCACCACTGGTACACTGTGGCTGCAGTGTGCCCCCTCTACTTCGCTCCACGCCCTGTCCACCCCAACCCCACCCCAACCCACACCCTGAACACTCCCTCCCCCACCACTGGTACACTGTGGCTGCAGTGTGCCCCCTCTACTGCGCTCCACGCCCTGTCCACCCCTCCCCACCCCACCCCAACCCACCCCAACCCACACCCTGAACACTCCCTCCCCCACCACTGGTACACTGTGGCTGCAGTGTGCCCCCTCTACTTCGCTCCACGCCCTGTCCACCCCAACCCCACCCCAACCCAAACCACACCCTGAACACTCCCTCACCCACCACTGGTACACTGTGGCTGCAGTGTGCCCCCTCTACTTCGCTCCACGCCCTGTTCACCCCACCCCAACCCACACCCTGAACACTCCCTCCCACACCACTGGTACACTGTGGCTGCAGTGTGCCCCCTCTACTTCGCTCCACGCCCTGTTCACCCCACCCCTCCCCAACCCAACCCACACCCTGTCCACCCCACCCCACCCCAACCCACACCCTGAACACTCCCTCACCCACCACTGGTACACTGTGGCTGCAGTGTGCCCCCTCTACTTCGCTTTACGCCCTGTTCACCCCACCCCAACCCACACCCTGAACACTCCCTCCCACACCACTGGTACACTGTGGCTGCAGTGTGCCCCCTCTACTTCGCTCCACGCCCTGTCCACCCCACCCCTCCCCAACCCAACCCACACCCTGTCCACCCCACCCCACCCCACCCCAACCCACACCCTGAACACTCCCTCACCCACCACTGGTACACTGTGGCTGCAGTGTGCCCCCTCTACTTTGCTCCACGCCCTGTCCACCCCACCCCACCCCAACCCAACCCACACCCTGAACACTCCCTCCCCCACCATTGGTACACTGTGGCTGCAGTGTGCCCCCTCTACTTCGCTCCACGCCCTGTCCACCCCACCCCACCCCACCCCAACCCACCCCAACCCACACCCTGAACACTCCCTCCCCCACCACTGGTACACTGTGGCTGCAGTGTGCCCCCTCTACTTCGCTCCACGCCCTGTCCACCCCAACCCACCCCAACCCTCACCCTGAACACTCCCTCCCCCACCACTGGTACACTGTGGCTGCAGTGTGCCCCCTCTGCTTCGCTCCACGCCCTGTCCACCCCAACCCACCCCAACCCACACCCTGAACACTCCCTCCCCCACCACTGGTACACTGTGGCTGCAGTGTGCCCCCTCTGCTTCGCTCCACGCCCTGTCCACCCCACCCCACCCCAACCCACACCCTGAACACTCCCTCCCCCACCACTGGTACACTGTGGCTGCAGTGTGCCCCCTCTACTTCGCTCCACGCCCTGTCCACCCCAACCCCACCCCAACCCACACCCTGAACACTCCCTCCCCCACCACTGGTACACTGTGGCTGCAGTGTGCCCCCTCTGCTTCGCTCCACGCCCTGTCCACCCCAACCCACCCCAACCCACACCCTGAACACTCCCTCCCCCACCACTGGTACACTGTGGCTGCAGTGTGCCCCCTCTACTTCGCTCCACGCCCTGTCCACCCCACCCCACCCCAACCCACACCCTGAACACTCCCTCCCCCACCACTGGTACACTGTGGCTGCAGTGTGCCCCCTCTGCTTCGCTCCACGCCCTGTCCACCCCAACCCACCCCAACCCACACCCTGAACACTCCCTCCCCCACCACTGGTACACTGTGGCTGCAGTGTGCCCCCTCCACTTCGCTCCACGCCCTGTCCACCCCAACCCCACCCCAACCCACACCCTGAACACTCCCTCCCCCACCACTGGTACACTGTGGCTGCAGTGTGCCCCCTCTACTTCGCTCCACGCCCTGTCCACCCCAACCCCACCCCTACCCACCCCACATCCTGAACACTCCCTCCCCCATCACTGGTACACTGTGGCTGCAGTGTGCCCCCTCTACTTCGCTCCACGCCCTGTCCACCCCAACCCCACCCCTACCCACCCCACATCCTGAACACTCCCTCCCCCATCACTGGTACACTGTGGCTGCAGTGTGCCCCCTCTACTTCACTCCACTCCCTGTCCACCCCAACCCCACCCCAACCCAACCCACACCCTGAACACTCCCTCCCCCACCGCTGGTACACTGTGGCTGCAGTGTGCCCCCTCTACTTTGCTCCACTCCCTGTCCACCCCACCCCACCCCAACCCACACCCTGAACACTCCCTCCCCCACCACTGGTACACTGTGGCTGCAGTGTGCCCCCTCTACTTCGCTCCACGCCCTGTCCACCCCACCCCACCCCAAGCCACACCCTGAACACTCCCTCCCCCACCACTGGTACACTGTGGCTGCAGTGTGCCCCCTCCACTTCGCTCCACGCCCTGTCCACCCCACCCACACCCTGAACACTCCCTCCCCCACCACTGGTACACTGTGGCTGCAGTGTGCCCCCTCTACTGCGCTCCACGCCCTGTCCACCCCTCCCCACCCCACCCCAACCCACCCCAACCCACACCCTGAACACTCCCTCCCCCACCACTGGTACACTGTGGCTGCAGTGTGCCCCCTCTACTTCGCTCCACGCCCTGTCCACCCCACCCCACCCCAACCCACACCCTGAACACTCCCTCCCCCACCACTGGTACACTGTGGCTGCATCTCAGTTACTCACCCAGCCCTCCTCGGACAGAAGTCCCAAAATCGGCCTCCCGTCCCACCAAGGGCAGGGGCAGCAGGTGCAGCTTCCGCACGGAGACACGTTCATCACCGCTAAGTCCAAATACATGAAACAGGAGCAGGCCGTTCGGCCCACCTGCTGCGCTTTCCCTGTTCCTGCCTTCTGCCCATTCTCCTTGAACTTGGGTCTTCCCACCACCACCGTGGAGGCACTTCCCCCACATGGACTGCAGAGGATCGAGGCAGCAACTGATCCCACCACCTCCTCAGTGGTAGTTAGGGTTGGACAGGGAGTGCTAGTCTTGCCGTGGATGGCCTGGGAATGAATAATTAAAATATGCCTCCATCTGGGTACTCTGATTATACTCAGCCCTAGTAAACCTCTAGTGAATGGCTCCAACATTTACCTACCATAGGTGATTTCCATGTCGTGAGGGATGTATTGACCAGGTCCTCTTGTACTTGCCCAGGCAGCAGATAGCTTTGTTTGTTGTCTGTCACACCATTTTGAAAGGATCTCATGGGGTGATTATAGAGGAAAAGCTTCATTTTTTAATTGGCCGGTAGTCCCACTCTGTGCCTCACTCGCTCCTTCCTCCTTTCCCTTTCCCTCACCTCTTCCTCTATTGCCCCATAACCCTCCTCTTTCCTTCTACGTCTTTCCCTCTTTCCCCGTTCCTTCTCCTCACCAGTACGCCCTCCCTCCTCCCTCTCCCTCCATCTCTGCTCATTCTCTCTTCACTCCCTTTACTCGGGGTCAAAGCGGACTGAGTCACAAATCAGTTTCCGCTGCCCCCCCCGGCCGGTGCTGCATGCAAAGTAGGAAAACCGCAAGCTAATATCAGGAGGAACTGGCGGGAACCAGGAACTCGCTCTCCCTGTCTGGGCTGGGGGCCAACCCATCACTGTTGGGCAAGAGGCTCAAAGCGTGTGGAGCATCCAGCCAGGATCTCATTCCGGCGTAACAACCTAAAGGGGCCGAGTAGCCTCTCCACGGATCCTCTGTTCCTAGACATCCAAGCAAGATGATTTGACAGGAGTGCTGCTCCCTTTCGACAGTCACATCTGCATCCCATCAGGGCCGGTACCACAGTTCCATCAGCCTCCTCACTGACCATGATTTACCTCTTTAATTCAGCCAAAGATAAGACGGGAATGTCATTATGTTAAACTGTCGTGACCCGAGTCCAAATCCACAGAAGGTGAACAGTGATATTTGTAATGAATGTGATCATTTATAAGCTGTTCAGTTGTTTTTACATCACGCAGCCACTGGCTGACAACAGTGGTGTAAGAATTAGCTCAGTTATTCAGGGAATGCTAGACAGTTCATTTTCAGTCTATGAAACTAACTAGGTGGTCTATTAAACTCCATCACAGCTTTACACAAAAATCTCAAGACACCACCGGAGAGTTGGGCTTGTTGCTTTGGGAGGAAGCTTCTCTCCGTGGCATACAAGCCTCTAATCTCACCTCCGCACAATCTCTGCCTTAGGTTGACTTCTGAAGCCAGGTCCTTATTAAAGCAGGAACTTGCGAATCCCACCTTTCTCCTTCTTGCCCCTTCTAGTTACCCATCCCGGAGCCTGGCAGAGTGTGCCCAGCAACTTTTGTTCACACTGCTGGGAGTTTTACTCCGAGCAGGGTGCAGCATCACTGCAGGTTGGAGGGGTGACCTGCAGAGGTCAGAAAGATCTGTCTCAGCCAACCAGGCAGTTTCATCAACACTGCTTGAGGGGAACTTTTCTCACACAGAAGAAAAGCAACTAGATCTTTCACACCTTCTAAAGGTAAGGCCCTTGCTCTATAGATCTCTAACCAGTCTGCAATGCTAAGGTACACCACAACGAGGAATATACAGTCAAATCTCGAGTCTTAAGCTCAACTCCACAACTCAATGGCTCAGAGGCAAGAGCCCTCTGATGCATAATTAAACTAATTATAGTATGAGAGAACACAGCTAAAAGGGCATTAAAACTCAATGAGGTTAATTAGTACTCAGATTGGTCCACTCCTTGATACACGGCTTGCTTCACTTTATGATACGGATAACGAGAGGCCAGTCCAGGCTCCAGGCTTTGTCTGCTTTGCTGGAGCTGAGCGACTCGGCTCTCACAGAGCAGAGGAACCAGGAGATGTGACAAACTGCAATCAAAGCATGAACAGTTTGCTGGAAACCCATTCCAAAAGTGTCAGCATATTAAGTTTGTGGAAAAGACTTTCTTTAACACCTTCCTAGGTTATGCACACTCAATTTTGTTAAGTCTTGCTTCTTAGACTTTTTCTCGGGATAGAGGAGTGTAAAACTAGAGAACATGGAATAAGGGGAGAAGGGGAAAATTTTAAAGGGATCTGAGGGGCAAATTTTTTTTATACAGAAAGTAGTGGGTAAATAGGAACGAGCTCCCAGAAGAAGTGGTTGAGGTGGGGACAATGATCACATTTGGACAGGTGCATGGAAAAGGTTCAGAGGGCAATGGACCAAAAAGTCGTTCCTATTTATCCAATGTATATTAAGGTATTGAGGAAGGAAGTCTTTTCCACAAACATAATACGCTGACAATTTTGGAATACAATTTCCAGATGAAATGCTTGGGGAGGGCACTGGCGAGAGGGATCTCAGAGTAACACAGACCCTTTAGCCCACCTGGACCATGCTGAATGAACTGTTTGTCTAAGCTAGTACAATCTGCCTACTTTCGGTCCGTTTCCCTCTGAACCTTTTCCATGCACCTGTCCAAATGTGATCATTGTCTCCACCTCAACCACTTCTTCTGGGAGCTCGTTCCCATTGACCCGCTACTTTCTGTATAAAAAATTTGCCCCTTGGGTCCCTTTAAAATATTTCCCTCATCACCTTACTAGTTTTACACTCCTCTAGCCTGAGAAGAAGTCCAAAATGTAAGACTTAAGGCAGTAGATCAGTTGTAAAGTCTTTATGACTGATAACCACAGTCAAGGTGATACACATGGCAGAATCCTCCAGCACACACGAACACTGCTGCACAGTAAGATCCCACAGTCCCGAAGTCTGCACCTCCCCTGAGTAAACGCTGTGAGCAGGTGCACAAAATAGAAGCGAGTAGGTAGCAGCTGATGAACATGCCGCATTTCCCAGCCAAATCGTGGATCAAAAGTTTGGCTATTATTGCTACAAGTTGGCCGAGTTTAATTTTGCACACACAGCAAATGACTACAGTGGGCCAGTTTCTCATTGGCTGTGAAGGCCTGTTGGAGATTCTATGGACAGAAAATGGCACATCCCTCCTACTGAGGGATGTACTTACACTGACAATATTTGGCATGTTTGAAGAAGGTCTATGTAATTCAGGTACGACACGTACATACAAAATGCTGGAAGACCTCAGCAGGTCAGGCAGCATCTATGGCGAAAAATGACCAATTATTTTGTGTTTGTTGAACCAGATTTCCAGCATCTGCAGTGTCTAACACAAGAGATGCTGGAAATCCAGAGCAACACATGCAGAATGCTGGAGGAATGCCATATTTATGGAAACGAATACACTGTCGATGTTTCAGGCCAAGACCCTTCATCAGAACCCAGTCTCTCTTGCTCTTGTGTATTGCAAGTTTTCTCTTCCCATCCTCGTTTCCACAAACAGAATTACTGTTAAAACCTGTATGGAACTTCATAAAAATCATTTATTTCAATTTCTGAAACATTGAAAATGATGATGTAACAGAATTATATGGACATATTTAATATGTGACAGATGTGTTCATATTCTGAGTGCTTGGATGTGAATGTACTGCCTAGATGGGCTGTGCTACTACTGACTGCCATCAGTACTGATGCACTGTTTTGGCACCTGTGCAGAATGGAAAGTGTTGCCACTTTATTGCCAGCCCGATGTTGGTTGACAGTACCGGAATCAGTGGTGCTCGTTCCATAATCAGTGCAGGCGGATTAACAGACAAAATACAAAGGACCTAGGAGAAAAAAAAAAGGGAATGAGAGATGGGAACAAGGGAATGAGAGATGGGAACAAGGGAATGAGAGATGGGAACAAGGGAATGAGAGATGGGAACAAGGGAATGAGAGATGGGAACAAGGGAATGAGAGATGGGAACAAGGGAATGAGAGATGGGAACAAGGGAATGAGAGATGGGAACAAGGGAATGAGAGATGGGAACAAAAGAAAAAAGAAGAGAGGAAGAAAGCAGAAGATAAGAGGGAGAAATACTTGCATCGCTATAGTGTCTTTCACAACATCGCATTATCCTAAAGATCTTCCTAGCCAATGAAGCCATTGATGTGATACAGGAAATGAGGCCAAATTTAACGGTCCCATAAATGTCTAGATGATCTGTTTTTGTGATGTTTATTGAAGAAAGTTATTGACTCATGGGTCTTGAGCAAGAACACCCCTGAGCTCTTCACCAAAGTGCCACCAACTCTCCTGAAGCCATCCACAAGCTCTCAGTTTAGTGACTCCACATGCTACTGAGCCCAATGATCTCTTCCTAAGTGACTTCAAAGGGTGAAATGTTCCCTGCTCAATGTAAAGAAGGTCTGAGTGCAGTGTCCCACATTGCCTTCATCACCCATCAGACAGGAGTGGGAATGACCCGAGGCTGGAGTTCATGGCCTAAAGAAGAGATGGTGGGAATGGAGAAAATTGGAGAGAGCAGACAGCTGGTAGGGCAGCGCATCAACTGTGGAGAATCGCCACAGATTGGTGAGGAAGGTGAATTTGAATCCAAATGGCTGGGAGTGAATGTGGGTAATGTTCAAGAGTCTGATAATAAGATAAGAGTCCGTACTCCCAGGCTTTAGTGTCTTCTGTCCATTGGCAAGTTTAACTCAAGCCCTGGATGTGAAGTCCAGGCCAAATCACTGGGCACCAGCACTTGGGGAGGAGTGGATGGCATTTCATGAAAGGTCGGGAACTTGGCTATTAAATTAGAGGTGAGGAAATTCTGGACAAACAGCCATATTTCCTAGAATTAAGACTAGTGGGGATTTTAAAGAAGGCTTGAAGCAGGGTTGAGAGAGCAGAATGATAGGAACTTTGCCCACTGAAGAGGAATCTGGAATTGCTGAACATTAAAACTGGCATTTTCGGAATTGTTAGAAATTCACTTCTGCAGAAGATGATCAAACTTTGTCGCCTTCTTTTGCAAAGAGCAATAGTTAATTTTAAATCTGGGTTTGATAGATTTTTGTTAATTGAAGTATTGATGGGGATGGGGAGAGAGCGAAATTTGAAATTAGGTCACAAGGTGAACCAGGTTGAGGAGTTCCCCCCGACTCCCTGTTCCTCATCGCAGAGAGCTGAGGACATAGAATAACAGTGAGCAGGAAAAAAACCACAAAGACAAGGGAAACAATTCTACGCATCAACCAGTTGTTTTGCATTGATTGACAGGATGGTTTATGGCCCAACAGAAGCCTTCGCAAGGATAAGCTCTCCTAGAAGTTGTTGTCGTTGTACAAGGAGAGAGCAGAACAAAGGGATAGAACAGTTTGATTTTTAAAGGGCCAGCATCCATTTGTTGGGCTGAATTGCCTGGGATCTGACCACAATTGCAAAAGAAATTATAAATTTTCAAATTTAAGGTCTGATTGCTCCTCAGAGCTAAATAAGATTTAGTGGATTCTGAATATCAGGTTGATGTAAACATTTTATGATAGTGAAATAAATTATTCATTATCCCTCTTTGCTGTAGCAGTGATCATGTTACCTTCTCCTAAAGCCATTACAGTGCAGCATGACACATTTGGGAAGGACTTTAGTAAGATTCAAAATTGTCTCCAATAAATTCCATTACCTGCACTTGAATGTAAGCAGACTTCTCAAAATTGCATGTGTGCTTCTCAGAGTTTTGTTTTGCAATTCCACAGTGACAGTTCTCGGCACGCAGTGAATTAAAATCATGATCGAGGTAGCGCTGCATAGTGAGGGAGAAATGGTGAACAGAATGTGCCTAATGTCATTTCAATAAAGGTTATATATGATAGTTGCCAAGGCATATCACGAGCTAAAAAGTTATGGGTTTCAAATTATTAATAGATGATCCCCAAGTATGAAAAGCATTTCAGAAGAATTACATTGCTCAAGTCCTTGATGCAAGTCTGTGAGATAATATGCATACTTTCAAGGGTTATTCTGATTAAAAGCAGGCAACTTTTAATGTTGAGGGTCCACCATCACTCACAGGCACAGAGCACTGCCAGTGACTTGGAGAGCCATAATTCAGTGGCTATGCGAAGAGGTTTGATTAAGGCTAAGCAGACAGGTCAGTTAATCGGATTCTGTACCATTTGGTAGATGTGTTGCCCTGTTACGCCATTTCTAGGGTACACCGTTTCATTCGGCCTCCCACGTGGATTAGCTGTCTATCACCAATCTGGTGAAGGTCATGAATCAGTTCTGAATAATAGGGGGAAGCCTCGTCTAGTTCCGTGACTCCTGGTACTGGCAAAAATATTAATTCCATTTCTCTCCTGAACAGTGCGTGAGTTGAGCAATTTCAATGGGGTAAAAGATAATGTGAGTTTGAATGAAACCAAAGCTGGGAATTGGGAAGAAATTTGGAATTCAACCAGTGGGATTTGTATGCTCTTCCTAAGCTTGGAATGCATTTTTTCTGCCTCCCTGGCAGTGCAGAGCAGTTCAATGCTTTCTCCAGTAATTCAATTGAACAAAGGTGACTCACTCAACAGGAGATGGCAGCCTGACCAACCACAGCCTTGGAGTGAAAAGATTTTGCAGGATTGGGCAGGATTTTAGGATGATTTGAAGGATTAGTTTACATACAAAGCATTAGTACTTATGTGTGATCTCATCAATGACAAAAGTTCATGTAAAGATACTACAGAGAGAGGAAACAAAACACATTTCTCTGGGTGGGTTAGCTCAAAGGTGGACTACCTTAGAAAAGGGGCAATCCGAGGGTAATGCAGCCTCTCTCAAAATGGGCTGTGGATGACTGCAAGACCATAAAACATAGGAGCATAAATACACCATTCGGCCTATTGAGTTTACTCTGTCATTCCATCATAGCTGAATTATTATCCTCTCAACCCCATTCTCCTGCCTTCTCCCTGCAACCTTTGACACCCTGACTAATCAAGAACCTCTCAACCTCTGTTTTAAAGATATCCAATGACTTGGCCTCTACAGCAGTTTGTGGCAATGAATTCCACAGATTCGTCACCCTCTGGCTAAAGAAATTCTTTCTCATCTCTGTTCTAAGTGGACATCCCTCTGTTCTGAGGCTGTGCCCTCTGGTCCTAGACTCACCCACGATGAGAAACATCCTCTCCACATCCACTCTATCCAGGCCTTTCAGTATTCGATAGGTTTCAATGAGATCCCCCCTCATTCTTCTAAATTTCAGTGAGTAAAGGTCCAGAGCCATCAAACACGCCATATACATTAACTGTTTCATTACCAAAATTGTTTTCATGAAACTGCTTCAGACCCTCTCCAATGCAGCACTTCTTTTCTTAGAAAAGGGGCCCAAAGCTGCTCACAGTACTCTGATCAATGCCTGATAAAGCCTCAGTATTATATCTTTGCTCTTATACTCTAGTGCTCTCAAAATGACCACTAACATAGCATTTGCCTTCTTTACCACTGACTTAACCTGCAAGTTAACCTTTAGGCAAGGGTTCACAACCTTTTTTATGCCATGGACCCCCTACCATTAGCCAAGGGGTCAGAACCTCAGGTTGGAAACCCCTACTTTAGGAAATCCTGCACAAGGAATCCCAAGCCCCTTTGCACCTCTGATTTTTGAATTTTCACCCCATTTAGAAAATGGACTACACCTTTATTCCTCCCACTAAAGTGCATGACCATAGATTTCCCTACACTCCATTCCATCAGCCACTTCTTTGCCCATTCTCCCAATCCATCAAGGTCCTTCTGCAGACTCCTGCTTCCTCAACACTACCTGCCCCTCCACCTATCTTCGTACTGTCTGCAACTTGGCCATAAAGCCATCAATTCCATCATCCAAATCATTGACATACAATATGAAAAGGAGCAGTCTCAATACTAACCACCATAGAACATCGCCTGTCACTGGCAGCCAACCAGAATATGCCGCCTTTATTCTCAGTCTTTGCCTCCTGCCAGTCAGTCAACCTTCTGTCCATCCTATTACCTTTCCTGTAATATCACGGGTTCTCATCTTGTTAAGCAGCCTCATGTGCTGCAACTTGTCAAAGACCTTCTGAATTAACAAGTAACCAGCATGCACTGACTCTCCTTTGTCTATCCTGCCTACTATTTCCTCAAAGAATTCCAACAGATTTTTCAGACAAGAGTCCTCCTTAAAGAAACAATGCTGACTTTGGCCTATTTTATCATGTGCCTCCAACTACCCTGAAACTTCATCCTTAATAATGGACTCCAACACTTTCCCAACCATTGAAGTCAGGCTAACTGGCCTATAATTTCCTTTCCTCTGTTTCCCTCCATTCTTAAAGAGTGGAGTGACAATTGCAATTTTTCTGTCCTCCAGAACCATTCCAGAATCTAGTGATTCCTGAAAGAATCTACTCAGCTACCTCTTTCAGGACCCAAGGGTGTAGTCCATCTCATCCAGGTAATTTATCTACCTTCAGACCTTTCAGCTTCCCAAGCATCTTTTCCTTAGAAACAGAAATTTCTCTCACTTCTACCCCCGACACTCTCGAAATTTTGGCAGATTGCTAGTGTCTTCCACAGTGAAGACTGATGTAAAAACAAAGTTTCTTTTTTCCTCATTACTAACTCTCCAGCATTATTTTCCAGTGGTCCAATGTCCACTCTCACCTCTATTATTCTTTATACACTATCTGAAAAACACTTTTGGTATCCTCATTTATATTATTAGCTTACCTTCATATTTCATCATTTCTCTCCTTTTGGTTTTTTAGTTGCCTCTGATGGTTTTCAAAGACTTCCTAATCCTTTAACATCCCTCTAATCTGTGCTATAGTATACACCCTCTCTTTTTTTATGCTGTCTTTGACTTTCTTGTCAGCCACCATTGCCTCATCATCCATTTAGAGTATTTCTTCCACATTTGGATATGTCTATACTGCACCTTCTGAATTGCCCCCAGAAACTCCAGCCATTGCTGTTCTGCCATCATCCCTGATAGTTTTCCCTTCCAATCGACTTGGCCAGCTCCTCTCTCATGTCTCTGTAATTCCCTTTACTCCACTCTAATACTGATAAATTTGATTTTAGCTTCTCCCTCTCAAATGCATGATGTCTCCCAAGGGTTTCTTTATCTTAAGCTCCCTCATCAAATCTTGTTCATTACACAACATCTGATCCAGAATTGCCTTTCCCCTAGTGGGCTTAACCGCAAGCTGCTCTAAAAAGCCATCTCAAACAAAAGAAAATCTGCAGATGCTGGAAATCTGAGCAACACACACAAAATGCTGGAGGAACTCAGCAGGCCAGGCAGCATCTATGGAAAAGAGGATAGTTGACGTTTCGGGCTGAGACCCTTCAAAAGGACTTCAGCAGTGCCATAGAACCACCGAACATTACAGCACAGTACAGGCCCTTCAGCCCTCCATGTTGTACCGACCATATAATCCTTTAAAAAAAAGTAGTAAATCCACACTAACCCATAACCTTCCATTTTTCTTTCATCCATGTGCCTGTCCAAGAGGCTCTTAAATACCCCTAATGTTTTAGCCTCCACCACCATCCCTGGCAAATCATTCCAGGCACTCACAACCCTCTGTGTAAAAAACTTACCCTGATGTCTCCCCTAAACTTCCCTCCCTTAATTTTGTACATATGCCCTCTGGTGTTTACCGAAGGGTTTCGGCCTGAAACGTTGACTGCACTCTTTTCCATAGATGCTGCCTGGCCTGCTGAGTTCCTCCAGCATTTTGTGTGTGTTGCTAAAAAGCTATCTTGTAGGTATTCAACAAATTCACTCTCGTGGGATCCAGCACCAACCTGATTTTCCCCAATCTACCTGCATATTGAAATTCCCCATGAATATCATAACATTGCCCTTTTCTCCTGCCTTCTCTATCTCCCATTGTAATTTGTAGCCTACATCCTGGCTACTGTTCGGAGGCCTGTATATAATTCCCATCAGGATCTTTTTACCCTTGCGGTTTCTTAGCTCTACCCACAAGGATTCTACATTTTCTGTTCCTATATCACCTCTTTCTAACAATTTAATTTCATTTTTATCCAATGGAGCCTCTCCACCCCTTTGTCTACCTGCCTATCCTTTTGGTACAGTGTGTATCCTTGGATGTTAAACTCCCAACAATGATCTTCTTTCAGCCACAACTCAGTAACATCCACAGCAGCATACCTGCCGATCTCTAACTGAACTTCAGATCATCTACCTCATTGAATATACTGTGTGCATTCAAATGTAACACCATTGGTACTGAGTTCATCACAGTTTTCGATTTTGCCCCATGTGACCCCTCAGCCGATCTCATTGACTGCAATTTTTCCCTTTCGCCTGCCTTTCCCTCCTTACAGTCTCAAATCACACTGCATCTACTTGTATACCAACAGCCCCCTCCTCTTTCCTCTCACTCCAGTCCCCATCACCTGCCGAATTAGTTTAAACCTTCCCCAGCAAACTTGCCCACAGGATATTGGATCCCCCTGTGGTTCAGATATAACCGATCCTTTTTGTTCGGGTCACCTCTGCTCCAAAAGAGGTTCCAATGATCTGACAGCCTGAAACCCTGTCCCCTGCACCAGTTCCTCTGCCACTATCATCCTATTCCCGTCCTGACAAGCACAAGGCACTGGAGCAATCCAGAGATTACTACCTTGGAGGTATTGCTCCTTAGCCTTCACCCTAATTCTGTATACTCACTGCACAGGACCTCTTCCCCTTTCTATCTACAGCACTGTGCAAAAGACTTAGTTACAGATACGTATATAGCCAGGGTGCCTAGAGCTTTTACACAGTATTGTATTTGTCAACGTGGAGTGGAGAGCGAGTTTGTAAATCTGGATGTTAGGAATGTCGAGGGTGGAATGCCACGGGAGGGGTGTGGGACAGGTGACAGAGAAGGAGTGCCAGGGACAGGGGGTGGTGAGGGTGCAGACACACCCAGAACCGGGACATCAAGCAAGGCCATTTGATTCCAAGCAATTGGTTTATTAATCATTACAGAATGTCTCTCTTATGCCTCCTGCTCCCTCCTCTCTCCCTTCCCACTTTCCCTAAAAGGATTCCCCTCTCCCTGCTCCCTTTCAACTCTCAGTCCATAATATAGACCCATATCAGAATCAGGATACATAAACATAGTCCTAAGACTTTGCATATTGTTGTATGTCATTGGTGCCAAAGTGCACCACGACTTTTGGCTGCTCACCCTCCCTCTTGAGAATATTCTGCAGCCGCTCTGAGACATCCTTGATGCCAGCACCTGGAGGTAACACACCATCCTGGCATCTATTTTGCAGCCACAGAACTTCCTGTCCATCCTCCAAGTTATCGAGTCCCCTGTCACCATCGCTCTGCCTGACTTTACCCTCTGCAGCTGAGCCTCAGAACTAGCCACAGTGCCACTGGCCTGGCTGTTGATGTTGTGCCCAGATGGATCATTCCCCCACAGCAGTATACAAAGGGCTATCAAATCACAGACAAGAGAAAATCTGCAGATGCTGGAAACCCATGCAACACACACAAAATGCTGGAGGAACTCAGCAGGCCGGGCAGCATCTATGGAGAAAAGTACAGTTGAAGTTTTGGGCCGAGACCCTTCGGCAGGCTGATGGGAATGGCCACAGGGAAATCCTGCACTAAATATTTAATCGCCTTACTTCTCCTGGTGGTCACCCATTCACTATCTGAAGTCTGAATGTTCATTTTCAGATAGCAACTGTGGGTGAGTGGGTTGGAGGAACGATTCAGCTACAACCTGATTGAGGCTGGAGGTGGGGTCTAAATGCCAACTCCTTTCTGGCAGACATTTCCTTTTTTTCCCAAGAGCAGCATAAGTAACATTGGGCCAAGACCAACTTTGCCCAGATTGTGCACCAGAGTTGCCCTAATAATGCAGAGAAGGAACAGCAAGATCCTGTGCCATTCAATGCATGTAAGCAAGTTACAGTGCCTATAAAAAGTACTCACGCCCTCCCTTGTAAGTTTTCACATTTTATTGTTTTAGAGCATTGAATCACAGTGGCTTTTTGACACTAATCAACAGAAAAGACTCTTTTGTGTCAAAGTGAAAACAAATTTCCATAAAATAGTCTAAATTTAATATCTCTATTTTTCCCTTTCGGGGTTCTTTTGAAGACCCTGACCTGGAGTTACACGCTGACTATGGCTCTTTGCAGGATTGGGACCTGCTCTCAGGGTTTCATGACTGGCTGTTATCCGACATGCCAAGGGCGCGGCCTAAGATTTCGGCTCACCTTTGGAGGCCTAGGATCTTGGGGCTCTGGAGACAGGCTGATTGAAAGTCGGTGTACCGACAGACTGGTGTGTTGTGGGAACTGGAAGATCTTTGGCTGTGTGCCCAGAGACCTGGGCACAGAGCTTGGAAAAAGCGACACAACGGACTTTTTAACATCATAAACCAGCAAGTTGTTTGTTATGTCTCCCCTCTTGCTGTAAAACGGAGACATCTCTTTCTCCGTTATTAGGGGGAGAGAGAACCTGTGGTATGTCAAATACAGGGTGAATGCATAGTCTTTGGAGTACTGCAAGTCTGTACCTTCACTATTGCTTTTGCTGCATGCTTGAGTGCTCAGTGGTGGGTGCCGATGTTTTTTATGGGGGGAGATTGTTGCTTGCTGCCGCTTACGTGCGAGATGGGGGGAGCTAGGGGGGTACTTTGGGGTTCTAACATTTAACTGTCACTCATCCTTTGGGGCACTCCTCTGTTTTCATGGATGGTTGCGAAGAAAAAGAATTTCAGGATGTATATTGTATACATTTCGCTGACATTAAATGTACCTCTGAAACCTTTGGAAATTTATGACAATTATCAAACACAGAATAATTGATCGCATAATTACTCACCCCCTTCAAGTCAGTATTCAGTAGATGCATCTTTGGCAGCAATTACAGCCTTGACTCTGTGTGGATAGGTCTCTATCAGCTTTGCACATCTACAATTTTTCCCCTTTCTTCTTTACAAAACTGCTCAAGCTCTGTCAGATTGCATGGGGATCGTGAGTGAACAGCCATTTTCAAGTCCAGCCACAAATTCTAAATTGGATTGCGGTCTGGACTCTGACTTGGCCACTCCATGACATTAACTTTGTTGTTTTTAAGCCATTCCTGTGCAGTTTTAGCTTTATGCTTGGGGTCATTGTCTTGCTGGAAAACCAATCTTCTTCCAAGTTGCAGTTCTCTCACAGACCACATCAGGTTTTCTTCCAGGATTTCCCTGTATTTTGCCACATTCCTTTCACTCTCTACCTTCACAATACTTCCAAGGCCTGCTGCAGTGAAGCATCCCCACAGCATGATGCAGCCACCACCACGCTTCATGGTAGGAATGGTGTTTTTTTGATGATATGTGGTGTTTGGCTTATGCCAAACATAGTGTTTAGTCTGATAGTCAAAAAGCTCCAATTTGTTTTCATCAGACCACAGAACCTTCTTCCAGCTGACTTCAGAGTCTCCCACACGTCTTCTGGCAAACTTTAGCCAAGATTTCATGTGAATTTTTTTTCAACAGTGGCTTTCTCTTTGTCACTCTCAAAGCTGCGACTGGTGAAGCATCTGGGCAACAGTTGTTGTACGTACAGTCTCTCCCATCTCGGCCACTGAAGCTTGTAACTCCTCTAGTGTTGTCATAGGTCTCTTGGTGGCCTCCCTCACATGTCCCCTTCTTGCATGGTCATGACAGCTTGCTCTAGGCAGATTTACAGCTGTACCATATTCTTTCCATTTCTTGATGATTGACTTAACTGTACTCCAAGGGATATTCAGCAACTTGGAAATTTTCTTGCATCCTCTCCTGTTTGTGCTTTTCAATAACCTTTTTACATAGCCGTTTGGAGTATTTGTTTGTCTTCATGGTGTAGTTTTTACAAGGATACTGACCCACCAGCAGTAGGATCTTCCAGATATGGGTGTGTTTTTACTACAATCAATTGAACCACCTTGACTGTGCACAGGTGATCTCCATTTAACCAATTACGTGACTTCTAAAACCAATTGGCTGCACTAGTGATTATTTGGTATGTCATATTAAAGGGGGCAAATATTTAAGCAATTATTTAGTTACTGATATTTTTAATTAACTTAGCTCACTTTGTAGAGATCTGTTTTCACTTTGACATGAAAAAGTCTTTTTCTTTGATCAGTGTAAAAAAAAGCCAAATTAAATCTACTGTGATTCAATGTTGTAAAACAATAAAACATGAAAACTTCCAAAAGGAGTGAATAGTTTACTTTCTGAGCAGCCACTGCCCTCTCAATCTTGGGGGATGTTACAATGGCTCCTGAAAGATACACACCCAGGGGAGCATAAAGAGGTAAGGTTTCCCTGAATGGTGGATTCCCTGAATGTTGGACCCTCGTATGGAGCATTAAAAGGGAAGCAAAGAGCTAATCTGGGTGAAGGCTGTAAAACTTTTATACTGGTTGTCAAATCTTGTCTCATCTGCTGAGTGCCCTACACCAGTTGAGAAGGAAGTAGAGGCCATGCTGCTGAAGGTTGAAGGCCTGAGCCCAGTATTCAGGTATACAGTGGGTAATGATCTGTGCCAACATTCAGAAGGGAAGTGGACACAATCTTGTTGGATAGGAGATTGCAGACACTCATGTGCTCACATAATTAATTATGGAAGATCCCAGGAAAGGTAGGCTAACAGAGCTTCTTTTCAGTAAGCTAAAGCGTAGGTATCTGGTCACTGAGCTAATGATGGGTGTTCAATTATTGATTTCTCTCACAACATAGCCTACCCTTCCTGACCACCTGTTAGGTGCCCATCATGTCAGCATCCAGGCAAATCTGCTGGTCCTTTAGATCAGACATTCCTGTATTTTTCAATCTGGTCACAAGGCCACTTGAAATTCTGTCACACCTCAATCCCATTCCAGTGTTCCCTCACCAGCCCCTCCAAGTTGAAGGACAGAAAAGTCCTTGTCTGGGCATAGGCTTCTCAACATCAGTCCAAGGATTGCCAAGTGCACAGTAGTGTTCACTTTGCATGTTCTGATTATCAGAGAACACTGTCATTGAGCTGATACTCTGCTTCATGGCATTGCATTGAAGTGTCCCTGCTGACAGAATTAGATCAGGTCTGTGAACATGTGGTCGAGTAATTCTCTTCCTGAGTCTCACTATCAAACTGTCAATTGGTGCTGTACATATGTATTTATAAACCTCCCAATCTGTTCAATTCGTGCCATAGCTTATGGCTGGGAGTGTGAAATACTCACATCAAGAGCTTTGATTACCCCACGCTACATCTGTGTCACACAGAACCTTCATTCAGGGCTACAGACTTACCCTTCCGTGTGGGTGAACTATCACAAAAATAAAACAGAAGGCAGCTTTGAAATAAATGCTTCCAAAGATGAAACCTCTCATCTCCTCACCACAGCACTGCACATACCCTCAATGTGCTTAAGGTATTTCATTCACTGCATTAGTTATCATAAAACAACAATTCAATAAACCTTACTGCACAAACCATTAGACCTGTGCTAGTCCATCGAAAGAATGCTCCAATTAACTCCACCTTCCCTGCACATGCTTCATGCATTTATCCAGTTTCCCTATTCAAAGTTCCAGCTGAGCAGTTTCCGGATCACAATACTCTCTCCTCCTTTCTTCGTTTTCATCAGCAATATTCTTTGATCAATGTCCTCCAACAGGTTGTCAATGACTACCAAAACCATTGCTTCCTTTAAATTTCCTTCCCCTCTGCTCCAAGATCTACCCTGGCTTCTCCAGCTACAGTCCCTGTTTCCTGGGACTCCCAAGGTAAACCTCTCCATTTTCCAGAGCCCCATCATCTTTCTTAAGAGTTGGTCTCAGGACCTGATCCAAGTGAAGCTTAAACAAAATGGATTAATTTCCAAGCATCTACTACACCTTGACCCTTTACCCCAGCTCAGCCCTCCTTATGGCCCTGCTTCCCTTTCTACAGCTGCTGCCCGAGTGTGTTCCCTGCAAAGTTTTTATTTCTGCTTTCCATCATCTGCAGCGTTTTGCTTTTAGATTTAATCACCCTCTGATAATAATAGCGCACAATGTGGGTAACCCTCCCAAAGCTGAGAAGGTTAAGAGGAGTTCTAAACAGTCCCACAGCCAACTGTAAAACATGTCAGGTTGCTGTTTGACTACAGCTCAGCATTCAATACCATTATCGCCTCAGTATTAATCGACAACCTCTGTGCCTCTCTCTCCAACCGGTTTCTTGACTTCATCAGACCAGTCAGTCTGGATCAGTGATAACATCTCCTTCTGATAATTTCAAGGATATGTGCTTGACTCATGGCACTACTCTCTCTACACCCAGAACTGTGGCTAGGCACAGCTCAATTGCCATTTATAAATTCAAAAGTTAGCACTCTTGTTGGTAAAATCTCAGATGGCAGTGAGGAGGCATACAGGAGCGATAGATCGTTAATTCACTGGTGTCACAACAACAACCTTAGACTCAATGTCAGCAAGACCAAAGAATTGACTGTGGATTCAGGAAGTATTTGTTGGAGAACACATATTGAGGGGTCCTTATTGAGGGGTCAGTGATGGAAATGGTGAGCTGCTTTAAGTTCCTAGTGTCAATATCTCAGGATCTCTCCTGAACGAACATATCGATGCAGTCACAAAAATGGCACACCTGTGGTTCTACTTCATTAGGAGTTTGAGGATACTAATACTTACATCAGGCTGCTGTTTATTGACTACAGAGCATTTAACTGTCATTCCTAGAGTTTAAAAAGCTCCAAAGCCTGGTCCTTTGTACCTCCCTCTGCAACCAGACCCTTGACTTCCTCACTGGAAGACCACAGTCTGTGCATATCTATAAATTTGTGTATGACATAGCTATTGTTGGCAGAATTTCAGATGGTGAGTGAGATAGATCAGCTGGTTGTGGTGTCAAGCAAGAACCTTGCATTCAACATCAGTAAGACCAAAGAATTGACTGTGGACTTCAGAAAGGGTAAGACAAGGGAACACACACTTGTCCTCATAGAGATCAGAAGTGGAAAAGATGAGCAATTTCAAGCTCCTGGGTGTCATCATTTCTAAGGATCTATTCTGGGCTCAACAAAAAAGGCATGACAGCAGCTTATTTCATTAGGAGTTTGAGGAGATTTGGACTGTCACCAAAGATACCTGCAAATACCGTGGAGCCACTGGCTGTATCACTGTCTGGCACAGGATCGAAATAAGCTGTAGAAATTTGAGAATGCAGTCAGATCCATTATGGGCACTAGCCTTCCCAGCATCCAGGACATCTTCAAGAAACAATGCCTCAAAAAGGCAGCATTCCATCATTAAGGACCCCCACCATCTAGGACATGCCCTCTTCTTATTGGTACCATCAAGGACGTGGTACAGGAGCCTCGTGGCACACACTCAACGATTCAGGAACTGCTTTATCCTCCTCTGCATCATTTTTCTGAAATGCCATTGAACCCATGAACACCACTTCACTCTTTTTTTCTCTTTTTGCACTACTTATTCAACTACATATATATCAATTTTTATTATGCATTGCAATGTACTGCTGCCGCATAACACCAGATATCATGACATATGCCAGTGATATTAAATCTGATCTTAATACTTGGTATGTCACCAAAGACACAAATTTCTATAGATGTACAGTGGAGGTTCTGACTGGTTGCATCATAGCCTGGTATGGAAGCAGAGATGCACAAGATTGCAAAAAGCTGCAGAGGGTTGTAGACTCAGCATCTCCAACATGGACACAATCCTCCCCACCATCGAGGTAATTTTCAACAGGCAGTGGCCTCAGGAAGGTAACATCCATTGTTAAGGGCCTTAACCATTTGGCCATACCCTCTCCTTCTTACTACCATCAAAGAGGTGGTGCAGGACCACAAAGGCACACACTCAATAATTCAGAAAAAGCTTCTACTCACTGGTCCCCACCATATTTCTGAAAAGTTCAAGAACACTAAGCCATTATTCCACTTTTTTGTAATTTATAGTAATTTTATGTATTTGGCGCTGTACTATTGCTGCAAAACACTAATTTCAGATTGTACAAGACGGTGGTATTAAACTAGATTCTAAAGAAGGGAAGCTTGGATGCAACTTAACAAGGGCTAGTGAAACTGCAGGAGGGCGAGAATACCCAAAAGACAATGATTATGATAAATGGAATGGATCCTTGTTTAGGTGGGTAGACAATAGATGATGCTTTTACACAGTGGGTATTGTGATGTGGGATGCTTTAGCAGAAGGGTTAAAGGCAGCAGAGTCACCAGTATCTTCCAGAAGGGAATTGGATGAACACTGAGAAGGAAAAACCTGTTTATGGGAAAGAAGTTGAGTGGGACTAATTGGAAAACTCAGTCCAGGTCAGCTGAATGGCTTCCTGTGCATCCACACCTAAAAATCACTAGCATGATGTTAATGAAGCTTTGGTAATGAATAAAATCAAACCTTTCTTGCTGTAAAATATTTAAATATAAGGGGCCAACAGTTGAGATGGGGAGAGAGCAGAACCTCAAAACATGCAACAGCCAATGAATTCTGTTTAGAATTTGGAGATGCAGGAAACAGTGACCAACCTTTACAAAGCAGGATCCTATAAACAGATACAATTAATAAAAACATAGAGAACGTTACTGCATCAGAGTAAGCCTTTCAGCCCACAATGTCTATGCCAACCAAACCGACAATTTAAATGGCACAGCATCCGCACAAGGCCCATACCCCTCCATTCTCTAACTATGCATGTGTCTGTCTAAATGCCTCTTAGACATTTGTTGAGTGCCACTGTGCCTTAATGGTTATTTCTGAGGACTTGTAATGCATAAGATGGATTATAAATTGGAACCTTGCCCCAGAAGCAGTGCTTGGGGCACCAGACAGCTCCAATGAAACTTAAATCAGCAGAAGCCAATGTAAGCTCCACACCCCTTGCAGAGAACCCCACACAAAGCACAGCCCCAGGACCTCACAACTGGAATTTTTCAGCATGGTATTCTAGACCCAACAATTTTATACATTTCCCTCTGCAATACAGAAGAACGGTGAATTCTGCCTAGAGATCTGGCAACACTGATGAGAGGGTCTTACTCAGACAGAGCTAGTGAATAACATGGTCCATCCCTGTCTGATTTATGGGACACACAATGACTACTTCCAACAAGTGCTCGACTGTCTCTTCTGGTATTCAGTGTATGTCATCATGGAATTAACATCCTAAAGCCTGTCATTATAACTGGATCAGCCACATAGTGGTGTGGAGAGTGGATCAGAAGCTGGGCACCCTGCAACAAGTGGCTCCACCATCCATAAGCTACAAGTCAAAAGATTCTCTCCACACAAGGTCATCACCATCCAGTGCCAAGTAGCCCATATGATTGGTGCAGCCACTTCCATGAACATAGACCCACTCCATCAACAAGGTGCAACATATAATGTCACTCAACAAACCTTCTCCACCAGCAGTTTCCAAATCCAAAGCTGTGACAGCTTAGAGACGGTCAGAAGATGCCTTGGTTCATCAATGTCTAGCTGAAAGGCAACTGTTTAAGGAGAAACAGTTCCTCTTAAGAAATGATTCCAAACTGATCTTGGGCTATCATTTGGAAGTCTTGTTCATCTCCCTGAACTTCCCAATGAACTAGAGGAATTCTACCCAGTGAACCATTTTCAAACAAAACAGTAAAATGAAATTGCTAGAAATACTCAGTAGGTCAGGCAGCGTGTATGGAGAAAAACAGGTTTAACGGTTCACCTGAAGGGCCATCGATCTGAACTGTATCTTTACAGATGCTGCCACTGAGTATCTGCAGCATTTTGTTGTTTTCTATCAGGGTTTCATCATGGGCAATATTTGGACAGTTGAAAAAGTGAGAGAGACTACTTTGAGGAAGATAGCCAAGAGAATGCCAGGCCAGCTCCCACTTTATCACCAGATGCATACAACAGTGATATGAATTCCACACAGCCAAATAGAGAAATCTGTATCATAGAACGTAGAAATTTACAGCACATTACAGGCACTTCGGCCCACAATGTTGTGCCGATCATGTAACCTACTCTAGAGACTGCCTAGAATTTCCCTAGCGCATAGACCTCTATCTTTCCAAGCGCCATGTACCTAAGAGGCTCTTAAAAGACCCTATTGTATCTGCTTCCACCACCGCTGATGGCAAGGCATTCCACGCACCCACCGCTCCCTGTGTGAAAAACTTACCCCTGATATCCCCTCGGTACCCATTTCCAAGCACCTTAAAACTATGCCCCTTGTGTTAGCCATTTCAGGCCTGGGAAGAAGCCTCTGACTATCCACACGATCAATGCCCCTAATCAGGTCACCTCTCATCCTCTGCTGCTCCAAGGAGAAAAGGCCAAGTTCACTCAACTTATTCTCATAAGGTACACCCTCCAATCCAGGCAACATCTCTGTAAACCTCCTCTGTACTCTCTCTATAGTATCCACATCCTTCCTGTATTGAGGTGACCAGAACTGAACACAGTACTCCAAGTGGGGTCTGACCAAGGTCTTATATAGGTGTAGCATTTTCTCACAGCTCTCGAACTCAAACCCACTGTTGATAAACGCCAACAGACCATATGCCTTCTTAATAACACCGTTAACCTGAGCAGCAGCTTTGAATATCCTATCGACATGGACCCCAAGATCTCTCAGATCCTCCACACTGTCAAGAGTTTTACCATTTATATTATATTCTGTCTTCAAATTTGACCTGCCAAAATGAACCACTTCACACTTATTTGGGTTGAAGTCCATCTGCCACTTCTCAGCCCAGTTCTGCATCCTATCGCTGTCCTGCTGTAACCTCTGACAACCCAGATTATCCACAACACCCCCCCAAGCTTTGTGTCATATGCATCTGTTAAGTTTACACTACCTGCTGAAACTAAGCACCATGTGAATTCTAGGACCGTTTTTGCCTTGTGATTTCAGCCTCTGCACCCAGTGGCATTTACAAACTTTAAGTCATGACAGGGCACAATGCTTCACCATTTACAATCAGCTTCCTCCTGCAGAACATTCAGAATAACATCAAAGCAATTTCCTGATGTATTAATAAATTACTATTAACAACCACAATTAAACCTCACACAAAAATAGTTGCAATATTTTAAAATCATGTTTTATTTGACCCATAAACACAATTTTCAAAGTGTGACAAAGATATTAAAAACGGATTATTGCAAAGATGAGCTTCATTTGGTCTGGTAAACCAGGACTGGTCTGATCTTCAATTTGTATATTATTCCGCATTTATTTTCAATAAAAGCCAGAGTCTGTAGTAGTCCAGTTGGGAGCCTGCAGAACAAGAACAAGATCATATTCATTAAGACAAAACACAGGAAGATTTACTTAGCACATGCTACACCTCGGCACCTTAAACTGTAAATGCATTCAGTTAATCAGACCACACTATAACATAACTAGTTCACATTTGCTAAATAAGGAAATCTGTATTGATTTAAACTGAACATTTATTACACTCTTTGGTTCAAATACCATTAATAGTCCAAACAGCAAATATCCCTAAACAATTAAGTTCCTGAAGTGTGACACATCATTTTGATAACAACTGAGTGCATGACGTAATGTTCCTCTCCTAGAATGGCAACAAATACCAATTTTCCAAAAAAAAAACCCAAAGACTGCCGTAGAGAGAAGGCTGGGCATGATCAATATGTACCAACCACATCAAGAAACCATAACTGCTTCACCAAGAAAATAGGAGGCCACTCAGCCTCTCATTCTAACTTTCACTGCAATCATGGCTGATTTTAACCCTATCACAAACAAGAAAAAAATCTGCAGATGTTGGAAATCTGAGCAACACACACAAAGTGCTGGAGGTATTCGACAGGAAAGACAGCATCTAAGAAAAGATTTTAACCCTATCCACCTTCCCTGTTTTTATAATGCTTCTAATTCCCAAATTTTCCTGGATAGTTTTTCTCCAGCTCTTCTATGGATAAACTGCTTCCTGTTTGAGCCAAAATTTTCAAATTTTGACTCATCAGTTCAGAGTACTTGCTGCCATCGTTCAGCAAACCAGTCCTTGTGTTTTTGTGCATAGGTGAGTATCTTGATTTTGTTTCCACTTTGAAGGAATGGTTCTCACAGCAACTTTTCCATTAAGACCATTTTTGACAAGACTTCTCCGTACTATAAAGGGTGTTCTTGGGTCACCGTGGTTTCTGTGAATTCAGAGTTGATAGCAGTGCCAAACTTCTTTGGATTTAGAAGGGATGTCAGCTTGTGCATCTTCAGAAGAGCTTGGACAGCACATCTTAAAACCGTCTGCTACAACATTTCTGCTTGGGAGAGACCTTGCTGATGCAGAATGACCACCGTGTGTCTTTTTGCTATGCTCACTCTTGCCACGGTATAAGAATTCTTGAGTTTAGTTCATTCAACTCATTATGTTATTAATCTGCACCTGTTTGTTATATTGTTTAATCCTGCACAGGTCTAGATACCTGCGAAGAAATCAAGTTTTCATTTGAAAAGTGGTCTATTACTTAATATATTACTTTCTTTAATGAAATACAAAAAAATCTCCAACGTTTAATCTTTTGGGAAAAGAAAGTTAAGATCTAAAATCCATTCTTTTCTACTGACACGTTAATGTAGAAGACAAACAATAAACATCTAAAACAAAATTTATAAAATCTAGGGTGCCTAAGACTTTTGCACAGTACTATTACGTCAGTGATATTCAACTTGATTCCGATCTCTTTAAAAATGGGGAAAAAAAGTCACTGGTATATTATTTCCCATCTCTACATCATACAGCATGGTCCCTGAAGCTCTACTGACAAAGAACCCAGTTATGCCAATGAAAACACAGATGCCCAACAGAAATGCTACAAGGGATAGTTGGCATAACATAAATGCTGTGTACAAACACTTAAAAATAGGGGATAAAACAAAAGTTATATTATTATCCATCTCCAACATGGACAGAAATCAATCAAAAAGGAGACTCACTGAAATAAGTATTGAGAACTTCAGATACTCTATGTAGCAGTTAGCATAATGATATTACAGCGTCACCTGTAAGATCAGAGTTCAATTCCTGCCGCTGTCTGTAAGGAGTTTTCCCTTGAACATGTGGATTTCTCTGGCTGCTCTGGTTTCCTCCCACATTCCCAAGATGTACAGGTTAGGGTTAGTAAATTGTGGGCATGTTACCTTGGCACAGGAAGCACAGCAACATTTGCAGACTGCCCAGCACAATCCTCGCTGACTTGATTTTATACAAACAACACATTTCATTGTGTTTTGATATACATATGACAAATCTTCTTTTATCATCTTCTTTTATTTAAATGTTTAGATATTACATGAGTATTTCCAAAAATTTGCCAACTTAGTTCTAAGCACCAAGTTAGTTGTGAAGAAATTCTTATGTATCTACCTTCACATTCACAATAATTTAAACTCAAACTGTCTTATCTGCTCCAGTACACTTGAGTCAATGCTATTCTGAACACTGACTTGTCACACCCCAAATGAATGACAGTAATACTTCACATATCAGAAGCTTGATCTGTTAAACCAAAATCATCTGCACCATTCAGCAGAATTTCCAACATGCAGAAAGGTCTTGGTATCCCCACAAAAATAATGAGAATGGCTCAGCCAACTGCAGGAGCACTGCAGTTATGTCATCACTGACAGTGTCAAATGTTCAGGAGCAACATGCAAAATGCTGCAGGAACTCAGTCAGGCACCATCTATGAAGGGAAATGGATAGTTGAGATTTCAGATCAAGACCCTTCATTACAACTGGAAAGAAGCAAGCCAGTGTCAAAGATCGGCGGGGGGTGGGTAGAGGGTAGAGCGGAGGAACAAAATCTGGCAGGTCTGTTTCTTGTGTCTGTCAACATTCAGGCAGCTTTAAATACAACTTGATAGCAAGTCAACAAAAATCCAGTAGATACATGGACTACATATCTGCAAGGAAGGATAAAGAACTTCCCTATTTAGGACAACTGAAAGCATTTGATCACTAGGAAATATTTTGAAGTGCATTAATGAAAAGTAGTAAGTGGAAAGAATCCTCTGCGTAGCAAGCGCCCGAAAGCAGCATGTAAAAAGGAGATAATTTAATATTAGTGGAGGCAAGGTGAAGTATTTTGAGTACAGTTGGGGAGAGGGGGGAAATGACCTACCTGGGGGATGTAACAGGGCAGTGTCTCTAGCACTGAGTCTACCCCTGTGGCTCAGAAGGGTAGGGAACTGAAGAGGATGGCAGCAGTAATAGGGGACACCATAGTTAGGGGGATAGACAGATGACTCTGTGGATGCGAAAAAGAAACATGGATGGTAGTTTGCCTCCCAGGTGCCAGGGCGCAATGTTTCTGAATGCGTTCACAATATCCTGTAAAGAGAGGGTGAACATCCAGAAGTCGTGGTACATATTGGTACCAAGGACATAGGTCGAAAAAGGGAGGAGGTCCTGAAAGCAGAATGCAGTGAGTTAGGAAGAAAGCTGAGCAGGACCTCAAGGGTAGTAATCTCGGAATTGCTGCCTGTGCCACGTGACAGTGAGGCTAGGAATAGAATGAGGTGGCAGACAAATGTCTGGCTAAAGAATTGGAGCACGGGTCAGGGATTCAGATTTCTGGTTAATTGGGACCTCTTCTGGGGCAGGTGGGACCTCTACAAAGAAGACGGGTTGCACTTGAATCTGAGGGGGACCAATATTCTTGTGGGCTGTTGGGAGTGGTTTAAACAAATATGGCAGGGGAATAGGAACCAGTAGGATAGAGCTGATGATGAACCAGGAGGTTTACAAATAGATGATAATAAAAATACCATGAAATGCATGGAAGGACAAGCCATTGATAGGATATAAATATAGACAGAGCAAAATGTTAAGTTAAATTGTACCACAGAGGCAAAATTCAAAAGGGCAAAGAATGCAGGACTGAGGGTGCTGTACTCGAATAAAGTGGGTGAACTTATGGCGCAATTAGAGACTGGACGGTATGACTGAGTCATAGCAAAAAGAAAGCCATAGTTGGAAGCTTCACATCAAAGGATATACTTTGTATCAGAAGGACAGGCAGGAAGGCATAGGCAGTGGTGTGGTTCTGTTGGTAAGAGATGGATTTACATCTTTAGAAAGAGGTGACATAGGGTCAGAAAATGTTGAATCTTTGTGGGTGGAGTTAAGAAAAAGCAAGAGTAAAAAAAAATTATGCAAATCACATATGGGCCTCCAAACAGTAGCCACGATGTGGGGATGAGAAAGCAAAGGAAGCTGGAAAAGGCATGTAATAAGGATAATGTCACAATTGTAATGGGGACATCAATATGCAAGGGGATTGGGAAAATCAGATTGGCGTTGGATTGCAACAGAGGGTATTTGTTGAATGCCTATGAGATAGCTTTTCAGAGCAGCTTGTGCTTGAGCCCACTTGGGGAAAGGTTATCTTAGTTTGCCAGTCATGTAACAACCCAGATCTTATTATGGAGCTTACTGTAAAGGAACCCTTAGGAGACAGTGATTATAACATGATTGAATTCAGAGTGCAATTTGAGAGGGAGAAGCACAAGTCACATGTTATCAGTATTTTAATGGAATATAAGGAATTAGAGAAGCATGAGGGAGCAACGTGCCCAGGTGGAACGGAGGAGGATACTGGCAGGGATGACAGCAGAACAGAGACAACTGATGTTTCTGGGAATAGTTCACAAGGCGAAGGATAGATATGTTCCACAGATGAAGAAGTTCTCAAATGGCAGGGTGCACAACTGTGGCTGACAATGGAAGTTAAGGATTGCATAAAAGCCGAGGAAAGGGCATATAAGGTAGCAAAACTGAGTGGGAAGCTGGATGTTTGGGAACCTTTTAAAATCCAACAATAGGCAACTAAAAAAGATCTAAGAAGGGAAAAGATGAAATATGAGGGCAAACTC
Organism: Hemitrygon akajei; assembly: GCF_048418815.1. NCBI lineage: Eukaryota > Metazoa > Chordata > Chondrichthyes > Myliobatiformes > Dasyatidae > Hemitrygon > Hemitrygon akajei. Next base: position 111,336,911 of record NC_133124.1, read on the forward strand.
GCCAATAATATAAAGCATGATACCAAAGGTTTTTTCAGTTATATAAAAAGGGAGGTGATAGTTGATATTGGGCCACTGGAACATTATGCTGGTGAGGTAGTACTGGGGGACAAAGAAATGGCAGATGAACTTAATGTGTACTTTGCAACCATCTTCACTATGGAAGGCACTAAAAGTATGCCAGAGGTCCATGAGTGTCAGGGAGCAGAAGTGAGTACCATTGCTATTACAAAGGAAAAAGTGCAAGGCAAACTGAAAGGTCTTCAGGTGGATAAGTCACCTGGACCAGATGGACTACATCCCAGAGTCCTGAGAGAGGTTGCTAAAGAGATAACAGATGCATTGGTCATGATCTTTCAAGAATCACTTTATTCTGGCATGGTCCCAACGAACAGGAAGATTGGAAATGTCAATCCACTCTTAAAAAGGGAGGAAGGCAAAAGAAATTATAGGCCAGTTAGCCTAACCTCAGTGGTTGGGAAAATGTTGGGAGTCTATTATTAAGGATGAGGTTTCGGGTACTTGGAGACGAATGATAAAATAAGTCAAAGACAGCATGGTTTCTGTAAAGGGAAATCTTGTCTGACAAATCTGTTAAGAGTTCTTCGAGAAAGTAACAAGCAGGGTGGACAAAGGAGAGGCAGTGGATGTCATTTACTTGGATTTTTAGAAGGCAATTGATAATGGCCCACACATGAAGCTGCTTGAATGAATGAATGATCTTTATTGTCATTATACATAGATACAATGAAACTCTGTTTGGCTTCCTCTCAGGCAATCAAACAAAGCAGTAGATAAAATCAAGACAGTAGTAGAAAAACAGTATTAAATAGATAAGTAACAGAAAATAAGTTGCAGCAGCACCAGAATATCACAGTATTGCACAAAGTGCCGTTAGTGCAAGTATTTGAGTCCTTGTGTGTGCATGTGTGTGCTCACAGTTTCAATCATTGTTCTGGCTTTCAGTGTCCTGAACCTTTTGCTGGACGGCAGTGGGTCAAACAGGGAGTGGCCGGGGTGTGTGGTCCCTCTGGTTATGCTGATTGCTTTTCTCCTGAGCCTGCTGGAATAGTTGGTGTCCAGTCCTGGGAGTGCCATCCTGACAATTTGCTGGACTGCCTTCACCACGCGATGCAGGTCTTGTCGCTCAGTGGCTGTGCAGCTGGCATACCACACTGTGGCACTGTTGGTCAGGATGGTTTCAATTGTGCTTCCGTAGAAGTTAAGCAACAGCTTTTGTAGGAGTTTGGCCTGTTTTAGCTTTCTGAGGAAGAAGAGTCTTTGTTGTGCCTTTTTTACAAGCAGCGAGGTGTTAGTGGTCCATGTCAGCTATTTTGACAACATAACTCCAAGGAACTTTAGGTTTTCCACACTTCCCACTACCTCTCTACGTATATGTCTTAACATTTATCTTAACAAGATAAAATCCTATGGCACTATAAGAAAAATACTGGCATGGATAGGGGAATGGCTGACGAGCAGGAGGCAGTGAGTAGGAATAAAAGGGGCCTTTTCTATTTGGCTGCCGGTGACTAGTGGCATTCCTCAGGGGTCAGTATTGGGACCGCTACTTTTCACATTGTTTGTCAATGATTTGGATAATGGAATTGATGGCATTGTGGTAAAGTTTGTGGATGATACAAAGATAGGTGGAGGGGTAGATTGCAGCAGGACTTAGAGAAACTGGAAGAATGGGCAAAAAAAGATGGAAAACAGTGTGGGTAATGTATGATAATGCATTTTAATAAAAGGAACAATAATGTGGACTAAATGGGAGAAGGTTCAAACATCAGAGGTGCAGAGGGACTTGGCAGTTCTCGAGCAAGACTTCCAGAAGGTTAATTTACAGGTTGAGCCAGTGGTAAAGAAAGCAAATGCAATGTTGGCATTTATCTCAAGGAGAATAGAATATAAAAGCAAGGAAATAACACTGAAGCTTTATAAGACACTAGTCAGGCCGCACTTGGAGTATTATGAACGGTTTTGGGCCTCATATCTCAGAAAGGATGTGCTGTCATTGGAGAGAGTCCAGAGGGGGAGAGGAATCTTATTGAAACCTACCGAGTGTTGAAAGGACTAGATAGGGTGGGTGTGACGTGGATGTTTCCTATGGTGGGGATAGCCTGAACTACCTGAACTAGAGGGCACAGCCGCAAAATTGAGGAATGACCTTTTAGTACAGAGGTACAGAGGAATATTTTTAGCCAGGGAGTGGTGAATCTATGGAATGCTTTACTACAGACTGCAGTGGAGGCCAAGTCTGTGGGTGTATTTAAGATGGAAGTTGAGTTTCCTGACTAGTCAGGGCATCAAAGGATATGGTGAGGATGCAGGTATATGGGTTGAGTGAGATCCGGAATCAGCCATGATGAGATGGAGGAGCAGACTCAATGGGCTGACTGGTCTAATTCTGTTCCTGTGAGTTATTGTCTTAAGTATTGGTCAGGGTAACCGGGAGAATAACTTGTACTTCGGAGGGGTCATGAGGTTCTTTATATACATTAAGAAGCACAAAGTGAAACATGAAATGCATGTTATTTAGCAAGACCATTCTGGACCAACGAGCATGCACCATCAATGAAAAATGTTAAAACAAAAAAAAAACACTCTATTCTGGCAGCTACAGAGGTTTGGCAGTGCTTTTCTGCTTGATCTTTAAAGGAGAGACTGAGTTCCAATACTAGGATCACTGGGATTTTTCCCCTCTTTCTTTAATTAGTAGTTCTAAAATTAAAATTCTGAAGTTGCCTGAATTTGTTTGGTGCTAGTCACTTCCTTTACTAAAAACTCTTTAGCAATTTTTGTTCAGCTTAGAAGTTGAACAAAACTAATTATTTCCACAAATGACATAAAAGCAGAAGGATATTTGTTATCTTAATCTGGCAGAGTAGTTAAAATCAATTCTATCCCACCAGTCATAGACCTAGCTAATCTGAAAGATTATTAGAAAAATGGAACTGAAGTGCTCTTTTAGAACTTAAAGATACTTAGTGTTAATTTAGCTAACTTCTAGAGAAGCAACTCACAAGATCCCTTCATTATACCAGGGAAATAAAATAGAGGCATCCTGTTCTTTTCTTTGACACATATTGAACATGGAATATTATTTCAGGAAAAAACCTCTCTGGACTAGTACTTACCTAACAGTTTGCAAACGCAGGATTCAAAATAACCTACAGTTTAAAACAGCAAAGCACTGCCAAAAATGTTTAACTCTTCTCATTAAATAAGGCACAAAATATTATCCACATGATTACTGGTGTAGATGGTTGTGCAAACAACAGAAATTTTCTCAAATTTGAAAAAATAAACTGCAAGCATGATGCACTGACCAAGGAAAGAATTCAGAAGAACTGGCGGAAGTCCTACAGATTCAATAACAGATTTAGTATCCTACAAATATTTCCTTCTTTCCAGATCACAGCCTTTCATTTGGCTGGTGGAGAATGAAGAAAGGAGGCAGGCTGCAGCACAAGCAGCTTGGACAATGAACTGAGCATGCCCACTTGGGCTGTACTGCGAAAATACGTGGCATAGAGTAATCCTCGGCACAGCTGGACGTTGTTTTGTTGACTGCACAGCTTGTTCACATGCTTCCTCCTCTAACCCAACCCCCCCAAAGTCCCCCATCCCAACTACATATTTCAGTCAGGATCAAGAACAATGAAAAAGAAAACAGCAGTCTGACACCAATGTTTAATCACTCATGACCAATCCCCTATCTTCATGGCATGTAATCTTGCCACCACCCACCAGAATAGCTAAACAAAGTTGCATGTGGATTCAGCTCTGGTGGTGAACAGATCGGAGATATTAATGTTTTTATTAAAACCATGTAGAACAAATGTACACAACACAGTACTTGTTTCCAAAGTTCCCTTTTAACACTTACTATTCAAGCTACACAAGACGTTTTCACTAATTCCCCAAAGCAGCCTACAGATGTTTTTTTTCTATAGTCACTTATTTAATTTTGCATTTTATAATCAATCACACTAAATTTAACCTTACGTAACTATGAAGTTCAGTTTTGTTATTGGTTATTAAAAACAGACATATCATAGAATAACCATCAACATGGCTGAAGGATGTACTGATTTCAACCCATCTGAAAAATCCCTAGATAAATCAGTGCAAGAAATTTACACAGCTCCTTTGCAAAGCCAAACAAAAATGGGAAGCAAGGTAATTTTTCTGAATGGGGGCACAGGAGAAATGACCAGCTCCCAGTTTGATGTGTTATTCAAATATGGGTTAAAAAAAAGTAAGACACTGATATATTTTACACAAATCAATGTTGAAGTTTTTCCACAGTACAGCATCCACAGACCCTAGAAGACTGCATTTTTGCCAAGCTGACTATGGAGAAGGGGACATTATGATGAATGCCTAAGATTCAGTTTAAGATAAAATGTGTTGCAATAAAATTGTTTCCTATTACATTATTTTCTGAACAAACTATATAAAAGCTGTGCATGAAATACCAAATGGAAATGTAAACTAGTGGGAAGGAGACAATACTCACTGGAAAGAAATTTCTTGAGAACTTGTAGTGAGGGAAGATTAGGTCATTACTTGCACTTGTTAACTAGAAAAATATACCTTTTCAATCCCCATTTTATTTGGCTCTCACAATGTATCTTGCAATGAAACTGTGTGGATCTCATGTTGATTTAACTAGGGACTTTTTAAATGGGATGAAGTCAGTACAAGCTTTCAGCTGTATTGGCAAGTCTGTTTTTAATAAGCAATGACAAGGGCAGCTGCATGGAGCAACGAGGCCAGTTGCTGCCCTGCAGCTCTGATGATTCAGGTTCAATCCTGACCTCTGGTGCGGTCTGCATGGAGTTTACATGTTCTTCCCATGGTTCCAGGTGCTTCAGATTCCTCCCACATCCCAAACAAGGACACTATAAATTGCTCCATTGTGCAGGTGAATAGCAGCGATAGGGGGTAATAATATGAATGTGGGAAGAATACGATGAGATTGACACAAGATTAGCTTAAGTAGCTGCATGATGATCAGTATAGCCTCAATGGGATGAAGAACTTTGTTGTACAAGTCTTTGCTAAAATAAATTTCATTTAGTGCCATTTATAAATGCAAAAATTATGTTGTTGCAATTTCTTCTCCTTTATTACCTTTGCTCTAATTTCAAAGGGACTCAATTCAATCTGAAGTTGTAGTGACTATGGGTCACTTAATTACACATCATTTGCCATTTAAAACTTGTTTTGTGCTGTAGAGCTAATGATAACTACATTATATCAATTTAAAATGCTAAATTAATATTAAAGAACTGGCTTACAGATTAGGTTTAATAATGAATAATTAATCAAACCTAGTCTAACACTGCATGGCTCTGAACACTCTAACTCTTACAGAGACCCTGTAAAACCACAGCAGTTCACATTGCTCACCTCAGTCCTGTTGTTTTGATTCATCTTTTTCTCAATGTTCACAGCCAACATCTGACTCCGAAAAGAGAGGCTTTTTGTTTTCTCAATAACCTGTTGGTATGGTGAAACAGCATTGTTTCCCATGACGACATGTCCCTACAAACAAAGAAATAGTTACCTCAACCATTGGAAAATTTCAATGAATTGCACACATCTGTAACTTGCAGTCAGTGGACTAAAATAAATTAAAGTTTATTGAGCAATGTAAATAATTAAGAAAGAATGGGAAATTCTCAGGTTACCAACACTTATTTGATATTTTCTCCATTTAAAGCAGAGATTGTTGAAGATGGTGATGGTCACTCATGGTCTTCCACACAACATTACAGAGGACAGCTGTATCCTTTCAATACCTAATATGAGCCCATGAGTCACATTATCTCACCAACATTCAATCCTGAATTATACCAGTTTTAATGCAGCAAGGTTATTGAGCTTCACTCAACATCAGAGCTGCAGCACTTAGAAAAGCTCATCAAGTATAAGTGGTGGCATTCCTGAACTAAAATCCTTCTAGGGTTAAAATGTTGAACTCATTCTTCAATTGGCAAAAGTACATACAGTGAATTACAATTGGAGTAACAGCTCAGCTGGAGGGCAACTCTGAGAAATCATGCAACTGGTGTTAACACAAGACAACTACTTCATCAAAACCTAAACAGGCAAAACCAGCTGTCGCAGATTTCCTATTTATTAGTTCACAAGAAAAGTGCCTGACAATATTTGTTTGTTTGGCCTTCTTGAATTTTCTAGTGAGTTGAGGTTTAACAAAAACGGACACTGTAAAGACTCTCATTACAAAAAGCTGTCAGCTTATCAACCACTGGATATGGTTAGCTGAATATGAATATTCAACTTACAAAAAAAAAATTGAATAAGATATGCAAGAGGTATTCAGCTCTGAAATGTTAACCTCCTCCAGCTTAATCAGGGCTCTAGGAAAAAGTCAGCTTTAACATCAGTCAAAATCATCTGTTCATTACAACACCAGTCACCAACCTGGGAAACAGTGTACATAATATATACAGCAACAAATACGACGATTGAGCCCAAACAGTCCACGTAACACTCCATTCATGTCCCTTCCAATCTCTCTTATCAAAATCTATCAGCACTGCCTTCCTCCCCCACCCCCTCACATTTACTTACCTGGTCTCCCGTAACTATTCCTTGTGAGAGCAAACCCCACATTATCATCATTGCTCAAATGGAGAGTTTATACTGAATTCCTTGTTGGATTTATGGTGACAATTTACACTGAAAAACTTTAATTATGCTTTGGCAAGTAGATGCAAACATTATCTTTACACCCGTTTTATTAGAATCTTCCGTCTTCAATGGTCACTCCTCTAACTGGCTTTTTCAAAAGTAGCCCAATCTGTTCATCCTTTCCTAATGTTTATATCCTGCATTTCTGCCATCTACATTATAAATCATCTCTATGCTCTCTCTAGTGAATAATTTGCTGACCTAAACAATAGTAAATGCTCTAATCGTGGTCTAACCCAGTGGTCCCAAAGCATGTGCTACCGGGCCACGAGGAAACAATATGATTTGGCTGTATGAAATGATACGAGTCAGCTGCACCTTTCCTCATTCCCTGTCACGCCCACTGTTGAACTTAAAACGCACGTGAGGTCATCAGTCGGTCATTACCCTACAACTACTCGATGAATGAAAATCAAACGTCGCTTGAGAGTTTCTTTGGAAGAGGTGGTAGGGACATAAAAAGCCTAACGATGATGATAACGCAGAGACAGCTGAGGCCAAGACTGCAAAAAAAAGAATGCTTCCTTCAACAGAAAATACGACAAGTCATACATAAAATATGGCTTTAATGTGACCAGTGACTTGCACACTCCAAGCCCCCTGTGTGAGATATGTGGAGACAAGCTGTCTAATGACACAATGAAGCCCTCAAAACTGCTTCGGCACCCTGCACTTAAAGACAAACCCGTTAAGTTTTTTGAGCAGAAAAAACATGAGCAAGCGGGACAGAAGCAAGTGCTGAGAGCCACCACCTCCACAAATGCTGCTGCTCTGACAGCGTTGTACTTAGTGGCTAGCCGTATTGCTAAGGCTAAGAAGCCTTTCACTATTGGTGAAGAACTGATTCTGCCTGCTGCCAAGGACATGTGCCGTGAACTGCTGGGAGAAGCTGCAGCTAATAAGATGGCACAAGTTTCTCTTTCAGCTAACACAGTTTCAAGGAGAATCGATGACATAGCGGAGGACATCGAAGAACAGCTGTTGGAATGGCTTAACAAGTCGCCATGGTATGCTATCCAGGTCAATGAGTCTACCAGTGTCGACAACAAGGCAATACTGCTGGATTATGTGCGAAATATATTTCAAGACGATGTGCACAAGGATATGTTGTGTGTACTGCTGCTGCCAACTAACACAACTGGGACAGAACTATTCAAGTCTTTGAATGACTACATGTCAGGCAAACTGCACTGGTCATTCTGTGTTGGAATATGCACAGACAGGGCTGCAGCTATGACTGGACGGCTGTCTGGTTTCACTACCCGTGTCAAAGAGGTTGCTCCTGAATGCCAGTCTACACACTGTATCATACACAGGGAAATGCTGGCTAGTTGAAAAATGTCATTTGAGCATATTGAGTTACGTTGTCTTCAAGCTGGCAGATAAAATTGTCTGCTTTCAAAGCCAAACTGGAACTGTGGGGGGATGGCGAGTGGACAGGGGCATATTTGATATGTTCCCAACATTAGCTGGGATTTTGGGAGAGACTGAGGCTGCACCGTCCTTCTCACAGCTGGTGCGCGATCACCTAGCTTCGCTGTCGACAGAATTCGAGCATTACTTCCCAACCGCAAATGACCCAAGACATGCAAAGGAATGGGTCCGTGACCCATTTGTGAATGTCTCCGGTGAATCATCCAGTCAGCACGGGAAGAAGATCAACTCCTTGAGCTTGCAAATGACGGTGGGCTGAGAAGTATGTTTGACATAACATCTCTGCCGGCATTCTGGATCAAAGTCAAGGCTGAATATCCTGAGATAGCCACGAAAGCACTTAAAACGTTGCTTCCATTCCCAACATCATATCTCTGCAAAGTGAGGTTTTCTGCAATGAATGCAACGAAAACTAAATTGTGGAATAGATTGGACATAAGGAACCCCCTTTGAGTATCGCTGTCTCCCATCACCGCTCAATGGGACCGTCTTGTTGCAGGGAAACAAGCCCAGGGCTCCCACTGATTCACCGATATTGGTGTGTTGCAATGATTTTGTATGTTCATATGGAGGAAAATATGCGCTGTGTTTAATATCCAAACGTTACTTAAAATGTTATGATGCTATTGACTTCTAAATGAGTTTTAATTGACTTATCACTATATTCATGCAAGGAAAATATGTGCTGTGTGTTTAATATTAAATTCATTAGATAAACCCTTTTAGAAACAAAATTGAGTGTATTAGTCACTTGTAAGTGACTTACAGTTAACTTATCACCTATATTCTGATTGTGATTAACACCTGCACCCCCCCCCCCCACCCCGTCAGCTGGTCCGCAAGAATACTGTCAATATTAAACCGGTCCACGGTGCAAAAAAGGTTGGTGAGCCCTGGACTAATCCAAAGCTGAATACAGCTTTGATCATAACTACCCCATGCAATCTAACACATCTAGAATATGATGTGATATGGTGCAACTCAAACTACCTGCGTCTCAATATCACCAAGACCAAGGAGATGGTGGTGGACTTTAGGAGATCTAGGCCTCATATGGAGCCAGTGATCATTAATGGAGAATGTGTGGAGCAGGTTAAGACCTACAAGTATCTGGGAGTACAGTTAGACGAGAAGCTAGACTGGACTGCCAACACAGATGCCTTGTGCAGGAAGGCACAGAGTCGACTGTACTTCCTTAGAAGGTTGGCGTCATTCAATGTCTGTAGTGAGATGCTGAAGATGTTCTATAGGTCAGTTGTGGAGAGCGCCCTCTTCTTTGTGGTGGCGTGTTGGGGAGGAAGCATTAAGAAGAGGGACGCCTCACATCTTAATAAGCTGGTAAGGAAGGCGGGCTCTGTCGTGGGCAAAGTACTCGAGAGTTTAACATCGGTAGCTGAGCGAAGGGCGCTGAGTAGGCTACGGTCAATTATGGAAAACTCTGAACATCCTCTACATAGCACCATCCAGAGACAGAGAAGCAGTTTCAGCGACAGGTTACTATCGATGCAATGCTCCTCAGACAGGATGAAGAGGTCAATACTCCCCAATGCCATTAGGCTTTACAATTCAACCGCCAGGACTTAAGAACTTTTTAAAAGCTATTATTAATGCTTTTTGAGATAGTGATTTAGATGCATATCATATTTTTTACTGAGTTAAGTATTGTATGTAATTAGTTTTGCTACAACAAGTGTATGGGACATTGGAAAAAAAGTTGAATTTCCCCATGGGGATGAATAAAGTATCTATCTATCTATCTATCTAACACATCTAGAAATAAATCCTGGTCTTGGTTTGCACTTTATATGGCCTTTCTCATCTGTGGTACAGCTTTTAATGACTGCTGAAGTCCAAGATCTCATTGTTCTTCTAGCCCGTGTACTGTAGGTTCAAAGGTTCCAACTAAAGTGAACTCCTTATTCCTTCCACCAAAAAGTATCTCTTCACAATTATCTGTGTGGAACTTCACTTGGTAATTAATTGCTCATTTGGCATGTTGTTTAATATCCTCCTATGACTTGCCGCAGTAGTGCCTAAGAGTGCCTCTGAAAGCCCAATCACCACTTCCAATCTAATATTACCTGCAAGCTTTGGGATTCTGAAACTTGAATCCTAAATGTTTAAAACTGCCCTTTTAACTTATGTGTAACAACATAGGGGATTACTTAGTCTCTTTTATCCAATAATGTCAACAGAGTAATCCCATCAGTCCCACTTGCCCTTCCTTCTGCATTCCTCGGCAACTTATTCTCCTGCATGCTTAAGAACTCTGATTTGCTTTGTGTTTACTGCCCACCTGCATCTTTGGGATGTGGGAGAAAACACCCCAGTGGGTGGGGGCGGGGGGGGGTTTGGTTGTGAGGGGGGCAGATGGTAGGTGAGCTGTGTGGCCACGATTGTAGTGAGGATTGGGCCTCAAGCTATGGTGTCACAGCATCCAGGCTAGAGTCAGTGATGCCCCCAGTGTTCCCTCAGCAGAAGAGAAGCTGTATTGTGTTTGATTGCAGATTGCTGCAACATTCATGGACTCACTGTTTTGGACTATATTGTTTTTTGTGTGATTGTATTTTACTGATATCTGTACTTGCTATATTATATGTGCTATAGGTGCCTTTGCTGTGTATGACTCTACTATGTTTTGCACCTTGGTCCTGGAGTAACACTTTTATTTGGCTGTATGGTTATTCGTGTATGGTTGAATGACAATTAAACTTGAACTTGAATCTGAAACAGGGTGCCCACATCTATGTGACTGAAATCTCTTTAAATTGTGAATATAATGGTATAAGTGCTCAACCTTGTGAACATCACTACCCATTTCCTTCCAATATGGTAGCTACCCTTTACTTCCACTCTCAAAGTTCAAAGTTAGTTTATTATCAAAGTACATATATGTCACCATATACAACCCTGAAATTTGTTTTCTATCAGGCATACACAGTAAATCCAAGAAACACAATAGAATCAGTGAAAGAATACAGACAAATGTGTAAAAGACAACAAGCTGTGCAAACTCAAAAAGAAAGAAAAATAACAAACAAATAAGCAATAAGTATTGAGAACCATGAGATGAAGAGTCCTTGAAAGTGAGCCCATAGGCTGAGCGAACAGTTCAGTGATGGGGCAACTGAATTTGAGTGAAGTTATCTCTGTTAGTTCAAAAGCCTAATGGTTGAGGGGTAATAACTGTTCCTGAACCTGAAGGTGTGGGTTTTAAGGTTCCTGTACCTTCTTTCTGATGACAGTAGTGAGAAGAGAGCATGGTCTGGTTGGTGGAGGTTCTTGATGATGGATGCTGCTTTCCTGCGACAGCACTCCGTGTATATGTGCTCAATGATATGGAGGGCTTTACCTGGGCTGTAACCATTACTTTTTGTAGGATTTTCCACCCAAGGGCATTGGTATTTCCATACCAGGCCATGATACAACCTGTTAATATACTCTCCACTACACATCTATCAAAGTTTCTCAAAGTTTTAGACTTGGCATGACATCTTCACAAACTTCTAAGGAAGTAGACGTGCTGATGTGCTTTCTTTGTAATGGCACTTACGTGCTGGGCCTGGGACAGATCCTCTGAAATGTTAACAATGAGGACTTTAAAGTTGCTGATGTTCTCCACCTCTGATCTCCCAATGAGGACTGGCTCATGGACTTCTGGCTTCCTCCTCCTGAGTTCAATAGTCAGCTCCTGGGTCTTGCAGATATTTGGTGACACCACTCAGCCAGATTTTCAATCTCCCTCCCATTGCCTTGGATTTGGCCAATGACAGTGGTGTTGTGGGCAAACTTAAACACGGCACTGGAACTGTGCTTAGCCACACAGTCATAAGAGTAAAGCGAGTAGAGCAGAGAACAAAGCACACAGCCTTGTGGTGTATCTGAACTAATGGAGGTTGTGGAGGAGATGTTGTTGCCAATCCAAACTGACTGCAAGTGAGGAAATCGAGGATCCAGATGCACAAGGAAGTATTGAGGCTAAGGTTTTGAAGCTTACTGATTAGTTTTGAGGGGATGATTGTACTGAATGTTGAGCTGTAATCTATAAAGAGCACCCTGATGTTCAGGTGTTCTAGGGTTGAGTGAACAAACGGCATCTGCTGTGGAACTGTTGTGATGGTGGGCAAATTGGAGCAGATTCTCAGGCAGGAATTGGTATGTTTCATCACCAACATCTCAAAGCACTTCATCATAGAGGAGATAAGTGCTACTGGACGATAGTCATTACCACATTTTTCTTAACCACTGGTACTGTATAAGTGAAGACTGCTTGAAGCAGGAGGGTATCTCAGACTGCCTACACGAGAGGTTAGAGTTATTGGTGAACACTCCAGCCAGTTAAACAGCACAGAACTCCAGCACTCGGCTAGGTACCCCATCTGGGCGGGATGCTTTCTGTGAGTTCACCCTCTTGAAGGATATTCTCAAGTCGGCCTCAGAGACTGAAATCACGGGGTCATTGTGGGCTGTGGGAGTTCATGAAGTTTCTACCATGTTTGGATGGTCAAAGCGAGCACAGAAGACATTAAACTCATCTGGGAGCGAAGCCTTGTTGTCATTTATGTCGCTTGGTATCACTTTGCAAGAGATAATCACATTCAAACCTTGCCACAGCTGTTGAGCATCCTTCTCTGCCACTCTCTGCCCTGAAGCCATCCAGTATTCTGCTGCTCATTCCCTGATCCACATTTTCTGAGCTTTTGTCTTTTATATTAAAACTCTCAATATATTATATCTACTGCATTACCCAATTCCCACAACTCTCCAAAAAGATTCATCACGCACAAGTTTTCTTTTGGAGTCCATGTTGATTATCAATTCACTTACTTTTCATTTTTTACATTCTATTATTTCATAAAATTTGATTTTTTAATGTCACATGTACTATGGTAGTGAAGAACTGTTTTGCACCCCAACCATACAGATTATTTAATCACATCACTGCATTGAGATAGTACAAGGGAAAACAATAACAAAATGCACAATAAAATGTTACTGAGAAAAGTGCTGTGCAGGCAGACAGTAAGGTCAAGAGTCTGTATTCTTTCAGGGAGATGATGGGCTGGTGAAGAGAAGAAAAGGGTGAGAGGGTAACCAGAATGGGGAATGGAAAGGGGTGGGGTGGGGGCTAGACCAGAAGTCAAGAGAAATGGATGTTCGGCCATTAGATTGGAGGCTATTCAGATGAAATATGACATGTTGCTCTCCTCCAAACCGAGTTTGGCTTTGTCATGCAGCAAAGGAGGAGATGCACAGACATGACAGAATGGGAATGGGAAGTTGAGATGAAGTGGATAACCACCAGGACTTCCTGCCTTCTGTGGCTCTTGTGTTTAAGTGTTCTTCCTTCAGCAAGAATCCCATTACATTATCCATCATCAATACTAAGCTGACTGGTCTATTACTTTCTGGATTTGTTTCATCCCCATTCTTACCATCGCCAGTCATCTAGCAGAACATCTTTTTCCAGTAAACTCTACATCTTCATTTTGCCCCTAGATTACTTTAATATGCAGTAATACAATTCATTTAGAGCAGAGTTCTTTAAAGTACTTCAAACTGCCCACCATTGATGAGCTGTTTGATTTGTGGACTAACAAAAACGCCTTCCTTAATCTTGGCATCAATTATCCCGGGAAACATCTGTCTCAAATATCGAAATTCTTCACATAAAATTTTGTGGCTGGTATCAAGACGATTCCATCCTTGAACCCAGTAACTCTGCTTTTGCTTTTGACAACCCAAAGTCTCTGACCAGATCATTTAACTCAGATTGAGTTATCAGATAAAGGTTCAAAACTTGTACGTGTCTCAGCGTTGTTTTCCATTCCTGGCTTATGCATCATGGCATCTTCACCTCTAGACTTCATATCTCTGGTGGTTTTGGTACTGGAAGACTATTGCCATGCGGCAAAGGTCCAAATACTCCCGAAAATACAATTACTTTTTTATAATGAGTACACACAACATGCTATGTGCGTAGAACATGGGCAACAATATGATCGCAAACCGATATACATGTAAATGCAATGAACAGAATGGAGTGTGTGTGTTGTTTTTACAGCCTTTCTAAAACCTCCCCTCCTACGCATGCCCAGGCATGCCTGGATAAGATAGAAAATTTTTCAGCTTACATTATGGGCAACATTTTAATTTACGAATAATGAATTAAAATAACAAATAGAGTCGATTTTTAAAAAATGATGCCTGATAAAGAAATTTCACTGTGATTTTCATGATCAGCAGCCCAAAATCTGTAAGATACACCCAAATGCATTCAGGAAGCAAAATCTTTGTTGTCTAGTGTTATCAACCCAACCTGTATATGTATTAGTAAATACATTTACTTTACTTTATGATCATTGATAATGTTACTCTTTTTAAATTAATCTCTTCATTGTTTCATTGGTAATTGTTATTTACTTGTTGATCGTTCAAGTTTGCCAATGTCCTCCTCTAACCCCTACATCAATTATGTACTATTTAGTGCTCTTTGTTTACCCTCAATTATTCTTGTCTTTTTTAATTCATGGAATACTTATTTTGCACTTTCCTGGGGGAAAAATCTGCACAGCGGTGAACACAACTGCAACTGATTCTCATTGTCCTACGTCACTGTTTGCTGTTTACTTTATCTGCACAAGTTCCATTCTCAGCTTCTGAAAAACAGCTCTTCTCCAATCTGTTAGCTTGGCGTATTTACATTATTCCTGTCACTTCAAAACACTACTTCATCATACTATGGTCACTAATGATTCTATGTCCCTATACATTTTATTCTCATTCTCTGTTATTAGCTCAATTTGAATTCTATTAGTTTGCACTTAATATACAGTGTGGAATAGGCCCTTCTACCTCAATGAGTTGGACCGCCCAGCAACCCACCTATTATAACATTAGCCTAATCACAAGACAATTTACAATGACCAATTTATTGACCATTTACAACTGACCAATTACAATCCAAGTATGTCTTTGGATTGTAGGAGGAAACCAGAACACCCAGAAAAAAATCCACTGAGTCATGAGAAGAATGTACAAACTTGTTACAGACTGCACTGGAATTGGTAGGTCTGTAGTCTAGTGTAGTTGTTTTTTTTTTCTCTTTGTGTTGTTTTTTATGTAGTTCAGTCTAATTTTTGCACTGTGTCATGTAACACCATGGTCCTGAAAAACATTGTCTCATTTTTACTATGTACTGTACATAGCAGTTATAGTTGAAATGACAATAAGAAGTGACTTGACTTGACTTGAATTCTGAACTCTGAGCTGTAATAGGGACAAGCTAACCTCTGCGCTACCACATTGCCTGGTTTAGAAAGAAGTCTTGTATATTTTGTAGGGACTCCTTTCTCTTATCCCCTTTATTGTTCAATTAACATCAGGGTGGTTGAAATCCCCTGTGATTATTCTATTTTTAAATTCATTTCCTGAATTTATTTCTATATTTCTTTCTTTACCTCCCTTTCACTAGTAGTTGGCCTGCAGGCTCCACCAATTAGTGCAATCTTGTAAGTCACCCCCTCACCATCATTACATTCCCTGCTAATTTCAAGACTTTGGCACTATAATTTCTGCTCGATCACAGGTCCCATGCAATTCTGTTGAATCCGTGCTGTTGGTCCTGTCTTGGAACTAGTGTCAAGGTGCCATGAATATGAATCCCTCTTTGTCACGTTAATCCTTCAGCTACCAATTAATTTGATGATGAGAAGGTCTATATCAATTTACACATTGAACCAATTAAAAAATTCTCATTCTTCTTTCTATCACTTCCTGCAAAACTCCACTCTACATGGCTTCAATGGTTATCATTAATCCTAAATCCTGGAACTGTGGATGCATCTTCAACATATGGACTGAAAGGGTCCATAGCAGCTGCTCATCCCAACCTTCTTGAAGACAATGAGAGATGGATGTTGTTCGGTATTGTTAACGATGCTCACATCTCACAGGAATAAAATACTCATGGTTTGGAAGTGTAAAACAATGTTATTTATATACAAACCATGCTCCCTGATCTTACCCAACTTTTAGCAAAATGAACTTGTTCATGGCTATTGAGCAAGCCATGGAATGAGTGGGCTAAAACACTTGGCTGAAATATTCCGACAGTAGTGTGAACCATCAGGCTCAAGGGAGAGAGGGTGAGTATGTATGTTTCAACTACAGATCGTCTTTCTATTTGGATTACAACATTTCAAGTCTAGTGTTCTGATTGATTTCTAGCGTCGGGAGACAATGAGGAAATCAATGGTCTACTTGGTTCAGTCAGGCGCACCACATCATGAGGTTTTATATTGATCAATGCCAGATTTTTTAAAAATCTTAGTGGTGTCCATTAATACAAGATGGACCTTCTAGCTTTAGGTGTCCAGGCAGTTAACAATGCTCCTCTGTTGGCCAGATGAAATAGTAGAAAGGCTGACTGTGAATATCTACAGACAACAGTTTCAGTCTACTATGTACCATAACCCATCTCATCAAAGCTTATTCCTTGAAAGAGAATTTATTAGGGTTTGTTTTAATGCCCCATGGCTTAGTGTCTCAAAACACTATACAGTTTTAAGTATTCTTATTATTGCCGTATAGACAAATTCAGCAGCCCACATGGTGCATGCAAGCTCCTGCAAAATATGGTAATGTACATGGCAAGGGCATTGTTTTGGGGTTTAATTGTAAATTTTGACCAGGTCATCTAGTCAGCTCCCTACTTCTCAAATGTTTACCCAACTGCAAGAATGATGGTCTTAGTTTACAGGCTCATCTAAAAGAATTGCACTTGAAGGAATGCAGCATTCTTTCAATACTGCACTGAAGTCTTGGCTTGGATTAATTGCTCAGTATGGATTGAACCCATGAACATTTAGTCAGTCTATTACATTAACTTGTAGGTTCCAAATCTTGAACTGAAATCTGAAATTTCTTTTAGTACATCTTGCAAATTTATTTTTCATCAAGTTAACTTGGTGGCACTGCAATTAACACTTCAAGTATATTTTATATTTGTTACATGAGTTATGAAGTTAAACTCCTTATAAGGCCTGAAGAAGCAGCTGAACCAAAAACAGTATCAATTAAAAACACAAAAAATGCAACCACATTGTGTTTGTAGAAATAGCAAGCATTTAGAGATCATATAAAGATGTGTGATTAGGGATAACTAACCATGATTGTCTGAACAGTGAAAGGAGAATGGCCTGCTTTCTATGAGGAGTCACTGTAAATGGAAAGCCTGCAGACAGCTGGTTTATTGGAAAGTAAAGAATTTTTCGCCACAAGTTTTTTCATTAGGTAGTTGCAAGTTTAAGTAGGTAGGGCAGCCCGATAGCATAAAGTGCGCACAGCAGAGTAATGGGCAGCACAGTAGTGCAAGTGCAGTATGTTAGTGTAGCAGTTGGTGTAACACTTTGCAGCACCAGCTGTAAGATCGGGGTTCAATTCCTGCTGTTGTTTATGAGGACTTAGTACGTTCTTCCCATGGATCTCTTCTGGGCGCTCCATTTTCCTCTCACATTCCAAAGACACTTGCAGTTGTTTTGGTGTACATTTGACAGATAAAGCTAATCTTTAAGTTGGCTATTCCATAAACAGCTTGCCCAACTTTTCTTTCAGTAAAAAGGTTACATAAAAATGATCAAAAACTATACAAATGTGATATGCTTCCATAGAACAATGAGGCCGTCTAGATATTGCACACTACTGTTATATACTTTGAAAAGGGGACAACTTGATACTAACCACTGAATTCCCCCCACCTCCTTGTTTCACAATAAGACTCAAAATCCACTTGAATGGATTTGCTTTTGAAGCAAATCAACAAAACAACATTTTCAGAGACCCTCTTACCAGTTTGGAATCTATTTTTGCATCCAGCCTGGCATTTCGAATCAAGTTGACAATCCATCGCTCTGCTTCTTCAGGAGTCATATTCAGTTTCTCTGCAAGCATGCTGAAACAAGGAGAAAGGAAAGTCTTTACAACAAGGCAATTTGATCATTTACATCTCTGAACAAGCTGCAAGAGTCTTATAAATTGTCTTCAGATGTGGTAAAGTGACCAGCCTTTAGCAGTAGGAAGGATAGAATCTACAGCACAGCAATGAATAGGCTTTAAATCTGGTTGCATCAACTGTTAACTATAGCAGAAACAAAAACCAAAATTGTGATTTACTACATGATTTGTAACTGCAGGTTTAAAAGAAAGAAAGTTCCTAATCAATATTTAACTCTACAGTTTTACTAGCAGATCAGCACTTTTGTAACGGCAATGTATCATTTGACTATGTTATCCAAACCATACGTAATCTAAATTATTTACCAGCACATCAGGACCAGAGATATTTTGTTTAAAGGAAGTTGGAAACAGTGGAAAAATTACAGCAATTTTAAAGGAAAGGAGGCAATGACAGGTGGAAGGAAATAATTTTATCAGTGTGTACAAATAAATATGAACTGGGTCTGAATGGAATAGACAGACATTTGTCACATGGACACAGTGAAGGTGGTAGGGAAGGTAACATAGTGCTTGTCAGTAGGGTCAACATCACTCCTCAGAACAATCCTAGTAAACAGTGTAAGATTTTCAGATATCAATGTGTCAACATTGACTTAATACAATCACAGTAAAAAACATAGGTCTGGCCAAAATAACAAACCGCGTGAGAAAATTATCACTTGCTTCACGTTACCCAACTGTGGGTCAGACGATTGGCAAATGAGAATAGAGGATGCAACTGAAGGCACTTGGGACAGTAGTTCATCAAGAATGGAAGTGGATTTGTGTGCCTATGTGGTGAATCCAAGATCATTCTACAGTCTTACACTACCGGACAGTGTTAATGTTTTCCATACGTTAATAATGACAGTGTCACCAATTTCCCCAGAAACCTACTCTAGTACCTCCATCAAAATTCATAGTTGCCTGAGCTATCCGTGTTCCTTAAATCTTTTCTTTTTGTTCTCTGGATAGCATTCAGAGTCCTAAGTTGGCAAGTTCAAAACCAAGAATTCAGTTCTAAATCTTAAGCAGGAGGTCTTGCCTGTTATAAAATTTCACGGAACTGCTTTCAAGGGAGAACAGCTTGATGTAAATAGATTAACCAGTATTTGTGGTAGCAACATAGTTGGTTGATACACTTCCTATTTCATAGCTTTGGGACTTTGATGCTGGGAAAGGTGTTGAATGAATCTCTTTTACCATTTTGATCTTCTGTGAGTGTAGTCCTAGAAAATCTTTACAATCAATTTCCTGTGCAGATTAACATAGTCGTTAATTCCTTTATGATTTTAACCTTACCAGCAATGCCCAAAACTCCCCACAGAACTCTGGAGAAACTATATTGCATCACAAATTTCCTTTCACTTTCCTGCTGCTGAACTCCATGCCATTTCTAATTCAAAATCCATGCCAATAATGTCAAAATCCACATTAATAATAAAAATTCAGCTTCAGTACAGGAACAAAGAGCTTTTAGATAGAATAGAATGGCCTATTCTATTGATATGAGACTGTAAGACTGGGAGGATTTTTACTTGAAGGAGACCAAAACTACAACAGCTGTTGGAGTCATACATTATATATCAAGTGTTAGTAAATTATTTCAAATTGCACTGGGAAAGTTGAAGAAAGAGGGAATGCAAATGTACTTGAGGCTTTTTATCATTTTGATAAAGCCCTGAGTGTTTGCTCGTTATTGCATAGTGCCTTGAAAAAATATTCAGCCCCTACAACCACTTTAGCATTTTATTGACTCATTTTCTAAATCTAAAATATACTGAAATAAGATTTTTGAGCTAATCTACTAAACATTATGCATCATGTCAAACCAAAAAAAAAATTTCACAACTTGTCAAAAATCTACTAAAAAATTAACCAAAATTGTGAGGCAGAAAAAGTATTTGTTCCCTTTGCAATTACTATGCTAACTTTCCTCAGGTTCAATACTGTGTATTATCTTATCAACTCACCCAATTTGTTGATGTAGAAAATTGGAGAATCACCTATTTTCTATTAATTCATAAGAATAAATAACCCTCTTTCTGTAAGATCCAAGTATGGTAGATTTTCAAGAGACCTAACCGATTAAATACATGGGTCCTTTGAAGATAAAATTATAAAGTAATTGGGGAAAGTAAAAATAAATATTAAAATTATTTTGAACTCCATGGAGCATGTGGGGATCCTCCGATATCCAGGCAATCTTTCTCTTCTTTTTTTTCTTTCTTTAGATAAGGGTTGGGGGGGGAGGGGGGAGGGTTAATATTATTTTTCTCACTATTTTATCATCACATTTATTCTTTGTAATTTTCTAAAATTTAATAAATAAATAAAAATAATTTTTTTTAAAAAAGAGACCTAACCAAAATGAAGATAAAAGAGCATTGAAGACAAGTCAGGGAAATAATAGAGAAGGGCAATTTTGGGGAAGAGTACAAGACCATCTCAAAGGCACTGAACATACTTAGGAGTTCAGTGTAGTTCATGTTGAAAACGTGGAAAGACTATGAAAACACAGCCACACTGCATAGGCTGCCCCTCTAAACTTGAGTCACCAGAGAAGAATGGTACTTATAAGAGAGGCTACTGTGATGCCAACAGTCACTCTGAGTGTGCTACAGAAGTCAGAGGCTGCAACTGAAGATGTTCATGGTTCGCTAATCTCTAAGGCCATGCACAAAAAGGGCTCTTATGGAAGAGTGGCAAAGTAGTAGCTCCGGCTAAAAAAAAAAGCATATTCTTGCCCATAAAACATTTTTCAAAGTGTCGCTCAGAAGATAACGTAAAGATGGTACATGGATGATAAGGGTATGGAGAACTCTGGTCAACGGGAGTAGGTAGATTAAATGGCTCGGCATAGATTAGATGAGCTCAAGGGCCTGTTCCTGTGCTATACTTCTCTATGTGGAAGAAAGATGAGACTAAAATGGAACATTTTGGCCTTAACACTAAGCAGTACATGTGGCATAAATCTAATATTGTACATCAACTGTCTCTATTGTAAAGTGTGGTAGAGGTAGCATCAAGCTGCAGGGAATGGAAATCTGGTCAGGATTGATGGGAAGATGAATGCTGCTAAACATAGAAAGATCCTGGATAAAAATCTGTTAGTCTCTATCAGAAAGCTTAACCTGGGAAGGAAGTTTCCCTTTCAGCAAGACAATGACCCAAAGCACATGTCAGAGCAACCATGGAGTGGCTTCAAATGGAAAAAAAATTGTTTGAGCGGCCCAGTCAGACCTAACATTATCCTAATTGAATATCTCTGGCAAGAGCTCAAGGTTGCTATCCCCCGCCACTCCTCAACCAATGAGGCACAGCTTGAGCAATTTTGCAAGGAGGAATGGGTAAATCTTGCTGCATCATGCTGTGCAAAGTTACTAAAGACTTACCAAAAAGACCACCGGCTGTAAAAGCTGCAAAAGGTGGTTCAACTAAGTACCGAACAAAGGGGGACGAATACTTTTAAACTGCTGACATTGCAGTTTTAAAATTTTTAGTTTTTCATGCTTTATAATTTTCCGTTTCTTCGGCTCAACTGTGAAAAAATGAGCATGTAATTCACAAATAAAAATTCTAAAATGAACTAGATCAAAATCCCTGGTCAAGGCACTGTTTATCATCCAATGCAACAGAATACCAGGGTTACAAAACCCACCAGCCCAAATTTTTACAGCACAATACCTGACGTTTGATGTGGAGTTTGCAATCTCTCCACAACTACAGGTTTCCTCCGCTATCCAAAAGTAAAGCGTTCCTATGAAACCTTTTGTAAGCTGAAATGGTGTAAAGCGAAGAAGCAATTACCATTAATTTATATGAGAAAAATTTTTGAGCATTCCCAGACCCAAAAATCAACCTACCAAATCATACCAAATAGCACATAAAACCTAAAATAACACTAACATATAGAAAAGGCAGGAATGATATGATAAATACACAGCCTTTATAAAGTAGAAATAATGTATGTACAGTGTAGTTTCATTTACCAGAATTGGAAAGATTTAGCCAAAACAGATTTGTAGAAAAAAATCGGCACGTACACGCATGCGCACACACCTGCCCGCGCAAGGCTTCACTGTCATGGTAGTCTTTCTCGGGGTAAACACAAGTTTAAAGTAGGCGTCTTTTTTCGTAAAAGCAAAAATCCTCTTCGGAATTCTTTCGGTTAGCGCAAAACAGGTACTAATGTAGGTCTTTCGTAAAAGCGAAGTGGCGCAAAGCAAACATTCATAAAGCTGGGGACACCTGTATGCACTTCCGTTGTACTGTAAGTTAGTGGCACACCAAGAAACCACAACAAAAATTATATATACAAGATGCTCATTAGTACTTTGTTAACCTGAAGCACTAATTCTGAAATGGCAGCTCAAAGAGATTCTGAGGGTTTGCAAACATGGTATGTAGTACTCAGCATCAAGACTGGATCTCAGCTCAGATTCCAGACTTGTCTCAACTATTCTCCCTGCCTTCAACAGAGAACATCCAAGATGTTCTACTTTTGACTAAGAATCTCAAGCATAGATGTCATGGCTTGTGTCTTTTCAATAAACCCAATACATTTCCTGCTGCTCTGTAACTAGTTTCAGAGCCCCATAAATCCTCGTCTATCAACACTACAGCTCTCAACCAACTGCTGGCATTTTCCTCAGCAGTCTGAGTCTACCTGGCAGTAAATAGCATGCAGTAAACCCTCAGGCCAAAAACTCTGCAGCTTCCCATCACTTCCTGCAATTAAATTTCTTCAAAAGCAGACTCTCCACAATTAACTGTCTTCAACACAGTAAAGGCAATCATAAAAGGTCTTTATGCTTTAAAGACGAACATTTGAATTTTTTAAGACTACACTTGGAATACAAAAAAGTACAGGCCTTTGACCTTTGTAGTGTGCTGACTGTGTCCACCTTTTAACCTACTCCAAGATCATAGTCCTTTTTTTTCAAAAATGGAAGGTCCAACGGGCGGTCTCTGTAAGGGTCGTGGAACGTGTAGAGCACGACTAGACACAGAAGACGTCCTGGTCATTCACTGCGCCTAGTCCCATCTTCAGCTGTCTCGACTCTTGTCTTGCCACTGGATCCAGATGGGAATTGGGAAGAGAGAATGAGGCTGGCACTGCGCAACTCTCCCTCACTTAAATCCAAATCAAGCGCTAGTTTTGACACCATCATAATGGTGTCGAGGTCTTCATCGACGATGATGGACAAACACACAGTTCCTATATGTCATCCAACTCCAGTTCTTACAGATGTATTAATCACTGGGGGTCTCCCAGGTCTCCTACATCTTGCAAGAGGAGCACACCACTGTTCTGGGATCTATTTGCACTCTTCTAAGTAAACAGTATTAAAGTAAGAAGCAGAAACTTGATAGAAATCTCAACTCTTCTCACCAAAGCCACAGTTCCCCAATCTAACTCTGTCCACTCATACTAGGGCTGCTCCCACAATTATATATGAACAAACCTCTATGATAGGCCACACTTTTGAAAATAATAGCATATTTGCAGGAACACTAACTCAGGGTACTCCCCCTGTTCGTCCCTCACCTAGCATCACTCACAAATAAGTTAATTATTTTCTTATTTTGAAATACAAGCCCACAAGAATACACTTATTGGTATAATCATCCATGTAGTACATGGACATGAGCATGTATACACATACACCCAATACCACCATCGAATCAAATCTCAATGACAATAAGGGATAGAAATAAAACAAAGGAAAACTCTCCAACCTAAGGATAACAATGAACATGCAAAGATTCACTTAATTCACCCAACTTCTTCACAGGACAGAATCTGCACCAAACATACCCATACAAGAGGAAGAATGCCTTAAAAATTTATTTCTACTTTTGCGGAAGCATAATGCATGCCCCGTGGTCTACCGATAATGGATAAAAGTAGGCCATTTTAGACTACAGACACACTATGCAGATTCGAATAATGTAAGCCCAACTTATCAAACCTGAATAACAAAGCTTCAAGTCTTTTTCTGTTTAACCTCTTTCAGGCTCACTTATCTCACCAATTTGCTCTAACAGTGATGATGATACCACACCATGAATTAACCTGGCTGCAAAGCACTCTAGGACATGCTGAGGACATTAAGGCATAGTGCCTCCTTACAAAGCATCGGCTAAGAGAATGAATGAACAAGTTGTTAGAGAAATATTTCAGCCTTGTTTCCCATAAAATAATCTTTCAACAGTTGCAAAACAGCAGTAATTTTCTTTAAGGAGCGTGCTAGATTTGACCATGTTTTTGGGAATGTTATAAAACTTAACTGGCAAGAGCTTGCTTGTGAATTATACACAGGCTCTGCACAAATCAAAAGCAGTGTCAGTATCCTTGTGATATAAAAAGTACAAGAGCCATCTGCACAACACAAAAAAGCTCTCAGCTAAAAGCCATTGTATTCCAGTAAAAATAGCGAAATCTGTTATCCTCTTGGAATATGGAATATCTTTATAATACATTATTAAGCTTTATTTTCCCTGGCATCATTTATTAGAATAACTCAGGGCTTTATCAACAAAACTTCACAATGAGTTCTTCAATTTAAGTAGCATTGCTACACATTGGGGAGAAGGAAAGGATGTTGAAGCAGAACAGGCATTGAAGGCAGTAAAAACCTGCACACAAGCCAGCTGGTTCAGAAACCAAAATAACAGGGCATGGAAATAGCCTTCTTGTGTTAACTCACTGGTGAGACACATGAAGGTCCATAAAAGGAAGCGTGAAAAATGGTTGTTAATTTCCTAAATAAAATTTTGCTTCCTTTGTAAATATGGAATAAATCTGGAGGCATAATCCAGTAGTAGTATCGCCTACAGCAGTGCTGCATTGGAGAAACATCAACTAAATGAGGTGATTGCAACAAGTTTTAGCCAATACATGCATTAATAGAAACTACCTTAAATACATTTCCACTAGATAGGATCTGATTAACAGTAATCTGTAATATGGGCATGTCAATGGTTGACTAACTCACCATACTGATTACTAGACAACTTTTACAGACAGTGCCAAACATTAACAAATGCTCTTTCACTTCACTAACGTGATACAGCAAGTAGTGAATACTCCAAGTGCATCTACTTACAAGTTCACGTGTAGAAAAGTCTGACATTGAAATCTCTGCTCTCTTCTGTTTGGTTAATAAATTGTGATCAAAAACAAAGACCACTCCTACATTTCTTCAAATAATGCAAAGGGATCTTTTGCATTTGACAGCCAGGACCTCGAACTACTCTCTCATATCTCATTTATAACGCAGCACTGTTTTCAGCACTAGAGTGTAGTATCTGCACAGATTAAAGACTCAAGTCTGATGATGTTAGATCACTCATAGTCGAGTCTAAAATTCCTGCAATGATTTGTTGAGTTACTTCTACTATGGCACACCTACTTTATGTACTAGATACAAGTTATCTTCAAGTATTACCTTAAACCTCTTCAGCTCCCAATTAACCATACAACTAATAGATCATGTTGAACAATATTCAAACTGCTACTGGTAACTTTACTTACATGGCTAATCCAGGTTCAGATTACACAGTACACAAATGATGGAAGTGATAAACAAGGATATTCATGACCAACAGTTGCAAATATTTTAAATAATTTGACAGAACAAAATGAAGTGACACTACATAGCTTTTAACATGGCTTCCCAAAGATTCAAAAGGAAAAGCACATATAACATACCAATCCCTCCCTCTGTCCCCAAATGTTACAGTAAGGTGCCATGAACTGAGATATGGACAAGAAATTCCAAATGCTAGTTTATGATATTCCAGACATTCTATGTAGTGAATCTCAATTTGACAAGGAAGTTTTTCACAGATGTCCATTCTTCAGCAATGATTCAGTGTCCAATGATACCACAGCTGAATCTCCCCTCAGCTGTACACTGGTTTCCCTCATTCTGGGAGCTGGCTTTAAAGCAGAATGCCAATACCTGCAGAAAACACCAATTTAGAAGGCCAACAAAAAAAAACAGGAGAGCCAAGTCAGCCAGAGCTCCGAATAAATCAAGGTCCATCAACAGTTTTGGATGTAAATTTTCTGCAACGCTTTAACTGCAAATTCTTCAGCCATGAAATGCTTGCGAAAGCACTGGCATTCCAACATCAGCCAACAAGAGGTAAAATTCATTCAAATAGTTTCTTTAACAAGGATGGTCTCAGCTGAGTTCTTCCAAAATGGGAGATGAAAGTGAAAATTATTTCTCAACTTAACATCACTGGCTTTCAATGAGCATTTTAACAAAAGCTTATTGCGTATTCAGTTGGCCCTTCATATTCATCTGTGCCCATCTCCCCAAAAAAATCCTCTGATCATTAAGGAAACAAGATATCTGCATTTTAAAAAAAACAGCAGAGAGACAGATTCCAGTGTCCAACAGGTTCAGTTCAGTTTTTTGGCGAACACATTTCTTAGCTGTCCAAATTTCATTGCAGAGCTTGAGGCTTCTGATATCATGGAATGAAATTTGCTTCTGTGAATAATGCTGAGTGATCCATTGCTAGAGTAAATGCTAGCATCTAGCCTCAAAGCACGGTGGCCATTTCTTTTGTATTTCACAATAAAAATATTTGTGGGATTCCATCTTTACTTCCTCCAGTGTTGAACACTTGCCATACAAGTCTATGTATGGCTTAGCTGCAAACTCAAAAAATAAGTTCACTTCAAGCAGCAGCTCAATGATTTAAAAGGAAATTAATCTGATTATAATGCTTGCTAGAAAAGACCAACTTTGTTTGTAATTGAGCATATTAGTGCTATCACATAGCAGCTCTTGAGTCCGTTAGCTACTGGCAAGCACTCAGCAGCTTAACAATTCTACTTGTCCTTAAAAGTCACATTTTAAAACAATTACTTTCTTATTTGAAGCATGTGACTAATTGTTTGTGCATACTATGCTGCCCCTTTCTCAAGTTAACTGCAAGACAAACAACTAGTGTGGAACATTCTTTTGCCATGATGAGGCCACTCTCAGGGTGGAGGAGGAACACCTCATATGCTGTCTAGGTAGCCTTCAACATGATGGCATGAACATTGATTTCTCCTTATGGTAATTTCCCATCCAGCCTCTTCTTCTATTCCCTACTCTGCCCCTCCTTCTTCCCTTTCTCCCATGGACCCCTCTCTTATCAGATTCCTTCTTCTCCAACATTTTATCTTTGTCACCTACTTGGCTTCACCTATCACATTCAAGATAGTCCTCCTACTCCTCCTCTCACTTTTTTATTCTGGCATCTTCCCCCCTTCCTTTCCAGTCCTGAAGAAGGGTCTTGGCCCAAAATGTTGATGGTTTATTCAGCTCCAAAAATTCTGCCTGACCTGCTGAGTCCCAATGACTTGTATGACATAAATAAACAATATAATGAAAGGAATAATGATGTTAACTGCACAAACAACTTCTCTTGAAAGCTTCTTTCCATGACCAAATTTCATTTCCAATCCTTAGGTCTGTGTAGTTTTTTGTCAGAGTGATTTGGCTCTGTGAAATGCCTTTCGGCATGAGGAGAGATTGAATAGGCTAGACTGCATACACTCAAGTTTAGAGGAGTGAGAGGCAACCTATGGAAACTTACAAAACTCTACAAGGCTTGACATGGTGAATTCAGAGAAAATGTTGCCCCAGCTTACGAGTCCAGAAACAGAGTGCATGGTTTCAGAACAAGGGTTATGCTGCAGTGGTTATGACTTGGAATGAGGACAGAGTAGATGTGGAAAAGCTGTTTCCCTCGGTGGGTGAGTCCAGGACAAGAGGTCACAGTCTTAGGATTAGAGGGTACCCATTTAAAACAGAGATGAGGAGAAATCTTTTTAGCCAGAGGGTCGTGGATTTACGGAATTCGTTGCCACATACAGCTGTGGCGGCCCAATCATTGAGGGTTTTCAAGGAGGAGATTGACAGGTATCTAATTAGTCAGGGTATCAAGGGATATGGGAAAAAAGGCGGGAATTGGAAATAGACGGGAGAATAGTTTAGCTCATGGCGGAGTAGTGGAGCAGACTCAATGGGCCGAATGGCCGACTTCTGCTCCTTTGCCTTGTGATGTTGTGATATCCAGGAACAGATCAGGCTCAGCTCATTTCCAAAATGTGCCAGGTCTCCACAACAGAAAGTTACTTAATTACTCACATACAACATCATACCGCAAATGCATATTTGTCACTTTGCCCCACTTGTAACTAAAAGGTGCTGCAATATGCAAAGAATGCCTTTTGCACAAAAGCCTGTA
Source organism: Hemitrygon akajei (assembly GCF_048418815.1). NCBI lineage: Eukaryota > Metazoa > Chordata > Chondrichthyes > Myliobatiformes > Dasyatidae > Hemitrygon > Hemitrygon akajei. The sequence goes on from NC_133124.1 coordinate 111,365,333, forward strand.
TTTATCTGATTATCTGTAAAAGAATAAATTTTTGCAAAGCAATAATCAATTAATGTAGATAAAAGCAATTTACTTCATTGAGGTTTGTGAAACATGCCATCGTCAATTTTTTGCCTGCAAGCTTCCCTTCCTGACTTTAAAATTTGTGTACTGTGCAAAGAAAACATCCAAATGTCCCAGGATGGGGAAAGTAATGCTCCAATAATTAACATGGTTTTGTGGCAGTTCAATTAAAAAAACAGGGAACTGATCATTAATTGAAAAGCAGTACCAATTGATCAACAAGGTACCATCAATCCTGAATTTTGAGAAACCTGTTAATATTTCAGATGTCAGGTGTTTCTGTTTAAGGCCAGGTTTTACTCTGCAAGAATGAACTACAGATGTGCAAACCTGTGCTTACAGAACCTCATTAAAGAGAGAATTATATCAGTGGTTTCTTGGAAGTGATTTATTTTCTTGTGTTAAGCTAATATGAAACAGAAGAACCAGTCAATGAACTTATTACCTTATCAATGGTAGCTCCCTGATAATCTGGTGCAGAACACCAAAAATAATTAACAATAACATGACCATATAATAGAAACACCATCACTTCCCTTAAAATTTGTATGCGTCAGTGCATTTTTTTGTATCTTTCACGAACTATTTTAAATCAAAATGTCAATAATTTTAATTTTTGTCTGCAGATCGAAGCAATACCAAATTAAAGCTAAAATGAATTCAGATTTGGATAACTTTTCTGCAGTCCTTTTTATTAAAAAAAAAGTATTTAAAAATTTGCACTTTTGCCCACTCTAGTTATAATACTGACATCATGTCTTAATCCACTTGAATAATAGTATCAGAAGCAGAAACATATTTTCACAGAATGCAGCTAGATCAGACCAAAGTTCTTGTGCGTATATCTGCATTAATCACAAAACTGACCACAAAGATGAGAGAACTGACTTCGTTGTTCAGATGGAATAATTTCAATAGTAATTAGGAAATTAAGGATTTCTAGAGACTACATGATTTATTGATGTACTTTATTAATAAGTGCATGTAACTCAGTGTCTCCCAAAAGATTTTTGATCAGATCTCTGTCTCAATTCTCACAATGCTAATATTGTTGTATCAACTTGTCACACTGTACATTCAGCCTCTGGTCATAAATTGGCAGTGTCACAGGCAGATTTTAAATGAGAAATTTTTAAAACTTCATTTCAGAAGCACATGATAATTCTTGAGAGGGTATGTTAAATTTATAGCAATACTATATCTTCTGATTAACTATAAAGAATCCCTTTTGTTATTGTCAGATTTGAATACTAACTCAGCACTACCTATCGTACATAACGTGCTTTTGGTAAAACTCAGGGGCACCTGCACTCCACAAAGCTTGGCGAGGGAGAGGGATATAAACAAATCAGCTATGAAACTTATCTAAAGACTGGTTGGATTATGCACTACTTCATTAGTTGTGTGGGTTACTACCACTTTATTTATAGAGAACAATTTACAATAGGCACTCCTGAGAAGATCCACCAACAGTCACTCTGTAAAATCCTCCAAACCCAATGGTAAAATTGGCAAACCACGTCAGTATCTGGCTTCAGGCCAAATCTGTGGTGTCAAGACATGATGATGCTCAAATCATCTTTTCAGGGTGAGAGATAGTGTGCTTCATGTGGGTTCTGGAAATCAGCAGACTCTGCCATAGGCTGGGTAGGATCTTTGGATAGGTGTACGTTCCTTCCTTTATTTGTGCTTGCTCTTGTGGGAAATGCTGAATATCCTCAACCTTCTTGGATCCTCTCTGATAAGATTTAGAGGTGTTTGGGTTCCCATGAGTTGTTGAGGATGTTGCAAATTTTCCAAGGTGGCTTTAAACACATCCTTAAAAGTTTAAACACGAAGTCCTGACGAAGGGTCTCGGCCCAAAACTTCGACAGTGCTTCTCCCTATAGATGCTGCCTGGCCTGCTGTGTTCCACCAGTATTTTGTGTGTGTTCCTTAAAAGTTTTCTCTGTCTACATCACTCACACCAGACTCTAGAAAGAAACACTTTATTCTAAACAATGTCACTGCAGCCGATTTCCAAGGACACAGCAGTCACTTCTATGGTGTTTTGAAACAATAAAACAACTCACCAATTCGAGAGAATCCCAGACCTAAGACAGATCCCAGATCTCGGATCTCAGACAGCTAATCACACACGAAACCGCTTGGTGTGTGTTGCAGCATCTCTTGTGTCTACCAATTAAGATCATAATTGCCTGGAGAATAATCCTGAAAAAAATGTAAATGCCTAAAATAGCTGGAACAGTTAACATCCCTCAGTGAAGACTTTTATGAACAACAACAGAAGCCATATTGGTGTTTGCCAGTACTGACCTCTAACTGGTAGATTCTCAGACAACTGTCAAAACTCTGTTGCATGTGACTGTTCTGTTCAGCCTTTGCCTTGATTTGGTATTTTATAACTTTGCTCTCTTACGGTAAATTTTAACTTGCGATTTACAGTTCAGCAGCATTTATCTACCATCAGGGCAGGATTACTTAAGGCCAGCTGTCAAAATTGCCAAGGTGCTGCATGATATGCTCCATCCAATATACTAATGCTATTAGATTCTGACAACATTCAGCTTATCCCACCCAGTCAATGGCTGATGGACAGATGCACAAGTATGCATTAATATCAGAGACATGCAATTATGTGACACTGAAATTTAATGTTAGGCATTTCACTGCTCAGCTCTTGAGGGAAAAAGTGACTAATGGTACCCTTTTGGTCTTTGTAGAATACCTCAAAGCAGGTGGTGTAAAATGGCATTTCTTCTAGTTCAAAGAAAGGTCATTCACCTCCATGTGACTGCTTGGGAAAAAAAATCACTACTTGCAGCATACTACTATTGCAGACAGTTGGTAATAGAAAGATACACAATAGTTCCATGTACAAGCTTTATTTACATTTTGGCACCTAAAATGCCTTATATTGAACAGTTTCAGAAATTTCTGTAGCTGATATTATCTATTTGCAATGGAGGTACAAGATAGACTGTAGATGATGGAAGTCTGGAGCAACACACACAAAAATGCTGGAAGAATTCAACTAGTCAGGTAGGATTTATTTAGGGAAATGGGCAGTCAACATTTTGTAGACTGACCTGCGTACAGGACTGGGAAGAGGGGAGTTAGCCAGTATATAAAGGTGGGGTGGAGGTAGAACCAGAGCTAGCAGGTTCATCATGACGAGAAGGAAAAGACAGGCAAGTAGAAGAGGGGGAGAGAGTGGAAAATAATGTAAGGGAACAAAATGGAATCTGATAGGACAGGACAATAGATTATGGAATATGGGAAGGAAGCAAGAAAGGGAATTAGAGGGTGCAATGAGTAGGTGATGGGCAGTTCGAGAAAGCGGAGGAGTAATAAGGAATGGTTGAATAAGGGTAAACGAAGGGGCAGGGTCAGAAGTGAGTGGTACGCTGAAGAAATCAATATTCATAACATCAGGTTGGACAACAGCAAGGTAGAATATGAGGTAATATTCCTCTCATCAGCACCTGGCCTCAACTTTGTGGACAGACACGTCATCATAGAAATGGTAAATAGAATTAAAATGGCTAGCTACAGAGCGATCATCACCATTACAGCAGATGGAGTGGAGATACTCAACGAAGCACTCATTAATATAAATGAGGCCACACAAGGAATACCAGATGCAATAAGTGACCTGATGGACTCACAAGTGAAGGACTGCCTCATCTTGAAGTTCTGTTCGGGATCCTGAAAGTTGGTGAAGAGAAGTTGTAGAGGCAGGTGTAAATGCTTAGTGCTACATCTATTTGCATTGGACAAGAAAACGGTCAATTTCAATCGTTTTTCATGAGTCAATTCAAACAGAGGTCTCAAGCAAGTGCTTCCCTCACTCACAAAGACGCTCTTCATGTGAGTATAATCTCAAGATTCACTGAGGATACATACATATACAAGCAAAACAATCTCAGTCTGCATGCACTTTTACACAGGTGTATAACTACTAAGTCAGATTCTGACAATGAATCTACAATTTATGGGTAATTTACTAGCCTTTAATTGCTTTCAGTTATTAACAACTTGGATTCTCATAAGGAGAACTTACAAGGGCCTTAGATTAGCCAGGTGAGCAAATGAAGTATTATGTCTGTGCTCCAGGCTAGGCATGAGCAATGCCACATTACATCCAGTGTGCATGTGTCATATGCAGTATCCTGTACAAATGAGATATAGCATTAAGATAACCCCAAAACACACTTCCAATTAAGTATATTTCTGACTTGAACCATGAAGTTGCTGTTTTCTCTTCAACCTACAAACTTCCACAATCACACATTGATGTTAACCTAATGTAGCTGGCAATGTGCATTGGGAGGGAGGAAAGAACTGGGCTTGTTTTCCTGTTGTGAGCACATGTTCTGCTCTGTTGTGTTCTGTGTTGCACTGCCAAGCATTCAGGCCATGCTATGTTGGTGCTGGAATGTGTGGCAACACTTGCAGGCTGCCCCCAGCACGTCTTTGGCTGTGTAGGTTAACGGAAATGACACTTCACTATATATTTTGATGTACATATGATAAGTAAATATAAATCCGAATCAGAGGTGGGTTAAGAGAGGGATGGGAAATGTAGGTTGGAACTTGGTTTCAAGTCAGGTTGTGAAATCAGGGCAAGAGATGGCAAAACCACACTAGCTAGTTATACTGAAGAATTAAATTTTATGACCCCCAAGAAGTTAGTGGTTCAGGCTCAGCTCCGCTGTTTTGCATGATATGATATTCTATAATCACAGCTCCATCTTTCAGCCAGACACAAGCAAAAGACAAGAATCCATATTCAACAAAGCTGGAGCTGGAATATTCCACATCATTTGGAAAAGACAAACTTCTGCAAAAAGAAACTACTCAGCTGGCTTTAATTGCAAAGATTTTGGCAATAAAGCATCAAATTATTTTTCAAAAGAAATATCTATGCCAAATATGGCAAGACTGGTTAATTCATACATGTTGGGGAACTTCTCACCTAATCCATTAACTTGGGTAACAGACTGACACCCAGCTGAATCCTCCAAGAACTAAAGAATTTCTTTAGGAATTTTAATCCAATATTTTACTGCTCCCTTAGCCTACAAAATACATGTGTGACTGACTAAAGAGCCATTACTTGTAGAAGTGTTTCTCACAAATGTCTAGTAACTTATATAAACATACAAGCTTCAAAAACCATTACTAATAAGCAGTAGAATTGAAACAAATAGACACTGACACTGTGGGGCCCTGCTCTCCTCAGAGAAATTTAAATACATGAGCTGCTCTGCTAGGCATTTAATGGTTTTATGAATTTTTAAAAAGTAAAATACAAAAACAATTGAGTGAACTTGGCCTTTTCTCCTTGGAGCGACGGGGGATGAGAGATGACCTGATAGAGATGGATAAGATGATGAGAGGCATTGATGGTGTGGATAGTCAGAGGCTTTTTCCCAGGGCTGAAATGGTTAGCATGAGAGGGCATAGTTTTAAGGTGCTTGGAAGTAGGTACAGAGGAGATGTCAGGGATGGGTTTTTTTAAAACACAGAGAGTGGTGAGTGTGTGGAATGAGCTGCCGGTGACGGCAGTGGAAGCGGAAACGATAGGGGCTTTTACAAACCCCATTTCCAGAAAAGTTGGGATATTTTCCAAAATGTAATAAAAACAAAAATCTGTGATATGTTAATTCACGTGAACCTTTATTTAACTGATAAAAGTACAAAGAAAAGATTTTCAATAGTTTTACTGACCAACTTAATTGTATTTTGTAAATATACACAAATTTAGAATTTGATGGCTGCAACACACTCAACAAAAGTTGGGACAGAGGCATGTTTACCATTGTGTTACATCACCTTTCCTTTTAATAACACTTTTTAATCGTTTTGGAACTGAGGATACTAATTGTAGTAGATTTGCAACTGGAAATTTTGTCCATTCTTGCTTGATATAAGACTTCAGCTGCTTAACAGTCCATGGTCTCCGTTGTCTGATTCTCCTCTTCATGATGTGCCATACATTTTCAATAGGAGATAGATCTGGACTGGCAGCAGGCCAGTCAAGCACATGCACTCTGTGTCTACAAAGCCACGCTGTTGTAGCCCGTGCAGAATGTGGTCTGGCATTGTCTTGCTGAAATAAGCATGGACGTCCCAGGAAGAGACGTCACCTTGATGGCAACATATGTCTCTCTAAAATCCTAATTTTCACCTCAGAGTCAATGGTACCTTCACATACATGCAACTCACCCATGCCGTGTGCACTGATGCACCCCCATACCATCACAGATGCTGGCTTTTGCACCTTTTGCTGATAACAATCAGGATGGTTGTTTTCATCTTTGGCACGGAGAACTCGACGCCCGTTTTTTCCGAAAACTAGCTGAAATGTGGACTCATCTGACCACAGCACACGGTTCCACAGTCTTTCAGTCCATCTGAGATGAGCTCGGGCCCAGAGAACTCGCCGGCGTTTCTGCATAGAGTTGATGTATAGCTTCCTCCTTGAATAATAGTTTCAAGTTGCATTTCTGGATGCAGTGACGGACTGTGTTAAGTGACAATGGTTTTCCGAAGTACTCCCAAGCCCAGGTGGTTATAATTGTCACAGTAGCATGACGGTTTCTTAGGCAGTGTCGCCTGAGGGCTCGAAGATCACGCGCATTCAACAGTGGTTTCCGACCTTGCCCTTTATGCAGTGAGATGTCTGAATTCTCTGAATCTTTTCACAATATTATGTACTGTAGATGTTGAAAGACCTAAATTCTCTGCAATCTTGCGCTGAGAAATTTTCCTTTTGAACTAACAATTTTCTCATGAATTTTGGCACAAAGGGGTGAGCCACGACCCATCCTTGCTTGCAAAGACTGAGCCTTTGATGGACGCTACTTTTATACCCAGTCATGATACCTCACCTGCTACCAATTAGCCTGCTTAATGTGGAGTCTTCCAAACCGGTGTTACTTGAATATTCTGTGCACTTTTCAATCTTATTTTAACTCTGTCCCAACTTTTGTTGAATGGGTTACAGCCATCAAATTCTAAATTTGTGTAAAATACAATTAAGTTGGTCAGTAAAACTATTGAAAATCTTTTCTTTGTACTTTTGTCAGTTAAATAAAGGTTCATGTGAATTAACAAATCACAGATTTTTGTTTTTATTGCATTTTGGAAAATATCCCAACTTTATTGGAAATGGGGTTTGTAAAAGACTGCTGGATTGCTACATGGAGCTTAGAAAAGTAGAGGGCCATGGGTAAAGCCTAGGTAGTTCTAAGGTAGGGACATGTTCGGCACAGCTTTGTGGGCCAAAGGACCTGTATTGTGCTGTATGTTTTCTATGTTTCTACAATAACTTTTGAGAGATTTTTCCAAAGGCCGTGAGATCTGTGCTATCTTCTGCTTCCCAAACAAATTACATCACCATAAATAATAATTGTCATTTTCACCACTGCCATATGCGTGGTGCGATATTTTTATTAAGCATGCTTTGAGCTTATTTTTAGTTAACAGATTTCTTGATACTGAAAACTATTCTCCTTCCCAATGCATCCCCCAGAACACTAGTTAACAAGGGGCCAACAGGTTTTGTTTCATTAGCCAAATGCATGTTAATCATTAGTTAAACAATTGCTGTCAATATGTTCAAATAGTACGTGTATTCTGCAGTATCAAACAGTGCCAAACAAGCAACTATTATACCAAATATTACAAACAAGTCACAAGTCTGCTGTAATGGCTACACCTCTTTTGTCAGCTCCAAGGGAAAATAAGTTATTTTATTCAAATAGATACACACGCACACTGAGTGGCTTTTAAAGACACTTCAACAAAAATAAAATTCTAGTACATTTCTTGTATTATTCACCATTAAAAAACTGAGAAGATTCCACACTTTTATTTAAAACAAACCACATTCAACTCTATATGATTGACAAAAAGATTTTCTTTGTTCTTTTCAGGATTTCAGCCTCCAATCAAAAATTAATTATCATACATTGAAAAGGTGGGTGAGGAAGTGTTTGCTGCCTTAAGCCTACACACCAGCATCCTTAGGTTCAATTTTCCATTACATTATCTTTCATATCATCATGTTGCAACAGATTTCATATTCTTAGCCATAAAAACTATTCACTCACCCCTCGGAAGTTCTCATGTTTCATTGTTTTACAGCACTAGATCACAGTGGATTTTATTTGACTTTTGTGACACTGATTAACAGAAAAAATTTTTGCGGATGTGACAAAACACACTGATGAAGGTAGAGCAGTAGATGTAGTGCATATGGATTTCAGCAAGGCATTAGAATAGGTACCTCATGCAAGGCTTATTGAGAAAGTAAGGAGGCATGGGATCCAAGGGGACATTGCTTTGTGGATCCAGAACTAGCTTGCCCACAGAAGGCAAAGAGTGGTTGTAGACGGGTCATATTCTGCATGGAGGTCGGTCATCAGTGGCGTGCTTCAGGGATCTGTTCTGGGACCCCTACAGTCGGTCAACGATCGGAACAAATTTAAAGGATAAAGTGAGAAAGGCTGTGCCCCAATGAAAGCTACAACTATTACTAGGCGACGCAGTGGTTTAATTATTGGGTTTTGGGGTTTTGATCCTCACATCAACCTGGTACAGCGGAGAGCGCACTCGATAGCGATCTGTCACTGGATCGAACTTGGGAAGACGTTCCCGAGTCCGGCGCTGAAACATACGTTCTTAAGTGTTTTATATGCATAGAAAGGTAAAATATATACTATATACTAAGACAAACGTTTGACTAACTGACATAAAATAATACCAGATGTACCTGTTCCGACTCACTGAGTAAGAGAACTTCCGATTTTTTTCAATCCCAATCCACAATAACCCACGCATATCCTCCCGTATAATTTTAAATCATCTCTAGATTACTTATAATACCTAATACAATGTAAATGCTATGTAAAATAGTTGTTATTCTGCATTGTTTAGGGAATAATGACAAGAAAAATTAGTCTGCACATGCTCGAATAACAAGTGCTGGAAGAGCACTTCAGGTTTTCTTGATTCGCAGTTGGTTGAATTCACGCATGCGGAACTCGCGGATAAGGAGGGCCGACTGTTTATAAAAGTCATATAACTGTTAAACTAGAGATTAGTAGTGATATCTCAGATCCTAAAGGAAACTAGTCACAACATGAAAGTGTGTTGAAAACAGACAGGGGAGATGCAAAGGTGAGAGAAGTTTGAGCACAAGGTGTCTGAAATCACAAGCTTCACTCAAAATCAAATCTATATCAAACAATACATCTCAAAAAGAATGAGGCAGACGCACAAAGCGCCACAGTATCTCCAATGAATCTCACTTCAAGTGCAGACACATGAATTCTCTCAAACTCCACTGGTTTAGTCCACTGGTTCAGAAATTATTTGAACAGTAGTAAGCACCTGAGAACTACATAGACAGTAACATTTATTCAAATAAAACTTAAACACAAGGTTCCATGACCACTATCCACTTAATTTGCATTTCCATCAGTTAAACTGATCTGTTGAAGTTAGAGTATTACTCAAGCACCATTCAAAAGACTGGCTATAATTGGGTTCCAGGAGTTACACATTTCTGGGAAAAATCAACTGTTGCTGGAAATGAAAAAACAAAATGCTGGAAACACTCACCTTGACAGGCTGCAGCTGCAGAGAAACAAACAGATGAATGTTTCAACTCTGAGACCCTTTGTCAGAACTGGGAAAGGGTAGTTCCCAGTTCTGATGAATGGTCTTAGACCCAAAGCATTTGCAAGTTTCCCCTTCCACACATACTGTCGAGTGTTTTCAGCATTTTCTGTTTTCATGTCTAGAGAAGCTCACTGTGAGATCATGATTTAAGACGTGCTTCTACACAAGTTGGTGATTAAGAGGCATCTGTACCTGATGCTAATGCACTGATGAATACGACAAAATGTCTCAAAGATAAAGAGCCGGGCATTTTCTATGAAGTCCTCAAGGCAGGCCACCAAGAAGAAATCATTCACAAGCACCTGAAATGAGAATATACATATATATATATAAATAATCAACGAAAATTCCACAATAAACCATTAATATAGCAAATAACACACATTTTACACGGCCCTCTTTCACTACATTTGTAGTAGTTTGCAATACATCCTAACCTGAAATGATTCTCATCTTGGAACATCAGCACCAAAAAAAATTAAGTTTCTACATAACAGCAATGAACAGAAAGATTTAGAGCAACTCTATGAGCAGAAAAATTGTTAACCAGCAAAAGCACATCTCTAAGCAAAACTATTCATTTTGGAAACCAGCAAGAGAGTTCTGTCCTTAGTAAGGTTAGCTGTTAGATAAAGGGAGAAATAAAATTCTTTTAAGTATTGTTTTATTCTCCTGAACAGATTGATACAGATGGATACCAAACTTATCAATATCAACGCAAAATTCTCACCAGCCAATCTAAGATTTTAAGATGGTACTGACAAGTGGTTAATCTTTGCATGCAGCTCCAAAGGGAATCATCAAATATTCTCATTTAGGACCACTACAGCTGAAATCCACAGTCATAGCCATGGGTATTTTAGTAAGAAACATCATTTTAAGATGTTTTTAAAAATCTATCTATCTTCTATCAGCAGACCCCAGACTAGAGCATCAGGTCACGAGTACAATTCCTCTTTAAGATAAAGTTAGTTAGTTAAAGTCTGTCCTAAGCCTCATAGGTTCATCAGGCTAGTGCTTATGCTGGTTTCCATAGCGTGAAGCGACTGAGAGTACAAGACTCACCCCCACCCCCTGGATAGGACACCAGTCTATCGCGAGGTTAACCTCCAGCATTTTGCCAGTACCCATTTTCAGCTGGGTGGACTGGAGCAACGTGTGGTTAAAAGCCTTGCTCAAGGACACAACATGCTGCCTCGGCTGGGGCTCGAACTCATGACCTTCAGATCACTAGTCCAATGCCTTAACCACCTGGCTACGTGCCACTCTTTAAGCAAAAGAAAGTGTTAAAATGCAGGGCCGTTAGATCCCCATTTCCTACTATCCTACTGGCAAATGTACACTCTCTGGAAGATAAAATTGAAGATTTCAGAACAAGATTGCAGTACCAAAGGGACATTAGGGGCTGCTGTGTAACTTGCTTGCAGGAAACATGGCTACCACACCCCCCCCCCCCCCCGCCATTTTGGATGCAGCTCTGCAGCCCGAGGGCTTCGCCTGACTGCCAAGACAGGACAGCCAAGCCTTTTAAAGGTAGAGAAGGAGAATTATGCTTCATGATTAACTCATCGTGGTGCACAGATGTGTCAGTTCTGCCTCAGTCCTGTTCATTTGACCTGCAACATCTAGCAATCAAGTGTCTTCTATTTAATCTGCCAAAGGAGTTTACTACCATCATCCTGGCTGCACTATACATTCCACCCTTGGCCAATGTCAGGCAAGCACTGGAGGAGCTCAGCACAATGATCTGCAGTCATGAAAAAGGGCACTGATACCTTCTCTGTTATCATGGGGGATTTCAACCAGGCCAGCTTGAGAAAGTCGCATATCAACTACCAACAAAATATTGCTTATGGACCCAGAGGAGCCAACACATTTAACCATTGTTACACCATCATCAAAAATGCTTATCATGCCATCAAACACCTGCATTTTATAAAGTTGTGATCACATCTATGCTGTACATCTATGTTCAGCACACAGACAGAGAGTAAAGATCATAGTACCAGTGGTGCGGACTAAGGGATGGTCAAGGCAGATGGAGGAACATTTACAGGACTACTGTGAGCTGCCTTCGAATTTGAATTAATATGTCAAGTTGTTACTCACTTCACCAAGACTTGTGTAGATGAGTGTGTGCCTTCAAAAATATACTGGATATACCCAAACCAAAAGCCGTGGATGAACCAACAGAATCGTAGACTGCTGACAACTACATCTGTGGCATTTAAGACAAGTTATCTAGAATTATAAAAGGTACAACCAATAGAAGGCTATTTTAAGAGTGAATAAGCAAATCTGATTGAAGTTAGGAACAAGAGCAGATGTACCATCAGTTCTGGCAGAGTTTGCAGGCCATTACTTCCTACAAGGTGAAACTTAACATCATGAACATCTGTGATGCCTCACTCCCAAATGAGCTTAACACCTTTTATGCATGCTTTGAAAGAGAATAAAACTAAACCTGTGTGAACTCCTGCAACATCTGGTAACACTGTGATCTCTGTTTTGGAGGTAGACATCAAAACATCTTTCAAGAGGTCAAATGCACGCGTCAGGGCCTGATGGTGTACCTGGTAGGCCACTGAAAACCTGTGCCAACCAACTGGCAAAAGCATTCAAGAGCATCTCCAATTTCTCACTGCTACAGTCAGAGATTCCCACCTGCTTCAAAAGGGTGACAATCATACCCGTGCCCAAGAAGAGCAGACTATTGCCCAGTTAGAACCACAGAACATTACAGCACAGAAACAGGCCTTTTAGCCCTTCTTGGCTGTGCCGAACCATATTTCTGCCTAGTCCCACTGACCTGCACCTAGACCATATCCCTCCATACACTCTCATCCATGTACCTGTCCAAGATTTTCTTAAATGTTAAAAGTGAGCCCGCATTTACCACTTCACCTGGCAGCTCATTCCACACTCCCACCACTCTCTGTGTGAAGAAGCCCCACCCCCAATGTTCCCTTTAAACTTCTCCCCCATGTCCTCTGGTTTTTTCCTCCCCTAGCCTCATGGAAAAAGCCTGCTTGCATTCACTCTATCTATACCCATCATAATTTTATATACCTCTGTCAAATCACCCCTCATTCTTCTACGCTCCAGGGAATAAAGTCCTAACCTATTCAACTTTTCTCTGTAATTCAGTTTCTCAAGTCCTGGCAACATCCTTGTAAATCTTCTCTGCACTCTTTCAACCTTATTAATATCCCTTCTGTAATTCGGAGACCAAAACTGCACACAATACTCCAAATTTGGCCTCACCAATGCCTTATACAACCTCACCATAACATTCCAACTCTTATACTCAGTACTTTGATTTATAAAGGCCAATGCACCAAAAGCTCTCTTTACTACCTGTGACACCACTTTTAGAGAACTTTGTATCTGTACTCCCAGATCCCTCTGTTCTATTGCACTCCTCAGTGCCCTACCATTTACCTTGTATGTTCTACCTTGGTTTTTCCTTCCAAAGTGCAATACCTCACACTTGTCTGCATTAAACTCCATCTGCCATTTTTCAGCCCATTTTTCCAGCTGGTCCAGATCCCTCTGCAACCTTTGAAAACCTTCCTCACTGTCAACTACACCTCCAATCTTTGTATCGTCAGCAAATTTGCTGATCCAATTTACCACATTATCATCCAGATTCATTGATATAGATGACAAATAACCATGGACCCAGCACTGATCCCTGTGGCACACCACTAGTTGTACTCACATCTGCTATAAGTGCTTTGAGAGGTTGGTTATAGCCAGAACCAACTCTTGCCTAAGCAATGACCTGGACTTGCTGCAATTTGTCTATTACCACAATAGGAATAACTATGCTGTTTTTTGATTACAGTTCAGCCTTTAACACCATCATCAATATGCTCCAAAACTTGGGCCTCTGTACCTTCCTCTGCAACCAGATCTTTAACTTCCTCATCAGTAGACCAAAGTTAGCACAGACCGGAAATAAGATCTCCTTACTGACAGTCAACACCTCAAGAATGCATACTTAGCCCATTACTCTACTCTACCTACACCCATGACTGTGTGACTGGGCACAGCTCAATGCCACCTATATGTTTGCCAATGGCACAACAAGTTTTTTTATGCAGAGTGGTGAGTGCGTGGAATGAGCTGCCAGCAGCGGTGGTGGAGGTGGAAATAATAGAGTCTTTTAAGAGACTCCTGGATGGATACATGGAGCTTAGAAAAATAGAAGGCTATGAGTAAGCCTAGGTAGTTCTAAAGTAAGGACATGTTCGGCACAGCTTTGTGGGCCAAAGGGTCTGTATTGTGCTGTAGGTTTTCTATGTTTCTATGTTACAATTGTCAGAATTTCAGATGGTGATGAGGAGGCACAAAGGAGTGAGATAGATCAGCTGGTTGAGTGGTGTCACAAAAACAACCTTGCACTCAACATCATTAAGACAAAGGATCTGATTGTGGACTTCAGGAATCAGAAGTCGAGGAAAAATACAGCAGTCCCCATTGAGGGATCAGCAGTGGAAAGAGTGAGCAGCTTCAAGTTCTTAGGTGTCAACATCATGAAGATCAATTCTTGACCTAACATACTGATAACATTACAAAGAAGGCATAACGGCGGCTATATTTCATTAGGAGTCTGAAGAGACTTGGTATGTCAACAAAGACTCAGTGAATTTCTACAGATGTACCATGGAGAGCATTCTAATTATTTGTTATGAAAGGACCAATGCACAGGATTGGAAAAAGCTGAATAAAGTTGTAAACTCAGCCAGCCCCATCATGGACATCAGCCTCCCCAGCATTGAGGACATTTGAAAAGGCGATGCCACAAAAAGGCTGCATCCTTCATTAAGGACCCACTTCTTTTCACTGCAAGCATCAAGGAGGAGGAACAAGAGCCAGAAGACATTCACTCAATATTTTGGGAACAGCTTCTTCCTCTCCATCATATTTCTGAATGGACAATGAATCCATGTATACTAACTCACTATTCTTTGCATATTTTGCTTTCTTTTTGTACTTCTTATCCCCTTTAATTTTGGATATACTGTGTATACTGTAATTCAAAGATTTTTAAAAATTACTATGGTTGCACAGTACTGCTGCCCCAAAACAGCAAATTTCAGGATATATGCCAATGATATTAAACCTGACTTTGAATCTGACTCTGATATTGAAGCAGCAGCTGGGGCTCACTGGCCAAATGCCAGTGTATGCAATAGTGTTTAAATGAAAAATAATCCAAAAGTTAGATATCAATGTTATAAAAAATTCACGGGGTCTTGCTGTGGGAATAACCTGAGTTACAGCCTCTTTCAATTTTGTAATGGTCGGAGAAAGGGAAAGTCAGCTCAAAAAGGCAAATGCCAAAAGGTTCTTTGGGTGTGATGCCTGACATATGCTGCAGCTTATTATTTAATACTTAATTCTGTACCTTTTCCATCATTCTTCTTTATCACAGTGCTTATTAACTGGACAACAACTTTACATATCACTTATCTACTCCAAGCAGAGTCTCTATTATATCTACGATTTAGTTTAGCTTCCTTTCAAATCCAAAATCAACATCATGAAAAACAACTAGCACCAGCCATTACTGGAAATTCAATCCAATACTCATGCATGAAATTAAAGCAAAACAGGAAAAGAGCCAACAAAATGCTAATGCATTATTCACCCTGACCATATTACCTACTAAGACAAGTTGTAACAGCTACCTTCAGACCTATATAATCAAATTGCATTGAGAATACTGTGAGAACGTTTGGGCAAACAGCTAACTCACAAAGGACTACAATCTAAAACTTCACTATTTCCCCAGATAGTGTTTTGGTGCACCAATATTTCCAACAGACCGTCAGCGTCTGCAGTTTCAAGTTGCCACTTTGGGCTGTGAACTGTCCATTATTCATCCAAATTAAGTAATCTTCCCTTAAGGTGGAAAATTGCAATCATATTACTTTCTACTAGTCTGATTGATGATGATTTTTACATTGGTCTAGCCTCCAAGGAGATCTGAAAGCACAGACATTGCTCCTTCCAAATGGCAACCCACTCTGTGTTGTTACAATGAGAAGCTCGAACAATATTTACGGTCTGGTTTGTCAGTGTTGTGTCCTGTCACAAATGTGATTTTCCAACAGACAGATATGGACTGATCCTCACTGTTAAATGATATCAGAATACATGTTCCATTATGAAGTGACGATAAAATTCCAAATCAGAAGAAATCAAAAAGTCACAAACTCCTATAACCACATCAGAGCCATTAATATTTGAAATATTGCAGGAAGCAAAAGCTGGAGAAATTACCAAGCCAGCCTTTTCTATGTTTTATTAATTCATGCATCCAGGTTTAAAAAGATAATGAAGCAGCCATTCTGACTTCAACATAATATCTCTCTCAAATCTGCAACTTCAATCTGTTTTGATGTTTCTCAAGAATTAGTTTAGGGGTTTCTACGACTGTTAAAGCACATCTTTTTTCAAACAATGGAACTTATAATATTCTGCTTTACAAAGACACCAAAATCCAACATTTTGTTATAACTAGTCTCAGACCATCCCAGATCAGCATGCTCTGGGTTAAAGCGGCGCGAATGAGGTATTTCACATATATAAAATTATGAGAGGAATAGATAGCAGGATCTTTTCTCCTTTTCAAAAGTGAATAAAATTTAGTGGGCATAGATTTTGGGTAAAGGATAAGAGATTTAGAGGTGAACATAGGGGGACCTTTTTTTCCACCTGGAGAGTGGAACCTGGAATGCACTGCCAGAAAAAGTAGTGGAAGCAGAGTCACTGTGAGCACTTAAAAAGTGCCCAAATCATCAGGCATAGAAGGCTACAGGCCAAATGTTGGAAAACATAATTAATATGGAAGGGTCCCTGCTGGTTAGTGTAGATGTGGAAATTCTTCCATGGTCATCCCACTTTCCATCCTGTATGACACTGTGATTTAAGCCAGAAATTTGAGCCAAGTGGGTGAGGAGAAGGCAGACAAGCTGGAAGGTGGTAAGTGAAGCCAGGTGGGTGGGAAAGATAAAGGGCTGGAAAAGAAGGGGTCAGATAGTAAAGGACCAGTGTGGCCTCTTACCCCTTTTCCTCACCTATTGCCTCCTCCTGATGCCCCTCTTTCTTCCCTTTCTCCCATGGTCCACTCCCCTCTTCTATCAGATTCCTTCTTCTACAGCCCTTTACCTTTCCCACCCACTTGGCTTCACCTATCATCTTCCAGCCTGTCCGCTTTTCCCTCCCCCACTTTTTTAAATTATGTTATCTTCTCCCTTTCTTTCCAGTCCTGATGAAGGGTCTTGGCCTGAAAAATTGACTGTTTGTCCAGTTCTATATATGCTGCCTGACCTACCAAGTTCCTCTGCATTACACAAATTCCATTTTATTCTCCTCACCCACATTTCAATCAGCTCCCCCAACCAGATTCTACTTTTCTTCTATACAATAGGAGCAACTTACAGAGTCAATTAACCTACCAATCAGCACATCTTTGGGATGTGGGAGAAAACAGAAAATTCAATGGGCTTGTGGACATAGAACTCTTTACTTTCTCTACTCAAGAGGGTAACTATATTTTCCATGTTTGTTTCATCTGTGTTGTCCTCACATTTGCACTTTGCCTGCCTGTATCCCCATTTGTCACTCTTCCCTCTGCACTCACTGCCACCTAGTTTTATATGAGCACCAAATTTGGATACAATACACTTAATTCCATCATCCAAATCACTGGTGAAAGTCATGAACCACTGGAGACTCAATAAACACCTTTGTGGCAGCGATTTCTCAGCTTCCATTCTTAAAATCTGTTCCCAAACTCTTTTCTGACTTTGACCAGTCATTAACCAAGATCAATATACAGTGGCATGCAAAAGTTTGGGCACCCCAGGTCAAAATTTCTGTTACTGTGAATAGCTAAGCGAGTAAAAGATGACATGATTTCCAAAAGGTATAAAAGTTAAAGATAACATATTTCTTTAATATTTTAAACAAGATTACTTTTTTATTTCCATCTTTTACAGTTTCAAAGTAACAAAAAAGGAAAAGGGCACGAAACAAAAATTTGAGCACCCTGCATGGTCAGTACTTAGTAACACCCCCTTTGGCAAGTATCACAGCTTGTAAATGCTTTCTGTAGCCAGCTAAAGGCTGATTTATACTTGTGCATTGCATCTACACTGTAGGCGTCACATACCATACACCATACCTACACTGTACCCTACACAGTAGGGTGACGTGCACCTCTCCAGAAAAGTTACTCACGTGTCACAGCAACACAGACCACAACAACTGTGATTGGTCCGCTTGGTAGCATCGCATTTCCTCCTACGCATTTCCAGTTGTTTCTTCTCCATGTCTGTAGGCTGTGCGTACACCGATGTGAAATAGATGAACCAAATCGTCAAATCTACATGCTGACATGTGAAAATGTTTGAAATGTATTTCCTCGTCCATTTCTCTCATGAAGAAACTCAACACTGTGGCTTGGAACCCCACCGCCAACTAGCGTTTTGGCGCGCACCAATGCACACTCGCTACAGCGTAGCCTGTACACACAAGTATAAGTCAGCCTTAAGAGTCTTTCAATTCTTGTTTGGGGGATTTTCGCCCATTCTTCCTTGCAAAATGCTTCCAGTTCTGTGAGATTCTTGGGCCGTCTTGCATGCACTGCTCTTTTGAGGTCTATCCACAAATTTTTGATGATGTTTAGGTCGGGGCTGTGAGTGCCATGGCAAAACCTTCAGCTTACGCCTCTTTGAGGTACTCCATTGTGGATTTTGAGGTGTGTTTAGGATCATTATCCTGTTGTAGAAGCCATCCTCTTTTCATCTTCAGCTTTTTTACAGATGGTGTGATGTTTGCTTCCAGAATTTGCTGGTATTTAATTGAATCCCTCTACCAGTGAAATGTTCCCCGTGCCACTGGCTGCAACAAAAGCCCAAAGCATGATCAATCCACCCCCGTGCTTATCATTGGGGAGGTGTTCTTTTCATGAAATTCTGCACCCTTTTTTCTCCAAACATACCTTTGCTCTTTGCAGCCAAAACATTCTATTTTAACTTCATCAGTCCATAGGACTTGTTTCCAAAATGCATCAGGCTTGTTTAGATGTTTCTTTGCAAACTTCTGATGCTGAATTTTGTGGTGAGGATGCAGGAAAGATTTTCTTCTGATGACTCTTCCATGAAGGTCATATACTGGTGTCACTGCACAGTAGAACAGTGCACCACCACTCTAGTCTGCTAAATCTTCCTGAAGGTCTTTTGCAGTCAAATGGGAGTTTTGATTTGCCTTTCTAGCAATCCTACGAGCAGTTCTCTCGGAAAGTTTTCTTGGTCTTCCAGACCTCAACTTGACCTCCACCGTTCCTGTTAACTGCCATTTCTTAATTACACTATGAACTGAGGAAATGGCTACTTGAAAATGCTTTGCTATCTTCTTATAGCCTTCTCCTGCTTTGTGGGCATCATTTATTTTAATTTTTGGAGTGCTAGGCAGCTGCTAGAGGAGCCCATGGCTGCTGATTGTTGGGACAAGGTTTGAGGAGTCAGGGTATTTATAAAGCTTTGAAATTTGCATCACCTGGCCTTTCCTAATGATGACTGTGAACAAGCCATAGCCCTCACAAGCTAATTAAGCTCTGAGACCTTGGTAAAAGTTACCTGAGAGCTCAAATCTCTTGGGGTGCCCAAACTTTTGTATGATGCTCCTTTCCTTTTTTTCCCACTCTAAAATTGTACAAAACAAAAATAATACACTAATCTTGCTTAAAATGTTGAAAAGAATATTTCATCTTTAACTTTGACTTTTGGAGATCAGTTCATCTTCTACTCACTTAACTATTCACAGTTCCATAAATTTTGACCGGGGTGCCCGAAATTTTGCATGCCACTGTATTCCCACAATACAATGTGCTTATTGGTTTTCATAAATATTCTACTGAAGGTCTTCTGAAAGTCCAAATAAACCATGTATAAAGGCTACCTCTTATTTACTCTGCCAGCCATAGGTCAAGAACTGGCAAGCAGAATTTCATTTCCATAAATCCATGTCAACTTTGCCCAGCCAAATACTGCTATCAATCCCTTAATAAGATATTTGAGCAATGAAGTCAATTGTTCCTCAATTTGGCCCTACCTCCTTTCCTAAATAAGGAAGGCAACTTGCATTTATCACCCAATCTGCGAGAACCATACTAGAATCTATGTAGTTTTGGAAAACGACAGCTAACGTCTCCATTGCTACCTCGTTTAAAACTCTAGGATACCAGTAATCATCTCCTGGGTATGTGTCATTAATCCCTTCAATGTACATCTTTTCAATACCATAATACTGAAGACTCCCAGCTTCACATTTATTCCAGAACTGCAGTACTGCATTATTTCATACAGAAATCGTGAAGGGTTTAGTCATTCAATAGATGAGAACATCATAAACCCAGAGAGCAAAGATAGAAGGCAATTGGCAAATATACCAAAACCAATAGAAGAGAAGTATTTACATGTTGTGAGTGGTAAGGAATGAAAATAGTGGGGATACAGTGGAGACAGGTTAAACTGCCATTCAAAAGGAAACTGGGTAAGGATTTGAAAAGAAACAGAAACTGCAGGGGAGAGGGAAGGAAAGGTGGTTGAAGTACTCTTGCATAGAATCAGCAATAAACTGAATATACTCATAACCTCTGATTCTATTAAAAGAATAATTATATTCAGTACCAAAGTGCAAGAAAAAGTTTGTGAACCTTTTGCAATTGCCTGGGTTTCTGTATTAATTACTCATAAAATGTGGTCTGATCTTCATCTAAGTCACAATAAAAGACAAACACAATCTGCCTAAACTAGTAACACATAAACAATTGTACTACTTCTCGTCAATACCGAATGCACCATTTAAACAATCACAGCCTAGGTTCAAAAAAGTATGTGAACTTCTGGGTTAATGCTATCTCCAAAAGCTACTTGGAGTTGGATGTTCCAATCAAGAAGGGATTGGAGGTGTGGATTGTAGAGGTGCTCAGCCCTGCAAAAAAAGACACACAAAGTCAGGTTATTGACAAAGCCTGCTCTTCTCAAGTAAGATCTGTTTATATGCACCATGCCTCGATCAAAACAATTTTCAGAGGACCTTAGAAGAATTGCAGAGATGCATGAAGCTGGAAAAGGCTACAAAAGCATTTCTAAAGACCCGAGTGTTCTTCAGTCCACAGTATGAGAAATCGTCAACAAATGGAGGAAATCCAGTACAGTAGGAGTGGGTACCCTGCAAAGATCACACCAAGAGCACAACGTGCAATGCTGAAGGAGGTGAAAAAGAACCCATGGGTATCTGAAAACCTGCAGAGATTTCTAGACCTTGCTAAAGTCTCTGTTCATGGAAGGATGCCACAGAGGAAACCACTGCTCTCCAAAGAAAAACATTGCTGTACATCTCAAGTTTGCAAAAGACTACCTGGAAGTCCCACAATGCTTCTGGGACAATGTTCTGTGGACAGATGAGATAAAAGTTGAACTTTTTGACAGAAATGCGCACCCTATGTTTGGAAGAAAAAGCGCACTGCATGCCAACATCATACCCTCATCTGCGAAGCATGGTGGACGGAGCATCTCAGGGCCTGGACAGCTTGCAATCATTGAGGGCACAATTAATTCAAAATTGTATCAAGACATTTTACAGGAGAATGTCAGGCTAGTGGTCTCTTGCCTGAAGCTTAATAGAAGCTGGATAATGCAACAAGACAACGATCTGAAACACAAGAGTAAATCAACAACAGAATGGTTTGAAAAGAAGAAAACCTGTTTGGGAATGGCCACATCAGAGTCCAGATCTTAACCCAACTGAGATGCAGTTTCATGACCTGTTCATGCAAGGTATACCAGAAATACTGATGAACTGAAAGTTCCTCCTCACCATTGTGTAAGTCTGATCAGCAGTTACAAGAAATGTTTGGTGGAGGTAATTGCTGCTAAAGAAGGCTCGACCAGCCTGGACTGTGAATGATTAAACAATGTGTTCAATTAAGACATGAAAAGTACAATAGTTTGTGTGTTATTAGTTTAGGCAGATTGTGTTTGTCTATTATTGTGACTTAGATGAAGATCAGACCACATTTTATGAGTGTTTAATGGAGAAAAGCAGATAATTGCAAAGGATTCACAAACTTTTTCTTGCAACTGTCATTGTTGCCTGAAATAGCATTAAAAAATGACATTACAGGCAGTCCCCGGGTTACGAATGAGTTCCATTCCTGAGTCCGTCTGAGTTGGATTTGTAAGTAAGTCAGAACAAGTACATCCGGTATTATTTAGTGCCAGTTAGTCAAACATTTGTCTTAGTACATAGTATATATTTTACCTTTCTATGCATATAAAACACAAGAAACATATGTATTCCAATAATTAAACCACTGCATTGCTTAGTAATAATTGTAGCTTTCATCGGGGCAGGGCCTTTCACATGCTCCATTATTCTCACTTTATCCTTTATCCTTTAAAATTGTTCCGATTGTTGACCAACTGTAGCCTAACGCTTTTCCAATGACCGATGATGTTTCACCTCTTTCCAAACGCTTTATTATTTCCACTTTATTTTCAATCGTGATCGCTTCCCGTCAATGGTACAGAGACACTGCAGGCGGCGAGTCCCGACCTCCACCGGGTCCTAAGGATCATCGCACTGAATTCCCTGGGTCCCAAAGTCCACCGCACTGAGACAGGTTAAACGGGACAAGTGGGGGCTGTGCTGGATTTGGGTATTTGATCTTCCTCAATATTCCGCGTGGGAATTTAAACTGGAGGTGGCAGTGCTTTTTTTTAACGAGGTCGAGTTGCGAGCTTGACATCAACCCGACGTGCTTGGGAGCGGTCTGTCACTGGATCGAACTTAGGAACCTCAGTTCTCGAGCCTGGCGCTGATCTCACTGCGCCACCAGCTGACTGGAAAAGGGGGGGGGGGGGGAATCAGGGTGAATCTTGCTAAGAAAAATTTAAGCCAATTACGAATTTACACACTCAACACAGTGTCAACGGCAATGACTTAAAATGGCGGAAGGTGTTCTCCTTCCTCGGTTCGTAAGTATGAGTTGTTCGTAAGTTGGACATTCGTAACTTGGGGACTACCTGTACTGCAGTGTTTTCACGTTAACTTGCGATTAAAGTAAAAGCAAATGATTATTTAAAATAACTATAAAGATTTTCTAACTACTGCCATCAAGTGCTTATCACTTGCTACAGACAGGCATTTCATTATTGTATTCAGTTGAATTTGACACCAGGTTAAGTCAGCTGTAGACGCTTGCATACTTTAAAGAACAGCATTGGTGACTCAATAAGAAAAATGGTCTTTCTACCAACGCCTGCTTTAAATGTAGGTGTTCATAGTCCCAGTATGACTACCCAACTATACCCTCAGAGTTACTGCTCCATTTAGGTAACACCTAACACAAGAAAAAGATAGAAATACATATCAATGTATCAGAGTTACTGGTGTTGGGCCACTTCTTTATATGTTATGTATCAATGTTCTGAATGAAGGAATTGACAGCTTTGTGACATTATGAAGAAAGGTGGAGAGGCAGAAAGTGTTGAGTAAGCAGGGAGTCTGCAGAAGGATTTAGACAGATAGGAAGAATGGGCAAAGAAGTGGTAGATGGAATATTGTTACGTTCCCCAATAACCAGGTGACTTACCAGCAAAGATAGATAGGTCCGCTGAAGCCTGGTGCTACTATTTTCAAACGTTTTTATTTATAAAGGGGCACAAACGTATGGTTAATACAAAACATTCAGATCATATACGTCGTCACAACTCAATCTAAAGCACAGGTATAATAATAATCAATCAGAAATAAGCTCTATCGTTGTCTAGGGGTAATGTATATATTGTTCGCTGTATATCTGAAAGTCTCTTGCGGCCACTGCAGTTCCACCAGCTGCCGTCTGTTGTGGTGTCGCGTTGGTGCACTTTTGTTAGAGAGAGAGAAAGAAAAGGAACACTTGCCCGTCGTCCTTGCGAGGCAACTCCCTGCTGTTAGTTAAAGCGGTTTTTCCTTTGGTTCCAGCCACAGACTCCCGATCCGGAATCTAACGCACGTGGCTTCCTTCAAAATGGCTTCCCGCTCCAACGGGAAGCACTATCGTGTCTTCTTCGTGTGTCTCCTTGGTGCGTCTGAGGCCCCGCCTCGGCAGCCCACCTTTTATCTGGACTGGCAGGGTTGTAGATGTCCATCAGGGTGGGGGGGCGAGGCAATCCTTCCCCCATCACCCATCTCACATTGCCCTGAGAGTTTGCACGTAGACCAGTTCCTTCTTCCACAAAGGTGTCTCCCAAGACAATGGCTATGTCCAAGGCTTTTGTCTTGTTGAGCGACCAGCCCACATTCCAAACCGTAAGGCTCTCTCTCTCTCTCTCTTGCGATTCTCACAAAGGAGGGGGCTGAGGTCATGACAATATAGTGTAGGAAAGTGAATGGTCATGCACTTTGGTAGAAACAATAAAGATGCAGACTACTTTCTAACAGAGAGAAAATTCAGAAATCAGAGGTGCAAACAGATTTGGGAGTCTCCATACAGGAAACCCTATAGGTTAAATTGCAGGTTCAGTCAGTGGTAAGAAAGGCAAATGCAATGTTCGCAGTTATTTTGAGAAGACTAGAATATAAAAGCAACAATGTAGTGCTGAGGCTTAATAAGACATTGGTCAAATCACACTTGAAGTATCATGAGCAGTTTTGGGGTGTTTATCGAAGAAAAGATGTGCTGCCATTTGAGAGGGTCCACAGGAGGCTCACGAGAACGATTCCAGAGTGAAAGAATTAATGTTTGAAGAGCGTGATGGCTCTGGGCCTGTACTCACTGAAATCTAGAAGAATATGAGGAGGAAATCTGATTGAAAACTTTTGAATATTAAAACTTGTTGAGTGGATGTTCCCAACCTCTTTTATGCCATGGACTCCTACCATTAACTGAAGCATCTGAGAACCATAAGTTGGGAACCCCTGCTGTAGAGTCTAGGACCAGAGGGCACTGCCTCAGAAAAGAGGTGCGCCTATTTAGAACAGAGATGAGGTAGAATTTCTTTAGCCAGAGGGTAGTGTAATTGTGGAATTAATTGACATAGATGGCTATGGAGGCCAAGTTATTAGATATATTTAAAGCAGAGGTTGAGAGAGATAATAAATCAGCCATGATGGAATGGCAGCACAGACTCGATGGGCCAAATGGCCTGATTCAGCTCTATATCTTATGGTCTTCAAAATTATCATAAATCAGTTGATAAAGAGCTCTTGGGTGAATGTTGACGAGAAAAACACGTCCATATGATTAGAATTAAATGATCACATTAGTTACAGTATGCAGAATAAGTGGTTCAATGGAAAGAGGCCAAAATACCTAATGATTTGATGCAGCATGTATGAAATAAATAATTGCCATTTTATTATGGCATAACAGGATTATAGTACTATATGACAATCTAAATCTTAGCTAATGCATGATTTTAATTCCATGAAGAATAAATCTAATGTTTATTTCTAACGGTATTTGAACCAAAATGTTGCATTTAAATAACAGTGACCAAAGTGTATACACAAAATGCAAATGTTACTTCTTCACAGACCTAATTCACTTTTTGGCAGATGATATGGTGGACTGAGATTTGCCAAAAGTCATGGGCTGCTACAGAAATGTTTCCTAGGAAAAGTGAAATGAGTCCTGGCCCTCTGACAGCCTGACTTGAGAGTGCTGATCCTCAGCTTCTCTCCACCTATGAGAGGAGGAAGGTTCTATCAACAAGTAGTTAGGCTACTAAGTTTCTCTAAGAGTGGCCTGAATTAAAACTAGGAGCAGCATGATAGCGCAGCAGTTAGCGCAACATTATAGCAGCAACAGTGACCCAGGATCAATTCCCACTGCTGTCTGTAAGGAGTTTGCATGTTCTCACTGTGACTGCATGGGTTTCCTCTGGGTGCCAGTCTTCTCCCACAATCTGCGGGTTAGCAGGTTACTGATTACATGGGTTTGACTGGGTGGCACAGGCTTCTCGGGCCAGAAGGCTTATTGCTGTGCTGTGTCTCTAAATAAAATCAAATAAAGCAGCTTTGTAACGTAATGGTAGCATGGATAGATTTTTAATCTCTGTTTTTCTTCTGGTGCTTCAGATTGCTGATGTCTGCTACTTACAATCCCCAGGCATTCCTTCTGTTGCTAACTAACTTTTGCCACCCTTTTTAAGCCAGCTCCTCCAACACTGCATTAGTTACTCCCTCCTGGTCTCCACTCTTTTGTAGACCCTCCCTTTTGCTCATTACAACATCATCCCTTCTTTTCCATGGCTGATGACAAAGAAAATGTTGAGAAGCTGAATGGTCCTTCCAGGTCCTAATGTATTTAACAGGCAATTTCTTAATCTTTGCATCTAATTTTGAATAAATACTATCCAAATTCTTTCATTTTAAATCTATCTATGGATGGTTAAGCATGTTCACAGCCATTAGTGAATCAACTAGAGTGCAAATGAATAGCTGCCAACATTTAACATTGGATGCAAAGGATAGAATTATTATGCTGTTCCTATACAACAATGAGAAAGATGAATCATTAAAATGAACAGCAATTCAAAGACTCAAACATACTTTTATAACTGAAAATACCTGTTGCTCATCACAGCCATTTATTTTTCAGTAGTATATTAAATTGTCAGAAGTATTATATTATCTAAGTAAACAGAGACTCTGATATGAATCAACCCATTTCCAAAGAATACCATCGACCCCCACATGAAGGCACATGGGTGAATCAAGCTCCCACCTACAGTGACCATTTGCAGCATTGAAATTTAGACAACACACACAAAATGCTGGTGGAACACAGCAGGCCAGGCAGCATCTATAAGGAGAAGCACTGTCGACGTTTCGGGCCGAAACCCTTCATCAGAAATTTAGAGATCTCTTACAAACACCACATGGAATTCAAGAAAAACCATTAATTTACCTGATTCATTTAGCTCTCACACAATTTTAGAAAAAAAAGAATCACAAAAACATCATTATTTCCTGCTTTCATCTTTTGCCAGTATAATTAGTTACTATCATAATTAAAATCATCTGAATTCAGCACAAGTTGAAGCATCAAAATTCTATGTTAAGGCAGAAAAAAACATTACTTCCCTTTCCCTTGACTACGCTCCATTTATCTTTTCTCCCAGCTGTACATTCATGATTATTGAGTCTTGGTTTCTGAACAGAGTAACCACTGTATCCACAAGCATGGCAAGTATTCTTTATATGCAAAAAGGAATGTCTTGCTGATTGCTAAATAAATGATAACGGCTTCTTTCTCCCATGCTCCCCATGCGGCCTTCTCTACATTGGTGAGTTCCGCGACCATTTCATTGATCTCTGCTACATCCGCCAAAAGCAGGACTTGTCGGTCCATGGCCTCCTCTTGTGCCAAGATGAAGCCACCCTCAGGGTGGAGGAGCAACACCATATATTCTGCCTGGGTACCCTCCAACCTAATGGCATGACTATGATTTTTCTTTCGGGTAAACAAATTATTCCCCCCCCCCCACACTCCTCACTCTGATCTTTTACCTCTTCTCACCTGCCTATTACTTTTTCCCAGGTCTGCACCCCTTCCCTTTCTCCTATGGTCCACTCTCCTCTCCTATCAAATTCCTTTGTTTCCAGCCTTGACCTTTCCCACCAGCTTGGCTTCACCTATCACTTTCCAGCTAGCCACCTTCCCCTCTCCTCCACCTTTTTATTCTAGCATCTTCCCTCTTCCTGCTTAGTCCTGAAGAGGTTTCAACATGCAAGCCGATTGGGAAAATCAAGTTGGTAATGGATCTCAAGACAGTGAATTTGCTGAATGCCTACAAGATGGCTTTTTAGAGCAGTTTGTTGTTGAGCCTACTAGGGGATCAGCTATACTGGATTGGGTGCTGTGTAATGAACCGGAGGTGATTTATGGAGTTTAAGGTAAAATAACCCTTAGGAGGCAATGATCACAATATGATTGAGTTCAACTTGAAATTTGATAGGCAGAAAGTAAAGTCTGACGTAGCAGTATTTCAGCGGAGTAAAGTAAATTACAGTGGTATGAGAGAGGAGTTGTCCAAAATAAATTGGAAGGAAATGCTGGCAGGGATGACAGCAGAGCAGCAATGTTGTCAAGTTTCTGGGTAAAATTAGTAAGGTGCAGGATAAGTGCACTCCAAAAAGAAAGAAATACTCCAATGGCTAAAGAGTACAACTGGTAAGGGAAGTCAAAGCCAATGTAAACATAAAAGAGAGGGCATACAACAAAGTAAACATTAATGGGAAGACAAAGGATTGTAAAGCTTTTAAAATCCTACAGAAAGCAACTAAAAGAATTAGGAGGGAAAAAATGAAATATGAAAGCAAGCTAGCAAACAATACCAAAAATTGTAAAAGCGTTGTCAAGAATGTAAAACATGAAAGAGAGATGAGAGTGGATACAGAACCTCTAGAAAATGAGGCCAGAGAATTAATAACAGGGGCCAAGGAGATGGTAGATGAATTAAATGAGTATTCAGCATCAGTTTTCACTGTGGAAGACTCTGGCAGTATGCCAGATGTTGAAGGGTGAGAGGGGTGAGAAGTTAGTGCAATTACTATTACATGGGAGAAGGTGCTCAAAAAGCTGAAAGAACTAAGGGTGCACAAGTTACCTGGACCACATGAACTGCAGACTAGGGTTCTGAGAAAGGCAGCGGTAGATATTGTGGAGGCATCAGTAATGATTTTTCAAAAACCATTGCACTCTGGCATGGTGCCAGAAGACTGGAAAATTGCAAATGTCACTCCACTGTTTAAGAAAGGAGTAAGGCAGTAGAAAGGAAATTATAGACAAGTTAGCCTGACCTCAGTGGTTGGGAAGATGTTGCAGTCAATTGTTAAGGATGAGGTTATGGAATACTTAGTGACACAGGACAAGTTAGGACAAAGACAGCATGGTTTACTTAAGGGAAAATCTTGCCTGAAGAACCTGTTGGAAATCTTTGAGGAGATTAAAAATAGGATAGATAAAGGAGATGCAGTGGATGTTGCGAATTTGGACTTTCAGAAGGCATCTGACAAGCTGCTACACATGAGGCTGCTTACCGATTTTAGAGCCCATGGTATCACAGGAAAGTTACTGGCATGGTTAGAGCAATGGCTGATTGGTAGGAGGCAGTGAGTGGGAATAAAAGGATCCTTTTCTGGTTGGCTGCCAGTGACTAGTGGTGTTCTGCAGGGGTTGGTGTTGGGACTGCTTCTTTTGATGCTGTATATCAGTGATTTACAGGATGAAATATATCATTTTGTTGCCAAGTTTGCAGACGATATGAAGATTGGTGGAGGGGCAGGTAGTGTTGAGAAAACAGGTAGGCTGCAAAGAAATGCAGATTATTTTTTAAAGTAGAGAAAATTCAAAAATCTGAGATGCAGAGGGTCTTTGCTTCGTTGTGCAGAACACCTAAAGGTTAATTTGCAGGTAGAGTTGGTGGTGAGGAAGACAAATACAATGCTAGCACTCATTTCAAGAAGTCTAGAATACAAGAGCCGGGAAGTGATGCTGAGGCTTTATAAGGCACTGGTGAGCCCTCACCTTGAGTACTGTGAACAGTTTTGGGCTCCTCCTCTAAGAAAAAATGTGCTGGCATTGGAAAGGAGGTTCACAAGGATGATTCTAGGAATGAAAGGGTTATCATCAGAGAACATCTGATAGCTCTTGGTCTGTACTCGCTGAAATTTAGAAGGATGGGGGGGGATCTCATTGAAACCATTTGAATGTTGAAAGGTCTAGACAGAGTAGATATGAAAAGGATGTTTCCCATATTGGGGAAGTCCAGGACAAGAGGTCACAGCCTCAGGATAGGGAGGGCGTCCATTTAAAACAGAGATGTGGAGAAATTTCTTTAGCCAGAGGTGGTGAATTTGTGGAATTTATTACCACAGGCAGCTTTGGAGAAGAGGTCATTGGGCATATTTAAGGTAGAGTTTTAATTGGTTCTTGATTGGACATGGCATCAAGGACTACGGGGAGAGGGCCAGGGAGAGGAGAAAATGATCAGCTAAGATTGAATAGCAGAGCAGACATGATGGGCCAATTGGCCTGTCTGCTCCTACACCTTATGGTCCGAGGCTGTAGCCTGCAACTAATGGGCTCCTAGATAGGCTGCAGTGCTGACTGGCTTCGTTGCTGGGGACCTACTTTTGTGAATTTCAATTCTGAATTGCTTACTTTTATTGTTTTTATTTTCTTCTGCACATTGGGTGTTTGACGAGCTTCTTTTATTAATGGGTTTTATTGGGTTCTTTGTTTTGCAGCTGACTGTAAGGAGACGAGTCAAAGTTGTATAGGGTATACGTATTTTGATAGTAACTGTACTTCAAACTTTTTTTGAACTTGGATCAAAAATCATTAATGATTGAGCATGATCCCAGAAAAGTGAAACCAAGTCTAAAGCTAAAAATTTGAATGTTCACCATTAAAGCTGGTTTATATCTACCTGACTCTTAAAACATACACTTTTCTTAATTGTACGGTAAAGACATGATCAGTCTGAACATTCAAGCTAACACTGAGCAAACTATGCATTAAAAAAAAAACACTACAGATACCTTTCACAAGAAAACAACATTTAAAAGCAGCAAATGTTCTTTCCACACGTTCCTATACCAAGCCAGGGCTCTACTTCCTCTTGATATGTTAATGCAACCTTTATGCATTTGTCACACTAAGACCAAAAACACCAGCATAATTGGAGCTGAAAAGTGAGAAGGGGCCACGTTTCAACATTACTTCGATAACCATGAAGCAATTTAGAAGTTTTAATGTTCAGAAAGATGCTGTGGAAAGTTAAATCAGATTTATTTTTAGGGAGATTACAAATTGAATCACCTTAATATTTCACTGATATGCCTAAACTCAACTATATGCATTATTACCGGTATGTATTTCAGTGCAATTTTGTTTTTTATATATTGCATTCTGAAGTTTGAGAGAACTGCATAGATATGTTGACATCTTGTCAAACTACCTCTTCTAAAAAACAATCCTACAGAATTTGACAGAAGACTGGCTGGTGTTTCAGAAAACCACAGAAAGGTTACAAAACAAGTTATTCAGTATATCAACTCCTCCCCTCACCCCACCCCACAGCCTTGCATCTTATTTCACTCTTCGAGTATATATCCAGATCTAGTTTCTGCCCTGTTCTTGAGCCTAAACAAATTTGTTCCTCATTTCTGAAGAGCTATCACTCTTCTCTAGTGCTATAATTCCCATTCCAAACAACCTGCAAGAGCACCTTCCATCAAAAATTAATTTGTCAATCATGATGGATGTGACCCACTGTTCATTCATCGGTCATTATTTTATACACCTCAAATTACCCAAAGTCTACTCTTCCCTAGACCTCTCCTCAAATTGTTCTGTAAAGAAATCTTAAACTGAGAAATGATCAATATTCTTCACTGGGGATAACCAACAAAACACCTTAACACCGAGAATTAGACAAGATATTGTAAAATAACAAAGTGGCACACTTTCTTTCTATTAAGGTCAATTGGACTGTGAATATAACTTCACAGTTCTAAACTCTGGGAATGGCAAAAGAAGTTTATGTCAGAAAGAAAGGCAGAATAATTTATGAACAATCACAAAACCAGGATCCAATATAGAATTTTGGAAACAAGGTCTAATACTTTGGTGCATTCATCCTTGCCCAAAGCATTAGTTTAGCTGGAAGATGGCATTTTGTAAGGGCTCCCTCTGTGCATCAATGGGTTGACCTGGTGCAAACTGTTAGAACACAATTGAAAGTCTAATAACTTCACTAAAAAAAAGCAATTTGAAAAAGTATTAATGAATATTGTTCAGATGAACAAGGAACAAGATCTTGCGCAGGATGCGCTATAATGAATGGTTTAAATATACAGGTCTATTTCAATCTATTCATTAAAAGATATTAAGAAAGGTTATAGCATGTTTTAAAATACTAAGACACACAAAGTAAATAAAGGTACATCTCCATATACTTAAATAAGGATTAAATAAGGACATTTTAAATATGAGTCTAAGTTGCTGCTTTGTATTCAAAATATTTGTCTCATTCTAGAAAAATCAAAAGCTCCCAACATCTCCTCCACAATCATCATCAGCACAAGTGCATAATGAAGGTGTATGTTTAGCTTCCTGCTCTACTCACTTTATACTTATGACTATGTGGTTAAGTACTCCAATGCCATATTCAAGTTTGTTGATGACAGCACAGTCGTTGGCCAAATCAAAGGTGGTAACGAATCACATATAGCAGGGAGATCAGAGGATTCATCCTGGGACCGGCACATAAGCAGCGTGACAGTGCCCCTACTTGCTTACAAGTTTGCATAGATTTGGTTTGTCATCTAAAACTTTGACAAGTTCTATAGATACACAGTGAAGGATATCCAGATTGGTTGCACCATGGCCTGGTATGGAACATCACTTCCCTAGAATGGAAAAAATCAACAAAAAGTGGTGGAAACAGTTCAATCCATCACAGGCAAAGCCCTTTCCACATTTACAAGGATCACTTCCACAAGAAATCAGCATCCATCATCCAAGGCCATGCTCTCTTCCCACTTCTGCGCAGAGGTGGCTCAGGAGCCTGTGGTCCACAGCACCAGTTCCAGGAACTCACTATAGACAACTGAGTGGTATCCAATAGGAATTAAGCTTTTTTAGGTAAGTTATTGTAGGTGATCTTGATTCCACTCAGATAACAGCTACAAAAGACTGATTTATATTCAAGATTATCTTTATAGTGGCACTCTTAAAATGATTTCCTCTAAACTTATGATGATTTGTTTGGAACTTCATCACAAAATCTGCAGCACTCGAGCAAGCTTGCTCAGTTTTCAACATCCAGAAACAACGAGCATTTACATTTCATTTCAAACACAGGTTCTACAGCAGCCCTATATGCACAACAAACTTCCACAAAAACTAATTTGCTGATGATGAAATAATATGCTATACTGATCTACAAAACATTCATCCATCAATCAACAAGCTATTAGAAATAACTCCTCTGTCCTTCTTTGATATGGTGTCATTGTTATTACAATATTCATCCAAAAGGGAAGAGTGGTCTTGGCTTAATATCTCATCCAAGATTGCATCTAGACTGATGCTGGATTTGAAATAAAAAATCTGGGACACCAATTCATGAAGGTGGCTACATGGAAAAAGCACTGGAAAACATTTCAACCATAAAACAATATCAAAGCATTGCAAATGTTGGAAATCTTTTATTAAAAACTCAAATTTTCTGCAAACTCTATTCATGAACTACTTGAGTCACTTGAGCATTTGCAATTATTGAAGCTAACTATATGTAAATACAATAAACTCTCAGACCAAACTCCCTCAGTACTACCTTGAGAAGAGCAATGACATAGGTTACATTCAGTCATATTCTGTTGCAAAACTCCAATAAACAGTTTGAGAATTTCAGAAATACAGAAAGCTAGGGCATTAGCTGGTTGCTAATCACAACATAAAAGACCGATACCGTATCAGGCATACAAATCTCTAGGATGACATTCCAGACCACTGCAGCACAATAATAATAATTTAATTGAAAACTCAATGTAGTTCTCAAATAAAAATTAGGCATAAAATAAATGCATATTGCTAATTTTAAGACTAAAAATCATTTCTGTTCATTTCCAAGCCCATTATCTATCAACTTATCATATTCAATCATGGCTGTCTCACAGCTGTTCGTCACTGTCCATGTACCTGAGATTCTGAAATGTTATTCATGGGAGTACAAAAAGTGAACTATTATATTCATATTTTCAGCATGCGATATTACAGCATGCCAGGAGGGCAGCCTGTATACATTAAACTGACAAAATATTTGGCTGGGTACATTTTAAAAGGCACTAATATAAAGTAATATAATTTAACTTGACTTAATCATGGCATAAAATGCTCAACCTTTACATTTATTAGAACAATTCCACTGCTTTTGAATACCAAACAGCTAACACAGTGCCCAGAACCAATTTGAGTTACCTCAATTACCACTGCAGCACCTTAACAATTCAACCTGCACCTTCTATAAATTGATGATCCCTTGAATCTACTGCTGGATTTCAAGACCTTGGTGTTCTAAAGGCGAGAAGAGAGTAATAGCTTTCAAAATATCACCTTTTGTAAGTAATATAGGCTTGGAGAGAGATTATGGGTTGATCTTCACTTAATTTTTGTCCCCGCCACCACATCCTCATGATCAATACAATTGTTTTTAAAACAAAAATCACCCTGTTTCATCATCAAGTGCTACATCACTTCCCAGTTCTGAAACACTGGGGTAATTTCATTGCTATTTTTCAAACAACATCTCAAAAGTTACTTTTACATTCCACATTAGACTCAGTGGGGAATAAGCATGCACCTGCCAGGTTGGACATCAATGTGTGGCAAGAACGATCAGGCCTTGGTATTGAAGCAGCAAAAGTCACCTTCCAGAATGTTGATCCAACATTTTGAGCATTCAAACTGGGAGAGTTCATTGGATTTGATGGCAGTTCCTTAATGGAATGGATTCCCAGCACAACCATATTAAGCAACAACTACTTCCCGTGGTAATGTAAATCTACTTGAGCCAGCTGAGGACAACAAGAAGAATGGCACCATAGATAGATATTTTCAGATAGGCAAGCAAAAATGGAATATAAAAAAAGAAAGGTTGGCCTTCAGAACAACAGGATATTGCTTGTTGAAGAGAGTCTACAGAATACTCCTGCTCAGAGGAATCCATCTGAGTTCATAGATGAAATACAAAGTAAGTATAAGGGTACAGTAATAATTAGGAAGGCACAAGGAAGATTGGCTTTGTTAAAGTTTCAAAGTACATACCATAGAACCATTTCAGAAAAAAAATCACACACTAAGACCATTAAAGACCCAACGCATGAGAGAAAATAAACAAATTACACAAACAACAAAAAGTGAGCATATAACACACAGAATATTAAACATAAAACCACAGAAATCCCAAAACACAGTCCAGGAGCTGATGATCCAATCTGCTCAGCGCTCTGATAATGGCAGCAGGCCAAAGCGCGCAAAGCACCTCAATCAAATCACACAAATGGTAAAAAAAAAAGAGTAAATCAGAATACATGGTACGCGAGTCCCCAAAAGCAAATTCACAGCCATGGAGTGTGTTCAGCACAGAGGATATTGCACATCAAACCACAGACCTCCCGAAAAGGAGTCCACAGTCATAAGCCAGCTAAGCGATTGTACCTTGAAATATTGGACCCTTGACTCCTGCACCTTCCACTGGCAACAACAAGTGGGAGACAACTTGAATGTAGGTAGATGGTGCTGAACACCCATTCGTTTTTCACTATTGACCTCGTTAATTTTAACCTTGCTTGACAGTTTAATTGCTGCAGAGTAATTGGAGCCGACTACAGGATTGTACTCTGCCATTAGGGATGGATGGCCACCCTGCACATTCCATTCTCAACCTTGCCAAAGCCCCCAAGAGATCACAAAAGTGCCAGATCATTTAGTTGGTTCAAAAATAGATTAAAATGGAAATTAAAGGTAGCAATCAATCACAGCTCAGAAGTATATGTAAAAGAAGAAGAATATCTAGTAGTGTCATGAGCTGTTTGCAGGATATCTCCCCATTGATCATTAGCGCCATCTTGCCAGAACATTATGGAGCAAAGGGAGCATAAAAGTACAAACACCTTGCTGCATCTGCACAAAGCATTTGTGAGACCACACCTTCACTATTTTGGCTTCTTTACTGCAATTTACAGTCCAAT
This sequence comes from Hemitrygon akajei, assembly GCF_048418815.1. Lineage (NCBI taxonomy): Eukaryota > Metazoa > Chordata > Chondrichthyes > Myliobatiformes > Dasyatidae > Hemitrygon > Hemitrygon akajei. Next base: position 111,400,919 of record NC_133124.1, read on the forward strand.
TGTTTAGAAAAGACTCTTTAAATTGATTCTTGGGGAATGCTTGCTTTATGAGGAACAGTTGTGCAGATTGGGCTGATATTCTGTAGAATTCAGTAAAATGAGAAGTAATTGAAACAAAGATTCCAAAAGGACATGTAAAAGCTGACAAGCTACTCCACCCTACCCTCAAGGGAGGAAACAGAATAAGGGAACACATTTTCAGAATAAGGTTAACTCCAAAACTGAGATTAATGTTGTTATTCAGAGAGTTATGAACGTTCAGAATCGCTATCCCAGGGAACTGTGGAACACATTTAAAGCTGAGAGAAACAATTGGGAACTAAAGGGGAATTACAGACTATAGATCAACCAACAGGAAAATTAAATTCATTGTTGGATCAACCATGAACTTAATGGAACAGACTGGCAGGAACCTACATTCAACCCCTGCTCCTAGTTCTTATATTCTTATTGGATGTCAGCAACATCCACTATCTTGGTGTATACAAAATGCAAGGGGAAGGTCAACTTCCCATCCATTTAGTATTGCACGTTAAAGATGTCTCCATTTCAGGATTGGTTAAAAGACAATCAATCTTGAAAGGTTGTCTTCTGCCTAAACAAATAATGTCCAATTGTTAAACCGTTTAGAAAAGATGTATGGGCAATAGCAGAAAATTCCTGGAATGTTTAGATACTGCAATGAGGCACATTTGATTCTGGTCAGCATCTGAATATGATGAAATCAGTAAATTCAGCAAGATAATTACAAATGTACTGAGAAGGCAGCTTTTGGTTAAAATGGGTAATTTAGCCATGGCAATGCAGGACACCTAATACACTCCTGAAAATTTCCCCAGAGATCACTGTTCCTCCCTCCACCCCAATGCCAATCCATTATTTTATTTATTAGAAAATAAAAGGAAGGGATTCTAAATCATATCCACAGGCTTCATCTACAGGCAACTTGCAGTTAATACCAAGTGCTGAGTAGTCCTATTTTAATTGTTTGGCGGAGCATCTGAAAAGGCATTTTCTGGCGGAACGAGAAATAAAGAGTAGGCTAAATGAAGGGGCACACATGTGAAATGTCAACTACTTATCCCTCATTGAAGGCCAGTTGATAGGCAGATTATCTATGTTTTACATTTGCAACATAGCATTTTTTGTCTCTGAGGTTATCGGGATAAAAAGCTCAGGTTACCATATAAACCAACCTTGCTGGAATTTGGGAGTAGTGGAATTTCAGACACTGTTGGAGCTATTAACATAACCCTCAGCTCCTTCCACTCAGTATTTACTCAAGGTACCATGAGACAATATACTTCCTTACTTTTTCAATTCCCAAGCTTTTAGTAAATATACTTTTCCTTACGGTCAAAATCTGGTGAAATCTACACTGACTTCAGAGTTAGTAAGTAAATCTGAAAAATTGATGAACAATGCCAGAAGTCCAAAGAAATTAAAAATCAAAACAGAAAATGTGGTCAAATAGAATACTTCCAAGATGTCAATATATAAGCTTTTATTGAACTCCTGATGGAGAAGTAATTTCGATAGGTTTACCAACCAATTCAACAACATTTATTATGGTTTATCATTTGCCCAAATGGATCAAATACAAAAGGACACCTTTTGAGGAAGATGGTTGACCAGGTACACAAGAGGAAGAATAAAGAATCCATACTGATGATATGGCAATTCAAACTATTCACACATCGCACCTCATTGCCACAATACCATTCAACAGCAACTCAACTGAACTTATAACTGCTGTCATGATCTTGGCCACAAGAGTTTTAAATTTTTAACTTTTTCTGCCAACATTTTACTGCTCCACTCTTATATTATATGGTAAGTAAATATGTAAATAGGACTATGAGGCCTACGAACCTGAAGAAGGTCTCAATTAAAAGTTCCATCCATAATACTCAGGAATATTCTCTGGAAGTTACCTACTGTATCTTCTATGTTAGAGGTACTTAAAACTCTTAAACACAAAGATATTCTGCAAATGCTAGAGATCCAGTTCAGCACACAAAATACTAGAGAAACTCAACAGGCCAGGGAGCAGCTATCTAAGAAACTCTTAGAAACATAGAAAACCTACAGCACAATACAGGCCCTTCGGCCCAGAAGGTTGTACCGAACAAGTCCCTACTATAGAAATGACTAGCCTTACCTATAGCCCTCTATTTTTCTAAGCTCCATGTGCCTATCCAAAAGTCTCTTAAAAGACCATATCGTATCCACCTCCACCACCTTTGCCAGCAGCCCATTCCAAGTACCGTAGATTCCGTACTACAGAGCGCACCTGATTAAAAGCCGCAGGCTCTAATTTTAGAAAGAAAATCAATTTTGTACTTGTACAAGCCGCACCGGATTTTAAGCCGCAGGCGTCCCACGTTGTAATATGAGATATTTACACAGAAAGATATTACACATGAGGATTTTTTAACTTTTAATTAAATCCATATGGTAACATAAACAAATACATATTGCAAATGCTTTTTTTCGAACCGTGCCTGTAACACGGCTACTTTTAAATATACATACGTATCGGTAACACACAAATTACGTTGCGTATACTTTTTTACTGAACAGTGCACGAACAACATTCCAATATCTCCTAACGACTGGTAAAAAAATATATACTGCAGCCTACCAGGAAAAGTTATTGATCGCCTTTAACTTAAAAGCTGCATCATCGCGCGGGTCTAATGCGCTCCCCCCCCACCTTTCCGTTTATCGCAAACCGGTATTTCCCCACAAGACGCGGCGAAACCGGATGTGACGTCATAGCATCCCGGGATGTAGTACAGAAAACAAATATACTTAAAACACTTCTAACTTTAACTAGAAAATACTAACAAATGAATTACTAAGCGAAAATATTATAAACTAAATAACTGCCATAAAGGCAGCACAATGCTTTTCTTCGAGTGTTTTCCATGTTGATGAGGGTGAGTACAAATGACTGATTTACAATAATTTAATTGTGAAAGTGCGCTTGATTTATCGTACAATTTCATTGGACCTCTGTGAACTACTCATCAATTTTATTGGTCTACTGTTATGAGGCAAAATGTTTTTGGCGGCATGAAAAAAAACCATGCATTAGCCACACCGTAGTAAAGGCCGCAGTGTTCAAAGCGTGGGAAAAAAGTAGCGGCTTATAATCCGGTATCTACGGTACTCACCACTCTCTGAGTGAAAAAACTTACCCCTGACATCTCCTCTGTACCTACTCCCCAGCACCTTAAACCTGTGTCCTCTTGTAGCAACCATTTCAGCCCTGGGGAAAAGCCTTTGACTATCCACACGATCAATGCTTCTCAACATCTTATACCCCTCTATCAGGTCACCTCTCATCCTCTGTCACTCCAAGGAGAAAAGGCCGAGTTCACTCAACCTATCCTCATAAGACATGCTCCCAAATCCAGGCAACATCCTTGTGAATCTCCTCTGCACCCTTTCTATGGCTTCCACATCCTTCCTGTAGTGAGGCGACCAGAACTGAGCACAATATCCAAGTGGGGCCTGACCAGGGTCCTATGTAGCTGCAACATTACTTCTCGGCTCTTAAATTCAATTCCACGATTGATGAAGGCCAATACACCGTACACTTTCTTAACCACTGAGTCAACCTGCACAGCTGCTTAGAGCGTCCTATGGACTCGGAACCCAAGATCCCTCTGATCCTCCACACCGCCAAGAGTCTTACCACTAATACTATATTCTGCCATCATATTTGACCTATCAAAATGAACCACTTCACACTTATCTGGGTTGAACTCCATCTGCCACATTAATGATAGAAAAATGGAGGGCTATGCAGGAGGGAAGGATTATATTGATCTTAAGAGTAACCTGACCTTTACTGCACTGTTCAGTGTTCCAAAATAGCCTCTTTGAAAGCTGCAACATATTTACGTAGACATCCTGGACACATAACTTAGCCACATAGAAAATCCAACTTAAGGATAGCCTCCGAAAACCAAAGGAGGTTTAAAAATATTCAATGAAGAATGAATGTGACAAAATAATTAGGGGGAGTGAACACATTATTGGTTAAATTTCTAAAATAAGTCTACTGCAAAATTATCCTTATGCTCGTAGCTTGCTGCTTCAGATGTATAATACAGCAAAATCATAAACTAGACAGAGCAATGGTGAAGTTATCTGTGACGGTAAATGAACCTTTCCTACAGAGCAGTTGGAAATAACTATATTCAGAAAAATAACTTTAAAAAATGTCCCAATGTCTCCGACAGCAAAAGAAGGCAATGACTGCCCCGAGAAAACTCCACAAAGACGTGGATTGAACAATTTTATGAGGAAGCCATTATTTCAGTTACACGATGGATTACATGTTTATTTATTGGATGAACAAAATATCAGCATAGTACCCTGATCAGCATTGCCATTGAAAGTCTGCTAGGATTTCTAAGCATCTTAAATTTTAATCATATTGACTTTTGGTTATTATTTCTTCGACATGCCTTTCAAAATCCAATTTGCAAGTTTAAATCAGAGATTACAATTACAAAAAAAAAACTGCATTTTTTATGCCTTCAACAGTCAGAGTTGACAAAACAAATTATACATTTTACAAGTTTATTTAAGTTTCTGCAATGGATATATTTATTCAAATTATTACTAAATGATGTTACAGATTTTGAAGCAATTTCATTGTAATGTCTCATACAATTATAAATAGTGACAGCCCATTTAGAATAGCTTCACCATCTTCACATTACACACCACTACCATTCACTTTTCAATGCCAATGTAGGATGGGTTACAAAAGATGACGCTGGAGGAGACCCTCAATTCCCCCCCCCCCATACCAGAAACACTCTTTACTTTAAATGTGATACTAACCAATGTTTCAGGATTTGTGGGTGACATTCCAGCAATAAATTTTAAACTACATGCAACTAATTTTGAGATAATCATTGTAGTTTCTGTGCTTGCACATTGCAAATTCTGTTAACTGCCCATAAAAAGAGCAAACACACTGTTGCACTATTATATACCAGGTTTAATGCAGGACAGCGATTTAGAAATGCATCAAATTATTAAGCTAATAAAACAGTATTGGTACATTAGGTAACAAGGACATTTAAAGTTTTAGTACTTCATGCTTAACGAGTCCCAATTAATTTAATCCGATTTGTTCCCTATTCAATAGCTAGGAGAGTAATTCCTTCTGAGCCTTTGCTCAGGAATGTACCTCAAAATACCATGCAAAAGAAATCAAGCAACAAACTCTCTTCGCACTTAGGACAACCCCAGAGAAATGAAATATCCTAGTCTTATTCCATATGTTCATTGGGTTTTGCCAAGGACCCGGCAGATTTCTGCTAGAGGGCAGTTCTTGGCCCTGAATAGAGTATCCAGCTCACCACAATTCCAGATGGATCCATACCAGCTCCTGATGAATTTATAAATGGAGGCATCATAATACAGCAGTGCCGAATGCCATATTTCCACTCATCTGCTCACCCAGTCTCAGATTTATTGCTGAGTATTATACTGGGTCAAGGAAGACTGTCAGCTTTGGAAACATGTTTTCCACTTGGATAAAACTCTGCCAGGCAGTATTCTTAGGTTAAAGCCTTCTTTTCATGAGGCCCACAATAAATCCGGTGTCTACTCGCAGTCAATCATTTTCATGTCTATTTCACTCATACTTATAGTCAGAGTGGCAACCTACAACAAATAACAATCAGTTTGCTGTTGCAGGCCATGTCCCTCCAAGGCTGCCAGTAAAACTCCAAGATGACTCCATTCGAGTAGATGACATTGGAGTAGAATTAGACCATTTGTCCAATCGAGCCGGCTAACTCTCTGCAACCTTTGATGCCATATCCTATCCAGAATCTATTAAGATCTGCCTTAAAGCACCCAATGACCTGGCCTCCACAGCTGCCTGTAATAATAAATTCCACAAATTCACCACCCTCTAGTTAAAGAAATTTCTTTGCATCTCTGTTTTAAATGCACACCCCTCTATCCTGAGGCTGTGCCCTCTTGTCCTGGACTCCCCCACTATGGGAAACATCATTCCCACATCTACTCGACATTTGACAGGTTTCAATGAGGTTCACCACCACCCCATCCTTCTAAATTCCAGCAAGTACAGGCCCAGAGCTATCAAAAGTTCTCATATGATAACCTTTTTATTCCTGGAATCATCCTTGTGAACCTCCTCTGAACCCTCTCCAATACTAGCACATCTTTTCTTAGATGAGGAGCCCAAAACTGAAAGTCCAAATTTGTAACATCCACTGCATCTCCTTTCTCAATCTTATTTTTAATCTCCTCAAGAAATTCCAACATTTTCCCTAAGTAAACCATGCTGTCTTTGTCCTAACTTGTGCTATGTCTCCAAGTACTCCATAACCTCATCCTTAACCACTGACTGCAACATATACCCAACCACTGAGGTGCTGATAAATCTCCTCTGCACCCTTTCTACGGTTTCCACATCCTTCCTATAGTGAGGCGAATAGACAGTACTCCAAGTGGGGTCTGACCAGGCTCCTATATATCTGTAACATTACCTCTTGGCTCTTGAACTCAGTCCCACGGTTGATGAAGGCCAATGCACTGTATGCCTTCCTAACCACAGAGTCAACCAACCTGTACAGCAGCTTTGAGTGTCCTATGGACTTGGACCCCAAAATCCCTCTGATCCTCCACACTGCCAAGAGTCTTACCATTAATACTATATTCTGCCATTATATTTGACCTACTGAAATGAACCACCTCACACTTAGCTGGGTTGAACTCCAATGGCCACTTCTCAACCCAGTTTTGCATCCTATTGATGTCCCGCTGTAACCTTGACAGCCCTCCACACTATCCACAACACCTCCAACCTTTGTATCATCAGCAAATTTACTAACTCATCTCTTCACTTCCTCATTCAGGTCATTTATAAAAATCACAAAGGGGTCCCAGAGCAGATCCCTAAGGCACACCACTGGTCACATCAATTCTGGATCCACAAAGCAATGTCCCCTCGGATCCCATGCCTCTTTGCTTTCTCAATAAGCCTTGCATAGTTTAGATAGGCCTTGGTCAGCATGGACAAGCTGAGCCTGTTTCATGTTGTATAGCTCTATGACTTTACTTAAAACTCCTTTCTACTAAATCACTGCTAAGGTTGTCCTCTGGTCTCATAACTGTGTACAAGAAAACATTCACATTGAGGATCTCTTACTACTTTTTTTTTAAACAGCCTTTGCACTTTCTCCCACTTGACTCAATTTTATCTGGAAGATATCAAACTGAAAATTAATCCAGAATGTCTTGATTAACATGATTCTGTCAACAAGACTAATTCTTTCAAGTTTAATGCCACATTAACCATAAACCAGAAAACACAAAGAATAACTCCAGAAATATTATTTTCAAAAAACTATTACTTGAGGTCGTGGCACATTATGAATGCCATTTTATGTTTTCCCTTCAAAAAACTCAGAAGCAATGCAATTAACTTTTGCCACTTTGCTTATATCAAGATATCTTTATATTGTAAAACTTTGATGAACTTTGTCAGAATCCATGATATTCCAAAGTTCAGCAATTCCTACACACGTTAGTTGCCTTTCATGAGGCTAAAAGTGGGTCAATTGCACTGGGGAGTGCAGAGAGCAGGATGACAGGTGAGGTAAAGTTTGCATGAAGGTGGGAAAACTGAACTGACATCAAAACAGAAAGGAGGATGGAGAAGCAAGTACTTCACATAGTTGGAAGAGAAGTTGAAGTGATTGTGAATCCAGATGTTGTGATATAAATTGGAACCAGCAATATAGGCAAAGCCAGGAGTTGGACCCTGCCAAGAGTGCCCAGAAAGCTACGGTCCAAGCTAACACATAGCATCTCATGGAAATTGATCTTTGGATAAACTGTGCCAAATTGTCAAATGTATTATAAGGTTAAGTGTGCGGCTGAAAAGAGTTGTGTGTGGAATACTGGTTTAACCTCATGAGCCAGTGAAACTACATGTGGAGAAAGAAGACTATTACGCAGAGAAGAGCTTCAGTAAACTGACATATAACTCAGGTAGCAAGCAGGAGAAATTAATAAAATAGAACCTGGACAGGGGTCAATACAAAAGTAGAAAGAGGAACATCAAGGATGCATGTTGAAATAAGAGCATGCCTAAAAGTTCATCCCCACTCTACTGATGAAATGATCTTTCAGGGCAGAGTACAACACACTGGTACTAGTGCATCATTAAAGAGGCAAAGGGTCCAACAAAGGTAAGAACACATTAGAGTCCTTGGGGGAAAATAGAAACTAGTTAAAGCTAACATGATTACATCAGAATGAAGGATTCAAAGCAAAATAGATTAACTTGTGGTACTAATGGAAATAACCTTTAACAAAACGGAGACAGTCGCAATATGACAGGGTAATAAAAGTCATTCAAAAAATCTTGAAAGTAGTTGATTATACTAATTATGATTTAAAATCCAAATCCAAAAACCAAAACTTTGTAGTTGTAAGGGAAGGGATGAGCAAGATGGTTTGCGAAATTGATTTAAAAAAGATTAGAGATTTAAAATCATTCATAATATGCAAAATAAATACATTCTCCAAAAAAATGGAAAATATGGTCAAATTGTGGCTAATCAAATTAGGTTAAATGAAGTCTTATAATGCTACCAGAAAGCCTGCACAAGCCTAGAGAAGAAGATTTTAGATTCTTCCGAGACTTGACCCAAAGATTAATACGAAGAAACTTGATTGAGGCTAAATCTAACAGACACAAAAAGCAGATGGTAAAATCTCATCTAGTTCTATGAAAAAAAGATGACAGTGAAAGTAAACACAGGCCTAGACAGAAGAAATTATCATGCAGGAGAAAGGATATGGAAAAAATAATCTCAGTTTGCAGTTACATTCACAGATGAAGACTAGGTATTTCTAAAATAGAAAGGAACTTAAAGAAAATATTAGAGAAAAAAACTAAAGAAAACTATTTAAACTTGAGTCAATGAAATACCTTGAACTGACAGCTTAAAGAGGCAGTAACCACGATTGTGGATACAGTGACTGCAATACCACATTTCAGGAAAGTTCCTTGTAAATGGAAGGTAAGAAATAATCTCACAATTTAAGGAGAGAATGAGAGAGAATTCAGATTTCCAGGACAATTAACTTCATCTGTAGCAGGATAAATGCTAGGATCTTGTTATCAGAATCATGGTACAAGAGCTGTGTGAACTCAATCTCGTTTTGCTAGTCAACATTCCCATGTCAAATATAGAAACATTCTGTTCAATATGTAGCTTTACCAGACAAAAACATAATAATCTAACATTATAATACTAATACCATTTACCAGACTTCATCATATCCCGTTAACCCAAATAGCACAGTCATTTCAGCAACCTTAAAGATGCATGTTCTCGATGTGTATTGCTCAGTTATTTATTTTTTCTCTTTCTTTTGTACTTCCACTATTAGTTGCTTCTCTTTGTACACTAGTTTTTGTCCGCCCTGCTGAGTGTGGTCTATTGTGTTTCTTGTACTTACTGTGATTGCCCGCAAGAAAAGGAATTGCAGGTTTGTATATGATAACATACAAGTACTTTGTAAGTAAATTTACTTTGAACTTGAACTTTAATTTACATTGGGAAATTTTCTGAAGCCCTTCAAAACTTGGATGAAGTAATGAAACTGTGAAGAGCTTTCTGAACAAAGTATTGCACACTGTCTGTTGTTGTTGAAATTCATGCTCTGCGTTTAACTGCAGCCAATACAACTGCAAGCAAAATTGTGGAAGAGGTGAATGAAGGGAAGTTGGAGGTATAGAACATCGAACAAGGCCTTCAGCCCACAATATGTGCACCAAACACTGCCAAATTAAACCAAACTTGTACATGATCCATACCTCTCCATTCCTCATATATTCACTGTCTAACAGCTTTCTAAACACCACTAAGTGTCCATATTGTATCCGCCCCCAACACGCTGTGTTCTGGGCACCTACCACCCTCTGTGTAAAATGCCCATCCCTGACATCTCCCCTATACTTTCTTCACTCACCTTAAATGGATGTCCTCTGGTACTGCCCATTGCTACTCCGGGAAAAAGGCGTCAGCTGTCCATTTTATCTATCTCTCTCATAATTTTATACACTTTTACTCCTCCTTCAAATTAGCCCAGTGTGCTCAACCTTTCTTTATTTTTGCTGGGGAAAAGATCCTGACTGCCCACACTATCTATAACTTACTAACTGAATAAATTTCTGTCACGTCTCCCCTTTGACTCTGACACTTCAGAGAAAACAACCAAAGTTTGTGAAACTTCTCCTTTTAGCTCATACCTTCTAATTTAGGCAGCATTCTGGTAAAACCTTTCTGCATCCTTTTCAAAGCCTCCACACCTTTTTAATGTTAACGATTTTCCTAAATGTCAGTAATCACAAAGGTGTACTTGAAAACACACAGGTTCACTCATTTGTTTAAGACATGCTTCGTATTTGAAATGAAACACAGAACTCTTTCAAACATTTTGAACTAGTATGAGTACTTGTCGCAATGGATAACTGCAGGAATTAATAGCGCAACAAGATTTGAAACAAACTTACCGATTCACACTCTCTGAGCTTTTTCTGAGCACCATCAAAATCAAAATTCACATACAGGCACTCCACAAATTCTGTGATTGGGTCTTTGTATGTGTAAGACTCCTGCAACAAACATCAAAAAAATAAAATTACTGAAGTGAAATAGCAGTAATCATGAAGTTGCACATCACTACCACCTCTGTTTCTAAGCAGGTTTCAAAACTGAAGGACAGTTCAGTGAAATGACATGACACACCTTTACATGGTAAAAGATTCTTCCAGTACAATCAATTTCTTTTCAGAGCCATTATGCACAAGAAAAATCAATTGTTCTAGTTCACATGAAACCTATTCCAGGATTATTTAGTTGATTGTTCATACATAAAAGCTCACACAAAGTTAATTGTTGGCTATTAAAATATTAATATCACAGACTGCAAAGACAGCTTGATGTTCAGCACAGTTAAATATAGAAATAGACTAACTGTTCTTATTTTCCAAACCACCAGCCCATAATAGTAAATCTAAAGCATGTATTTTGTTTCTGTATGCAAGATCCTTCTACATAACTTTTATCATAGATATTTCAAATCTTGCAAATTTTTTAAAAATGGAATTTGGGTTCTTTGAATCCAACCTTTTGTGGGTCTCTGGTACCTCTACAAGGTTGGACAGTGGGTAGCACAAATTCCCTTACTAAAGATTCAGATGATCCACCTGTGTCAAGCCAACAAGTTCAGCAATGGCCAATTGTCTGGGCAGGAAGAGGAAACCAATCGGAGGTGTAAGAGTTTGTATATTAATAATATCCAGAGTCCACTAACTTTGGGTGAAAGCAATCACTCTGTAGGCCTAGCCATGAGTAATGAATAGGAAACAGAGTATGTCTACTGTCTTCCAGGGTGTTAACGTCAGAACAGAATAGAAAACATGACAATAGGAGAAATAAACCAATCATTGAAATGATGAGGAGGATTGAATATATCCATTGGTTGCCCAATGGGATGAATAACTTGGTTTAATGCTCTTTATTATTCCATGTGTTGAAATTTCAAGAGGAAATTGCAGAATTAGTAACACAAAAAATATCCATTTGTGAAACAAGAACATCAGTTTGATCGCCTGAGACAGATGCAACGAAATTGAATGAATCATCAGAAAGACAGTGACTATTCAATGACACGACCTCCAACAGTTTCAAGCTTTTATCAGCTACCATCATTCAGCTCCCTGTTTACTAATTACATCTAACACCACGAGAGAAAGGCAAGACAGGTAGAATAATCCAAAATAATGGTACTCCATAGACTCAACATTGCAGATCCAATGAAAATCTGCTCTTTGCTGCTGAACAATATGCATCATGATCCCAGCAGGTGCAGGTGATTTCAATGCACTGACAAAATACACATTACATCCTTACACAAAGAAACCAGCTGATCAGTTCTCTATATAATCAAAAGGTGCAACTTTGACTAAAATTCTAGTGATGCTACCATTACAGAGCTACTTTATTTTACGTTATTTAGAGATGTAGCACAGTAACAGACCCTTCCGGCCCATGAGCCTGCGCCACCCAATCGTACCCATGAGACAATGAACCTACTAACCTACATGTCTTTGGAATGTGGGAGGAAACCAGAGCACCCCGAGGAAACCCACGCACTCATGGAGAGAATGTACAATTCTGCTTACAGTCAGCAACAGAACTGAACTTGGGTCACTGGTGTTGTAATAGTATTACGCTAATCGCCACGCTACTATTCTGCTGCAGCTCTCCATTTTGTTGTCTGCTTACCAAACTGCTTTCATTTAAATGCTGCAATCTGAGATTCCGCCATCTAATTCGGGTATAGAACTGATCACCACATGCTGAGCTAAAGTAATTGGAGCCATCACTAAATTATTGGAAAAATTTGACTAGGGTGGCACAGTAGCGTCGCGGTTAGTGCATTGATTTTACAGCAAAGGTTTTAAGATTGGCTTCAATTCCTGCCAGCTGAACGTTCTCCACATGACCACATGGGTTTCCTCCTGGTGCTACAGTTTCCTCCCACATTCCAGAGACATATGTGTTAGGGTGAGTAAAGTGCCGGCATGCTAGGTTACTGCCAAAAGCATGGCTGCACTTGCAGCACATTCTCGATGCAAAAGACGCATTTCACTAAACGCTTTGATGCACATGTGATGAATAAAGCTAATCTACCTGGAATCATCAGCTATTCAAGGAGTTTTAAATGTTACTCCAACAGCAATGTGGGAGCACCATCACTTGAAGAACTATAGTAGTGCGAGGCAGTGACACAACCCTGCTTTTTAAGAAGAAACCAGGTGGGAAAGTTTAATATGTACTTGCTTTGCCAACCACACCCAGACCCCAAACCCTATAAAAAGCCATCAAATTTAAACTTTGAGCAACACCTGGACTCTGGTAAGTTTTGTCAGGCTTGCCAGAGTAAAGATAAATATACATACACACTGCCTTTGGAACTTTCATTCAAGAGTATTATAGAAACACCCATGAAAGATTAAATTTAAATCCATGTAAACGAGTAGGAACTTTCTCAAGAGATTTGTCAATTTATGTTTGACATGTTTATAATGTACTGCTGCAAAAAGTTAATTTTCAAAGCCCTAAGCATGTGTGCCATGACAATCAACTTCTTTGGAACCTAAGATTAATGTGCATATCCCAAATCTGTCTGAACATCTCTAGAAGGACAAAGGAGAACCATGATATTTTCACAACTATTTGGTGAGACGAGAGAAATATCAAAGATAAACCAAAATATTCAGAACCAACTAGAATTGAATCAACATATATTCTATATGAAGAATGCTTCAAAATGAGAATTCTTCAAATTCTTTGCATCTCAGATAACAGTTTAAATAGGAATCCTTACCAGCCAAGGTCAACTGCTGGGTCTTCAGTGCAACTACAATTTCTATCCCTGGTTCTGAATCAACTGGCACAGTACCAAGTGTACACCAGCTTTAGTCACTACTAACATTGAAACAGATTAGGGTTGTGTAATATTTTATCCTAGAGAAGTCTCCATTATCTAGCACTCCAAGGTCACTGAACAACCAAATGGCTACCCAACAACCAAATGGCATGAGCTTTAACAAGTTGTAATGAATTCTACTTCTTTCCTTCTGTAATGAGTATGATCATACTTGGCTGCTTTGTCCAAGTTACTGGAAGTTACTTGTTTTATTTTTGTTCAAAAAGCAAGCAAGTTGTTGAAACTGGGAGAACTTATCATGATTATATTCACATTTCCAGTCCACATCAGTTAGACTGTGTATCAATCCCTTAAACGCTACAAAATAGAGGCCATCCCAGAAATCATCATAGATCTGTGCCAGAAGAGTAATTAGCCGGAGAAAGGCAAAACTGAAAGTAGTACATCAGAAGGAACTCAAGGAAGGAAGTGCTGGGATTGCACGCCACGCTAATGAATTTCATAAAGATTAAAATCTAGCCAAAAGAAACTACAATGACTTAATTTTACAAAAATTAATGTTTGCACTGGAAGTGTGAATTAAAAAACATAGTCATTTGGTTGGGTTGATTTTAAATTAATAATTTTCATGCCAAGCTTTTTGATTTCTATAAACAAAGCTGGACAGAAGACAGAACAGGGAATTGCAGGAATGCATCCTTTGGAACACACAGGAGTGGTATAAATTTAGTGATGACTATAAAAGCAATGTTAAAAAATATATCACCACTTAAAGAAAGATGAGCAGTATATCCAAACCTGGCCAGTGTAGGCCACAACCAGAAACAAAAAACAAAAAATTCTGGAGAAACAAATTTCAATAGTTTTTTTTCTCAAGCTTCTTTTTTCATGATATGATGATTATTCAGTTACCAAGCACCTTCATTATTTTGTGCATTTATTTCAGATTTCTAGCATCTGCAGAATTTGTCATTTGTAACATAAACATCTCACCCCCAATCCCTAACCTCAATATCCAGGGCATAACAAGCAGAAGAATTCAAAGCAGTTACAGACGAGTGCAAATGTAATGGAAATATTTGTCAAACTTGGCTGCAACCTTACATTTCTTATTTCAGCCCACCCTTGGCATTGAAAATGCTCTTTTCCATTTTCTACTAACCCATCTATAAATTTGCTATATGCTTCATTGCACAAAGGCCCAGACTTTAAAAAGTTGTTCAAGTTCTTTTTTAAAAAAAAAGTTTTCAACACCTGGCACTGATATTGAATCCAGAGAAAAAGCCCACGACAGTACATAGGGGTTTATCAGACCAAAATAAAAGCCAACAAATTGGGTTTTAAATGGAACAATATTTGAATATTCAATCACATTCTTATCGAGGACATGAGAGAGGGTTCAGGTTGTGGTTTGAAAAAGATCTCACAAGCACCTTTAACATGTTACAAATAAAAACAGAAAATGCTAGAAAAAAATCATTGCAGGAAGAGAAAAGCTGAGAAACACTACAGGTTGGAGGAACAAAACACTGATTGGGTGACCACTTTGCAGAACATCTTCAATTCTTCACTCAGCACACAGGGAGGATCTTGTAGTCCAAGCTACCTGTGAGTTGAATTCTCCATTCTATTCCCAGCCTTACCTCTCTGCATTTGAGCTCTGACACTGACCTCACAAAACTTAGGAAGCAGTGTCTCATCACACATCCAGGCACATTACAACCCAAAGATTAACAATGAATTTAGATAACCAGTCTTTCCAGTTTGTTATCAGAACTGGTTCATTCTGATTAAAGGTAACCAATCTGTAATGATAATTTCACTTCTTTCTTCCCACAGATGCTGGCTGATCTGCCAAATACATCCAATATAATTTTTATTTCACTAATCTAGCAAATGCAGTAACCCATATCTCACAGTTCCACTACCATTTTCCCCTCCTTGTCTCTCCTCTGTCATCCACTATTGACATTGCTCAGAGAGATCAGTTGTGATTAATAAGCTTTCACTACTGTGTCTTAGCCATCACCACCATTTGTGTCATTTCGTCCTCCTCTGCCTCCAGCCCATCACACTGCTCCTTCAGCTTTGCCCATTCCTTCATCTTTTCTGCAATTTGAAACATGCCTGTATCCTAACATTTCCTTGTTCAGGCTTAAAAAGAATAAATCCGAAATGTTAACTTTCTGTACATGCTTTTATTTCAGTTTCTAACATCTCAACTTTAGTTTTCTCAATCACTTTGCAGTCATTTTGCAAGGCTTTTAAAGTATCATGAATATAACTAAGTAGACTGAATCCATTTTTATTTGATTTGAAGAATGCGTCAGAATGAGTTTGCTTCTAGTGTTGACAATGTGCAAAGGCAAAAATGTGTTTTCAGTACAGAAGGGTCAGTACGTTAGCTATGGTAGAAGAGACAGAAAAAGGTGATGCTGGAATTGGCTGTAAGTGGGAAGATTTAAGCATGATAAAAGGAAACATTGCTTCATGAAGGGCAATCCGCCTTTGAAATTGTTTCCCGAGGGAAGTTATAAGATCAGTATGCAACTTGGATCAAATTGAACCAATATCTTGCAGAAATGCACTGTCTACTTTTACCATTAAAAAAATAAGGGTGATGGACAAGTGTTGATGCTAGCTAAATTCAATTATATAAATTATTTGAAATACAGCACATGAAGTGGTTACTTTTCAATGGATGTTTCAAGTTTGCTAATCATCAGCCGTTAAAAATTATATTATTTTGCTACAGATTAACACGTTGTCACTTGCTTGAGATTTTACATATTTTATAAATCACATGACAGGAGCAAGGTTTCATTAGAGTGCAACATACAAATTCTAATAAATATATAATGCAATGTACAGAAGTTAATACACAATATTGAGAAATAATGTGGAAACTTTTTAAAATATACTATTGAACTTAAGCATCTATTTAATTTATTAATCTGTAACATAACAGTACAGATATTGAGAAGAGTTTATATTGTCAAACACTGCATAAAAATTTTAGCCAGTTGTCCAGTTGTTGTCTGAAGAGAATAACTACCTGCAGTGTTATCACTAAAATTCCAGACAAGCAGTGTGGATTGTGCTACCAATTACTGTAAAATACCATCAAAACAACCTGTATGTTTTAGTGTAGGCTCATATACATTTTAGATGTCCCACATGCTCTAAGTAGTCTGATAATTACACTAGTGAAATTACTCATCTCTGTCAACTGCATTTTCCAGCCACATCTGGGCCACCAGGAATCACTGTAACATACTTCATTCAGGAGTCCAAGGAACAGGCTAACTGACCATATTTGATGGAGTGTATTTGGATAAAAAGACTTCCTTAGGGGCATCCCAGGTATAGAAGAAAAAGAAAATAGTTCTTAACAATCCATCAAATTGGTTTAACATGAACACTTATTTTCATGAAATTAATTATTACTGTCTCACATCAATGAGTGCTAGCAACTAAACTCAAGGCTTATGAGATCATAAGACATAGGAGCAGACTTAGATAAATTGGCCCTTTGAGTTTGCTCTGCCATTCCATCATGGCTGATTTATTACCCCCTTTGACTCCATTCTACTGTCTTCTCCCCATTACCTTTGACACCCTCACTAATCAAGAAACTTTCAACCCCTGCTTTAAATATATCCAATGACTTGGCCTCCATAGCTATCCATGGCAATGAATTCCACAGATTCACACCCTCCAGCTAAAGAAATTCCTCCTCGTCTCTGTTCTAAAAGGACATACTTGCATTCTGAGGCTATGCCCTCTAGTTCTTAGTTAACATAGGAAATATCCTCTCCACATCCACTCTATCTAGGCCATATATGTCAAACTCAAGGCCCGCGGTGGAATTATCTTTGGCCCGCGATTTAATATCTAATTACTATTAAAGCTGGCCCCAGTAATCGAAGTGCCTATGGTGTATGATATGGCTAATGCTGAGTTTATTCAGGTACCAGGTTTTCAGGGTTTTTAGTGTTTATTCGGCAGTCTTATTCATAAGAAATGGAATTTGTAAAGTGAAACACTTTGTAGTTATAGCAGAGACTGAGACACATGAGAGCAGGCTGAAAAAAACGGAGGCAACGAAAGCTGCGTTCGCACGCGTCCGACTGATCCGGCCCGCATGAAGCTGCATTTTGCTCAATCCGGCCCGTGACCTAAAATGAGTTTGACACCCCTGGCCTTTCAACATTTGATAGAATATTGTTTCCTTTCTTTTGCCACTATAAAGTAGGAGAATTTGCAGGTCTAGAAGCAGAAGCATACTAAAGGAGGATGGACGGCAGTTAGCTGAAACATAACTGAAAATACAAATTTAAATCTAGAAAGCTCAGAGTTATGTGCCAGATCATAATTGGCAAAAAAGTCAGGTGGGCCGAGTAACACTCTTCGATGTTTAATAAGCCCCAAAGGATTAGATTTCCATCAATACTTACTGCAGAAAATGAGATCATGGTTCACATTTTACATTGCAATAAGTCAGATGATTGTTGAGCACTGTACTTTCTAAGTGCACTTTAAAGATTAGAAAACTGCATATACCAACATGAGAATATGCCAGCAACAAAGACAATCAGCCATCCAAAAAACACCAATTTACCTCAATTTCTATACAGACTTGAGCAAATTACATTATCAACATGCAATTTAGCTTTTTGTTTTCCTTTAGACTAAAAATTGACAAGGACAATGCAACAGAGGAAAATTAAACTGCCAGAATAATGCAATGAGGCCTAGTATGTAGGAAGGTACAAAATGCAAGCTCAATGCCGTCCACCATCAAGTCATTTGATTTGCACCATATCCACCACCCTGAACGTCAGTTTCTTCCACCACCCATCACTTCAGTATGTACTATTTGTAAAATGCAGTTACAATTTATCCTGAAAAATAACTCTCAAAAACACAATTTCTATCATGAGAGGAGGCAAGTGTTTAACGTGAATGGAATCAGAATCAGGTTTATGGTAACCGACATATGTCATGAAATTTGTGGCAGCAGTACAGTGCAAAACATAATATACTTTAAGTAACAAAAAGATATATGTAAAGAAAAATAAGTAGTGCAAAAAGAGAGCAAAAACATTGAGCTAGTATGTGCCTTCAGGCTCCTGTACTTCCACCTTGAAGTTAGTATGAGAAGAGGGCATGTCCTGGGCGGTGGGGATCCTTATTGATGATGCTGCCTTTCGGAGGCACTGCCTTTTGAAGATGTCCTTGATGCTGGGGAGGCTGGTGCCAATGATAGAGCTGGTTGAATTTACAATGTTTTGAAACTTTTTCCTATCCTGTGCAGTGGCCCCTCCATACCAGGCAGTGTTGCAACCAGTCAGAAACTCCATGATACTTCAGTAGAAATTTGCTGAAGATGTAGGTGACATACCAATTCTCCAGAAACTTCTTTTGAAATATAGCTGCTGGTGTGCCTTCTTTGTAATATGTGGAAGCATTGCCATCCATATATTCCCACAATATTGGACACTATCATGACCCTGGAGTTACATCACCATTCCTTCCCTGTTGTGCTTCTAAAGTCTGGAACTCCTTCCACAACAATACTGGGGGGGGGGGGGGGGGGTGGGAAGGACCTCAGAGTTTAAGGTGGCAGTTGACGACCACCTTCTCAAGGCCAATCAGAGTTTGCCTTGCCAAGTAACGTCCACATCCTGAAAAAAATGAAGAAAATGTGATTCTTGTCCAAGAATATTAACCAATTGAAGCAGAGATGCACAATGGCTTTCAGAACCAGGCAGTCCTGAAGTTTCAGTGTCTTGGAATGGATGGTAAAAACTGACTGCATGGGGCTTTTAAATCCATCCACTCAAACACTCCACCAATAAAATTTAGTTCAACAATATGTAGTGGATTTGTCCAGTGACACCATTGTAACTTATCAGAATCAGGTTTATTATCACCAGCATGTGACGTGAAATTTGTTAACTTAGCAGCAGCAGTTCAACGCAATACATAATCTAGAAGTGAAAGACAAAGTAATAATAATAATTATTATTAATAATAAATAGATAGATAGATAGATAGATAGATAGATAGATAGATAGATAGATAGATAAATAAATAAATAGATAAATGCAAGAAAACAAAAGATACAAGGCTAACAGATTCAAATGTGGCATTGTTGCTGGAGTCTAGCAAGAGCAGCAACTCTGGAGAGTAGTATTGCAGAGGACTGATTCTGAACTCATGGGTACAGAGAGTAATACAAAACACAGCAGCTAAAATTTCTCTCTTGGTCTACTTGTACATCTTGCACAAAATGGGCAATGCAAGATGTCTAGCTTTCCCATAAAATATTCATACATTTTAATGAAATCTATGTGATTAAAACACCAGTCTTTCAAAGAAATGTACACAATATATAAACATTAAAAGGGCATTGAAGGATGCAGACACTGTTATCATAAAACTGCTTGTGTACTTGCATTAACATTCTGCATGCCAATCCCAAATCATCCTAGTCTAATATTTTAATAATAAGACACTAAGCTGGTAAAAACAATGTGAGGTTAGTCAATAAACAGCCGAGGAACACTGCATTAGATGAAGTTGAAGGACAGAAGTGTAATGTTACAGGGGATCAGCACTATAACACAAGTGATGTAATGAGGACACATTATTTCTTGTAATATTACCCAAACAATTTAATACTTCAGTTGCTGCAGAACAGATTGACTAACACAGACAGTATTGTTTTCTAACCCCCTTCACCATATCTGATACACAATCTACATATAAAACTTGATTGTCACATATTGAGGCAATGTCATCAAGATTCAAAGCCACATTTTAAAATGAATTGAAAGTCTGAGCTGTGGATGTGGGATCATTAATATAGTCTGCAAAGTGATCTGTCAGTTTCTTCCACTTCTATAATTTTTGTCTGATAACTAAATACTTGATGTCTCTGAATCAGAATAATGAACTATCCTCAATTTTTTTCTTCATTTAGGTTGAATAACAAAATATAAATCAAAAGATGAACTAAGTGTTCCGCAGTTCAATTAGACAAACTTCTCTACACTACACTGATGCAAACAGCTGGCAATTCCAATACATTATCCTCTTGCTGTTCTCCTGACGAATTTTCCACACTACTTAAACTTCAGCTTGCTCAAAACTCTTGTTATAATATTCCACTCATTCATGTGACCTCAAGTGGCTCTTGATCTAACAACATTCACACTTTTCAATTCTTGTCCCCAAGATTAAAAACCTCAGTGATTCAGCTCTCCCCCTCTCCTCAAATTCTCAGATCATTGCACCTCTATAACTTGGGCTCATTACATGTTCCTTATTTCTTGAAAATTCCATTAACAGCTGTGCTATAATCAGCAGAGAATCCATCCTCTGATTAACCTTCCCATCTTCTTTCAAAATTTAAAGATAAAAATAAGATAACGATTAGCTTTGTCACATGTACATAGAAACATACAGTGAAATAATGTCACTTGTGTCAACACAAATGTCGCCATGCTTCCAGCAGCAACATGATATGGCCAGAACTTACTAACCCTTAACCCTTATGTCTTTGGAATGTAGGAGGAAACCAGAGCACCAGAGGAAACTCATGCAGTCATGGTGAGAACATACAAATTCTTTACAAACAGTGGTAGGAGTTGAACCCCTACATCACGGTAATTCCCACTTTAATTCCTACTTCTATGACCAGTCTTTGCTCATATTTCCCATCTAGTGAAGTATCTGATTGTGTGTGATTGCACTGCACAACATGCAATGTTATTCTATATGTCTAGATTTGCAGAACTGCAGGTGGTTACAGTGATTTAAATTGTACAAGCTGAGTGAGGAAGTAGCAAATGGTATCCATCTGGGGTTTAACAAAAGATGGACTGAGTGCAGGAGCCTTGTTGTTAGATGGTAACGGAAGGGCACAGCCATTATGCCTTCTGCATCACTGTAAGTTTGCAAATTTCATCAAGTGCCACACAGGAAAAGAATGGCAAAAAACAGCAAGCTTTGATTTTCTTAATATTGGATGTTTAGTATGTGAGATATCTCAGTAAAGGCAGAAAGGGATCACAGTCTGGAAATTCACATGCAAAAGCAGAACCTATGCACTTGAACTTGAAATGCAACACCCATGTGATTTTGGTCCCAGATTGAAACCAACAATTGCAGTTTCCCAACCCACCCCATTGATGAGTTACTCTCCAGCAGGAAGCTTGAAGATGGCATTAAGTACTGCAGAGGGCTACAGAAATGACTTGGTTTTACTTGCCCCTCCACCACCACCTCCCACGACAGGTGCAGTGGATCCATTTCTAAGGATCAAAGCTTCCATGCCATTTTAGATCCAATACATGATGGTGATAAATTCTGGTGGGCACTTAAGACCTGTAAAGAATCCTTCATAATTTGATTAATGGCAAAGGCTTCTGTGAGGACAAGGTCAGGTATATGTAGTGATTGATCTAGTCTCTGCACTTGGACCTGTCGTACAGTGAAAATTCTGTGTGACCTTGGGAAGAATCTTTAGCTCCTGAAAGTTCATTGAGGATAATCCCTGTAATGGCTTTCCTCATGGCAGACAGCAAACAAACTACTTTGTGAATAAAATAATCAAACTTTCATCCTTTCGTGTTTAGTGTGCTATTGTGATCATCTAGCATGTTCTTTTTTCAATGTGGGAGATGAGAAAAGATCATGAATTTATGCCAGAAGCACTTCTGAGCCATGTTTTAGAATTTCAGCAAGGATTTGTCTGCTCCTGTCTGTTTTACAACTAATGCATGTCCTTTTCTACATCTTGCTGAGCTGGCACAGTAACAGCTGAGATGGAGAGTGTGCCATGAGGTGAAGTCAAGGATACATGCACCATGTCTTGGTTGAGGTGATCTTAGTGCATGCTCCATCAAGCATACACTTGGCTCATAATGATTCTTTAGAAGCTTTTCTCCATTCCTGGCTCTCAACAGGTTGGGATATTTAGGCTATAGATGGAGATGACGACACTGATGCTGTGGTTTTCAGTTAAATGAATCACCTCTTGGTGATTTATCCACCTACGTGTTCTTGAAAATATTCATTCAATATTCTTATATTTACAGAGAGTCAGAGAATATGAGCACAAGAGTTGATTTGTTTATTTTGATGTGTAAAGTCCGTCTGTTCCCTAGTAAAACCTAGAGTTTTCCATTATAAAGATTTGAAAAAAATACCAAAAGTGTATCTACATCATCTCCTGAAGGTGTGAAATGAAGTTCTATGTAAATTTTATTATCAAGCGTATATATCATCATATACAACCGAGATTCACTTTCTTGCGAGCAATCACAATAAATACAAGAAACACAATAGAAACAATGAAAGAGTACAACCAACAGAGCCGACGACAACCAATGTGCAAAAAAACCAAACTGTGCAAATACAAAAAGAAAGAGAGAAAAAAATAAATAAGCAACAAATGTCGAGAATCTGAGATGAAGAGTCCTTGCAAATGACTGCAGTTCAGTGGTAACAGTTTGGTGATGAGACAAGTAAAGTTGAGTGAAGTTATCCCCTCTGGTTAAAGAGCCTGATGATTGAGGGGTAATAGCTGTTCCTGAACATGGGAGCGTGGGTCCTAAGCCTCCTGGACCTTCTTCCTGATGGCAGCAGCAAGGAGCCAGCATAGCCTGGATGGTGGAGGTGCTTCATGATGGAGGCTGCTTTCCTAATAAAAGCACTCTGTGTAGATGCGTTCAGTGGTGGGGAGGGCTTTACCCGTGATGTACTGGGCCGTATCAACTACTTTTTGTAGGCTTTTCCATACAAGGGCATTGGTGTTTCTACAGCAGTCCATGACGCAGCCAGTCAATATACTCTCCACCACACATCTATAGCAGTTTGTCAAAGTCTTAGCTGACATGCCGAATCTTCACAAACTTCTAAGAAAGTAAAGGTACTGCCGTGCCTTCTTTATAATGGCACTTACATGCTGGACCCAGGACAAATTCTCTGAAATGATACCACCAAGGAAATTAAGCAGCTGGAATTAAAATTATTTCCTGTAGTACTTTTAAGTTGGAATCAGTGAGGCCAAAATATCCAGAAGAAAATAAATATTTTGCTTTTGATGCATGATCACAAAATTGACAGAAATGAGAGCTGTATAGATAGTGCACTGGTAGAATATGCTGCTTCCCTGACCGTGGCAAGTGGGCTTGGGTATATCTTCACAAAGTTAACTTCTTAATTTCTTTGTCTGATTCTAAAGAAGACTCAGTTAAATGTACGGACTCTTCCTTTGTCAAACAGTTTAAAAACTACGTATCATAACAACATTCAGCCTTTCTGGACATATTTTAGTTTGTTATTCTTCTGTGTAGTTAACTGAGTGTTTAGTCTGTATAAGAAAAAATCTTGCGAATAGTTTTAACTAATAAAATTTCTATATTTGTGTTACTTTTTAAACTTACAAGAATTATTACAACACCTAATAGTCGCGCAGTCAGATAAGATTGCATCACAGTTTTGTTAAAGGTATTATACACAAATATTTCGATTATAAGCCATTTCACTGAGAGAAGACAAAAACATTCAGGCCCTACGTCAATTTTTTTGTCACAAATACAGCTCAAAACACCGAGAAAGGAGAATTTTCGAACTCATGATATGATCTTCGAGAGACATCCTTGAAACAGATCAAAAGCTAACTTAAGCAGGAGAAACAAACATTACTGATAAGCAACAGAAGGTGTATCAGGTGGGTAGGTTGAGACGCTTCAGGGCAATTCCATTAAGTCTTGAGTAGAAACGACAATTATACAGATTGTGACTAGCAGTAAGGTAAAAAATGCTGGAAAAAAAACAGGAGTCCTAGTGGACTAGAATGCCGAATGGGAAGTTTTCGCATTTATAACTGTTCCTATTCCATGCTATTAGGAGCTGCCCAAAGCTTCACAAATATCGAGAATGTCAAAATACGACTAAAGTAATGAATTTCCCACTTGGAAGGTTTTCCTTCAGGTTTTACATTTCCTTTCACAACAGAGGATTCTTTTTCATTAGAAATGCAACTTGGATTCTCTTTTTTTTAAAATGAAAACCAGAATCTTCCAATATGCTGATAAAGATGAGAGCAAACAATATTCATGATGCATCTTCACCTATTTTGAGATGCCAATGTGGCTTTGAAGTATAATTCTCAGCACGGCATCTTGGAGAGAGAAAAAAAATTGAATTCCAAACTATGCACTTTGTTCTTTGTTCCAAGCACTTCAGGCAGACATACACAAGGAGGAATGCAATGACAAATTTTTCATCAAGTCTTCAGGTTACATTTGCTGCATTTTAATCTTATTACATAGTGCAAGTATGTACATTATTTCCTTACTATTCAGCCTGCTGCAGAAACTAAACAGCATTCATTTCCTCAACCAATTCCAATTCTGTACAACATAAATGTGTAAATTTACTGTGTTTTCAAAAAGCACTGTTCTATACAAGACTCCCAAAATATCCTTAAGATTTATAATCCTTCCACTCTTGCCCTACACTTTGATTGATATGTTGCTACAAGGACAGGGCTGACAATGGACTCTCCACAGTTCCAATGATTTCAACATCTGTTATGTCCCTCTTCCTTTACTGACTGCTAGAAACAGCATACTCAACAACCTAGGCCATTCAGACCAGCTCAGGTTCTTATAAAATTCATCATGCACCAAGTTTGACATACACAAGAGGCCTCGAAGTACAAAGTCCATGGCTCCCTGAAAGTGCTAACACAAGGAGATATATGCTTGCCTTTATAGGCAGAAGCATTGAGTATGGGTACATCATGTTGCAGCCATACAAAACATTGGTCAGGCTGCACTGAATGTAATTCCGGTCACATCACAGTAAGAATATAGTGGAAATAGAAAGAGCGGTGAAGAGATTCACTGGGTATTACCTGGAATAGTCAGTTGTAGTTAGAGGAGATACTGGATAGTTGAAGTTTATTCTCATTAGAATGCATGAGGTTGAGGGATGAACACAATGGTTTATAAAAATACAAGAGGCATAGATAGGACTGATAGCTATTCATAACAATTCTATAGTGGATACGAGCTAATGACAGGCTTCAGAGCATTGAAGGCATATCAAGACAAGACACTCCTAGTCTTTTTACCCAGCAGTTAGAAATATTATGCTCTCATGAAATATCAATGTCAAAGATACTCAGTGGCCACTTTACTGGGTACACCTGCTCGTTAATGCAAATACCCAATCAGCCAATCATTTAACAGCAACTGAATGTATAAAAGCATACAGATTATGGTCAAGAGGTTCAGTTGTTGTTTAGACC
This sequence comes from Hemitrygon akajei, assembly GCF_048418815.1. Classification (NCBI taxonomy): domain Eukaryota; kingdom Metazoa; phylum Chordata; class Chondrichthyes; order Myliobatiformes; family Dasyatidae; genus Hemitrygon; species Hemitrygon akajei. The sequence continues at coordinate 111,426,786 of NC_133124.1, forward strand.
AAACATCAGAATACGAAAAGAAATGTGATCTAAGTGACTTTGACCATGGAATGAATATTGATGCCTTTGATGGTTGTATAGCAATGATCAAGGGTGGTTGGGTACTTGGTAAACAGGAGAAATGCTGGCAGTAATTTGGTGTACTCTCTTGAAATATTGCCTGGTTGAAGTTACCAGCAATGATGAAAAGGGCCTCAGGGTATTCTGTTTCAAGGCTGTTGGCCACAGAGTATAGTTCATTAGTGCAGGTTTCATGTCTGCTCAGGATGACATGTAGACTGCCTTTAGGACAGCTGAATTAAACTCCTGTGACGAGTAGAATAAGTGATACTTTATCATTAGATTATGTCACGGTAGCAGAGGGGCTAGCACCTTGCAGTGCCAGTGATCAGAGTCCAAATCTTGCTGCTGTCTCTAAGAAGTGTGTAAGTCTCCCTGTGACTACATGGGTTTCCTCAGGTGTTCCAGTTTACTCCCACATTAAAATAGCAAATGGGTGAGTAAGTTGTGGGCAAGCTATGTTGATGCCAGAAGCACAGTGACACTTGCGAGCTACCCACAATGCATCCTCAGACTGTGTTGATCATTAATATAAACGACACATTTAATTGTATGCTTCAATGGAAAGATGGTAAATAAAGCTAATCTTTAATCTACAGATATTCCAAGCTGGTTGATCAGGAACTCACCAGGATTGACAGATACAAACATGAGAAAGTATGGATTAGGAAGGAGACCCTTCAGTCTCTAACTTTGCCTGAGGATGCTGTACGCTGCATCCTGTGAATACAGAAGCCGTCAAGTTGTTTGGAACCGTCAGGTGAAGTGGGCGTTCACCACGCTTCAGTGAAACACACAAAACTCTCAATTCTCTTGGATAGGCCAGCCCTGCTCTTATTGAATCAACTTTGTTCTCAATGGCCTGTACATTAGTTGATAATGTGCTGGGGAGCAGGGACTTGAACATGCACTGCTCCAGTCTCACCTGCAGCCCAGCTCTCTTACCATGCCTCTGAGGTACATGGCTGCGACTGATTGGTCCTGAGAGTCCTGAAGTGGAGATACTTGGACTGGGAAGTAAGTGACTGCTTAAAGACAGACCTGGAAGACCTGGAGTGCATTCATCTGGACTGAATCAGGAAAACCAGGAGGTGGATTCAGTTGTATATAGTAAATGATAAGACATTAGGAATGTTGAAAAATAAGGATCCTGGAATTTAATTTCATAATTCCGTGAAAAGTGGCCACACAGCTAGATAGGGTGGTGAAGACAGACAATATGGCATGATTGCCTTCAGAGGATGAGGCATAGCATACAAGAGTTGGGTTGTTATCTTGGAACTTTATAGAACGCTAGTTAGGTCACATTTGGAATTCTGTGTGCAGTTCTGATCCCCAAAAACAGCAGGGCATGGGTTTAAGGTGAGAGGAAGTTGTTTTAAATGACATTTGAAGGAAAAATTTTGTTTCCACAGTTTGGCTGATATTTGAAACACACCATCAAGAAGCAGTGCTGGAATCACATCATTACATTTAAGAAGCACTTCAGCAGACACCACTTGGAGTACTGTGCTCAGTTCTGATCACCTCACTACAGGAAGGATGTGGAAACCATAGAAAGGATGCAGAGGAGATTTACAAGGATGTTGCCTGGATTGGGGAGCATGCCTTATAAATAGGTTGAGTGAACTTGGCCTTTTCTCCTTGGAGCGGTGGAGGATGAGAGGTGTATAAGATGATGAGAGGCATCGATCGTGTGGATTGTCAGAGGCTTTTCCCCAGGGCTGAAATGGCTAGCACAAGAGGGCACAGTTTTAAGGTGCTTGGAAGTAGGTACAGAGGAGATGTCGGGGTAAGCTTTTTTTTGCGCAGAGAGTGGTGAGTATGTGGAATGGGCTGCAGGCGGCTGTGGTGGAGTCGGAAACAATAGGGTCTTTTTAAGAGACTCCTGGATAGGTACATGAAGCTCAGAAAAATAGAGGGCTATGCGTAAGCCTAGGTAGTTCTAGGGCAAGGACATGTTCAGCACAGCTTTGTGGGCCAAAGGGCCTGTATCGTGCTGTAAGTTTTATATGTTTCTATGACACTTAAATAGCCAAGACAAGAAAGATAAAGACCAAATAGGATTAGTGAAAATGGGCAAAAATGTTGGCATGAATGTGGAAGGTTGAAGGGCTCATTTATATAGTATATGAATCTATGACTCTTGGAGCACTGAGCTTGAACAATGTTACTAATTACTTTGTACTATTCTGGTATTTTGTGCTCTTTACTATACTTACTATTGTATTTATTAGTACCATAGACACTGCTGACACTATGAACACACAAGAATTTCATTGCACACATTGATATATTTGACAATAAAACCGTCTGAATATGATCTCACTTGTGGAGTGCCAAGGGTCTAATGGTGCCAAGTTTGGATTTTTAAAGCCTGAAGAGTGCAGAGGATTGAAGGATGAAAGTAAAATGAGATGTTTCCTGATTTAGGGTAGTGGGGAAAAAAAGGAGTTCCTTGTGAGAAATATCCAAATAGATATAAGCACCCACCTGCTGGATGACCTTTACTAAATCTTTTAGGACCTGCCTACGTTTTCGGACATCCTTATTGGTGATCACAGCTGTGGTCAGGTAACGAAGAATGTGTGGACACATAGTCTGAATGGCATTTAGATATCTAGAGAATGAACAGACAAAGACAGTCAGTTTATGAAGCTCTGCACTTCAAATACATAAATAACACATGGTGAGAAACAGATGTTTTTTGTCTGAAAATGGATGACAATGCCAACCACAACAATTCCACAAGCTATAACCCATGTTCCATTCATTATAATATTTGTACTTGCTCATCATCCACAAGTAAAAACTGTACCAAAACTTGGGTTTCAGAAAGAAACTTCAAAAACAACCTCCTGGAGTGGTTGTTTCAGCCTCTTCTGTTTTGAGTGAGGGAGTGTACAGAAAATGGGAGCAACAACAGTCCATGACAAAACCAAAAACAGTGCTCTAAAAACTTAAATGCACAATCATGTCAATAAACAGTGTTTAGCTCGACCGCAAAATAAATTTACTTCAAATAGCATGAGCGTGCTAATTTCCATATCACAGCTGCATGAAATGGGTCCAATTTCTTCCTGAAACTTAGACTTCTCTGTCAGCAATCCAAGAATAATACTCCAGCTATTACCCTCTATTTCTCTGCCACTAAGTATTTTGAGTATTTCTTTGACATTGAGTATTTTACAATCAGCAGCTTGGGAAGAAGCTGAGCCAATAAGCACCTATTATCAGAGATTTGTGACAAACTCATGCTTGACAGTGATATTCATAACTGTGCAATATTTAGCATTTTGGGAGTAGTAGTGTGACTTACCAATCACTTCAGTAAGTTTTGTTGGAACTGTTAAAATTCAACCTTGAGCTAAGAAATATGGTACCATGTAGTCAGGGTTAGCAGAAATACTTAAATACAACAGCTCCTATTTTAGATAATGCTTATTTTAGGTTCTGATGACAAGGATATCCCAAACAGTTTAATTTCCTATCATTAAATGACAATTTCAAAACTGGAATTGTTACACCTGAAAATATGCACCCTATCTTTTCACCATTTTTCAACAATCCCAACACTCACCAATTTTTCTCATAGTTACTACAGTCTTTCCAAACTCAAATTTCAAAGCAGGTGGGTTATTTGAGAAGATTCCTTCCCCCCTCTGTACCAGAAATACAAGATGAAGGGCCTCAAATTAGTGTGGTGTCTAATTCATACAATGTTTTTGAAATGTTCCTGCCTCACAATGCTCACACTGGATGTCCATCAAATGAATGTAATTACAACAAAAAAGACCTCAAAAGACCTCTGCCTACTGAAAGGTGAATTTTGAAATATAGAGCATAAAAAGGGCTGAGGCCATACCAACACTTAGCAGGTCTTTCCTAGTAGCTGTTTCCTTGGCCTGCCAATACTCTCTTTTTAATCATTTATACAAATTCTTCATTGCAGGCACGGGTCTGATCATCATTTCAAGTGTGGTTTTCCAGATCACAAGTCAAAAATTTTCAACTTACTTCTGGTTCTTCTAAGAATTATTTTAAACCCAGTTGCCAACCCTCCTACTGTTGAAACTGTTTACTCTCATCTGCAGTATTTCCAACACTATGTAAGTCAAGACACTTTTTATTGTCATTTTGACCATAACTGCTGGTACAGTACACAGTAAAAACGAGACAATGTTTTTCAGGGCCATGGTGCTACATGAACAATACAAAAACTACACTGAACTATGTAAACCAACACAAAAACTACACTAGACTACAGACCTACCCAGGACTGCATAAAGTACACAGAACAGTGCAGGCATTACAATAAATAATAAACAAGACAACAGGCACAGCAGGGGGCAGTAGGTTGGTAGTCCGATGGCTTGGGGAAAAATCTGTTACATAAATAAACAGCTGAATGGCAGCGTCTGGGATTCCGTCTGTTTCTGTACTCCCACCGAGTATTTCATTGCCACAGATGTAGCAACGAATGGATGGGAGAGCTGGCCGGCTAGGGCTTGTTTTTTTCCTGGCACAGACTCCTGCCCGCTCGCCTCGCTTCCGCTTCCTCGCACACCGCTTATGACGCCCCCACCTCCAGCATCAGGCGACTCCGAGGACTGCAGGCCCGATTCCCTCAACGAGCCGAGGTCGCGCAAGCTAACCAGATTTTCATGAAGGTTTGTTTTTGGGCGATCTTTGTATTCTAGCAGCATCTAGCGATGGTAGATAGTTGCTCTGTTATCCATTGCCCTAAACCCTAATTGTGCCTTAAAATTAAATTTAAAAACTAAATTAAAGTAGCACCAGATCCGAAAGGCCGCTGCTGCCGTGTGCCACGCCGTCTATACCCTATAAGTTTCAGATTTCCAGAATCTGCTAGATTGGCCTTTGTGAACATTTACTTTCAGGAGTTCAGTAATGCAGTATATTCGGGTAATGTAATAATAGATTCAAAATTGCTCCAGGAGCATGCAATATCCTACATCAGGTTTAACTAATACTGTCAAAGGAGCTGCCAATTTGCTTCTTCCTCACCGATTATCCAAATTAGTTCGTCTCTGGGTCTTGTGTTTCCTCTACTGTCCATCAACATAATTAAAACTATCTTCCTGCTAAGATCCAGATGAGCCATTAACTTCAGCTCATTTGGTAGGCCAGAACACAACACACAGCTGGTTCAAAAAAAAATCTAAGGAAGAAGCTACCCCATTCTCTTGTTAAAATATATTTATTCATTAATGTGACTTTACTGCTCAAATTAAATTGTCCTTAACTCCTGATATCTCAGAAGTCAAGGGTTCAACTATATGATGCCAGGACTTTTTGTACATACAGTATGCAAAACCTCAACCATTCACAGGAGTTGATGGATAGGACAGCGTGACCCCTTCCCCAGTGGCATCCAACACTGGAGAGTGAATTTACAAACTCTAAACAGAAATAAAATATTTCAATACACCTCTCTAAAGAATTTTCTATAACCTCTGTTGTACTTTCTACAATAGTTACTGCTGTGATACTACAACCAATTTCCATAACAAGCTCCCACAAAATGTGAAAAAAACACACACACACACACTCACTCACAGAAAATGCTAGAGAACCACAGCAGGTCAGGCACCATCTACAGGGGAGAATGAACATTCAACATTACAGGTCGAGACCCTTCATCAGGACTGTAAAGGAAGAGCAAAGCCAGAATAACCTCCAGTAATTTCTCCCCCCTTTCCCCTTTCTCTCTTCCACCATTCCCCATTCTGGCTTCCCTCATACCTTACATTCACCTGCCCCCTCACATTTCCCTCCTCCTCTTTCTCCCATGATCTACTCTACTCTATCAGATTCCTTCTTCATCAGCCCTTTACCTTTTCCACCTATCACCTCCTAGCTTCTCACTTCACCACCCACTCACCCCACCAACCTTCTTACCACCTCAACTGGCTTCGCATGTCATCTGCCAGCTTATATTGTTTCCCCACCGCCCACCTTCTTAATCTGACATCTTGCACCTTTCTTTGCAGTCCTGATGAATGGCTTCAGCCCAAAATGTTGACTGTATATTCTGTATTTGTTAATGTGGAGCAGAAAGCGAGTTTGTAAATCTGGCGGGAGAAAAGGATACTGGGAATGGTGAGAATGAGGCATTGCAGGAGGGGTGTAGGACAGGTTGGGGTGGGGAATGTCACAGTTTTTTTATGTGACAGCAATACAGGGCAATACATAAGATTACTACAATACTGTGCAAAAGTCTTAAGCAGCTGGCAGGGGTGGGTGGGTGGGTGTGTGTGTGTGTGAAAACAGGATTGAAGGTGTTATACTTGAATGCACTCAATCTACAGAATTAGGTAGATAGTCTTGAAGCGCAGTTATTGGTAGGTATGATGATATGAGAATCTCTAAGTCGTGGCTGAAAGATTATAGTTGGGAGTTTAACATTAAAGGAAGGATACACACTGTATCAAAAGACTTGGTAGCTAGGCAGAGGGGTTCGGTGGCTCTGCTGGCAAAAAAATTAAATCAAATCCTCAGGAAAGAGAGACGTAGGATCTGAAGATGTAGAATCCTTGTGGGTAAAGTTATGAAACCACAAGAAGGGTGGAAGGACCCTGATGAGAGTTATATACAGGCCAGGATGTGAGCTACAAATCATAAATGGGAGATTTTTTTTAAAAAGCATTTTAAAAGGGCAACATTGCAATAATCATGGGGGATTTCAATATGCAGGTAGATTGGGAAAATCAGGCTGGTGCTGGATCCCAAGAGAAGGAATTTGTAAATGGCTATGAGATGGCTTTTTAGAGCGAATTGTGGTTGAATGCACTGACTGTTATGTAATGATACAGATTTGCTTAGGGAGCTTTAGTAAAGAGAATCCATAGCAAGCAGTGACCATAATATGATAGAATTCACCCTACAGTTTGAGAAGGAGAAGCTAAAATTGGAAGCATCAGTATTACAATGGAGGAAAGAGAACTACAGAGGCATGAGAGAGGAGCTAGCCAAAGGTGATTAGAAGGAGACAGTACTAGCAGGGATGACTGGAGAACAGCAATGGCTAGTGTTTCTGAGGGAAATTTGGAAGGCACAGTTAAGATATATCCTAAAGATAAAGAAGTATTCTAAAGGGAGAATAGGGCAACAATGGCTGATAACAGAAGTTAAAGACAGCATAAAAGCTAAAAAGAGGGCATATAATAGAGCAAAAATTAGTGGTAAAGGAGAGGATTGGGAAGCTTTTGAATCCAACAAAAGATAACCAAAAAGCCAGAAAGAGAGAAAAAAATGAAATGTGAACATAAGCTAGCCAATATTATAAAAGCAGATACATAAGAAAAGTTTTTTTCAGATACTTAGAGAAAGAGAGACAGGAGTAGATATTGGACTGCTGGAAAGTGATGCTGGGGAGACAGTAATGGTGGTCAAAGAACTAGCAAATGTACTGAATAAACAGTTTGTGTCATCCTTCACTGTGGAAGACACAAGCAGGGTGCCAGAAATGCAAGAGTGTAAGAGGGCAGAAGAAACTGTCGTTGCTATTAATAAAAGTCCATAAGACCATAAGATAAAGGAGAAATAGACCATTCGGCCTATCGAGTCTGCTCCACCATTCAATCATGGGTTGATCCCATTCTTCTAGTCATCCCCACTCCCCTGCCTTCTCCCCATACCCTTTGATGCCCTGGCTAATCAAGAACCTATCTCTGCCTTAAATACACCCAATGACTGGGCCTCCACAGCCACTCATGGCAACAAATTCCAAAGATTTACCACCCTCTAACTAAAGTAATTTCTCTTCATTTCTGTTCTAAATGGACATCCTTCAATCCTGAAGTCGTGCCCTCTTGTCCTAGACTCCCCTACCATGGGAAATAACTTTGCTATATCTAATCTGTTCAGGCCTTTTAACATTTGGAATGTTTCTATGAGATCCCCCCCATCCTCCTGAGCTCCAGGGAATACAGCCCAAGAGCTTCCAGACATTCCACATACGGTAACCCTTTCATTCCTGGAATCAATCTCGTGAATCTTCTCTGAACCCTCTCCAATGTCAGTATTTCCTTTTCTAAAATAAGGAGCCCTAAACTGCACACAATACTCCAAGTGTGGTCTCACGAGTGCCTTAGAGTCTTAACATCACATCCCTGCTCTTATATTCTACACCTCTAGAAATGAATGCCAACATTGCATTCACCTTCCTCACCACTGACTCAACCTGACATCTGTTTTTAGTGTCACATCATACATGGAATTTAGCACAACAAGTCTTTCATTCCACAATGATGTTCTAAACTAAGTAAACTAGTAATTAAAAGTCTATTAAACTAGTCTCTGATGCCTACACATCCATATCCCTCCATTCTCTGCACATTCATGTGTCTATCTAAAAGCCTCTTAAAATACCCGTGAGACCGCTTTCCAGGCAACCACCACTGTGTAAAAAAACTTGCCCGGCACATCTCCTTTGAACTTACCTCTTTTCACCTTAAATGAATACCCTTCTACTATTAGACATTTTCACCCTGAAGATACTAGTTGTCTTACTTCATCATAACCGTATCAACTCCATCACTCCAGAGAAAACAACCGAAGTTTGCAAATAGCCTCTTCTGCACCCTCTCCACATACTTCCTATGATAAAGCGACCAAAAATTAATGGGATACTCCAAGCCAGATATGGCCTAACCAGAATTTTATAAAAATACAACACAACTTCCTGACTCTTGACTAAAAAAAGGTAAGCATGCCATATGCCTTATTTACCACCCTGTCAACTCGTGCAGCTCTTTTAGTGAGCCATGGAATTGGACCCCAAGATGCCACTGTAAATCTACACGGTTAAGGGTCCTGACATTAACTGTGTACCATCCCCTTAAATTTGATCTCCCAAAGTGCAATGCCTCACACTTGGCCAGATTAAGCTCCATCTGCCATTTCTCCACCTATATCTGCAACTGATCTGCATCGCACTGTATCCTTTGGAAATCAGCTATACTATCCGCAATGTCATCAATCTTGTGTATCGCCTGAAAATTTACTAACTCAACGATCCTGGTTCTTATTCTATATATATGAATAGAAACTTGCGTATAAAATCTTAAAGCATTCAAATGAAAAGTTTGCAAACATGAGGAAATCTGCAGATGCTGGAAATTCAAGCAATAGACACAAAATGCTGGTGGAACACAGCAGGCCAGGCAGCATCTATAGGGAGAAGCACTGTCAACATCTCAGCCCGAAACGTCGACAATGCTTCTCCCTATAGATGCTGCCTGGCCTGCTGCGTTCCACCAGCAAATGAAAAGTTTGCATGTGTTTGAGCTGGGTCTTTAGCCAAGTATATGATATGGTATCATGCAGTACAGTAATTTATCATAAATTCAGTAACTGTCAACCATAGACAATTCACCACCACAAAGTACCTAAGCAGCTACTTTCAATCACCACTTTCTATGTCTAATCTTGGATATTATTTCACTTCAAATAATTATCCAGGGTCTCAATATCCAACCTCAAAAACACCCTTGTGATAAGAGGCAGAAGTTAAATTAGGTGATGATATAACCATAGCAGAGACTTTAAAAATCTAAGATGCAATTTTAATAAGGAATATAATTGCATTACATACTCCTACCTTACAACAGGCTTACAAGGAAAACCATGCACTTTTTCTTAATCTCACTTTTAGTTTCAACACACAAACCATACTATTTATCTAATTTATTCATAGAAACTCATTAAATAGATGTCAGCAGAAACTAGGATTGTTGTTCTTGTTACAATGTGGATTTCACAGATGTTCAATTCCCAAAGGAAATCCTCTCCAATTATCTCCATGTTTGCAGCAGAAAATAAAAACTACAGATGCTGGAAATCTGAAATAAAAACAAAAAAATGCAGCAAACACACTTCAGTTCAGGCAACATCTGTGGGAAAATAAACAGATTTAACACAAAGGATTCTGCAGAAGCTGGAAATCCAGAGTAACAGAAACAAAATGCTGGAGGAACTCAACAGGTCAGCAGCATCTACGGAATAGTCAATGCTTTGGGCTGAAGCTCCTCATCAGAACTGGTAAGGGAGGGGGAAGAAGCCAGAATAAGAAGCTGGGGGAGGGAAAGGAGTACAAGTCTGAGGGTGACAGGTGAAGCCAGGTGAGGGAAAATAGGGTGGGTGGGGGAAGAGAGGATGAAGTCAGAAGCTGGGAGGGAATAGATGGAAAAAAGTAAGGCTGAATAAAGAGGAATCTGATAGGAGAGGAGAGTGGAGTATGGGTGAAAGGGAAGGAGGAAGGACACCGGGGGAGGTGATAAGCAGGTGTGGAGAACAGGTGAGAGGGGAGTCAGAGTGGGTGATGGAAGAAGATGGAGGGGGGCGGGGTAGAAATTACCTGAAGTTAATGTTCATGCCATCAAGATGGAGGCTACTCAGGCAGAAAATGTGTTGATTGATAGGACCAGCCCCTGGATGTTAGTCCAATTAATTTAGCCCCCATGCCAGCCAAGCCCTCTAGTGCTTAACAGATTTAACATTTCCAAACTGAAACCCTTCAACAGAACTAAGAACTTTTGACCAGAAACATTAACCACAGATGCGGCATAATCTGATGAGTGTATCCAACATTTTCTGGCTTTACTCTAACTTTCCAACGCTCTCTTATATATTCGTAAGAGTTACACAGTAAGGAAACAGGCCTTTTGGCTCAACTTTCCTATTCCAAGTAAGATGCCCATCTACACTAACCCAATTTACCTGCTCTACAACAGCCTTCTAAACCTTTTCTATTTGCATGTCTATCCAAATGTTTGTTTTGGAATAGTGTAACTGTACCCATCTCTATCATCTCCTCTGGCATATACCAAGTACATTCTCTGAGGAAAAACTTACTCTTCCTCCCTTAAAATCGTTCCTCCCTCACCTTAAACATATACTCTTGGCTTTTTGACTCCTCTATACTGGGAAAATGACTGGCAATTTTCCCTACCTATGTCTATCAAAATTTTATTAACCTCTGTAAGGTCACCTCTCAGTCTCCCTTGCTTCTGGGTTACGATGTACCAGCCTATCCAATTTGCCCTTATAATTTAAACCCTCCAATGCAAGCAACATCTGTGTGAACCTTTACTGCAACTTCTAGCTTAATCACGTCCTTCCTATAGTGTGGCAACCAGAATTGCAAACAATACTCCCAATTACAGCCAGGCAATGCTTCGCACAACTGTAACATGAGGTTCCAATACAGCAGACACAGCTCTTTTGTATACCCACAAGCAATTTTCAGAAGACACTGGATAATGGTTGGGATGGCTTGCTCAGCTACCTAGTAAAAAAATTATAGAAATAAAATAAGCTGCAAATGATACATTTCAGATGATGGTACAATAAAAACACACAAGTTGAGATTATTTCCATGGTTCAATATTTTGGGTTGTGACAGACATTAAGATATAACACCAGAAAGTGGAACAAGATGTTATAGTTGACAATGAGAATTCAGACAGCTATAATTTAAAATGAATTCCAATTGCCTACTAGAATGTACAACAGTGTTGTAATTAAGTACACTGTATATTCCAAGAGGTATAACTCCAATAGTTTTAAACATGTAAATGTGCAGGGTTGAATAAATGCACAACATACCAGAATATAGTTCCTGCCCACCACGTCACACTTGGACATCCATAATCCCTGGCAAACCTCCAGCACTTTAAACTAACTATTTAAAAGAATTTCATTTTCAAAAATCCTCTTTATCACTTATTTCATTTTCTCAGTGACTTACAATACCTCACATAAATAGTCAATATTTAAAACTGTGATATGTGAGATTTGGCAAAGACAAGTTTTCACAGACTATTAATATGAATTCATCCTCAAATGTCTTTCATTAAAGCTCTCAGTCAGGATCCAGAATTCTCGACCTGAGATTTGAATTAATGCTAATGTTATATATCAAATGCTGAAATTTGCAATTTTCTGTGCATCATGCTATTTATGAGAACCCTAAGTTTCATTCTTTGACTGCCCCAACTTTAAATCAAGATAGTCCAAGAGTTTTTATTTGCTGCTAAAACAATTGAAGAGGAATTGAAGATTTGCATTCTCTCTGTGATATTTATCTAGGGCAGGTCAGTTCTCCTCAGGTCACCTTTGCCTAAATATATTCTGAATTATATGGGTGTTTTTCTAAATCACTTCCAGACTAGCTAAAGGCAGAATGTTTAATGCACAACTAAACTATTCCTAACAGTTCTATTTTACTTCACAACCAGGAAGGGGGTGTGGTTTTAATCACTCTGCAATATCCCAAATGTAGGTGCCCACTTTGGAAATTAGGGAAGTGACCGACTCTAATTAAGTTTGAGGTCAGATGGGATCAGGCATTTTTTAAATTGTGCAGCAGTTGGCTAATAACCAGGTGTGCAGGCTTTGCTTTTTGAATACACTGGTTTAACACTCAGAATGTGTTGCCAGGAACAAGAGCACTAACGGAATCAGCACTCACTGGGTCATCACAGCATGTTGCACACTGAAATGCAATACTGTCAGAGCTGGCACTGCAGGGAATCTGGCTTGTTCCCTGCCTTCCCACTGCTGTAGGCTGACATGCCTGGTATCTTGATGCTCAGTATGAACCGTTACCTTTCCCACTGCTGTGTATTGGAACGTTGGGAACATCATGGTTCAATGTGGAGGAGCTGCCTGCGATAGCTGATGTTGGGCCAGTAGGGTAAGTAGTGTGGCAGCTCAGCGTTGAGGATGGGCTACTCCTAGGGAGTGTTGGATAGGTCAATTACTCTCTCCTCCTCTCGATTTGGCAATTCAGCTCTGTCCAGACAGGGGTCTTCTTTCTAGTAAAAAGCTCGACTGACAAAGGGACACAGAAATTTCTGTCACAACCAGCAGTTAGTGATCAGACAGACCATAGAATATGAGTGGTCTGCCAACAGAGCAGCCGTTCTACGCAGAAGCACTAGTTGAGTCTGAAGGCTTGCATCAAGATCCCAATACAGCAGCAAGCAGATTTAATTTATAACATGTACATTGAAGCATACAGTGAAATGCCTCACTTGTGTTAACAACCAACACTCCCAAGGATGGGGCACCAAATACTCCAGATCCTAAAAACACAGTGGTTGGTAAATTATTTGACATACATAAATTTCTCCTAACATTGGTGGTTAGTAGGAGATACAGGCTGGAGTTGATTGGCATGCGAGAGTGAGTACAGTACAGGCCATCTAGCCCACTATGCTGTACCAACTTTTTAACCTACTTGAAGACCCTCTCCCAGAGCCCTTATCCATGTTTTCATTTTATGAATTTCTTAGATGTCCCTAATATACCTGCCTCTGCTACCACCCAGCAGAGTGTTACAAATACTTACCACTCTGCGTAAACAAGCCTACCTCTGACCTATCTACTTCCCTTCAATCACCTTAAAAGTATGCCTCCCCATATTAGCCTTTGCTACCCTGGGAAAAATATATCTCTTAACATCTTGTACACCTCTAACATGTCACCCCCCCCATCGTTCTTCACTACAAAGAGAAAAGCCCTAGATCACTCAACTTATCCTCATAATAGATCACTCCAATCCAGACAGCATCCTGGTTAAATCTCCTCTGTATCCTTTCTAAGCTTCCACATCCTTCTTATATTCAGGGGGACCAGAAAAGAACACAGTACTCCAAGTGGATTAGTAAGGATACCAATACAAGTCCAAATCAATTTAGAAAGTTCCAACTGAATCAGCTACAATTATAATTTAATGCAGCTTCTTCCAAATAAAAATCACCTCTCCGGTTCTTTTGTCATTTGCATTAAAACCACATCTTCATCTACTGAACGTTCTTTCAATCAAATTGGCTTCTTGATTAAATTATATTAAATCACTCCTCCGAAAAAGGATTGTTGACTGAAATGCATCAGCAGTTCTCACACCTCTTTGATCGATTCCAAATGGTTCCCTAAGAGTCCTGGATACCGTAGAAGATGAGCTTAACAAGTATCCAAGAAATTTTTTTAAGAAAACAAACTACTTTCATACAAAAAAAAAGACTGAACATTACATTCCTATATTAACGTTAGTAACTTTGGACCTTGCAACACAATCAACACAACATACTGAGTTCCCCAACCACAAAATCATCATGGGTTTAATTAACTCCGGGTTTAAAGCACTACACAGTAACAGATTGAATGCCACAGGCTAAGTAGGCAACAAATAAAAAAAATGTAACTCCTGCAAACAAAAAGCTGAAATAAGCAAGCATGTCTCTTTACCAAAATCAATATTCATGGAAAAGGGAGCAATTAAGAATCTGTGACATACACTCAAGGGCAAATTAGAACAGCATACAATGGTCAAGACATCTTGTAATTTTAAACAGAATTAATCCACACCATGCACTGCAATAGGCTTGTGGCACTCATGTGGTCTATATTAGAAACTTCCTGTATGTCCTTGATAGAATTCAGACCAAAAACTAATGAGGGCACTTGGTCAGATACATTAGTGGTGTGCAATTTCATGTGGATGGATAATTAATCTAAAACTACACCACACAAGTTCTAAATCCCAATAATTTCATGATCTGGACTCCTGCCTGTTTAGAAGTTAGTAGACATTTTGCATACAAGTTATTCATTTTCATCTTGTGTTTAAAATGAAGTCTTCTTACATTTCAAATAGGAAGCTGGTTTATGTATTAGTACATTTATAGCCCCTCGTGTTTCAAATGAAACACATCTACTGCATCTGCTAGCAGGAAAAGTTCCATAATACACATTAGTACAGCTGGTTTCGTTGAAAAGTCTACATGTTTTGTGGTCATGGTTAATTAATCTTTAAATATATCAATGTTTACAGCTAATTTTATCTCTTAAGGCACATAAAATTCATGATGTACAAATGTCTAACCCTATTAAACCCGTTGCATCCTCTTCACAGTCGCAGTTATTTAGCTTTCTATATAATTGAATACATTAATTTGGGTCCGTTCTTTCAAATAATTAACGGCCAGAGAATGTTAACCACTGGGCCTTCAGCCTCAATCTCCACAGCATCTACTAGACATAGCCTCGCTACTCAAAAAAAGCTGTTTCATTTTAATTAGTGATCTCTCATGTGGTATTTTATCAAGGCCTTCTGAAAGTCCAACTAGGTCACATCAACCGGTTTCATCTTATTTATTCTGCTAATTACCACCAAAGAACACTAACTAATTTGAAAATTTTTCTTTCATAAGTCCTCTCTTATTAATAGACTACAGCATATTTATTAATTCATTGTCAATTTGATCCAAGACAAATATCAACATTATCACACTCAAAGTTAACTAAACTTATGCAACAATTTAATCCTCATAACAGACAATATTAAGTTTTCATTGAGAAAGTATTTCAACCACTGTCAGGAATATGTACCGGTAGTTTACCAAAACCACTCAGGTATTACCCCTGTACTACCTTCTCCACGATTTTATATTAATCACATTTTATAAAACATCAGCAATAACACATTTACAGAAATAAATATTTATGCTTTCAAATTCCCCAAAACGACATCAAGGCAGTAAAAACTTACTGAGGGTGAATGCATAAGATGCATTGCTATTACTTTGGACTAATTACAGGCCCTTTATCCCTTGGAAGTATATTTCTTCCCGAGCTTACTAAAGAAATAAATTGAAGATAATTTTAAACTACAATCTAAAATACAAATATTGACTTATATTTTTAGAATTTACATGTCACGACAGCCAAGCACAAGTTGTCAATGCACATGCAACTACCAAGTCCACTTTAGTGAAATGTGAATCAGATCTAGTTGTACGGACAAGAACAATAATAAATTCACTGTTCTGAGGTTCTCACCAGGTCACCTCTGCTCTAGCTCTACATTTCCTTGCTTGGGACTAATCAGTCTGCTGCTGACTTTTTTTTCCTTCCTGACTATTCATGGTTTAAGAGTCGCTGTAGATTTTTACAGCATGCTACGTGTGCCTGGTTATGAATGCCAAATTTTTTATACAGAATGATGCACCTTTTACAAATCATCTGTTAGGTTCATGTATCCAACTCAGCCGCTTTTTTTTTAATCACACAACTGAAAACCAAACAACCTTGTAGTGTTGTGAACTACATGCAAGATTTGACTTTAAATCATTATCGTACAATATTAGTGATCAGAGAATATTTTGCAAAGTCCTTCCATTAAGAATTGACCCATTATGCAAAGAACAAAATAGGCAAGTAGAGCAAACAACAAACATAGTCTTTGACATTGAAATCTTTCTATTTTCTTAAGGTATGGTGCCTGGAACCACACACAGGACTAATTGCACTTTATAGTTTTCCATTTTAATTTTTATCCAGGACACTGAATAAAAGGTCAGCACTTCTTGACTCGACTAACCTATATGGAACAAATGAAATGCTCGACATGTGCTGTACTTACTGTGGTTGATAGAGGAAAAGGTCAATGATGTTGTCTCTGCCTTTGGGGTGGTTGAAGAATACGAACAGTGACCAGTGGATTAACCACGTCCTTTGCTGAAGAGACTGAAGAGGAGAACTGACAGTCTAAGAAGGAAAAAGAAAACAAGTATTTTTAATCTACAGGTTGAAGCTGGTGGGAAACCAACCTTCTTCAAAGTGCAACTCATACCAAATACACCAAAAGAAGAGTAACTCTGAAACTTGAAAAATTATCACTTTAATGTACATGCACTAAGTTCAACCTTTATGAGAAGAATGAACGCTCACATTGTTATCAATGGTCTCTTTGAGTCGTGTTAGATCCTCCATTGCAGCTTCCCAATTCTGCATCAGTATCTCTGATGCTAGTTTGCCCCAGAGGGAACTTAAAGCATTCCGGTCTGTTGAAGGAACCTGTAGAAACAGGAAAAAAAAGTATTATTCTCTTTGGATATTTCAATCCAAAAAACTTGCACTTCTCTGCAAACAGTCAAAAACAGTGGATTATATGTGATGGTTATTAAAAGCCAGCATCAGCGACTTCTGAATAATCTCTATTCCAAGGCAGAACTGCATACAAATGAGAAGTATGGCTTAAGGTTTGCACAATAACACCTGTTAATACATAGTTAAGATAGCCTTGCCAGAATCTGTTTATATAGTATATTTAATATTTCAGTAATATGAGAAATAATGTAAATACATTGCTTGATTAAGCATTCTGTTTATTTACATAATTCCGTAAGACCAGAAGAAATAGGAGCTGAATTAAGCCATTCAACCCATCAAGTCTGCTCCACCATTCCATCATGGCTGATCACAGATCCCACTCAACCCCATACACCTGTGTTTTCACTATATCCTTTGATGCCCTGACCAATCAGGAAATTATCAACTTCCGCCTTAAATATACACAGGGACTTGGCCGCCACCACAGCGTGTGGTAGAGTATTCCACAGATTCACTACTCTCTAGCTAAAAAAATTCCCTCCTTGCTCCTGTTCTAAAAGGTCGCCCCTCAATTTTGAGGCTGCACACTCTAGTTCTGGATACACCCACCACTGGAAACATCCTCTCCACATCCACCTTATTTAGTCCTTTCAACATCCAAGATGGCGGCGCAACGCAGCTTACAGCGACCACTCTGGAGCTGATTATCTGTTATTTGTGAAGCAGGGTGCCCTGTGCAATCACAATCGGTTGAAAACGGATGTGGGAGCACAGAGGAACATCTGGAAATCTCCAGGAAGACCTTCTTCATTGCTGCTGCGAGGTCCGGGTCTCTGCTGGGAAGAACAGGCCCCCAGTCCTTGGGGTTGCGTTGCCGATGGCCGTTGGCGGGGCCATTTTAACACGCTCGGCAGAGGATGGTGCTCGGAGAAGTTGTGCCGGAGGCTCGGAGGTTCAACGGACTCGGAGTCCGCTGCGGTCAGGTTGCTTTCACTGTGTGCTGTGTCTGCGAGGCTGAGTTGGGCGGCGCCATGGAAGTCCACAGCGGGGGTATTCCCTTCGGCCGCCAGCATGGGATGACAAGTCAAATCGGGACCCCGAGGACTTGTGGAATCTGTGTGGTGGTTTCTTTCAAACTTATAGTCTTTTAGCATCTTTGGACTATTTTTACTGTGCCCATGGTCTGTATTTTTTTTTATCAATTATGCTATTGCTTGCACTGTTGTAACTATGTGGTTTTGTGCAGGTCTTGTAGCTTTAGTTTTTGGTCTTGTTTTGTCTGGAGCTCCATTCCGGGGAACGCGCTAAGATGGTAGCGCGATATTAATACGCAGCAGCCTCTCCGGACTCTGGATTGGGGATTGTGGATTTTCTGGTGTAGTCTGTTTTGTCATATGCTTTTGTGGGTATCATTCTGGAGGAATGTTGTCTCATTTTTTAACTGCATTGCACTTGTGGTTTCTAAATGATAATAAACTGAATCTGAATCTGATCTGGCAGGTTTCCATTGAGATCTCCCCACATTCTTCTAAATTCCAGTGAGTACAGGCCTAAAGCTGCCAAACATTCCTCATACGTTAACCACTTTATTCCCAGAATCATCCTCGTGAACCTCCTTTGGATTCTCTCCAACAACAACACATCCTTTGAGATAAGGGGTCCAAAACTGTTGACAATACACCCAGTGTGGCCTGACAAGTGTCTTATAAAGTCTCAACATCATCTCCTTGCCTTTATATTCTATTCCCCTTGAAATAAATACCAGCAAAACATTTGCCTTCTTTACCACAGACTTAACTACGGTAGTAAATTAACCTTCTGGGAGTTTTGCACAATGACTCTCAAGTCCCTCTGCACCTCTCCCCATTTATATAATAGTCCACCCTATTGTTCCTTTTACCAAAATGCATTGTCATACATTTCCCAACACTATTCTCTCTACCACTTTTTTGCCCATTCTTCCAATCTAAGTTCTGCAGCAATCTTATTGCTTCCTCAGCACAACCTACCTCTCCACCTATCTTCGTAACATCCTCACACTTTGCCACAAAGCCAACAATTCTATTATTCAAATCATTGACAAACAATGCGAAAAGTAGTGATCCCAATACTGACCCCCTGAAGAAAACCACCAGTCACTGGCAGCTAACCAGAAAAGGCTCCCTTTATTCCCACTCGCTGTCTCTTGCTGTCAACCATTCCTCTATCCATGCCAGTATCATTCCTGTAACACCATAGGATTTTACTTTGTTAAGCGCCCTCATGTATGGCACCTTATCAAATGCCTTCTGAAAATCCAAGTAAATGACATCCACTACCTCTCCTTTGTCCACCCTGTTTGTTACCTCTTCAAAGAACTCTAACAGATCTGTCAGGCAAGATTTTCCTTTACAGAAATCCTGATGACTTTGATTTATTTTATTATTAGTCTCCAAGTACTACGAAACTTCATCCTTAATAGACTCCAACACTTCCCCAACCACTGAGGTTAGGCTAACAGGCCTATAATTTCCCTCCTCTTGCCTTCTCCCTTCTTAAAAAGTGCAGTAACATTTGCAATCTTCCAGTCTTCTGGGATTGAGTTCAAGTGCTGTGAGGTAACGTTAAAGCTACACAAGACCTTAGTTGGACCCCACTCAGAGTACTCTGTTCAGTTCTGGTCACCTCACTACAGGAAGAATGTGGATACTATGGAGAGTGCAGAAGAGACTTACAAGGATATTGCCTGGATTGGAGAGCATGCCTTATGAGAATAGGCTGAGTGAACTTGGCCTTTTCTCCGTGCAGCAATGACGGAGGATGACAGGCGACCTGATAGAGGTGTATAAGATGATCAGAGGCATTGATCATGTGGATAGCCAGAGGCTTTTTCCCAGGGCTGAAGTAGCTAACATGAAAGGGCATAGTTTTAAGGTGCTTGGAAGTAGGTACAAGGGGCATGTCAGAGGAAAGTATTTTTTTGTTAAAAACACAGAGAGTAGTAGGTGTGTGGAATGCACTACCAGCAACAGTGATAGAGGCGGATACAATAGGGTCTTTTAAGAGACTCTTAGATTGGTACATTGAGCTTAGAAAAATAGAGGGCTATGCGGTAGGGTAATTCTGTCCCTCCACAACTGGATTTCGACTTCCTCATCAGAAGACCATCTCCACCTCACTGATAACTGACAATGGTGCATCTCAAAGATGTGTTCTTGACCCACTGCTCTACTCTCTCTACACCGATGACTGTGTGGCTAGGCCCAACTCAAATGCCAACTTTAAATTTGCTGACGACACAAGTATTGTTGGCAGAATTTCAGATGGTGACAAGGTGCAATATAGGAGTGAGCTATCAGCTAGTTGAGTAGTGTCACAGCGACAACCTAGCCCTCAACGTCAATAAGACCAAAGAACTGACTGTGGACTTCAGAAAGAGTATGAAGTTGGAACACACAGCAGTCCTCAGAGGGCTATATACATACATTTGCAAGGGAGAGAGGGGGAGAGGGGGAGAGGGGGAGAGGGGGAGAGGGGGAGAGGGGGAGAGGGGGAGAGGGGGAGAGGGGGAGAGGGGGAGAGGGGGAGAGGGGGAGAGGGGGAGAGGGGGAGAGGGGGAGAGGGGGAGAGGGGGAGAGGGGGAGAGGGGGAGAGGGAGAGAGGGAGAGAGGGAGAGAGGGAGAGAGAGAGAGAGAGAGAGAGAGAGAGAGAGTGTGTGTGTGTGTGTGTGTGTGTGTGTGTGTGTGTGTGTGTGTGTGTGTGAGAGAGAGAGAGAGAGAGAGAGTGAGTGAGTGTACAGTGCCTATAAGAAATATAGACATCCCATCAGAAGTTATGTTTTATTGTCTTACAACATTGAATCAGTGGATTTAATTTGGATTTTCTGACACTGATCAACAGAAAAGTACCGTAGATTCCGGATTTTAAGCCGCTACTTTTTTCCCACATTTTGAACAGCTTTGAACTTTGCGGCCAATAATCCGATGCGGCTAATGCAAGGTTTTTTTCATGCCGCCTCGTAAACATTTTGCCTCGTAACAGTAGACCAATAAAATTGATGAGTAGTTCACAGAGGTCCAAAGAAATTGTACGATAAATCAAGCGCACTTTCACAATTAAATTATTGTAAATCAGTCATTTGTACTCACCCTCATCAACATGGAAAACACTCGAAGCATTGTGCTACCTACCCTCTTAGTTTAAACTATATTTGTTTTCTGTACTACATCGCGGGATGCTATGACGACACACCCGGTTTCGCGGCGTCTTGTGGGAAAATGCCGTTTGCGATGAAACGGAAAGGAGGGGGGTCGAGCGGCGGAGCGGCTTTGGATCTGAGCGAAATCTGCTTTTAAATGCCGTTTGCGATGAAACGGAAAGGAGGGGGGGAGCGGCATTACGCGAGCGGCTTTGGATCCGAGCGAACTCTGCTTTTAAGTTAAAGGTATCAATAACTTTTCCTGGTAGGCTGCAGTATATATATTTTTTACCAGTCGTTAGGAGATATTGGAATGTTGTTCAGTAAAGAAGTATACGCAACGTATATTTAAAAGTAGCCGCGTACGGGCACGGTTCGAAAAAAAGCATTTGCAATATGTATTTGTTTTTGTTACCATATGGATTTAATTAAAAGTTAAAAAAATCCTCACGTGTAATATCTTTCTGTGTAAATATCTCATATTACAACGTGGGACACCTGCGGCCGAAAATCCGGTGCGGCCTTTACATTTAAAAAAATGATTTTATTTCTAAAATTAGTGCCAGCGGCTAAAAATCAGGTGCGCTCTGTAGTCCGGAATCTACGGTACTCTTTCGCGTCAAGATAAAAACAGATTTCTACAAAGTTATCCAAATTAATTACAAATGTAAAACACAAAATATTTGACTACACAAGTATTCATCCCTTAAATATGACACACTAAATCATTACTGGTGCAGCCAATTGGATTTGGAAGTCACATAATTAGTTAAATGGGGATCACCTTGTGCAGTCATGGTGTTTCAATGGAGTATAGTAAAAATACATCTGTATCCGGAAGGTCTATCTCAGTATTCTGGCAAAAACTACACCATGAAGACAAAGCAACACTCCCAGCAACTCCACAAAAAGGTTATTGCAAAGCACAAGTCAGGAGATGGATACAAGAAAATTTCCAAGTCACTGAATATCCCTTGGAGTACAGTTAAATCAATCATCAAGAGACCTATGACAGCTCTGCAGGAGTTACAAGCTTCAGTGGCTGAGATGGGAGAGACTGTGCATACACAACTGCTGCCAGGTTGCTTTACCAGTCGCAGCTTTATGGAAGAGTGGCAAAGAGAAAGCCACTATTGAAAAAAAACCTCACATGAAACTTCGGCTAGAGTTTGCCAGAAGGCATGTGGGAGACTCTGAAGTCAGCTGGAAGAAGGTTCTATGGTCTGATGAAACCAAGTTGAGTTTTTGGCCATTAGACTAAACCCTATGTTTGGCTCAGGCCAAACACTGCACATCATCATGAATATATCATCCCTACCATCAAGCATGGTGGTGGCTGGATCATGCTCTGGGGATGCTTCACTGCAGCAGGCTCTAGTAGGCCTGTGAAGGTAGAAGGTAAAATGAATGTAGCAAAATACAGGAAAATCTTGGAGGAAAACCTGATGCAGTCTGCAGGAGAGCTGCGACTTGGGAGAAGATTTGTGTTCCAGCAAGACAAAGACCCCAAAAGCTAAAGCGACACAGGAACAGCTTAAAACAACAATGTCCTACAGTGGTCACGTCAGAGTCCAGACCTCAATCTAATTGTGAATTTGTGGCTAGATTTGAAAAAGGCTGTTCACTCACGAACCCCATGCAGTCTGACAGAGTTTGAGCAGTTTTGTAAAGAAGAATGGGGGAAAACTGCAGATGTGCAAAGCTGATAGGAAATCTATCCACACAGACTCAAGGCTGTAATTGCTGCCAAAGGTGCACCTACTAAAGACTAACTTGAAGGGGGTGAGTAATTATGCAATCAATTATTCTGCGTTTAATAAATGTAGTAAACTTTGACCAATTTGTAGAAATTTGTTTTCACTTTGACACCAAAGAGTCTGTTCTGTTGATTAGTGTTGTGAGGCCAAATGAAATCCGCTGTGATTCAATGCTGTAAAACAATAAACATGTAAACTTCCAAGAAGGGGTGAATACTTTTTATAAGTTATATATATTATTACACACACTTCTTACTGTAATTCAATTTTTATTATTATGCATTGCAATGTACTGCTGCCACATAACAAGAAATTTCATGTCATTTGCATGTGATATTCGATACGATTCTGATTAACTTTACTAGAAAGAAGACAAATTGATTTTCAACTTAAAACCTACAAGTAGTCTCAGCAAATATTTCTTAACATAGAGTACAAAAAGTCATTTACATTTAGTTTCTCTGCCCGGAGGAGACAGCTTAAGTCATGATTTGATCCTTAAAGTTACATTGGAAATTCATTTCATCTCCTTAGAAATTAAATTCAAGCTTTTATTCCAGTTTATTACATTATAAAATCTGGTTTATCTCCAGGGTTACATTACATAATGTGGCATTAACTTCAACCCTGGAAGAAGCACTGAAACTTCACAAGTGTCCTATCAGGTATCAGCACTTAAGATTCTATTAATCTCTTAGGCTGACTTCATGTTTAATATGGAAAGCTATTACTGTTGATAACAGCAGCATCACTTTGATAGCTGTGAATGATGTCTCAACTCTTCTTCCATACAAGCTGTCCACCATAATCACTCAGGTACCACAGAGAACGCAACAGATACTGTAGCAGAGTGGTTATGTTATTGATCTAGAGATCCAGTGAATTGGACAAGTGATCTGAAGAAAGTCTTCCAAAGCAGCTAGGAAAAGTAAATTTAGTTAATGAAACAACCTGGAATGTGACCCTGAAATGATTCGGTACACCACGGCTGGAGGGTCTACTATTTACCCACTTCAGAAACCTACTACAACTTTCTTCACTGCACCACACAAGCTCACTAGCATCATCCTCCACAAAGATAAGGACCATGGCCTCACCAGAACTGCTCCACCATACCTGCCAGTTCCCTTCCAAGTAAGTCATAACCTTAGCTTAAAATATATCAAAGTTAATTTACTGTAGATGTTCAAAATCCTGGAGTTCCCCACGCCACCAAAGACTAAATCATAGAGTGTGCATCAGACTAAGAGGATCAAGTGAACAGTGTGCCACCAACTTTCCAAGTGCAATTCAGAATAGCAAATATTGGCTTTGCTAACAACACATATAGCATATGATTAATAACAACTGTAAAAATGTAACAGAATACTGTTCAGGCCTCTTATCACCAAGGAATGACAACACAGAACTTAATCCAGCCTCTTCTGCTTTCTGATTACAAAACCTCTAAATTTTCCAGTAATTTGTTTTTATTTATTATTTTTTCCCCCAAAATGTACCTTCCTGAGCTTTAAATTTCAATTTAAATTGTGATTCAGAACAGAATCAAAAAAGTTGATTTTCTGAAAAGCTATGCGAACTCTGCTATAAAAATATAAACATCAACTGAAAAGTAATTTTTCAAAGATTATTCTTTCAACATTGTTAGTGTCCTCTGTAGCTGTTGTATCTAGATCTGCCTAATCAGATTTAAATTTTAATAATATCATGACAAAATGGTTGCAACGTCAGCATCTCTGGCACTGAGCCTGGTTCTGTGGTGCAGAAGGGAGAGATGATGATGAGGAATGCATTAGCCACAGGGAATTCCATAGTGAGAGGAAAGGACAGGAGATTCTGTCAGCCTGATAGAGATATCCACATGGTGTGTTGCCTCCCAGGTGCTAGTGTACAGGATGTCTCGGATTGGGTGCAGAGTATTCTGAAGGGAGAGGGTGGACAGCCAGAAGTCTTGGTACACGTTGGTACCAATGACATAGGTAGAAAAAGGGAGGAGGTCCTGAAGAGAAAATTCAGGGAGTTGGGTAGGAAGCTGAAAAGCAGGACCTCTGGGGTAGTAATCTCAGGATTGCTGCCTGTGTTACGTGCTAACAAACGCATGAATAGCATGATCAGACATATTAATGTGTGGCTGACAGACTGGTGAAGGGGGCAGGGCTTCAAGTTCCTGGATCATTGGGGCATCTTCTGGGGGAAGTACAACCTGAACAGAAAGGATGGGTTACACCTGAACCCAAAGGGGTCCAACATCCTAGTAGGCAGGTTTAATAGAGATGTTAGGAAGGGTTTAAACTAATTTGGCAGGGGGATGGGAACCAGAGTAATAGGGCTGAGGAAGGGGAGAACAGAAACACATCAAAGATAGCATGCAACAGAGATGATCGAAAGGACAGCCAGTGGGATGAGCTACAGGGCAGTAGAGGTGTGGTGCAGTTAAAACAGAAAGCAACAAATACTGGACTGAGTGTTGTATTTGAATGCATGCAGCATAAAAAATAAAATGGATGATCTTCGCAGATGGGCAAGTATGATGTTGTGGCCATCTCTGAAACTTGGCTAAAGGATGGGTGCCATTGAGAGCTGAATGTACAAGGATATACAGTGTATCGGAAAGATAGGTTAGTAGGCAGAGGGGGTGGTGTGGCCCTGTATATAAGAAATAATAATAATCATTAGAAAGGAATGACATAGGATCGGAAGGTGTAGAGTCTCTACTATGGGTTCAGTTAAGAAATGGCAAGGGTAAAAGGACCCTAATGGCAGTTGTATACAGGATTCCAAATAGCAGCCGGGATGTGGATTACAAATACAGCAGGAATAGAAAAGGCATGTCAGAAGGGCAATGTCATGGTAATCATTGGGGATTTTAACATGAAAGTGGATTGGGAAAACCAGGTCAGTACTGGACCTCAAGAGAGAGAATTTGTAGAATGTCTAAGGGATGGCTTTACAGAACAGCTTGTTGTTGAGCCCACTAGGGGATCGCCCCTGCTGGATTGGGTGTTGTGCAATGATCCAGAGGTGATAAGAGAGCTTAAGGTAAGGAAACCTTACGGAACAGTGATCACAATATGATTGAATTCACTTTGAAATTTGGGAAGGAGAAATTAAATTCCAGTGTGTTGGTATTCCAATGGAATAAAGGAAATTACAATGGCATGAGAGGGGAACTGGCCAAGGGTGAATGGAAAGGGACACTAACAAGAAGGACAGCAGAGCAGCAATGGCTGGAGTTTCTGTGAAAAATGAGGGAAATAAAAGACAGATTTATTCCAAATTAAGAAGAAATTTTCGAATGAAAGAAGGACACTACCATGGCTGACAAGTGAAGTCAGAAACAAAGTAAAAGCAAAAGAGAGGGCATACAAGGAAGCCAAAACTAGTGGGAAGATAGAGGATTGGGAAGCTTTTAAAAATTTGCAGAAAGAAACTATAGACCTGTTAGCCTGATCAGTGGTTGGGAAGTTGTTAGGACCAATTGTTAGGATGAGATTACAGAATAACTGGAGGCACATGACAAGTTATGCCAAAGCCAGCATGGTTTCCTGAAAGGAAAATCCTGCCTGACTAACCTACTGCAATTTTTTTGAGGAAATGATAAGCAGGGTAGACAAAAAAGATGCTTTAGATGTGCTGTACTTGGATTTTCAGAAGGCCTTTGACAAGGTGCTGCAGACGAGGCTGCTTAGCGAGGGAAGTTACTAGCATGGGTGGATCATTGGCTGATCAGCAGAAAACAGAGAGTGGGAATAAAGGGATCCTATTCGGGCTGGCTCCCGGTTACCAATGGAGTTCCACAGGGGTCAGTGTTGGGACCGCTTCTTTTTACGATGTACGTCAATGGTTTGGACTGTGGGTTCAATGGATTTGTGGCTAAATTTGCTGATGATACAAAGATAGGTGGAGGAGCGGATAGTGTTGAGGAAACAGAGAGCCTGCAGAGAGACTTAGATAGTTTAGGGAAATGGGCAAATAAGTGGCAAAATGAAATACAGTGTTGGAAACTGTTTGGTCATGCACTTTGGTGGAAGAAATAAACAGGCAGACTATTATTTAGATGGGGAGACAATTCAAAATGCAGAGATGCAAAGGGACTGGGGAGACCTTGTGCAGGATACCCTAAACGTTAACCTCCAGGTTAAGTCGTGGTGAAGAAGACAATGCTGGCATTCATTTCTAGAGGTATAGAATACAAGAGCAGGGATGTGATGTTAAGACTCTTATAAGGCACTCGTGAGACCACACTTGAAGTATTGTGTGCAGTTTTAGGATCCTTATTTTAGAAAGTATATACTGACATTGGAGAGGGTTCAGAGAAGATTCACGAGATTGATTCCAGGAATGAAAAGGTTACCATACGAGGAACGTCTGGAAGCTCTTGGGCTGTGTTCTCTGGAGTTCAGGAGAATGAGGGGGGATCTCATAGAAACATTCCAAATGTTAAAGGGCCTGAACAGATGAGATATGGAAAAGTTATCTCCCATGGTAGGAAAGTCTAGGACAAGAGGGCATGACTTCAGGATCAAAGGATGTCCATTTAGAACAGAAATGCAGAGAAATTACTTTATTTAGAGGGTGGTAAATCTGTGGAATTTGTTGCCACGAGTGGCTATGGAGGCCAAGTCATTGGGTGTATTTAAGGCAGAGATAGATAGGTTCATGAATAGCCAGTATAAAGGGTATGGGGAGAAGGCAGGGAGTGGGGATGACTAGAAGAATTGGATCAGCCCATGATTGAATGGCAGAGCAGACTCGATGGGCCAAATGGCCTACTACTGCTCCTATATCTTATGGTCTTATAAGCTACTTTTTATGTACTTCTTTCAAACAACAACATTTCAGAGGGTCTATACTGGGCCCAACACACTGATGCAATCATGAAGACAAGGAGACACCTCAATGGCTCTACATCATTAGGAGTTTGAAGAGATTTGGTATAAAACCAATCACTTCCAAATTTCTATAGATGTATGATGGAGAGCATTCTGTTTGCATCACAACCTAGCATGGAGGCATCAATGAATGCATAGATCGCAAGATGCTCAGAGGGTCGTACATTTAGCCAGCTCCATCATGGCACAACCTCTCCACCATTGAAGACATTTTCCAAAGGTGGTACCTCAAGGTGACTGTGTCCATCACTAAGAACCCTCGCCATCTAGGACCTGCCTTTTCTCATTACTACCATTGGGATGGGGACACAAGAGTCGAAAGATGTACACTCAATGATTTAGGAACAGTTACTTCCACTCAGTCATCATATTTTTAGATGAACCAATGAACACTACTCTTTTTTGCACAATTTATTTGTTCTCTAACTTATAACTTTCATGTCTTCAGCTGAACTGCTGCCGCAAAACAACAAACATTACCACATGCAAATCGGTGATGATAAACCGATTCTGTTTCTGAAACTGTTGCAAAAGAAAATAAGGCTGGTTAAATTCTCCCCAAACCATTTTTCCATTACATCTGATGGCATAGTCAGAAATTATATTGGTTATCAGTGTACTGGCTACACTAACAACAGAATTGTAGACTACACATACAGCTTTCCAAATGTGTGGCTGTTGTACAGGCATCCTTAACAGAGGTTCAATTAACTCATTATTTTTCATGGTTCTAGAAAGTTAAGTGAAAAGGACAGTTCAAGCCTCCAAGTCATATGCAACTTGGCTAGGAAAACAGGTTTAAGAGGGCTGGAATTAATCAAGTGATATGCATGGTTAGTTGAGAGGTTGATAAATGTATAAAAATGCATCTAAAACACAGAGCTAGAATTCTCGGACAGTAGAGCACCAAGCTTCACTTCTCTAGGAAATGGTACTTACCAGAACGCGGAAAAAGTAAAGGTATTCTGCTGCACCCGAATAATTACCACACTCATATTGGAATTTAGCATATCGGTACAAAGTGTCTAAATACTCCTGACGAAACTGCAAAACAAATACACAGCACATAAAAATGAGCTGAAGAAAGGCAAGACCTTCTTACATTAAGACATTACCTGTTCCAGTTAAGGCATTCCCCAGCACTCAACAATTTATGGACTGCTTCTCACCCTCTGCCATCAGATTTCTGCACAGCCCATGAACACTAGTTTGTTATTCCTTTTGTTTTGCACTATTAGTTACTTTGTAATTTTATATTAATTGTTTTGGCTTTGCACTGTACTACTCTTGCTACAAATCTCATGACAAAAGTCAGTGATAAGAAAACCCTTTTCATTCAGAAGTTAAAGAACATTCTGCATGATATGAATTGTATGAAGTTTGCATATTTAAATACAATAATTTTCCATCAACATTCTCTCCTCTAACACAGTGATGGTATTAAAGTGTTAACAGAGTAAATCCAAATTACTGATTTATTTTAACAAGTAATGATGTCATTGGTTAAATAATCATTGACTAGCACACCAAAAGTAGCATCAACCTCACTATCCAAACATTTACTGAACCAATCACATTTCAGGGCAAGTGTAATAAAGGTTCTAACGAACTGCTTCAACTATTACTCATGATCACTGTCATTCATTCCTCAGCAGCTGAGGTATAATATTATGCGATCGCTAGCTTTAAATATTCATTATAACAAACACATATCCATCACTTACCCCATGCTTTTCTGCTAAATAATCAAACAGCATTCGCCCATCTCTATTTGGGGGAGAAAAAAAATGTTTTATTGGAAACACATTCCTTCAGCATTAATTTAAAACTGAGAGACTCAGTAGGAATCTTGTGACAGTTTAAGAATTTCTATTTTAAAAAAAAACTCTTTCTTTGAAATCAAGATCAGTATTCTAATCAACTGCTTTTGGAATTGTTTAGCATCATCTTTTGGTGGATATGTGCTAATGGGAGTTAAGACCAAGACCACCATCAACTCATTGCATACTTGTTCACGTACGTAATCACAACTGGTCAAGGTGAATTAAAAGAGACAAAAGTCATTTCAAATCAGGCTAAATCCACACTAGGTTCTTAAAAATTGAAACACAATGGCCTGGTTTTCATTATTGCAGCACATTTGAGTTAACAATGAAAATATGCTTTGGCTGGCAATGTGATAAACTCCAGCCAGTTTTTTAAAAAAATCACTCAATGTGTGTAATGCATGGCTGCGGTCTCCCATCACACTCAAGTGCATTTCGTGCTGAAGGAGCCAATTACAAATTTTTTGAGGCACATCTGGGGGAGGGATCGGCACATCTGTCAGTACAGTGCACTCCCGACCTTGATGCACCTTTCACAGGAACGTGGAATGAACATCATTTTGCATTCCAAATTTTCCATTAAAAGAGAAATAAAGACATCTGTTGGAAAAGGGATGAGGCAACCTCAAGGAATGAGAACAAGACTTCTTCACTTTTCTGCCATATGCTTTCATGGAGATAGAAAAGTTTAAAGAATTGTAAAAAAAACTTCACAGATCATTTTTATTATTTTCATAATTTTTATTATGGGTATTTGCTTTGTTAATTTTGACTAAACATTCTACAAAATTTCTCCAGTCACTTGTGCTCAATAGACTACAGTATATGTAAAAAATTAATAGATGGCACCAACAGGAACAATTTTTCTCTCAAAATTTGGACTGAAATATATTTCATTCTTGGAAAGTTCTCATGGTTTCTGTTCACATTTTTTAAAATAACAATAATAAATAACATAAATAATTTTTAAAGATTATGTGTTTCCTTTGACCATTTTTGCAACTTTGCCTCAATTGGGAACTTACCCACCACTCCCCTGACATGCCCCCCCACCAAACAGTCACCCAAATGCTTGTACAACAAATAACAGATCCCAGGCAGCCTCCTTCATTGCAGTCAGTAGAAAGGTAGTAGAGATAGCTAATGTGGAGCAGGAATATCAATGAAGTTTACCCCTTCCCGCATCACTGCTGTGGGTGTCGTCATTTGCACTTATACTCAATATCCAATCACCTGCAACTGCAAGGATGGATCCATTTTCAAAACTTTACCTGCATCCTAAATCCAATTAACTCAATGCAGCTAAAACATAAATTTACCGATGCAAAACAAACCTGACAGCTCACATCACAAATGCTTCTAATTACTGCTAAGATATTTCATACAGCTTGTTTCAGATGCCACGGGTAATTCTAAGCATCCGGCTTGATTCTCCTGGTATAGTCTGGGCACTGCATGAGCAAGCTGCAACAAAACTCATCAGGTGTTTCTCCCACACACAATTTGTCTACAGGAAGTTAAAATTCGTTTACAGCAGCTGTCAGTTCCAGGTGAAAGTAAGGTCTCTACAGAGTACCATAACCATAAGTGTCAAATGCTATGACTGAGTTTATTCCATAAATGACCCATGCCAAAAAAAAAGAAATCATGTTACTTAGCTATCAGCAACTTCCAAGTTTTAACGAGGCACTAAGCTATACTGTTTAGCATATTCCAGCTTTAACAGAGC
The DNA here is from genome assembly GCF_048418815.1 of Hemitrygon akajei. Taxonomy (NCBI): domain Eukaryota; kingdom Metazoa; phylum Chordata; class Chondrichthyes; order Myliobatiformes; family Dasyatidae; genus Hemitrygon; species Hemitrygon akajei. The sequence continues at coordinate 111,458,150 of NC_133124.1, forward strand.
TATAACTAACAGGTTGTCACAAGGATCAGTACTGGCCCTTCCTGTTCACAATCTGTATCAATGATACTGATAAGGGCGTCAACCATAATCTGTCCAAGTTTGCTCATGATTCATAGATGGAGAGTACAATAAGGCTTCAGGAGTTAAAATTAGGCCAAGTGCATGGCTGTGAGCATGTCAGGTGCAATACAATGAGGAAGAATGCAAGACCATACACTTCAATGAAAGAAATGAGAGGTGTTTTTTTTAAATGATGAGGATTGAAGCATTTTGTTCAGAGGGGCTTGCGTATTTTCATATATGAACTATTTAAAATTAACATGAAGGCATAGCAAGCAACTAGGAAAGCAAGCAGTTTGTTAATCAAAAAGCTAGACTATTTACTTAGAACGTAGAACAGCACTACACAGGAACAGGCCCTTCAGCCCATAATGTTGTACCAAACTAATTAAATTAGTAATCCAATGTCCAAGTAAACTAATCCCTTCTGCCTGCACAATGTCCATATCCTTCCAGTTCCTGTACATTCCTGTGCCTCTCAATAGACAGTAGGTGCAGGAGTAGGCCATTCAGCCCTTCTAGCCAGCACCGCCATTCACTGTGATCATGGCTGATCATACACAATCAGTACCCTGTTCCTGCTCTCTCCCCACATCCCTTGACGCTGCTATCTATAAGAGCTCTATCTAACTCTCTCTTGAATGCATCCAGAGACTTGGCCTCCACTGCCTTCTGGGGCAGAGCATTCCACATATCCACCACTCTCTGGGTGAAAAAGTTTTTCCGCATCTCAGTTCTAAATGGCCTACCCCTTATTCTTAAACTGTGGCCTTTAGTTCTGGACTCACCCATCAGTGGGAACATGCTTCCTGCCTCCAGTGTGTCCAATCCCTTAATAATCTTATATGTTTCAATCAGATCCCCTCTCGTCCTTCTAAATTCCAGTGTATACAAGCCCAGTCGCTCCAATTTTTCAACATATGACAGTCCCGCCATTCCAGGAATTAACCTTGTGAACCTACGCTGCACTCCCTCAATAGCACAGAGCCTCTTGAACACCTTTATTGTATTTGCCTTTACCAGTCTCCCTGGGAGCACGTTCCAAACACCACCTCTCTGTTTATAAAAAAAACACTTGCCCCATACAATTCTTTTAAACTTACCCTCTCACCTTAAATGCATCCCCTCTAGAAGACATTTCAACCCTGCGAAAAAGATACTGGCTGTCTGCTCTCGATGCCTCTCAAACTTATAAACCTCTATCAGGTCTCCACTCAAGAGAAAACAATCAATGTTTGTCCACCCTCTCCTCATAGCACATCCTCTAGTCCAGGCAACATCCTGGTAAACCTCTATTGCTTTTGAGATAAACAAAATGAAGTATATACTTGCAATAGAGGGAGGATTGTCATTTTAAAAGAGATTACATACTGGGCCTGTACTCTTGAATGAGGTGATTGCAATGAAACTTTAAATTCATACAGCACAGATGCAAAAGGTCAAACAGTCTACTCTGCTTCTATTTCTTCTGCTCTTATATTTTGTATTGAATTCAAATACTTTAAAATGTAATAGCTTTTAAAATATTTTAACAAAAATTCAATATAGCGGTTTAACAGTGACAATGTGTTCAACAATGTTTAAAGTCAAAATGTTAATCAGAAACTGTATCATTCCTTCTTGATTTGTTTTTCAACCATCTTTTAATGTGATTAACTACCCAACCAGCTTAGTGACATCATAGCTATAAGATGTCAGAGATCCTTCAAAACTGACGCTGGCAGAGTCGAAGTTCTTCCTGGATAGCCCAGGAGATCAGCACAAAGGCCAAGCTCTCATTTGGAAAAGTCAAAACAAAAACAGCTTTTACCACATAGTTTCTGTAAACCACAAATTAATTAAGTCCACTACTTGCTTTCTCTGTCAACATGGACAAGAGGAATGGCAACAGACCAGAATTGATGCCTTTACAGTTTGGTGTTAGATATGGGAGACAGGCATACAAAAGCATAGTTACCTCAGTTTTGCTAACAGTTTTATCTTCCTACAGGTCATTAACCAAGAAGGTGACTGACACCAGACCAAAACATCCTCTTTAAATAAGATGGACATAGAGTTTGGCATTAGGTGTCACTTTAAAGAACCAGAAAGACACAGAAGTGGTTTGGAAAGAGACTTCGGAGCTTAAGCCCTCAGGAGGTAGACAAATAAAAGTGACGTACACAAGAAGCTGGATTTTTAAACTTTTACGAACAAGAGAAAATCTGCAGATGCTGGAAATCCAAGCAACATGAAGAACTATTCAGGCCAGGCAGCATCTATGGAAAAAAGTACAGTTGACGTTTCAGACTGACACACTTCGGCAGGACTGGAGAAAAAAAGATGAGGAGTAGATTTAAAAGGTAAGGGGGGGGGGGGTGTTAATCTACTCATCCTTTTTTTCTCTATTCCTGCCGAAGGGTCTCGACCTGAAACGTCGACTGTACTTTTTTTCCCATAGATGTTCCCTGGCCTGCTGAGTTCCTCCAGCATTTTATGTGTGTTGTTTTTTAAACTCTTAAATAGCTTGCAGAAAGGAAAAATTGTTATTGAGCTTAATTAGCAAGTGCTAACCAGTGAGATGATAAAATTTACCATGGCAGCGCTTTATCTTTCATTCTCAACAGTCCTATGAAATTTATTCAAAGACTGTCTTTATGCTTTTAAACTTCAAATCTGACTGAAACATTGACTCAATTAAAATCCAACTTCAAATGTTTAATTAGTCTAAGTCCTACCAAACAAACTCATCTTTCTTTGGGTAATATAGTAGGAAGTTATGTTTCCCTTAACTTGCTCTAATCCACCAGCAACCAGCATGGGTAAGGAATTATGATAATTATAGGCAGACATTGTCAGTGCAATAACCCTGGAACAGCATTAAAGTTCAAAGACAGCTTGCTACAGCCTTATGGCACTGCCCTTCTCCTGAAGCACAATTATACAAGGACTTAACTTCAAACACCCAAGCAGCATGGGGCACCTAAATTACCCTTAGATGACAGCAAGAACAACCGGATGAGCACAACTGGTTGTCATACATAAAATACCAGTCACCGTTCTATTCTTTCTTCAAGGGTTTCTCTACACTAAGGAGTCTGATCCATGTGCATCACAGTATGTAATTTATAAATATCTTACAAACATTAAAAGGGAAATGAAGACCACCTGTTCAGCATGTGACTACCATCCCACAAGCTGGACTTGATGAATACATTTTAGTCCAATCCCAGTTACCTTATGATTCCTTTCAAATGTGTTTCTCTGCAATGAAAGAGCAGGGGGAAACTAAAGATTTAAACTCAGACAAAACAGATTAATCTCCACTGCACTTGTACGATTTTTAAGTATTTCCCAATGATCTTTTAGATTTGCACATAGTTAATAGACCTAAATTATTGCAGAGGCTGTGCAGAATCTAACAGTTATTGGGATTTTTACAAGGTTTCAACTTGCTTGAACTGTGGATGATACAGCAGATCAATGTCTTGTAATTCAGTCAATCACATGATCACTGACTAAATTAAAGCATTTTGTGCCATATTGATTAGCCTACTTTTTCACCATTTGTAGACCACTTGTATTTTTGGCTACCAATGCACTATTTGTGTTAGACCACCACGCCATTGAATTCCTGCCTGCACCACACAGCCATGATGAACCCCTTGATATAATCATTTGGGAAATGAGGACTATCTCACTCATGCATTAGAGAATATAGAATATTTTTATAAGCTACAGTGTAAATTCTATTAAGGAAGCCAATATTTTCTTGTGGCCTGTGTTCAAGACGTCTCCAGCCACAGATCACAAAACTACTCATCTTCTTCTGAACTGCAATCAATTGCAGCCTGAAAGTTCCCTTTTAAGCATGTACTTGTGAGCCAACTAAATGATCTGGCATTTTTGCAATCTCCTGGGAGATTCAGCAAACAAGACTGTTGTGAGTGCAGATATGGCCAGGGAAGCCATTGATGGGGGGGGGGGGGGGGGAGTCGATGCCTGTTGGCAAAACATGAATCCGTGGTCAGCTCCATTACTCCGTGCTGATTGAAGTACTGAGCAAGATTAAAATTAGAGGACAAGAACGGAAAACAAACAGATGTTGACAGCTGTCTCCCTGTGCCTAACTGGTCTCCCTCTCTACTCGCTACTACCCAAGAATCTTTGGTCCCATGCCGCCAAGATCGGGAGAAGTTGTTGCCCTGCAGCCATTGGGTCTCTGGACGGGCTTCACTCACCTCAGCACAGACTGGGCTCCACAGCCATGGATTCACTTTCAGGGATTCTGCAGTTCCTGTTCCATGTTACACTTTTTTTTACTATATGTGTGATTTGATCAAGGTGCTTCAGTGCTAAACTGACTCTGCAGCTGTGGCCTGCAACCATCGGCACTCGCCTCAGCAAAGCACCGACTCCGTGTCTGTGGACTCACTTTCAGAGTCTGTGTGGTTAATATTCTGTGTGTTATTTGTTTGCTTTTTTTGTTGTTTGCACTATTTGTTCCTTTTTTTCCACACAATGGGTATTGGACAATCTTTTTAAAATAGGTTCCATTGTGTTTCATTGTTTTGTGACCGCCTGCAATAAAACAAGTCTCAAGGTTATATACTCCATCAGCATTTTGTGTGTGTTGTTCTTTGTTATTAAATGTACTTTGAATTGTGAAGGAAAATAAGAATCCAGGTTGCAAATCAACATTTCATTCTCTTGGTGGAACCAGAGAATTTAGGTAATTTCCTAAAATACAAAGCTGCTCAAGATCCACTTGATGCTCATAAGAATCAGCAAACCAGGATTTGCCAGAGAAACCATGCAAAAGAACATTTTAAAAAAATCACTGAGGGTGGCCAGCTTCTTCTTATAGATACTTAAAAGAAAACAGAAGCAGAGAAATTGGGGGGAAAAAAACTTAAGGCCAACAAATAACATTATGGCAACATGAAACGATAAAGAGGACATAAAAAGAGTCTTGGGCACAAATTTAAGATCAGATCCAACCATAGCTCATATGATCTGAACAGTGAAACAATTATTAAGAGGAATATCAGGAATATATTCATTTCAAAAAATGTAGTAACAATTGTGTATCACATCCAGTAAGATGCCAGTTTATCTAGATATCATTTTAGTTACATGAAAAGCTTGCACTGAAATCAAAACCCAGGAGGTAAAGTAGTAAACCCGGTAAACTAATTAAAATAGGAGAGAGAACATATGCTAAACCTGCAAGATCAGAAATAGTGCAATTCATCAACTAACTACCGTAGATTCCGGATTTTAAGCCGCTACTTTTTTCCCACATTTTGAACAGCTTTGAACTTTGCGGCCAATAATCCGATGCGGCTAATGCAAGGTTTTTTTCATGCCGCCTCGTAAACATTTTGCCTCGTAACAGTAGACCAATAAAATTGATGAGTAGTTCACAGAGGTCCAATGAAATTGTACGATAAATCAAGCGCACTTTCACAATTAAATTATTGTAAATCAGTCATTTGTACTCACCCTCATCAACATGGAAAACACTCGAAGCATTGTGCTACCTACCCTACTTAGTTTAAACTATATTTGTTTTCTGTACTACATCGCGGGATGCTATGACGACACACCCGGTTTCGCGGTGTCTTGTGGGAAAATGCCGTTTGCGATGAAACGGAAAGGAGGGGGGGAGCGCATTACGCGAGCGGCTTTGGATCTGAGCGAACTCTGCTTTTAAATGCCGTTTGCGATGAAACGGAAAGGAGGGGGGAGCGCATTACGCGAGCGGCTTTGGATCTGAGCGAACTCTGCTTTTAAATGCCGTTTGCGATGAAACGGAAAGGAGGGGGGGAGCGCATTACGCGAGCGGCTTTGGATCTGAGCGAACTCTGCTTTTAAGTTAAAGGTATCAATAACTTTTCCTGGTAGGCTGCAGTATATATATTTTTTACCAGTCGTTAGGAGATATTGGAATGTTGTTCAGTAAAGAAGTATACGCAACGTATATTTAAAAGTAGCCGCGTACGGGCACGGTTCGAAAAAAAGCATTTGCAATATGTATTTGTTTTTGTTACCATATGGATTTAATTAAAAGTTAAAAAAATCCTCACGTGTAATATCTTTCTGTGTAAATATCTCATATTACAACGTGGGACACCTGCGGCCGAAAATCCGGTGCGGCCTAAAATCCGATGCGGCCTTTACATTTAAAAAAATGATTTTATTTCTAAAATTAGAGCCAGCGGCTTAAAATCAGGTGCGCTCTGTAGTCCGGAATCTACGGTAATCACCACCATTCTCTCACCTATGTAAATAACCTGTACATTCAAAGTAAGCATTCTGTCTGTCAAATTTACTGACAACATAAGAAAGATCAAGAGCTATACTAAAAATAGCTTTAAAAAAGAGATAGATTTCAATTTATATGGTAACTTTAGAGGCAAGTTGCAAATTGAATTTAGCTAATGCAAACTAATGCACACCAGTTAAAAACATGCAACAGTACACTGCAAAATGAAGCATTAACAACAGACGGCTTACAGCAGACCTGGCTATGAACAGCCAGTGAGGTTATTAACACCAATGTCTAAAAGATGCAAAAAGGCAGTTCAAAAAGTAATGCAAATGAGGGACAGTCAGCCACAAAATTGAGGCTCTGTCCTGCAGGATTTTTACTAAAGCAGGTTTATCACTACACAGAGATAAAATTTTGAAATGATCATCAATACAGGTGGCCCCCATTTTTCGAACGTTTGCTTTACGACAGCTCGCTGTTACGAAAGACCTACATTAGTACCTGTTTTCACTAACCAAAGAGGATTTTCACTTTTACAAAAAAAAGATGCCTGCTTTATGTGTGTGTTACCCTGAGAAAGACTACCATGACGTGAAGCCTTGTGCGGGCAGTTGTGCGCGTAGGCATGTACATGCCAAATTTTTTTCTCCACTTCGATTTTGGCTCGCTGCCTTCCCAATTTTGATAAGTGAAACTACACCGTACATACAATATTTCTACTTTATATAGGCTGTATATTTATCATATCATTCCTGCTTTTACTGTATGTTCCTGTTATTTTAGGTTTTATGTGTTATTTGGTAGGTTATTTTTTTTGGGTCTGCGAATGCTCAAAAATTTTTCCCATATAAATTTATGGTAATTGCTTCTTCGCTTTACGATATTTCGGCTTACAGTTTCGTAGGGACACTCTACCTTCGGATAGTGGGCGAAACCTGTATCCATTCTGGACAATTTATAATATATAGAGATATATAGATATGATATATAGAGGAGGCAGAACAAGAACAACTACCAGTCCAAATCCTTGTGAACAATTCTCTTTCACAAACAATACTGCCACTTTCCGTACCATTTCTCCTGCCACCCTGCTTCACTAGGAGTAATTCCCAGTGCCTAATTAACCTACAAGCAGGTGATTGAGATGTGGAAGGAAATCAGAGCACCCAGATGAAACCCACATGGTCAAAGACTCTACAAGTAAAACCTTAATTTAAAAGCTACCATGACCATATGAAGTGGACCAACCTTTCACATTAACAAAACTTGCCCCTTTCATTTCAAAGCTTTGTGTAATGAAGAACATTGCTACACCTGCAATCTACACCTAATGGGTATCTGTGGACTTGCAAAGCAAGATAGAATATTCTCACTTATCAGACCACAGCCTCTAATCTTCTCCAGGGAATTTGGCCAAGTCACAAAACTGTCACTGTCAGGAACATTTTACTCTTCAAAGACTTGACTAAGTAAATCCAGAACTAGCAGCAGAGGTTGTAAAGGAAGCTGCAGCTAACTCTTTCAAGCCTTCAATTTTGAGTCCTATATGGCTCTTACAGGAAGCACTAAATTCAGATTTCGAACCAAAGACACAAGTGAAGAATACTTCTCTGATGCAGAACTGGAAAATGTTGGTGAACAGCTTGTAATGTCATTATTCCGTGTTTTTGGAAGTAATATCTAATGAACCAAATAACCTGCAGGAAGTTTCATGGTACATCTGGAATCTTACATGTTTGATTTGAAAACAAATCAACAAAGAGGCTCACTATTAAGTTTTCCTTTAAAGAGTTGCATGCTCCAGCACACCGTTCTTTAAAGGCTGAAGTGAGCGCTCAGCACATCAGCAGGGGATCAGCCTGGAGGAGCTGCCAAATCAGGCCGCGCGAGGGAGCTTACTATCAGTCAAGGTGGAGTCACAAACTGAAGCTGCAGGCATAAATCATGCTGTTCTAACAGGATATGTTAAACTCTACTTATTCAGTGTCAAACTCATTAACTGTTCAAAACCAATTTCACTTATACTAAATGCCTGAGAACAGCATGCCTTAACTTCAACCCAAGAATCAGACCTATTTTTTTGTAAGATGCAGACAATGCAAAGGTTCAGTTTTGCATTCCTTCCTCTATTCTGTTACAGTAGGTCGATTTCGTATCCATATGCACACCAAAACAGCTACGCTCTCATGAGACCCAATCTCAAGCACCCCATGCTACAAATCAATATAGGACCAGCTGCAATCTAGTAGTCTAAAGCCCTGGGCTAATGATCTAAAGACACATGTTCCAATCCCACAAAGCTGCATAATTAAATTTACTTGATTAAATAATTCTGAAATTAAAAAGATGAAGTAAGTAATTACAGAACAAGAAACTACCAGTGTCCTAAAAACCATATGGCTCACTAACATGTTTCAGAGATCCTAGACACCACTGGAAAACATTCCTGGAGAGACAAAGAACGCAGAGCTCACATACCATATCAGGTCCACCTGATGTATCTCCCTCTGGCTTGACTGGGATTCTCTGAAACACGAGAGCTACGTGTTTCCATTAAAGGTCAAGGCACCATTATTTAGAAACACAGAAAACCTACAGCACAATACAGGCCCTTCAGCCCACAATGCTGTGCCGAACATGTACTTACTTTAGAAATTACCTAGGGTTACCCATAGCCCTCTATTTTTCTAAGCTCCATGTACCTATCCAGGAGTCTCTTAAAAGACCCTATTGTATCTGCCTCCACCACCATCACTGGCAGCCCATTCCATGCACTCACCACTCTCTGTGTAAAAAAACTTACCCTTGACATCTCTTCTGTACCTACTCCCAAGCACCTTAAAACTGTGACCTCTCATGTTAGCCATTTCAGCCCTGGGAAAAAGCCTCTGACTATCCACACAATCAATGCCTATCATCATCTTATACACATATTTGGTGATAATGAAAATAAAAAGAAATCAACTTCAAGCCAGAAAAAAAAATGTATGAGCATTTGAGCAATGTGGGCCTTAAATTGTTCTAATTGTTGGTACATAATTCTAAAGTATTTAAAGGTTTGTCTGCTGAGAGGAGGCTTGTTTAATCTAAGCTTGACAAGCTCGGGCTCCATCCCACTGAGTTGTCTGTTCCACATGTGTATTATGTTAATTTAATTGTAAAGCAATGAATCTTTTAAAATCAATGTGAGATTTTGGTTACATCAGATGCTTAGATTGCTTTTGATTTTCCAGCAATCCTAAAGGGCTGTAGAATGATTGCAAACAAATTTTGCTGTCAAACACTGGTCACAATTCCCAGAATCTTCAGTAAGAAAATTATCTAGTTATCAGATGATAGCAATCCCAATGAAAAATAATCTTTTTACAAATGTTAATATTTATATCTTCATTTACTTAAGTTAACAGAGCTAGTATGTGATCATACACCTTTAAAAAAATGTTCAACTGCAGGCTGTCAGAAGGTATAACCATTTCTTCTGTTTCATATTTTCTTACAACTGGGAAGGCGCCTTTGCCCCATTGAGTCTGTGCCAGCTCTTAGAGCAATTCCGTCACTCGTTTCTCAGCAACCCACACTCTCACACATGTCCATTATCACCCTGCTGATTCTCCTGCCACACACCTACACAAATCATTCAGCCTATGCACTACCTTGCAAAGCCTGTCCTCTGCAGATACTCCACACTGATAAAAAAAGGTGATGTCATCCACACGTGACCTCAGCACAGTGCAGACTACCAAGACAATACATGAAGCCTGACGCTAAGGAAGCTGGGCAAACAGAGTGGATACTTGGTGCCAAGATACGAGGTTCAGGGGGCACCCTGACCAGCAAAGTGCGCGCGACCATTGCTGGGAATTAAAGCACCCTCACCACCTGGATCCTGTAATGGTGTCATCAGCTCCTTTTAGATAGATACAATGGAAGCGGATGTTTGCCCTGCTGTTTGGCAGCACTGCTCTCTTAGCCTAAAGATTTTTTCATGTCAATAAGCTTAATGATAGCCACTGAGCCCATCAACTCCCAGGGTTGAGGAGAGTTGCGCAGCCAAACAAAGAGACTAGGAGATATCAGCTTCCTTCACAGTCAAACCTCCCACCTCCCAATGGCCCACATACAGTGTACTAGCTAAAATGCAGGCCTCACTCCCAGAGCTTAGCATCAAGAGCCACATCACCCACCCTCAGACTGCTCAACACCAGTCCCCTTCCACCCCACCACCCATAATCCACACCTTAATTACTGTAGGGCTACTATCCAAGCACCAAGCCTCAACTTGGTTCCTGAAACAGCAGCCGTCAGCAGGGTTTCACGTTTGCCCTATCACAGCCTATGGATTCACTTTCAAGGACTCAATCTTATGTTCAATATTTATTTCTTATTTATTATTTCCTCTTTTTTCTTTTGTATTTACACAGTTGTCATCTTTTGCACATTGGTTGTTTCCTTTATTCTATCATGTTTCTTGGATTTACTGAGTATGCCCGCCAGAAAACGAATCTCAGGGTTATATATGGTGAACACAGACGTAATTTGATTACAAATTTACTTTAAATTTTGAACAAATTCCACTAAGGTAACTTAGTATAACCTCCACTAACAAGTAGCTGGGACAACAGGAAAGTATCCAATTCCTCTAGACATAGAAGACTTCGCAGACTTTATCACTCAGGGCTACCTTCAGTTACACATGAATAAGATTTGTGGATCTTGTGCCCTTCATTTCAAGTTATGCTTTTGCTCCAGTTGTGGTTAATCAAACAGAAAACTTTCTAATCCTCCCACTGCCCATGTCTGATGTGGATTTGTCAGATCTACCAACGGCAAGGTCCAGTCTGCGCTCCACCTTTGATCTGCTTATATACTACCAAAGCCTCTCATTTGATCCCCTAAAATACAAGCTGGTGGTATCTCTTGGAGCCATGAATTCAATAAAAATATAGGCTAATACATCTACTTTGAATTCAATTTCAAAAATTATTGATCCATTTTGTTTATACCAGTCATTCACAAGTAAAAATTATTAATGCTCATAATTGGAAACATCAGGGATCTTACTGAACAAGATTTTGTAGGTTACTGATGAAAATTAATAAAAATATTTTAACAAAAAGCACCACTTTTAAATTTGGAAATAAAAATCGTGTACTTAATTCTGCAATATCTTTCACAACCTCAGAACATCTCAGCCAAGTAAGTACTTTTCAACTGAAGCCTTTATTGTAAAACAGAAAACTTGGTTCTCAACTTGTACAGATCAAACTCCTTAAACAACTAGTTGATATCAATCAATCTGCTTAATATGTTGACCAAGGCAAAAACATTGGCCAGGAGGCCTAGGAATTTTCCCCCTGTTCTTCAAAGTAGTGATACATCCATCAAGAGAGCCCATGGGCCTCCGTTTAACCTTTTTCTGTAAAAAAAAGAGGCAATTCTAATAATGCAGTATTCTCTTAGTATTGTTCTGGAGAGTCAATCTAGATTTGTGCGCTCAGAATCTCTATGTTGGATGTTAAACCAGTAACCTCCTGATTTAAGTATATTATTCACTGAATCACAGCAATTAAGTAAACTAGATTTTATATACATCACATAAAATAAACTTAAATAAATATAGATGCTGCTTAAGTGTATACACACTAAAATTTAAGGAATTTACTCTATACACTCCCAGATTCTAACAGCCTGTAAAAAAAAAGATAAAGTTTCTGCCCAACTCACTTAACAAAATTATTCTGGTGAACAGAATAAAAAATTACAACAAACCTCCCTGAAATAATCACAATTAGACAGCTCATTTATTTATTCATGGTTATCATGGAAACTAACTGAAGAGAACTGGAAGAGGCCCTTCTGCATCAGTCTTACTCTCCCAGCTCCATGAAATTTTTTCCTTTTTAAGTTTATATCTTAAATCCCTTTCCAAAGTTACTGAAACGTTTTCCCATTTCCATTCCAGGAACTGCATTTACAGTCAGAACAAAGGAAAAACCTCATTTATGTTTTGTCAGTTATATTAGAATTTTTCCCTTTACAAATCTTTTATGGCAAGATGAACAAGAAGGGAATGATTATCACAGCTTGTCCTCAGATATCATGAAGCTTAGGGGGATTGAATTTCAGTTGTTGGTAATACAGTACTGCAGCTGTAGATCTGTGGTTGTCACTTCAAGGAATTGGGAGAAACATTTTGACATTTTATAGTCAGAGTGTCTAAAGTGCTTTCTATTTGCATAATGCCAGCAATAATAGCTAATACCTTAAACAGTAAGCCTGTCAAATTGAAAATCATCCAGTTTTGTTCAGTCAGCTTATGAATCACAATTCCTGAAAACATGTTGTAAAAACCAAAGCATTGAATAATTTACTTGACAAACTTGTAGGTTCGCTCGCATTGTTTTACTTAATTGCAAAATACCATGTCCCCTCCCCATACAGAGCTATGCAGCGCACAGTAAGATAGTGAACATCCAGCAGCATGCCAATGTCCCTAACCTCAGGCATATTTCACGCTACTCCACTTGCCAATTACCAATCTTCAGTAACATCTCTTCTCCCCACCACCAAGCAAATACTTAAACAACCTTACTCATGAACAAATGATTGTTTTATACTACCAATACTTTTTCAAATCACACACACAAACTGAGTTCCCTTTAAGATGTTGAAATACTTTCAAAGCCCTTTGATTGCCCCTTACTCAATGGAATGAAGAATGATCACCATGATCTGCAAATCAATCTTCTCATCAACTCTAACCCCAGAAGTATTCAGCCCTGATGCAACTGGTCATGCAGTTACTGATCATTTCCAACCACATTAGAACAAGACACCATTTGTATTGCCGAAACCTACCCTAATGGGACTTTCACAGTGACAACAAATGCAGGGATTGCAATGATGAGCAATGTGCATTAGTGACTTAAAGGAAGGAAATAAATATATGCTGGCCAGATTTGTGGACGACACCAAAATAGTGGGAATGCAAGATGCATGCAATTTACAGACATGTACTGATGGGTAAGTAATTGGAAAACAAAATTAGGAAATAGGTATAATGTGAAAAAATGAGGTTGTTTATTTTGGAAGGAAGAACAGAATATTAATCAAATTGTGAAGAACTGCAGAAAGCTACAACACAAGGATTTGGGAATACTGTACATATATATGAAACACAGAAAGCACACAGCAGTGCAACAAACAATAGGAAAGATTGAGAGACTGCTAACCCTTAATTCAATGAATGAGTACAAATGCAGTAAATCCTGCAATTGTACAGGATTAGAGCAAGACCACGTTTACAATATTGTGAATAGTTTTGATTTTTCTATTTAAGGAAGTGATACATATCCAGATTTCAATTTCTCAAGCTCACGGAAGAGAAAAGTTAACATTATGAAACTCAAATAAATAAATGTTAGCGCACCCAGAAACTCAGCAGGTATTAGCCCGACAACCTAATTGGTACAAAAATTTGTAAAGTGGGGAAGAGAAAATGAACATAACACTGCCAGAATGATAAACTGAAGATAAATTGCATAACTTAATAAATTGTAAAACTTACAGGAGGCCATTTATAATTACAATGCCAAAGCTAACTGGAGAGTGAAGATCATCCAATAATTCTACTCTTATGCAAGACTGGTGACTATATTACTATTAAATGATTAAGACTGACTTATGCATGCAAATTATATGTGATCATCTTCCACTCGTGACATTTTTTCAGAAGGAACTTTCCTGCTTTTACTGGGAAAAGCAAGTTCTGTCTTCTCTGCACTTTAAATGGACTAAAGTAAACTAACTTTATATAGAATATTGCTCAGAATGAAACGTGCTATGTTCACATCTAACACAGGTTGTCATTGTTGTTTATAAATATCGTTTAGATAAATTATGAACTGCAAGACTTCGATTACAGAGGCATCAAGTTATAGGTGAGGAAATTGCAACTCTAATTCTCTTTTCATTACAAGTTCAATAAAGCTAAATGGATGACATGACATTAGTGTGCCTGGGAGCTTAGTCCAATGTGTTTTCATTAGCCTTAACTTGTGCAGTTGAAGGTAATTTGTCCACTCGACCAGGCCATCAACATACAAAAACAAACCAAGTGTGACAACCCCAAACAACAAAACACTCATGAGCAGCTCACAATCTCCATTCACACCAAGATGAGCAAAACCAATCAAACCATTAGAAAGTAGGTGATAAAATCTGCATATTTTAGATCATGGTATAAAATACAGGGTTAATACAATGTTTAATGTAGATCACAATATTCCATACAAACCTTTTGTGAAACAGCAATAAACTTAATTATTCTTTCAGGCCATAAGACATAGGAGCAGAAATAGGCCATATGGTCCATTGAGTTTGCTCGGCCATTCCATCATGGCTGACCCATTATCCCTCTCAATCCCATTGTCCTGCCTTCTCCTCATAACCTTTGATGCCCTGACTAATCAAGAACTATCAACCTCCGCTTTAAATATACTCAATGCCTTGGCCTCCAAAGTGCATAACCATACACTTCCCTACACCATACTCCATCTGGCATTTCTTTGCCAATTTTCCCAATCCATCCAAGTCCTTCTGCAGACTCCCTGCTTCCTCAACACTACCTGCCCTTCCACCTATCTTCATATCATTGGAAAGTTGGCCACAAAGCCATAAATTCCACCATCCAAATCACTGACATATAACATGAAAAGACATGTCCCCATACCAACCCCTGTGGCCATGTGGAACACCACTAGCCATCACCAGACAACCAGAAAAGGCCCCCTTTATTCCCAGTTTTTGCCTCCTGCCAGCCAGCCAATCTTCTATCCATGCTAGTTAGTATCTTTCCTGTAATACTCTGGGCTCTTGTTGTCAAAGGTCATCTGATAATCCAAGTACACAACATTCACTGACTGTCCCTTTGTCTATCCTGTATGTTATTTCCTCAAAAAAATTCCAACAGATTCATCATGCAAGTTTTCCCCTAAAGGAAACCATGCTGACTGTAGCAACTACTTGAAAACAAACTAAAAGAGGCGAAGTGAGGGAGTATCGCATTGTATGACGTGCTTCCAATTAACTGAATTCCAAGTCAAAAAAGTATGTTTAATCCTTTATTATAAACTAACAAAATCATTTGACTCCTTCGTAATTCATGTAAAATGAAAATGAGACAACGTAATTGGATCAAATTCAAACAAAGATGAGCAGTCAACAAAAAGAATGCACTCTTCACTCACCCTTTCCTATACTGCCAAATACAGGAGACTACATTTATATTTCTACCACCACCCAAATCCACATGACAAACTACCATAACCCAGAGTGAGGATGTGCAACACAAATACAATACAGAAAGACAATACAGCTGTGCCCCCCTTTACAAAGGTAGAGCATTCCTATGAAACCTTTCTTAAGCCAAAATGGTGTAAAGTGAAGAACCATTAATTTATAGTTTTTGCAAAAGTGAAAATCCTCTGTAATGCAAAAACAGGTTACTAATGGAGGTCTTTTGTAAAAGTGAAGTGGCGTAAAGCGAACATTTGTAAAGTGGGGGACACCTGTAAGGAGATACATGGCTCCTACACTGACTTTGGCCTATTTTATCAAGTGCCTCCATTTACTCTGAAACCTCATCTTTAGTAATGGACTACAAAATCTTTCTAACCACTGAAGTTAGGCTAATTGATTTATAATTTCCTTTCTTCTGCCTCCCACCCTTCTTAAACAGTGGGGTGACATTTGCAATTTCCAGTCCTCCAGAACAATTTCAGAATCTAATGATTCTTGAAAGATTATTATTAATGTCTCCACAATCTCTTCAGTCACCTCTTTTAGAACTTTGGGGTGTAGTTCATCTGGTTCAGGTGACCGATCTGCCTTCAAACCTTTCAGCTTCCAAAGCACCTTCTCCTTAGTAACTACACTCACTTCCATCCTGACACTGTTGCATTTCTATCTTCCACACTGGTGCAAAACTCTTAAGTTCATCCACCAATACTCTGTCCCCTATTACTAACTCTCCAGCATCATTATCCAGCAGTCCAATATCCACTATCGCTTCTCTTTTACCCTTTATATATGTGAAAAAAACATTTGGTATTCTCTTTGATATTATTGGCTAGCTTGCCCTCATATTTCATCTTTTCTCTCCTTATGACTTTTTATTTGCTTTCTGTTGGTTTTTAAAAGCTTCCCAATCCTCTAACTTACCACTAACACTGCATGAAAAAGATTTTGCTTCATGAATACTTTTGGGTGTATCTTGTGGATTTTGAGCAGCTGATCATGAAAAATCACCATGAAATTTCCCCGTCAGGCACCATTTTTTTGAAATCACCTAAATTCGCTATTTCAATTCATATTTCATCAATTAAAATGTTGCCCACAATGTAAACAGAAACGTTTTCTATCTTGTCCAGACATGCCGAGGCATGCTTAAGCAGGGCAGATGCTGCACGGCAAGACAGGTTTTAGAAAGGCTATAAATGTCCGAAGGATTTCGATATTTGAGACAGATGTTTCCCAGAATAACTGATGCCCAGGATTAAGAGAGGCATTTTTATCGGTCCACAAATCAAACAGGTCATCAACGACAGGCAATTCGAAGGATTTCCAGTGGGACGGAAGAAAATCACACAGAAGGCATTCAAGGATGTTGCTGAACATTTTCTTGGCAACTACAGAGCAAACAACCTGCAGCTGGTTGATGACATGCTTCAAGCATACAAAACCATGAAGTGCAACATGTCACTAAACATTCATTTTCTGGATTCTCATTTAGACTTCTTTCCTGCAAATCTTGGCGCTGTCAGTGACAAACATGATGAAAGGTTTCACCAGGACACTGTGATCATGGAGAAACAGTATCAGGGCAACTGGAATCCATCAGTGTTGGCTGATTATTATTGGACACTTAAGCAAGAAACCTCAGACACTGAGCACAAATGAAAATCATCAACAATATATTTTTAGCTTAGTTGAACTATTGCAAAGCATCAGCACCATTATGGAATTAAATTCATTATTTTCAATAAAAGTTAATTACTTGTTTCTCCAAATAATAAGTAGTCTGAAATTACATGTTCAGTTTCAAGCAATCATAAACCAAATAAAACTTCGAGGAAGCAACAGTTCCAAAAAAATTTGTTGTCCAGTATAATTTTTGCTATATTATATGCCCTTACTTTTCATTTAATGCTGTCTTTGACTTCCTTTGTTAGCTGTGGTTGCCTCATCCTCCCTTTAGGGTTCTTCATCATCTTTGGGATGCATCTATCCTGTGCCATCCAAATTGTCCTAAGAAACTACAGTCATTACTGTCCTGCCATCATCCTTGCTAGTGTCCCCTTCCAATCAACTTTGACCACTCCTCTCTCGCTCTATAATTCCCTTTACTCTACTATAATACTGATAACTCTGACTTTATCTTCTCCCTCTCAAACTACAGGGTGAATTCTATCATTGTGATCACTACCTCCTAAGGGTTCATTAACCTCAAGCTTCCTAATCAAATCCAGTTCATTACAGAACCCCTAGTGAGCTCAAACACAAGCTGCTCTTAAAAAACACATCTCAAAAGCCTTCTACAAATTTCTTCTTTTGGTTTCAAAACCAATCTGATTTTCCCAACCTACTTGCATATTGAAATCCCCTATGAGTATAACATTACCCTTTTTATATGCTTTTCTGTCTTCCATTGCAATTTCTATCCCACATCCTAGCTACTGTTCAGAAGCCTGTATATAACTCTCACTGGTGTCTGTTTTTATTCTTGCAGTTTCTTCACTCTACCCACAAGGATTCTACATTTTCCAATCTCATGTCATCTCTTTCTAGGATTTGATTTCATTTTTCACTAACAGAGCAACCCCACCCCCTCTGCCTACCAGCCTATCCTTACGATACAGTGCATTTTTAATAAAATTAACCATATCCAACTCCAGAATATTTATTTTATTTTATTTACTTATTTAGAGGGTTTTTAGGATTAATCATTAGTCAGGTAGCTGATCATCATGTTCATTCTTCAAAGTTTAGGAACTTAGTTTGAAAACACGTCCATTTGACTTCCATAAATAACTGCAAGGTATATAGTGCATACCTGGTGGGCTGCATTTGCCGTGTAGTTTCTGGGTCCTCAAACATCTTCACAATTGGTTCCGTTTCTGACTGGAGTTGTTTCAGTTGTGCAACCACAGTTGTACGCTTTTCCCTCAGAGCTAAAAATACAGAGAGGTCTTCCTTTACCCAAATGGTCAAACATGAACTTTGATAAAAATAAAATCCTTTAACTTATGACAACTAACGTCTTGGATTTGAAGCATTACATTCATGCCTTTATTAAATGGGGGATGGGAAAACAATAACTTTGAAAACAAAATGTTCTCTCAACACTCAGGCTTTCCCTGTGTTGTCAGGACCATTTCCTCAAGAAAAACAGGTCTGTTATAAATAATGAAAACCCTCAGCCAGTAGCATCTGCAAAAAGAGAACAGTTAATGCTTCATGTCAAAGACCCTTCAGCAGATTCTGACAAAGACCCTGAAATGTTAACTCTGTTTCACTTTCCACAGATGCTGCCAGTATCTCCCGAGTGCTTCCAGTATTTTCAGTTTTTCTTCTGCAGCTTTTCATTTTGGAAAAACCACAATTCTGTTACCATTTTGGATACACAGGACTCATCTGACAACTAGCCTAAAGTTTACCCAGACGATACTGAGAATCAATCACACCAAAATTGAGATTTTAAAAGTTTGCTCTCTGTAAAGTACTTTGTGACATTGTTCAGATGGTAAAGATGAATGGGAGTGAGACTACCCTTTTCTCCTGTAGTTATCAGTATGGAATAATATTGTGATACAGCTAAATAAAAGGCATTTCTCCCTCAAAGGATTTTTCTGCAAGCATTCATTTTAAAAATAAAACCCTCTTTATTTTCACATTACATACATATCATCATTCCCTGTGTTTCAGAAACTGACGGACCACAATGTGGAAGATTAATGCAGATCCTGCTTCATCTCACTGCTGCTTGCAATACAGAAATACTATTGGGCTCCCATGATTGCTTAATCAAGTGCTGTTAAGTGTGAGATCAATCATGCTTAAAATTGCTTGCAGCCTCTAAGTGCACAGCAAAAATTACTCAGTATTTTTCTATTTGGTTCAGAAATAAGTAAAGAAACACTTAAGAGCATTTAGATGGTGAACTTTGCTAAGGTGTCTGGCACTGATTTCACTGCATTTACCATCAAACACTTCATGTTGAAAACTTTTAAGACTTGAAATCCTGAAGCGAGAGTAATAATGAGTATTAAACACTAAAACATGTTGGAAATCAGGACCTCAAATCATATAAGTCATTGCTCAGCAGACTTGACTGTAAAAAGGCCAATGTGCATTCCTAGAGATTTCAAGCAGTCAAGCAACAAAACAAGAAATCAAAGTCGAGTTTATTGTCATAAACACAATATATGTATAAATACAATATATACACAGGTGTAATGAAAATCTCACTTGCAGCAGCATCAAGGCACAGGGCATCCAGTTTTTACAAGAAAATACAATTAGAACATAAAAAGAAAGTCCATTTTTGTGCAAAGTAGTCAATGTGGTTGCTGAAATGCAGTGATCAGGGTTTTACCAGTAGGTTCAAGAGACAAACGGATGAAGTGAAGAAGCTATTCTTGAAATTGAAAGTGTGATACTTCAGGCCCGATGATAACTATGAGTGGCCCAATCATGTGCATCTTTGATGATAAATGTTGCCTTCTTGAGGCAGCGCCTCCCGTAGATACTATCAATGGTTGGGAGCAACATGCCCATGGTGTACTGGGGAGAGCGCATCACTCTCTGCAGCTTATGATGCTGCGCATTCAAATTGTCATACCAGACCATAATGCAAGCAGAATTTCCAAAGATAAGCCATTTCTCCTTAATTCCTGATAAAGTAAAGATACTGGCATGCTTCATTGTGATTCATTAATGTGCTGGGCCAAGGAAAGGTCATCTAATATGTTAAAGTCCAGAAATTACAGCTGCTGATCCCAAAATGCAGGTGGGCAAATGTTCACCCTCCACACACCAACAATGTTCATACTGTAAATCACACCAGATTGTTCAACTTGCAACAAATGCAAACATAAAATGATCCAATCTCTTTCCCCACCCCCGGTGAGCCCTGTGAAATGGAGAAAACAGCAGTGAGCAAGTGCTGTGGATCACTGTGTCAGTGAAACTGCAAAAAGGTCAAACATCTCTCCAGCATTGGAGTTCGAGTGAAATGGAATCACTTTTGGGAATTGATAACTGACCAGCAAAGGGTAGTTAAACCCCAACAAATATTTTTTTCATAAGTTTAATTAAAACAGTCACAAAAATAATCTAAACTAAGAACACTCACCATGTCAGGCTACTTCTGTGCAGTTGACAAAAATAATTTTCAGGGCAGGCACTTTTTAGAATGCATCTTCAAGCTGAAATGCTTATATTAACATGCAGTAAAGTATCTTTGAGCAGAAAAGTTAACTCCAAGTTTCTCACTCCAAGGAACATGCCAAATGCTTTCAAGTACTTTCTGCTCCAAGATTTTATTTCAAATTTCAAGCATCTGTCTTTTTTTGACAAGGAAACATCTATGGTTATTATATATGTAATCCTCAGGCTCGGCCAGCACGTGTTCATCTAGGGGAAGACAACTTCTGACCCCGCCAAACATGTCACTTTCCTGTCAGCTTGAACCGGCCAGGCCGTCTCCTCTGTACTCTCTCATTAACAAGCTGCTTTTGCCCACAGGACCATTGTTTACTTTCCCAACATTCCCTGTAAACCCTAGAGACTGCTGTGTGTGAAAATCCTGGATCAACAGGTTCTGAGATACTCAAACTAACCCTTCTGACACCAACAATACTTCCATGGTGAAAGTCACTTAGATCACATTTCTTCCCCATTCTGATGTTTGATATGAACAACTAAACCACTTGACCATGTCTGAATGTTCTTATGCATTGAGTTGTTGCCACATGATTGGCTGATTAGATATTTACATTAAGGTATATAGATGTACCTAAAGTGGCCACTGAGTGCATGTCCGAATCAAATAAGTTTCCAATTACATTAATTGCTTGCTTTAAATTACAGAAGTTCTAACTCCTGCTGAAAGTCCTTATAGACACACTGATTGGCCTCAGAAAGCCATTGACATTTCCCTGTTCATTTCTTTCAATTCCACTTCCACAAAGCCCCATTGGGCCCAGCCAACCCTGAATTAGCTCTCTTCTAATCAACTGAAAATTTACAAGTGAATCAGTAAGCACTCTTAAATTATGGAATCTAGTAATGTCACACAAGATATTCAGAGCTAATTGGTGCATGATTTCATGAAACTTTTTTTTCCTATTTTAAAAGAAAGAGTTCCCAAATCATGTCGTGTTTACAAAATTATTTGGACAAGGCAAGGAAATTTACTGCCACAGCTGTGCTACCTAGATGAAAAATCAGTCCTTTTGTATGTTAAGCAAGAATGATCTGAGTAAGAAACTTTGTCATACGTCACCATTAGCAGCACCAAGATTTCATGAGTTTCAAAACTAGGAGCTACCAATCTACCACTACAACATGTGGTCATAAAACCAACAAAAGGGGTGGAGACAGAAGAGACCACAGATTCTGAAATCTGAAGCAACAATCAGCTGGATTAAGCACATCTGTGGGAGTAAAGAAATAGTCAACATTTTGGATTATCTGGACTGCTGAGTTTCTGCAGCAGATTGAAGGTTCAACACAGAGGGTATAACCTATGAGGAAAGTCGGAGGTTTCCTTTCTAGAGCATCAGAGGGTGAGGGAGACCAGTCAGAAATCTACAAAATTATAAAAGGTATAGAGAGAATACACTCTCCAGAGTGAAGATGTCAAATTTCAGAGGTTATGCTTTTAGGGGTGAGGTGGCAAGGAGTTTAAAGGTCAAGTTTAGAGCAAATTCAGGGGGCGGAGCGAAGTTAAGATGGTGCTAAACGGCGACTCCTTTGCTTCCATCTTAGGAAACAGCTCAATTTCCATCTTTAATATCTTTATTCTTCCCTTTCAGGGTTCTTTTGAAGACCCTGACCTGGAGTTACACGCTGACTTCAGTACTTTGTGGGAATGGGACCTGTTCTCGGGGGTTCCATAACTGGCTGGTGTTCAGCACGCCAAGGGTTCGGCCTAAGAGTCCAGCTCGAATTTGGAAGCCTAAGATCTCAGGGCTCTGGATACGGGTGGATCAAAGGTTGGTGTCACGGCAGGAGACCCGCGTGTTGTCGGGGGAGTCGGGATATCTGCTGTGGGCCTGAAGATCTGAGATCTTTGCGATCTCCAGGAGAGCTCGAAAAAGTGGACATAACTGACTTTTAACATCATAAACCAGCGAGTTGTTTGTTATGTCTCCCTGCTCACTGGGGAGAAAAAACAGAGACACCTCCTTCTCCCTTATTAGGGAGAGAGAGAATCTGTGGTATGTCGAATGCTGGATGAAAAGTGAAGTTTTTGGTGTAACTAAGTCTGTGCCTTTGCTATTGCTTTGCTCAGTGGTGGTACCGATGCTTGCTTTTATTTTGCCAGTAAGGAGAGGGGGAGTGTTGCTCGCTGCCGCTTACACACGGGAAGGAGGAGAGCTGGGGGGGGGGGGGGACTTTAGGGTTCTTACGTTTAACTGTCGTTCATTCTTTGGGGTACTTCTCTGTTTTCATGGATGTTTACTAAGAAAAAGCATTTCAGGATGTATATTGTATACATTTCTCTGACATTAAATTGGACCATTGAACTTTGAAGTTCTATTTACATAGAGAGCGGTAGGTATCTGGAATGGGTTGACAGGCTGCCAAACGTAGTAGTGGAAGCAGGTAGTGTAGTGGAAATTAAGAGGTTTATAGATGTACAGATGAATCTAAAGGGAACTTGAAAAGGACACTTAGCATCATTGGCATCATGATTGGCCAAACATCATGGGCCAAATGGTCTGTTCAGAGCTGCGCTTTTCTTTGTTCTAAGTTTGCAGATGACATTAAAATATGTGGCATCATTGACAGTGATTTGCCATTTACATATGGATCTTGATCAGCTGGGTAAGTGGGCCCAGGAATGGCAAATGGAGTTTAATTCAGATAAGAGCAAATGCTGCACTATGGGAAGATAGAACGGTGAAGGCAGCTTTTAGCAGATTCAGAAACAGATTTAATATCACTGCCATATGCTATGAAATATGTTGTTTTTCGGCAGCAGTACAATGCAATACATTAAAAATTACAAATTACAATAAGACTATAGATAAATTAAATAAGTAGAGTAAAAAGAGAGGAAAAAAATTAGTGACCGTTCAGAAATCTGATGGCAGTGGGGGAAGAAAATGTTCATAAAACGGTGAGTGTGAGTGTTTAGGCTCCAGTACCTCCTCCATGATTATAGCAATGATACAGTGCCTTGAAAAAGTATTCAACCCCCACAAATATTTTCACATTTTACTATTTCATTTTTCTAAATTTAAAAAAATTGAAGTAGGATATTTTGAGCTAATCTACAAATCGTTATGCATCATGTCAAATTAAAAGAAAAATTCTCAAACCTGTCAACAATTTACGAAAAATTAAAACCAAAATTGTTAGAACCAAAAAAAGCATTCATCTTTGTCATTACCGCACTAACTTTCCTCAGGTGTAATATACTATTACCTTACAAACTCACCCAATTTAGTGATGCAGAAAATTGGAGGATCACCTGTTTTCAATGAATTCATAAGCATAAATAAACCCATCTCTCTAAGATCCCAGAAGACCAAACCAAAATGAAGACTGAAAAAACATTGAAGACAAGTCAGGGAAATGATAATAGAGAAGCACAAATCTCTAGAGAGCAGCACAAAGGAGTACAAGATGCTCTCAAAGTCACTGAACATACCTCAGAGCTCAGTGCAGTCCATTGTGAAAAAAAATGGGCAAAAAATTAAACCACAGTCACACTGCCTTGGTCTGGCTGCAACTGGAGATGAAGTTCATGGCTCCACAATCTCTAAGGCTTTACACAAAAAGGGGTATTTATGGAAGAGTAGCAAGGAGAAGCCGTGGCTATCAAGACTTTGCAAACCGTCATTTAGAAGATAGCGTAAAGATGTGGAAGAAGGTTTTGTGGTCGGATTGACTAAAGTGGAACTTTGGGGCCTCAACACTAATCAGTACAGGTGTCATAAATCTAATACTATGCATTAGCCAGGTAACACCATCCCTACTGTAAAGAATGGTGGAGGTAGTGACATGCAGTGGGGATGTACTTCAGCAGCAGGGACTGGAAATCTGGTCAAGATTGATGGGAAGGTGAATGCTGCTAAATACAGAGAGATCCTGGATTAAAAACCTACTAGACTCTGCCAGAAAGTTTAAACTGATGAGGAAGTTCATCTTTCAGTAGGACAACGACCCACTGCCAGAGCAACCATGGAGTGGCTTCAAATGAAGAAAATTGATGTCCTTGAGTGGCCCAGTGCTGACCTTAACCCAATCGAACATCTCTGGCTAGTCCTTAAGACTGCTGTCCACCACTGCTCCCCAACTAACACGGCACAGCTTGAGCAATTTTGCAAGGAAGAATGGGCCGTCACGTTGTGCAAAGCTAATAGAAACTTATCCAAAAAGACTACTGGCTGTAATATCTGTGAAAGATGGTTCAACTAAGTACTGAGCAAAGGGAGCTGAATACTTTTAAACTGCTGACATTGTCTTTAAATTTTTAGTTGTTCATGCTTTATAATCTTCCCTTTTTTTGGGCTTTACTGTGAAAAAAGGAGCATGTAATTCACAAATAAAAATTCTGAGTTAAATTGATCCAGATCCCTCATTGTAATACTCATTTATGTGAACAAAGGATAGAGGGACTGAATACTTTTAAAAGGCACTGTAAGAGGGCATGTCCTGGGTGTTGGAGGTCCTTGATGATGGATGCCGCCTTTTTAGGCATCACCTTTTGAAGATATTCTTGATGTTGGGAAGGATATTGCCCATGATGGAGCTGGATCAGTCTGCAACCCTCTGCAGCTTTTTCTGATCCTATGCAGTGGCCCTTCTGTACCAGACGGTGAAGCAACCAGTTAGAATGTTCTCCACGGTTCATCTGAGAAATTTGCTAGAGTCTTTGGTGACATACCAAATCTCCCCAAATCCCTAAAGAAATATAGCTGCTGTGATGCCTTCTTTGTAATTACATCAATATGCTTGACCCAGGATAGATCTTCAGAGATGTTAACAGCTAGGAACTGCTCACTTTTTCCACTTCTGGTCCCTCAGTGAGGTCTGCAGTGTGTTCCTTCAACTTCTACTTCCTGAAGTCCACAATCAATTGACGTTGAGTGCAAGACTGTTTTTCTGACACCTCTCAAACAGCCAATTGTTATCACTCCTGCATATCTTCTAGTCAACATCTGAGATTCTGCCAACAACAGTTGTACCATCAGCAAATTCATAGATGGTGTTTGAGCTGTGCCTAGCCACACTATCATGGGTGTAGTGAGAGGAGATTAGTGGGCTAAGCATGCATCCTAGAGATGTGCCGATGTTGATAATCAGCGAAGAGGAGATGTTATTTCCAATAAAGTCGTCAAGGATTCAGTTGCACAGGGAGGTACAGAGGCCCAGGTTTTGAAGCTTGTTGATTAGTACTGAGGGTACGATGGCAGTGAATGCTGAGCTGTAATCAATAAACAGCAGCCTAACATAGATATTGCTGTTATCCAGATGGTCCAAAGCCGTGGAGAGCCAGTGGGATTACATCCACTGTAGACCTATTACGGTGGTAGGCAAATTGCAACTAGTCCAAGTCCTTGCTTAAACAGGAGTTGATCCTGACCATGACAAACTTCACTTCATCACAGAAGATGTGAGTGCAACTGGGCAACAGTCATTGAGGCAGCTCACCCGGCTCTTCTTGGCCACTGGTATAATTTGACACTCTTTTGAAGCCAGGTGGGAACCTCCAACTGCAGCAGTGAGAGTTTGAAGATGTCCTTGAACACCCCTGCCAGTGAGCTGGCACAGGTTTTCAATGGCATTCCAAGAGCACAATCTCCCTTTACCATATCTTTGTGGTCCTCACCATTGGTCCTCAGTGTCAGTCTGTAAACCAGAAGTAGTAAAGCCAGGAGATCAGACTGGCTGAAGTGCGGGTGTGGGATGACACAGGAAGCATTCTTGAATGTGGTCTAACAGTGGTAAAATGCATTAATTCCTCTGGTTCTACAGGTAATACTGCATGTTGTTGGTAGTTGGGAAGAGACTTCTATAAGCTGGCCCGGATGAAATTTCCCACAATGATCATGAAGGCATCAGTGTACGCAGCTCCTCCAACGGCCGGGGTGGAATGCACACAGAAACCAGGACTTGAGCTGAAATCTCCCTCAGCAGATAAAATGGACATCACTTGATCACTACATGTTCCAGGTCGCATAAGTGGGACTGAGACAGCTTATCAGTGCAGCACGATGAGTTAATCATGAAACACTCTCCACCCCCTCTGCCTCCAAGTGACTTTGCTGTTCTCTCCATGTGGAGGATAGTGGATGTTGTTTACTTGGATTTTCAGGAGGCCTTTGACAAGATGCTGCACGAGGCTGCTAAATAAGAACCCAGGGTATTACAGGAAAGATACTAGCATGGATAGAAGTTTGGCTGAATGGCAGGTGACAAAGAGTGGGAATAAAGGGGACCTTTCTGGTTAGCTGCTGACAACTAGTGGTGTTCCGCAGGGGTTGTTATTGGGACTGCTTCTGTTCATGTTATATGTCAGTGATTTGGATGACAGAATTGATGGTTATATAGCCAAGTTTGCAGATGATATGACGATAGGTAGAGGGGCAAGTAGTGTTGAGGAAGCAGAGAGTCTGCAGAAGGACTTAGACAGATTGGGCAAATGGGCAAAGAAGTGGTAGATAGAAAGCAGAGTAGGGAAATTTATGGTTATACACTTTGGTAAAAGGAATAAGGCATAGACTACTTTCTAAATGGTAAGAAATTTCAAAAATAAGAGGTGCAAAAGGACTTGGAAGTCCTTGTGCAGGATTCCCTAAAGGTTAACTTGCAAATTGAGTCTGTGGTAAGGAAGGCGTATACAATGTTAACATTCATTTTGAGAGGACCAGAATATCAAACCACACCTGGAGCATTATGAGCAGTTTTGTGCCCTTTATCTATGAAAAGAAATGCTGGCATTGGAGAGGATCCAGACAAGGTTCGTGAGAATGATTGGGTTAACTTATGAGGAGCGTTTGATGGCTCTGGGCCTGTACTCACAGGACTTCAGAGAAATGGGGGGGGGGGGGGGGGAATCTCACTGACACCTATGGAATATTGAAAGGCCTACATAGAGTAGATGTTTCCTAAAGTGGGCGAGTCTAAAACCAGAAGGCACAGCCTCAGAATAGAAGGGTATCCCTTTGGAACAAAGATGAGGAATTTCTTTAGCCAGAGAGGGTGAATCTGTGGAATTCATTGCCACAACAGCTGTGGTAACCAAGTCATTGAGTAATTTTAAAGCGGAGATTGACAGATTCTTGATTAACCAGAGTGTCAGAAATTACAGAGAGAGTGCAGGAGAATGGGGTTGAAAGGGATAATAAATCAGCCATGACGGAATGGTGAAGCAGGCACAACAGGCCAAATGGTCTAATTCTGCTCCTAATGTCTTATGGCCCTTCTAGTCTGAGGCTATGCCTAGACTCTCCCACTATTGAAACACATCCACTCTATTTATATATTCAATATTAGGGAGTTCCAATGGGATTCCACCCCCACCCACTCCAATTTTCTAAATTCCAGCCCAGAGCCAAGCTCACCTCACACATTAATCCTCATGTTTGCAGAATCATTCACATAAAACTCCTCTGAACCTTTTCCAATGCCAGCACACCCTGTCTAAGATATGGAGCCCAAAAACATTAAATGGAAAGAAAAGGATTAGATCGGGGGTGCCCAATCTGGGGTCGACAGAGCCCTCGGTTAACGGTAAGGCCCCATGTCATAAAAAAGGTTGGGAACCCCTGGTTTAGATGGTTTTGTGGCAAATAGGACAACCTTAAATGTGAATCCTGGTTGGCTTCAACTTGGGCCAAAGAACCCGTTTCCATGCTGTATGACTCTAAATACAAAATTGCAATGAGTTTTGGATCCATACCAGTGTATTCCTTCATGACAAGTTGTAAATGATGCTTATGAAGTGTGACATTATATAGCCTGAAAAATATACAATACTACATGTAACAGGCTGTAGAATTTCACTGCTGTGTAACATGGTGTATGGTTTCACTGATAATGTAATGGTTTCTCCGTCGCAGCAACGTTTGGATTATGACTAGAGATAACAGGGTTTGGACTGCTGTTGTTCTTTCTTGTGAGCTGGAAGAGAGATTTTTGCGGTCTTCTGCAGGGGAGAGATGAGGAGAGAAGACGCGAATGGAGAGAACTGGTAGACCGCCGAACAGGGTGGACTTGGAGCGAGGGTCCGAAGGGCAGCGAGGTTCGGAGAGGTTGATGGTAGACGATTGACTTATCAGTGAGCTCTAACATTGCACAACAGACTGTTTAGTAAGATTGGGCCCTTTTTTCTGTTTCTTTACTAACCATATAGTCAAAGTAAGTAAGAATTATAAAGCTCAATCATTTAATCGCATATTGTGTACTGTTTGTTATTTCAGGGTACTGATTTGTAACAGGGGACACATCTCGCAGCATCCACCCAAACGAGATTTCTTAAGTTTGGCCGGGCTGGGGGCTATCACCCCCTATATTAAGCTGCTTGCCAAAGCAAGTTACATATATACAACTCACCTTGAGGAATCTCTTTATCAAGATACAAGTTTTTGTATACATCCATAGCGAAGTCAACCATGTTTGTGTCACTGAGTAGGTCCAGTTTCCCTTGGAGAAGCTCCTTTTCATTGTAAATCTATAATTAAAACATTAAATGCAAATATAGTACACATAAAACTTTACAAAAAACATCAACTCAGGCACATTTTGAGCATTACATGTAATTCAGTACAGACCTCAGCTTTATTCTAAACAACCCACAAAGCCCAATTCTAGCTCTGCACAGCGATCTTGAATGAAATCATCATAATTAAAAAGCACACCAACATTCAACACATAAAATTAAATGGTGAAGGGCTATTGGGTGAGAGAGGAGACTTTCTGAAAACCTGAGCACTCTGATCTCTGCAGAAGTCATGCATGATAAGAATAGTTTTATTTCCCACTGACTATTCACTCCTTCCAATGAAAATATCTACAGCTCTGAATGATACACACAATCTTCTAATTTTACAGCGCAGGAGTTCCTTCAACCTATCAAGCTCGTGGAGACTCTGAAGATTTGTTCAACACACTCACAAAGCCCAGCTTTTTCTATACTTCCTAACTGTCATTTATTTTTGACAGAGGCAAGTCGTTCAGCCCAACAAATTTACACTAGCTCCCAAAGCAATTCCACACATTCTGTTCCTTTCCCTGGAGTTTATTTTATCTCAAATGCTAACTGACACTATTCTAATTGTGTTGCAGAACCTGGGCCTCTGTACCTCCCTCTGCAATTGGATTCTCAACTT
Organism: Hemitrygon akajei; assembly: GCF_048418815.1. NCBI lineage: Eukaryota > Metazoa > Chordata > Chondrichthyes > Myliobatiformes > Dasyatidae > Hemitrygon > Hemitrygon akajei. Next base: position 111,488,090 of record NC_133124.1, read on the forward strand.
CCTAACCGGAAGACCACAATCCGTGTGGATTGGAGATAACATATCCTCCTCGCTGACAATCAACACTGGCGCACCTCAGGGGTGTATGCTTAGCTCACTCTGCTCTATCCTCTGCACACACATGACTATGTGGCTAGGTATAGCTCAAATACCATCTAATTCTCCAACTAACCACCTATAATAAGGGGAATTTACAACAGCCAATTAACCTCCCAAACAGTATACCTTTGACATCTATGAGGAATCTGAAGAACCTAGGGGAAATGAGAATAACGTGCAAACTCCACACAAACAGTGTGCAATATAAGGATCAAACTCAGGTCACAGAACAGTGAAGCAGCAGCACTACCTGCTGGGCAACTGTTGAAAGTGATGAAGTAATTGTCTAATTGCTCTTTGAGAATACAGGTGGAATCTTATTCTAATCTCTTTGGTCAATGGATTCAAACAGCTGAAGACCCAACACGTGTCTGAAAGGATTAAGACAGAAGTGGGGTAGTACCAAGATAGCAAACTGCAATAAGACGGCAGGCTAATATAAAACTCTTAATGTTAATAGAATAGATGAACTAAATATATTTCATCTACTAAAATTGAACAGAACATTTCCATTCAGTGATGAATGTGATTCTGAGTTGCCTGTCTCTTTAACTCTCTATCTCATGGCTGCACAATAGTCAGCATGGCTTTGTCAAGGGCAGGTCGTGCCTTAGGAGCTTGTTAGAATTATTTGAAGATGTAACCAAACAGACTGATGAAGGTAGAGCAGTGGATGTAGTGTATATGGATTTCAGTAAGACATTTGAAAAGGCTCTCCGTGCAAGGCTCATTCAGAAAGTAAGGAGGCATGAGATCCAAGAATCCTTGCTCTGTGGATCCATAATTGGCTTGCCCACAGAAGGACAAAAGGTGATTGTAGATGATTCGTATTCTGCATGGAGGTCAGTGACCAGTGATGTCCTGCAGGGATCTGTTCTGGGACCACATCTCTTTGTGATATTTTATAAATGGCCTGTATGAAGAAGTAGAAGGGTGGCAGTGTGGAGAATCAGAGAGATCTTGGGGTCCATGTCCATAGGACAGGTAAAGCTGCTGTGCAGGTTGACAGTGTTAAAAAGGCATATGATGTGTTGGCATTCATCAACCGTGGGATTGAGTTCAAGAGCCATGAGGTAATGTTACACTATACAAAACCTTGGTCAGATCCCACTTGGAGTACTGTGTTCAGTTCCAGTCATCTCACTACAGGAAGGATGTGGATACTATAGAGACAGGGCAGAGGAGATTTACAAGGGTGTTGCCCGGATTGGAGAGTGTGCCTTATGAAAATGGATTGAGTGAACTTGGCCTTTTCTTCTTGGAGCGACAAAGGATGAGAGGTGTCCTGATAGAGGTGTACAAGATGATGAAAGGCACTGATCATGTGGTTAGCCAGAGGCTTTATCCCCCAGGGCTGAAATTGCTAACATGAGGAGCCATAGTTTTAAGGTGCTGAGAAGTAGGTACAGAGGGGATGTCGGGGTTAGTATTTCCACACAAAGTGGTGGATGCATGGAATGCACTGCTGGTGACAGTGGTAGAGGCGGATACGATAGGGTCTTTTAAGAGACTCTTAGATAGGTACATGGAGCTTAGAAAAAAAAAGAGGACTATGCGGTAGGGTAATTCCAGGCAGTTTCTAGAGGTTACATGGTCGGCACAACACTGTGGGCCAAAGGGCCTGTAATGTGCTGTAGATTTGTATGTTCGATGTTACATTTCCAATAAAGCCCAACAAAAGCACCATTTCACCTTCCACTGACACGTTAAAGTCTTCAGAGCTCAAGAATTTCAGATAATCATCCTTTCCCATTTGTAAAAGGTGGACATATCTAACAGAAAGTTATGGATCAGGAACATTAACTACTTGTCTTTCCAAAACCACTAACTGTCCTAACTATTTCCAGTATTTTCTTCATATTTTCAGTATCTACAGCATTTATCTTCTCCAATTTTCATTTTTTATTCAGGCTTTCTTTTAAGTTTTATCTATTCTCTCTGTTTTCAGTTACTTCTTAATTCCATTTCTTCCATATTGATCAGATTCAATGACCAAACTCTCAACATGCTCTAGGACGGTACCATCATTTGGTCTCTTTTGACCACCAATCACTGACATGTTCTTTGTTTGCCATCCCATCTGTCTGCAAATGAAAATATATTTGATTTCAAAGTTTTCCTAATTCTACGGAAAGGTCATCAACGTTGAACAATGACTCTCTATGCATACATTATACAATCAGAATATTGACAATATTTTCTCATTTCTATCCAGTCTTGAATCTCATTTCCAGTGTTACTCAAGAGCCGTACCCCTGCCAGCCCTTCTGCTAAAACCTGATTTCAATTGCCTCCTACAATTTTTACCTCCCCAAATATGCCCTTCACTTGCCTCCACCACCCCCTTGTAGCCAGTCATTCTGATCTCCAGCTCACAGATCTGTCGTCCCTTACAACTTGTTTTTCTCCTCCCAATAAAATGACAGAACATTGACTTGAAAAGTTCATGCTGATTCTCTCTCCATAGATGGAGTCCAACCTGCAGAGCATTCCCAGTAAAATAAACTCCGGTAAAATTCTGGAAACATTCAGCAAGACACGCAGTATCTACAGGCTGACTTAATGTTTCAGATCAAAGACTTCTTTAGAATTGTTAATTTTGTTTCTCTTTCCACTGATGCAGTTTGACCTCCTGAGTGTTTCCCAACATTTTCTGGTTTTATTTCAGCAGAGTCCCAGTAATTTGTTTTATTCCAGTTTGTTAGTGTCTGTCATAATTTGTTATGGAAAACAGAAAATATTGAGGCATAGGGAAGTGTTAATCTGCAGCTGCATGAGATGCATGAAGAGCAAGCAAGTTGGGAGGCAACCAACATTAACATTTATTGCAAATGGCTTCATGTAGAGTGAAAGCAAATCTCCCCAAGAATGTACAAGAGCCTGAAGAAACCTCATTTTGGAGTACTGGTTGAAAAAGACTGCAGACCAGGGTGGAGTGAGGGCATTGCTGCCCAGAGGGCGATGAGATTCAGATCTTTTAACATCTTTTCCCCTACCTTAAAAATCACAATCACCAAAGGATGTGGAAGTTGACTCTGGGGGGAGGGTTGAGGTGGGGTGTAAGGGGAAAGGGATTGGCTTGTGTGGGAAATAGGAAGATGCAGCCTTTGTGGTTGGGATGAATAGAGGGGGAGGGTAGGAGGAGGGGCACAAGAGTACAGTTTATTGTCATTCAGTCATACACATGTATCACAGCAAATGAAACAATGCTCCTCCTGGCCAAGGTGCACTATACAGTACGTATAACTCACACACACAAAAAAACAAAGTAACTTTACCAAAAATAAATTAACAAATAATGAAATATATTCCAGAATATTGACATTTACCACAAGGTGTACTTACTATACAAGTTAAAAAGTAAATATAACTCTGCTGGCACTTCATACATGATGAGATCTGGGTGGTGGGGGGAGTTCAGTAGTCTCACAGCCTGTAGGGAAGAAGCTATTTCCCATCCTAACAGTTCTTGTCCTAATGGTACAGTACGTCCTGACGAATGGTAGTAAGTCAAAGAGATTGTGGGACAGATGGGAGGGATCCTTGACAATGCTAACAGCCATACATACATACATACAAAGATATGTATCTTTGATGAGTGAAAGAATAACCCCAATGATGCTCTGAGCAGTCCTTGTACTCCTTTGCATGGTCTTGTGATCCAAATGCCTTGCAATTCCCATAACAGACAGTGTACAGCTGCTCAGGACATGCAATGATCCTCCTATAAAATTGGTGCAATTGGGGAAGGAGGGGGTGAGGGTCTCGACACTGCAGATGCTGGAATTTGGAACAAGAAACAATGTGCTGGAGGACTTCAAAGGATTATGCAGCATCTGTGGTAGGTTTTGACCCAAAACATGACCAACTGAGTTCTTCCAGCACATTTGTTTGTTGGGGGTAAAAGGAATGCAAGGGGATGGATGCGTGGGAATGTAAGGTGGTAGGGAGGGAAAATGTGATAGTGGGGGAGGCATTCAGAACCTGCAATTATCTTAGGCCTCCAGCAGGACATTTGGCAGGGTATAGGGGAATGGGAAGGGGCTTTGGCTCCTGAGGGGCAGTGTTGGGAGCAGGAGGGGAAATTAAGAGCTTGTGCTCCTCAGGCTTCTAGCAGGAACAGTAGTGAAAGGAGCAATGTGGTGAGTGAGTTGGGGTGGGAGAAGGACTGGACGGTTAGTGAGGTGCAGAGATTTCATCGATGGGGGGGGGGGTCCCATTGTCTCCCATTGCTTCCAACTAGGTATGCAAAGGAAGAAGGGGTGGAGAAGTGTGGAAGTGTTGGTATGTGTGAGCTGAAATCATTCTCTCCCACTCCGGCCGGACAGAGTATTGGCAGAGTTTGGGTGGGTGGGGTGTCAACTTCTTGATGGCTTCCACTCTCGGGGTGCCATCAAGAAGGTGACTTGTGTAAACAGCTCCAATGGAAGCCATCACATGTTCCTGTTTCAGTCTGCAACAGCTGATAACCACAACTACATCCAAGGTCTCAAAGTCGACGAAACTTGAATGGACTCTGGTGACTGGCACTGTTGCCCTTAAGACAGCAGAAGAAAGGATACCACTCTGGTCTGAAAGTTGGTCCATCAAAGCATAGCTTTCGACTCCCAATACCAGCCATCTTGCTGGCAAACAAATGAACAGTTTCCAGTAAATAAAATGAAGATTTCAGAGCTAGATTGCTGTACCAGAAGGATGTTAAAAGCTGTTGTGTTTTTTGTTTCATGGAATCTTGGTTATCCCCCACCATTTTGGATACAGCAATACAGCTTGCCGGTTTCTCAATAAATCACCAAGATAGGACTGCTGAGTCTTTCACAAGCAGAGGAGGTGGAATAGGATTTATGATCAACTCCTTGTGGTGTACAAACGTTGCAGTGCTGTCCCAGTTCTGCTCACCCAACCTGGAACATCTCGCGATCAAGTGTCATCCATTTTATCTGCCGGGGAGATTACAGCAGTCAACTTGTCAGCAGTATACATCTCTCCTCAGGTCGGTGTAAAACAGGCTCTAGACGAACCGAGCGATGTAATCACAGGCATGAAACAGTACAGCCTGGTTCCTTCATCATCATGGGGGATTTTCACCAAACCAGCTTGAAAAAGCCTCAAAATAATTTTTACCATGGTGAGCTGCCTGAATGTCTATTGTCCAGTAGCACTCACAACTACGGCAATGAAGTGCTTTGAGAGGTTGGTTATGGCTAGAATTAACTCCTGTCTCAGCAAGGACCTGAACCCACTGCAACTCACCACAATAGGTCTATGACAGATGTGATCACATTGGCTCTCACACAGCTTTGGATCACCTGGTCTATACAAATACCTATATCAGGATGCTATTTATTGACTACAGCTCAGTGTTTAACAACATCATTCCAACATTTCTGACTGAAAATTTCCAGAAGCTGGGACTTCGTCAACTGGATCCTCAACTTCCTAACTGGAAGTCCACAATCTCTGCGGATTGGAAGTAACATCTCCACCTCGCTGACAATCAACACTGGCATGCATACCTCAGGGACATATGCTTAGCCCACTGCTCTACTCTCTCTATACCCATGACTGTGCGGCTAGGCACAGCTCAAATGCTATCTATAAATTTGCCAATGATACAACTATCATTGGCAGAATTTCAGAAAGTGATGAAAAGACATACGGAAGTGAAATACATCAGGTAGTTAAGTGGTTTCGCAGCAACAGCCTTGGACTCCATGTCGGTAAGACCAAAGATCTGACTGTCAACTTCAGAGAGAACAAGACGTGGGAGTATCAGAAATGAAAAAAGTGAGCAATTTCTAGCTCGAGTGTCAATATCTCTAAGGATCAATCCTGGACCCAACATATTGATGCAGCTACAAAGAAGGCACAATGGATACATTTCATTAGGAGTTTGAGGAGATTTGGTATGTCACCAAAGACACTTGCAAATTTCTACAGATGTACCGTGGAGAACGTTCTAACAGGCTGCATCACCATCTGGTATGGGGAGGGCATTTCACAGGATTGAAATAGCTGCAGAGAGTTGTAACTTAGTCATGGGCACTAGCCTTCAATCATATAGATAGATAGATAGATAGATAGATAGATAGATAGATAGATAGATAGATACTTTATTCATCCCCATGGGGAAATTCAACTTTTTTCCAATGTCCCATACACTTGTTGTAGCAAAACTAATTACATACAGTACTTAACTCAGTAAAAAATATGATATGCATCTAAATCACTATCTCAAAAAGCATTAATAATAGCTTTTAAAAAGTTCTTAAGTCCTGGCGGTAGAATTGTAAAGCCTAATGGCATTGGGGAGTATACAGGATATCTTCAAGCCAATATGCCAAAAAAAAGACGCAGCCATCATTATGGACCCAGATTACCCAGATCATGCCTTGTCTTCATTGCTACCATTAGAAAGGAGGTACAGAAACCTGAAGGCACATACTCAATGATTCAGGAACAATTTCTTCCCCTCTGCCATCCCATTTCTGAATGGACATTTCACTCATGAACACTACCTCACTACTTTCTATTTTTACTTTTGCTCTACAATTATATGTATATCTTTTTACTGTAATTCACGGGTTTTTTCTATAATTATGTACTGTTGTTATAAATGCAACAAATTTCATGACAATGCCAGTGATATTAAACCTGGTTCTGACGGGAGTGAACCAGATTCCCTAATCCCTCTGCCCAGATGTGCAGTGAGTAGAGGAGGGGGAAGATGTGTGCACATGACAGGGGGAAATCAATCTTAGTCGTGTGCTGGATGGCGGAAGTGGTAGAAAAGAGCAAAGGAGGAGATTTATAGTATAGGTTGGGGGGGGGGGTAATGAAAGACAGTATCTCCCGCACCCGCGGGGCTTGGGATGCAGTGTCTTCCGCTCCTTCGATTCTCCAGCCCGGATGATGTTCGGTAGATTGGCACAGGGGTGTGAGGGTTGAAATCGGTGCCTCCCGTTCCCCAGGCCCCCAGCGGCCACGCTCAAACTAGGCCCCGGCTGGAGACCGCCTCACGTGGGTGCACTGCAGATGCCGGGAACCGCAACAAAGGACACCGACAGCACGGGTGGACCGGGCGCTCCGCCTTTACCTCTTTGACCGACAGGAACTCGAGCAGCGGGAAAACCAAGTGGCGATCCAGGAAATTTGCAATTCGCATAGTCAGATCGTAGTCCGCCATCCTGGCCAGGGAAGGATTCAAACCAGTGCAACTTTATCAATTGACTCTGTCCGCGGACACAGCCCGCCTCCTGCCGCAGCTCATTGGTGCAGTCCGCATTCCTCTCCGTCAATCAAATGTTGCCTTTGACCTTTCAGCCCATTCATCGCCAGTGCAGAGTATAGAAATATAGTATAGAAATATCAGAAGAAGAGTATGTAAAACAGAAGGTGACGTAGCACTAATGAGTAAAGAGGAATGAGGGATGATATCTGAGAAGGGTCTATGGTTGAAAAAAGGAAAGGATCACTTTGCTGGGTGCATTCCACAATTCTGACAGTCAGCAGAGCTGAGGAGCAGATATGGAGTCAAATTATGGAGTGGTGTAAGACTAAAGCAATATAGCAGTATGGGGGTTTCACTTCCTGCAGTATTACCACAGCCTGAAAGGCCTAGAGGGGTGAGATTCTCAGGGCAGCTTTCTTACTCTTTGCATCAGAGGTTAGGGGATTATAGCTGGACAATTGGTTGTAGAGTCATTGGGAGAGCATCTTAAAGACAGTGATCATAATTGTACGATTGTAGATATAGAATGGAACGGAACAAAAATTAAGGTCTTCAAGCGGGGTGGGGGGGGGGGGGAGGCAAATCCACTGCTCTAGAGCTTTCCGATGAGGACATTGGTTCCAACTCGGAGTTCAATCCATCAAACCTGTGCAGGTCCCACCTGGCCCAGACCCAGTCCTCAGCAATCCAAAGCACTCCCTCCTCCAACATCAGTACAGCCACACAGTTATCATGGTACTGTACTAACTTGGGAGTTGAAAATGGAGTGATATGGGAATGGTAACTTTCAGGGTCTTTGAAATCTGCTTGCAGAACACCACCCCTTTCTTTATCTATGTCAAACATTTTACCGCACCCCCTCCCCCCCGGCAGAATATCCTTTGGCCAGTCAATGATATTCTTGACTTTGGCTCCAAGGCACAATTTTCCATGAAGGGCTCCTACATGACCCTGTAATGAAAAGATTGGAACAATCTGCAGTGGTTGAGCTCAGCCAGCTCCACCATGAGCATTAACCTCCTAACCATCGAGGACATCTTCAAAGGACAATGCCTCAAAAAGTGACATTCGAATGCTGTTCATAGACTTCAGTTCAGCATTCAACACAATCATCCCTCAGAAATTGATTGGAAAGCTGAGCCTACTGGCCTGAATACCTCCCTCTGCAACTGGATACTATACTGGGAGACCTCAGTCAGTCTGGATCGGAGGCAGCATCTCCAAAACCTTCACACTGAGCACAGGGGCCCCCCAGGGCTGTGTGCGCAGTCCACTGCTGTTCACTCTGCTGAACCACGACTGTGCTGCGACACACAGCTTAAACCACACCATCAAGTTCGCTGATGACACAACTGTGGTGGGTTTCATCAGCAAGAATGACGAGTCAGCTTACAGAGAGGAGATGCAGCGGCTAATGGACTACTGCAGAGCCAACAACCTGTCTCTGAAGGTGAACAAAACAAAAGAGATGGTTGTTGATTTCAGGAGGGCACGGATCGACCACTCTCCGCTGAACATCGACGGCTCCTCGGTAGAGATTGTTAAGAGCACCAAATTTCTTGGTGTTCATCTGGCAGAGAATCTCACCTGGTCCCTCAACACCAGCTCCATAGCAAAGAAAGCCCAGCAGCATTTCTACTTTCTGTGAAGGCTGAGGAAAGTCCATCTCCCACCCCCCCATCCTCACCACATTCTACATGGGTTGTATTGAGAGCATCCTGAGCAGCTGCATCACTGCCTGGTTCGGAAATTGCACCATCTCGGATCGCAAGACCCTGCAGTGGATAGTGAGGTCAGCTGAGAAGATCATTGGGGTCTCTCTTCCCGCCATTATGGACATTTACACCACACGCTGCATCCGCAAAGCAAACAGCATTATGAAGGACCCCACGCACCCCTCATGCAAACTCTTCTCCCTCCTGCCGTCTGGGAAAAGCACCAAAGCATTTGGGCTCTCACAACCAGACTATGTAACAGTTTCTTCCCACAAGCCATCAGACTCTTCAATACCCAGAGCCTGGACTGACACCAACTTACTGCCCTCTACTGTGCCTATTGTCTTGTTTATTATTTATTGTAATGCCTGCACTGTTTCGTGCACTTTATGCAGTCCTGGGTAGGTCTGTAGTCTAGTGTAGTTGTTTTACGTAGCTCAGTGTAGTTTTTGTATTGTTTCATGCAGCAACATGGTCCTGAAAAACATTGTCTCGTTTTTACTGTGCACTGTACCAGCAGGTATGGTCGAAATGACAATAAAAAATGACTTGACTTGACTTGATCCACCATTAAGGACCCTCACCACTCAAGTCACACCCCTTCCTCATTACTACCATCAATAAGGAGGTATAGTAACCCAACAATACACACTCAATGTTTTGAGAACAGCTTCTTGCCCTCTCCCCTCAGACTTTTGAACAGTCCATGAACACTACACCATTATTTTTGCTCTCGTCTTGCACTACTTAATAATTCTTTTAAAAATATTTTTCTTACTGTAATTTATAGTATGTTTTATGTATTGCACTGCACTAGTGCTGCAAAATGGAAAAAAATAGTGATAAATGTCAGTAATAATAAACCTGATTCCGATTCTGTTTCTGATTCTGTTCCTACCATGACAGATGCTGCCTGACTGGCTGGGTATTTCCAGCATTTTAAATTTTAATTACATATTTCCAGCATTTGCTGTTTTTCTTCTTAATTTTTCAGGTAACTCGTATCCAAGAATCACTGCTACAACTATAGAAATAGTTATATAAACCCCTATATATAAACCCCTAACTACTGAATACTGCCCGTTCTTCCTCCTCCCTCCCTGTACAGCTGAGCCATCCATGGTGCTGTAAGTCTTGGCTCTGGTTGTACTCCCCAGGGAAAAACCTCCCTCGCCATCGGCACTCATTCAAAAATAGGTTCCAAATCTCTAGACATGTCGAGAAAGAACCATCCTTAAATTTGCATTTTGTTTAACGAAAATGATAATGTTAAAGCTCGGTTAATACTCATAGGGTCCAGATCAGAAATACTTGTTCCAAATATTGGAGCGCTGCCAACAGTAGCATTGTCTTGATAACACACAAGGAATAATTAAGGAATTTGTTATTTTTACCAGTTGATCAAGCAATGTGGGGGTTCCAGGGTGTTTTGGTTGAATCTGTAGATACTCACCTTGTTGGAGGAGGAGGACATTGTGAGGAACAGTGAACTCACATTCTTTATCAGCCAATTTCCCCACACCATTGCTCATGTAGTTCAATCAAAATTACTCCACAGCAGAGTTGATGAGATTTTAAGGTTAATTCCTTGCTGGCATTCTATACAAATTGCTATAAGAAATTAAACTATGTTTTATCTGGAGAAACTAACAACAGAAATCAGCTTATGGTCTAAGAATTTTAATAATATTTTGCTTAAGAATGTAATGAGCAAAAATAGACACCAATAATTAATTATGTTAAAGCAATTCTGCAAAGGTAATGAGCAGTCTCTACCTACTGATCGACAATAAAAAGATTTGGCCAAGCTATGGGATAGGTTGATGTATTTGAATAACAAAAGCTTTCACTTACAGTGTGCCCTTTATGCACTAAAATTGTCCCAAGGCATTTCACAGCTGTGAGCCAAAATGAAACCCATTGACCCCAAGGCATGTGATGAAATACCGGGGCAGGCGATCAAAAGCTTGTTCGAGGTGGAGATTCTGAAAAGTATGAAAGACAGGTGAGAGGCTGAGAGTTTCAGGAGAGGAATTTCAGTGCCTGTGGGGCAAGCAATTAAAGGGACAGCCCAAAATTTAAACAGTGTACAGACTAAAGTGGCAATGATCATGGAGCAAAAATAAGAGGAAGGTAGAGATCTCAGTGAGTCACAGGCTGGAGAAACTCAAAGAGACATGAGGGAAAGAAGACAAGAAAGTGATCTGAATTAAAAGTTCAGGTGTTGTTTACACCATAGGAGTAGAATTAGGACATTCGTCCCATCGAATCTGCTCCACCATGGCTGATTTATTATCCCTCTCTCGTTCTCCTGCCTTCTCCCCATAACCTTTAATGTCCTAACTAATCAAGATCAGTATACAGGAGGGAGATCTTAGGGTTGTATGTGATGACATTTATGTACAGTACTCTAATAACAAATTTTTACTCCTACAACTGTACCGAATGACTTGGCCTTCACAGCTGTCTGTCACCCTATGGCTAAATAATTTCCTCCTCATCTCTGTTATAAAGGGATGTCCTTGTATTCGAGGCTGTTCCCTCTGGGCCTAGATGCACCCACTATAGGAAACATTCATTCTATCTAGGCCTTTCTATATTTGATAGGTTCCAATGAGATCCACTTTCATTCCTCTTAACTCCAGTAAGTACAGGCCCAGAGCCATCAAATGCTCCTCATACGTTAACACTTTAATATGCAAAATCATTCTTATGAACCACCTCCGAACCCTCTCCAATGTCAGCATATAATTTCTTAGACATGAGGCCCAAAACTGCTCACAATACTCCAAGTATGGTTTGACCAATGCCTTATAAAGCCTCAGCATTACATACCTAAACATTTAATTAAAACTTAGCCATCCTCACGTTGGGTTCCAAACCAAAAGATCAACAAGTCCTTTCCTCCCACAGATGCTGCCCAACCCACTGAGTTTGACTCACAGGTTGTTTATTGCTTAACCACGAGGTGGGAACATCAAGCCTTTGCTTTCTATGTCCCAGCAGCAGATATGACAAGACAAGGCATCCAGCGTCAGACTCAGTAAGTGGGTGTTCAATAGGCTTAGGTAAAATGACAAACATGTTGGCAGAAAATCAGAATTAGGTCAGCTGCCTCATCTTCTCAAGCAAGCATTGCAGCCCAGGAACTGAGAAAGCTGGAAAATTAACTTAGGAAATGCAAGTGGCAAGCTAATGAGATATAAGCTATTACCTTCAATAAGGAAAAGTAATGTAATGACGAAGAAGCATCTTTCATCTTTGACTGTGAACCAGAATGTCCCAGTCTGTAAGGCATTAGAAGATGAAAATTAAGTTTACCTTTCTATCGCCTGAGGAGGAAAGGCTTCCTCATCTGCTTCGAACCCTTGAACAGCTCTGGGTGACCAGTCCATCAGACCTTGGAAATGGAAGATGAGTGCTGCCAAGTTCGGAAGTGGACATTCAGCAACCTGGGATCAGAAAGAGGGGAAGTTCGCACATTACAATAGTGAGCACATTTCCAATGTAGCAAGCAAAATGCAAACTTCTTCTGGAAGGCCTCAACCAAAAATGTAGATCGCCTATTTCCCTCCACAGATGCTGCCTAGCCCACTGAAGTTCACCAGCATTTTATTGCACCAGATTCTAACTTCTGCAGTGTCACATGTCAACAATCCCGATGTAGTTCATTGGCGGAGAGTGCAGCATCTCAATGTTGGGATACTTGCTCTACAATTATAAGTCCATCTTTGTTTTGTATCTTTACAAAAAGCAAGAAAAATGACTGTGAAGGGGATATTTTTGTTATTAAAATAAGACTGAGCAGGACATGCAGCTTGCGCATGCTACCATCTCTTCAATCAGGACAGTCACCTCACTTCATGCAGTTGTTTTGAAACACATCTGGGGCGGAGCTACGATGGAGTTTAACAGTAACTCCTTCGAGCTCATCTGCAGAAATAACTTAATTTCCACCTCTCTTTTTTCTTTTCAGGGAGGATGAGATTCTGTTGGAGACCCTGACCCGGAGTTACAGTCAGACTCAGTTTCTTTGCAGTGGTAGGAACCGCTCCCTGGGGCTCACAACTGGCCACGTTTTGAAACCCCAAGGACGTGGCCTAGAAGGCAACTGCACCTATGGGGTTCTGAGGCTTCACAGCTCTCTGGATGAGCCGCAGTTTGGTTCAAGGATGGTGGGAAATGCAGAGGTGAAAGCACTGTGTTTTGGATTTCATCTCCTGACATTGCATAGGGTAAGAAGGGGCATGGCCCCAGGGGTGTCCTGGATGTTGTGGGCAAAGACCGGACTCATAGAAAGAGAATGGAATGAATGTACAAAGGAGAATTGGTGGGGTGGTTTATATTGCAGAATATCCAGTTTCCCTATAGATTGATCTGAAATACACACATGGTGACCAAATCTGATCCAACCAAGTGTCAGTTCCAGTGTGTCATCTATATTTGAATCTTCCATTGGACAATGCATTTCATTTTTCATGCTTTCCATTCGTGTTGGGTTGAGCATAGAGCTAGCAACTCAGTCTCATAAAAAAACAGACAAATGCAAATGAACCGGCAAGGTTGATGCCCATTGCACTGCAAGGTGCGGAGAGGAACAAGATACTGCATGCTTTGCAAATGTCTCTCCACTCTCTGAGAAGAGACAAAGGTAAAAGAAAAGAAATCTTAGGCTGGTTACTCTAACCTCTGGGGTTGGGAAAGTGTTGGAGTCTATTATTAAGGATGAGGTTTTGGGGTACTTGGAGACCCAAGTCCCCTTGAATAAAATAAAATAAGTCAAAGTCAGCATGGTTTCTGTAAAGGGAAATCCCACCTGACAAATCTGTTGAGTTCTTCGAGGAAGTAACAAGGAGAGTGGACAAAGGAGAGGCAGTGGATGTCATTTACTTGGATTTTCAGAAGGCATTTGATGAGGTGCCACACATGGTGCTGCTTAACAAGATAAAATCCTATGGCGTTACAGGAAAGATACTGGCACGGATAGCACGGACAGGCAGGCGGCAGGGAGCAGGAATAAAAGGGGCCTTTTCTGGTCGGCTGCCAGTGATGTGGTGTTTCTCAGGGGTCAGTAGTGGGACCACCACTTTTCATCTTGTTTGTCAATGATTTAGATAATGGAATTGATGGTTTTGTGGCAAAGTTTGCGGATGATACAAAGATAGGTGGAGGGGTAGGTAATGCTGAGGAAGCAATGTGATTGCAGGAGGACTTAGACCGATTGGAAGAATGGGCAAACAAGTGGCAGATGGAATGCAGTGTTGGGAAATGTATGGCAATGCAGTTTGGGAGATGTGCAGAGGGACTTAGGAGTCCTCGTGCAAGACTCCCAGAAGGTTAATTTACAGGTTGAGTCTGTGGTAAAGAAAGCAAATGCAATGTTGAATTGAATTGAATTTCGGTTTATTGTCATTTAAAAACCACAACTGCAATGCAGTTAAAAATTGAAACAATGTTCCTCCAGAATGATATCACAAAAGCACACGACAAAAACAGACTACACCAGAAGATCCACATAACGTTTGGCAATCCCCAAATCCAGAGTCCGGAGAAGCTGCTGAGTATTAATATCGTGCTACCATCTTAGCGTGTTCCCCCAGAAAGGAGCTCCAAACCCACCAGACACACCAAGTCAGGAGACCAATTCTACCACCCAACAAACCAAAAACTAAAGCTACAAGACCTACATAAAAGCACATAATTACAACAGTGCAAACAATACCATAATTGATTTTTAAAAAAACAGACCATGGGCACAGTAAAAATACTCCAAAGATGTTAAAAGCCTATAAGTTCGAAAGAAACCATGACACAGTTTCCACAAGTCCTCAGGGTCCTGATAGACTTGTCATCCCACGCAGGTGGCAGAAGGGAATACCCCCGCTGTGGACTTCCACGGCACTGCCGGACTCAGCCTTGCAGACACAGCACACAGTGAAAGCGCCCCGACCGCAGCAGACTCCAAATCCGTCGAACCTCCGAGCCGCCGACCATCCCCTCCGGCACAGCCTCTCTGAGCACCATCCTCGCGCACTACGATGCTCCCGCCACCGGCCACCGGCAATGTGACCCCGAGGACTGGGGGTCTGTCCTTCCCAGCAGAGACCTGGACCTCACAACAGCAGCAGCAACGAAGAAGGCCTTCCTAGGAGATTTCCAGATGTTCCTCCGTGCTCCCACGTCCGTTTTTCATCAGGCGGCACCCCGCTTGTCAAATAACAGATATCAACTCCGGAAAAGCCGCTGCAAACTGCGTCGCGCTGTCATCTGGAAGAAGCATTGGCATTTATTTCAAGGAGAATAGAGTATAAAAGCAAGGAGATTATGCTGCACCTTTATAAGACACTAGTCAGGCCGCACTTGGAATATTGTCAACAGCTTTGAGCCTGCTATCTCAGAAAGGATGTGTTGTCATTGGAGAGAGTCCAGAGGAGGTTCACAGGGATGTTTCTGGGAATGAAGGGATTATCATATGAGGAGCGTTTGGCAGCTTTTGGCCTGTATTCACTGGAATTTAGATGAATGTGGGGATCTTATTGAAACCTACAAAATGTTGACAGGACAAAATAGAGTGGATGTGGAGAGGATGTTTCCTGTGGTGGGAGTATCCAAAACTAAAGGGCTCAGCCTCAAGATTGAGGGGTGACCTTTTAGAATCGAGGAAAAGAGGATTTTTTAAAGCCAGATAGTAGTGAATCTGTGGAAAGCTCTGCCACAGACTACAGTAGAGGCCAAGTCTGTGGGTATATTTAAGGCAGAAGTTGATTTTTTCCTGATTGGTCAGGGTATCAAAGGATATGGCAAGAAGGCAGGTGTATGGGGTTGAGTGGGATCCAGGATCAGCCATGATGAAATGGTGGAGCAGGCTTGATGGGCTGAATGGCCTAATTCTGCTCCTGTGTCTTATGGTCTTATGCATTTCCAGGTTCCATCACATTTTTACACCCTTTTGATACTCATTTTTCCAGATACTGTGTGACCTTCCAGGATACAGTCTCGTGCAACCCTCCCCTACCCCACGCCCAACCTAAGTGTTCACTACCCCTCTCAACTCCAGATTTAGAAATAGTAGGTTTTGATTCCGATGTCTGAATCATTAATGTAAATAGTGAACAGTGGTCCCACAGTGATCCTTGTGGGGCACCACATCCTAATTCCAGGTACTCTGACTGGCTGCCCTATGCGCCTTCTCTTTTCCTTCTAAAGCTTTACGTACGTTCCACAATCACTTCCTGTAACAGCATGTTTTCTGACCTTTACCATCAGTCCTGAACGTGACGTCTTTTCAAAGGCTTCACGGAAACCTAGATCCAGTACAGCTGCTGTTATTCAGGAGATTCAGAGTGATTAACTTCCCTCTGGGATGCTTCTAAACTATTTATTTAGAGTTGGGGCGGGGGTGATGTGTTAAGCCTGGCACTGAAAGCAGTATGCAGCAAGGCAGATGACGAGTGTGGAACAAGTGAAGCGCCAAGACCTGGAGACCAGACCAGCCTCTCCCTGCTCGGCTTCTGCAGGAGTCGAAGTGAGTGGTGGTGGGTTTGAAGGAGAACCTGAGCTGGACAAAGCTTTCAAATAAAGATATCTGAACTCAAACTTGTGAGCTTTCTGCAGACCGATATGAACAGTCCAGGCACAATGCTGACTGCTCCCTCGTGGATATGTTCAGCACAATTTTCCTGATGGTAGGTATTTTACTGAGTATAAATCAGGCATAATCTTTAAAGACACATTTACAATCCTTATCCCTTTCTCCAGCTGGCTTGGTGTTGAATTGTTTCATTATTTCTAGCATGGTGTTATTGTTGGGGTTTTCACAGAATAATACCTCATCAATATCCTTTCTATACAGTGTCGCCTAGAACATAGAACAGTACTGCACAATACAGGCCCTTTGGCCCGCACAGTTGTGCTGACCCTTTAACCTACTCCAAGATCAATCTAACCCTTCTCTCCCACATAGCCCTCCATTTTTCTTTCATCTATGTGCCCATCTAAATGTCCCTAATACATTTGCCTCTATCACTACCCCGGCAGCATATTCCATGCGCTTCCCACTCTGTGTATAAAATCTACCTCTGACATCTCCCCTTTACTTTCCTCCGAATAGTTTAAAGTTATACTCCCTTGTATTAGCCATTGTGAACTGGGGAGAAGAACTTAGGCTGTCTACTCTATCTATGCCTCTTATCATCTTTTCACCTCTATCAAGTCATCTCTCATCTTCCTTCTTTCTGTAGTGTTGACAATGCTTGCCCTTTAAGAGACTGCTCTCACCTTCCAGCTCATCCTCTGGAGAATGGAACACAAACTCAAAACTAGTGCTCCGATGCATTACTGGGTGAGTGGCACGCTGCTGGAGGTGCCACCTTTTGAATGAGATATTAAAGCAAGGTTTACTCAATGTTATGAATATACCCCCAGGATTTACTGGCTGACCTCAGTTCTGTGGATAAATGTGAATGGCTCTGAGATTGCATACACCTTGGTTAATCCAGAATATATAATCATAGAGTTACATAGCATAAAAACAGGCCTTTCAGCCCAACTCCTCCTTACCAACCAAAGTGACTTCTTGAGCTAGTCCTAATTACCTGGGTCGGGCTCGTATCCCTGTAAAACTTTTCTATGTACACCCAGTGGCCACTATTAGGTACACCTGCTCATTAATGTAAATATCTAATAAGCCAATGTTGTGACAGCAACTCAATGCATAAAGGCTTGCAGACATGGTAAAGAGGTTCAGTTATTGTTCAGGCCAAACATCAGAGTGGGGAAGAAATGTGATCTAAATGACTTTGACCATAAAATGGTTGCTCGTACCATATGAAGTGGTTTGAGTATCTCAGAAACTACTGATATCTGGGATTTTTTTCACACAGCAGACTCTAGAGCTTACAAAGAATGGTGCTAAAAAATAAATCCAGTGAGTGGCAGTTCTGTGGACATAAATCCCTTGTTAATGAAACAGGTCAGAGGAAAATGGCCGAACTGGTTCAGGCAGAAGACAACTGTAATTCAAGTAAACAAACATTACAAAACTGGTGTGCAGAAGAGCATTGCTGATCACCCAACATGTCGAACTGTGAAGTGGGTGGGCTATAGCAACAAAAAAACCACAAACATACACTCAGTGTCCACTTTACTGGGTACATGAAGTACCTAATAAAATGACCACTGAGTGTGTACCTGCCTTATAGCTTCTAAAATTTGTAACTGTACCTGCCTTCACCACTACCAATGGTAGCTTCTTCCATGTGTCTACCTACCACACTCTCTGTAAAATGTTTGCCTTTCAAGTCTTGAAATCTTTCCCCTCTCAGCTTAAATGCTTGCCCTTTAGTTTTAGACTACTCTATCCTGGGAAAAAGATTATGACAAGAACAGTGGAAGCTGAAGAAATACAGAAACAGTTTACATTTCAGATTCCACTGAAAGGTTGTTGACCTGAATTGAGAACTTTGGTTCTGTCTCAACAGAAGCTGCCTGACCTGCTGAATATTCCTCCGTTTTTATTTCAGAATGTTAGCATCTGCAATGCATTGCATGTGGATGATCGTGTGATTTGTTCCTACTGGAATGGGAAGTAATGGGCCCAGCAGCACAAAATGACAGGCTGCTGGTGGCTTTCTACTTCACAAGAGGGCAAGCAGCTGCTACCTTGTTTGCATCAGGGTTAGCTTGCTGTATGCTGGGAGCAGCATATCACTGACGTGGAAAGTCTGGTGCTTGTGCGCAGTGGAAAGGCTGGGATGCCTTTCATGAAACTTCAGAAGAACAACACAGGAACAGGCACTTTGGCCTAACACGTCTCTGTCAAGCATGAGGCCAAATTATGCTCATAAACAAGATCCCTCTACTTTATGGCTGTTTAAATGCCTCAAGTGCTATTGTTGTATCTGCTTCCACCTCCACATTCCAGCACTACCACTCTCTATGTAACAAAAAATATTTGCCTTGAAATTCTCATTTATGTTTTCCTGCTTTCATTTTAAAGCTATGCCCTCTTACCATTTGATACTTCCATCCCAGAAAGAAGCGCTGATTATCCATTGCATCAATGCCTCCCATAATTTTATAAACCCCTTAGCCTCCTACACTTCAGATGCACAATGACCTTCTGTCCAGGACAATAGCAATCGGCTCAGCTCACCAGGTGAGAAGGTCAGTGCACTGTTCCCGATGCAGTGATAATCTCTTCCACACTGTCTCCTCCAGCCTCACAACCTGCCTTCCTACACCTGACTCTTGGGAGAATCTAACATGGCTAGCTTAAGATGTTAGATATTGTTTGCAATGTTCTAATAACATGCCACGGAGATATTTTATTTTATTTCCTTACTGTGACATAAGGAGGCCATTTAGCCCATCAGATCCATGCCAGTCCCCAGCAGAGCAATCCCATCCACTTATTTCCCTCCTCTTTATTTTCCTGTAGTACTGCAACAATCTATCACCTGCCCATCAACTCCACTCCCTGATTCTTTTGCCACTCAATGACACCAAGGGGCAAGTTACAGCAGCCAATTAACCCACCTTTGGGATGTAGGAGGAAACTGGAGCACCTCAGGGAAAACGTGCAAACTCAGCACTGACACAGACACCAGAGGTCAGATCAAGGCCAGGTCACTAGAGCAGCACTACCTGCCGCAACTCTGCGCCATCCTTTATTAGCTTAAAGGCACAGTACTTGATGAAGTTGTTATTGAATTGGAGTCATAAAAGACTAGAGCACAGAAATAGAAATTGCACAATGCACATCTCACAAATGTAGAAAGTTTGGATGAGCTTGAAAAAAAACTTTCATTTATATATCACCTTTTACATCCTTTACAAGGCCACAGATGAATTAAGGATGACCCTCCCATCTCCCCCCACCAACACCACCCATTCATTGGTTCACTGGAGACTGAGAGGAACGATGGAACAATCACGTCAGGGCGTGCTGTGTGTTCAGATTTTCCAAGGCTGGACATGTCTGAGTTGCAGTTCTTTCAGTGGGTTTGCACAGCTCTGAACTAGAGCCTCTATGCTGATCATACCCAGCCAACACCAGCTGCTCACTCGGCCATTTCTAATAGGCTTCGCTGACCTCGTTGTCTTGACAACCTCATGGCATCGCACACAGCGCTCAGTGGCTGCAGAATAAACCAGAGTCAGGGAAAACAGTGCTCCCCTTGTCTGCATGTGACCAAGCATCTGACCAGGGGCTGAGTGGAATTAAAGCTAACATGTCAAAAGGTGATGTATATATTACACAGCTACTGAATCTGGATGAGGTCAGCATGTTAACTGAACTTTTGCCATTCAGTTTTCAACAGTGCTGGATTCCTCTGTCTAGTGCAGCTGATGAAAGTCCAAGATAAAAGCCCTGGTTTAATTACTGACATTAACATTGCTGTTAACGCTGCTGCAAACACAGGGCCAATGAAACCTGGTACATGGACATACGCCGTGTGGCCCGATAGAGAGGGCTTACAGCTCACTGCATGAATACTGCCATTCTGATTTGAAATGTCCTCCCATTGAATTGAGGGTGCAGAGGGAATGAAAGAATCCCGTCCCAAATCCAGCTCCTAAATTCATGGGGCCTTTTACTGTATGGACTCCCAGAATAGCTCCCCAACTGTTCCCACACCTCCTGCTCTCCCTCAGCAGAAAACTCAACAAGAGCTTCTCCGGTTCTGACCGCAGAGTTCCATTTGGATCTGCTCAAACTGTCTGAGCAGCAGAGGGTTTTGGAGCAACACACACAAAATGCTGGAGGAACTCAATAAGTCAGACAGCGTCTATGTTAAGAAATAAACTGTAGATGTTTGGACCAGTCAGGGTACCTGGCCATACACTAAAGACCTGAGCTGACCAACTGGCTCATGTGTTCACTGAGATCTTTAACCTTTCACTTCAGCAGTATGTAGTACCCACCTGCTTCAAGCAGGCTTAAATTATACCAGTCGCTCAAGAAGAGTGTTGTGACCTGCTTCAATGACTATCGGCCTATTCCACTTACATCCACGGTGGTGTTTTCAGAGGCTGGTGATGTAACGTATCTGCTCCTTCCTGAGAGGTGACTTGGATCAGCTCCCATTTGCCTAACAGAGCAATAGGTCCACAGCACATGCTATCTCATTGGCTCTTCACTCAACCCTGGAACATCTGGACAGCAAAGGTGCATGCATCAGGATTCTCTTTATCAACTACAGCTCAACATTCAAGACCATCATCCTCTCAAAACAAATCAATAAGCTCCAAGATCTTGGCCTCAATACCACCTTGTTCAATTGGATCCTAGATTCCCTCACTTGTAGGCCCCAGTCAGTTCAGATTGGCAACAGCATCTTCTCCATGATCTCTATCAGCACAGGTACCCCAAAAGGCTGTGTGTTTAGCCCCCTGTTCTACTCGTTTTACACCTATGACTGTGTGGCTAAGCACAGCCCCAATACCATGTTCAAGTTTGCCAATGGCACCACTGTTACGGACCGAATCAAAAGTGATGATGAATCAGCAGACAGGAAGGAGACTGAAAATTGTCTGAGTGGTGTCATAACAACAACCTCTCAGTCAATGTCAGCAAGACCAAGGTACTGATTGTAGACTTTGGGAGAGGGAAACCAGAGGTCCATGAGCCAGCCCTCATCAGAGGAAATGAATCTCAGGGTTGTATGTGGCGATGTATATGTAGACCATAAGACCAGAAGGTATAGGAGCAGAATTAGGCCATTTAGCCTATCGAGTCTGCTCTGCCATTTCATCCTGGCTGATCCTCTCAGCCCCAATACCCACCTTTGCCGTATCCCTTCATACCTTGACCAATCAAGAATCTATCAACCTCTGCCTTAAATATACATACAGACTTGCCCTCCACAGCTGCCTGTGGCAAAGAATTCCACAGATTCATCATTCTCTGGCTAAAGAAATACTTCTTTATCTCCATTCTAAATGGACACCCCTCTATTCTGAGGCTGTGTCCTCTGGTCTTAGACTCTCTCACCAAAGGAAACATCCTCTCCACATCCACTTTATTAAGGCCTTTCACCATTCGATAGGTTTCAATGAGGTCACCCCTCATTCTTCTAAATTCTAGTGAATCCAGAGCTATCAAACACTTTTCATATAACGGGCCATTCAATCCTGGAAACATTTTCGTGAACCTCCTTTGAGCCCTCTCCAGTTTCAACAAATCCTTTCTAAGATAAGGTGCCCAAAACTGCTCTCTATACTCCAACTGAGGCCTCACCAGTGCTTTATAAAGTCTCAACATTACATCCTTCCTTTTATATTCTAGTCCTCTTGAAATGAATGATAGCATCACATTTGCCTTCCTTACCACAACCTGCAAATTAACCTTTAGGTAATCTTGCACAAGAACTCCCAAATCCCTTTGCGGCTCAGCTTTATCTTATATCTTCTGTCCATTTAGAAAATAGCCAACCCTTTCGTTTCTTCTACCAAAGTGCATGACCATACACTTCCGACACTGTATTCATCTACCATGTTTTTGCCCATTCTCCTAATCTGTCTAGGTCCTTCTGTAACCCCTCCATCTATCATCATGTTGCCTACAAACTTTGCAACAAAGCTATCGATTCCATCATCCGAATCATTGACGTAGGACGTTGATGCACCATCAATAACTCTCGGAGACGTGAGGTGAGATATAGGCTTTTATTGGCTGCAAGAAAGAACAAGCAGCAATTGACCATCACACTACATCCTGGTGACTGAGGCCGGGGCGGTGTCTCCAATCGCCTTTATACCGGGGTCTGTGGGAGGAGCCACAGGAGTAGTCAGCCGGGGGAGGGGGGGGGGGGAGGGGGGGCATGTCCAGACAGGTATATGTAGTTCACCACAGACGTATAAAGAATCAGTCCCAATACAGACCCCCCTGTAACAGCACTAGTCACAGGCAGCCAGCCAGAAAAGGCTCCCTTTATTCCCATTCTTTGCCTCCTGCCAATCAGCCACTGATTTATCCATGCTAGAATCTTCTCTGTAATACCATGGGCTCACAGCTTATTAAGCAGCCTCATGTGTGGCACCTTGTCAAAGGCCTTCTGAAAATCCAAATACACAACATCAACTGATTCTCCTTTGTCTATCCTGGTTAGTGTTTCTTCAAAGAATTCCAACAGATTTGTCAGGGAAGATTTTCCTTTGAGGAAAACCATTCTGACTATGGTTTATTTTATCATGTCCCTCCAAGTACCTGAGACCTCATCCTTAATTATTGACTCCAACATCTTCGCAGCCACTGAGGTCAGACTAACTGGCTTGTAGTTCCTGTTCTCCTGCCTCTCTCCCTTCTTGAAGAGTGGAGTGACATTTGCAATTTTCCAGTCTTCTGAAACCATTCCAGAATCTATGGATTCTTGAAAGATCATTATCTCATCTACCTTCAGACCTTTCAGTTTCCCAAGAACCTTCTCTCTAGTTATGGCAACTTCACAAACTTCATGCCCCCTGACACCTGGAACTTCCACCATACTGCTATTGTCTTCCACAGTGAAGACTGATGCAAAATACTTATTCAGTTTGTCAACCATTTGCTTGTCTCCCACTACTGCCTCTCCAGCATCATTTTCAAGTGGTTCGATATCCACTCTTGCCTCTCTTTTTATTAATAAAGTGTACTTTTGTAATAAAATTTACTTTGACTTTACTTTGTCAGTTCTCCGCCGTGTGATCACCTATCCTTCTGCCCTTCCAGGTTTCTCAATATTTACTGGATCAAAACCTTTATGTTCAATCCCCTCCTGATCTACCCTGCTGTAAGAAGAACAGCCCCAGCTGTTAATAAACAGTCAATAAACAGACGTGAAGACCCTTATCCACAGTGGGAGGGATGGTACTGAGGGAGTGTCATACTGTGGGTGGGGCAGTACTGAGGGAGTGTCATACTGTGGGAGGGACAGTACTGAGGGAGTGTCACTCTGTGGGACGGACGGTACTGAGGGTGTGTCACTCTGTGGGACGGACGGTACTGAGGGTGTGTCACTCTGTGGGAGGGTAGGGCAGTACTGAGTGTCACACTGGGAGAAGGGCTGTACTGAAGGAGAATGCACTCTAGGAGGGGCAGTACTACAGGAGTGTCACGTTGTGGGAAGGGTGCTGCTGAGGGAGTGTTGCTGTTGGAATGTGTCTCGTGCATGGGTGCATCTCGTGGCTCTGATGTTCTTCAGCTGTTGTTTAACAAGCATTTGGCTCCTTCCAACCAGGGTTGTGAAGGTCCCTCTATTTGATATTCTGCAACAATAATTTTGCCTCTATGTTCAGGGATGAATGTGGGCAAATCTGCTCATCACCAGGGAGACATGTTGGCAGCTTGCTGCCTGCAATATATTGACTGAATCCCCAGTGCAGCAGAGGCCACACTTTGGAAGGTGGGCTGACAAGCTCGCAACGGACCCCTCAGTGTTGAGATATTGCTTTATCTTTCTTTAGTCACCTTCCACCATCAGCAAGCTGGCAAATGAAGCTGTGACAGTGATCAGAAAGCTCTCCCACTCTTCTCACAGTACATCAGCCATAATCAAAGCTCACCCAGTCTTCAGGCCCTGTGATCACAGCCCCAATGATCAAGTCTATTATTCCTTGTTTATTTACTAATCGGACGGATAATCAGCCGCATCTGGATGCCAATTACCCAGATGTGCCTGATGTATTGAGAAGCACAGAGCAGCATTAATGCATGATAAATTGCCTCCTGAAGATACTCACTGTAGTGACAGCACCTCCTGTGTGCTTGTAAAGAACTTATTAACTATTGTTCCGCTCCGGGACCAACTCATATTTCACCTTGTGGCATTGAAGCATTAGGGTTGTCGGCAGTAATATCAGTCATGCTCAGTTACTGACACCAGCTGCTGATGTGAGCGGTCTGGCAGTGTCAGTGTGGAAGAGGCCAGGCACAGCTGAGCTGTGATTGACAGCTTCTACCTTCGGTGATCTGGGAAAAAGGACACCTCGTTGGATTCATCGGCAATGTCATTATCTCCCAGATGTAATAGTGGCCAAAGGAACTAGGGTAAAGGATGAACTGAAGGAAATTTATATTAGGCAAGAAACGGTGTTGGATAGACTGTTGGTTCTGAAGGCTGATAGGTCCCCGGGACCTGATGGTCTGCATCCCAGGGTACTTAAAGAAGTGGCTCTAGAAATCGTGGACACATTGGTAATCATTTTCCAATGTTCTATAGATTCAGGAACAGTTCCTGCTGATTGGAGGGTGGCTAATGTTGTCTCACTTTTCAAGAAAGGAAGGAGAGAGAAAACAGGGAATTATAGACCAGTTAGCCTGACGTCAGTGGTGGGAAAGATGCTGGAGTCAATTATAAAAGAGGAAATTACAACACATTTGGATAGCAGTAGAAGGATCAGTCTGAGTCAGCATGGATTTATGAAGGAAAAATCATGCTTGACTAATCTTCTGGAGTTTTTTGAGGATGTAACTATGAAAATGGACAAGGGAGAGCCAGTGGATGTAGTGTACCTGAACTTACAGAAAACTTTTGATAAAGTCCCACATAGGAGATTAGTGGGCAAAATTAGGGCACATGGTATTGGGGGCAGAGTACTGACATGGATTGAAAATTGGATGGCTGACAGGAAACAAAGAGTAGCGATTAAGGGATCCCTTTCGGAATGGCAGGCTGTGACCAGTGGGGTACCGCAAGGTTCGGTGCTGGGACCGCAGCTGTTTACAATATACATTAATGATTTAGATGAAGGGATTAAAAATAACATTAGCAAATTTGCTGATGACACAAAGCTGGGTGGCAGTGTGAAATGTCAGGAGGATGTTATGAGAATGCAGGGTGACTTGGACAGGTTGGATGAGTGGGCAAATGTATGGCAGATGCAGTTTAATGTGGATAAATGTGAGGTTATCCACTTTGGTGGCAAGAACAGGAAGGCAGATTACTATCTAAATGGAGTCAAGTTAGGAAAAGGGGAAGTACAACGAGATCTAGGTGTTCTTGTACATCAGTCAATGAAAGCAAGCATGCAGGTACAGCAGGCAGTGAAGAAAGCTAATGGCATGCTGGCTTTTATAACAAGAGGAATTGAGTATAGGAGTAAAGAGGTCCTTCTGCAGCTGTACAGGGCCCTGGTGAGACCCCACCTGGAGTATTGTGTGCAATTTTGGTCTCCAAATTTGAGGAAGGACATTCTTGGTATTGAGGGAGTGCAGCGTAGGTTCACAAGGTTAATTCCTGGAATGGCGGGACTGTCATATGTTGAAAAATTGGAGCGACTGGGCTTGTATACACTGGAATTTAGAAGGATGAGAGGGGATCTGATTGAAACATATAAGATTATTAAGGGATTGGATATGCTGGAGGCAGGAAGCATGTTCCCGCTGATGGGTGAGTCCAGAACTAAAGGCCACAGTTTAAGAATAAAGGGTAGGCCATTTAGAACAGAGATGCAGAAAAACTTTTTCACCCAGAGAGTGGTGGATATGTGGAATGCTCTGCCCCAGAAGGCAGTGGAGGCCAAGTCTCTGGATGCATTCAAGAGAGAGTTAGATAGAGCTCTTATAGATAGCGGGGTCAAGGGATATGGGAAGAGGGCAGGAACGAGGTACTGATTGTGTATGATCAGCCATGATCACAGTGAATGGTGGTGCTGGCTAGAAGGGCCGAATGGCCCACTCCTGCACCTACTGTCTATTGTCTATTGTCTCCTGATCCCCATTTCAGGTTATTTTTCCCGACCACCTTCTGGAATTCTTGGCAAAGGTTCAGTGGTTAGTTTCCAGCTTTTAAACTCATTTATCAGCCTGTACTGAATGAGAAAGACTGCCATCTATGTGTGCTCCTTTACCAAACAGGGCATTTGGCCAGAGCTTCACCTGGTACTCTACACCAAGCTGCAGTAAGAACCTCAGAAAGGCAGGTTACAGAGAAGGGGAGACAGTGGCTGGAGTCAAAGCCAGGTGAGACCCCCATGGTTTGTAGAGCTGGATGAAGTTAACACAGTATGAGGGTAAGGCCGGGATCTTTTCCCTGGTTGGTCACTGACTGGACTCGAAGGTAATCCTCATAAAGAGGCTGGAGGAACTCAGCAGATGAAGCACGTCTATAGAAGGAAACAAGACAGTCGGTGTTTTGTGTTGAGACCCTTCATCTGGACCTAAAATCTTAACTGTCCGTTTCCCACTATAAATGCCCCCAGTTGGACTGTGAGAACTTAACTCTTTTCATGCAATTCTGCTGAACATGTCGAGATGAATGGCAGTGTGAGGGAGAGCTTGCTATTCGTGGCCTTGATCACTTTGCCTCTTCACATTCCCAATTGGTGGAAAGAACTTTCTGGGTAACCAGCAACAGCAGAGAATGGGTGGGATTGTGAGCAGGGAATTTTCCACATACATTTGGCCATGTCAGACACCTGGGACTGACCCCTGAATCAGCACTGATGTTATTCACTG
This sequence comes from Hemitrygon akajei, assembly GCF_048418815.1. Taxonomy (NCBI): domain Eukaryota; kingdom Metazoa; phylum Chordata; class Chondrichthyes; order Myliobatiformes; family Dasyatidae; genus Hemitrygon; species Hemitrygon akajei. Next base: position 111,515,571 of record NC_133124.1, read on the forward strand.
GGTAAGTTTATATCCTCTTAAGCTTCCTGGACAATATATGTTGGACAACACCACGCTCTAGGAACAGGCCATTAATGCCAGTATTTTCAGTCCTGCCCATGTTTTGCTCCTTCTCCATAACTTTAGATATTTCTCCTTTACAAAATGTTACCCATTTCTGTATTGAAAGCTCCTGGTGAACATTCTGTCACTGCCTTTTCTGGCTGAATAGCCAGAGCACAATGACTCACAACATGAAGGCACTTTGCACCATGCCACCCTACCCCTACCCCCAGCCCTTTAGCCACTGACATTCCTGCCACTGGAAATCCTGATTTACCGCTAAAATCTCTTCTGTTCCAAGAAGACTGAGACAGCTTCTCCAGCTCACCACCCAAGAGTTGTGGCCTTCCAGCACTCAACTGTTGTTTAACTGAGGCCCTGGCATAACAAGCTTCACTCTGATGCCATTTGGGTTCAGGGTCCTTAAACTGGTGGGCATAGAGGTCTTTTAGAATCAGAGTCAGAATCAGGTTTAATATCACCGGCAATGCGGCAGCAGTACATTGCAATACATAATCATAAAAACTATAAATTACAGGAAAAATTACATAAAATTAAATTGAATAAGCAGTGTAAAAAAAGAGCAAAAAAAAGAAAAAATGATGAAGTAAATTGGGTTCTTTATCCATTCGGGAATATGATGCAAGTTAACCCAGCGACTATGTGAAGCCCACCAATCACACGTGGACTGCAGGTTACAGAGATAGGACGTGGCACGTGGGTTAGCCGGACACACCAGGATGTAGGACGTGGATGAGTTGGAAGTACCAGCCACATCCCAGGATTTGGCTTCTGTCTCCACACTACATGAAATCATCAGAGCTCGATTGAATTACAGCCTCCTCACTGACGCTCTGCTCTGCAGAATGCGACATATCGCAAACAGTTCAATACCATATTGATCTGGGTGTTTGATGCCAAAGGTTACTCATTCCTGTAACTAACAAAACCGGTGAGCTCACTTTGAATCTCGCACGTCCACAAGGAGAGAAATGAAATCCGGGAAACAGCTCCCCTTCTACTTTCAACGCTAGCCCCATGATAACATGAATGAAATTATGGGAAAATAGCAAGTCCAAAAGATGAAGAGTTGAGAACAATTTCACGTTGCCCTGTTCACGTGCCTCAGGAGAAGGACAACAGCTGTCTTCAATGGGCCAAAACCCTCCAGTACATTACAAGAGCAGTGTCCAATGAAAGCTTCATGTTGTGTTACTAAAGGAGGTAGTTGAATAAACCAGGCTAAACCAGAGGCTTGGTCAGGAGAGATTTTAAGGAAAGGATAGTTTGGGACTCGTGCAGTGAAAGAGGAGGGGGCTGGTAAGATGTAGGAGGGGGTCTCAGAGCTTGGGACTCAGGCAGTGAAGGAGGAGAGAGAGGTGGGAGATGTAGGAAGGGAGTTTGGGGCCCAAGTAGCTGAAGATGGTGGAGCAATGGACCAGTGGTGCAGCAATGGACCTAGGGATGTTCAGGAGGCCAAAGTTGGAGAATGGGACAGACATGGGAGCTGAAGGAAGGGACAGAGAAGGAGGGAGGGTGTGACCAAGAGAGATGTTTTAGATCTTTCTGGTTCAATGTGGGAACCAGTTAGAATGTTCCCATGATGAACCAGAAAATGTGCCTTGCAAGAACATGCCCGATACCCAAGAATAAAATATGCCAGTTTGTATGAATTCAAAATAAAGACGGTGAATGTAGGAAATAGGTCAGAGGGCACCAATGGAAAGAGAAAGAGTTAATGTTTCAAGCAGGTGATCTTTTATCAGAACTGAAGTCTTCTCCCTGACTAGCAGAGAACTTCCAACATTTTGTGCATAGAAGGCTTTTCCATACAAACTTCCCAACCTATCTCCTGGAGATCTGTTTCTTCATCACACACCTGACAGAGTTCAATCAGATACTTTGATTCTCACTCTCTCCCTGTCCTCTCTCAGATGAGCCAGTTGCTATGCAAATACTTTGATGTTTCTGATCAAAGTTCTCTTCATCATGAAAGATTGAATTTGTTCGTCTCACTCTGACCTCCTTCATCTACTTGACTCACATTCACCCCCCATTCCTCCTGCCCCACCTATCCCTCAACTGCATCCAAGTAATTCTCTGTGTCCCATTTACCTATCTCAGTCCAGTCATGCTCAGTCAAAACACCACAGCCTGTTCCTTTACTCCCACTACCTCTACATTCATTGGTTCCCAATCCAAAAGGGCTTTGATTGTGAAACTTTGACCATTGTCCTTAAATCTCTCCAATCTTGCCCTCCTTCTCTCTGTAACCTCTTTCATGGCTGTCTGTGCATCTGGTTTCTTCTACATCCCTATCCATTTTCCCTACCACTGACGTTGAAACCTTTCACCACTCACTTCAGAACCTGCTCCTTAAAAGTTGCCACCTCACTGCTCCCTCTGTTTCTCCTTCAGGCCCGTGACTGGCTTTTTGATTTCTCATATCCAACACCTTTACCAACCCCTCTATGGCTTTACATTGAGCTGGTTCTGACCCTGTTTGCGAGTTCAAAAGTCAGGAGTTATTTGATAACCCAGCCCTGCAGTGTTCCACAAAGTAGCCTCAGAGCAAAATTTTCCAGATTAGTTCCAGTTTTCATCAACATTCATCCAGTGAGAAGAAATCGAAGTTCTTACTGCTTTAGTCGAAGTACTTGGAGCACAGTAAAACTCCAGGCCTGCTTCAGTGATCAGCAGTTAGTGGAAGCCCTTGACCTCCACTTGTTTAATTTATTAAAGCACTGGAACCCCTGATTTTAAGAATAGTGTGTGTACTCGCAATCATCTTTCCAATTCAAACACTTTGCAAGTGTTCTTGCTCATAGTTTCCTTCTGTGGTCTGGCTTGAGACTCAGGCAGACGATGAATCTAGTTGATGCATTGACGTCAAACAGTTCTCAGCAGGTCCCGTCCTTGTGCGCAGCTTGCTACAGTAATCTTCACCATTGACAGTGCCAGCAGTGCAGACTGCTGGACTCTTGGTAAGGCCTTGATTATTTTTATGTGGTTTCTTTATTATTTGGAATGTCTAACCAGCCTGGCCACATATTCACTTGAAGGCACATTGCAGGTTTGAAGATTAAAAGCCAAGCAGATCACTGAAGCGTTCTGAGAAAGGAGCATGCACAATGTGTGTCTGTCAGTGTGGGCTGTGCGGGGGATCAAGCTGACTTCTGTATCAATATTTCTTTCAATAGTTGCATTCGCTTGTGCATTTATACATCATCAACAGCATCATAAAGCTTGACACCATGCAGACAAAGCAGCCCACTTGATTAGCACCCCGTCCACCACTTTAAATACCCCCTGTCTCCACCACCACCGGTGCACAATGGGAGTAGTGTGTTCTGTGACCAAAAGCACCGTAGTGACTCACCCAGGTTACTCCAGCAGCACCTCCCGAACCCACTACCTCTAACATTAGGAAGGACAAGTGCAGGGGACACTGAGGAACACCACCAACTGTGGGTCCCCCTCCAAATCATACACCATCCTGACTTGAAAATATATTGTTGGTCCTTCATTAGCTCTGCATCTAAATCCACAGCACTTTCACCAGAAGGACTGCAGCAGTTCGAGAAGGCAGCTCACTCCTGTCTTCTCAAGGGAAATTAGGGATGGGCAATAAATGCTGTTGTTAACAGCAAGTTGAGCTTACTGAAAGAATAAAAAGCTCAATTTCTTCCTCATTCCCTCATTCTGTCTGCCTCTCTCTTTCTTTCTTTGTCTACGCTCTCCTTCCATCCCTTTCACCTGTCCTTTTTACTTCTTTCCTTCTCTTATCCTTTTCTTTTACTGTCTCTATAAATCTTACTCTGTCTTTGTCTCTCCCTTACAATAAAGCACACTCATTCACACCTGCACTAATGAACACGAACACACACACACACACACACACACACACACACACACACACACACACACACACACACACACACACACACACACACACACACACACACACACACACACAAATTTGTGTACACTGGTTCAATGTTTTTCAGAATGCATTAAGGGTCACTGTATATCTGAAGATTTATCATCCAAATCCTGCAGTGCGGTGTGCCTCATATTTGCTCTGACACCAGTCCTTAGTCCTTACACTTCCCAGAAATCTGCAATGTTTCCAGTAGATTGGAGGGTGGTCAATGTAACTCCATTGTTTAAAAAAAGGGTGAGATAGGAAACAGGAACCAAAGACCTGCCACCATTATTGAGTTTAATGCCAGAGTCCATTCTAAGGTATGCAGAAATGTATCATTAGCATCAGACCGAGTCAACATGGATATCTGGAAGGGGAATTGTACTTAAAAGTCTGTTTGAACTTTTGTTGTGTGTAATAAGTAGAAAAGAGAGAACCTATGCATATGGTGTATTTGAATTTTCCAAAGACTTTGACCAAACCTTGTTTGAGAGGTTAATGTGTAAACTTAAAGTGCTGTGCATTGGAAGCAATGTATTGATTTGAAATGCAAATTGATTGATGCCCTTCCCTTAGAAACCAAAACACTGCACAGACTGGAAATTGAAATAAAAACAAAAATTGCTGGAAACACTCAGCAGGCCAGGCCACATCTGTAGAGAGAGAGAAATAGGGCTAATATTTGATGTCAGTGACTGTTCAAAGTCTTGCTGAATGTTTCTGGTAGTTTCTGCTTTATTGCATGTGTGTTCAGGTTTCAGGCAGTAACTATAAGAACCCACAGGGAGAAGTCCATGGTGCTCAGTTATTTCTGACATGTTGTCAATGATTTACGTGAGGGAATATACACAGGAAATATATAGAGGAAATACAATGTAATCGGTACCTGTCCAATTTTACATTTATTCTGTCATAAAACGAATACATTCCATTTACAAAACAGCAGTGCCACTACTGCCTTCCATACTAAAGCCCTCTTGCACCAACACACACACGAGGTGTTTGAGGGGTGGTCACACAGGGCACAGCCTCTCAAACACTTGATGGGTATGTTGCCTCGACTGTGATTCTTCCTTACAAAGCCCTTGTGGTGGCTACGCCAAGCGTTAGTATGCCCTTCATCAAATACTCTTGCACCCCTGTAATGTGCCATACTGTGTGCACCAGGAATCAAAGACCACCAGGCTTTAGACATATTTCTTTGAGTAATATTCAAGAAGTACCTGAAGATTCCATCACCCACCCACTCCCCCCTCCCCCACCTGACAGTACTTCCTGACAGTTGTAAACTCTTGCTCCAATCATTCTTGTAAATCCTTGAATACAGACACATCCATTAGATTATCAGGGTTGGGGGAAGACCATTGAATACTCATGTTCTGAGGTGACAGTGGAACTGATGACAGAGAGGGAAGTTGCTGAATTGTCTTGTAACTGCTGATGGAAATCTATCCATTTATCGAAGAGGGAGCAAGTGACATTGTGCTTTTTATAACCCCTGCTTTTGAGTCCTACTGGTTTGAGGCAAATGAAAACTTACTTTATTATTTCATTGTATTTTTTATATGCCATAAAACCATAGAGTTATACAGCACAGAAATAGGCCCTTCTGTGCAACCTCTCCATGTTGACCGTGTGTCTAACTAAGCTAGTCCCACTTTCCTGTGTTTGTCCCATATCTTCCCATCAATGTAACTGAACGCTGGCAGTTCATTCCACACACTGTACCTATTGCCCTTTGTGTGAAAATGTTGCCCCCCCCCACTCACCAGCTCCCTGTTAATTTTTTTTCTTCTCAATTAAACCGATGGCCTCTGATTTTAGATTCCTCTACCTTTAAAAAGAGGATATTGTGACCATTCAACTTATCTATGCTCCTTGTGATTTTATGTATTTCTGTAAGGTCACCTGTCAGTTTCCTACATTCCAGGGAAAACAGTCCCAGCCTATTTGGTCACTCCTTATATTCAAGCCATCCAGACCCTGTAACACCCTTTTGAATCTTCTCTGCACCCATTCCAGCTTAACAATTCCTTCCTAGAATTAGATGACCAGAACTGCACACAATACTTCAAGCTTTCTCTCACCAATGTCTTGCAAAGCTGTAAAATGTCCCTACTCTTGGAGTCAGAGCCCTGACTGATGAAGAGAAGTCTGCCACCCTGTCTACACTTTCAGGGAACTATGTACTTGTATTCCTATGTGTCTCTGTTCTACATTCCCCATGATCCTGTCAACTACTGTGCCCACTGATCCTTTTACCCTGTGTTCACCCACAGCAGCAGAAAAAAACATATGGTCCACAGTCAGTGGTATTTAAAAGGATCTTAAGCCCGCCCAGGTTTAAGTCAAACTGATTTCTCTTGGGTATTGTCACCACATCAGAAAGGTGTGTTGCTTTCCAGAGTTCTTTATTCCTAGATGAAAGAACAAGGCAGGTTCACAGAGGTCTACAGGCAAGTGGGCATGAGGCTGCAGGGAGGTAGCAGGTAGGTGCTAGTACAGGTCTGTTGATCTCACTCTGGATTCCCTTAGAAGATCATGAGGCTTGACAAGGGAGGAGTTTGAATTGATTTCCAGCCCGAGCTTTTGTCTGAGCTTCAGAGGACTAGTGTGCGAATAGTGAAATCTGTACTTCAACAAAGTGGTCTCACTGAAATACCCCAAACAGTGCCTCAGAGAGGGGCAGGTACTGCATTGTTTTAATCATCACAGTGCCCATTCACTGATATGCTGCACCAATCATGAACAACTGGATCTGCAGTACTTCCGGGCATTTGACCTCCTCACCATCAGTATGTGTCTGGAGTGCTCCCGGTGGATGTGATACCTTCTCTTCAAGGTCTCAGAACTTCCTGTCTTCTACACTGTGCCATTTGTCAATGTTTCATGGACATTCTCCTCCTACACAAACACAGTGTATGCTCCACCCAAGTGATACATCCCTTCAAGAGGCAAAGGCTGGCATTACACAGAGCCACTCACTACCTCAGCCAGTGAAGAGCGCAGTTACTGTACACTGCTACAGACATCATTAAAATGACGAGACAACAAGCTGCCCACACTGGGCACTTCCAGCACCAGCTTAGTTCGAGTGCTTTTCCCTTTGACCCCATTTTCCTTTCCACAAACACATTGCTCTGATTTAAAAAGCCAGTCCCTGTTATTTACCTCACAGATAGAGGACTCCTAAAGGGTGCAGTATAACAGTGTCTCCTCAGATCAGTCCTGGAGAATTTGTGGTCTTTAATTATTCCATACCATTATAATAAATTTTAGTGCTGGAGCAGTTGGAGAGATGGAATGGGAACAGGCTGCAGGAATCCACCTTGTTATTACACAGAACCCTTTAAACTCAGCTAATAATTTCTTTCTGGCATTTCCAGACCAGATTGTGAAGGTTATATCAAATTGGATTGCCTGATTTTAGGTCAAATCATGGAATGGAAAATTCCTGTGGAGACCATTTAGCCCATGGTACTTGCAGTGGCTCTGCGAAACGGTTTCCAATAAGCAATATGGCTTGAGGGGTAAAAACTGGCCAGGAAACAGTTCAGAACAACTGTGTCTTTGGTGAAATCCTTCTACGAGCCTCTTACCTCATGGAGGGGGCAAACAGTGTGAGAAATTGCAGAGAGTTGTGAATGCAGCCTGGTCCATCGCAAACCAGCCTTCCCTCCATTGACTCCAACAATGATTGCCACTGCCTCAGAAAAGCAGCCAACATAATCATTGACCTGTCCCACCTCGAACCCCCTCACTCTCCCACCCGTCCTCCCTCACCCCTCCCCTATCAGACAGAAGATGCAAAAGCTTGAAAGCATGTGCCACCAGGCTCAAAGAACGGGCTCTGACCCGCTGTTATCAGACTCTTTAATGCACCTCTGGTACACTAAAGATGAACTCTTGATCTTCTAGTCTTCGTCATCATGGTCCTTGGACTTCATTTGCCTACCTGCACTACACTTTCCCTATAACTGCAACACTATATTCTGTCTGCATACCTCGACTGCATTCTTCCCTCTTGGTTCAGTCCTTTCCCACTTACATCTGCAACACTTCACATGCTCTCGATTTCCTCAACAACTTCCAATTCTCCGGCCTTGACCGCCTCATTTTTGTCATGGATGGCCTGTGCCCATACATTTTTATTCTCCATGAAGAAAGCCTTAAAACTCTCCATTTCTTTTTCAACAAAAGACCCAGCCAGTGCCCATCCACCACCACCCTCCTCCATCCGGCAGAACTGATCCTCACCCTGAACAATCTCTGCTTCGGCTCCTCACACGTTCTCCAGACTCAAGGGGCAGCCTCTGGCACTCAGTATGTCTGCCTTTTAATTGGCTACATAGAATAGCCCGTGTCCCAAGCCTTCACTGGTAATGCTCCCCAACTCTTCCTGCATGACACTGACAACTACATTGGTGTTGCTTCATGGACCCATGCTGAGCTCATCAGTTTCATCAACCTTGCTTCCAACTTCCACCCTTTACTTAAATTCATTTGCTCCATTTCTGACACCTCCCTCCCCTTTACCAATCTCTCTGTATCCGTCACTGGAGACAAGCTGTCTACTGACATGTTTTATGAACCTACCAATTCCCACGGTTATCGTGACTTTACCTTTTCCCACCATGTCTCCCGCAAAAATGCTATTCCGTTTTCAAGGTTCCCTCATCTCCACTGCTTCTGTTCGCAGGATGGAGTTTTCCTTTCCAGGACATTGGAGGTGAATCCTTCTTCAAAGAACAGCATTTCCCTTTCTCTACCATTGACGCTGCCCTCACCTGCCACTCCTCCATTTCCCGGACATCTGTGCTCACAGCATCTTCTTGCTGCCTTAACAGAGATAGAGTTCCTCTTGTCATCACTTATCACACTTTGAGCATCCACATCCAATACATCATCCTCTGCAAATTCCACCATCTTCAACAGGATCCTACCACCAAACACATTTTTACCTCCCCCACCTCCCCTCCCACTCACCGCTTTCTACATGGATCACTCCCTCTGTGATTCCCTTCTCCATTAATCTCACTCCTGGCACATACCCCTGCAAGCAACAGAAATGCCACACTTGCCCACTTACCTCCTCACTTACTTCCACTCAGTACCCTAATCAGTCCTTCTGGTGAGGCAACACTTCACCTGCAAATCTGCTGGGGTCGTCTATAGTATCTGGTGATCTCAATGCCGCTTCCTCTACATTGGTGAGACTTGATGTAAATTGGCGGACCGCTTCATCGAGCGCCTCCACTCTGTGCACCAAAAGCAGAATTTCCTTGGGGCCAGACCTTTTCCCCTGTTCACTGGTGGGAAGGGACCAAGGAGAACATTAAGAGGTTCTTACTCCACAAAGGGGGTTCAGAAAGCAAGGCAGGGTCAGAGGGAACTGTGTAAAATCCAGACAGTTGCAGCAAATTCTCCTTCAGCAGTCAAAGAGGGTGGAAATGAGGGAGAAGTTATGGGAAGGGAAAAGCCAACAAGCCCAGCACTTCACTGCCAAATCCTCCAAGATCATCTTCCGATCCAGGATTAACACTGTAGAACAGAATGAGACACACTCACATTTCTTCTTCCAAGATTCACAGGAGGAGCTCTGTGATCCACAGCATCAAGGATGAAGGCGGCTCAGTAGCATCCTCACAGATGGACATACAAACAAAAAGAAGGGCCAACCTAAAGTTTTGAATGACTACTGTCCAGTGGTCCTGACCTCACACATCATGAAGACCCTAGAGAGGTTGGTCCTGGCTCACCTCTGACCCCTGGTCAGATTAGCTGTCAACCCCCTGCAGTTTGCCTACCAGGAGTACATTGGAGTTGATGATGCTGTCATCCACCTGCAGAACAGAGTCTACTCCAAATAGATGAGCAGGGCAGCGCTGTGAGAATAATGTTTTTTGATTTCTCAGGTGCCTTCAATACCATACAGTCCTCATTGCTGGGGGAAAAACTCTGTTTAATGAAGTTTGCTGCTTCCATTGTATCCTGGATAATGAACTACCTGACTGGCAGACCAGTTTGTGCGGCTTCAGAGCTGTGTGTCAGATATGGCTATAAGCAGCACTGGGGCCCCACAGGGACTGTATTGGCTCCCTTCTTGTTTACCTGGTATACCTTGGGCTTGTCATCTGCAGAAATTCTCTGATGACTCAGCAATTGTTGGGTGTATAAAGGAGGACAGGAGGATGAATACAGAGCCCTGGTGGAGGACTTTGTCAAATGGTGGAAGCTGAATCATCTGCAGCTCAACATCAGTAAGACAAAGGGGATGGTGATGGACTTTAGGAAGACTAAGCCTGTACTGCCCCCTGTTACTATTATTGGTGAGGATGTGGATGTGGTGAGAACCTACAAGTATCTGGGGGTGCATCTGGATGACAGACTTGAGTGGAGCACCAACACAGATGATGTGTACAAGAAGGGCCAGAGTTGCCTCTACTTCCTGAGGAGACTGAGGTCCTTTGGAGTATGCAGGCATCTCCTTCACTCTGTTGTCGCCAGTACAGTCTTCTATGCGGTGGTGTGCTGGGGCAATGGCATCAACATGGGTGATGCCAACAGGCTCAATAAACTGATTAGAAAAGTTGGCTCTGCTATAGGAGTCAAACTGGACACACTGGATGCTGTGGTAGAACAAAGAACCCTGCTGAAAATTCTGGCAATTCTGGACACTGCTTCTCACCATGCCATCTTGACTGAACAGAGGAGCACTTTTGGTAATAGACAAAGACAACTGTGCTGCTCCAAAAGTGTTATGTGAGGTCACTCTTACCCTCAGCCATTAGGGTCTATGAGTTAACCTATAGCCAAGGAAGTGATGACCCCTCCTGTTCGACTGTCTAACTTATTTTTATATTCTTTCCTACTTCTCTTCTAATATTTGTATATCTGTGCATTGTATTACTGTGACACTGTAATTTCCTTTTGGATCAATAAAGTATCTATCTATCTACATTAGGATCTTTAGATCCTTTTTTGCCAGTCTGTATCAGAATCAGAATCAGGTTTAATATCACTGGCATATGTCTTGAAGTTTGTTGTAATGCAGGGGTACATTGCAACAAATAATAAAAGAAACTTTAAATTTCAGTAAGATGTATATACAAGTTAAATTGAAAAAGTAGTGCAAAAAGAATAGAGAGGTGGTGTTCGTAGGTTCAATGTCCATTCAGAAATCTGATGGCAGAGGGGAAGAAGCTATTCCTGAATCGTTGAGTGTATGCCTTCAGGCTCCTGTAACTTCTCCCTGATGGTAGTAATGAAAAGAGGGCAAGTCTTGGGTGATGGGGGTCTTTAACGATGGATGCTGTCTTTTTGAGGCATTGCTCCTTGAAGATGCCCTGAATGCTAGGGAAGCGAGTGCCCATGATGGAGCTAACTGAGTTTACAACTTTCTGCATCTTATTTTGATCCTGTTCAGTGCCTCCACCCATACTAGATGGTGGTGCAGCCTGTTAGAATGCTCTCCATGGTACACGAGTAGAAATTTGCGAGTGTCTTTAGTGACAAACCAAATCTCCTCAAATTCCTAGTGAGTTATAGCTGTTGTCTTGCCTTATTTGTGACTGCATCAATATGTTGGGCCCAGGATAGATCCTCAGAGATGTTGACACCCAGGAACTTGAGACTGCTCACCCTTTCCACTTCTGATCCCTCGATGAGGACTGGGGTGTGTTCCCTCACCTTACCCTTTCTGAAGTCCACTGTCAATTCTTTAGTCTTACAGAAGTTAAGTGCAAGGTTGTTGTAATGACACCACTCGTACCAGCTGTTATATTTCACTTCTGTATGCCCGCTTGTCACCATCTGAGATTCTGCCAACAATGGTTGCATAGAGGCCCAGGTTTTGGAGCTTTTTGATCAAAACTGTGGGAATGATTGTGTTAAACATTGAGATGTAGTCAATAAATAGCAGCCTGACATAAGTATTAGTATTTTCCAGGTGATCCAAGGCTGGATGAAGAGCCAATGAGAATGCATCCACTGTAGACCTATTGTGATGATAGGAAAATTGCAGCGATCCAGGTCCTTGCAGAGACCTGGTTATTCTAGCCGTAGCCAACTTCATCACTGTAGATGTGACTGTGAGTGCTACTGGACAGTAGTCATTAAGGCAACTCACACTGCTCTTCTTGGGCACTGGTATAATTGTTTCCCCTTTGTAGTGCAGGTGGGAACTTCCAACTGTAGCGATGAGAGATTGATAATGTCTTTGAACACACCCGCCAGTTGGTTGGTACAGGTTTTCAGAGCCCTGCCAGGTTCGCCATCGAGGCCTGTCGCCTCACAAGGGTTCACTCTCTTGAAAGATGTCAGCCTCCATGACAAAGATCACAGGATTACCAGATGCTGCAGGAATCCACGTAGCTGTAGTTTTATTCTCCCTTTCAAAGCGAGCATAAGAGATGTTAAACTCATCTGGGAGTGAAGCTTCACAGTCATTCATGATGCTAGGTTTCACTTTGTAGGATGTAATGTTCTGCAAACCCTGCATCCAATTCCTCTAACCTCTATCGGAATTGTTCTTTTGCTCTTGAGATCACCCTCTGTAAGTCGTACGTGGCCTTCTGGATCACCAGAAGTTGAATACCACAGATCCAGTTGTCAGCAGACGATGACTCTCCTGGTTCATTCATGGCTTTTAATTCGGGTACGTACAGTATGTTCTCATAGGCATGCATTCAACCACAGAGGTCTTAATGAAGTCAGCGATAACTGTGGCATATTCATTCAGACTCGAAGATGAATCCTTGACCACTGTCCAGTCCACAGACTGAAAGCAGTCCTGTAAGTGCTCCTGTGCCTCCCTTGCCCATACCTTCTTGGTCCTCTCTACCGGTGCTGTGGTCTGCAGGATGACTGTGGTGGGGAAGAGACTGTAGCTCACCTCTCTGCAGAATATGGATTTGCGAAGAGGTCTGGAGATAGACAAAAGGGCCTGTGTCGTGTTTCATCCTGAGCAGTTGCATAACAGAGGACTATTCCTAGGGACGCACAAGGAGAAAACGTCAAGTGCTGCCGGCAGATCGTCATCTTGGTGAAAGCTGCTCTCTGATCTACCAGCACATCAAGATATCCGTGGAAGAATGCTGTCAACTGGCACATTCCAATCTGCAGGAGTACGTGATGAGGGACACATTGAAGCTTGGTGCAGCCACCATGTGGGCTCAGTGGGAAGGACCACGGAGTAGGGGTTATTCTCCTACTGTAGAGGGAGCCTCTCAATTATTGTAGTAATTAGTATACCACCCCAGAGTGCCACATCAGTACCAGCAGTGCTATTAATGTGTATGAATGTAATAGAACAGTACGGAAGGCATCGACCTTATGAGACATTGAATGGGTTATTCTTGTAAATAATTTATATTATCAATAAAGTTTATCTTGGTTAAAAGATGTGGTTCTTAGCCCCATTCCCATTCCAACATGTTGGTACATGGCCTCCACTTTTACCACAATGAGGCCATGCTTAGGGTGAAGGAACAACACCTCATATTTCATCCAGGTAGCCTGATGACATGAACATCCATTTCTCCATCTGGTAAAAAAGAATTCCTCGCCCTATTCTCTTCTTCTATTTCCCAAGCTGGTCTCTTACCTCTTATTCTCATCTTCCCCTGGTGCCCCTTCTTCTTCTCTTTCTCCTATGGTTCACTCTCCTTTCCTATCAGATTCCTTCCTCTCCAGCCCTTTACCTTTCAAACCTACCAGGCTTCACCTATCACTTTCCAGCTTGCCCTCCTTCCCTTAGCCCCAGCTTTTTATTATGGTATCTCTCCCCTTCCTATCTGGTCCTGAAGAAGGGCTGCGGCCCGAAACATCAACTGTTTATTCATTTTCATAGATGGTGCTTGACCTGCTGAGTTGCTCCAGCATTTTGTGTGTGTTGCTCTGGTGTTGTTGATCTGTCTGGATAGCATGGAGATAAAAACTTTTTACTGTATCTCGGTACTTGTCAGAAAAATACACCAATATCAATTCCAATTCATCTAGAGGCCAGCATAGCCCTAGACTGTCAGTCCTGGATCCCATCTCCTGATGTCATATCCACAAGTTCTGGACAAGGAGATGATTTATATTAGAGCACGATTGAAGGTGCTGCGGCAAATCTCATCAGGGTATGTGGCCCAGCTGTTACCCTCGAATGGTTTAACCCACCTGTCAAAGTGGTGCATCAGGGTGTGGTCACTGTCGTATTCAAACCACTACTTGGAGCCACAGGTTAGAGCTGAGTGTCCAGAAGGTCCAAAGATGAGTAAGCTGCCCCAGACTGGACACAACAGGTCCCTTCACCAGAGGTGCTAACTCTCCCTGTACATTCCATACATCCTTTAAATCCTGCTGGTTCATGACAATTCTCCTTTCCAAATTTTTCCAACAAACTTTGTCATGGAGTACTACATGAAAAGGCACTGAGATCGCATACACCTGCCAATATGGTAAGCACATTTGTGCCCTGTAGCTTTAGTGAGAGAGTTGTCTCACGTGAATTCCCTCTTTGATGATGGACTGAACAAGCTGGAACTGTGCCTAACAGAGGAATTTCAAATCATCAAGAGGTTTGAAATGTAGCAAAGGTTAAGTAGTTTCTATAGGGCACTGTTTGGGACCTTGAATGATGGTGAGGGAGGAGGGGAATGGGCAGATTACCCAAACAGTCCTTCCCGGTGAGGCAACATTTCACCTGCAAGTCATTCAGGGTCTTCTACTCTCTCTGGTGTTCCTGGTGAGGCCACTGTATTAGTGAGACCCAATATAGATTGAGGGACCACTTTGTCGAGTACTCTCGCTTTGTCCAGAATGGGGAGGATTTCGCATTGGCCAACCATTTTACTTCCACTCCCCATTCCCATTCCAGCAAGTCGCTGCATGGCCTCTGACTCCCCTCTTACACCTTCATTTCTCACCTGTCTATCACCCCCTTCTGGTGCTCCCCTTTCTTCCTTTTCTCCCATGATCCAATCTCCTCTCCTATCAGATTCCTTCTTCAGCTCTTCATCTTTTTCACCCGTCACATCTATGCTTGTCCCTTAACCTCTCCTCCCCCACCCATCTACTTTCCCCCTCACCTGGGTTCACCCTTCACATTCCAGCTTGCTCTTCTTCCCCTCCCCCTACCTTCTTATTCCGGCATCTTTCCCCTTCCTTTCCAGTCCTGAAGAAGGGCTTTGGCTGAAATGTTGACTGTCTATTCATTTTCATAGATGCTGCCTAACCTGCTGAATTGCTCCAGCATTTTATGTGTTGCTCTGGATTACAGCATCTGCAGGATCTCTTATTTTTACCATATTTTGGATTCTGTTTTCCTTTTTGCTAACTTGTCGATCTGACTGGACGACATGAAGACAAAAACATTTTGCTGTATCTCAGTACATGTCACAAGAATAAACTAATACCAATTCCAACTCACCTAAAGGCCAGCAAACCCTAGACTGTCAGCCCGGGATTCCATCTCATGACTTCATATCCACAAATTCTGGACAAGTAGATGATTTATATAGGAGAAGGATTCAAGGTGATGTGGCAAATATAGAACACACTAAACACCTGTATACATCGATCAGATGAACAAACCATTCACCTGGACACACCATTCATTTAGGTAGTTGGCTGTGTGGGACCATGCGTAGAAAGAGTCAGTGGGAGTTTCCTGCTCTCCATGATGTGTGCAGTCTTTCAATGGCAATAAGAAAATTAAATCCTGTTGTGCTGGTGGCTGTCCGTTCTATCCAATGATGACAGGAAACCTGTGCTGGAGAGATTTTTAAAGTGGAAGAGTCATTGCACTGGGCAGATCCACTCTTTTGACCTCAGAAGTCCGGGCCCAGTGGCACGGGTAGTTGTCACAACTGGGATCTTCCTCAGTTGTACTGGATAAACATGACTACTTCTGTATCTCATTATGCCCCTCACTCTCCATGGAGTGTTTCAGAACCACATTCTTGCATGTCAGATCTCATCCACCCAGTCCACTGAAGCTGAAGGGCATGTCCCAGTCTCACCAGGGTACGGGACCCACCGGCTGCCCCACCTGGTTTAACCCACCTGTCAAAGTGGTGTACCAGGGTACGGTCGCTGTTGCATGTAAACAGCTACTTGGAGCTGCAGGTGAGAGCTGAGTGGTTTTTCACCCAGAGAGTTGTGATCTATGGAATGCTCTGCCTCAGAAGGCATTGGAGGCCAATTCTCTGGATGCTTTCAAGAAAGAGTTAGATAGAGCTCTTAAAGATAGTGGAGTCAAGGGATATGGGGAGAAGGCAGGAACGGGGTACTGATTGTGGATGATCAGCCATGATCACATTGAATGGCGGTGCTGGCTTGAAGGGCCGAATGGCCTACTCCTACACCTAATGTCTATTGTCTATTGAGTGCCCAGTGGGGACCAGAAGTGAGTGAGCTTCCCTAGACTGGACACGACAAGCCCCTTCACCATCCCTGCATATTCCATAGACTCCCTAAATCCTGCTAGTGTAGGACAATTCTTCTCTCCACATTTTTCCAACAGACTTTGTCATGGAGTATTATGTTGATAATGATAACCACTTTTGTGACAATGTACAGGGAGGAGGTCAAACACCTAGAGAGCTGGTGCAGTGACAACAACTTGATGCTTAATGTCACCAAAACCAAGGAGATGATCGTCGATTTCAGATGGTCTCAGCCTGAGCACACACCCCTCAGCATCAGCGGCTCCACAGTGGAGAGAGTGGAAAACATCAAGTTCCTTGGGGTGCAGATCTCGGACAATCTCACCTGGTCCAGGAACACCACTGGGATTGTGAAACGAGCCCAGCATCGATTGCACTTTCTGAGGAAGCTTAAACAAGCATCACTCTCCATTAGCATCTTAACTACATTCTACAGAGGCATGGTTGAGAGTGTGCTGACCTTTTGCATCACAACCTGGTACTCCAGCTGCAGTGCTGCCGACAAAAAAGCCTTGCAGAGGGTGGTTAGGGGAGCAGAGAAGGTTATTGGGGTCTCCCTACCTTCTGTCCAAGACTTCTTTCAGAGTCGATGCCCCCAGAAGACACGGTACATCATTAAAGACCCCTCACACCCTCTCCATGAACTGTTTGTTCTTCTGCCATCAGGTAAACGTTACAGGAGCATCAAAACAAAAACCACAAGGCTACTAAACAGCTTCCTCCCACAGGCAGTCAGAGTGCTAAATAGCTGCTCTACCTGACTCTGCTTTGGACACTTTTAACTTGCACTGGACACTTATAACTTGATTTTAACTGACATGTGGCTGTTGTGTTTTACTATTTATTGTTGTGTTTATTATTTAGTGTTGCGTTTGTTATGTTATGATTGCACTGCCCCTGGGAAACGCTGTTTCATTCTGCCCTGCAGAGCTGATGTATGGTTAGAATGACAATAAAGTTTTTGAATCTTGAATCTTGAATCTTGAATCTAGACAGAGAGTTGCCTCACGTGAATTCCCTCATTGATGATGGGCTTTATTTTGTGAGGGAGTGCACAAGCTGGAACTGTGCTTAACAGAGAGACTTCACACCATCAAGGGATTTGAAATGGTAGCAAAGGTCAAGCAGATGAATGGGAAGATCCCCCAATCCCCCAGAGGCAATCGCCTCTGATCTGGGCCGACATTTACATGCCGAGCGGCACCTAATTAATTAGCTTGCTTATTTCGGCTTTTTTTTTAAGATGTGCTGGGTGCGTTCCGGCTACCACTGCACCCCTGCATTCTTCGCAGCCCAGTATCGGTCTACGGTCCTGAGGTTGGGGACCACTGTCCTAGAAGACTTTGAGCACATCCTTCAATCTTTTCTTCTGTCTGCCTGGTATTTTCTTCCCATGACAATTTGAAATAGAGTGCCTATTCCAAAGGTTTCTACCAATCTCAGAGGTCTGGTATCAGGCATGCATACAATATGGCCAGAGCATTTCTGACTGTCCCTCGACTGTCCCCATATGATTGACTGTCCTGTAGCAGGCTGGAATGACTGCTCACGTGTTTCATTGCTTGACGAATCCCTGCAGAGTTAAGCAGCCTTTAGGGTGTGAATCAACCAAAGAATGGAAAGAGGAGAAAATGATCAGGATGAAGTAACAAGAGGGAGGGAGATGTGGAAGAGATGAGCCCACAGAATGGGCCAAGAGAGCTGGTAGATATGTTGTCTTTGGATTTTCAGGTCTTTGTAAAAGTCTCATATATTGTGCAATAGTGAAGCACATGGGATGGGTTAGGGTGTGGGGATAACATACCAGCAAGGATTAATAGAAGGAGTAGAATAAATAGGAATATTGTAGGATTGCCGGTGGGGGGCATTGCAGTGATCAGTGATTGGGCCAGGCTAGTCATAACACACATCAGTGATTTGAGGGAAGTGACGTACCGTAATATTTTAATATCCATATTGCAAATGATATGGATCTGGAGGGATTTCTGAGTTATGTGTGTAATGCAAGGATGCTTCAGGTTGATTTATACAAGTTGTTTCTGGTCAAGATGGTGCCAGCGAACAACAATTCCACGGGCGACATCTTTCAGATAGCAAAACTTTTCGATTATTTCACTTTTTCTGTGCCTCTGCTTGTTCCTTTTGTCTTGTTTGTGTTGGAGACTGTGACATGCAGTTCGAATCTCAATTGAAAGACCCAGTGCTGTGCCGTGCCTGGAGAGCTGCCTCGTGGAGATCAGAGACGGGAGACTGAACAGATCCAAGAATACAAGCTGACTTGTGGAAAAGACCAGGGATGAAGCATGGGGTCATGAATGACGCCATCTTGAAGAGGTGAGGAAGGTTGAAGCATTGAGGTGAATGTGGAGGGGGTCAGGGATGGCTCGGTGTGAGATAGTCGGCTGTCAGATGGGTGCTTTTGAGCCCAGTTTGGCTCTAGATGGGTGGTGTTTGACCCCATATCGGTGGTGTGAGGACATGGAATGACAATCACTCTTATGCAAGGCCTGAGTTTGTGCGGCTGCTCTCCTCCTATGCAACGAAAAGGCATTCCTCATATTCTGAAATTTATGTGATTATTGGACTGTACATTATATTGGTTTCCTTCAGCTTTTCAGTGTTCCTCTTGTGGTCGATTGGTGGGTGAGTGACCTGTTAATTTTTTGTGTGTAAGGGGGGGCTGGGTTGGGGATTTGGTGCTAACGTTGTTGTTCTTTTCTGCAAGTGAGGGGGTCAGAGCTTGTTATGTGTCGGGGATCATTGATTGTTTTTGTGGCTGTTTTATGCTGCGGGCAATGACGGAATTAGGGGTCTGCGAGTTTTGTTTTGTTTCTTTTTTATGCTGGTGGGGGGAGTTGATGTCTTTCATCAGTGCTCATGGTCTTTCTGTGTTTAATGGCTATCCAGTGTAGACAAATATCAGAGGATAGGTGCTGTCCTTCAGCCTGATGGTGCATGTTTTCAGGTTTTGTGTCTTCTACCTGATGGAATATGAGGGAAGAGAGAATGTTCAGGGTGAATGATGTTATGTTTTGTAACTCCAAAACATAAAGATTAAAAAAGGATCTCGTGCTATCCTGGCATAAATGACAAATAAACTCTTCTTGGGCTTCTAGCCAGGTACAGGTATTGATTTTAACGCATGTTTCAATGACAGACTCTGGCAGCTTCATCAGGGATGATGCCTGGGCATGTCTAGTCCATGGTATTTATACCCCCATCGTCCCTCACTCCTGATTGATTAGTCTTCATGCAATCAGGTTTCTGATGTCCCATCTTGTTTACAATTGAATTCCAGTTCTTACTTAGAGTGAGATCTTTGCTTTTGTTGAAATTATATTCCTCTAGTTTTATTTCAAAGGCTTCTTTCACCAGGCGGTCTCAAAAGCCACTGGTGCAACACAGTAGTTTTGTGCTGTTGAAATCAATCCTATGGCCATTGCGAATGCAATATTCTGCTACTGCTGATTTCTCTGGGTAACCCAAATGGATACACCTCCTGTGCTCCTTGATGTGGGTTTCCACCATGCATCCCATCTGGCTGTTCCTACAGAATGGTTAAAAGAGCTAATGGAAAAACCAGGAACCCATCACTGACACCTGTCTTCCCTATATTTCCACTGTTTCTGGAAGGATTACCATTGACTAATATCATCCACAAACTCGTAAGGAAGCTCAAATCATAGCCGATGCGGTCAAAGGTGACCTGGGACTCAGGACGGCTGGTGTTTACAGGATTTCCTGTGAATGTGGAGCAGTGTATATCGGCCTGATGGGATGCACAGTGAAAACCCACAGCAAGGAGCACAGGAGGTGTAATCGTTCGGTTTACCAGAGAAATCGGCGGTAGCAGAACATTGCATTCGCAATGGCCATAGGATCAACTTCGATGGAACAAAACTACAGCACCATGCCAAAGGCTCTTGGGACCGCCTGGTGAAGGAAGCCATTGACATAAAACTAGACAAAATGAATTTTAACAAAGATTAAGGTATTGCTCTAAGTAAGAACTAGAATTCAATTATAAACAAGGTGAGACAGTTGAAACCTGATTGGATGAGGACTAACTAATCAGGAGGGATGGACGATGGGGGTATAAATACCACTGGACTAGATATACCCAGGCATCATCCCTGATGGCAGAGATTTTCATCGAAATGTCAGTTAAAATCGATATCTGTAGCTGGCTGGAAGCCTGAGAAGAGTTTGCTCGACATAAAAATTAATTGAAAGGAAAACAAAGGAGTCCAAAATGCAAGTCTGACTTCATGTTTACATTAAGCAAGGTGTACATGTATCTCATGATAGCGTGTGCAATTCATTATTTTTACATATAACCCGTAATGAATTATTTTAAAAACAAAGAACGCTTCATTAAACAAAATATTTAGCATATTGCTCAAATATTACTGAAATATTAAATAGACAACAGATGGGGTCTTTGATTATGTCGGCTATTTTCCCATGGCATTGTAATGTGTAAATATGGAGAAGAGGCTCATTTTTTTGATAGACTGGTCTGTGGTCACATCTCTGTGCTGCAATTTCTACAGATTGACACCTCCTGTACTGCAGAAGCATTGTAGATTGGTTTATGGATATAATACATCAACATACCAATCAGTAGCAGGATTAGGCCTCTCAGTTTTGTTGACTAATAAAATCTGATTGTAATCACAATTCCATATTCCAACCTCTCCCTGATAAAAGCTCAGCCCTTACTTATCAAGAATCCATCCACCTCCACATTAAGGATATTTAAAGCTGCTTCTTCCACTGCTCTCAGAGACATTGAACTGAGGTTCTTCCTAATTTGTTCTCTCAGTTGGAAGTGAAAAGAACAAGTGTAACACTGCCCTATCTTAAGTCAGCTCTTTGCTGTTCATTGGGCTTGCTGTTCACGGTCTGTTTCCTACGTTCTAATAAAGGCTGGACTTTGACTGTTGTGAGAGAAACTTTACAAAGGCAAATTTGTCTCTTCCTTTTGTTTTGAAAGATCCACTCTGCTCTGAATTGTGTAACAAACCTTAGCCCTTCTGCAGATAGCTGCTTTAGGAACAAAATTTTATCGTGTCAGGATTCTTAGAGCACATAGTGTGGCATCTAAAGCCTTGATCAGACAACTTAAGCCCATGTTAAATCTTTGGGAGTTCTGTATGGAAAAGGCAAAGCGGTTTGGCCCCACATTATTGCATCAACCTTGCTGCAGGCAATAATAGGCACCATGTTTCCACGAGGTAATTCAATCAAAAGCTTTTAGATGGCATCATCAACCTTTAAGAGCAAAGTTTGATTGGTTTATGAGGTTCCTCTGACTTGAGAAACTGAATCAAGGCTTAAAATGAGATACTCTTTATAACATGTCATCAATTTCTCAAAAATTTCCATAACAGGACACATTTTGAGTACTGAAAAAATGGAAGGGCATGAAGGGGATTTACAATGATAGTGGCAACATTTGCAATTAAAACCTCTCACTTGTTCCTCCCTTGGGTTACAATGTTGATATTTCAGTTTACATACAGGCATTTCTATTTCTACTCCAATAAATGTCTAATAATGTTGTTTTTGTGCAGTTTTACTCACGTGGAAAGCTGATGGCTACAGTGAAGTGAGGAGTGCGAGTGAAAAGATAGATGGTGCAGTAGTATTTTTTAGGATGGCTACATAGAAGAGCACTGCAGAAGGTGGGCAGGTGTGGAGAGAACAGGGTGACATGAAGGCAGGGACAAATGCATTGAGCTTCAAGTGCTGTCTGAAAGGTATGTAAAACAAACAAAAACACAAAGGTTGGGGAATTCAAGCAGCATCTGTGCAGGCAAAGGGGGAAAAACAGAATAGGCTTATTACCACTGACTTATGTGTAGTGATGTTTTTGGTCAAGTACCTTCATCAGTTTGGTTTTAGCTCTAGATTTCAGAATCTGCAGTCTCCTATATCTTCAGTCTTAGGGTTGCACAGATACAGAGAGTTGTCAGGTGAGTGGAGAGGTGCAGGCACTGAAAGAAGGCAGGTGTGAAGAACAGTGTGAAGGATGCGAGGAGGGGTACAGGGACAGACGATAAACCCCTGCTTTACCTGGAGATTAGACAGATGAAGTAAGGATACAGGTGCAGAAGTTGGGCAGGGAGTGTGAAGTGGACCTATGAGGCAGGGTAGAGATGCAGAAGGTGGACTGGTGTGAGAAGTGGACCTATGAGGCAGGGTAGAGATGCAGAAGGTGGACAGGTGTGTGAAGTGGCCTATGAGGCAGGGTAGAGATGCAGAAGGTGGACTGGTGTGAGAAGTGGACCTATGAGGCAGGGTAGAGATGCAGAAGGTGGACAGGTGTGTGAAGTGGACCTATGAGGCAGGGTAGAGATGCAGAAGTTGGGCAGGGTGTGTGAAGTGGACCTATGAGGCAGGGTAGAGATGCAGAAGGTGGGCAGGGTGTGTGAAGTGGACCTATGAGGCAGGGTAGAGATGCAGAAGGTGGACAGGTGTGTGAAGTGGACCTATGAGGCAGGGTAGAGATGCAGAAGGTGGACAGGAGTGTGAAGTGGACCTATGTGGCAGGGTAGAGATGCAGAAGGTGGACAGGTGTGTGAAGTGGACCTATGAGGCAGGGTAGAGATGCAGAAGGTGGACAGGTGTGTGAAGTGGACCTATGAGGCAGGGTAGAGATGCAGAAGTTGGGCAGGGTGTGTGAAGTGGACCTATGAGGCAGGGTAGAGATGCAGAAGGTGGACAGATGTGTGAAGTGGACCTATGAGGCAGGGTAGAGATGCAGAAGTTGGGCAGGGTGTGTGAAGTGGACCTATGAGGCAGGGTAGAGATGCAGAAGTTGGGCAGGGTGTGTGAAGTGGACCTATGAGGCAGGGTAGAGATGTAGAAGGTGGACTGGTGTGAGAAGTGGACCTATGAGGCAGGGTAGAGATGCTGAAGGTGGACAGGTGTGTGAAGTGGACCTATGAGGCAGGGTAGAGATGCAGAAGGTGGACTGGTGTGTGAAGTGGACCTATGAGGCAGGGTAGAGATGCAGAAGTTGGGCAGGGTGTGTGAAGTGGACCTATGAGGCAGGGTAGAGATGCAGAAGTTGGGCAGGGTGTGTGAAGTGGACCTATGAGGCAGGGTAGAGATGTAGAAGGTGGACTGGTGTGAGAAGTGGACCTATGAGGCAGGGTAGAGATGCTGAAGGTGGACAGGTGTGTGAAGTGGACCTATGAGGCAGGGTAGAGATGCAGAAGGTGGACAGGTGTGTGAAGTGGACCTATGAGGCAGGGTAGAGATGCAGAAGGTGGACAGGTGTGTTAAGTGGACCTATGAGGCAGGGTAGAGATGCAGAAGTTGGGAAGGGTGTGTGAAGTGGACCTATGAGGCAGGGTAGAGATGCAGAAGTTGGGCAGGGTGTGTGAAGTGGACCTATGAGGCAGGGTAGAGATGCAGAAGTTGGGCAGGGTGTGTGAAGTGGACCTATGAGGCAGGGTAGAGATGCAGAAGGTGGGCAGGGTGTGTGAAGTGGACCTATGAGGCAGGGTAGAGATGCAGAAGTTGGGCAGCGTGTGTGAAGTGGACCTATGAGGCAGGGTAGAGATGCAGAAGGTGGACAGATGTGTGAAGTGGACCTATGAGGCAGGGTAGAGATGCAGAAGGTGGACAGATGTGTGAAGTGGACCTATGAGGCAGGGTAGAGATGCAGAAGGTGGACAGATGTGTGAAGTGGACCTATGAACAGGGTAGAGATGCAGAAGTTGGGCAGGGTGTGTGAAGTGGACCTATGAGGCAGGGTAAGATGCAGAAGGTGGACAGCTGTGTGAAGTGGACCTATGAGGCAGGGTAGAGATGCAGAAGGTGGACAGATGTGTGAAGTGGACCTATGAGGCAGGGTAGAGATGCAGAAGTTGGGCAGGGTGTGTGAAGTGGACCTATGAGGCAGGGTAGAGATGCAGAAGTTGGGCAGGGTGTGTGAAGTGGACCTATGAGGCAGGGTAGAGATGCAGAAGTTGGGCAGGGTGTGTGAAGTGGACCTATGAGGCAGGGTAGGGATGCAGAAGTTGGGCAGGGTGTGTGAAGTGGACCTATAAGGCAGGGTAGAGATGCAGAAGGTGGACAGGTGTGTGAAGTGGACCTATGAGGCAGGGTAGAGATGCAGAAGTTGGGCAGGGTGTGTGAAGTGGACCTATGAGGCAGGGTAGAGATGCAGAAGGTGGACAGGTGTGTGAAGTGGACCGATGAGGCAGGGTAGAGATGTAGAAGGTGGACAGGTGTGTGAAGTGGACCTATGAGGCAGGGTAGAGATGCAGAAGGTGGACAGGTGTGAGAAGTGGACCTATGAGGCAGGGTAGAGATGCAGAAGGTGGACAGCTGTGTGAAGTGGACCTATGAGGCAGGGTAGAGATGCAGAAGTTGGGCAGGGTGTGTGAAGTGGACCTATGAGGCAGGGTAGAGATGCAGAAGGTGGACAGGTGTGTGAAGTGGACCTATGAGGCAGGGTAGAGATGCAGAAGTTGGACAGATGTGTGAAGTGGACCTATGAGGCAGGGTAGAGATGCAGAAGTTGGACAGATGTGTGAAGTGGACCTATGAGGCAGGGTAGAGATGCAGAAGTTGGACAGATGTGTGAAGTGGACCTATGAGGCAGGGTAGAGATGCAGAAGTTGGACAGGTGTGTGAAGTGGACCTATGAGGCAGGGTAGAGATGCAGAAGTTGGACAGATGTGTGAAGTGGACCTATGAGGCAGGGTAGAGATGCAGAAGGTGGACAGGTGTGTGAAGTGGACCTATGATGCAGGGTAGATGCAGAAGTTGGGCAGGGTGTGTGAAGTGGACCTATGAGGCAGGGTAGAGATGCAGAAGTTGGGCAGGTTGTGTGAAGTGGACCTATGAGGCAGGGTAGAGATGCAGAAGTTGGGCAGGGTGTGTGAAGTGGACCTATGAGGCAGGGTAGAGATGCAGAAGTTGGGCAGGGTGTGTGAAGTGGACCTATGAGGCAGGGTAGAGATGCAGAAGTTGGACAGGTGTGTGAAGTGGACCTATGAGGCAGGGTAGAGATGCAGAAGTCGGACAGATGTGTGAAGTGGACCTATGTGCAGGGTAGAGATGCAGAAGGTGGACAGGTGTGTGAAGTGGACCTATGAGGCAGGGTAGAGATGCAGAAGTTGGGCAGGGTGTGTGAAGTGGACCTATGAGGCAGGGTAGAGATGCAGAAGTTGGGCAGGTTGTGTGAAGTGGACCTATGAGGCAGGGTAGAGATGCAGAAGTTGGGCAGGGTGTGTGAAGTGGACCTATGAGGCAGGGTAGAGATGCAGAAGTTGGGCAGGGTGTGTGAAGTGGACCTATGAGGCAGGGTAGAGATGCAGAAGGTGGACAGATGTGTGAAGTGGACCTATGAGGCAGGGTAGAGATGCAGAAGGTGGACAGATGTGTGAAGTGGACCTATGAGGCAGTGTAGAGATGCAGAAGGTGGACAGATGTGTGAAGTGGACCTAAGAAGCAGTGTAGTGATGCAGAAGGTGGACAGATGTGTGAAGTGGACCTATGAGGCAGGGTAGAGATGTAGAAGTTGGGCAGGGTGTGTGAAGTGGACCTATGAGGCAGGGTAGAGATGCAGAAGTTGGGCAGGGTGTGTGAAGTGGACCTATGAGGCAGGGTAGAGATGCAGAAGGTGGGCAGGGTGTGTGAAGTGGACCTATGAGGCAGGGTAGAGATGCAGAAGTTGGGCAGGGTGTGTGAAGTGGACCTATGAGGCAGGGTAGAGATGCAGAAGGTGGACAGATGTGTGAAGTGGACCTATGAGGCAGGGTAGAGATGCAGAAGGTGGATAGGTGTGTGAAGTGGCCTATGAGGCAGGGTAGAGATGCAGAAGTTGGGCAGGGTGTGTGAAGTGGACCTATGAGGCAGGGTAGAGATGCAGAAGTTGGGCAGGGTGTGTGAAGTGGACTATGAGGCAGGGTAGAGATACAGAAGGTGGACAGGTGTAGAGAGCGAACAGGTCACGTCGTGGATAAAGGTGCGGCGGCAGGACCAGTACGCGATCGGTGACGTACGGACGCCGTGCGTGCGTAGACGCTGTGTTGCCTCAGTGATTAACATAGCGGTGGTAACTTGCCAATCAGATGCGAGGATCGTCAACTTTGCGCGGAGGCCCCGGCCCTGAATCGTCCGCTCGCTGGGAAATCAAAGGGCTCCGATTTGACGAAAAGATGAAAAGGCGGGACGACTAGCGTGAGGGCGCCGGGTCACGTGATGCAGCGTACAACATGGCGTCGGTCGCGGACATGTTCGATGTGACCTGGGAGGGTGAGTTGTTCCCGGGTTGGTGAAGCGGATTTGGGGTTCTGGTTGTTTACTTATCGGCTTGTTGCTGAGCCTTGGTTGGCACGGCAATGGTGAGCGAGGTGCTCAGAGCTGAGTGGGGGTGATTGTGCTTGCAAGGTGATCGAAGAGTCAGGGCAGGGTCATGAGGTGACTGAGGATGTTCAGAAATGGGACGGGTCTGTTTGGTTGTGGGGCACAGGGTGAGTGGGGGGCTGTTTGGGGTGTGATACGAGGAGAGTGGGTCCTGTTTGGGGTGGACATGGGGAGAGTTGCTTGAGATTGGGAAATGGGGTGAATGGAGGTGAGTTACGTGGGGTGAGTCTGTGTTACCGTCGTAGTGGAGGGGGTCTCCAATGGAACTCTCTTTATGCAGGGGTGCTTCCCCTGTACATTGGGGATTTGGGGTGGAAGGTGTTGCATTGGACAGTACCGTACAACAGGTTTTGAGCAGGTTCACTGACACCATGTTTACCTGTCCATTCTGTGGACGGGAGGAGTCAGGATACCAAGCTTACACGGAATTTGAGAGGTTGTCGCCCCTGTTTGAGTTTCTGAAGGGGCTGCTCTTGTGTTCTGGCTACATTTTAGTCCCGCACTCCTCATATATGAGCACCTAGTTTGGAAGGGGGGCAGTTTGTGAGGAGTGTCTCCTGGTGAACATGCTCTTGGCCTGGCTAAGTTGGTAAATCATGGGTCTAGGTGGTGGAAAGTGCAGGGTGCTGCCTGGGCAGACAACCTGCCCCTTTTCTGAGGATACGTTCATGCCAGCTGACCTTGGAGAGGGAGCATGCAGTCGCAATGAGTACATGGGGGACTTCTGGGAGTGGTGCCCCCCCCTCCCGAGGGTGGTAGTAGCCATATTTTAATCTGAGTGCACTCACTGTCTTGTAAATACTGAATGTCTGTACCTTCTGTAATTGTGATGTGAATAAACTTTTATAGTTTTGTAAAAAAAAAAGTGAGGGGGGCCTGCCTTTTAGTGGGTCATTCAGAGCGAGTGGGAAAGGCCTGCATTTTGGAGGATCATGCGGGGTGAGTTGGGGAGCCTGCTTGGCAGTGGGTCACGTGGGAGGCCTGTTTGGCAGTGGGTCACATGGCAAGAATGAATATGGTTTTTGGGGTTGGATACATGCCAAGAGTGGGGTTTCTGGGATACGAGCCGTGTGGGGAGAATGGTGGGGTAGGGTTGGGAAAGAGCATGTGGAGTAAAAAGTGGGTTTTGGGGGGCTGTGTGGGTCTCATTGGGTTTGGTGAAAAGGATTGCAAAGCCATGAGGCGAGTGAGGGCTGGAGCTGGAACTTGATGAGTGAGGAGTGATGCCTGGGGTGAATTGGTGACAGTGGTCACAAGGGTGTGGACAGAATGGGGATGCGAGCTTGGAGCTCAGAGCAGTAGGGCTTGTGGATTCTTTGGAGAAAGGCTCTGGAGTGGGTAAACAAGGTTGACACAAAGATTTTGGTGTCAAAATATTTTTGACAGTTGAGAAGGTAGTTCAGAATCAGTGGTGGCATAAGTGTGAGTTGACAGTAGTGGAAGAAAGATCCTCATGTTTGAAGCCTGAGGTCATGCCTCACAGAATGAGTTTATAAGGGAATCTCAGTATGAGTTTATAAGGGGGTCACAGGTTGAAGCTTGTGTACCACTTGCTCAAATCTGTTTTGACACTTGTGCACAGACTTCATAAAGATGGCCCATTCCTGCCCATTCACTTCCTTTCCCTTCCCTGTGCATGCTTCAATGGATTAGTTTGGTGTTACTGACAATTTGGCAACATTAAAGTTTGCTTAATTGAAACAATTGTATGTTAAATACTTTGGGGCAATGTCAGGTGTGTTTGCTTAGTAACCTGGCGAACACAAATAGATTGTATCAATGGGAAGAAGTACAGTCGACATTTCGGGCAGAAACCCTTCATCAGAACCTGCTGCGTTCCACCAGTATCTGCAGATTTCCTCGTGTTTGCCTAGATTGTATCAATGGTTATTTGTAAGATCTTGCAGTGTTACAGTTGGCTGCAGAGTATCTTTCATTGTGCACCAGTGATTACAGTACAGTGCACAAGTTCCTTGGTCATAATGCTTTTGGATACCCTTGGGCATACTGAATCTTGTTCCAACTCCAGAAGGAAAATGTATGCACACCTGTTTTATTAAAGTGTATCAAAATATTTAGTTACATTGTTACTTCATCACTGGAAGTTATTGAAGAGTAGCTGATGCTCTTAAAGGTGTTCATTTTACTTTGCAATGCTTGTAAAGGTTGATTGTAACCATGGACTGTCACATTTCTGATGGACAATTGATGGAGCAAGTTAATAGCTCGAAAACATTATCATACAGATTTAAAAATCCATCTGTATGGCAGCTTTTATGGTATCCTGCAGTAGCTAATGCTACTACATCAGGGCTTCAGTGACCTGGATTTAGCCCTTTGGTGCAGTCTGTTTGTAGTTTGCATGTCTTCACAATGTGCTGTTTTTCTCTCGCATCCCAGAAATTTGTTGATAGATTAATGGTAAAGAAAATCCAAGGAGAATTGATGGGCATCTGTGAAGAGGATGTGTTGTAGGTGTGCATTGGAAATGAGACCTTCTGCCAAACCTCCCTCCCCTACCACTTTCCAAAGGGGATTGATTTTTGTTTAAAGTAAATGTATTGTCTATGTACGTATATATCATCATATACTACCATGAGATTCATTTTC
The DNA here is from genome assembly GCF_048418815.1 of Hemitrygon akajei. Taxonomy (NCBI): domain Eukaryota; kingdom Metazoa; phylum Chordata; class Chondrichthyes; order Myliobatiformes; family Dasyatidae; genus Hemitrygon; species Hemitrygon akajei. The sequence continues at coordinate 111,544,971 of NC_133124.1, forward strand.
TTGCAGGTGTTTACAATAAAACAATGAAATACAATAGAATCTATGAAAAACTACACACATAGACTAACAAACAACTAAGGTGCAAAAGAAGACAAACTGAATATTTAAAAAAAAGTAATACTGAGAACATGAGTTGTAGAGTCCTTGAAGGTGAATGCATAGGTTATGGAGAGTTGAGGTGACCCAAGTTATCCCTGTTGCTTCAGGTGATTGGTGGTGTGGGACCAAAGGCTCCTGTATCTCTTTCCCTATGGTGGCTGCGAGAAGAGAGCATGTACTGGATGGTGGTGGTCCTTGAGGCTAAATGCTGCTATTTGTGGCAGTACTCCTGGTGGATGTGATGGGCTGGGCTGTGTCCACCATATGCATGAAAGCCAACATAGAAACAATGGGCTGAATGGACTTCATTACAAATATATTGGTTTGGTGTTGGTTTATTATTGTTGTATGCACCAAGGTAACAGTGAAAAGCTTGTCTTGCTTGCTGCTGATATAGATCAATGATTATATAGTCATTGAGGTGGAACAAAAGCCATAAATCAGAATAAAGTAAAGCTACAGAGAAAGTGCAGTTGAATCACAAACACGAGAGAATCTGCAGATGCTAGAAATCCAAAGCAACACACCCAAAATGCTGGAGGAACTCAGGAGGCTGGGCAGCATCTATGGAGAAGGGTAAACAGTTGGTGTTTCGGGCTGAGACCCTTGACCCTTGACCCTTCATCAGGACAGAAAATGCAGTGTGGGTAGACAAAGTGCAAGGTCTAACAAGGTGGGTTCATTCAGGACTCTGATGATGGGATAGGAGCTGTCCTTGAGCCTGGTGGTAGTGTTTTCAGAAATTTGTATCTGCCCAATGAGAGAGGAGAGAATATCCAGGGTGGGTGGGGCTTTTTATTCTGCAAGCTGCTTTACTAAATCAACAAAAGGTATAGACATAGTCTTTAGAGGGGAGACTGCTTTCTGAGATGTATTGAGCTATGTCAGTTTCATCCAGTAGTGTGCAGAACATGTAGGTAGTGTTTCTATGGTGCATTGATGAAAATTGTATAAGATGTTTATGTAGTTTGTACATGCACTGAAAGTCTCCTTTATAAAATTTACTTATTTGTCTGCTTGAACTAAAAGCACAAATATAGAGCATTGGATACTTGTGTTAGTGCAGGACAGGAATGAGGTGAATAAAAATGCCCCAAGGAATAAAGGCTCTCAGTGGCAGAACCAATTCAGGCCCTTTAGTTCAGGCAGCGTCATCGTAAATTTGCAACCTCTCCAGCTTCACGTTGACTTTCCTATAATGGTGACCAAAACTGTACACAATGCTCCAATTGTGTTTCTACCAATAACTTGTATAGTTCAAAATTATTATGTATGTCACCAATTACTAAGGCATTTTCTTGTAGGCATTCACAATAGAAGAAAATACAGTAGAATCAATGCATAAAGAAAATGTGCAAATATAAAAAGAAACAAGCAGCAATAAACAAACAGAGAACGTGAGTTGTAGAGTCCTTGAAAGATTTGAGGGTTTGTGTTCATTGATCAGTTCAGTGTTGTGGTGAGTGAAACTGTCCAGCTGATGGTTGAGGGGTAATAACTGTTTCTGAACCTGGTGGTATGGGAGCTAAGACTACCTTCCTGATGGTAACAGTGAGAAGTGAGCATGGCCCGGATGATGTGCGGGAGGGTGGTGGTCCTTGATAGATGCTGCTTTTCTTGTGATTAATTGGGCCACCTTTTGTCAGCTTTTCAGTTCTTGGCCACTGGTGTTTCCATACCAGACTGCAATGGAACCAGTCAGGATGCTCTCCACTGTGCATCTACAGAACTTCGTTGGAGTTTTAGATGACATGTCAAATCTGTAAACTTCTAAGAAAGTAGAGGGCCTGCCTGCTATACTTACTTTGAAATTGCATTTCCAGGACACATCATCTGATATGGTAACGCCCAGGAATGAAAGTTCCTGACACCTTCCACTTTTGATCCCCTAATGAGCACTGACTCATGGACCCCCCTATTTCACCCTCTTGTAGTCAAAAATCAGCTCTTTGGTTTTGCTTATATTCAGTAAGAGGTTGTTGTTGTGACACCACTCAACAATATTTTCAATCTCCCTCCTGTATGCTGATTCATCACCACCTTTGATTCAGCCAACAAAAGTGGTGATGCCAGGAAACTTAAATATGGTATTGGAACTGTCCTTGGCCTCACAGTCAAAAGTATAAAGCAGTAGAGCAGGGGGTAAGCACGCAGATTTGTGGTGCATCTCTTCTAATGGTGATTGTGGAGGAGTTGTTGTTGCCAATTTGTACTGACTGAGGTCTGCAAGTGAAGAAATTGAAGATCCAGTTACCAAGTAGATATTGAGGCGGAGAATGGAGCTTGCTGATTAGTTTTGTGGGGACGATAGTGTTAATTGCTGAGCTGTACTCAATGAAGGGCATTCTGAAGTCTGTATCTTTGAGCAGAGAGCTAATGAAATGACATCTGCTGTTGACCTATTGTGACAGTAGGCAATCTGAAATGGATTCAAATCACTCCTCAGGCAGGAGTTGATGTGCTTCAAATACCAACCTCGAAAAGCACTTCATCACTGTGATACTGGACGATAATCATTGAGGCAGGTTACCATGTTTTTCTTGGGCACCAGTATGATTGTAGTGTGCTTGAAACAGATGGGTAGCTCAGACTGCCACAGCGAGAGGATAAAGATGTCAGTGAACACTCCAGCCAGTTGATTAGCACAGGTTTTCTGTACTCGACCAGGTACACCATTCGGGCTAAATGCTTTTCACGGGTTCACCCTCCTAAAGGATGCTCTCACACTGGCTTCACAGAATAAAATCACTGGTCATTGCGGGGGGAGGGGTTGTGGGAGTTTGTGAAGATGCTTTCATGCTTTGTCAGTCACCTGGGAGTAAAACCTTATTGTCAGTTATGTTGCTTGTAGGAGGTGAAGACTTTCAAGCCCTGCCACAGCTGTCGAGCTTCCTTCTGTATTTCAATGTCATTCTGGAACTGCCACTTTGTTTGGGAGATGACTTTCTGGAGGTCATATCTGGAAATTCTTTATAAAGTCCATGACAACTGTAGTATATTCATTCAGGTCCTCAAATGAGTCCTTGAACGTGGCACAGTCCACCAAATTGAAGCAATCCCAAAGCCACTCCTCCACCTGTACGCAGGTAGGAGAGGACAATCAGAGGATTAGATTTCCCGAAATCCAGTCCAGGGATGAACAGTAGGCATTCCTGATCGTAGTGTAACAATGGTCAAGTGTGTTGGGATCCCTGATGCTGCAGGTGATATGTTGATGAGAATTGGGCAAAGATTCCTTCAAGCAAACTTGATTTAAGTCCCCAATAATTATGTGAAAGTGTTGGGGTAGGTTGTTTCTTGTTTGCATCTTGTGGCACTCAATACATTGAGAGCTTGCTTAACATCTGCCTTTGGCGCTATGTAATCTGTGGTCAGGATCATGGAGAAGAACCCTCTCGATAGAAAGGTTGGCGCTTAATCATTAGATGTTCCAAGTCAGGAGAACAAGAGCGTGACAGGACTGCTGCGTCCAAGCATCACAAGTTTATCTTGAAACACAAATCACCACGTTTTGCCTTTCGTGAATGTCCTGCAGGTTGATCCATTCAGTCTCCTCTTGATCTGCAGAATACCTTGAGCTGCACTGCTGTGCCCGCCATGCCTTTACTGAGCTCATGTCTCAGTGAAACAGATGTGACACAGTGTCCCTGCTCTTAAATCTGATGCCCTGACTGCTGAAGCGCCCATATCCCCCCATGGTGCAAAGATGTGCTGTTAGGGTTACTGAGTTGTGAGCATGCTATGTTGGTGTCAGCAGTGTGGCTACGCTTACAGTCTGCCCAGCCTAGAGCTCGCTGATTTGATGAAAATTATACATTTCATTGTCTGTTTTGATGTGCATGGCAAATAAAACTATTTTTTAATCTCTTCTTGCAACTGAAGTCACTCATTGGCCTGTTGTGCCCTGCAATGTCGTGGCTACACTTTTTGAACAATGGGACAACATTAGCCACCCTTGAGTCATTTGAACTTCACCAAAGGCTAACAATAAAGCCAATATTTCTCTAAAGGACTCTGTGATTTCTTTCCTGACTTTGTGCACCTTAATGCATCTGATTTTTTAAAAAAAAACTTTGATCAAATTAATTTTTGGATGTGAATATTCTTCTCCCTGAGAAGGTGCTGCACCTTAGCATAAATCAGATTTGTGGAGGACAGGATTTAAGCACAACAATGATGAAGAATTGATATTTTTCCAGTGTTTGGAGAGTAACCACTGGGCAGTGGTCATCCCATTAACCTGAACACTGTCATTCTGGAAAGGTGCTGTTGTTGCACCTGGGTGAGCAGCTGCAGTGCAGTTCAGAATCAGGTTTGTTATAATGTCTCATATGAAATCTGTTTTTGCGGTGCAAGGACAGAAAATTGCTATAAGTTACAAAATAAATGGTTCAAGAAAAGAAATAATGAGCTTATGTTTGTAGACCATTCAGAAATCTTGTGGAGGGAGGAGGCTTTTTCTGAATTGCTGAGTGTAAGCATTAAGCTTCTACACTTCCTCCCAGATGGTAGTAACAAGAGGAGGACATGTCTGGGATGGTGAGGGTCCTTGCTGATGGATGTACTTTCTTGAAGTGTCACCCTTGAAGATGTCTTTGATGGTGGGGATGGTTGTGCCCAGATGGTGGGGATGGTTGTGCCCATGATGGAATTGGCTGAGTCTGCAACCCTCAGCAGCCCCTTGCGATCTTGTGCATTGGAGGCTGTGATGCACCAGTCAGAATGCTATCGAGTTTCAGAGGTACATTTAATGTCAGGGAAATGTGTACAATATACATCCTGAAATACTTTGTCTTTACAACCATCCACAAAAACAGAGGAGTTCCCCCAAAGGATGAATGACAGTTAAATGTTAGAACCCCAGGTTCCCCCTCCCACTCATAAGCAGCAGCAAAGCAACAATCCCCCCCACCTGCAAAAAAAAGCATCAGCACTCAAGTGTGCAGCAAAGCATCAGCGAAGACACAGACTTGCAGTACCCCAAAGACTTCTTGTTCACTAATAAGGGAGAAAGAGATGTCTTCGTTTAACAGCGAAAGGGGAGACATAACAAACAACTCGCTGATTACAATGTTAAGTCTGTTGTGTTGCTTTTTCCCAAAGAACTCGGGTCTTTGGGCACACAGCCAGCAGCCAGCTCGCTGCTTTTATCTCTGTCTCCCACAGCACCGGATTCCTGCCGAGACACCGACCTTTGGTCCGCCTGTCTCCAGAGCCATGAGATCCCGGAACTCCGAAGGCGAGCTAATCTCTTAGGCCGCATCCTTGGCATATCAAATGCCAGCCTGTCTTGAAACCCCAAGAGTGGGTCCCATTCTCGCAAAGAACCGAAGTCAGCGTGTAACTCCAGTTCAGGGTTTTCAAAAGAATTCTGAAATGGGAAAAAATAAGTATCAGAGATGGAAATAGAGCTGTTTCCGAAGATGCAAGCAAAGGAGTTGCCATTAGGCGCCATTGTGTCCTCCTGAGCTTGAGTATAGTATTGAAATTGGTAAGAATACTTGGTGTTTGGGTCAAAATGGTGCCTGCGTACAATGCTCCCACAGTTGACATTTTCTGGATAGACCATGAAGCCATTTATTTCACTTTGTCTTTTATATCTGCTTTTTGTCTTGAATGTGGTTGTGGAACTGTTGGAGGCTGTGATTTGCAGTCTCTGAGAGAATACTGGGAGCTAGAGCCAGTGAGCACACATCTCACGGCAAGGAGATGGTGCACGAGCTGATGTTTGACTCCACTTTGGCAATTGAAGCTTACGTTGTTTGTCGATTAAAGCAACAAGGAAGATTGAAACATGGAGGTGAATGTGGAAGGTGCATGCCAGCTGCCTGCCTTTTGATCGCTGGTGGGTCTGCTCTGCTGACGGAGAGGGGAAAGGCTGCCACTGTGCCTGGAGCATGTTACCCAGGTTTTCTTCTTTTTGGATATCGATCGATTTGGACTATGGCCTTTTATTTTCAGTCTTAGTTTTTCTTTATATTGTGTGTGTGTGTGTTGGGGGGGGGGGGTTTGGATTTTGGATTTAGGGGTTGATGATTGTGCTGCCGTTCTTTTCTTTCTTGGTTTTGTGGCTGTCTGGCGAAGAATTTCAGAGATGTGTACTTCGATAAGAAATGAACCTTTCAACATACCAAATCTTAAAGTCCTAATGAAGTAGAGCCCCTGTTGTGATGCCTTCATGACTGCATCAGGATTTGGCAAATCCTCTGAGATGTTGACAGCTGGGATCTAGCTGAAGCTGCTTGCTCTTTCTAACACTGACCTCTCAGTGAGGACTGGCGTGTGTTCTCCAGACTTCCTCCTGAAATCCACTCCAGCTTTTTAGCCTTTGCTGTTGCTGAGTGCAAGGTTGCCCAGAGGTGCAACACAACACAACCAGCCAATTTATCTTTCTCCTTCATGCTATTTTGTCACCATTTGTGATTTTACTAACAGCAGTGGTGTCATCTGTGAATTTATAGATGGCATTTGAGATGTGCTTAGCCACATGGTCATGTGGCAAGGGTAGAGCAGTGGGTTAGCACAATTCCTGAGGTTCCTCTGTGTTGATTGTCAATATGGAGATGTTATCGCTGATCCATACTGACTGTGGTTTTCTGATGATGAAGTCAAGGAGCTGGTTACAGAGGGAAATATTGAGGCCCAGTTTTAAAACCTTAGTGATTAATATGGAGGGGTTGATGACATTGAATACTGAGCTATGGTTGATGCAGCTTGACAAGTGTTTTGCTGTTGTCTAGGTGCTCCAAAGCAGAGCGGAGAGTCAGTGAGTTTGTATCTGCTGTAGACCTGTTGTGGCAGTGGATCCAGACCTTTAGTCAGGTAGACACTAATTTTAGCTATAGCCAATGTCTCGAAGCACTTCATTACATGTGATTGCTACCAGTTGATGTTTGTTGAGGCAGCTCACCCTACTCTTGGGCTCTGCTATGAATTCTGCACTTTTGAAGCAGTAGGAACCTCAAACTGCAGCATGAGAGGTTGAAGATGTGCTTGAATGCTCAGCCATTTGGTTGACGTCGATTTTCAGTACCCCGTCAGGGCCTGACAATTTGTGAAGGTTCACCTCTTTGAAGGATTTTCTGACATCAACTTCTAGACAGAGATCACAAGGTCTCTGGAAGCTATGGGAATTCACACAGGTACAGTGTTATTCTCCCTTTTAACGTGTGCATAGAGGTGTTAAGCTCATCAGGGAATTGATGTACCATTTGCAAAATGATGCAATGGATTCCAAACTTGTGTCAGAAAAGCTCAATAAAAGAATGGAAAGCTTACTTTTGGAGCTGCTTTCATGACCTCAGCTGGTGAAGGAAATGGAGCAGCTAGTTTGAGCAAAACAAGTTCCCACTATCAACAAAGTTATTAATTTTTTTGCAATTAATATTGGCCAGGGTACAATGAAGAATTGGCCATTTCTTGAGGTAGCATTGTGGTGTTCAGCAATGATCTGGAAGGGCAGAACATAGCCTCAATTGTCTGAAGATAGAGTGTCTGTGTACCATTCCTTCAGTACTACAATACCATCTGGATTAGATGCTTCAACTCAAGCTGTTAACTGGAAGTTGGCACTTAAGCTAATTTAGACAGATTCTTTATTGATCCAAAAGGAAATTACAGTGTCACAGTAGCACTGCAATTGCAGAGGTATACAAATACTAGAAGGGAAGTAAGAAAGAATAAAAAAAAGTTACTTCAACAGTCTTAACAAGAGGGGATCATTACTTCCCTGGCTATAGGTTGATTCATTATAGAGCCTTTTGGCCAAGGGTAAGAATGACATTATATAGCACTCTTTGGAGCAGTGTAGTTGTCTTAATCTATTACTAAAAGTGCTCCTTTGTTCAACCAAGGTGGCATGTAGAGAGTGAGAAACATCCAGAATTTCCAGGATTTTCCATAGGGTCCTTTGTTCTACCACAGCCTCCAGTGTGTTCAGTTTGACTCCTATAACAGCCAGCCTTTCTAATCAATTTATGTAGCCTGTTGGCATCATCCATGTTGATGTCATTGCCCCAGTATATCACCGCAAAGAAGATTGTACTGGCGCCAACAGGCTCATAGAAAAGAGGCCTGCATACTCCAAAGGACCTCAGTCTCCTCAGGAAGTAGAAGCGACTCTGGTCCTTCTTGTACACAGCCTCTGTGTTGGTGCTCCATTCCAGTCTGTCAATCAGGTACAACCCCAGGTCCTCACCACATCCTCACCATCAGTAGTAAGAGGGAGCAGTGCAGGTTTAGTCTTCCTAAAGTCCATCACCATCTCCTTTGTCTTACTGATGTTGAGCTGCAGATGATTCAGCTTGCACCATTTGATTAGTTATTGGTATTGGTTTACACAAAATACAGTGGAAAAACTTCTGCTTTTGTGCCATCTTTTGCATTATTCCATGCATAAGGACATTGAGGTAGTTAAAAGGAAAACTGAATGTCATATATGGTGTTATGGAGAAAGTGTAATTTGAAAAGTGCTATAATTTCATCAGCTCTGCCTCCTCAGCTTAAGGAGTTGCAAAATCGTAGGTAATGCTGTAGACATGGTCACCCCCTCTTACTTACTGCCTGCAACACTGCTGGTATTTAGGGCAGGAATGAAGTCCTCCGTCTCTGGCAGTATTCAGGGCTTCCTTCATCATGTCTATAGCTTCCTTTCAGTTTTCACTACTGTCAGTCATGCAATTCCCAGGTGGAGACTCAGGAATACTTTCACACTCAAAAGAAGGATTCTCTGTTCCTTTTTCCATAGCAATTTTGATTTACCAGTCTGGGTTGTTGGCGCCAAATTTGGAGGATCAGTGGACCATTTAGTCTGACCTCTACCCTTTAACCCGTTTAACATGGGTGACCCTACCAAGAGCCAAAGCATAAAGCTTTGACTCCATCCAACATTGCCCTCTGAGTCATCGAGGCACACAAGCCTCCAAACCATGACAAGGTTGTGGTCTTCGTGGAGGCGACACCTGCTCTGTTACACAAAACTCCTGCAATCACGTTGAGCTTCATCTTCCTATTTCACAATTGGCACTGCATTGTAGGATAGGGAGCTGATTCTGGTGGGATTTGAAAGCAGCAGAAATGTCATAGGCTCCAAGTTGTCTTCCATCATATATCTCACCAACTTGGAAGAATTTCAGTTGCTCCTTATTGTTACTGTGACAGTATTAGAAATTGTTAATAGCACAGCTGGATTATCTTTGTGTATCGATAAGCAGGCAGCTCGTGAACACATTGACATCTAGAAATCGGCAATAAATGCTTGTCTCACCAGTGACACCATAACCAGTGAACAAGAATTTATTGCTATCCTGTGCCATTGTTCTTCATTGGGGAATCAAGATTACTGTTACGATTGGGGTCTTTGCATTGTTGTCTGACTGGGGACACGGGGAGGAGGTGCACAGTCTAAAGATCTGTGTCCCTCTGCTGTCGATTCTATCACGACTCGAGTGTTTTGTCTGTTTGCAAAACCAGCACTGTTGTTCACAAGGTAAAGATTGAGAAGTACCTCAGCTGTGAAAAGCTGCAACATCATTTGCTGGAAGGAATTGGGTCAAAATGAAAATTTAACTCTGAACAGTGCTGTCCATGGGCTTGACATGTTCATTCTTGATGAAAATGATAATGTTGAGAAAGTTATTGTTCTCATGTCATTGCATACATTTAGATCTCCACAGACCCTAGTCCAATAGATTTTGCACCATACAATTGAAATCTTTCTTTGTTGCTTGGGCCAAATTTTTCCTGTGCTTTTTATTTTCAGAAATGCGTGACAAGTTGAGAAAATGGCGAGATGAGAACTACCGGAATAGTGAACAGATCGCTGATGTTGGTGAAGAGTTGATCAATGATTATGCTTCAAAACTTGGAGATGATAGTGAGTATAGAGCTACTGGTACAATAGGATTGGGACTAGTAACACAGTTCACTAAAACCTTGGTAGTGTTTATTCCAAACTAACAAAGTTTGGAATAAACTGGCACTGAAGAGACTAATTATTTTGTAAATTCATGTACATTTGCACTTCATTTCTGATGGGATTATATGGTATATATTGGAGCATTTCCTTTAAGTGTAGACTCACCCTAAAATTATTAAATATTTAATTTTCTTACCCCTTAATGATTTCATAGCCAACTTTGAATTAGCTTGTGTTGACAGATGAGGAATGATGATGGAGCAAATAAGGTGTTAGTTTGCACTGGTAACCAGAGAAGACAGGTCTAAAATAATTGGGAAAAGAAGCAGAGGATAGTTAGAAGAATTTTTTTTATACAGTGAGATTTTGAAAAGTAAGACTGTAGGAGAAGTCAGGGGAGTGGGATGAAAAAGAATTAGTCCTGGATGATGACTACAGAACTAACAGATTGTTATTAACACATACATATTTGGTTCATTTTGTACTCCAAAGATGGAATTTGCCATCCTTGAATGCCCTATATGTTACCTCAGTCTCACAGTAATGTGATCGACTCTTAAATGTCCTCTGACATGACCTAGCAATCCACTCTGTCTGGAAGCAAGTAGCGATGGATAGCAAATGTTTCCTTTGCCAGCAATACTCCTATCTTGAAAAATGAGTGGATGAAAAAAACACCAAAGTTCGATTTAAGAGCTGGTGCAGGTGCAATAGATTGAATGTTTGTTGCCAGGTTGGTAGCAGGCTTCAAAACTAAAAAAAAAATACTACTTTACTGAATATTAAAGTAAATGAAGCTGTACATTGATGTTCCAAGATGGTGGCGCGACACAGCTTGCAGCGGTCACTCCGGAGCTGATACCTGTTATTTGTTAAGTGGGGTGCCGTGCGCAATCCTAATCTGATGAAAGACGGACGTGGGAGCATGGAGGAACATCTGGGAATCTCCAGGAAGGCTCTCTTCATTGCTGCTGCTGTTGTGAGGTCCAGGTCTCTGCTGAGAAGAACAGGCTCCCCAGTCCTTGGGGTTGCGTTGGCGGGGGCTTCTTAATACACTCGGCAGAGGATGGTGCTCGGAGAAGCTGTGCCGGAGGGGATGGTCGGAGGTTTGACAGACTTGGAGTCTGCTGCGGTTGGGGCGCTTTCACTGTGTGCTGTGTCTGTGAGGCTGGGTTTGCGTCTATGAGGCTGAGTCCGGTGGCGCCGTGGAAGTTCATAGCGGGAGTATTCCCTTCTGCCACCTGCATGGGATGACGAGTCTATCGGGACCCTGAGGACTTGTGGAAACTGTGTGGTGGTTTCTTATGAACTTACAGTCTTTTAACATCTTTGGACTATTTTTACTGTGCCCATGGTCTGTATTTTTTTGGATCAATTATGCTATTGTTTGCACTGTTGTAACTATATGTTGTAACTATGTGGTTTTGTGCAGGTCTTGTAGCTTTAGTTTTTGGTTTTGTTTTGTCTGATGGATTTGGAGCTCCTTTCCGGGGAACGTGCTAAGATGGTAGCGCGATACTAATACTCAGCAGCCTCTCTGGACTCTGGATTTGGGGATTGCCAAATGTTATGTGGATCTTCTGGTGTAGTCTGTTTTGTCATGTGCTTTTGTGATATTCTGGAGGAACGTTGTCTCATTTTTTTTTTAACTGCATTGCATTTGTGGTTTCTAAATGACAATGAACTGAACTGAATACATTCCTTCCTCTATTTATCTCTATCTCACTTTGTCTTGCTTTAACTTATTATAAAATTTATAGATTAAAGTTTGTTGGTGTTGTCAACAAAAAAAATCCTTCAGATTTTACAGTTTGACCTTGAGTAATTTATTTTTTTCTGATTCATTTTATAAATGACCTATGATCAGAAATGTTATGTGCTGAGGTACAGTTTTGTTTGCATGCCATTTAGACAGATCATGTCTTAAATATCTCAATGTAGTGCAAAGGAAAACAGAATGGAAAATGTTACAGAGAGGGGTGCAGTGCAGATAGACAAACTAAATGCAAGGGCAATGATGAGGTGGTTGGAGAGATCAAGAGTTTGTCTTTTAGCATACACAAGGTCTTTTCAAGAGTCTGATAAGTGAGATAGAACCAAGAAGATTTCTTTAACCCTGGTGGCACATGCACTTAAGTTTCAGTATCTTCTGTCCAACAGGAAGGGAAAAGAGACAGCGACTAGGATGGGAGAGGTCCTTGATAACATTGGCTGCTTTCATGAGACAGGAATCTTGAGCACGCTGTCAAAGCTCAGAATTTCAAATCGAATATGGATGGGTTTCTGCAGAAGCAGGCTAAAATTTTCATTAACAATCTGAAGGGATCTGTCCCATTCCATTTTTCTCATTTGAAAAGACTTTGGTAACATTTATTATCTCAGTACATCCCAAAGCACTTTTATACTTTTGAAGTGTCATCAAAGTCAAAATCTAGGAAATGTGGTAGCCACTTTGCACACAGCAAGCTCCCACAGATAGCATCTGTTTTGGTGATGTTGGTTGGATGTGGAATGTGATCAAAACATCAGGGAAATCCTTCCTGTACTTCAAATTATATCCACCTGCACTGATAGATACTGCCTTGGTTTAATGCCTCCTTTGAAAGAAAGCTGGAGATAAGGTAGTAATTGAGACCACCCAATGTGCTATTGTGCTTGAATCAACACTTGATCTGCAGTGTGGGAAGATGGCCTTTCTTGGTTTAGTTTGGCTTTCTTTGCTGCTTTAAGTTGATAAGGTGCTTTAATAGCCTCATTTAATTTTATTGTGGTGCTAAGTATTATTAGTCTGCAGACTCCAAGGAAGGGTTGGTATCCAGATGTTGATTTAAAAAATGTACATCAACTGAAGTTAGAAACTCCATCTACATGAAAGATTGAAAGTGGAATTTCAAATCCAAACTTTATTTTCAGCTACCATCCCACAGGAAATCCCTATAAGAGGAAATTCCTGTGTACAATTACATTGCCTCATCATCTGGAACTTAACTTAAGGCAGTCTTTTATAGCTGAAACAATTGTTTTCTATTGATTTTTGTGTCTGCAGAGTAAGCTGAACATCTGGATGCCAAGTTTCTTTTTGGGTGTACAGTCTGATGATACATAGCACCACAATTAAGTTAAATGAGGCTATTACAGGCTTCCAAAGATTATTTTTTTGGTGTGGTTACGCCGTCCTTGGTAGAAAACAATATTATGTTTTGCAAGTTTGTATTTTGCAAAAAAAAATTGCTATTGCACTTAGCTAAATGCCGAAGTTTCCAATTTATTAAAACTTGGAAGATTGTTCGTGTAGTTGTCTCCAGGTAAGCTATCAGGTCAAGCCAAGAAATAATCACAAACCAAACTGTTGTTGGCAGGAGTTCTTTATTGCATTCATTAAATTAAATTATAGTTGGCTTATTCTCATGGGATCTTTCTGGATGTCAAGTTCCTGCAAACATGCCTCATGTTTGATATTACTACTGTGTACACTGGTACCTTGCTAACCTTACGTGGAGATGACTGATTTGTTATCATTGGACCTGGAGTTCAAACACTTAGATGCCTATTCCACTGTGTTGTATAAAAGGCATTTGCTTGAGGTGGGTGCTGCTTTGACCTTGATAGGTGCCCATGCAGCAGTTGTATCACCCATACATACTACGATAGGGAAACCTGGGAGGGCTTATTTATCATAGAGACACCTCTGGGCTGGCAGCAACTGTGTAGTCAAAGAGGCTTCCACTACATCCAATAGGAGTTGATGAGAGAGACAGTCTGTCAACACATAGGGCTTGTTCTTGGCGATGGTCCACACATACTGTGCTGGCCAGGCTGAGTGTGATCCATTTCCGGGAACTGACAGTATATCTGAGCCCCACATCTCAAGCAATGTGCAAGTGCATTGTTTGCTTCAGCCACTCAACATCAGCCTTCTGGACAGCCTGTTCACAGTGGATTATTCTTTGCTGCCAGAGCATCAGTGTAAGGCAGGGGTTTGCACCAGGTTTGTGAATAGCAGCAGCCCAAGCAACTGGTCACTTCTTATTGTCTAATATCCAGTTAATTGCTGCTCAACCATCCTTGTTTACACAGCTCCTTCATCCCAGGTATCAATCCAGGAAGCCATCTCTGAACCTTCAGTGCCAGCAAAGCTCTCCTTATTTCAGTTTCTAATGGAACACTGGTGTAGTCTCACCATTGTCCTGTAATGTTATCATCACTTCCTTAGTTTTATTCTCCTTCACATTTGTCATGAAGGCTAATGTTTAATTTGTTTTCCCATTTACCTGCTGCCTTCCTACTAAGGAGGTAAATAATCTGGATGAACTCAGCAGGTCGGGCAGCATCCGTTGAAACGAGCAGTCAATGTTTCAGGCCGAGACCCTTTGTCAGTCCTGACGAAGAGTCTCGGCCTGAAACGTTGACTGCTTGTTCCAACGGATGCTGCCCGACCTGCTGAGTTCATCCAGCTTGTTTACGTGTTGATTTGACCACAGCATCTGCAGTGTACTTTGTGTTTAGGTAAATAATCTGTTTCTTTATATTGTACTCTTATTTATCTGTTATTAGGATGTAGAACATAGAACAATACAGTACAGGAACAGGCCCTTCAGCCCCCAGTGTTGTGCCAAACCAGCTCAATCAAAAAAAACCCCCGAAGACCTAATCCTGCCCACCTGCACGATGTCCATATCCCTCTACCTTCCTCATATTCATGTATCAATTCAAACATCTCTTGAAAGCCTCTAACATATTTGCCTATACCATATAAGGCAGTGCATTCCAGTTATCACCACTCTTGAGTTTTTTTAAAAAAAACTTGTCCCTCACATCCTCTTTGAACCTACCCCCTCTCACCCTCAATGCATTCCCTCTGGGATTAGACATTTCACCCTGGGAAGCAGATGCTCCCTGTCTATCCTGTTTCTCATAATCTGATAAACCTCTATCAGACCTCCCTTCAGCCTCCACCTCTCCAGAGATAACAACACAGGTTTGTCCAGCACATGCCCTCTAAACCAGGCGGCGTACTGGTAAACCTCTTCTGCACCCTCTCCAAAGCCTCAACACCCTCCTTATGGTGGGGAAACCAGACTGTATGCAATATTCCAGATGTGGCCTAAACAAACTTCTATAAAGTTGCAACTTACCCTCTTGACTTTTGAAGTCTATGTCTCGACTAACAAAAACAAACATTCCGTAAGCCTGAAGAACTGGAATAATGAGATGATATAAACCTGAGCTGACATTGGCAAGATACTCCTAAGTGAGCTATATGTCAGCATATCTGGGAGCTCAAAAATTGTCATCCTGGTGAATGTCAGAAACAGAAATCTATTTCAGGACAGTCTGTAATATTGTAACCTGCCACGTGACTGTGATCAACTGGGTTTCGCTGAGAAGTGCAGAGAGCCATGGTGGGAGCAGCACCAGCAAAATGAGATGTCGTGGCAAAGCCACTGCCTAACTAGTGGATTGAGTAGACATACAATCCAACTGCTCACTGTTAATCTGTTGACTCCAGCATGAGCAAAGTGACAGAAGTTGAAGTCGCCACAACTAAAAGCCCACTCTCAGATGTCCCTTTGTGTTACTGTCTGGGCCACTTTGCTCCAGACCTCATCACAGCCTGGATTGAAACATCAAGCACACAATTCTGGAGGTGAGATGTGAGAAACTGCCTGTGACATCAAGACTATGTAACCGGGTGTGGTACCTTTGCATTCACACAAAGGATGTGGCTGTCAGATCAATCATTCCAGCTTCAGGACATCACTACAAGTGTTCTAGGCCCAAACAACCTCAGTTACATCATCAGTGAGCTTTCTTCCAGGAGTGGGGATATTTGATTGTATGTAATGTGCAGAAAGACCTGGACAACATTCGGGTATGGGCTAATAAGTGACATCGTGTATGAGTCAAAAATACAGGCAAAGACCATCTCCAACAAGACAGAATCTAATCACCTATTGATGTTCCATGACATTACCATTGCCAAGTCCTGCAGCTGATGAAAAACTGAACTGAACAGCTTACAGTATGGTTACTCAAGCAGGTCAGATGTTCAGTATCCAGCAGCGGTTACTGTCCTCCTTGATGCCCCAAGGTCTTTCCACCATCTACAAGGTCCAGATCAGTATTGTGATTGGATACTTTCCACTTACCTGGGTTGAGTACAGTTCCCATAAAGTCAAGAGTCTGAACAATCTCCAGAACAAAACTTTCCTTATTACTGGTACCCATCAACCATCATTAACATGTATTCCCTTTATTGAGACACAGTAGCTGCAGGCTGTTCTGTCTGCAAAATACACTACAGTTAGTCTACTACCAATCGCCAAGCCTGCAAAGCTTTCCAGGTGCATTGAAGTACCTCCACCTAAGTTTACTTCCAAGTTGTGCACTGTCCTGACATGGCGGAATATCAAAGGTTGCTGTACTGTTTGCTGGGTCTAACTGTTTGCTATTCGCTGTGTTGGGCCTGAGGGACTGTAGTTTTTCTAAAACATACCTCACCGGCACCTTCTCACTGGCAGCTTTGAACTGCTGCTAAGTTAACAAATTTCACGTCACGTGCCAGTGATAATAAACCTGATTCTGTTTCAAGAGTAATTAGGGATAGTCAATTAATGCTTGCTTTGCTTGTGATGCCTAGATAAAAAAGTAACAAAACAAAATTGAATAAACAGTAAAATCTCCAGCATCTGCCGAATCTCTTGTGTTATTGTTAAACATTAAAGTAATCACAGATCACTTTTGGTTTCCTTATTTGAGGAAAGATTTATTTATTTAGAGGTGAAGCGCATAATAGGCCCTCCTGGCCCTTCAAGCCACGCCACCAGCACTTAACCCTAGCCTGATCACAGGACAACTTGCAATGACCAGTTAACTTACTAACCAGTATGTTGGGGTGGGGTGGGGTGAGGGGTGGGTGGTGGTGGTGGAGAACTGGAGCACCCAGATTCTATGGGGAGGACATTTAAACTCCTTGCAAAG
This sequence comes from Hemitrygon akajei, assembly GCF_048418815.1. Lineage (NCBI taxonomy): Eukaryota > Metazoa > Chordata > Chondrichthyes > Myliobatiformes > Dasyatidae > Hemitrygon > Hemitrygon akajei. The sequence goes on from NC_133124.1 coordinate 111,561,967, forward strand.
GACATCAGGATTGAACCCTGAATTCCAACGCCCCGAGCTGTAATAGCAATGCACTCAGTGCTATGCTACTGTGGAGCCCAAGGTGGATATGCTGGCTTTGGAGGTGGTGCAGAGGAGGTTCACCAGGTTGATTCTGGGCATGAGGGGTTTAGCCCATGAGGAGAGATTGGGTCACCTGGGATTATACTTGCTGGAATTCAGAGGAATGAGAGGAATCTTGTAGAAGCTTACAGAATTACAAAAAGTATAGAAAATATGGAGCAAATTTCCACTGGTGGGTGAGACTAGAAATGTGGGACATAGCCTCGAGACTTGGGGGAATAGGTTTAGGATAGCAATGATGAGGAGAAACTATTTTTCTTAGAGACTGCTAAACCTTTGGAATTGTCTGCCCAGAAAAGCAGTAGTGGGTACCTCACTAAATATATTTAAGATACAGATTTTTTTGCACAGCAGAGGAATTAAGGGTTATGGGGTCAAGAAAGGTGGGTGGGGCAGAGTCCACAACCAGATCAGCTGTGGTCTTATTGAATGGCAGAGCAGGCTAGATGAACCAGATGCCTACTCTTACTTTTCTTTTTTTGTTCTCAACCATTGGATCAACTCAAAGCTCTTTTATCCTTCTGCATCAGCTTGTGAGTTGTTCAACAGTAATGGGAGGAGGAAGTGCCTAAAGCAAACCCTTTGTGTTTTTTGGATACGATAAAACCTCTGAGGCCAGCTTGGCCATGGTATTGGATTTTTGTGGCCTTTACAGCCAAGCTTTCCCAGTTTATCTGGCATCTTCCCAATAAAATGGAAAATTGTCTAAATATTCCTGGGTACAGAATTCAGGGCAGACCTAATCCAGATGGTTTCCAACCCTTTATCGTTGTGCTACTGATTGAAAGCATCGTTGACAGTAGTGTCAAGTAATGCCACTACTTACAGTTTGGATATTGCCAGTGAGGTGTGTGTGCCATCCCTAAAGTCAAGGCACCAAGGAGCCTCCTAATAGAACTGAACCCAGTGGGATCTACTGTCTGGAGTCCCATTTAGCACAAAGGAATATAGTGCTGGTTGTGAAGGCCAATCTTCCCAACTTCAGGACATTGAAGCAAAAGTTCCTTTGGGTAGTTACCCTTGGCTCAGCCATCTTGACCTACCATGTGGCCCCTCTCTCTGGCAAAATCAGAAGTGACTGCATGTCTTTAATCCTATTTGCAACTCTTAAGATTGTGCAGCAGCTGGTAAATTGCAACCATTATGTGCCAGGGAATGACCCATCATTTAGGTGCTGTAGTTTGCTGAGGTGCAGTACATTTTTATTAGATCCAATTCCAGTGCCATGTTTTAACATGATGCTGAATAAATTGAATGCTTTGTTTTGTAGTGAAAATAAGAACCTGAAAAAAGAGCCACATTGGTCCCTATTGTCCCTGAAGCCTCTCCATCATTTGGTGCAAAAGCTAAACTTCAATGTGGCCTTTATTTTTCTATCTTGTTTTTGTTTATAAAGGGATTTTAGTCTTCTAGTATTTTCAGTGGAATGGTTTTAGTTTTTGTTAAAATTGGGTATTTTCAGATGTTAAAGACATCAGACAAGGAGTGTATTCATTTCAGTTTTGTAAAGTACAACTAAATTTAAATAATCAGTAACAAGATTTGCATCTCAAATCATTAATATTGAAATTTACTACTGTTACACCACATCCTTTAAACACAATGTCCAATTAATGGGTTATATCCTGACTCTTGTGTGACTCCAATGTTGCTTGCTCCGCATCAGCCTGTTCCTGAATGTCCTCTGGGTCTTCCTATTTGTTGCTTCATAATCTGATGGAGTTGAACATTATGCAGCTATTTGCAAACATACATGCTTCTGACTTCACAGAGGAAAGGTAATTTTAAAAACCATCTATTGCATTCCTGAAGCAATGTGAGACTGAAGATGTAAATTTTGAAAGGTTGAATTTTTTGCTAGCATTGAGTTTGATTGCAGAAAAAAAAATCAGACCTTGTGGGGTTTTTATTAGGTACAATTGAAATATTTAAGTTGTCTGCAATAATCCCTTGTATCAATTGTGGTCTTGGGCCCCATACCATCCCAGCAGCTGATTGCAATCCAGCTTATCATCCTCTCCAAATGCATTTACAGTTCCTGTCCTGCACACCCAACAATTGATGCTGGAACCCACCACCACTCCTTCCCATGCCTCTGTTAATTGGAACTTGTATCCCCTGCCGTAATTCATGTCAAACCTCCCTAAGTTCGTCATTAGGTCGGTAGTGGTTTACAATCAATGAAGGTGTGGTGATTGTTGTGACATAAGTATACAAATCAAGCTCCCAGAAACAGAATGTGATGTATTTCAGTAAACTTGGTGGATAGATATTGACTTGGAAGCAGTTTCCAGCTCTTCAAAACAGTGCCTTGATTATTTTTGTCTACTAAGAAAAAAAGACAGATTTCTGAATTGAAGGAGTGTGTTGTACTGTCATAGTACTGCGTGGCTAACCCAGATAATGTACTCAAGTACCTGAAGAGGGATGTCCACCCTCAGCTTGGATGTGTTTCATCCACTGAGCCAAGGATGTGGAATTGAGTTGAAAAAAATGCCTCAGATTTATTAATTTTGAATGTCAAACAAGGGTTTTAAAACCAAAGTTGATGTGTATGTATCTGTGGTGGTTAGGCAGGTTTCAGAAAGCTGCTTATTTTCACTTAAACACAAGATATTTTGCAGTTGCTGGAAATGTAGAGCAACAAGTAAAATACTGGAGGAACTCAGCAAGTTGGGCAGCATCCTGATGAAGGATTTCTGATTGAAACATTGATTGTTTATTCCCCTGCATAGGTGCTCTGTGATTGGCTGATTTCCTCCAGCATTTTGTGTACATTGCTCCAGATTTCCAGCATGACCAGAATCTGTGTTTAGAATACTCCAGGGAGCGCGAAGCGCAGAATCAAATATCGCTGTGATGATTGTATGCTCTAGTATCAATTGTTTGGCAACAATAAAGCAAAAAAGAATTCAGACAAGAGCTTGCTAATAAATTGTATGTTTATTGGTTATTCAGTGTTACACATGATCTGCTTATGTAGAAATTTATATTGTACTCATAACACATGTTTTGTATATAAAAGTAATTTTGATTTGATTGTGGTGTAAAATCATTTTGTGATAAGTTAGTAGAAGTAATATGGTTCTGATAAAACTTCAATATATTGGTGAAAGATTCCAGAGGTTTTGTGATGATTCACTCAACTCCTTTCTACTCTTGCAATCTTCATTTTTCTTGGAAATGTTAAATTCATTAACAAATGTTGTAACTCAAGTGATGGATTTGTGAGAAGTTCCGTCAGTCAGCTATTCATACTAAAAGGAAATATGAACATGTATTAAACTTCTGGTTCCGGCTCTAAATATCACATTCAGCACTTTTAATTTTTTAATAACCAATCTAAGTTGTATGGTTGAAAGGCGAGATAGAATGTTAGCAATGCCATAAATTATTTGACAAAAAAATTGTAAATAGATTCCACAATGCCAGCAATATATAACATGTAATATTTGGAATTCAAATTAACAAGGTAAATTTCCATTTTTTGTTCCCCTGTTCGTGCACAAATAATTTTCTTTGAGAATTGTTGCCAGTTATTCCTTTCATGACCTCACCTGACATTGACCATCTAATATGTGTTTATAAGAAAATGTTCTTTTTTTGTAATTTAACTAAATGGATGTAAATTCCCGCTATTTGCCTCTTAAACTGAATGGCTTCAATTATTTGCAGTTAAGCATTGCATTCCTCCTGCGCCAGCAGACTAAATGTTAGGAATGGAGCTAAATGTTATATTTGTGATGTCAGAATTGATGAAGCATAATTGCTGCAGTAGCAATGCCAGCAACTACCCATTATAGAGCAGCCAAATATCTCAAGTTTTACAGGAGTCCAATGCTCAAAAATTTGCACTAGAGGTATTAGTACAAATTATGGCTGAAAATGTTGAAACCCTCAGCAGGCCAGGCAGTATCAATGGAGCAAGGAACAGTTCATGTTTCAGGTCAAGTGAAGGAGCATGTTTTATGTTGGATGGTTTTTTTTTAAAACAAAAAGCTGGAGATCAAAAGAGAACTTTCCAGTCCTGATGGCCTGTCAGCTGAGGATGTAGCTGTCAGTGCTGGAGTGTTCAAAATGAGAATCCAAAGGAGCCATAGAAGACCACAGTGGTGGGACAAGGATTAGGCTGTTAGGACTTTGCAAACTAAGGTGAGATCTGTAAAACTGTGGAGCAACCAGGTTAGTAGCCAGTGGCTAAGATGCAGACTAGATGCTGGAGGATCTCACTGGGCTAGGAGGCTTCTGTGGAGGAAAATGAACAGACAATGTTTTGGCTTTACACCCTTAATCTGTATCAAAGATGAACGTCTTGACCCAAAATGTTGACTGTTCCTTTCTCTCCTGGCCCTTTGAGTTCCTCCAGTATCTTGTTGACTGCTTCAGATGCAGCCTATACCTTCAGTGTTTAAGGTACAGGGTGCATAGTTTACTCAGTAGTTCAGTGTTTGTGAAGGATGCTTGATATAAACTGGGTATGACTTGTTCTGTCCATTAAAATGCTAATATTCTGAACTAAGTTTGAAGAGAAACTTAAACAAACTTCAATCAAGTTATCGTAGAGAGGATTACCCAACTATTATATTATTTTAATAACACTTTTATACCTAATAACACTTGCTTATTTTGGTTGGCAAGTGTCAACCTGATAATTGACTTGCATTATTGGTCATATTGGTTTGAAAGTCGATCCGTTTATTATCTAAACATGCTTAGTTAATAAGACCCATAAGATACAGGAACAGAACCAGACTATTCAGTCCATCAGGACTGTTCTACCATTCCACCATGGGTGATTTATTTTTCCCTCTCAACCCTTGCCTGTTCTCCGTAACCTTTGCTGTTACTAATCAAGAACCTATCAACCTCCACTTTAAATATACCTGATAACTTGGCCTCCACGGAAGTCTGTGACAATGGATTACACAGATTCACCACTCTCTGGTTAATGGAATTACTTCTCGTCCCTGTTCTAAAGGAACATCCTTGTATTCTGAGGCTGAGCGCTCTGGTCCTAGAAGTTCCCATTTGAAGCATCCTCTCCATGGCCACTATCTAGGCCTTTCAATATTCGGTAGGTTTCAAAGAGATCACTCCCTCATTCTCCTAAACCCCAGCGAGTATAGGCTCAAAGTCTGTGTTCGCGACAGAAGCTGGAAATTTGTACATTGCCCCTGTGGACAATTCAGTCCCTACACTCCTGCTGTACTCTTCATGGAGAATCTGACTGATCTTCAACATTATTTTCTTGCACTAACCCTGTATCCCTTGATTCTCACCATATCTATCACTCACTATTTCTCTGTCTGTACTCACTATACTGAACCGTAAAAACATTCATGAATAAGAGAGTTCTACAGATTTGCCTTGCTCTCGGTGAAGTGATTTCTTACCTCAGTCCTGAATGACTGACCACTGGTTTTGAATGCCTCAGCAAGAGGGACACGTAATAGGCCTGCACCTATCCTGTTGTACCTCCTTGGAGTTTTGTATGTTCCAATGAGATATCCACTCATTCTTCTACATTCACTGAACTATGCATTCATTCTGCTTAAGCTCTCCTTCATGAACACAGCCCCTAATACTATGAAGCAATCTTTTGGATTTTCATTACTGTCCCTCTGTTTCAAGTACTTCCTTCATTAGGCAGGGAGATTGGCACAAAATATTTGTTTTACTTTGGCATTGTCTTATTCAATATAAATGTTTTGGCCTGATTTTAAGACAATAGTGTTCTGTTATTATAGAATATAGATCACTACAGTAGTGGAAGGTCTTTTGGCCCACCATGTTGTCCCAGTCATGATGCTAATTTATGCTATATGTCCTCTTCCTGTGTATGATCCATATTTCTCCATTCTCTCCATATTCATGTGTCTAAAAGCCTCCACTAAAATGCCTGTTTCCATTACTGATCTGGCCATTGTAGACAGTTGCATTCTCACGAGGAAAACTTGGCCCCCACGTTGCCTTTAAACTTCTCCCCCCCCACACCCAGCCTTAAAAACATGTCTTCTGGTGTTTGATGTTATAGAATAACACAATGTGTAGCAAAATATGTCACAAACCTCGAAGGGTAAAGTAATATGATTTTATTAAAACAAAGGGCTTTGATTTCTATATATCTTTCATGACTTCAGGATATCCAGAGCCAGTTACATGCTTGCTGTATAGTGACTTGAAATGGGGGAATCTCTGCAGTCAGCCAGTGCACAGATGGATCTTGCAGACAGCAGTAAGTGACGTGTGAGCTGTTTTGTTAACTTAAGCAGAAAGACACACATTGTTGAGAACACTGGGGAGAATTCCCTGCTCTTAAAAATATCAGATATATTGTGAAATCCTTCACATCCACCTGAAAGGATATATACATTCACTAGCCACCTTACCAGGTACACCTTGTACTCAACTGATCCCATCTGGCAGCAATAATCACTCCACGATCAAAGTGACTTAGTCACATTTCTTCTTTCTCATGTTTGTTCTGCATGTTAACTGAATCTCTTGACCAAGTCTGCATGCATTTTTGCTTTGAGTTGATTAGATATTTGCACTAATGAAAAGATGTACCTAATAAAGTGGCCAGTGAGTTGTACTTGGCTCTAAACATCAGCTCCAATAATACAACATTCCCAAATCCCACAGTGTTGCAGCATAGAAATGGGTCTTTGAGCCCATGACATCCATGCAAACCTTTCTCACCATCAATATTAATTCCATCTGCTCACCTTAGGATCATAACCTCCCATGCTTTTGCTATTAAAGTGCCTGTTTACATGTTTAAAAAAAATCTTGCCCCTCAGAGACACGAGAAATCTGGATCAACACATGAGCTCAGCATTCATGGAGGAAAATGTGCAGTTGACATTCTTCCTTAGATATCAGCTGTGGCAGGGCTTGCATGCTATCACTGATAACGAAACGAAGGCGGCTGGCATTGCCCACTATAGCACATCCCTCCCTGATGAGTTTAACATTCTATGCATGGTTTGAACAGAAGGGAATGTGAATGTCACCACTCACCCTGGTAGTCTCCAGTGCACCTGAATCCAGAGTCTCTGCTGTGTTTGTAGGAACAGACGTCTGTGGGGTAAACCCTGGGGAAACATTGGGCCTGAATGCTGTCCCAGGCTATGTCTTTAGATCCTGCACGGAGTGGCTGGTAGTATTTGTAGACATTTTTACCCTCTCCCTGCTTCAGACGCTGATTTCCTCATGCTTTAGAAAGACCACTATCATCCCAGTACCCAAGAGAAAAACAAGATAATGTGCCTTAATGAATGCTGCCTGCTGGCTGTGTTTTCTATCATCGTTAAGTGTTTTGAGAGGCTACTTGTGGCATGCATCAACTCCGGCCTTCTACTCAACCTCTGCCTGAAATATACCCAGTGATTTAGCCTGCACAGCTGCCTGTAGCAATGAATTCCACAGATTTGCCACCCTCTGCCTAAAATTTTTTTTCTCATCTCTGTTCAAAATGGATGTCCCTCTATTCTGAGACTGTGGCCTCTGATCTTAAGACTTCCCCACTTTCAGAAGCATCCCCTTCACGTCCACTCTATCCAGATCTTTCTGTATTCAATTGGTTTCAAGGAGTTTCTTCTCTCCCCCCCCCCCCCCCCCGCTCCAATTCTTTTAAACCCCATCGAGCCATCGAGTACAGGCCATCAAACACAGCTCACATGTTAACCCTTTCCTTCCTGGGATAATTCTCACAAACTTTCTGAACTCGCTCCAATGCGAGCACACTTTTTCATAGATAAGGGGCCCAAAACTTTTCACAATATTCCAAGTGCCATCTGACCAATGGCTTATAAAGCTTCAGCATTATGTCCTTGCTTTTTTATTCTAGTCCTCTTGAAAGGAATGCTAATATTGCATTTTCCTTTCTTAACACTTAGGAATCCTGCACAAGGACTCCCAAGTCTCTTTACATCTGATTTTTGAATTTTGTTCCCTTTTAGAAAATAGTCCACGCCTTTTTCCTTCTACTGAAGTGCATGACCATACACTTCTCTACATTATATTTCATCTGTCACTTTGCTCATTTATGTCCTTCTGTAGACACCCTGCTCCCTCACACTACCTACCCCTCCAACTATGTTTGTATCATCTGCAAACTTGGCCACAAAGTCTTCAATTCCTTGATCTAAATCATTGATGTATAACTTGAAAAGAAGCAGTCCCAACACCGACCACTGCACAGGGAACAATGTGCACCACTGGTCACAGGGAGCCAACTAGCAAGGTCCCCTTTATTCACATCCTTTGCCTCCTGCCAATTGGCCAATCGTCTATCCATGCTTGTATCTTTCCTAGAAAAGACTCTGCTTTTATCTTGTTACGTAGTTTCATGTTCAACACCTTGATAAAGGCCTCCTGAAAATCCAAATAAACAATTTCCACTGACTCTCCTTTGCCTATCCTGTCTGTTATTTCCTCAAAGAATTCTAACGCACTTGTCAGGCAAGATTTCCCCCTAAGGAAGGCATGCTGACTTTGGCTTATTTTGTCGTGTGCCTTCAAGTACCCTGAAATCTTTCCAACCACTGAAGTCAGGCTAACTAGCCTATAATTTCACTTCTTCTGCCTCTCTCCCTAGTTAAAGAGTGCAGTGACATTTGCAATTTTCCAGTCCTCTGGAACCATTCCAGAATCTAGTGATTTTGAAAGAAATAATGCCTCCACAATCTCTTGGGCTATCCCTTTCAAAATCATGGAGTGTAATCCATCTGGTCCAGGTCTTCAGACTTCTCAGTTTCCCAAACACCACCTTGTTAATAGCAACTGCAGCCACTTCTGCCTCCTGAGATTCTTGCATTGCTACCATTCTGCTAATGTTTTCCACAGCGAAGGCTGATGCACAATACTTATTATGTTTGCCTGCCATGTCCTTGCCCCCCCCCCCCCCCCCATTACTACCACACCAGCATCATTTTCCAGCAGTCTGATATCTACTCTTGTCTCTCTTTCACTCTTTATACGAGATTTTTTTTTGGTATTCTTTTATTTTGTTGGCTATCTTACTTTCATATTTCGTCTTTTATCTCTTTATGGTTTTTTTTAGTTGCCCTCTGGTTTTTAAAAACTTCCTAATCCTCTACCTTCTCAGTAATTTTTGCTATCTTGTATACCCTCTCTTTTGCTTTTATGTGGATTTTTGACTTCAGTTGTCAAGCAAGGTTGCCTCATCCTCCCTTTAAAATACGACTTCATGTTAGGGATGTATTTTCTTGCTCCTTTCAAATTGCTCCCAGTCACTCCAGCCGTTGCTGTTCTGTCATCCTCACTGCCAGTGTTCCCTTCTAATCAACGTTGGCCAGCTCCTCTCCTCCTTCTGTAATTCCTTTTAGTCCGCTCTAATACTGATGCATCTAGTTTTAGCTTCTCAAACTGCAAAGTGAATTCTGTCTTCTTATGATCACTGCCTCCTCAGGATTCCTTTACCTTAAGCCTCCTAATCAAATCTGGTTCATTGTATAACACACAGTCCAGTATTGTGTTTTCCCCTAATGGGTTCAACCACAAGCTGCTCTAAAAAGCTGCAAACTGATAGTTTTTCCTTGCCTCCCACTACACCCCCAATCTTGGTGTTATCATGAATTTGCTGATCCAGTTAACCATATTATCATCCAAATGGTTGATCTGGTTAGACACAACCTACCATGCTGACTATCCCTAGTCAGTGTATGTTAATCCAAATAGTTGTATATTTGGTTTTCAATTTTCCCACTAAGGGTGTCAGGCTCACTGGCCTATAATTTCTTGGTGTTTTTTTTTAGAGCCTATCTTAAACAGTGGAACATTAGCTATCTTCCAATCCTCTGGTACCCCACCTGTCACTAAGGATGGTTTAAATATCTCTGTGAGGGGCCCAGGCATTTTCTGCACTTGCCTTCCACAGGGTCTGAGGGAACACCTTGTTAGGCCCTGTGGATTTATCCACCCTAACTTGCCTCAAGACAGCAAAAGCGACGTAATGGACTTTTAACGTCGTAAACCAGCGAGTTGTTTGTTGTGCTTCCCCACTCGCTGGGAAAATGGAGACGCCTCTTTCTCCCTTGTTAGGGAGAGAGAGAACCTGTGGTATGTTGAATACTGGGTAAAATGCGAAGTCTTTGGGCTAACTGCGTCTGTGTCTTTGCTATTGCTTTGCTCACACTTGAGTGATTGGTGGCAGTGCCAATTCTTTTTTTGCCAGTGGGGGGGGGGGGGGAATTGTTGCTCACTGCCGCTTACGTGCAGGAGGGGGGAGCTGGGGGGACTTTGGGGTTCTAACATTTAACTGTCGTTCATTCTTTGGAGCACTCCTCTGTTTTCATGGATGGTTGTGAAGAAAACCATCCGTGAAATTGTATACAATTCTCTGACATTAAATTGTACCTTTGAACTTCCTCCTCTGTAACTGTATAAGGTCCATGAAGTTGATGCTGCTTTGCCTCACTTCTATAGACTCTGTGTCCATCTCATGAGTAAATACAGATGCAAAAATTCTTTTAAGATCTTCCCATCTCTTCTGGCTCCACACATGGATTACCATTCTGATTTTCCAGAGGGTCAGTTTGTCCCTTGCAACCCTCTTGCTGGCAACTTACCTATAGAATCCCTCACCTTGTATGTGAGGGCAACCTCTTGCCTTCTTTTAGCCCTCCTGATTTCTTTCTTAAGTGTTCATTTACATTTCTTATACTCCATAAGTCCCTCATTTGTTCCTACCTGCTGTGCACCTCTTTTTTTCTCCAACAAGCGCCTCAATATGGCTTGAAAACAAGGTTCCCTTAACCTGTTATCTTTACCTTTTATTCTGACAGGCATGTGCAAGCTCTGTTCTCTCAAAATTTCACTTTGATGGCCTCCCAGTTGCCAAGTACACCTTTGTTAGAAAACAACCTGTCCCATTTCAGACTTGACAGATCCTTTCTGATACCATCAAAATTAGTCTTTCTCCAATTTAGAATCTCAACCCTCAGATCAAACCTATTTTTTTCCTTATTTACTTTGAAACTAATGGCATTATGATTACATTCAAGCAATTTGAGATTGTATTCCATGTTATTATGTGCCCATGTTGTGCAGATGTTCATGTGTATTTTGGGAATCTGCGAGTTGTCTTCATGCCTTCTGCTTCATTTATTTTGAGGTCACAAAGCCATTGCCAACTCTGATAATTGTTTATGAAGTTCACGTTGCAGCGTTTTTCACACCGGTTTATTCTGCACTCATCATGTTCATGATTTAGAACGTGGAACATAGAAATATACAGCACATCACAGGTCCTTTGGCCCAAGTCTAAGAGGCTCTTAAAAGACCCTATTGTATCCACTTCCACCACCATTTCATGCACCCACCACTCTCCATGTGGAAAAACTTACCCTTGACATCCCCTTGGTACTTACTTCCAAACACCTTAAAACTATGCCCCCTCGTGTTAACCATTTCAGCCCTGGGGAAAAAACCTCTGGCTATTCACACGATCAATGCCTCTCATCATCTTATACACCTCTGTCAGGTCACCTCTCATCCTGTATCGCTCCAAGGAGAAAAGGCCAAGTTCACTCAACTTGGCTCTTGAACTCAATCCCGTGGTTAATGAATGCCAACACACCATACGTTGCCTTAACAACACTCTCAGCCTGCTCGGCAGCTTTGAGTGTCCTATCTATACAGACCACACATCCTCCACACTGCTAAGAGCCCTACGATTAATATTACATTCTGACTTCAAATTTGACATACCAAAATGAACCACTTCACATTTGTCTGCTTTAATTCATCCATAGTGTCTATCAAACTTCTGTTCCAACATAAAAGTTTATGAAGCCTTTTGTTTCTGGATGTGGGTCTGTGTATCTTTTTCATTCAGCCATCAACACACAATAAAACAGTAAGCAGGAAATGAAGATAAATCCCAAAAGAGCAAAAGAAGAGTAGTAAAATGAGGAATCACATAAAAATGCCGTGGCTCAAGTGTTCACTGAAATTAAACAAGAATAACAATGTGCTTAAGCAGTATCTCATGAATCAGTGAGCAAGACTCCGTGTCTGCTGCACTCTCTCAGCACCACAAACTCTGCTATGTTACAGTCCTGTATGGTCTTGCATGAGTGGTCTGGAACATAGAATAGCGCAGCACAGGCCATTCGGCCCACAAGGTTGTGCTGAACCATTTAAATTAGTAATCAAATTGCTAGCTATCCTCATCTCTTCTATCTACACAATGTCGATATCCTTTCACGTTCCTCACATTCATGTGCCTATCTAAATGCCTCTTAAAAGTCCATAATATATCCGCCTCTACCACCAGCCCGTGTATTCTAGGCACCCACCACTCCCTGTGTAAAAATAACTTACTACTCACAACTCCTTTGAAATTACTCCCTCTTACCTTAAATGCACTCCTGGTATTAGATTTTTCAACTCTTGTCTTGTGTACTCTATCACTGTCTCTCAATCTTAAACCTCTTAGATTTCCTTACAGCCTCCTCTACTCCAGAGAAAACAACCCAAGTTTTTGTCTAACCTCTCATAGCAATGCCCTCTAATCCAGGCACCATCCTGTAAAACTTCTGCATCTACTCTAAAGCCTCAATATCCTTCCAAAATGAGGTGACCAGAACTGTCTGCAGTACTCCAGGTACAGCCTAACTAGAGTTTTATAAAGCTCTAACATAACTTCCTGACTTTTGAACTCAATGACACAACTTATAACAGCTAGCATGCCATATGCCTTCTTAACCACCCTATCAACCCATGTCACCACATTCAGGGAGCTATGAACTTGGACCCCAAGATCCCTCTGCTCATCAATGCTGTTAAGAATTTTGCCCTTAACAGTGTACTGTCTCTTTGCATTTGACCTACCGAGGTGTGACATTTCACATTTGGCCAAATTAACTCCATCTGCCACTTCTCAGCCGGTACCTGCAACCGATCTATTTCTATTGTATTCTTTGCCAGCATTTACGCTATTACAACACCACCAATCTTTGTATCATCTGTAAACTTAATAACATTTTCTACGTTTTCATCCAGGTCATTTAAATATATTACAAATAGCAGAAGTCCCACTACAGATCCCTGTGGAACGCCACTGGTCATAGACCACTAGCTAGAATAAGTCCCTTTGACCAATACCTTCTCTCTTTTCTGGGCAAGCCTGCTCTGAATCCAAATGGCCAATTCACCATGGATCCCATGCATGTTAATCTCCTGGATGAGTCTCCCTTGAGGGACCTTGTCAAATGTCTTACTAAAATGCATGTATACAACATTCAGAGCTCTACCTTCATCACTCTTGTCACATCAACAAACTCAGTCAAGTTAGTAAAACACATCTTGTCCCACACAAAACTATGCTGGCTCTTCCTAATTAGACCATGGTTTTGCAAATGTTCATAAATCCTATTCCTAAGAATTCTCTTCAGTAACTTTCCTACTACTGACTTGACTTGTATGTCTATAGTCTTCAGGATTATTCCTGATTCCCTTCTTAACTAAATTCATCATCTCTGTCAACACCTAGGGTTCTCTTTCCTTGCTATCCCTGTCCTTCCATATCTGTCTTGTACTCTCATTGGTCCTTCCACATATCTGATGTGGACTTGTCTAAAAAATTGCTGTTCCCAATAAACTCTCCCTAGTTCCTGCTTAATGCTTTTGTAATTTGCCCTGCTGCGATTTAATACTCTTCTGTAAGGTCCATACTTACAACTATCTTAAAACTTAAGGTACAAGCAGGCCACATGATTAATATTCCTACCACGAGCATCTAATCCCTCCACCATCGACAAACAGTTGCAATAGTGGGTACTATCTACAAGATGCACTGCAATAACACACCAGAGTTCCTAAGCCAGCACCTTTCTGACCCATAGCCACTACCAGCTAGAAGGATGAGAACAGATACCTGGGAACACCACCACTTGGAAATCCCCCTCCAAGTCACTCACCATCCTGACTTGGAAACATATCGCCATCCCTTCATCGCTGGATCAAGATCATGGAATTCCCTCCCTAAAAGCACTGTGGGTGTACCTACTTTTCCGGGACTGCAGTGGTTCAAAAAGGCAGCTCATCACCGCCTTCTCAAGGGTAACTAGGGATATGGGCAATAAATGCTGGCTTAGTTGGTGATGCTCACATCCTGTAAATTAATAAAAAAAAGTCTTATGGAGTTGTGGTCAATTTTCTGTACTCACCCACTGAAAGGTCAGTCACTTGGCCAGGCTCGTTATCCAGCACCTCCTCTTGTTGCACTATCTGCATTCTGATTCAAGAAACCTTTCTGGATGCCCCATTTAATCACACACACTCAGAAGGTTCGAGTTTATATTAGAGAAGTTGAAGCCTTCCATAACAACGTATTGTTTTTACACCTTTCCGTAATCAGTCTGCGTACCTGTTCTTCACTCCCAGTAGCTCTTAGGGGCGGTGGGGTGATGTCTGTAGGATAATCCTGTCAGAGTGATTGCACCCTTCCTGTTTTTGAGTTCTACTCATGTAGGCTCAACGATGAGCCCTCATTATGGGCCGTCTGAGTAGAGCTGTGATATAGTCCCCCACCTCATTTACATCCCTCTATATCTTTTCTAAAAATATCAAAGCCTTGGCACATTAAGCACCCATTCCTGTCCCTTTCTCAACCAAGTCTCTGTTATGTCCACAACATCATAGTTCCATGTACTAATTCATGCTTTAAGTTCATCACCTTTACCAGTAATACTCCTAGCATTAAAATACACACACTTCAAACTCTCTGTTTCATTTTATCTATTACATTGTGCTTGGCTGTTTATACTGGCCCTGACATCTGCCTTCCTCTCCATCCCTCCTCTATCTGACCTGGTTCTCTGGTTACCATCCCTTGCCAAACTAGTTCAAACTTTCCTGCATAACAGTAGTGAACATCCTGGCCTGGGTATTGTTTCCGTCCAGTTTAGTTGCACCCCGTCCCTCTTGTACAGGTCACCCCATCCCAGAAAAGGTTCTAATGATCCAAGATGCTGAAAACCTGCCCCCTGCACCAGGTTTTCAGCCACTCATTCATCTGTACTATCGTCCCTGACTAGCACGTGGCACTGGGTGTAATGCAGAGATTACTACCTTTGAAATCCTGTCTTTCAGTCTCTTTCCTTACTCCCTATGTGCAGTGCAGGACCTCTTCCCCCTTTCTACCCATATCATTGGTACCAATGTGCAGCACCAACTTCTATCTGCTCACCCTCCCTCTTGAGAATATGCTGCTGCCGCCCTAAGACATTCTGGACCCTGAGAGGAAACATTACCATCATGGCATCTCTTTTCTGGCCACAGTTTTGTTTGTCTGTAATCATTCAGTGATTAGTCTTTTATGTACGATATCTACATTAAACTAGGCATTACTGTATTTACATGTTTTGACCAATTTTGCACCTTATTCCATTTTTGGTTTAGTTACTTGACTGTTCTGTCAGTTACTGAAATTCCTGTTCAAAAATAAGTGTTATCCAAGCAATAAAGATTGATTGAATATCAGTATTATCCCAATATCAGGGTCTCTTCATTGAAACATGTTGGGTATAGTCAGTTATATAACTAAGATTAAGAATGAACTATCTTGGACATGAGGTAAAGTTAGAGGTGGAATGCAATTATTAAAAAGTAGTTTCCATTCAGCATTTAACATTGGGTCTAGAATGAGATGAGACTAATGGAAAGAACATATCATGCAGAAAGGGTGTTGGATGGGATGTTGCTAAAAATGCTTTAAGCGTCTTTGACCCACTTCACCTTTACTAGTAGACCATTGTTGAAACACTACGCAATCTTCTATTATATCACATTGCTATTTTTTTCTTTTCATTTGCTCTAAATATCTGCAGAGGCTGTACTAGAAACAGATGTGCTGACAAGCGACATGATTTGAGATATAGGATCTGTAAGGCAGCTGAGTATGGTGTTCACTAATTGAACAGGAGTAGACTGTACATGAGGAGACCACCTTACTTATGTCCATACAGCATTTCCACATGCTTTAACAGATTATGGATATTTTTTATATAGCATGCTAGGTACAGACTGGGGGACAGAATGGGTTAATGGGATTGGTTTTGCTTTACTCTTGACCTATCTGATTTTATGTTAATAAGAGAGGCGAACTCTTAGGCTGAGCCCTTGGCGTGCCGCACAACAACAGCCAGTTATGAAACCCTGAGAGCGGGTCCCATTCCTGCAAAGAACTGTAGTCAGTGTATAACTCCAGGTCAGTGTCTTCCAAAGAACCCTGAAAGGGAAAAATAAAGATATTAAGGATGGAAATGGAGCTATTTCCGGATGCACTCCGGAACTCCGCTCTGCCTCAGAGATGTCCTGGAGTTGTGGAAAGTGCAATAAAATGCAAGTAGCTAAACAGTCATTTGTTGTCATGGGCAGAATGGTCTCTGTGCCATAAATTTCTCTCATTCTCTGAAATAAATCTTTTTTGTAAGAATTTTGACCAGCTATAATTATTTCAAAAACTGCCAAGCCTTTTGCAAGTCAAGACCTATACTTATCCACTAACTTCTTTCCATCAAGGGTTCCCAACAAATTTAATAGTAAAAGCTTGGCTTCAATACATTTGAGTCTAGGATTTATTGCAGTGATTTCATAGTGAATGTTAAATTGCATATTTTGCAGTCAACTAATAGTACTCCCACTTTGGATTTCAATGATGAGGCCTCTAATTCCCTGTGCTGCACAGAAGATCTTTTGTGTTAGGGTTGCTTCATTTGTATCTTAGTCTGTAGGGTTCTGTGCTCATTAAAAACTAACACAAGATCATGCAGCCTATTTTAACTTCTGACCTCTCGTTAAGTAAAATGGGACACTGCAATTGTTTCAGAGCTAATATTGACCAAAGCAGAACCTGTTGCATAATGAAAGTTGAATAAATAAAAATCTATGCAGATACTTTTGTGTGATACTGAGGGAATGTTGTTACTATTTTTTTTAGTTGGGCCTTAACTCATGTGGAAATTGCAGGTTCCATGTAAATGTTTTATCAAGGGAAAGGAGCACATGCCTCCACTAACCGCCACCAAAAACAAAATGCAGAGCTGATGCTTCACTGGAATATCAAAATCTGGTTCACTCATCACTGATCACTTAGCTGTGGGATCTGTTTTTACAGATTAACTTCTATATTGTCCACCTTAAAGCAGCGACTACACTTTGAAATACTTCATCTGCAAGGCACTAGGAGAGATCCTGAGTTCCTGAGAGGTTACAGGCTGACTTTTTCCTGTCTGTTGCATTAAAGCACACAGCGTGATCCAAATATTTATTAGTAAACCATTTCTGCACATCTTTTGTTCTGTTTATATTTTGAAGTTTTCCGCCTTCTGTCGTCATTTTTTTTAGCTGCATATAGATTAGTACCTCCCCCTGCAATAACTGTCCTTTCAGTTTCATGCTTAATATTAAGATATAATTATTTTATATTGTGGAAACATCGTCGATTTTACAGTCAGTGTAAGGAGTAATTTAATCTGTTCAGATGACTTCAATGACCATTTGAGATTTTCTTCTGTGGTTTATAATGTCCTCTGAAACCCGAGGGTAAACTAGAGCCTTATAATTCACTTCTAACTATATGTAATTCTGTGTCCATTGCACTTAAGTAATAATGACCAAGTGCCTGCCCCTTTCCGGAGAACTGATAATAAACAGATCAGATTGAAGGATGAGCCTGCCAGCTGAGACTTTCCACCGTCCGATTCCCGGCTCTTGGAGCCATGACCTCGTCTTTTTAGTGGCTTTCAAAATTATTGACTCACTCGAACGGTAGCAAAATCTTCCTTACAAATGACCCACTGAATCAATCTTTCCTTGTGCATTCAAGTTTAGTGGCAGAATATTTTAAGCTAGTTATGAGACTGTTTTGCAAAGTTTGCACAAAATCCACTTTATGAGCAAGAGACCCTTGAAACTCTGTTTCATCCCTTTTTCTCTTTGTCTGCCTGTGTCTTACTGCCTTCCAGTCTCTGCCTTGCACTGACGATAATGCTCTCTGCCCCCATCACAGTCTGCCTCCATCTCTTCATTTTGTCTCTCGAGTCTCATTACTTTTAATTGACGGGGTTTTAAAAGATCCTGCCTTTGACATAATGAATAACCTTCTGTACCAAGGAGCAGATTAGTGAAATCAATAATCTGATTGGGATTGTAAATAAGCATTACAAGTCATAAGGTCCCCAGAGTAAAGCACTCCAGGGATCTGGAGACACGACTTTTTAAACATTTTTTAAAAAATGGTACTTTTTCACACTACTTAAACATCAAGCTCTTTGTGAAAAAGGATATTTAAGTAGAAAGACTTAAATGATTTTGTTACAAAGTGGACAGTTTTGCTTGATATTTTACGTGTTTAATTAAAGCACCATTAATCTAATCTTTAACAATTTTCTTCAGTATTTTCTAATAACTTTTGAAGATTATTCTCTACAGAGAATGTGCCTAACTCACCCAAAGGTTATGCAATTACACATTCTTGTAGATAAGACGGAGACATGGATGTGATCTTTCTGCAGTGCCCATTGTAAATATTTTCAAGCGCAAGTTGGGTAGGCAGGTTAAGTCACAGACAAACCTGTTAGTCTACAGTGGCCTTCACAAACACATGATCATCCAAAGCGCTTTACAGCCAATAGAGGAGCTCCACAGTAGCTGAAATACAGCAACATTTGTAAAGTAGTAGCACCCAATTTGGTACTTAGCAAGCTCACACTGATAAGTGTGTTCATGACATTGATACACTTGTAATGATAGCAGGAATCCAAAGACAAATCCCAAGTTCTTCTAAGAAAACACATATGGGGATCATTTGCATGGACCTATGAATATAGATGGGGCCTACATTTACCTTTTCAGTTGTAAAGCAGGATCTCTGACAATGCAGTACTCCCTTGGTATTGCATGAGATTATCAGGCTGGGCCTCTGTGCTGAAGGCTGTCTGGAATGAGACTGGACTCACAGCTTCAAGGCAAAAATGACTACTTACCGAGACAGCTGACACATGATATCAGTATTCTAGCAGTTGCCATTATTAACGCTGTTAAGTATAACCTACATATTTTGCCTAAACCTACGTATTTTTGATTTTTGTTTTATCCCCACTGGAGGAAATGTGCTGAAAGGCGGAACACATACTTTATGCAGCAGTAAAGGTTAATTGCTAACGTAAGTGGTTGCATTAATCCAGTGTGTGTGAATTGTTGTTCTTAACTCTGTGCCTAAAGCACTAGAGTCTGGCATTGTGTGAGAATATCATTGTTGTTACACATTTTTCCTCCTTAAAGCATTTAACTAATTGGGGTATAATGCTCTGGATATTTACAGAACTTTATCAGACAAGAAAATAAAGCAGACCACACTGCCTCTAGTGGTAAACACAAGAACGAACACACGCAAACATCCTGTAGCTAATAGTGTGTAATCTTTACAAGCTGCTCAATTGAGCAATGATGGTATATTGCTGTCCTTTTTAATATATCAATTATTCCTGATAGAGCATTGAACAAATACCCACTGTAAAGTTACAATCTTTTTGTGGAGCATTCTTTGTTTTCTACTTCATTTCAGTGCAGTTTGCACAGTAGCAGTTTTGTTTGATCTGTGGTCTTTCTTCAATGATCTTTTCATATTTTGGAAATATTGCTGTGTCAAAACATTTGCTGAAGATTATGGGGTGGGAAGTGCTTCAAAGAAAATGAAATAATTTTAGCAGTCCTGACATAGAACAAGAAATTGGGTCTCTGCATTAATAAATTATATGAAAAATGTTTTGAGGTGCCCCATTCATTTTCAAAACTATAAAATAATATTACTGTTCCTTTTTATCATTTTTCTTCAGTCTTTTTCTTGAAATTTGTTTCCATCTCTTTCTCCTCTCTTGCTGTCTTTAATCTTATATGAACAGCAAATGATCAGCCTGTTACCATATGATTTAATTTTGAGATGTATAATGTAATAGCTTATTAAAATCATGAGTTGTTTTATAATAGCATAATTTTAATAGTAATTACTTGTTCCATGTGTTTTAATGTTTTTGTGCATTCAGTTTGGATCATTTATGAACAAGTGATGATTGCTGCCCTTGACTGCAGTCGTGACAATTTGGCAACAGTAAGTACTGATACCATTAGACGTTATTTCCCAGTTCTATCTCTCTGTGTTTTTAGGCTTTTGAATGTGTGTAAATTTTATTAAAATGCAAATTATTGAAGACTTACTTGCACACAACACTATATCCAAGCAGTTTATGCACAGTCTTGAAGCACCACATAAAAATAAGGAAAAGTACCTGAAGCTGAAAGTATGTAGCACTTTAGTTGTTCCTCAAATTTCAGTTTGGATTTTTTTTTGATTTGCTTTTGCATAAATGTAAATTATTTGTGCTGGAATTGTGAACCTGAAGCCAAATAGTTCTAGAAGATAATATTACTCCAAGAGACACAATTGATAATGTTGCCCACTGTAGATTAGATGTCATGCAACCCCCTTTAGAAATGGAGTTGTATGATTTTGTTGAAGAACTTCTGTGAACTTATTTATTAAATTAATTTAGAGCTTCAGTTTGTATTGCTTTATCTGTTTAACATACAGATTAAAGATTAAATTGGCAGAGTGCAGGAAGTCTGTTTGACAAGCTGACATGAAGAGAGGTGGGAGTTGAGCATGTTGAGTATAACTTCGACTTGTTGGTGTGAATCACCTATTGCTCTGCTGTCTAAAATGTAGGATTGTGTACCCTTCTCCCCTTCCTCCATAATTTTATCTTAAAGCTCATGTTTCTGTTTTATCTAATATGCAAGGGTCTCTCTAGCCAGGCAAAAACAATACAGTGGCTTTTGGTTAATAGGGACACATTGGGACCAATACATTTTGGCCCATTTAACTGGCTGCCCAAATTAGCCAAAGTTGCATGGAAATTGTTAAAAAGGTATAAAAATGACAAACTACCATTTAACTGAGTAACAAATTATGTATTTAAATGAAATACAGAACAAATTAGAACACTACCAAAGCTACTGCAGTACTATAAAACTGCGTATTAGCTCTTAGTTGTTATTTCTGTTGTGTATGTTGCCAGTGTACGCTGCCGTGTTCTTTTGATTGATTGGCAAGTCTCCTGCCTCAGTTTTGAGGCATAGTGTCCCAAGTAAGTGAAGGGAATCACTGTTATTTTCTCAACGAGTTTTTGTTCTTTAAGAGTTGTCCGAGATAAGAGGCTGCCCCGATTAACTGATTACCCAATTAACCGAAATTCACTGTATCAGCAAATCGGTCCTGAATGTGCAACCTTACCTGACCAGCTTAGCTGGAGCCTACTTCCTACAGTAGTCTATTTAAATTTGTCATGAGCTCAGGTTAAGAGAAAAGAGGAGATGCATAGCAGGTATAGCAAGTTGGAACAAATGCAGTGCTTATGGAGTGCAAGAAATGTAAGAGAACACTTTAGAAATCAGGAAGGCATGAGGTTGCTCTAGCAGACAAGGTGAAGGAAAATCCCAAGCTATTCTACAGATATGTTAAGAGCAAAAGAACTGCAAGGGACAAAATTTACCAGAATAGTAATCTATGTGTGAAGCCTAAACAGATGGGGGAGATCCTTAAATCCATTCTTGGCATCTGTATTGCTTGGGAGACGAATACAGAGTCTATAGAAGTGAGGCAAAGCAGTATCAATTTCATGGACCCTGTACAGATTACAGAGGAGGAGGTGTTTGCTGCCCTGAAGCAAATCAGGGTGGACAAATCCCCAGAGTCTTCAAGGTGTTCCCTTGAACCCTACGGCAGGCAAGTACAGAAATTGCCAGGGCCCTAGCAGAGATACTTAAAGCATCCTTAGTGAAAAGAGAGGTAATAGAAGATTGAGAAGAGATTCAATAGGGGTATACAAAATTATGAGGAGTTTAGATAGGTTAAATGCAAACAGTCTCTTTCCATTGAGTTTAGGAGGGACGACAACCAGAAATCATGCTTTAAGTGTGAAAGGTGAGAAGTTTTAAGGGGAACATGGGAGGAAGCTTCTTCATTCAGATGCTTGTGAGAATGTGGAATGAGCTGCCAGCACATGTGGTCCACGTGAGCTCAATTTCAATGTTTAAAAGAAGTTCGGATGGGTACCTGGATAGTAGGGATATAGATGCTGTGGTCCCTGGTGCAGATCAATGGTCCTAGGTAGTTTAAATTATTTTTGGCATGGACTTGTTGGGCCAAAGGGCCTGTTTCTGTGCTGTATTTCCTCTATAACCCTGTAGAGAAGGGTGGATGATGGGAAAACAATACAATTGACATTCTTTGTGCGAGTGACTTTGGGCACTGGTAAAATCCTGTAAAAAGCTTTGCAATGAAATAGTTTGTTTTTTTTCTTTCAGTTAGTGTTCATAGTTGGACGGCAGGTCAGAGCAGTTGTAAATTGGAGCGGATTGTTTGTTAACTGCGGATTCAGATTTACAGCTTTCACCCTGTGAATAATGTCTGCTTAGTATGTACTATACTTTGGAGTGAATCAGAAATGCTACCTAACTATGCAGCTTTCAGTTTAATAAAAGGCACCTGCAACATTGAAAGTTAAATGTCAAGGCAAAATTCATGAATTCTCTTTTGCCCAGACTGTTGCTCACAAAGAGGTCCATCGCACTTCAAAACAAAATGTCAACTGATGAGCTTATAATAGTTTCACTTGGCTTTTATTCAAGAAGATCGGAAGCTAAGCTTAGGACATTTGGGAGATTGTTTTGGAAGGACAATTATGTAGGATTACTTAAGGAAAATTTAACTTAACCCTTTTATCGAACACTATTTTACCTGTTGTGTGTGATACTGCAGTTTGAATATTTCTTGTACCTTTTACTCTTGCATCTTACCTGGTGAAGTACAGGAATAGGAACATTGAAAATTCCATTCCTTGAGACTGTTTTGAGCTTGATTTATGTGATTTTTCTTTTCACTTCATGGTCTCCAGATTTAGGGTAACCTTTCTAAAGTATGTTTCCTGATTAGCTTCTGAGTGACCCAGCTCTAATATATCTTGATTTTCCCAAGAAATATCTTGTCTGTGTTTACAATGTCATATCAACATAGAGTAGGCCCTTCAGTCCAAGCTGTCTTTGCTGACCATGATGCCAGATTGAACTAATCCTATCTGCCTGCCCATGGCTATACTCCTCCATTCCCTGCCTGCTCAGATGCCTGTCTCAATGCTCCTTACTATTGTTATTCTATTGTGTCCTTCTGTCATTTCAAACACCTTGATCAGTTTGCTTATTAATGTATTAGACTTCTGGGTATACAAATCAAGTTTATACAACCTTTCCTCGTAATTTATCACTCTAAATGCTAAAACAATTCTTAGCAGCATCTGCTCCAAGGCTTCTATGTTGGAGTATGTGTTCAGGTTTCTGAACCTCTGTGAAGATCCTCATTTCCCTTTACAGGATAGATATTTGTTTGGTAAGTAAATTGGTAGCCAAGCCAAACAGAGTTGACGAATAGATCAGATCAGCTATTCATTATCAAACATTTTCTAAATTCAGACAGCTCACACCCTTTGTGTTCCTACCAGTCACCTCATGGTCTCCCTCCCTTTATTCACATTTCCCGTTCTTCCCCATGTCTCATTGTCAATACGGATTATCCTCCATCACTTCGTTCCATCAGCTCATTTGAGTTGTGCCAATCTTCCCGGATATCTTCTTCATTTGCTTACTTTGCACTTCACCCTTTTGGTTCTACCTGCCCATCTGTTTCGATCTATCATTTACCCTATCTGTCTCTAATCTTCCTCTTCTCCTTTACCTGCCTCTACCTGTCTACTGTTTCTTCATTTCTTATGTTTCCGTCTATCACCCACCAGCTATCCTCTCTCTGCACTCTCAGTCCTGATGCCGGGTCATGGCTTGAAATGTTGACCATTGATTTTGTCTTCACAGATGCTGTCTGGCATTCTGTGTTCTTCCAGCAGTTTGTTATTTTGCTTCACATCAGTGTTGTTGAATGGAATGACAGAGCCCATTCAGGGGTGGGAGGGCTTGTTTTTTTCCCCCTTATCTTGCTGTAGATAATAGCCTCAGAAGGGTTTCACAGCAGACACTTGCCTCAGGCTATTCTTTAGCCATTCCTGTATTTGATCACTTTTAGTTCCCTGAGCCAAAGTAATCTGAGTACTTAAATTATCTTGACACTGAGATAAACTGAAATGCACAGCTGGTACAGCAAACATTTCCACAACTGAACTGATATCATTTATTTTTTTAGCAATTTTAACAGTTTTAATGTGACCACCAGGTTTACTGATCTTGGGCTGGATCACATTGATCTGTATCTGTGAAGTGAGGCTTGTTCATTCATTGCACAGAACAAATCTGCCTAGGAGTAGTTAATGTTCGCATGTTAATATTGCGTTGACGTTCTGCTCCGAGCATTTTCGAGTCTCTCGAGATTTCTTGTAAGTAGGAAATGCTTTGTCAGTTGAATAAGAAAGAAACTGGGTTAGGAGACTGGATTATCCTGCACAAGAAACTCACATGGGGATTATACTATGCTGATTTCATGTGCACTATTTTACCATAAATTTATAACCTAGCATTATGCAGTATCTTACATATCATAAACAGCAGTCAGGAGACTACACATAGTTTCATCCTTATTCTTGCAGTATGTATAACTCAAAATATAGAATAAGTTCTCAGAAGATGTGCAGTGATGAAGGGGCCCCTTTATACCTTTGGTGTTTGTAGTGGTTGCAAAGAGGTACCTGGCCCCATCCTACCTTCTGGAACTGCAGATCTCAGCTCTTCAAGTACACACCGGAGTACTTAAATGTAATAAGTTTCCTATTTCTACCACCAAATTTCAGGTAGAGCATTCTGGACCCTTCCCAATCACTAGGTGAAAAATAAATGCTTACTTCTCCTGTAATTCTACCAGTTTGATCTCTGCCCCTTGTTCTTTGAGCCCGTAACAGAAATGGGTGCTTCATATTTCCCCTTTGTTGACCTCTCGTAGATTTATTGAAAGATCTATTGCGGAACTCTTGAAAGGAACTGAGAACTGCTCACGTTGACTCAGAAGGGAATCATGAGAGAGTTTAAAACATATTTTTGAAATAAGTTTATTTCCCTACTGTAAAATTATGTTTTAAGGGATTCTTGTTGCTTGAAACTCTTTGAGGCAGCTAATTGGCAAATCAGGGTTGAGGTTGTGTACATTTGTCATCAAACACACGCTTGTGAATTAAGTTTCTCTTCTGCCTTCTCTGTTCCAAAGAAAACAACCTCAGTCTGACCAGTCTGTCTTTCTAATCCTGGCACAGCTTCATAAATCTTCCCTGCACCCTCTCCAACGCAGTCACATCTTTCCTGTCATTACCATGTTCGTCGGACTCTCTCTTCCGTAATAAGATATCGCACTGCCTAGGGGGAAAAAAAACTCTTTTATTAATTTGTCAATGCACTTTTATTGATGGCTTCCTCTTTGAATGAATTCTCTAGAATTCTCCATATTATCTGTGTCTAATTATTAAGGAGGGGCAGATGGCATGTGTATGGGTTCCATGTGATCAAAATTTAGATCTAAAGCAAGTGGTGAAAGTCAATGTTGTTTAAAAATGACGGTAAGCATTATCCAAAATAAAACATAATTTATTTTTCTGTTGTAATGTTTCACAATGTTTATGTTGCTGGCAAGGCCAGCTTTTTGGCCTTTCTATTATTTGACTATTAATAAATTCTAGTTCAACAAACTGATGTGTGTACCTTCTTGCTGGCT
This sequence comes from Hemitrygon akajei, assembly GCF_048418815.1. Lineage (NCBI taxonomy): Eukaryota > Metazoa > Chordata > Chondrichthyes > Myliobatiformes > Dasyatidae > Hemitrygon > Hemitrygon akajei. The sequence goes on from NC_133124.1 coordinate 111,587,861, forward strand.
GACTGTCAGTTTACTGTAACTACAGTGAAAGGGTGTCGGGGGGACAGGCAAAATTGAACTTGTGCTGCTTACAATCCACAGCAATGTCTGCAAGAACTCCGCAAGCAATTTCCAGGCAGCCACCGGGTGAAACGATTGACTGGCATGCAATATGAATCACTTGAAAGGTACTGGAGAACTGATGCATTCCACCACAGAAGGAATCGTGTAAGGGAATTGTGCAACTTGTAAAATATGTTTCCATTGTAAAGTTATAATTTAATGTTTCTCTTTGCTTAAATACTCTTTTAAATAGCTGCTTGGTAAATTGGGGAATAGGTCTTGTGCATTTGACATCAAGCACAAGCTTGTGATTGATCTGATCTGATCTGAGCCTGACAGATGATATTTAGAGATATTTAATGCATCTAAGTACTCAATCATTTGACTAGATAAACTAATTAATCTTTCTTAAGGTATGATGATGCCAACAAGATGTATGATGGAATATTGCAGGATGATCCAACAAACACCGTAAGTAAATAAGACTTTCAGAGCATTTTGTGGGAAATCTAAATGTTTATTCACGCGAGTCAACTGCTGGGCAGATAGATATTGTAGAAGAGAGAAACCTTCAGCATTATTTGAGTTCTGGTGTTAATCTGGCAAAGTACCTTGGTTCAGTTTCTGTAGTTTTGTAATATAATTTGCAGCTCAAACTTCTGTTTATCATTAACATCTTGCGTTATCTCAGTTTAGTGAAGTTTGTGGAATTTATTTGATCAGTGTTAGGAGTGAGAGCTGTTGATGAATCTCTTGACTCACCCACAAGAGCTGTCAACATATTTAATGGAGTTATTTGGGGGAAGTGACCCATTCTCTGTGCAAAGGAGTGGAGGCAAAATTAATCTGTATGTTGGAGGTTAATGCAAGAGAAGAACTGCTCTAGAGCTTTAAAATGCATTGCATTCTGCCACTTGGCTTTTGATAGCTGTGCATAAAGCATTCTTGACCCCAGCAGCATGGAAGGCAGGAGTCTGCAGTTCTGGCATCACATATTCTCCACATAGTTGTGTCAGTGGTATTGGAAAATGCAAATAATAAACTAATAACTGTACAGCATGCGTAAATGTTTGGTTTGCGCTTTCCACTGCATTGGTTTCTATCAGTTTTGGATGGCATGATATCATCAGCATAATACAAATGTTATTCTGTTAATCCAAGAAGTGAAAATTTTACTTGATGAAACTAATTGGGTTGAGTGAAAGTAGAGCAAGCATATTGCCTCTAAGCAAATAATCATGTAAACTTCATGATTGGTAGAAGGGAGGGAGTTGTTTGGGTGGGGGATGGGAAGAGATTGAATTTTGCATTCCCAGATTAGCTGATCTACCTGTCGTGAATACAGAGTGCAGCCTGATTAAATAGATGTGAAGAGATGAAGGGATCAAAACCAAATGCCAAATAAAACACGGTACTTCAAAAGTTGTATGAAACGTGTGTTATCGGCCAGGATTTACATGAAGACGGATTACCTTCTGGTATTCTTTCAGATCTGAAGTTGGACAACATCTGCAACGGTGTGGATGTGTAACAGACAGAATGCCCCCTCCCTGCCCCCCATTCATTCTGCCTTGTCGTTTTGATCCTGAATTCAGTCTCTTGTTTTTGTGGATTCCTTAGTATGCAGTTAAGATCAGATTTGTTTAATAAATTATTGGGTGTTGGAAGTTGCTCAGATGTTAGGTACCTGCTGATAATCATTCCCATAAGGGACATGTAGCAGAATAACACACTACACGATTTTAAGCAGCGACCTTTTGCCTTGTTAGTTTTGGCATATGAGAAATTTGTAATGGTTTCTTCTGCTGTGTCAGTTGCCTGTATTGGTGCTGCCTTAGAATATTAAGTTTTCATGTTGACAGCTGCTGTAAGGTAAACAGACAGAATGAAGAGAGAAAAAAATCCGTGTGCTAGGGAGCAGGGAAATTGCCACTATTAGAAACTGTTTTTAATCTATACTTATGTTTAACCAAATCATCTTCAATATAAGTACTTTTTCAGCTAAAAACATCCTGCAGTTTTCAGTGTTAACTCATCTGATTTTGTGTCTGTGGATGTACCACATATAAATCTCCCTGGAGGTCAATGAACCTGTTAACTCTTCACTGATAGAAAATAGATTTCTAAAGTGTAATTATACACTTTGCAGAAGATACAGTGTGGATATTTTATATTGAGAGATAAAGTGACCCTTGGTGAATCCACAATTTCTTGCAGTGGGAGCCTTGAAGCTTTTTAATTCCTTTAAGGGATCATGCCTTTAGTATCACTTTCTAAAAGCTTTTAATTGTCTGTATGCCTGACCAGTGTATGAGAGATGAAACTGAAAAGTCAAAGTCACTGTCTCGTGATAGCAGTAAAAATTTAAGAAATGCTGAGACAAGTCATTCGATAAGGTGTCTGATCTCTTATTTTAACCCCAAATTCCTGCATTAACCCCATATTTCTTTATTCCCTTAATATTTACAATTCTGCTAATCTCTTTTGTGAATGTAATCAGTGACTGAGCTTTCTGCTTGGGTAGAGAATTCAAAAGACTTGCTATAGTTTTGGATGAACAAATTCCTTTCCTTTCTCCCTTGAATGGCTGAACCCTTATTTTGAGATTGTGATCCATTTTTGTAGGGGGAAGCATCATTCCTGCATCTACCTTGTCAAGCCATGTAAAAATATTACTTGGTTCAATGGGATCACTTCTCATTCTCTTCTGTTCTTGAGAGTGTGGGTCTGGTCTGCATAAACTCTCCTTGTGTCAAACCTGCCATCCCAGAAGTTAATCTTCTGAGCCTTCACTACACACTGCTTATTGCAAATATCTCCTTTCATCAAGCAGAACAAGACACAGTATTTCAGATTTGCTCCATGCAATTGGAGCAGGACTGCTCTACTCTTGTAATCAAGTCTGCTTAAAAACTACAGGCCAGCATACTTCTTGTCTTGCAATTGGTATGCTAGCCCTGCATATGAACTTTCAGTAGTTCATGTACTGAGCATCAATGCCTTAAAACCTCTCACTTAGACTATTTTTCTATTTTTTATATAGGATGCCCTCACAATTTTTGCACAAGATGTTTCAAATGCCACATCGTTAACTATTCAACTAACCTGCCTGAATCCCCATGAAGTCCACCCATGCACCTTTTTACAGTTCGTGCTACCCCCCTCCAGCAAATTTAGATGCATTGCACTTGATCTCCTCATCCAAATCACCATCTTTCTACACAAAATGTTGGAGGAACTCAGCAGGCCAGGCAGCATCTATGGAAAAAAGTACAGTCAACGTTTCGAGGCGAAACCCTTCGGCAGGACTGGAGAAAGAAAGCTGAGGAGTAGATATCACTGTTAACCATTCTTGAATTTGGATCAAGAGAAGATCCTGAAATCTCTCTGACATGTCTTTATGCAGCTCACCCAGATGTGCACAGTATACTTGAAGATCATCATCTGGTATTTTTTCTTTCTCTTCCAACTCCATGAGGCTTGGAAATTGGAAAAGGTGTGATGACCAATGTTGCACTTCAATCGAGTTAACTTGGAACAACATGTGGAAATGACTGATATGCCTTTGATAAAACTCACATCGTTTCCTTGCAATTGAAGATTGATTTCATTAAACTTTGCAAATAATTCTAACAAATAAGCAATATCATGCCTAATATTCTTGAGTTAATTACTAAATGAAGTATTCAGGTCTTCAAAGAATTTTATTACCATTTCAAAAAGTGCATGAAAGTATCTCAGGCAGTTTTGAGAGCCATCTGAACAAGTGTTCAGACTGTTATCATTCTCCAAATGGACAAGAGTTGAAAGCATGGTATTTGATTTTATTTACTGCTGTGATAACAACATTTAATGATTTGGCAGCTGTTTTTTTTGTGACAAGATGCTGTCTGTGAATTACACCGTGAATGGTAAATATGAGGGGTGGAGATATGTCTCTACCAAAGCAGTTGTAAGGCACTCTTTCCGTCCGCTACCCTGCAGGTCATCCTTGGGCATGGTGTAGCACCTGCTTTGCCGCCCCACCCTCCTCCCGACCAGGGTCACATGAAGCCATGGGAGCAGGTGGTGCATATCACGTCCCACACATGCAACCACTGACACCATGCAGACAGTCTCTGAAGAGTATTGATAATGGCTTGGGGTCACCTGTCTTGCAAAGACAGCCCAGAAGAAAGCAATGGCAAACCACTTCCGTAGAATAATTTGCCAAGAGCAATCATGGTCATGGATAGACCATGATCGTCTGCGTCATACAACATGCTACATAATGGTGATGACTAGTGGTGTCTTGACATTGATGATGCCCCATCTGTTGCAAAAGCAAGCATGTTGGTGAGTGGAATGTCCTTCTCTTTGAAGAATTGCTTGACATCCCAAAATATTAACTCCCCCTTCTTATCTGTTTCTAGTCCCCTTGCAAATTACCACCCTTGAGCCATGCTTTCATCTTTTATGAAGTGAACATAACCATGAAGTGAAGTGAAGATTTTTCACCTGGCAAAGTTGACTCATCCAACTGCAGAGCAAATTCTGTTGTCTTAAGTATTTTGCACAAGGTATCTTCCACATTCTCAGGCATTTCATTATTTGTCGTTGAACAGAGTTGTCACTGAGTGGAATTGTGTAAGTTATTTGATTTGGTAACTTAAGCAAAACTGTACTCAGAACATCCTTTACTGCTGACAGAATTAGTTCTTCTCCAATTGTTTGGAGCTTTCCAGAATTAGCAATGAGGAATGAAATGTGTGAAACACACAAACCATCACTGTTTCGCTGTAAATTGCTGGAAAACATGTTTTGAAGTGTTTTCCATTTTTGAAAGTTTTCACAAAGTGACTGAAAATTAGCTAACTTTTTGTTGGTTTATCAGATATATTCTCTTCAAATGTTCAAGGAGCATGGATGGTTTCAGTGCTTCATTTGGAAAAAAAACTTTTTTCATTCAACAGACACATTGGCTGTCATTGGTTGCTTGACGTTGGTATAAATCCATTTTTCAGATACTCCACACCATACTGTCTATACTTCTTTTTTGTTCCGTCTGCTTCTACCATTTTCATTATAAATTAACAACAACAGTCAATCACCTATTGTTTGAGTCCAACCTCAAGCGTTGCAATCAATAAAGGGAAAAGTTATGATTTCATCATAGCTCATGCAAAACCTGGTACGTAAACTGGGATAGTGATATCTCTGTTGGGCTGTGGGCTAAAGAAAGCAGGCAAGACCATTTCATACCAAGTCAAGTCACTTTTTTTTGTCATTTTGACCATAACTACTGGTAGAGTACACAGTTAAAACGAGACAATGTTTTTCAGGACCATGGTGCTACATGAAACAATACAAAAACTGCAGTGAAACAACACAAAAACTACACTAGATTACAGACCTACACAGGACTGCATAAAGTGCACAAAACAGTGCAGGCAGTACAATAAAGACAATAGGCACAGTAGAGGGCAGTAGGTTGGTGTCAGTCCAGACTCTGGGTATTGAGGAGTCTGATGGCTTGGGGGAAGAAACTGTTACACAGTCTGGTCGTGAGAGCCCGAATGCTTCGGTGCCTTTTCCCAGATGGCAGGAGGGAGAAGAGTTTATATGAGGGGTGCATGGGGTTCTTCATAATGCTGTTTGCTTTGCGGATGCAGCGTGTGCTGTAAATGTCTGTAATGGCGGGAAGAGAGACCCTGATGATCTCTAATTTTTTCCCATTGAATGCCATACTCTCATTAACAAGATTTGTGTCACTGTGTGATTGGAGTATGGGAATCATACTCCAGCATTGTACTACAGCAATGAAGCTTGGGTCAGGCCCGGAATTAACACGATTTCTTCAGTCCAGGTTTCTCATGATATGCCAAATGCAGAAGTATCACATTGCTTTTCAACAACTATAATGATTAATTATATAATGATATAATTAACTATAATGATACATTAATGATCTGGATGATGGGGTGGTAAGTTGGATTAGTAAGTATGCAGATGATACTAAGGTAGGTGGCGTTCTGGATAATCAAGTAGGTTTTCAAAGCTTGCAGAGAGATTTAGGCCAGTTAGAAGAGTGGGCTGAGCAATGGCAGATGGAATTTAATCCTGCTAAGTGTGAGGTGCTACATTTTGGTAGGAACAATCCAAATAGGACATACATGGTAAATGGTAGGGCATTGAAGAATGCAGTAGAACAGAGTGATCTAGGAATAATGGTGCATAGTTCCCTGAAGGTGGAATCTCATGTGGATAGGTTGGTAAAGAAAGCTTTTGGTATGCTGGCCTTTATAAATCAGAGCATTGAGTATAGGAGTTGGGATGTAATGTTAAAATTGTACAAGGCCTTGTTAAGGCCGAATTTGGAGTATTGTGTACAGTTCTAGTCACAGAATTATAGAAAATATATCAACAAAATAGAGAGAGTACAGAGAAGATTTACTGGAATGTTATCTGGGTTTCAGCACCTAAGTTACAGGGAAAAGTTGAACAAGTTAGGTCTTTATTCTTTGGAGCGTAGATGGTTGAGGGGGGACTTGATAGAGGTATTTAAAATTATAGATAGATAGATAGAGTTGACATGGATAGGCTTTTTCCATTGAGAGTAGGGGAGATTCAAATGACATGAGTTGAGAGTTGGGGGCAAAAGTTTAAGGGTAACACGAGGGGGAATTTCTTTACTCAGAGAGTGGTAGCTGTGTGGGACGAGCTTCCAGTAGAAGTGGTAGAGGCAGGTTCGGTATTGTCATTTAAAGTAAAATTGGATAGGAATAGGAAATGAATGGAATGGAGGGTTATGGGCTGAGTGTGGGTCAGTGGGACTAGGTGAGAGTAAGTGTTCGGCACGGACTAGAAGGGCCGAGATGGCCTGTTTCCGTGCTGTAATTGTTATATGGTTATAATGCGCTTCGAGCAAAGTCTAAGAGAATGATAGGTTAGCAAAATATGAGGTTATGTGATCATTGTAATCAATTCTGAGGTATTGAGGACCAAATGCTGATTAAAAAGTAATTTCTTAAATTCAACCTGTCATCCCTCTGCTGCCCCCCCTTGCTACCGACCGCACCCCCTACCACCACTGCCCCCTTAGAAACTCCCATTGCCCCTGGGAGCCACTGAAGTATGGGGTAGATGTAGAAAATGGCTGTTCCTGACTTGTGGAGAAATAGGTCTGTGGGTAGTTCTCAGAAATGGAATCCTTACAAAACCTGGGGACTGCCTGTATTTCAATTAAGCACTTTCTACTCAATGAGTTTCAGGCTCCAATCATAGGCCAGCTTCCACATTTTCTTTAGAAAATGATATTTTTATGAAAAGGCGCAAGTTTTTTCTCCTTTGATATTTCAGTTTCTGACTCTACTTGATTTATACATCTGTTTACTCTTCAGCTTGTCTTCTTGGCATCTAGGTTATTTGATATTGCTAACAGTTCTCTCTCCCTGCTGTCATCTTCAGTCGTTGAGACTGTCATCATTACTGCCTTAAAGCAAAACTCTCAAGTTTTCTTGCCTTGTTCACTATAACCTCATCTCCAACTTTTCTCTTCTGTGTTTTTCACTGTTTCTGGAAACAAGTGTTTCCATAAGCAATCAGCAAGTCAGGCAACATCTGTGGAGGAAAATGGACAGTCAACATTTCAGGTCGATACCCTGTGTCAGAACTGATGAGGGATCTCAACCTAAAACATTATTACCTACTTCCCTCCACCGATGCTGCCTGGCCTTCAGCAGTTTGCCTTTTGCTCTAGATTCCAGCATTTATAGTCGTCTTTGTCTCCACAAGTTTTTCACTGCAACTCGAAACGTGACAATAATTAACACTGTGATCCAAAGTCATATTCGTTTTTGCCAGGCTTCTTATTTGAATGTTGCAGTCAGATCTGCACCCTTAATGCAGAGCTCAAATTGATTTCATTAGTTGTTAGAAATCTATCCAGCCTTGTCCTTGGACATTCTGAAGTCTTTGAAATGGCTGATCTCACCATTCCCTTTTCTCCCTCATGCAGTTACATAAGACACATTGCCTGGTTGTATTCTTATCTCTTGACTTGTGGTCAGAAAATAAAGCTCCTCACATGGGTTGTGAGATATATTTGAAAGTTAAGTTATAAATGAAATTGATTGTTACTTCAGGCAAGTACAACCTTAGCTGTGCCTCTTGAGGATTTTGCAGATATTTTGCTTTATGCTTGTATAAATTTTCATAGATCTGAAATCTATTGAAGTGTAATATTTTGATTTAAACCTTATGAGAAAAAAGAGGTTGCAGAGCAACGGTCACAGCAATGACATGGGAAGCGATCATGGTTTGGTAATTCAATGGAACGAGTACTTACAAGGGAAGGAGTATTCATATTGATGACTTGGAGGATAGAAAGGAAAGCATTAGCATTGCATCAAAGAAGGTCCTTTAGCTGTTAATGTCAAATCCACGAATTGTATAAAAACAGAGAACGTATGATTTTGAAATGAACGAGAACTGCATGTTCTTGTCCCTTTTCCTCTGTCCACCATTCACCCTATCATGGCAGCCACATGACAAAATGGGTGATTATCTCGAAGCTGGAAGAAACCTAAGAGTATCAAAACCTTTGAATATTTGGATGTATTTTGCTTGCTTTTTTTTAATCATTAGTTCTACCCTTCCCCAATTTGTGTCCTTTTCTGGAGTGTGGCTCCACGAAATGCTGGCATTGGACAATGCATCCATGGCCTTTAGACACCCTTTCCGATTAAGATTGCTGGATGTTAAATAGGATCTGAAGCTTTGATTTTTCCTTCTCATCCAGTTCTGCACCAGATCTCCAATCAACATCTATACAACCTTTATATTCCAAATAGCCTACAAACAATCTGTAAATAGTTAAACTATGTCAGCCCACAGCAGACTTGAACCTTTACTAGTCTTGCTGGTGTGGCTCCTCAAATGGACAGGCCTATTGAACTACTTGGGGAGTCTTTCCCATTGGTGTATTGTCACATTATTATATCACACCATGAGAAACTTGTTTCAAATATCATGCTTGCTAAAGTGTTTCACAGTATTAGAAAAATAATAGCAGACACATGTTTTGACTTGGCAAAATATTCATCTTTGTTAAAGTCTAAGATGCAGTGAGATGTAAAAATTGATAGTATTTATTATATAAAAGATCTTTTTGCATTATAGTGTAAATTCATATTTGTCTAGACTGTTTGGAATCCACATGAAGTGGGCAAATGTCCATAGACCAGCCATTATACTTCATGCGGCTGAAGTGCCAGCAGCTGTGTGTAAACAGATTTTAAAATGTTCAGCATTGGTTTTCAGCTGAAGCAATAGAGGTTTTGAAACTGCCATGTTTCTAACTGCAGTGTTTTCCAAAATCAGACCATATAAATCAAGGTCAAAGCAGTGGGAAATACTGTGTGGTGTTTCTAAAAAGGCCGTGTGATTGGAATATTGTGTTGCATTCTTTTGGATTCATTGTGAGGTCAACAGTGACTTCAGTCAGAATGCTTGAGTGATTTTTTGGACCCAATATGTCTTGTTCCTGTATACCTGAAGTTAGACCTTGCTAATAGCTTGCAGTATTTTAGAACTAATTATCTGCTGCTGCACATGACTGAAAAGCACCCTTGTATGAAGAAATACTCCTTTGAGAGCACAAGAATTAGTTCTGTTTCAGTCAAAAGCAGGAAAACAGATAAATAGTTCCAAATACAGTAATTATGTTACCATAAGAATAGTTCTCCTTTTGAAGGAAGGAACCCTTTCCCCTTCGGTTGTATTGATTTACTTTGCATCCTACCAGTGCTGTTAGTTTATCTGTGACCTCACATGCTTCAGCTTCTTGGAGAAGGTTTATCCAGGGCCAGAGAAAGCATGCATAGGTAAAACCCGCCCTCCAGTGTCTGACTGAATTAATTTCCATGGATTAGACCTTGGAATCTTACCTGAAGTTACATTCAGATGGTCCTGGCTTGTTTCTGAGGACTGATTTATCAAGAAATGGTGGCAAGCATTAGCCAGCTGACATTAGGAAAATATTAAAAACCATATTGATGGTTGTTCCATTACATTCTCTTTTAGCCTCCATGCCATTCCTTGTACCGCTGTACATAGTACATCCTTGGAACCACCATTGGGCTTATTTAGATTAGCCCAAGTTCATCTCAATCAGGTGTTAGGGACAGACTGCTCGCTCATCTAAAAACAGTGTGAATTGAAGCACTGAGGTGCTTAATTCAGCCCATGAACAACAGGTACTTTCAAAATTGAGGATAAACCCAGAGTAATGCCAGTTCTTACCCGATGGTACTGCCTGTCCAGCATGCCCAACAAACTGTGCAAGAAGCACCCAAAGTCTGCTCCAGTTACCAAAATAAGATATCCCTGGAACATCTGTTGATACAGGGGACATGGCATGAATACCAACCCCACAGGGTGTGCTGGTACTGGAGCCTCTACCTGGAATTGGTCTCTGCTCTGGGCCCAGGCCGACTTTAGACAATAACCTGCCTTGTATTATACTTTGCATTGAAATCAGTTACATTTTATCTGCATCACAATTCTGATATTGGAGACACATTCTGCAGATTCTGGAACCTGGATCAATAAACAAACTGTTTGAAGTACAGCAGGTCAAGCAGCATCCGTTGAAGCAAAGGAATGGTAACATTTTAGTTCAAGACGCAGCATTTAAAGGCATTGCCAAGTAAAAAGAGGATTAAAGCTACTGCCCACCAATCTGTACTGAAGGGTGTCATAATAGTACACCTTGTGGAAACATAAAGATCAGTGTGCATTTGTGAAATCACAGTCATAGTTGACTAGTATGTTTAGGTTCTGTGAGGATGTCATGTATATTCAAGGAGGAGTTGGTGAATTTGGTATATTTGGGTTTCAGATTTTCTTCAGCCATTTGGGAGTAAGGTACTGACATGGATCGAAATATGGTTATTGGACAGAAAGCAAATAGTGGAAACAAATAGATCCATCTCAGGTTGGCAAGGTTTACTGCTTGGGGCTCCAATTATTTAGAATTTGTACCAAATACGTGGTTGCAAGGTCCAGATATCATATTTCAATGACACTGATTTAGGCGTGATTGTGAGGAGGGCTTTGTTATGAGAGTAAAGATTTTTTGCTACACTTGCTTTGGTGAGACTGCATCTGGAATATTGTGTGCAGTTTTAGTCTCCTTACCCAGGAAAGAATCTGCTTGTCAAAGAGGGAGTCCAATGAAGGAAGATTAATTAGACTAGTTCACCGTATGAGAAGGGATTGAATAGAGTGGGGCTGCATTCTCCAGACCTTAGACGAGTGAGAAAAGCTTTTAAGAAAGTATGGAGCATGTCAAATATATTTCACAAATACTTCAGTCACAGTGTCAGTGTAGAGAAGTGCAGTGGATTCTGGTTAATTGGGACACAACAGAACCAGAACATTTAGTCCCAATTAAGTGACAGCCCCAGTTAGCCAAAGTTTCATGGAAATAGTTAAAAGGTATATATATATAAAAAAGCAAGCCACCATTTGGCTGAGTAAAAGTTATGTCTTTAAATGAAATGCAGAACAAATTAAAACACTGTGGCAACCCACTTTCTGCGCAGGTGAACCGGCTCACAAATAGCCTGCGCGCGGGGGGAGACTTTGGTAATGCACCTCTGACGTCATTTCCGCTCGGAGAGGGCGGGCGCTAGGGATTAAATGCCAGTGCCGCGAAGTTTAAATAAACTAGTCTCGAAATGACTTACCGTCTGCGTGTCGTTATTTCAGCGCTGTATGTAGCACATTGCTACAACACTACCAAAGTTACTACAGCTAATGATTTTGACGATTGCATCCTCCAAATCTGTTTTTTTGAGAAGAGGAAAATGAGGTGGCATGGCCGCATGACAAGATCCAGTGGGTTTCAGTAGGTACATTTAATGTCAGAGAAATGTATGCAATATACATCCTGAAATTCTTTTTCATCGCAAGCAATCATGAAAACAAAGGAGTGCCCCAAAGAATGAATGACAGTTAAATGTTAGAACCCCAAAATGCCCTCCGTCACAGCTCCCCCCTCCCACGCATAAGCAGCAGCAAAGCAAGCATTCTTCAGGGAACGGGGAAAAGAGAAAGGGGCAGACAGCAAAAGAAATGGGCAGACAACGTTGCAGAGTGGACTGGAAAGAGCTTTGCCACAACCCAGGCACTTGCCCACAATGTGGTCTGATGTTCATCTAAGTACAATAATAGATGAACACAACCTGCCTAAACTAATAAATACAAACAATTGTAATTTTCTTTTTATTGAACACATTGTTTAATCATTTACAGTCCAGGCTGGGGGGAAAAAAGTATGTGAAGCCTTGTTTTTAGTAACTGGTAGAATCTCGTTTCGCAGTAATAACCTTCACCAAACGTTTCCTGCGACTGCTGAGCAGATTTGCACCATACAAAACAGTTTCAGTTCATCAATTTTTCTGGTATGCCTGGGATGAACAGCCCTCTTCAGGTCATGCCACAGTACCTCAATTGGATTAAGGTCTGGACTCTGACTTGGCCATGTCAAACCATAATTTGTTTTCTTTTTAGCAACAGACACAAAATGCTGGAGGAACTGAGCAGGCCAGGCAGCATCTTTGGAAAAAAGTAGTTGACATTTTGGGCTGAAACCCTTGGCAGGACTAAGCCCAAAGGGTTTCGGCCTGAAACATCAATTGTACTCTTTTCCATAGATGCTGCCTGGCCTGCTGAGTTCCAACAGCACTTTGTGTATGTTGCTTGGATTTCCAGCATCTGCAGATTTTCTCTTGCTTATGATTTGATTTTCTTCTTTATAAGCCTTTCTGTTGTTGATTTACTCTTGTGTTAATAGACAATAGACAGTAGGTGCAGGAATAGGCCATTCGGCCCTTCTAGCCAGCACTGCCATTCACTGTAATCATGGCTGATCATACACAATCAGTACCCTGTCCCTGCCCTCTCCCCATATCCCTTGACCCCGCTATCTATAAGAGCTCTATCTGACTCTCTCTTGAATGCATCCAGAGACTTGGCCTCCACTGCCTTCTGGGGCAGAGCATTCCACATATCCACCACTCTCTGGGTGAAAAAGTTTTTCCGCATCTCTGTTCTAAGTGGCCTACCCCTTATTCTTAAACTGTGGCCTCTAGTTCTGGACTCACCCATCAGTGTTTTGGATCATTGTCTTGTTGCATCATCCAACTTCTGTTAAGTTTCAGGTGATGGACTGCTACCCTGACATTCTCCTGTAAAATGTCTCAATACAATTGTGAGTTCATTGTTCCCTCAACAATTGCAAACTGTCCAGGCCCTGAGACAGCAAAGCAGCCCCAAACTATGATGTTCTTTATACCATGCTTCGCACTTGGGATGAGGTTTTGGTGGTGTTGTGCAGTGCCTTTTTTCCTCCAAGCATGGTGGTGTGGATTTTGCCAAAAATTTCAACTTTTGTCTCATCTATCCACAAAACATTGTCCCAGAAGCATTGTGGAACATCCAGGTGGTCTTTTGCAAACCTGAGACATGCTGACATGTTTTTTTTGGAGAGAAGTGGTGTCCTTCCATGAACACCATTTTTATTCAATGATTTTTTTTTGTAGTGGACACATGATCATAGACCTTAGCAAGTTCTAGAGATCTCTGCAAGTCTTTTGCTGTTACCCTTGCGTTCTCTTCCACCTCCTTTGGCATTGCACTTTTTGCTTTCAGTATGATCTTTGCAGGACTAGGGAGAGTAGCAACAGTACTGAATTTCCTCCATTGGTAGACAATTTACTTGCTGTGGACAGATGAATACTCAGGTCTTTAAAAATGCTTTTGTGGCCTTTTCCAGCTTCATTCGTCTACAATTCTTCTAATGCCTTCTGAAAGTTGTTTTGATCAAGGCATGGTGCACATAAACAGATCTTTCTTGAGAAGAGCAGGCTCTGACAGTAACCTGACTTTGTGTTGTGTGCCTTTATTTTTATTGAGCAGGGCACCTCTCCAACCAACTCCTCCAATTTCATCTCATTGATTGGAACATCTGATTTTAGATTGCTTTTGTAGATGGCATTACCTGATATGTTCACATACTTTTAGAACTTAGACTGGGATTGTTTAAATGTTCCACTCAGTATTGATGAGAAGTACAATTGTTTGTGTTATTAGTTTTGGCAGATTTGTGTTTTGTATATTATTGTGACTTAGATGAAGATCAGACCACATTTTATTAGGAATTAATGCAGAAAACCAGGTTGTTGCAAAGGGTTCAGAAACTTTTTCTTTCAACTATATATTCAGCACATCTTAAAAATCTGTGCTACTGTTAGGAAGTCCTCAATTATGCAAATTTTCTTTTGGTCTTCTTGCATTTTACTTGTCCGTCCATTCAAGTACATTTCATATCAAAGAATATGTAAATTGTACAACCTTGAGATTTGTTTGCTTACAGGTAGCCACAAAGCAAGAAACCCAAAAGAACCCAATTAAAGAAAAAAATATAACAGGCCAGCACCCAATGCGCAAGATTGGGGGGGGGGGGGGGAACCCACAAAATTTGCAAACATTTTAAGCAAACAACAACATTCTGAACCAAACAGAGACCTCAGATCCAAACCCTGGAGCAATCCGGCGAAGGCCCAAAGCCTCAATGTCATGGAGAGAGGAATGAGCATGGCAGAGAGCGAATGAAATCAGCTCTCACCTCAGAGCCCGACATCCTGTCTTTTCAGTCTGTCTGGGCTGGATTTTAAATTGACTAAACAACGAAACAGCGAAAGGTTCTGGCACCCCCAGAGAGAGGAGTGAATAATGCGGAGAGCAAGCAAAACGGCTCTTGCCTCTGATCTGGGCCGGCGTTAAAATTGTCAACAGCGGATCGTGCTCCGCACTATGGAGTGGCTGCTGTGAAGAGCTCGGGGTCTAGACCAAGCCACCCAGCGACTCACTGTGGGCCCAGATTTCACCACCCATCCCGAAACAGCTCTCAAGCTCTTCAAATCAGCTCAACGCCCAGAGTGAACTAACCTCACACTCGGGCCAGTTGTATGGGCATCAGATCTCCTCTGTCCTGACGACTTTCTCAGTGGCCAGAGTGATCCAACCTAGCACCTGTGCCAGAGTTACAGGCATTGGAATTCGACTGCACCAACTTCTCTCGGAATGGCTCACTCCACCTTCATCAATTCTGCAATACTCCATCCCAGCTCATCCCCAGAACTTGCCTCACCATCACTTGCCCCCTCACTGTGGTGATAATTTAACAGATTTTACCTCAAAGGTGTTTTTGGTGCTGTTTTTTGTCCAACTTCTTGCCTTTTGAACTACCAATGAGCTGTCACATGCGTTCAGTGGCACCAACTTGTTAACTCTTTTATCGTGTTTCCAGTAATGTGAGACAGTTCATATCACAGAGTGCAATGTTTAGAATTATCTTATACTGAACAGTATGGAGCTGTTAGTGTGAAAAGACTGGTGTTTATATTTGATATTTGTAAGTGTAATTATTGTTCTACAGGTGGTTATTAGAAAACAATGTCACTGGTTTATTGTGAACAATGGTACAGAACAGCTGTTGAGGCTGGAGTAAAATATAATGAAACCTAATGCCCCCTAGTCGCTTTGAGACTTTTGACATTTGCTAGATTTATTCCATTTCTGATTGATTCTACCAAAGTGATCCATGCACAATTTTTAATATTTTATTTGGTATTTGGTCGTAGAATGTATGGATGGCTTATAAAACTAAGCTTTTTACCTTTTTACTGACAATTCTAATGTGACAATTGGAAACCAATACCAGTAGGAAGTAAGCTTATATGTACTGTTTAAAACCCATCACACCAGAACAGCCTTTGACTTAACATATTTTCTTTTAAAATAACACTATCTGAAAGAAAGCCAAATATTTTATCTATTTAGTTCTCTGCAGCGGCTTTGGGCTGTGTTTCACAGCTTTTCCACATCTATTTATTTGCTTTCACTCTAACTCCCCTCATTAATTTGTCAGTCATGTGGCTTTGTAAACTATATGTCACTAGGCAGTTGTAGCTTCTCCCTGTCATAGACATTCCCCTTGCCTTCCCATCTCTCTCTCTCTCTCATTCTCAGCGACTTCAAACAAATGTTCTTTCTCACTCTCTCAGTTCTGATGAAGGGTTAACTCTGTTCCTCTTTCCATAGATAGTACCTAATCTGTTGAATGTTTCTGGCAATTTTTGTTTTTGCTTGTAACTTGCAATTAAACTCAGACTGACCTTATTTGGAACAGTTACTTCATCGTGTAATTGCTATTAAACTTAAGCTGCAGTTAACTTAACCACAATGAGAATGTGGCAGAAATGAGTCTCATCCCTTATTTACGGGAGAATGTCGTTCAGTGAAGTTTATTTGAAAAGACAACCATTCGTTTGTTTACTTTTCCTCCAATTTCTCCATTCAGTCTCCTTAATTTCTAGTATAAACTTTTAATTTCCTCCTGATGGAGGTTAAATGCATTAGCTTCCTGTGTTTACAATCTTTTAAGGCATGTTGTCTGTGATGAAATTTAATTGAATGTCAGATTTCAAAATTCATATAAAAACAGAGAACATAACAAATCAACAAGTGGCAAGGAGGAATGTAAACCACCAGTTATGAATTTCAGAAATAACTAAAGTCGAAGGCTGCGGTAACAGCATCTTTATTAAAAAGGAGTGCTAGTCAAACAGACCTGGAGAAAGGGGTGTGGGAGACAGGAAATATTGCCTTTATGTTATGAGAGGGGTATCTTGGTGTTATGCCAATTAGACCAAATTGAAATGACTGGGATTCTTCTCGAAATGAACAGTGTGAGATATAATCAAATAAAGAAAATGTGGAGATGTGAGATCTCCATCTGACTCCTTCAGCTTGCTCTGTCATTAAAGATCATGAGTGATCATGTATTCTAAGCCCATTTTCCACCCCCCTCAGGTATCTGCTTGTCTCAGAATTCAGTAAGAGCTCATTTGGCGAAAGTGGACATGTTACCTTTTGTGCAGGGGAGAAGAACCAGGAGCTAAATATGCTGTGGAACTCCAGAAAAACAATACCAAAGGAAGAATCATTCAGTGTATGGGGGGGGGGGGGGGGGGGTGAGGAGAAAGGAGTAAATGGAAATTCAGAAAAGTATCAGGCTTGTTTGAAGAAAACCCTGCTCAGTTACCATCAGCATATAACCTGTAGCACCAGAGGTCCCAACACACTGGGCAACTGTTATACTAAGCTAGGGGAATGCCTATCAGTTCGTGATAGATTTCGGTAAATCTGATCACTTGGCTGTCCTTCCCCTACCTGCATATAGGCTGAGGCTAAAGACTAAAGCTCCAGAGATCAAGACAACTAAGAGGTATTCACAGAAGGCAAAGGAGTGGCTGTGATTTGCTTTGTTCAAGGACTCAACTATGGGTCTGAGTGAATACATCATGGTTGTCATGGACTTTGTTAACATGAATGTGTCCCCACAAAATCGTTCAGTCATCCCCAAACAGAAGCCCTGGATAAACCACGAGATCCACAGTCTGCTGCAGGCATTCAAGACTGGTGACCAAGAAAGCTCGAGGCCCAGGTACAATCTCACAGGTGAAGGTACAATTCTGGACTAAACTTTAATTAGCAAAGGATGCTCAACAGCTGTGGCTTGAATGCTATCACCTCTTTAACTTCTAGAGTTAAATTAGGCAACAGAGGTGACAAGAGCTCTTCACTTCCAGATGAGTTCAATGCCTTCTATCCTTGCTTTGACTGTCAAAGCATGGAGGAGCAATGGCAGGAAGGCACAGGCATTTGTGTGGCTCTGTTGGTAAGGGATGGAATTACGTCTTTAGAAAGAGGTGACATAGGGTCAGAAAATACTGAATCTTTGTGGGTGGAGTGAAGAAACTGCAAAGGTAAAAACAAACTATGGGAATCGTATATTGGCCTCCAAATAGTAACCAAGATCGAATTGAATTGACTCTTATTACTTACATCCTTCAAATACATGAGGAGTAAAAACCTTTACGTTATGTCTCAGTTCAAATGTGCAATTATAGTAATTTATAATAAATATGTACAACAGGGTAGTCAATATAACGTAGAACTACAGTAGCGTCAGCATGAGTTAATCAGTCTGTTGGCCTGGTGGAAGAAGCTGTCCTGGAGCCTGTTGGTCCTGGCTTTTATGCTGCAGTACCGCTTCCCAGATGGTAGCAGCTGGAACAGTTTGTGGTTGGGGTGACTTGGGTCTCCAATGATCCTTCAGACCTTTTTTACACACCTGTCTTTGTAAATGTCCTGAATGATGGGAAGTTCACATCTACAGACGTGCTGGGCTGTCCGCTCCACTTTCTGCAGAGTCCTGCAATTGAAGGAAGTACAGTTCCCATACCAGGCAGAGATGCAGCCTGTCAGGATGTTCTCAATCGTGCCCCTATAGAAAGTTCTAGAATTTGGGGGTCCATACAAAACTTCTTCAACTGTCTAAGGGGAAAGAGGCGCTGTTGTACATTTTTCACCACACAGCCTGTATGTAGAGACCGCTTGAGATCCTCGGTGATGTTTATGCCGAGGAACTTAAAGCTGTTCACCCTCTCAACCCCAGATCCATTGATATCTATAGGGGTTAGCCTGTCTCCATTCCTCCTGTAGTCCACAACCAACTCCTTTGTTTTTTTGAGGGAGAGGTTGTTTTCTTGACACCTCTGTGTCAGGGTGATGTCTTCCTCTCTGCCTCATTATTATTTGAATTTAGGCCAATCAGTGCAGTGTTGTCAGCGAATTTAATTAGCAGATCGGAGCTGTGGGTGGTGATACAGTCATGGGTATACAGAGAGTAAAGGAGTGGGCTTAGTACACAGCCATGAGGGGCACCTGTGTTGAGGGGCAGAGGTGAAGGAGCCCGCTCTTACCACCTGCCATCGATTTGACAGTAAGTCCAGGATCCAGCTACACAAGTCAGGGTGTAGGCCGAGGACTCTGAGCTTCTTGTCGAGCCTGTATGGAACTATGGTTTTGAATGCTGAACTGTAGTCCAAGAACAGCATTCTCTCATGAGCATCCCTCTTCTCTAGGTGTGTAAGGATGGTGTGTAGAGCTGTGGCTATTGTGTTGTTTGTCGATCGGTTATGTCAGTAGGCGAATGGTAGGGGGTCCAGTTTGGATGGTAGCAAGCTGCAGATGTAATCCTTGACCAGCCTCTCAAAGCATTTGCTTATTATTGAGGTGAGGCTGTGATTGCAAAGGGAGCTGGAAAAGGCATGTAATAAAGGTAATGACACAATTGTAAAGGGGGATTTTAATATGCAAGGGAATTGGGAAGATCAGGTTGGTGCTGGATCGCAAGAGAGGGTATTTGTTGAATGCCTCTGAGACAGCTTTTCAGAGCAGTGTGTGCTTGAGCCTACTTGGGAAAAAGCTATCTTAGATTGGGTCTTGTGTCATAACCCAGATCTTATTTGGGAGCTTAATGTAAAAGAACCCTTAGGAGGCAGAGATCATAATATGACTGAATTCATACTGCAATTTGAGAGGGAGAAGCAGAAGTCAGATGTATCAGCATCATACTGGAATAAAGGGAATTACAGAGGCATGAGAGAGGAGCTTTTCCAGGTGGATTGGAGGAGGATCCTGGTGAGGATGATGGTTGAGCAGAGATGGCTGAAGTTTCTGGGAATTGTTCACAAAATGTAGGATAGTTATGTCCCACAGAGGAAGAAGTTCTCAAATGTCGGGTAGGCAACCGTGGCTGACAAGGGAAGCTAAGGACTGCATAAAAGCCAAGGAGGGGGCATATAAGGTAGCAAAGATGATTGGGAAGTTGAATGATTGGGAAAATCCAAAAAAAGGCAACTGAAAAAGCTATAAGAAGGGAAAATATGAAATATGAGGGGAAATCAGCCAATAATATAAAGCAAGATACCAAAAGTTTTCAGTTATATAAAGAGTAAAAGGAAGGTGAAAGTTGATATTGGACCACTGGAAAATGATGCTGAAGTGGTAGTAATGGGGGGCAAAGAAATGGCAGGTGAACTTAATGGGTACTTTGCATCAGTCCTCACTGTGGAAGACACCAGTAGTGTGCCAGAGGTCTGTGAGTGTCAGGGAGCAGGAGTGAGTATCATTGCTATTACCAAGGAAAAAGTGCTAGGCAAATTGAAAGGTGGATAAGAAACCTAGACTAGATGGACTACATTCCAGAGTCCTGAGAGAGGTTGAAGAGATAACGGATACATTGATCATGATCTTTCAAGAATCACTTGATTCTGGCATGGTCCCGGAGATGTCACTGCACTCTTTAAAAATGGAGGAAGACAAAGGAAAGGACATTATAGGCCAGTTAGCTTAACCCCAGTGGTTGGGAAAGTATTGGAGTCAATTATTAAGGATGAGGTTTACGCAGTACTTGGAGACTAATGATAAAATAAGTCAAAGTCAGTATGGTTTCCGTAAAGAGAAATCTTGCCTGACAAATCTGTTAAGAGTTCTTTGAGGAGGTAACAAGCAGGGCAGACAAAGGAGAGGCAGTGGATGACATTTACTTGGATTTTCAGAAGGCACTTGATAAGGTGTCACACATGAGGGCGCTTAACAAGGTAAAATCCTATGGAGTTACAGGGAAGATACTGGTATGGATAGCAGAATGGCGGATGGGCAGGAGGCAATGAATGGGAATAAAAAATGGCCTTTTCTGGTTGGCTGTCAGTGACTAGTGGTGTTCCTCAGGGGTCAGATTTGGGTCCACTAATTTTCACATTGCTTGTCAATGATTTGGATAATGGAATTGATGCCTTTGTAGCAAAGTTTCCGGATGATACAAAGATAGGTGGAGGGGGTAGAGAGGACTGAGGAAGCAATGCAATTGCACCAGGACTTGGACAAATTGGAAGAACAGGCAAAAATGTGACAGATAGAACACGGTGTTGGGTAATGTATGATAATGCATTTTGGTAGAAGGAACAATAATGCAGACTTTTATCCAAATAGGGAGAAGGTTGAAACATCAGAGGTGCAGGAGGACTTGGTAGTCTTCGTGCAAGACCCCCAGAAGGTTAATTTATGGGTTGAGTCTATGGTAAAGAAGGCAAATATAATGTTGGCATTTATTTCTAGGGGAATAGAATGTAAAAGCAAGGAAATATTGCTGACTCTTTGTAAGACAGATCTCAAAAAGGATGCGTTGTCACTGGAGAGAGTCCAGAGGAGGTTCATGAGGATGATTCCAGGAATGAAGGGGTTAACATAGGAGCGTTTGGTGGCTTTGGTCCTGTACTGACTGGAATTTAGAAGAATGGAGGGATTTCATTGAAACTTACTGAATGTTGAAAGTGGGGAAGAATGTCAGGATGTGAAATTTCCAGTGGGTGGAGAATGGTCCAGTTAAGTTTCTCTGAGCCCTTGTGCATTTTTATTATGTGTTGCAGAAGGACAATGACCACAGACAAGTCAGGAGAGGATTCAAATAGAAGTGAAAGAAATGATGAAATTTGAACAAATTCACATTTAGGTAGTACCTGACACCCCACCATCCCAAAGAATGTTAGTCTTTGTTAGAAAATATCTGTACCTTGAACCACTTAATCAGCAGGTTTCATGTCCTCCTCAAGAGAATGTCTAGACTCTGGGAACTGCCATCTTGCAGTGAGGCCCTCTGGGTGGAAAGCAATCCCATCGAGAACAGTGAGGGAGATCTCCCTGGTCACATGGTTCTCAACTAAAGTCAAGGAAGCAAATGATCAAATTATGATTGGATTGTTTGTGGAAGCTTGCATTGTGCCACTTGGTTACTGATACACAGTAATTACATGTCAGATAATATACAAAAAGTATTTTATTGACTTGTAAAAACATTGGAACATCCTGAGAAATCTTCCAATGGGAACAAGGAGGTATACAGGAGTATATAGATCGACTCTGGTGGAGTCAATTGCAACCAGAGCTTCACACTCAATGTCAGCAAGACTGAGGAATTGACTGTGGACTTCAAGAAGAGGGAATTGGGAGAACATACGCCAGTCCTCAGTGTTGAGTCAGCGTTGGAAGAGGTGAGCAACTTCAAGCTCCTGTGTGTCAACATCTTTGGGGATCTGACCTGGGCCCAGCCCTTCGATACAATGACAGTGGCTCTACTTCTTTATGAGTTTGAGAGGATTTTGTCACCAAGACTCTTGACAGTTTCTTGTAGATTACAGTGTAGAGCATTCTGATTGGTTGCATCACCACCTGGTATGGAGACTCCTGTGCACAGGATTGCAAGAGACTGCAAAGGGATGTAGACAGGCAGTTCCATCACAAGCACAACCCATCCCACCACTGAGGACATGTTCAAAGGTTGTGCCTCTGTCACTTAGGAATTCCACCATCCAAGACTGCCTGTGCTTGTTTACTACCTTTAGGGAGCCTGAATACCTATAGTTCACAATTCAAAAACAGCTTTGCTCCCTCCACCTTCAAAATTCCAAACAGCCCATGAATATTTACTTTTTTTTATCTGCGCTATTTACTTACAGTGAATTGCAGATAATTGGGCCGTTGTTTAATTGGGGCAACCAATTTGGGCCAACTGTTAAAGAACAAAAACTAATTGAAAATAGCCAGGACTCCCTTCATTTATTTGGGACACTTTGCCGCTTAACTGGGGAAGAACACTGTTGCCAAACAGTTTCTAGCTGGTATCAGTTGCATGCACTTGTGTGGCTATTAGACACTACACTATGCTCAAAGTGAACAGTTTTTAAATAGCATAATTAGCCAGTGTTTCTGTTCATGTTTGTTACTGATAGCTGGTGAAGAATAAGCAGTAAGACAGTTGAGAACTATTTTGCTCACTATGGTTTCAAGCATTCAGGCTTGGAGACGCCAGAAATGTCCGGGAGTGAAAATTAAACAATTTCACTACTTCAATAAGTTAGAAACTACGAAATATTTGAAGATATCAATAATCATCAAAATCATTGTATGAATTCAGTCCATTATCTGTAATAAGTATCCGTGCCGATTTTGTTCATATACAATCAATCAGAAGAACTTGGCAGTGCAAATTCCTCTGTGGATAACTATTGGGAACTAATACACAGCTTTATAGTATTGTAGTTGTAGTGTTTTAGTTTGTTCTGTATTTAATTTAAATACATATTTGTTACTCAGTTAAATGATAGCTTGTCTTCTTATGCCTTTTTTTCAGCTAATTGGGGCATCAGCTTATTTGGTTCAAAATGTACTGGTCCCGATGTGCCCCAATTAACGGGAATCCACCGTATTGTGCTGCAGAACAACAACTTCCATGTCGTATAAGTCAATTATAATAAATCTGATTCTTATTCTGAAGTTGCAAGATAAATGTAAAAATGTGTATGATTCTTCTATGTAATTTTTAATTGATTTTTATCAGTTATGTGAAGAGAAGAAAGTATTTTATTTTTCATCAACTAATTACAGAATACTGCACTATTTTTGGTGAAACCTTAATTATGCTTTCTGTGGAGCTTGCATTGGATTGTGGTCTTTTTAAGCTAATCAGATAGGGTGCAGCTATGTCATGCAATGTCTAGCAGGTGATTTTTTTTTCTGTGCTTGTGTCTATCAAGGTGCAGTGTAGCATGCATGTACACATGAGAGGCTGGGAGACAAAAGCAAATTGTTTCATTTGTCCCTTGAACAGTTCTGGCTGTGATGTTCTCAGTAAAATTTGCCATTTTGAAATCGTGAATCCAAGTGGGTTTGAATGGTCAGGGACTGTGGAGGAAGGATTCTGATAGGAGAGGAGAGTGGACCATCGGAAAAAGGGAAGGGGGGGGGAGACCCGGGGGAGGTGATTGGAAGGTGAGAAGAGGTAGAAGGCTGGGGGGGGGGGGGGGGGGGGAATTTTTTTTTAGCCATATCAATATTCATGCCATCAGTTTGGAGGCTACTCAGACAGAATATAAGGTGTTGCCTTGTTGATGGCCTCCTCGTGGCAGAAGAGGAGGCCGTGAACCAACATGTTAGAATCGAAGTTAAAATGTTTGGCCACCAGGAAGTTCCACTTTTGGCGGATGGTACAGAGGTAATCAACAAAGCGGTCCCCAAATTTA
This sequence comes from Hemitrygon akajei, assembly GCF_048418815.1. NCBI lineage: Eukaryota > Metazoa > Chordata > Chondrichthyes > Myliobatiformes > Dasyatidae > Hemitrygon > Hemitrygon akajei. Next base: position 111,611,938 of record NC_133124.1, read on the forward strand.
CGACAACTTACTGCATCGGGATTACCAGATACAATAGATGACCTCAGCAAATTCGCAGGTCTTGTGTTGTCTCATCTGGCGGTACTGTTTGGGGCCCTGAATGGAGGTGAGGGAGGAGGGAAATGGGTAGGTTTAGTACTTAGACTGCTTGCAGGATAAGTGTCGGGAGGGAGATTAGTGGGTAAGGGAATTACGGAAGGAGTGATCCATGTGGAAAGTGGTGGGGTAAAAATATGTTTGTTGGTAGGATCCCTTTGGAGATGGTGGAGGTTGCGGAGGATGATGTGTTGAATGTGTAAGCTCATGGAGTGGTAGGTAAAGGCAAGAGGTACTCTATCACTGTTAAGGCAGCGGGAAGATGGGGTGAGCGTGGATGTTCGGGAAGTGGAGGAGATGTGAATGAGGGCAGCATCTATGGTGAAGGTAGGGAAACCCTATTCTTTGGAGAGGGAAGACGTCTCTGATGCTTTGGAATGGAAAGCCACATCCTGGTGACAGATGCGGAGCAGATGAAGGAACTGAGAAAAGTGAATAGCATTTTTACAGGAGAAGGTGGGAAGAGGTAGTCAAAATAACTGTAGGAATCGGTAAGTTTATTAAAAAAAAAATGTGGGTCGACAGTTTGTCTCCTGAGATGGCGACTGAGAGGTCGAGAAAGGGGAGGGAGCTGTCAGAAATGGACCGAGTGAAGTTAAGGGCATGGTGGAAGTTAGAGTCTTAAGTTGATGAAATTGACAAGCTCAGCATGGGTGCATGAAGCCACACCAATGCATTTGCCAATGTAGCAGGGGAAGAGTTTGGGAGTTGGGAAGGAAGCAAGGAAAGCCTTGGCCTGGAGGTGTTGGCAGTCGAAGTCCAGGCTGGAGCTGGAGGTCATACAGTTTGCAGTCTGAAGGCATCCAGGACCATAGGTTCTGGTGGGAATCTGGGGTCTGCATGTGCTGGTGGTTGTTGGAACTGGTCTTGGCGACAATTGTGTCACCGTTTCAGAGATGCCCAGGGCCATCAGAGCTAGGGTTGGAATCGGTGAGATCCGTGGTCTGTGGGCAAATGATCAAATAGAGGCAGCAGGGACCACAGTCTGGGGGCGTCCAAAGCCGCTGGAACCAGAGTTGGAGACAGCTCCAGTTGAAGGCATGGATCCAGCGGAGGATGAAATGACAGAGGGGTCCATGACAGGCAGAGGAGAGCGAGGCCTGGAGCTGTGACAGAGACTGAGACAGGGCCGCCTGGTATTTCCGCATGGTGCAGATTTCAACATCCCAACTGTGCACCAGATGACTTGTGAACAATGCCAGGATAATGACAGTGCAGTTAACTGTAATCCTTGGTCATTCTTTCATGACAGAATCAATATTAAAGCCAACACGAGGAAATCTGCAGATGCTGGAAATTCAAACAACAACACACACAAAATGCTGGTGGAACGCAGCAGGCCAGGCAGCATCTATAGGGAGAAGCACTGTCGACGTTTCGAGCGGAGACCCTTCGTCAGGGCTAACTGAAAGGAAAGATAGTTAAGAGATTTGAAAGTAGGAGGGGGAGGGGAAAATGCGAAATGATAGGATCTTGGGTAAGAGGTAGAAATGGGAAGTGCGGGGCCGGGCCAGGTCTTTACCATTCCCTCCGACATTCAACTCTCTGAGGCAGAGTGCTCTGACCTCAGATCCACAAACCTGCCTGTCCAGGTAGACCCATTATCTCAGCTTGCTCCTGCCACACCGAATTCATTTCTGCATACCTTGACACTGTTTTTTAACCCCCCCTTGTTCAATCCCTTCCCATCTATGTTCGTGACACGTCTCATGCTTTGAATTTTTTCAATGATCTTAAGTTCCCTGGCCCCCACCACCTTATTTTCACCATGGGTGTCCAGTCCCTATATACCTCCATCCCCCACCAGGAAGGTCTCAAAGCTCTCCTCTTCTTTTTGGATTCCAGACCTAACCAATTCCCCTCTACCACCATTCTCCTCCGTCTAGCGGAATTAGTTCTTACTCTCAATAATTTCTCCTTTGTCTCCTCCCACTTCCTCCAAACCAAAGGTGTAGCCATGGGCACCCGTATGGGTCCCAGTTATGCCTGCCTTTTTGTTGGCTTTGTGGAACAGTCCATGTTCCAAGCCTATACTGGTAACCATCCCCCTCTTTTCCTTCGCTACATCGACTGCATTGGCGCTGCCTCCTGCACGCATTCTGAGCTCATTGACTTCATTAACTTTGCCTCCAACTTTCACCCTGCCCTCAGATTTACCTGGTCCATTTCTGACACCTCCCTCCCCTTTCTTGATCTTTCTGTCTCCATCTCTGGAGATGGCTTATCTACTGATATCTACTATAAGCCTACAGACTCTCACAGCTACCTGGACTATTCCTCTTCCCACCCTGTCTCTTGCAAAAATGCTATCCCCTTCTCGCAATTCCTCCACCTCTGCCGCATCTGCTCTCAGGATGAGGCTTTTCATTTCAGGATGAAGGAGATGTCTTCCTTTTTTAAACAAAGGGGCTTCCCTTCGTCCACCATCAACTCTGCTCTCAAACGCATCTCTCCCATTTCCTGCACATCTGCTCTCACCCCATCCGTCCACCACCCCACTCGGGATAGGGTTCCCCTTGTCCTCACCTACCACCCCACCAGCCTCCAGGTCCAACGTATAATTCTCCGTAACTTCTGCCACCTCCAACGGAATCCCACTACCAAGCACACCTTTCCCTCCCCCCTCCCCTTTCTGCTTTGCGCAGGGATCGCTCCTTACACAGCTCCCTTGTCCATTCATCGTCTCCCCCCACCCCCCCCCATCCCTTCCCACCGATCTCCCTCCTGGCACTTATCCTTGTAAGTGGAACAAGTGCTACATCTGCCCTTACACTTCCTCCCTCACCACCATTCAGCGCCCCAGACAGTCCTTCCAGGTGAGGTGACACTTCACCTGTGAGTCGGCTGGTGTGGTATACTGCATCTGGTGATCCCGGAGTGGCCTTTTATATATTGGTGAGACCCAACACAGACTGGGAGACCGTTTCGCTGATCACCTACGCTCGGTCTGCCAGAGAAAGCAGGATCTCCCAGTGGCCACACATTTTAATTCCACGTCCCATTCCCATTCTGATATGATTATCCATGGCCGCCTGTACTGTCAAAATGAAGCCACACTCAGGCTGGAGGAACAACACCTTATAAACCGTCTGGGTAGCCTCCAATCTGATGGCATGAACATTGACTTCTCTAACTTCTGTTAATGCCCTTCCTCCCCTTCTTACCCCATACCTGATATATTTAGTTTTATCCCCCCTCCTTTTTTTCTCTCTTTCTGCCCATCACTCTGCCTGTTCTCCATCTCCCTCTGGTGCTCCCCTCCCTCTCTCTTTCTTTCTCCCTAGGCCTCCCGTCCCATGATCCTTTCCCTTCTCCAGCTCTGTATCCCTTTTGCCAATCAAATTTCCAGCTCTCAGCTCCACCCCACCCCCTCCGGTCTTCTCCTATCAATTCACATTTTCCCTTTCCCCTCCCCCTCCTACTTTCAAATCTCTTAACTATCTTTCCTTTCAGTTAGTCCTGATGAAGGGTCTCGGCCCGAAACGTCGACAGTGCTTCTCCCTATAGATGCTGCCTGGCCTGATGCATTCCACCAGCATTTTGTGTGTGTTGTGTCAATATTAAAGCCGTTCATCTTCCGCTATACGAGCACCAATGTTAGACTGTGTGATGCCTGGTCCATTATGCTGCCACCAAGGTGGAACAGTTATCCCTTTAATGTCACACTTTGGAGGGAAGCAGAGCCTCTTCAGTTAGATTCTCACTCCCAGTGAGAAATGCCTGATGGTTTCAGCTGCCAGATTAGAAGTACCTGGCATTAAAAGACTTGGTCTGTTTCTGTTTTTCTCATGAGCAAAGGATTGTAAGGCTAGAGTTTAACAGGAAGTATGAAATATGATGTTGCTTATTGCATATGTTTAGCCTAGTGGATTTAAAAAAAATGTTGTACTCCCTCTTTGGTAAGCAGTTGGCATCTATTTTTTGAGCAGACTGCAAAGCATTTGGTGGAGCAAATGGCCCCTTTCATGCTCTCATCAAGAGCAGCTGGAAGTGGACGATAAATCTCAGCCTTACCAGTGGCACCTGTAATCTGAGATGAGTTAATGAAAAATTAGTAGAAATCAATAAAAAATGATAATGGGACGAATAATTGTTTGAAAATAACCCTATTGCTCTCAGACTTGAAAATAATCCTACTGCTTTCAGACTTTTTATGATTATTGAGAACACGAGTTTCAGAGATTGGAGCCCTTAATGTTTGCACCTGTTGTGATTTAACAGGAACCTGGCCATCAGTCAGGACATCAAAGGTTCTGGGGAGAAATCAGGAAAATGGGTTTGAGTGGGATTATAATTCAGCCAAAATGGAATGAAGGAACAGGTTCGATGGGCCAAATGGCTTAATTCTACTCCTGTGTCTTATGATTTATCAAATGGAACAACAGCTTTGTACAACTATAACTGCAGGTGCTGTTGGGTCAATGAATGGCCTATTAAATGATGAACTATCTATGTACCACATAGATGGAGTTAGCTTACTAGTTTGCTCTGAACCAATATGTTTTGTGTTTAGTTTCCATGTTACCATTTGCAAATAGTTTAGTCTCCATTCTGCCCTTCGTTTGAGGAACTAGAAGGGGTACATGATTCACAAGGAACTAGGAATACTTGTCTTGAAGCACTGTCTTGACACTTTGACCTTCCCTGCAAAACACTGAAGTAAAATGTCTGCCAAATAATTGGGCTACTCAGTCTTTATTTTCCCCATTCTATCGCAATTCCTGGATCTACTCCTGATCCTCACCATTTTCCCCATCATGACTCCACAGAGTCCTAGGCATACCTGATATCAACCAGTCTCCTTCCGACATTGCATGTCTGTTTCACCCACTGTCGAACTGCAATTCTATCTTAAATGCTTTTCGTGCCCAAAGTTCAAAATTAAATTTATTTTATCAAAGTAAACATATGTCACCACATATAATCCTGAGATTCATTGACTTCAGGGTATACTTGATAAATCCATAATAGAATAATAACCATAGTAGAATTGATAAAAGACTACGTCAATTTGGTCATTCAAAATGTCTGCAAAAGACAACAAACTATACAAATACCAAAAGAATGAAATAATAATGATAAATAAGCATTAAATATTGAGAACATGAGATGAAGAGTCCTTGAAAGTGAGTCCATAAGTTTTAGGAACATTTTTCAATGAAGAAGCAAGTGAAGTTGAGGAAAGTTATCCCCTTTGGATTCAGAGCCTGATGGTTGAGGGTTAATAACTTTTCCTGAACTTGATAGTGTTAGTTTGTGATATCAGCAGTGACAAGAGAGCATGTCCTGAGTTGTGGGGGTCCCTGATGATGGATGCTGCTTTCCTACAAGTGTTTCATGTAGATGTGCTCAGAAGTGGGGAGGACTTTACCCATGATGGGCTGGGCCATATCCACTACTTTTTGTAGGATTTTCCATTCAAGGGTAGTGATGTTTCCATACCAGGCTGTGATGCAGCCAGTCAATAATACTCTCCACTACAGAAAAGATTTTGTAGATTTGTAGATCTAAAGGTTTTAGATGTCATGCTGAATCTTTGCAAACTCCTAAGTAGAGGCGCTGCCGTGCTTTCTTCCTAATTGCTCAGGAGGAAATCCTGCAGATCCAGGCAGTTGTGTCTGCACTTTCTAAACTTTATCTTTTGAAGCTGTTAGATTTCAGTTTTGTTTGAGAACTAACCATAAAGTATTTCTTGACACTGCACTTGAAGTTGTCACTGTGGGGTAAATAGACATGTGGATATTATATAAAAAAACATTTTTTAAACTGCTCAGTGAAGTGTGGAAGAAATATCTATCTGGTTGTATTTACAGTGAGTACATAAACTGGGAAGGAAGGAATCATGCTTGTTAAGTGGAACGCAAGGTCATTTCAGGTTTTGTATAAAAATCTAATTGGACAGAGTATGAGCAGGATTTGCCAAAATTCTCAGCTCATAAACTTGTAGTGATGTAGTGTAGCATATTATCTTAATAATAGAGATGTATAGAGTTATCCAACACACAGACAAACCTTTCAGCCCCCCTTGTCAATGCTGCCTAACTTATCCATAAGACCAAGTTACTTATCGCATTTGCCTGTCACTTTTCTCCTCTACGTAGCTGTCCAAATGTTTTTTTTAATGCTGAAATTGCACCCTTCTCTGCCACTTCTTTTGGCAGCTCATTCCATATACCCACCAGCCTCTGTATGAAAAAGTTGCCAGCTTCCCTTTAAATATTCCCCCTCTCACCTTAAATCTATGCCCTCCAGTTTCAGACTCCCATTGGAAGGAAAAGATTGAAATTACTTGCCAAGTCTATGCCCTTCATAATTCTATAAACTCTATAAGGTCACTTCTCAATCTTGTTTGCTCCAGGGAAAACAGCCCAGACTGTCCAATTTCTTCTTATAACCCAAGCCCTCTGGTCCAGGCAAATTTCCTGTAAATGTTTTCTGCATCTTCTTGCTTAATGAACCCTATGAATCTTTGTCTCAAACAGCAGCTTTATTGCACGTCATCTAAATGTCACAAGAAATAGTACTCTTTCTTGCTCAGTTTTTTTAAAAATAGAGTCTAGAATCCAGAAATTTTCATCACAAAGATAAGATACTCACTGTTGAAAAGAAAGTAACCGTGTTGCTGACCTTATAAAGTAACAGTTGTGTGGGAAAGGATTACAAATTAGAAAAAACTTTATTAGTCCTTTTTTCCAATTCTAAGCTGTGAGTATAATGTACCTATGGGACATGATTCTTCTGTTAATCAGCACCTTGAAGTCTTGACCCAGGGTACACCATTGAACTTGGCAATGTGTTGTGGTCAGTAGAGTATAGGACAGGGGAAGCTTGGAAGACACAATCTTTCCCTGATTTCGTGAAACCATAGCAGCAACTGAAGGAGAAGGAAAGTCAAGAAGCAATCTCTAAACGCAAGAGATTCTGCAGATGCTGGAGGCTCTCAGTCCAAAATGTCAACTGTTTATTTCCCTTCATAGATACTGCCTGACTTGCTGAGTATCTTCGGTATTATGTGTGAGTTGAAGAAGTTTCTGCCATGTAATTTTAAACAATCTTTTCCAGTAATTTGTGTAGATTGCCAACACTGTGAGAAACACAGTGATCCAATATTTCCCAGTTGGGCCTCTATATGATTGAGTACAAATTGGAGGAGAAATTTGGCAGGGTCAGAAATGTTGGTTTCCCCAAGGGTTTTGTGTTTTATGTTGTAACCCATACACGGATCTAATTTCATGTGATTAGACTCGTCTAGTAGCCCACTTCATTGGTACTGAGGTGGGGTTTAATTGTGTGACTGATAACTTGTCTTGTTCTTAGGGTGCCAAGTTATCTGATCATCCAGTTCCAAAGATGGTGATTTAAGCTGGCCTAGGGTTCCTTGTGTGAATAACTTCTCAATGGTCCAGTTCCATGCATATAAGAAAAGAAAAATGCAATATGATCTTCTGAACCTGTCCTGTCATTTAGCCTTATAATTACTCTTTAACATCAACCACATGTCCTTGCCCTGACATCACATCCCTTGATTTCTTAGTCCCTAAAAACCCACTAGGATCCTTGTTTCTATCCTGCAGGAGAGACTTGAAACCCTCTGAGTGAAAAATATTCTCCTCCTCTCAGAGGGGGAAAGTTTAAAGGAGATATGCGGGGCCTGTTGTTCACACAGAGAGTGGTGGGTACCCCATATACACTGCCAGGGATCATGGTGGAGACAAATACAATAGTGGCACTTAAGAGGCTCTTACGTAGGCATATGAATATGCAGAGAACAGAGGAATATGGACCATGTCCAGGCAGTAGGGATTACTGTTATTAGGTATCATTATCTTAATTGCTTACTGCCCATTATACCACTGGAATTTAGGGCAGTAGTGAA